>NW_025048816.1:0-1442517 GCF_016746365.2 Drosophila yakuba | reverse complement strand
ATATAGTTTCAGTTTTTTATTAGTCTTTTCAAATTCTATCGATATGCTAAACAAAATTTTGGCGTCGCATACTCTAACGCCCACAAGCCGTTCACATGCCCACACTTTTAATTTGCTAAAAGCCAATAGAATCAGATTAAGAAGGTAGAAGACACAAATTCCGTAAGAAATATTCATTTCCTTTCGAGGGTAGATTTTAGAGTTCGAAAACATTTGAGCCATTAATAGCCCCATTTTCTGAATAGTTTCGATAACTACAAAACCACGACCAATAAACCATTTCACCACATGCTGCATGCTGAAAGGACTGTCCAAAGTGAGCAGTTTGCAAATTTTCTCTGGTTCCAGAACCACAAGTTCACCACAAGTTGTGAACACCAACAAATAAAACAAGAAGAACGTCGAGATCCCCGACTTACTGATACCCGTTACTCAGCTAGTGGAAGTGCGAGGGGAATGTTTTCAACTGTGATAGTTTCTGGCGGTTTGTGGGCGTTCGAGTGGGCGTGGCAAAACGTTTTTTGGCAAATCAATATAAATTTACAAGACCAATATAAAAATGAAAAAATATGAAAATTTTTTTCAAAAGTGTGGGCGTGGCAGTTATGGGCGGTTTGTGGGCGTTAGAGCTGGCGTGGCAACATGAATCGACAAACTTGCGCTGCGTCTATGTCTCGAGTCTGTATGCCTAATTTCAAGCTTTTTAGTTTTTGTAGTTCCTGAGATCTAGACGTTCATACGGACAGACGGACATGGCCAGATCGAGTCGGCTATTCCTGATCAAGAATATATATACTTTATATGGTCGGAAACGCTTCTGCCTGTTACATAATTTTCAACGAATCTAGTATACCCTTTTACTCTACGAGTAACGGGTATAAAAATATGTTTTATTAGGAGTGGATGCACCCTGAACATCAATTTTATAAACTTGTTGTCTGTATTAAAGGCATAACGATCTTTACTTCTATCGAATGTTACACACGGTACAACATCAGCCCCATTTTTCGGGAAGCCACATGCTTAAACTAGGGTATCAGATTAATTTCCCTTCTGACTTCAGGTCCTGTGTCTGCGTTGCTCCGCTACGTCACTTCCAGTGATTGTTTATGTATATCCGCTTTGACACTCACTGCCTTCCTTTTCTCTCCGATTGATTGTCCTGAGCGTTCTCACTGACCGTTATCTTATCGACTGGTGCGCGTTTATCACTGACGGATCTATTGTTTGATATTTGTTATACCCGTTACTCGTAGAGTAAAGGGATACCCCTTACTACTAGATTCGTTGAAACAGGCAGAAGCGTTTCCGACAATATAAAGTATATATATTCTTAATCAGGATCAATAGCCGAGTCGATCTGGCCATGTCCGTCTGTCCGTCCGTATTTACGTCGATATCTCAGGAACTACAAAAGCTAGAAAGTTCAGATTAAGCATACTGACTCCAGAGACATAGACGCAGCGCAAGTTTGTTCATGTTTCATGATTCATGTTGCCACGTCCACTCTAACACCCACAAACCGCCCAAAACTGCCCGCCCACACTTTTGAAAAATGTTTTGATATTTTTCCATTTTTGTATTGGTCTTGTATATTTCTATAGATTTGTTAAAAAACTTTTTGTTACGCCCACTCTAACGCCCACAAACCGTCAAAAACTGTCAGTGTTGAAGACTCTCCTGCAAACTTACACTAGCTGAGTAAAGGGTATCAGATAGTCGGGAACTCGACTATAGCGTTCTCTCTTGGTTCATAATATATTCTAAAAATTAAATATATTTTTATAAAGGAACTATACGATTTATTTGATGGAACTTAATCAAATTTACACATTATTTTAAAAATTACCTTTTAAACTTACATTGGCAATGTTTTACATCATACTCAACTCGTTAAGAATGGCATGTATCACCGCTGGTAACAAAAAAAGAGTTGATATTAATATTGCTTAGTTGATATTCATATTAGTGTAGAAAATAAGAACCCCGTAAGTATACTCAAGGAATAATACACGCATGTTTTTGTACCATTTAGTAATAAAACCAACATGAAATTTGGAGAGATGAGTAAGTTAACAAATAAACATATTTGGATTTTCTTTTAATGCCTTAAAAAGTTTTATATAGCATTTTTAATATAATAACTTTTTAATAGGAGCTATACCTGTTATAATTTTTTGTTTAACATTTCATTATTATTATTGTTTTGTTTAATATAAATTTGCTTTATTTATTGGATTTATGTGAGACTTGCAATACTTTTTCAAATCTTATTTATATTCAATATTTAACAACATCGGTTGCATTTGGCAACGCAATGTTGTAAGGATATGAAGTTATTTTGGTAATCTACTTATTATAACCGTTCCTTGTAGAGTAAAAGGGTATACTAAATTCATTGATAAGTATGTAACAGGTAGAGGAAAGCGTTTCCGACCAAATAAAGTATACATATTCTTAATCAGGATCAATAGCCGATTCGATCGGTTTTGAAAAATGTTTTGATATTCTTTCTTTTATTTATTTCTTAGTCTTGTAAATTTCTCTCGATTTGCAACAAATTTGTTTGCCACGTCAACTTTACATCCCACAAATCGACCAAAACTGCCACGCCCACACTTTTGAAAAAGGTTTTGTTATTTTTTTTTATTTTTTAGTTAGTAATGTTAATTTCTATAGATCTGCAGGAAAACTTTTTGCCACGCCCACCCTAACGCCCACAAACCGGCAAAAACTGCCACGCCCATACTTTTTGAAAATGTTTTAATTTTTTTTGAATATTTCTATCGTTTTGCCAAAAATCTTTTTGGATGAAATCGCTGTGTAAACGTAGAAGCCGTTAGTAGTCTGCTAATATTGCCGTGCACTATTCTGGTTTTTCAAACGCAGTTCGTATTTCTGATGTTATTCGATTGACTTTTGCAATAGTTCCATGTTTCTCTCGAAAACCGAACTGAAACGCGGATGATGATCCGGGTCGATAGACATTATCCAAATTGATAGTGTTAAAGAACACGGAAATAGTGCAGCAGAGCAGTATGGAAGCTTTAAAATCATCTTTGAAGTTATTAGATCCTGGTCCTATTTTCGGATTAAGTTGATTCTTTTAAATTTTTGCCATTTCATTCGTTTGAAGTTCAATTGGCTCATATGTTACTTTATTGTCGACAATACAAATGAACTTCTAATATGGTTCGGCTGGTTCACATGTAGAAGGTACGTTGCAAATGTTTTATTACTTCAGGCCAATACACCCACGATATTTCGTTAAGGTGAAAAGTTTCTGCTGGTGTTGTTAAACTTAGAAAAGCTTTCCATTATGAGTTTTAACTGCTTGTATTTGATAGTTGTTCTTTATAGCGACATTGGGCGGTTTTATTTTCTTTCTTCAGCGCATTGAAGAGTTAACGGGAAGCATATCTTAATCTTTGTTTTGCGATTGGCAATCTATATATTTTCCACTTCCGTTATATTGTAAACTGTATATAATTGTAAATACTAAATAACTAAAGATCGATAGAATTAATTGAATAGATTTAAGAATGAACGATAGTATCATCGATATATCGAATGTAGATAAGTGATCGAGGAGCAAGAAGAAGGGACTTGGGATCGAGAAGTTGAAGGAGAAACATCGTTAATAAAGAATATATAAAATTGTTACAATATATTTAGTTTTGTAATCCTAGATCTGCTAGGTGCATTCTCTATTTGGGGTCTATATATGCGGGCAGCTGAAGCTAAAACATTCGACTGGCTATTTGCTACGGAAAAAATTTGGGCATCCTTGGATTCAATTTAATGTGTGTACTTTAATATTTGTATTTGACCCAATTTGTTCTAATTGCTGTTAATCTGTTAGTCTGCATTGTAGTCTCAGGGCGTTTAAAAGGTTGAGATTGCCGAATCATTTTTGATGATTCTAGGGATATCTTTGGTGATTGCGAAGTCGATCAAATTCTGGTCAATATGACAGAGGGAAAGTATACCATTGCAAGGGTAAGATTGCCGTTTACCAGTTGTACGAGTTTGCAAACTGGTTATGATATTGCATTTTCTAATTAGAATACGGGTTACGCCATGTGCTTTTCGTCTGGATGATTTTATCCATAGAACTAAAAGCGGCTTATTGAAAAATTTTATTTAGCAGTAAGATGTGTTTCTGAAAAAAGCATGACGTCAATAATATGTTGCTGCAGGAGTTCTTGTCGTAGAGCTAGGTTCTGTAAGTCCCGATTTGAGGACGTTTGCAAAGGTCACAATTCGGGAGGGCGGCTGACAAAAATACTTTTTAAGTTGTTTGTAAGGCTATAAGTGTATTCTGTGGGTTATTCAGTGTGCGGACCAATCGGTCTGCAAGGCACTAAGCAAACGGGACATTTATCGTTCCCCTTAAAATGACTATCAATACACTTCCCCATGTTCACACCAACTCCTGTTTGTTTCGCACATCGGGCACTACGGCGCCGAGGCACAGATTTGTAATCGAATCACCTCGGAAAAGAGCAAAAGATAACGGAAAACCGGATGAACCCTATCACTCATTTTTAAACGCAATAAAGTACGGTAGTATTGTATTGGATTTTTAAAGTTGTTTAAACTACGAGGGTCGTTTGATAAGTCCGTGACTTTTTGTATTTGCCGCGCACCTGCTCTAAATACAACACTGCTCCTGTCAGCAGTTATCGATTAACAGCTGACTGTAAAATTTTGAGAAAGCTGCGTTTTTTGGTTTGCGTTTTATAGGCATTGAAAGCAGACGATCTCGTGAATTTTAACGAAAATGGAAAAAAGTGAATTTCGTGTGCTAATTAAGCATTATTTTTTGCGTAAAAAATCCATCACCGAAACCAAGGAAAGACTTGATAAATATTATGGGGACTCTGCACCATCAATTTCAATGGTTAAGAAATGGTTTACTGAGTTCCGTTGTGGTCGTACCAGTACAAGTGATGCCGAACGTTCAGGTCGCCCAAAAGAGGTCGTCATGCCAGAAATCGTCGACAAAATCCATGGAATGATATTGGATGATCGGAGAATGAAAGTGCGTGAGGTAGCTGAGGCTGTAGGCATCTCAACTGAACGGGTACATCACATTTTACATGAATATTTGGACATGAAAAAGCTTTCCGCGCGATGGGTGCCGCGATTGCTCACACACGACCATAAGCGCAACCGTGTGACCATTTCAAAGGAGTGTTTGGCGATGTTCAACCGCAATCCAAACGAATTTTTGCGCCGTTTCGTTACCGTAGACGAAACATGGATCCACCACACCACACCAGAGACCAAAGAACAATCAAGACAGTGGGTTTCTCCGGGTGAACGTGCACCAAAGAAGGCCAAGGTGGGTCTGTCGGCCAACAAGGTCATGGCCACAGTTTTTTGGGATGCACAAGGTATCATTCACATCGATTACCTTGAAAAGGGTAAAACGATCACCGGCGAATATTATTCAGAGCTTTTGGACAGATTCGATATTGATTTGAAGCAGAAACGACCGCATTTGGCGAAAAAAAAAGTGCTGTTCCATCAGGACAATGCACGGGTGCACACGTGTGTAGTCAGCATGGCAAAATTTCATAAATTGGGCTACGAACTGCTACCCCATCCAGCATATTCTCCAGATTTAGCCCCCTGTGACTATTTTTTGTTTCCAAACATGAAGAAATGGCTCGGCGGTAAGAGATTCGGGTCAAATGAAGAGGTCATCACAGAAACAAACGACTATTTTGAGGGCCTTGAGAAAACCTATTATTTGGAAGGAATAAAAAAATTGGAAAAACGCTGGACTAAATGTATAGAGCTAAAAGGAGATTATGTTGAGAAATAAAACGCTTCTTTGACGAAAAAAATATATTTTATTCAAAAAGTCACGGACTTATCAAACGACCCTCGTATGAACATTGTACTATTGCCTGGGCCAGAGGACAAAATTACTTGCGCTCCTGTTTTCCAGAAATAATTCAACACCAAACAAATATTTCTAAAGGAAATCGAATTAGGGCGTGGTCAATATGTCTCAATATGAGATCCAAAACCTTAACAGTCTGCACGGTGGAATAACTAATTTAGGATATAGGGTATAAAGGATAAATGATAAAGATTTTAAGCCTTTCTCACTAAGGGCAGTATTTTTGGTCGCCGCTTTATTTAATAAAATAATAATAATTATAACTGTAACATGTAACGGTGGTAAAGCTCCATTCCAACCAAGATCTGACTTCGCGGGACGCGCAATAGGGTCCGGCTCTAGCTCGTCGTCTTTGCGGGGTGAAATCTTGCTCCGTCAGATCTGGCATTGACCTAATATTTTATCACACAATAAATTGAGCGTGCTGCGACGGCATACGAAAAGATATCGGAAATCGGTTAGAGAAGTGTAAACTAGTTTCAAAGGAGACAGTTAAAATAGGTTGTTGTTGTCCAAGACTCGCCCAGCCTATGATCACCATCTTAGAGTCTTACACGGGTGGCTCCTTACAACCGCGGAACATCTCCTGAGTTCAAGCGTAAGAATTACTCCATCATTTCGAAATTATAAAATTTTAATAAGATAAATTGTCTAAAAATATCGGGACTCTTTTCCTACGTACGACTGGGCTACTAATTTTTGCACGTGTAGGAAGAGAGAGTTATTTAGGCAATGCCTTCGCTTATCAGAAATAATAGACAATAATGGTTAGGGAATAATAATCAGCCGGTTAATTTGGGTTAATGTTAAGGGCTAACATTATATTAAATGGTTTTAAATACATCGAGAATTTCGGGTTTGTCTGAGATTTTTAATTAATCTTTTTGTGATTTACTTTGTTTTGCATGACTAAAATTTCTCCTTATTTCTTTTACTAAATTTCATCAGGATATCATTTTGTGTTTATCGCATACCAATCACAAGTACAAACATATTGTGGAAGGGATTTATATTATCGCGTTCTTCTCAGATCTTCTTTATTTCGCTCACCAGCACAGGCTAACTCTTAATCTAATTTACATCAGCTTACATAGTCTTAACATAAGTTTAACATTGTTATCGTGTAGTATAAGTATCGATATCTCAGTGGGGCCAGTGGGTTAGCCTACTACAATTCGGCCATCCTGACGACAGGGAATCCTTACCCTGATCCTGGTTTCTTACGAACTAAACATTTATGTTGTAACAAGTTGTTCATATTCATATCCAAGGTCTTATGTTTTGAGCACTCCAAACACCCTTGTATGGATTTCGAGAAACTCGAAAACCTTCAACATCCTTTAGCAGGACCTGTCATTACGAAGTATTTAAGCAATTACGTATGGGCCTTTGTTCTTTGGGATCAACTTCCTAGCATCTCCCGTAATACTGTCAAAATTTCTCACCATTACGTAGTCTCCTTAACTATAATCCTTTGGCCCTATGGTCCTGTTTATGCGTTCCACTTGTCCATTTGCTTGTGGAAAGCCACATGTTTAATGTTTGTTTCTGCCTAAAATTATGCGAATGTGAAACAACTGCCTCTATCTGAGACTATACATTTTGGTTTGCTATACGCCGTACAATAATCGGATAAAGCTTTTATAACTTATTTTGTGTCTGTAGTCTACTACTAGAAATACGTGGTTATTTGCTCTTCCTGCTGCTTCTAGTCCATAATGGTCAATGTGTAATAATTCAAAAGGCTTATCTCCTTTAGGAATGCTATGTAGGAAACCCTCCGATTTCCGCTGTTTGGAGAAAATGCTACACACCTTAGGCAAATTTCAATGTGATTTTTACATTTTTCCTTTATGTTTGGAATCCAATAACTCGTTGAAATGGTATCTATCATTTTATCTCTTCCAATGTGACCAAGTTCATTATGGTATTTATTCAAAACGTGATTTTCCATATCCTCAGGGACAAAGAATAATAAACGATCGTCATTTATTTTTGTGTACACAACGCCATTTCTCATTTCAAAAAGTTTATGCTGATTTTTTTCTAATTCTGCTTCAATTTTCTGTATTTTTAAATCTTTTGATTAACGTATTAAAAGGTGGTTTCCACAACCAAAATATTGCATCTGCTTAGAGCATCTACGTGTTGCATTTTTGTTCCGGATCTATGAACCAGTTCGTAATCATAGCTCATAGGATTTAGCTCGACTTTGTTTAATATAAGCGTTAAAGAATTTCAATCGGTTAGCATTTTAAAATGTCTCCCTTGAAAATATATGCGAAATCTACGCTGAGCGTATATAATTGCCAGAGTTTCCAGCTCAAAGATGTGATACTTTGCCTTAGTCTTCGTGCTTTGCTTTGAAAAATAGAATACGGGATGGAGTTTTCCGTCTCCTTTCCTCTGCATTAAAACAGCACCAAAACCCAGAGCACTTGCATCGCAATGCAATTCAACCTCATCTTTATGATTATAAATAGCTAACACGGGTGCTTCTATTAGTTTTTTCTTAAGGTTCAAGAAACAATCTAGCTCCCTTTGTTCAAAAGAAAATTCTTTGTCTTTCCTTAAAATGTCGCAGAGTGGTAGAGAAATCTTTTATAAATCTTGTAAAAAAATAACATAATCCTAAAATGCTTTGAATATTGTGTATCTTTTCAGGAGTCGGAAAGTTTGTAATTGCCTCAATGCCCTTGTCATCTGCTCTGATCCCTTCTTTGGTAATGAAAAATCCCATGTGCTTTATACTGGATTGCATAAACTCGCATTTGTCCATGCGAGGTTCTAAATTGTTATTGACTAGTCTTATAAACACATCCTTTCTTAAATGTTCTTCCATGGTTGCACTGTCTATCATTATGTCATCCAAGTATACGATGACTATTTTCTAGTATTAAATCTGCAAAAATTTGTTTACGAAACGCTGGAAAACTGCTGATGCATTCTTGATGCCCATAGGCATCCTTAAAAATTCGAATTGTCCTAAAGGAGGCACAAACGATGTATATTTCACTGAATCATCGTCAACAAATACGTGAAAATATCCATTTTTTAAATCCACCTTTAAAAGCACATTCTTATTCACTAACTTATCTAAAAGATCATCTATTAAAGGCAATGGATAATTGTCTTTTATTAAACTTTGTTCAGTTTTCTGTAGTCTATACATAGTACAATGGGAGAAGCATATTCTGAATCACTATTTCTTATTATGCCCTTATCTAAATATTCGTCCAATAATTTTTGTAGCTCCTCTTTTTCACTAAATACCTAGGTGAGCAACTAAATGCTTTGGATTTTTCTAAACTAATTTTCATCTCGCATCTGGTAAATGGAGTATTTGGTCTCTTCGCATTGACATAAAATTCTTCGAACTTCTTACGTAGCTTACATCACATCCACAGTTATAGTCTAAAAACTGATTATCAACCAAGTTGATGTTCAACATTTCAGATTTAAAATTGTCTGCTAGAATTTCTATTTTTTCAATTTGTTCTATATTACCCGTGGCATCTTCTGACAGTTTTCTCATACTAGTTGACTTTTCTGATGATTTTTCCTTACCATCTTTATTTCTTAACCATTTTTCTTTCAGTTGCATTTTTCAAAGATTTTTCCCTAAAAGTTTTATTTTCAAAAAATTTTTCTCTAACAGTTTTATTTCCATTGCATTTCATAACAATCTTATTTTCCGTAACAGTTTAATTTCCTAACAGTTTTTCCTTAACAATCTTATTTTCCGTAACAGTTTCATTGGAATCGCAATTGGCTACTACGGAAGTGATAGTGGCTGATCCCCAGATCCTTTTATCATCTTATTGATATCTTTCCTTCCCAGTATTACATCGTACCTCATAGATTCATTATCGACAACAACCATTTTAAATTTAAAATTTATTTTAGGTTGGCTCTTGTTTAGCCCGTAATACACTTGGTTAACTGCTTGTAAGGTAACTTCAAATGGAATTCTTGATTGTTTAATGAAAGATATCGCACTCCCCGAATCTATGAGGCACTCTGCAGTAATGGGTAAATCAGTGAAATAATCAAAGAACATTTTTAACCTTCTTACATAGTTGTTAACGTTGCTGTTGTTGTTGCTGCTTTTCCTTAGACGACATTTTCCTACAAAATGGCCCATCTCTCCCCAAGCGAAACAAGATCCAGGTGCTCTTGCTGGCTTACGGTAGTCTTTGGCGAAATGGCCCTTGGAGTTGCAGTTCCTGCAACGCAGGTTGTTGGCTTCCGCCGCCTCCGACGTCGACTTTTTTGGTGCGTAGCCTCCTCCTTGATGCGGAAGCCGTACATTGGCAAATGCTAGTAGCATCTGCGAACCTTTGGATGCGGGCTTGATCACGCAAGCTCGCCAATGGGATTCCCTCGATGAGGAGTTCGAGCAGTTCCTCCATGTCCATGTTGACGGTTTGGGACATCATTATTTTTTCCTCGAAATACATGGTAAAACGCTCGCTCATTGCCAGTTGCAACGCATTTCGCTACGTAATAAGCGCAGCCTTCAGTTGTGCGATGATTGTGTTGTTATTTCGCGTTCTTCTCATATCTTCTTTGTTTCGCTCACCAGCACAGACTGACTCTTAATCTAATTTACATAGGCTCAACATAGTCTTAACATAAGTTTAACATTGTTATCGTGAAGTATAAGTATCGATATCTCAGTGGGACCAGAGGGACCTACTACAATATATATACATATATATTTTTTTTTGTTTTTGTAAATCATCCAAATTTTGAAAATTATCCAACGTCGAAAGATCGATAATAAGCAAATAAATAGTGTTCACAGCATGTAGCCAGCTAAACATTTTTTATAGCTCTTTCAATTTAAAACCGAACCATGACCGCTTGGACGTTTATAAAGTTTTTCTCAAACTGCCGAATCATTTCTTCATATAAATTGTTAATTTTTGAAAACTTCTCAAACTGCAATTAATTTAATTAGTTATTTTTGTGTAGATTAAATTTCATTTAATTTCAAAACTTTTTTCCTTTTCTAGAGGTTTAATAATTTAATAAAATTATAATTTAGTTAATTTTACAAAACTTTTCTTTCTGTGTGTCTATTTGAACATGCGTTGGCAAGTTGGCGCTCGGCGAAATTATGGAACCTGTGGCCTTTTATAAAAATAATGCGTAGCTCGCATAAAAATAAATTCTCGTCTCTATTTCGAGGGATCACTGTAGCCCTGCAGAGGCCAACCATTATGTTTTCGATATTCACTCTAACCCCTTTGACAGCATGCGGTCGCCCGCGAGTTGGAAACTTAAATGTGTTGTTGGACACTTTTACTGCCATGGCCGGCTGCTCGATATTCATCTTGATATTCATTCTAACCCCTTTGACAGCATGCTCTCGGCCACAGTTGGAAACTTAAATATGCCTTTTGGCCACTTTTCAGCCATGGCCGGCTGCTCGGATAACACTAGAGGACTACATTTTCACTATTTATTTTACCCCTCTGGCTAGAGGCTGGCTACAGACTTAATAAATTCCCTCGGTGCTTCATCAACCGCCAATCCGCCCCGACTCTGCTGCTGCTGGAACGCGTTGATTCCTCTGTTGTCGATCGGTTCTGAAAAAGGGTCGGGCAAGAAAGATGCTGTCAGAATCACGACAGCAAATCTGGGCATTTTGTGACTTACCTTTCCTTTCACCAACTCAGCAGAAAACGAGAGTATTTTCCCTTGAGGAACATTATGTCGCCAGTTTTAATTACTTTCAGCTCGCACTCGATCGAAACACGTGTGACCGCTTCAAAACTTTACAACAATGGAACGTGACCAGAATTCAGGTTCAAGCCGGTGAAGTTGGCCTTGGGGCTAAATCGGAGCTTTGGACTGCAACCCTGTTACAGCTGCTCACTGTCGATTACTCCGATGCAGCCGGAGTGCAATAATTGGCAAAGCCCAAGATACATATATAATTAAAGTGCATAATTTAAAGCCGAAATGTATATATGGGTCAAAACCCTTCAGGTGCCGTAACAAAAACCCTCCCACTAACATCCAGGGTATTTGTACCAGATATCCTAGATGGATTTCGCTAAGTATGCAAAGCACAACAAATCCTGCCATCCTGTCATCCCAATCATTCTGGCCAGAGCGTACGTAAGCCCTAATTGCCCTAACGATTTACACGTTCTAAAGCGGCATTCAATAGAAGCAATACTCCGAATTGGCACATAATTTTTTTGAAATCGTCTGCACGAAGTTGGGAGCCGCTATCCGAAACGATAGTTTCAAGCACCATAAATGTCATAAAAAGTTCACTCTCGAGGTAATTAACTACTATCCTGGCATTTATTTTCTTAATTGACCTAAAAAATACATATTTTGAAAAGCACTATAAAAATACCAATATTTCCACTTCGAGAACGCATATATGGCCGGAGAAAATCAAAAAGAAGCTGCTGAGTATCAGAAGTTTTGCCCAACGGAGGTCGCAGCTGCCAGAACTTCCGAAATTTGTTCTTTGTAAACATGCCAGCTCAGGGTTACAGCTCAACAGCATTATCTTTGTTATATATGCAGATCAGCTGCGTGAGCATCTAAGCTCTCTTTCGCGTTCACTATCTTTATTCATTACTCTCGCATCCACACCTTTATACTGTTTGCTCTACAATTAAGTCGCGCTGCATTCTCACTCTCGTTTTTGTAACCCATGCATGCCCATCGCTGCAAAATTTCTCGAAGAAAAGATAAATAAATCGTTTAAATTTGCAAAAAAGGCTAATAAAAATTATTTATTTATTAATTAATTAATTAATTATTATTTTAGCTCAACATTTTTGTGACGCTGACGTGATAAGTATATATATACAATATTACAATTACAATATACAATATTAGTGCAAATTATACAAAGCTATTTAAAGCTTCAACTTTAATTCGCTGCTTCTACTGAGTGATTTGTTCATAAACAATATATACAATACAAAGCTGTTTAAAGCTTAAACTTCGATAATGCCCCTGATTGACTTGTGGAAGAACAATATTTGTCTACAATAGTTGCACAAAAAAGCCCAATAACGGAAGCTGCCGGTGATTCTTCTTTGCGCTCATCTTCCCGCTTGAACCGAATTTGATGTTGCCATGGCTACTAGAAATTCTGGAAACGTTACCGCTGATGCAATCAGGGTGACATTTTTGAGGGTGATTTCTTATCATCCGTTCTGCATGTGAGGTTGGAGCTGATCGATAAGCGGCAACAAACATTTCGGAAAATTCTGAGCGAGCTTGAAAAGCTTGATTTTGGGTGAATTTTTTTCGTAATATTCTGTCTAAGGGACACGGCTCATTGGAAATTTGAGAGGGCAACTATGCGATATCTATGGAATTTGGAACAAACTTTCTATACCATCCGCAAAGGCCCATGAAACTTCAAAGCTTTTCGGAACAGGAAAGTAAGTGATCGCTGTTACATACAAAAATCGCGACGTTAATGATTAAACCGGCTCTTCTTCTTTGGCGCTGTAGAGGTCTACCTGTCACCGTCTTATCACGGGAACTGACCTCCAAAGGCACCTGCCAATAGGCGTCCTTTAGATCTAACCTGTTTTTAAACTCAGCCTTAGGAAATCGGCATAAAACCACACTAATCGGAGGCAGGTAAAACAACCTTCTGGCAGTCCAGACTAATTTAAACTTTATCAGGCTTCGTTTCCATCGTAATAGGTGAAGACCAAACTCTTCGCGAGCATTCCGACTTTTTGGCTTTTCTATGGTTGGTGAAACCGGAAAATGACGCAGTTTTATTGGTTTTGCATTACTCATAGCATTGGCTATTGAGCTGGTTTTACCAATACCTTCTTGTGTAAATAAGGAAAAGCACAAAAGGACTTCTATCGGCTGTGACAACATCCCTCTCTAAAGATTTAAATGTTGAGTAGCCTCTCTCCAGTTCTGATTCTAAACCGCCGCCTATAAAACTTATTGACGCTCCTGAATCGATCAGGCCATAACAGTGCATCCCTGGCTATATGATACAAATGTAATCCGTGTAATAAGAAGGTTTTTATGGGCTTCGAAATACGAGTTTGGCACTTCTGTATGTCCGGTAAATAAACAATCTTATGTAAGTTTAGGCATCTTTCATATTTTGACTACCTGATAAATCTACAGAGGTGGGGTTATTGACTTTACGGGATGTTTCAGTTAATCCGTTGTTGTCTATTTACTAAGGCACTCGAAGGCGCCGTTTTGTACTGCAACCTCGACGTGCCAACTTTGGAGTGTTTTGCACATTTAGCACAACTTGGCTTGTAATTGTTGGGCACTTCACAGCCGTGACAAAATATTATACGTTCTGCCAAGCAGTCCTGCTTTCTGTGGTCATCAGTTCCTCATCAGTGCCTCAATCTTTAAGTCCCTTTTTAATTCGAAATTATTTTGCTCTTTTGATTCCTGAACAGTTTCTAAGATCTCAGTCCAGTCCATTAAGACTTTGCATATCCATCACACTTCATCTAAGAAAACCTCACGTCTTCGGCAAGTTTCTCTTAGCTCTTAGCACGCCTTGTATCTCTACATTGAGAATCTCATGCCTAATCTACGGACGTAAATTATTCTTTAAGACACGAACGAGCAGGCCAATGAACTTCCAATTGATCAACTAATGCCGATATGCTATCGTAATAGCACAACAAATCCCATTGTATTCTCCTCACGGAAATGTGCTAACGCCAATAAATTTCATAAGCCTTGCCTCAAAAAATAACACTGGCATCAGCGAAGTTCCCTTCTATGGTCTGGTGTGTGAGGGCTTCCACTCTAAATATCAAGCTCTCTACTGATACTCCGACTCCTGAGTACTTTACTTTCCACCCATTCAGGATCTGCACGACCTTATCAGGCAGGTTATTCAAATCGGATACCACTCTGCTCAGAGAATTGGGTGACCCCACCAGGTTCAAACCTTCGGTTTTGTTGCCTCTATATCTTTCGTGAAGCCTGACGACCCTCAGCTGTAGGTGAAGGCGATTTAAGTCTTATTTCATTATTCGGATTCATATTGGCTGTTGCAACGACCACTCGTTGTAAACTTTCCTCAACTGAACTCCGAACTAACCCTATAAATTGCTCTGACAGAGGCGTGAGCAATCTTCGCTCCATATGCAACCACATACTCGGGTCGTCACGGGTGGCTTGGTTTGCATAAGTTTTGTCATCGGTGCTGGTACTTCTGCCACGTCGGTTCTTTTCCGATCCTGATGGTTTTATCGTAACCTTTTTCGAAATCAAACCTTTAGAACATTTTTGCGGGCTAATCGGTCTCCAAGGCACTAAGCAAACGTTACATTTATCTTTCCCCTTAAAATGACTATTAATAGGCAAAAAAATTGTCTTCACGTACATGCCCACACCCACTCTTATTTCTGTTTCGCAGATTAGGCACACCGGCGCCGAGACACAGATTGGCAATCGAATCACTTCGAAAATAAGCAAAAGATAACAGAAAACCGAATCCTTTCTATACTACGCATTAAAATAAGTAATACTCAAAAAAAAAAAAAACAAGAGAGAACGCTATAGTCGAGTTCCCCGACTATCTGATACCCGTTACTCAGCTAGTGGAAGGGAGAAGGAGAGTCTTAAACACAGTTTTTGCGTTATAGTGGGCGTGGCAGAAAGTTTTTTGGCAAATCGATAGAAGTTTACAAGACCAATACAAAAATGAAAAAATATCAAAACATTTTTCAAAAGTGTGGGCGTAGCAGCTTTGGGCGGTTTGTGGGCGTTAGAGTGGGCGTGGCAAAAAGTTTTTTTGCAAATCGATAGAAATTTACAAGACCAATACAAAAATGAAAAAATATTAAAACATTTTTCAAAAATGTGGGCGTGGCAGTTTTGGGCGGTTTGTGGTCGTTAGAGTGGGCGTGGCAACCTGAATCGACAAACTTGCGCTGCGTCTATGTCCCTGGAGTCTGTATACTTAATCTCAACTTTCTAGCTTTTGTAGTTCCTGAGATCTCGACGTTCATACGGACAGACGGACAGGCAGACGGACGGACAGACGGGCTTGGCCAGATCGACTCGGCTACTGATCCTGATCAAGAATATATATACTTTATATGGTCGGAAACGCTTCCTTCTGCCTGTTACATACTTTTCAACGAATCTAGTATACCCTTTTACTCTACGAGTAACGGGTATAAATACTTAAATCAAAATACTCAAAAGATACTAATTGGAAATTTTGTTTTTCGAAATGTTCCTTTATGTGATGAAAAGGTAAGAGGTTACAGAAAACTACTAATAGGTATGAAGGTTATCTGCAAATCGTTCCTGATAGCGTGTAGTTCGGGAACCACTCTGCTTGTTTTCTATGGATACTTTTTACAGATAATAAAACTTTCTTTAACTTCGAGTGGATATGACCTTCTGGTAAGATATATTTTATATGTTTCAAATCATAGTTTCTGTATTGGATTTTTAAAGTTGTTTTGAACTAAGAGCATGGTACTATTGCCTTTTTGTTTTCTACAAAAAATTTAACACCAAACAATTAATTCGAATGGAAATCGAATTTGGGTTTGGTCAATACGAGTTTCCAAAACCTTAACAGTCTGCACAGTGAAATAACTATTTCCGGATATAGCGTATAAAGGATAAATGATAAAGATGTTTAGCCTTTCTCACTAAGGGCAGCACGTTTGGTCGCCACTTAATTTAATAAAAAAATAATAATTAAAACTGTAACATTTATTATTATTATTATTTATTTGTGCTTTATCCCTTATATATATATGTACATTTCATTAAAGCTAATGGTATAATTAGGTATTTACAGTGTTTAGCTAAGGCTTTCATCTGAAATATTTATTAATTATGTCTAGTTGACCTGTTTTAGTTTTTTGTATAACAATATTTATTATTTAATTAAGGAAAACAAGGGAGAAGAAAAACCTTAATTGACTTACAACTAACTTAAAAACTAAGACTTGAAACAAAGATTGTTAATATTGTATTTTTTTTTTTTTTTTTTTTTTGTTTTTTTTTATTGAACTTTTTGTACACCTGCTTTTATATGTAGGTACTTAGTGTTTGTGTAATAAGGTAAGTTCATTATTAATTTTAACAGCTTGTTTTGGCATATTTGAAGTTTTTTGATATGAGTTTGAGCACATCTACCCCAAACAGGTGACCCATACATTAATATTGGATTAAAAATTGTTTTAAAAATTATGATCTTATTGGATATTGATAATTTAGATTTACGATTTATTAGAGGGTACAGTGTGCAAATAATTTTATTAACTTTCATAATTGTGTTGTTGATGTGGTATTTAAATGTTAGTTTTTTATCAAAAATTATACCCAAATATCGAATGTTGTCAACCCATTGTATTGGAGAGTCTAGTATTCGCAACTGTCTATCAGGAAGATAACGAGGTTTCCTTCTTTTTGTAAAAAATATAGCATTCGTTTTATTAGGGTTAATTTTAATTTTCCATTTTTTGTAATATATGTCTAATTCATTTAAGTAACTCTGCATGGATTGATTTATCTCGCTGTACGAGAAACCAGCACTGTAGACAGCGGCGTCGTCAGCAAACAGTGAAAGTACACAGTTTGTAGCTTGTGGAATATCGTGTGTAAAAATATTAAACAATGTAGGTCCTAAGACAGAACCCTGTGGCACACCTGCATTTAAAATTCGTCTAGCAGATTGACTACTGTCCAAATTAACGCTAAAGTATCGATGTGTCAAAAAATTTTGAACTATTTTAATGAGGTATATGGGAGTTCCAATCATCTTTAGTTTGTGCAACAGTCCGTCATGCCATACAGTATCAAATGCAGCCTCAATATCAAGTGTAACCAGCCCTACAGATTGTTTGGATTGGATACTTTCTTTAATATAATTTCTTAGTTTTAAGGTCGGCAGTATGGTATTTAGACCATTTCTAAAACCATACTGTACCGTTGGTAGTGTGTTGTGTATGTCCAAAAATTTCACCAATCTCAATTTAATTAATTTTTCCAGAATCTTGGACAATCCGCTTAATAGGCTTATTGGTCGGTAGCTTTCAGGGTTATCAGGAGGTTTTCCTGGTTTGAGAATTGGAACTATTTTTGCTATCTTCCAATCCCGTGGGAAATAGCCTGCCTGAAGACAGTGATTGGCAATGTTAACAATATGATTAATGGCGCTTGTAGGAAGGTTTTTCAAGGATATATTAGGTATTCCATCAATTCCAGGAGATTTTCTAGTATGGAGAGCTTTTACAATTGAAAAAACCTCTGGATAAGTGACTCTACAAATTTCTGCGATGTTGTTTGGGGTTTCAGCTATAGATTGTAAAGATATTTTGACTTGGTCAATTGTATTTTGGTTTGAATATGAATGTGTCAGATTATGCTTCAGTTGAAAGACATCAGCAAGAATATTCGCTTTTTCTTTTCCAGAAGCGTATATTTCATCAGCTTTACTTAGACACGGAACAATTTGTTTTCTTTTTTAATTGCTTTGGTTATATTCCAAAAGGGTTTGCTGCATTTATCCAGCTTTTGAAGTTTATTGTTCCATTTTGCATTATTATAAATGAAAAGCTCTTTTCGTATGATGTAATTTAAATGATCACATCTTGATTTTAATAATGGATGACGTGACCTAAACCATTGTCTTTGGATAATATTTCTTGTTTTAAATAATTCAGTTATATGTACAGGGAGTGTAAGCTTGGAGTGATGTATAGGTTTATGAGGGACTGCTTTAAGAAAGGCATAATTGATTACTCTAGTGAAAGAGCCGATTAAATTATCAATATCCAAAGTCGATATCTGTGAGCAGTTGACAACCACCTCTTCAACCATCAGCCTTTCATTTATAATTCTCTTAAAAAGCGCCCAATTTGCCCTTCCCAAAATCGGATATGTTTTTACATTGCGCATAAAATTTGTAGAGTATTTTATAACCACTGGTAGGTGATCAGAGGAAAGCTCTTGCATTACTGCTGGATTAGCCAGCTGGTTAGGGATATTAGTGAGGCATAGGTCCAATGTTGATGCTTTTGCTTTATGGTTATGCGGAATATATGTGGGTTGCGTAGGGTACAAAATAAAACTGTAACATGTAACGGTGGTAATGCTCCATTCCAACCAAGATCTGACTTCGCGGGACATGCTATAGGGTCCGGCTCCGGCTCGTCGTCTTTGCGGGGTGGAATCTTGCTCCTTCATATCTGGCATTGACTTAATATTTTATCAAACAATAAATTGAGCGTGCTGCGACGGCATACGAAAAGATATCGGAAATCGGGTAGAGAAGTGTAAACTTGTTTCAAAGGATCTATAATAGAAGAAAAATTCGGTATCGAGACGTTACGTCATCTGACACCCGCCCAGCCTATGATTACCATCTTCGAGTCTTACTCGGGTGGCTCTATTTGATACCCTTACAACCGCGGAATATCTCATGAGTTCAAGCGTAAGAATTAGTCCATGATTTCGTAATTATACAAATTAAATAAGATAAATGAAGTGTAAGCTTTTTGGGACTTTCATCCTACGTGCGTTAAGGCTACTAACTTTTGCACGTGGAAGAGAAAAATATTTAGGCAGAGTATTCGCTTATAATAATAGACAATATATAAAATAATGGTTAGGAAATTTTTTTTAATTCATTTTTTTGTAAATTACATTGTTTTGCATGACTAAAATTTCTCCTTTTTTCTTTTACTAAATATCATTAAGTTATCATTCTGTGTTCATCGCATACTGTGTTTTCTAGATAGATTTAGGTAAGGTTGTATATTCAGATATGATTATTATACTAGATTCATTGAAAAGCATGTAACAGGCAGAAGGAAGCGTATATATATTCTTGATCAGGATCAATAGCCGAGTCGATTGACCATGTCCTTCTGTCTGTCCGTCCGTATGAACGTTGAGATATCAGGAACTACAAAAGCTAAAAAGTTGAGACTAAGCATACAGACTCCAGAGACATAGAGGCAGCGCAAGTTTATTGATTTATGTTGGCACGCCCACTCTAACGCCCAAAAACAGCCAAAAACTGCCACGCCCACACTTTTGAAAATTGTTTTGATATTTTTTAATTTTTGTATTAGTCTTGTATATTTCTATCGATTTGCCAAAAAACTTGTTGCCACGCCCACGGTTTGTGGGCGTTAGAGTGAGCGTGGCGAAAAGATTTTTTGCAAATCCATAGAAATTTACAAGATCTATAAAAAAATGAAAAAATATCAAAACATTTTTCAAAAGTGTGGGAGTGGCAGTTTTGAGCGGTTTGTGGTCGTTAGAGTGGGCGTGGCAACATGAATCGACAAACTTGCGCTGCGTCTATGTCTCTGGAGTCTGTATGCTTAATCTCAACATTCTGGCTTTTGTAGTTCCTGAGATCTCGACGTTCATACGGACGGACAGACAGAATGACATGGTCATATCGACTCGGCTATTGATCCTGATCAAGAATATATATACTTTATATGGTCGGAAACGCTTTCTTCTGCCTGTTACATACTTTTTAACGAATCTAGTATAACCTTTTACTCTACGAATAACGGGTATAAATAGTGTTCACAACGTGTAGCCATCTAAACATTTTTATATAGCTCTTTCATTTTAAAACAGAATCGATGCATGACCTCTTTGACGATTATAAAGTTTTTCTCAAACTTCCGAATCATTTTATTTTACAAAACTTTTTTTTCTGTGTGTCTATTTGAACATGCATTGGTATCTTGGCGCTCGGCGAAAT
This sequence comes from Drosophila yakuba, assembly GCF_016746365.2. Lineage (NCBI taxonomy): Eukaryota > Metazoa > Arthropoda > Insecta > Diptera > Drosophilidae > Drosophila > Drosophila yakuba. The sequence continues at coordinate 1,421,860 of NW_025048816.1, read as the reverse complement.
TATGAAACCTGTGGCCTTTTATAAAAATAATGCGTTGCTCGCATAAAAATAAATTCTCGTCTCTATTTCGAGGGATCACTGTAGCCCTGCAGAGGCCCACCATTCTGTTCTCGAGATTCACTTTAACCCCTTTGACACCATGCAGTCGCCGCGAGTTGGAAACTTAAATGTGTTGTTGGACACTTTTACTGACATGGCCGGCTGCTCGATATTCATCTTGATATTCATTCTAACCCCTTTGACAGCATGCTCTCGGCCACAGTTGGAAACTTAAATATGCCTTTTGGCCACCTTTCAGCCATGGCCGGCTGCTCGGATAACACTAGAGGACTACATTCTCACTATTTATTTTACCCCTATGGCTAGAGGCTGGCTACAGACTTAATAAATTCCCTCGGTGCTTCGTTGGACTGGGTGCTACGTTTGACGAGGTTCTAGCGCGGCTTCTCTGGCGATATCGCTGCTGCTGCGGTCTCCATTGCTGCTCCTGTGTCCGCTAACCCCTACGCTGAGAGAGAGGTGCTCCGCTGGACGCGCACGAAGTCGCCAACCGCCAATCGGCGCCGACTCTGCTGCTGCTGGAACGTGTTGGCCGGAGGTGCTCCGCTTGACGCGCAAGATTTTTTTTACTTACCTTTCCTATGTTACCTAACACTATAACACCGGTTTTAATTACATTTAGCCCGCACTCGATCAAAACGCGTGTGATGGCTTCGAAACTTTACAAGGGAGGAACGTGACCGTACAGCTGCTCACTGTCGATTACTTCCATGCAGCTTCAGCCGCAGTGAAATAACTGACAAAGTCCCAATTTAGATATATAATAAAAGTGCATACTCTAAGGCAGAAATGTATATATGTCAAACGAGGTAGTGTGTATGCGTGCGTGCTTGTACTAAAAGACGATTTTTGTCAATATCAATATTGAGTATTGAATATTTACAGTTTCGGTCTATTTTGTTATAATATCCCCTAATATAATATTATTTTAAATTTAATATCATAACTATTATGTTTTGAAAAAAGTTTTTTTTATTCGTTTATTATTATTATTATTTATTCTCTTCTAGCTTCAAAGCGAACGGTCGTGCTTTTTTTCTGCACTCCGAATTTATTTTTGTTTTGCTAAATCCAGCGGTGGAATTTAACAAGTTCTTTAATAATTCAATTTCGTAATCCGTACTTGTTAAAGTTCCGTTCGCTTCGCAAGTGAATCTTTTGTGATAAGTGCATTATTTTAATAAATTAATTCAATCTGTTCTCTTTCTGTCTTTGCGTTTTGTTTACTCTCTCTTTCGTGCGTTGTCCGTTGTGGTGTTGTTGTTTGGTGTTGTTTTTGTACTTAACTGCACGGTGCACTCGCTCTCCCACACAAAATCCTAAAGTGCTGACTGCGCTCTTGCGGTACATTTTCTGATTTTGTCTTTTGGTACAGTGGTCAAAACCCAATTAAACATGGAAACCAATGTTGTCTGCTTCCATAACAAATGCCGTCAGGTAATAAAGCCTGATCAGTCAAAAATGATCTGTTGGCTATGTGATAGAATGGTGCACACTAAGTGCACTGGTTTTAACGGCCGAACAAGTGATGACCAGGTCTAATCTAAAATATTGTTGTGATACTTGCCTAGGAGTTGCGAATGAAATGCAGCTTTTTATGCGCCAAACTAAAGGTGGCTTGAAAGGACTGATCAGCAGTTTTGGCGTGGCTAGAGATAGTTTTCGTCGAGCTGATGATCTTCTTATTGCGCTTTATTCACAATTTAATAGCCTCAAACTATTAGAAGAATCTCCAAAGCGCAAGAAAGCCGCTGGTGGTAGGCTGCCTAAGGGGAATGCCCCGCAACCTTCGGCAAGTGATCAACAGGACTCCACAGCTGATCAGTTGACGATCGCAGCAAACCCTCAAATGTTGCTTAGATCGGCAGCTAAAAAAGATTCGGTGCAATCCGATCAATCGGTTGTGGAGGAATTCCAGCCTGGGATTGCTACAGATTCCGTTTTGTCCGCACTGGTTTCTCAACCGGTGATTCCACCCGTCCCGAATTGTTTACCACCACAAAGAAATATTGAGTCCGGACTACCGGCTCAAGTTGGCACTTCAGAAACACAACCTGCAGTGCTAAAACCCCTCTCGGTGGTTCCACTAAAGAAACAAATTTTTGTTTCTCGGCTTTCCCCTGATCAAACATCATCTGATGTACTGTCTTATATACAAGACAAAACAAAAGCCGACAACATAAAAGTGCAAAAATTTAACTTTTCTTATGCTAGGGACATCTCATCTTTCAAGATAACTGTCCCAAATGAGCTATTCTCAACCATATGTTCTGGTTATTTTTGGCCGGAAAGTATGATTGTGAAAGAGTTTGAAGCTAAGATTAAAAATAGAAAAAAAGGGCCCGTGGGAATTAAATTTCCCACAAGTGGTCAGATCACTGCCCCATTCTCCTCCGGACATACTTAACTCCGAAGTATGTACACAGTATACAGGCATGATCGTCCCTCCAGGCGGGGAGGGGGAGACCTAATTGCTGTCAGGGCTACCCTCACGTCAGAGGAGGTACTTTTTGATGAGTTCTGTAACTTAGAATTCTTATGTCATTTTCTGATAGCCATGTTTATATTACGTGCTCGTACATTCCGCCGTCTTCTGAATTTCCTAAATATATTAACCATTTGTCCGCTATCCAATCCGTTTTAAACAGACTGGCCGATAGGGACCAACTAGTTGTTCTAGGTGACTTTAATATACCAGGCACTAAGTGGTCCACTGAAGAACAGTCGAATATTCTCCTGCCTATAGAACAGCATGAATTTATTGACAGCTTGCTTGACATATCGTTCTCGCAAGTTAATTATATTCGAAATTCTCTTGGTCGTTTATTGCATCTATGTTTTGTTACAAGTCCTGAAAGTGTGTTTCTGACTAGAGTAGCACCTCTTAGTCAACCAGAAGATCCATACCATCCAACTTTCGAGGTGACAATCGACACAGGTACCGTAATAAATGAGAGGCCAGATAAGTCAACCAAACGAATTCATTGTTTTCGTAAGGCAAACTTTCGGAGGCTAAATCTTATTATATCTGCCTTAAATTGGTCCGATCTATATTCTTGCAGCATAATGGCCGATGCCATAGATATTTTGTACTATCCGTCTACCTCTAACAAACCTCCTTGGTTTAATAAAGAGTTGACACATCTAAGAAATGTTAAGTCCAGACTTTATATAAAATTTAAAAATACCGGTTCTCAATCTATAGTTTCTAAATATGTAAGTGCTCGGTTAAATTTTACCGTGCTTAACGCTCAGTGATAATAATTATTTAAACCGTTGTAAGTTCCAGTTCGCACAGGATCGCAAACAGTTTTATAATTTCGTTAACACTAAGCGCAAAACAACCAGTTACCCTTCCTCACTATTTTTTGAAAATACTTCGGTAACATCGGATCAGGCAATAGCCGATCTATTTGCCAAGTTTTTTCAAACCACATATTCTACGTTACCTCATTCTGAACGGCCTTACTCTTACGCGGTATCAAAGTCAAATTATATATCCTTCCCACTTTAAACGAAAGCTCACTGCTTTATGATCTTCAGCGAGTTAAGCCTGTCTATTCGCCAGGTCCCGACGGAATTCCTGGCTGTGTCCTTAGATTCTGTGCGGAAGCCTTGTGCAAGCCTCTACTAAAACTGTTTAACTTATCTCTGGAATCTACACAGTTCCCCCAAATATGGAAGGAGTCCTTTTTGATCCCTCTCCATAAAAAAGGTAGCAAATCGGATGCAAGCAATTATAGAGGAATCTCCAAATTGTCTGCTATCCCTAAGCTATTTGAAAACGTTATCACTCCTCATCACCTTTGTAGGTCAATTATATCACCATGTCAGCATGGGTTCATGAAACGCAGATCAACAACTACTAACCTTCTGGAGCTAACCTCCTTCGTAGTACAGGGCTTCAAAAATAATATTCAAACAGATGTCATTTATACGGATTTTAGTAAAGCATTCGACTCTGTTAATCATTCACGTTTAATAAAAAAACTTGATTTATTAGGTTTTCCTGTTGATCTCCTAAATTGGATTCTAAGTTATCTGAATGGGGGGACGCAACGGGTCCTCTTTAAAAATTCTCTTTCTTGTATTCTCCGAGTCCCACAAGGGAGCCACCTAGGTCCGCTCTTTTTACCTTATTTATTAACCTTCCCTTAATAATAAATCAAACCTGCTTTCAAACCTGGTGCCGTGATAACGTATTAAACTTAAGTGGCTCTAAGTGTATAGTTATGACCTTTTATCGTGCCAACCCAATGCACGCAACTTACACTTTAAGTGGGTGCTCTTTGGACAGAATAACACATGTTGATGATCTTGGTGTTCTTCTGGACCCTAAACTTAAATTTTCAGACCATATTTCGTCTATTGTCAATAAGGCCAGAGGTGTGCTTGGTTTTATAAAACGGTGGTCAGAGGAATTCGATGATCCTTACATGACCAAAACCTTATTTATTTCTCTAGTCCGTCCGATCCTCGAGTATGGATCACCTGTTTGGAGTCCACAATATGAAGTTTACGCGGACCGCATCGAATCGGTTCAAAAGAACATCTTACTTTTTGCCTTACGGCGCCTTAATTGGGATGCAAACCTTAGATTACCTCCCTATTCAAGTAGATTAATGTTAATTAACTTACCCTCCTTAGCTAACCGTAGAACGATGCTTGGAACAGTCTTTATTTTTAACCTTATTCGTGGTGAAGTGGATAGTCCCGACTTGGTTAGTCGGCTAAACTTCACTGTTCCGAACAGATTTACTAGAAATTACATACCTCTAATTTTAAATCATTGTAGATCTAATTATGAGTTGCATGATCCCTACAGAGTATTATGTTCTGACTATAATAGATTGTATCCTATTATCTCTAATTCTGACTCTCTGCAGTTTTTAAAGCGATCAATACTAACATACTTAACGAATTCTTAGATCTTACTACTATATAAGTTATAATTTTAAGTATTTGAATATATTTATTTGAGTAGTTATACAAATATGACAGGGCTTGTGCGGTCTGCACTTAATGAGGCGAATAGTAGGTACGTGGCGATGACCGACGCTTCCAAACTCCCAAAATCGACAGACTTAAGTATAACAAGAGTTCTTATCTCTAAAGCTTAATCTACAATAACAAGGTGCAGTTTCTTATAGGTAAAGCTCGATCTATATATAGAAAAAAGACTTGAGGCTTACGACTGTATTTCGTCAGTTTGGTGATTGTGTTAACTCCTCCTCTTCTAAGACGAAGGCTGTCCACAGACTTTTTACAATTGGCAAATCTATTTGAAAGCGGATCTTACGGGTAACATTGGTTGTGCTTACAGCTTACTCATTGCCACTAAGTTCCCATACTGCCAACTTGGTACTGCGGTAAACCATCGAAGGGAAGGCAATTCTGCATATCTGGATGATCCAAGAAGTTCGTAAATGCTGTTGATTCTCCATGTCATGGGTTCGCAACAAGGTTCTGGAGATGATCGTAGCGAACTTGGAAAACATCTTTATTGTAGCCGTCGACTTGTTGACGACGATGATGCTGATGTTGGTTGAACTGGTTGACCATCAAAACGTATTTGTTGAACGCACTCTGGATGGCGTCTGATGGCAGATATTATTCAGTTCGTCGTTTCAGTACCCAGGCGCAGAAATAGTTGCCGCATCTTTATATCTTTAGCAGATACTACGTTGATAGATCTTAATTCCTTCTCATCTACTTAAGAGGTAGTTACAGTTTTAATACTATAGTTTTGACAATAATTAAGTATAAGAATTATAATTTTATAATAAAGTTCATTCAGATATTTTTGATATTAAAGTATGTAGTAAAACGCTTATTGATTGCAAGTATTGATTTTCCTATTTAGTTGAACAAAATCAGAAAAGGGTATTGATAACATTAGTGTTTTTTTTTTTTTTTATCAGGAAATTGAAATCTAATTAGAGTGAGTGCGCTATACTATTATTATGTCGTTTTGTTAATGCATTTATTTTCTATTGTAGTTTTAGGAAATATTTGTGGTTGCGTGGATTTTAAGTTTTCAAATAATACGGGTTAGCATTTCATCACATACCTTTAAACTTTTCTAAAGAGGATGAAGCGGATATAATAAAGATTAAATAAGTAAGATTTGACAAATGTTTAATTGAAAAACTTTTGCAAACTCTTTTACTAGTGTCCAGACTTCACGTTTGTATTTTGCTAACTTGGCGATGGTCACAAAAGGAAAAGAAATAATAAACCTAGCGTAGATTATCTTTATGAACGACCCTCCCTTTTATGAGGACCGTTGTCCCGAGGTCTGCTTCGATTAGTTCTTCCCTATACCGTGGGGTTAGTTTATTTCCCAAGCGATTGTTTTGTTTTACAATGACGGTTTCTCCCACCTCAAAGGTTCTGTCTCGTCTTGTTACATTTTCTCTTCTTAGCTGTTTTTCCTGAGCTTCGTTAACCATTTCTACTATCTCGTTAGCCAATTCGGGAGGAGTTGAATGAATAATGTCGATCGGTCTTCTATTGGTGACTGAGTGCACCGTCTTATTGTATTCTATTGTTGCCTGAAGAATAAGGTTGACAGTATCATTCATTCCACCGTCAAGTTTCAGGCATCGAGCTATTTCTAAAAGCGTGCTGTGAAGCCTTTCAACCTGTCCGTTTGAGGTACTATGAAGTGGAGGTGCGTTCGCTATGTCAACATTAAAACGATTTTTCAAAAGTGACTTGATTGACTCGGAATTTATGGACGGTTCATTGTCACAAAATATTGTCTTTGAATGGGGATAAAAGTTCATTAATTGCATAATTGCAGGTTCTAAATCAGTTATCGTTCGAGAGCCGATTGGTTGCACAATAGCGAATTTGGAAAGTTTATCAATACATGTCAAAAAGTACTTCCTATCCGTAGAAAATATATCAATATGCAATGTCTCGCCTACATGTGACGGAATAGGTATTTTCCCGAGGATTTGCTTTTGCGGATGGCGGTCGTATTTGGCTTTTTGACAAACCAAGCAGTTAGCAACAAAGGTAGCGGCTATTTGGGACATTTTAGGGAAAAAGTAGTATTGAAGAATTTTTTTTACATTCTCCTGTGCAGCCCTATGCGCTCTGTTGTGCTCCAAAGACACTATTTCCCGTTGCTCAGTTTGATTAAAAATGTCGCTAACCATTTTCATAGTGTGTCGGAAGGTCGTTGCTGGAAACTCATTTACAAGACTGTTTTGAATGAAAGCTAGTACAGGTAATTCGCAGTGTATCGCATTCACTACATCCGGCTTAACCACATCACGAATTCTTCCGAGTAAAGTCTCTTTGTCTAGAAATTGTATTAGATGCCTTGTCTTGCTTCCGAAAATAACAAAAGTTCGAGTTGAGTCTGCGGTGCCCTCATCTATTACTATCTGGTTTCTAAAACAGTTAACCGGCTTGTCGATAGATTCGATTGTAAAAGTCAATGAAATTTCGCTATGTATTGTTGCAATGTCTGACCGGGGTTCGTCCTCTAGGACATGAATAGCCTGCCTGGATAGTGCATCGGCAACATAGTTCTCCTTGCCAGGTTTATAGAAAATTTTAGCATTATGTTCGTCTATAAACGCCTTCCATCTCTTGATTTTTGCATTTGGATTCCTATCTGACACGGCGTATGTTAACGGTTGGTGATCTGTAAAAATGTTTAAGTTTTTGACACCATATAGATAGTTCCTAAGAGACTTTAAAGCCCAAACGATGGCCAAAAGTTCTCGTTCATTTGTTGCGAAATTAAGTTCTCTATCCTGTAAAGTTCTCGAAATCATTGTAACAGGCTTGCCATCCTGTGATAAGACTGCACCCAGGCCAAAAGCCGAAGCGTCTGTTGTTAAGTCAAAGGCTTTCCTATAATCGGGATACAATAACATTACATTTTCGGAGACAAGAACATTTTTAAGTTTCTCAAAAGCAGAACATTGTCTTTCATCGAAAGAAATTGGTATCTTTTTAGACTGGCTTGCGGAAACTTTTCCGTTTTCACCCTTCAGAATGTCAGTCAGTGGTCTAGCAATAGAGGCGAAGTCCCTAATAAAGCAGCGGTAATAACTTGCTAGCCCTAAAAACGATCGAACACTAAACAGATTAGTAGGTTGATTATATTTCTGAATAGCCTCTACTTTGCTAGGACTGGTTGTGATACCTCCACTTGACACCATAAATCCGAGATACTCGACGCTTTCCTTGAAGAAAAACGATTTCTCTTTAGAAACCCTCATGTTTGCCTCAGACAGTCTGTCTAGTACCCAAGCAACGTCGTTTACGTGGTCCTCGATTCCGTTTGAAAATATTATTACGTCATCAACGTAAACATAACATGACTTTCCTATACGGTCCCTAAGAACATCATCAATAGCACGTTGAAAAATACTTGGGGCATTTTTCAAGCCAAACGGCAAAACTCGTATTTTCCATTTCCTACTGAAAAGGCAGTTTTCTCCCTATCCTTTTCTGCGAGCAGAATTTGGTGAAACCCCGATTTAAGGTCAAGAGTTGTAAAGAACCTGGCCTTTCCCAAATTTGACAAGATGGATACTACGTTTGGTATAGGGTACTTGTCGTCGATTGTTTTTAAATTTAGTTTTCTAAAATCTATAACCAACCTTTTCTTAGTGTTTCCCTTTTCATCTGTACCTTTTTTATCGACTACCCAAACCGGATTGTTGTAAGGTGACGACGAGGGCCTGATAATTCCGTCCTTCAACAAAGCATTTGTTTCCTTACTCACAAAATCTGATACGTCCATGGGGTACGGATAGAGTTTTGGGTAAATGGGTTGGTCGTCCTCAGTACGTATTGTGGCAACAATGTTGGTATTATACGGCAGTGCTTCTTCCGGTTCCGCAAAGACGGCCAATCGGTTTCGAAGCATTGTATGGAATTTATTAGATATCTGATTTGGAACCACAATATTCTCTATGTTGGTGAAATTTACGCTGTCACATCTCAAAAACTGAGTAGATTCCACTTCATTGTTGATATTCAACGTTCTGTTCTTAAAATCTAACGTTGCATTTCCCTGTTTCAAAAGGTCAAGTCCTATTATTGCGTCAAAACTATAGAGACTTGGAAGAATAAAGAATTGAACAGATGTGTTAAATAGCTTAATAAAACATTTCTGTTTGACGGTGTTGCAACCATGAAGCGATTTTACCGTGAATTTATTTTGTACCGGCATTAAGTTTTTTAATTCAGGGAGGGGCTGTATATAATTTTTCGAAGCCCCGGTGTCAATCAAAAGTTTTATGGTTCTCCCTGCTATCTCTCTTTCTATGTACGGTAGCAGGGATTTGTGGCTAAAAAATGAACATGATCGTAATTCACTAGTTCGTCCTCATAATCATCAACCTCCGCTTCTGCCTCCTTTTGATAATCGTCTGTGTCTTCCTCACATTGACCTTTCTCATGAGGTAAGTGGTTGATCCTCTGTTGTTTTGGCCCTGTAAACCTTGCACTGCCACTTGTTGGTCTTTTTGATGCTTGCGCATACCCAACATGTCCCTGAGCCTGACTTGTGTTTTGCTGTTGGTGTTGCGATGCGAATTGATTTTGTGTTTGAAATGACTTTTGTTGTTGGGATGGCCAAGAATATTGTTGTTGAGATGGCCAAGAATATTGTTGTTGAGATGGCCAAGAATATTGTTGTTGAGATGGCCAAGAATTTTGTTGTTAGGATGGCCAAATATTTCCCTGAGTCGGAAATGGAGCTTGTCCAAAATTTCCAGTTCTTCTAGATCGCATGGATACATCAGGATTTGTTAACTGGACTGGATCTTGTCTTTCCTGGTTATCAAAAGTAGGCACCTGGCGCTTGCTAAAATATGGGTTTTTAGTTTGCATGGGCATGATTGAATTTCTATCCCTATCGCTATGCTTTTGTTCGGTTTTCTGACCCCTGTCTTCAATATTTTTAGAATAAATAAGGGCGAATTGGTAACGCTCATGGTTCGACTCGAACTCTTGCGCTAAAGCGAGAGCAGTTGGTAAATCTTTTGGACCTTTTGCAAAAAGAATGTCGCTCAACGATTTCCTAGCTCCGGTTACAAATACACGTAACGCGTCTGCTCTGTACTTTTCATTCAGTGACATCGCCAAGGCACTATCAAATGTCATTATTGTCTTGTTAGTAAGTAGGGTCAGTTTTTTCTCGACTTCATCGTAGAATTCAGTGAGAGTCATGTCTCCCTGTCGCAAAGTTGATAGCTCTTGTTCGATTAGGTAGATCGGTCTTTTGTCGGAATATGTGAAATCAAGACGGCTGATCATTGCCTTGGAATGTAACGGAGTATTAAAAGAAGCCAATACTGTATTTGCTGGACCTTTTATTTTATTTCGCATAATACCAAGAGCTTGGTAAAATGTTGAACTTCCCTCGTAATCTTTAAAAACTTTAAAAGCGACATGAGCCGCTTTTCTCCACGACACATATGTTTCACTTTTGCCCTCAAAATCTGGCAGAGATTTAACTATATCTAGAGGCTCGTTACAGACAACACCTGGTCTAATTTCAGCATCTACATAAGTTTCCACCTCTGGCGTGTTCACTGTTAATTTCCCGATTCGTTCATTCATCTCCTACAATTGCTTTTCAAATGATTGTTTTTGGACTGTGAGCGCACCGGCAACAGCACTCTCTACGATCGCTTTTAACTGAGCTTCAAATTCCATTTCGCTAGTTGTATTTGTTTTTGACCACCAATAATTTTCTGAAGACTTATTATTTTTTTCTGCACTGTTTTGCCTATTTGCCTGGAGCGCTGACCATTTATCTAAACTTGACACGAGGTCGTCTATAAGTTTATCACTGTCACTCATGTATTTTTATCAACACTCTGTTCATAGGTTATGTAATAAAAAGGTATTGGTATTTTTAATTTGTTCAATAAGCGTTATACTTACAATATAATAATAATGCTTAACAAACTATTTTAAGGTAAAATTAATATTATATTTTATGTAATCAGGAAATATTTATTTTTTAGGTTAAAGTTGATTAGCCAGTTGATGCCGCTGGTTTTGTCTCCGGATGCTCCTTTTGTTATTTATTTATAATTATTCAGTTGTCGTAGGTTTTTATATCCGTTTGGGCGCCAGTTATAATTTTAAGTATTTGAATATATTTATTTGAGTAGTTATACAAATATGACAGGGCTTGTGCGGTCTGCACTTAATGAGGCGAATTGTAGGTACGTGGCGATGACCGACGCTTCCAAACTCCCAAAATCGACTGACTTAAGTATAACAAGAGTTCTTATCTCTAAAGCTTAATCTACAATAACAAGGTGCAGTTTCTTATAGGTAAAGCTCGATCTATATATAGAAAAAAGACTTGAGGCTTACGACTGTATTTCGTCAGTTTGGTGATTGTGTTAACTTATACATTTCCTCGTCCTTTACTGTCTTCTATCCATATGCCCCAAATAAGCTAGCTCTATAACTATTGCTTTTTAATATATTACTATTACTTATATAAATTATTTTGTATATAGTGAAATGTTTTATTTTATCAAACTAATTTAAGAATGTCCCGTCCGTTGAATAAGGACAACGCTAAGAATAAAAAAACTTAGAAGAATAGTTTTCACGTCTTTATTTCTATGATCTCAACTTAAAACTACATGTTTGTGACTTCCCTCCCCTCAAAAGAGTTGCCTATGCTTGTGCGTTACAGCGGTTTTATGACGGTTCTACTATATGTTGTTTTGGTTTTTGATTATGTTCGGCTTAATTTTGTATATAAAAATTTTTGTGGATTTACTGTCACATTTTCCTACTTTACCGTATTATCTGTCGGGAATACTTATTTCATTAAGTTTTCTATAATCAACTACTACTTTATACTTAATTTAACCACAAGCATCCCTTCATTAATCCCTGATTAAGCATTTCCTGTACTTGGCTTCGACTTCAATTTCGTGCATACTGTTTTAAATAATTTAGGAAGTTACATGTTGTATTTAGTACGTAATAGTATTTGAAAATGTTAGTTGGTCTACTTTCTTATATTGGAGAGTTCTAAACACATTTAATAAACCTTTCAACTTTAAAAGTTCCTCCTCATTTAGGTAATCCAGTCGAAACAGTACAAAATATTTTTATACCAGTTACTCGTATAGTAAAAGGGTATACTAGATTCGTTGAAAAGCATGTAACAAGCAGAAGGAAGCGTTTCCGACCATATAAAGTATATATATTCTTGATCAGGATCAATAGCCGAGTCGATATGGCCATGTCCGTCTGTCCCTTTGAATAATCAGAAAGCCTGGCAACACACCCAGCACTAGCGACGACCAACGCAAAAAGCTGGCCAATAACTCATTCGTCATCCTTTCGTCCTGAAGACGAATATAATGACGAACAAACCGATGGCGAACCCGGACCAGCGGCAGAGAAACCTGCTTCCAAATGTTTAGCCCAAGCCAACCCCGAAGACCATCAAACAACCACTAATCTTCATCTCAGACGTGACAAACATTAAAATAACTTTCTTAGTGGGTCCCGGGAATAGAATCACTTATAAGACGAAAAAAAAACAACTTCGTTCGACTCACGATTCCAGATAAGGAGAAATCAGCCAGCAACAACAAGGAGGTATTCAAAGTTAATAGAATTTGCAGGTAGGTTGTTACCATTGAGCCTACTCTGAAATTCGATGACGTGCCACAATGTTACAGATGCCAAGGACTTGAACATACCCAGCGATACTGCTTTCTAGAGTTTTTGTGCGTAATGACTCATGACTCGAGGGAGTACGCAAAGAAGGATGATAGGAAAGCATGCTGCCTTCACTGCCAAGATGATCACCCTGCGTCATACAGAGGATGCCCAGTCTATAACAAGGCCAAGGCTAAACCTGTTCCCAAAGCCAGGCCTGTTGTGAGTAACAACAAACCGTCGCCCATCCTATAAGCTACAGGGATGTACTAAAAGCAACCCAGGAGTCGAAGAATAATCCCATACTACATATTAATATTTCGTAAACTATTTAAGATACGATGATAATTTTTATACCCGTTACTCGTAGAGTAAAAGGGTATACTAGATTATACCGAGTATACCGAGTCGATATGGCCATGTCCGTAAACATTAGGCGGGCAGACCCTCGTTTCTTCAAGCTCGGTGGATTTGCTGATTGGCGCAGAATCCTTCTTCGAACTTCTAAGCGTAGGCCAAATAAAGATGGGGTCCAAACATCCATCAATTCAGAAAACGTGATTGGGATGGAGTGTTTCCAAAAAGTACACTCGATACGCATTAAATACATGTGGAAAGTTTCTGGGAATTGGAACAAGTTTCAGAGAGGACGAAGACTGTTTATACAGCTGAACAAGTTGCTTGTGAGCAACAATTCAAGCAAAACATACACAGGCCTATCCTTCGAAACAGCAAAGCGCAGATTTCTCGCTTTGGAACACAGACTTGCAAATAGTCTCCAGTTACACGACATGTATCAGGAGGTTATGAAATAGTACCTTAACCTCGGTCGTTGCTTTCTACCCATCCTACGAGACACCACTCCTATGTTCCTCATCAGTGTGTCCTGAGACCTGATAGTAGCACCACAGAGTTGCGAGTAGTGTTCGACGCGTCAAGTAAGACGTCAACCTCGATATCATTGAATGAGACTTTAATAATGGGTGCAACTATTCAGAGAAAGCTTTACTCTATTTTGGCAAAATTTCGATTGCACCAATATGCATTGACGGCTGATATCTCGAAGATGTATAGGCAAGTTATGGTTTCCACGGAAGATCAGAACTTTCAACTTTTCGTGTAAAGGAAAAATCATCTCAAGCTCTCCAATCCTATCGGCTCAACACTGTCAATTATGGAACGGCCTCAGCTCCGTTTTTGGCTATCCGTTGCCTCTTCGAGCTCTCTAAGACCTTTGCTGAGTCTTATCCCATAGCCTCAGAAGTGATATCAAGTGACTTTTATGTTGACGATATGATCACAGGCGGCAACACTATAGAAGAATTGGAGGACATACGCAGCGACGTTAGCAAAGTTTTGAAATTAGGAGGTTTCAGTCTGGCCAAATGGGCCACAAATCATCCCATTCTTCCGGCGATTAGAGGTCCAGAAAAGTCGCTGATATATGACTTTTCCGTTTCTATAAAAACGTTGGGTATGATATGGAATCCACAGAATGATGTGTTTCATTATAGATTGGAGGATTCATTTAATTCATTGCCACCAACTAAACGCAACATTTTGTCCGTCGTATTACGCTTGTTTGATCCTTTGAGGTTGTTGTTCCCGTTGATCACAAGAGCATAACTTGCATCAGGATCTATGGCGACAAAAATGGGACTGATGTGGATCAATTGTCAAGTTGTTTTAGAACAGTATGTTCCGTAATGAAAGGGCAACATAACGTAGTGACCGAGCTTATTGGAAGATGTTCGTCGTTTAATAAACTACTTCCGATCGTGGCATACGTACATCGGTTTATTCAGGGGAAAAAGCGTCTACGTGAGGTGGTTACTTCGGCAAAGGAACTAAAACAAGAGAGAACGCTATAGTCGAGTTCCCCGACTATCTGATACCCGTTACTCAAGTGCGAAGGACTGTCTTCAACTCTGACAGTTTTTGGCGGTTTGTTGGCGTTGGAGCGGGCGTGGTAAAATTTTTTTTTGGCAAATTGATAGAAATTTACAGGACTAATACAAAAATGAAAAAGGTGCCAAGAGGAGCCCACAGGACCGTCGAGGCACGAGACGAACGGGCGAGGACCAGACCCGGCGCGGCGGGGGTTTGTGCTAAACCCAGCGCAAGCCTGCCATAGGTGCGGAAGCCAGGAGCACTGGATGCGGGAGTGTCGGAACCGACCGATCACATTTTGCTGGTCGTGCGGGCGAATCGGCCGGAAGACCGCAGAATGCTGCCCAAGATCGGGAAACGCCACGCGACCCCAGCCTCAGAGGGGCAACCAGGGTTCGCAAGGTGCTGCCCCTCAAAATTAATGGGCAAGCTGAAGGCGGAAGAAAGACAACTGTCCGCCACAGTGCTCATAAACGGAATGGAAGTTAAGGCCACGATGGACACCGGAGCCACAGCAAGCTTTATTAGCGAAGAGTTGGCGGACAGGTTGCGGGCAGTGGGAGAGGTCGTAGCCACGAGAAGAGAGGTGCGGATGGCTGATGGACGGTTCGAGGAGGTCACATCGCTGCTCGAAGTAGACGTAGGACTGGGAGAAAGGACCGTAAGAATGCAACTGCTAATCCTCCACAACATCATCGACGCGCTAGTACTGGGATGGGATTTCCTAACGAAAGTTGGAGCCAGGATAGCATGCGCGGGTCTGAGCGCAACGATACCGGCGGGACAGCTGGTGCGAAGCAATGCACGCGAGAAGCTGTCAGTGGCAGTAGTGGAAAGGACGACCGACTTTGCGGAGGAAGATATAGACGGCTTCCTGAAGGCAGAGCTAGCAGATCTGGGAAGAGTCCAAGGGACGTCAACGGTGGCGGTGCACAGAATCACGATGAAAGACGATCAACCGGTCAAGCAGCGCTACTACCCGAAGAACCCGAAGATGCAGGTGGAGATCAACGCCAAGGTCGACGAGCTGCTGCAAAAGGGGTGCATCGAGCCGTCTAGCTCGTAACCCGTACAGCTCTCCCATAGTGATGGTGAAAAAGAAGACGGGTCAGTGGCGCTTGTGTGTGGATTTCCGCCAAATAAACGCAAAGTCCGTGAAGGATGCGTACCCGATGCCAATGATCAACTACATTCTGGATCAACTAAGGGAGGCGAAATACATAAGCAGTCTGGATTTGAAGGACGGGTACTGGCAGATTCCGTTGGCAGCAGCAAGTCGGCAATATACGGCATTTACGGTGCCGGGAAAGGGCCTGTTCCAATGGAAAGTAATGCCGTTCGGACTGCACTCCGCATCGGCAACGTTCCAGCGGGCGTTGGACCAGGTGATAGGACCAGAGATGATGCCACACGCATTTGCGTACCAGGACGACATAATTGTGATCGGACGGACACTACAAGAGCACATGCGTAACCTGAAGGAGGTGTTCCGGAGGCTGAGGGCGGCAAACCTGAAAGTTAACGCAGATAAGTGCAAGTTCTTTCGAAAGGAGCTACAATACCTGGGCCACCGGGTGACGGATCAGGGTATCGGAACGGATCCGGAGAAGGTAGCGGCAATAGCTCAGCTAAAGCCCCGGGAAACGTTAAGGAACTGCGACAGTATCTAGGAGTGGCGTCGTGGTACAGACGTTTTGTACCGGATTTTGCAACGTTGGTACAACCACTGAACGCACTCCTAAAGAAACAAGCAAAATGGGAATGGACTGACGCCCACCAAGAAGCATTTGAGGCCGTCAAAACTAGGTTGGTCGCCGACCCGATCCTGGCATGCCCCGACTTCACACGGACGTTCGTGCTACAGACGGACGCCAGCGACTACGGGCTGGGCGCTATCCTCACACAGCACTCCGAGCAAGGCGAGCGGGTGATATCCTACTCCAGCAGATCGCTGAACGGAGCGGAGAAAAATTATTCTGCAACAGAGAAGGAATGTTTAGCAATAGTGTGGGCTGTCAGGAAATTAAGACCATACCTGGAGGGCTACCATTTCAAAGTGATAACGGATCACATGGCCCTGAAGTGGCTGAACAGCATCGAGAGTCCGTCCGGAAGGATCGCGAGATGGGCATTGGAGCTCCAACAATACGACTTCGAGATTTCGTACAGAAAGGGCCAGCTGAACATCGTCGCGGACGCCCTATCGAGGCAGCCGCTGCAGGAAACGAGCCGCAGGATAACGGAAGAAGGGCAACCGGACGAACAGCACGAGTGCAAGTGGATAGATGGGATGCGGAGGAAATTGAAGCAGGAGCCCCAAAAGTACCCGGACTACCTGGAAGAGGCCGGCCGATTGTATAGGCACATTCCGCACCGGGCAGGACACGAGGATGTGGTGTCATGGAAGCTGTGTGTACCAACCGGGGAGAGACAGCGCGTCATGGCCGAGAACCACGACATGCCGACGGCGGGACACCTGGGAAGTCGGAAGACTATGGCGAGGGTGGCAGCCAGGTACCACTGGCCAGGAATGCACCGAGACGTAAGGAAATACGTAAGGAACTGCGAGAGCTGCATGAAATACAAGCCCAACCAACTGCAAGCAGCCGGGAAAATGCTGACACAGGTGCCGGAAGAACCGTGGGCCACCGTATGTGCGGACTTTGTGGGCCCATTGCCGAGGTCAAAGCACGGCAATTTGATGCTGCTGGTCCTGGTGGACAGGTTCTCCAAGTGGACCGAGATCGTTCCGATGCGTAGGGCGACCACCGAGACGCTGCGAAAGGCCGTGCGAGAGCGGATAGTGGCCAGGTACGGAGTGCCAAAGGTCATGATCACGGACAACGGAGTCCAGTTCACGAGCAGGGCATTCAAGAGGTTTTTGGAGGAGCTGGGTGTAAAACACCAGCTCACGGCTCCATACACTCCACAAGAAAACCCGACCGAAAGGGCCAACAGGACCGTGAAGACGATGATCGCGCAGTTCACGGGGGCCGATCAGAGGACATGGGACGAGAACTGGCCAGAGCTGCAGTTGGCGGTGAACACGAGCGTGGCAGAAACCACTGGATACTCGCCGGCATTTATAACGCAGGGAAGAGAACCGAGGCTGCCGAATGCGTTGTTCGACGAACAGACGGCCGGAACGGGCAGATGTCCACAGACGCCGGCGGAAAACGCGGGAAAACTGAAGGAGATCTTCGAACTGGTGCGGAGGAACATGGAAAAGGCAGCGCAGGATCAGGCGCGCCACTATAATCTCCGGAGGAGGCCGTGGAAACCCAAGGTGGGCGAAACTGTGTGGGCCAAGGAGCACCACCTATCAAAAGCAGCTGAGGGCTTCGCGGCAAAACTGGCACCGAAGTTCGACGGGCCGTTCAAAATAAAGAAATTCACGTCGCCGGTGATTTGTATTTTGGAACACGCCACAACGAAGAAGACAAAAACGGCTCATATTAGCGATTTGAAGCCGGGAAGCGCGGGCGCCGGCGGGCCAGAGGATAACGAGAGCGACACACCACAATAAACCCTTTCGCGAAGAAGGGGGGAAGACGATACAGGGTATCGAGAAGTCGGAAGTCGCAGTTAATCACTCACACACACACACACACAAAAGGCCCGTTGGAGCGCGAGAGCGGGACAGGGAGGGTACACAGCCGGAAAACCGTTAACGGCTAACGCACACAGTTGCGAATTCCGTGGGAGGCAGGTGCACGGAGGAGAATCCCGTTACCGGTACAGGCCCCGCGGAACAACGGCGGAAAGGAGCAGATCGAAAACCGAGGTTTCGTCGCGGCGGAAAAAGCGAGAGTCGGTCTTTTGAAATCAAGTCGGCAGGATGGCCTACCGCAGCGTGCGGCGGGCGACACAGGGCCACGGTCGGATTCGGCTGGGAGAGGCGATGCCGTCGAAGGACCCGCGGGAGGTGCGCGAGTTCGCGGAGGCACGGATCGCCACGCTGCGGCGGTTCGAGCGGATGGTGGTGGAGCGGAAGGCAGCCACCGCCAAGGCCGCGTGGGAAAAACGCCTGTCGGAGTGGCAAGAGGAGGAGGAGGCATTGTGGGTGCCCCACGCACCGTCGTTGCCACCACGGCAGCCGCCGTTGCCACCGACACCACCGCCGCCGTCGCAGCCGCCACCGCCACCAACAACGCAGCAGCAGCAGGAGCAGCCGCAGCCGCCGACGCCGGAGCCGCAGCACCCGGAGATGCCGCAGCCACCGACGCCGCAGCCACAGCCGCCACCGCCGCCACCGGCGCAGTCACAGCCGTCACCGCCGCCACCGACGCAGCAGCAGCTGCAGCCGCCGACACCGGAGCCGCAGCACCCGGGGATGCCGCAGCCACCGACGCCGCAACCGCAGCCGCCGTTGCCGCCGACGCCGCCACCGGCGCAGCCGCAGCCACCACCGCCACCACGCACGCCAACACCGCCGCCAGCACCACCGACGCCGCCGCCGCCGCGCACGCCGACGCCGCCACCCCAGGATGAGGAGGGGCCCCGGTGCGAGCGGCAGCAGTCCTGGGAAGTGGACCAGGCGCACGTCGCGCAGACGCTGCGCACGATCGGCCTGGGCGGCCGCCGGTGGCATCAGCAAACAGAGACGTGGACATGGCCCGCACCGCCGGAGGACACGCGTGTGGGAGGAGGTAGGCGCGGTCGGGTGGAGGCCAATGGAGACACGAGCGCGCGACCCGCGAGTTCGCGCACGGATGGAGGACGCAGAGGAGAACCCGGAGAAGGGTCCGTGGGTGTGGCCCGCACCGCCACCACCGAAACTCGCGCGGCAGGAGTCATGCCCCGAGGCAAGACCGCCACCGCAGCGACCATGCCTCCGCAGGCAGCAGTCGCTGGGTGAGAAGCCGTGGCGAGAGGTCGAGCGCGCGGAGTGGCCACCTAAGGTGGTCGAGGAGGCCGAGGCCCAGGCGGGCAGACGGCACAAGGACCGCTGGGCAAAACTGTTCGTGCTGGACGGCCAGCGGTTCCGCCTGAAGGTGCGACGCGGCGGCGATATCAGGGTGTACGTACCCCAATAAAAAAATAACGAAAACGACATAATGAGAGTTGTGGGTCAGGGGAGGGTAAGGGCACTTTGTTGCTCACAGTAAAAAAAATAGGGGCGAGTCATCTGCAGCAGCCAACAGGCACGCGGGCCAGCAATCGGACGCGGGGCCAGGCACGCGGGCCAGCAATCGGACGCGGGGCCAGGCACGCGGGCCGGCAAATCGACGCGAGGCTGCCGCAGGCGCGGAGACGGCATGCTGGCCTCCAAGGCGCTTGGGTCCAGGGGCAGCCGCCCGGAGCATGGAGGGGCGATCATCGGGGTCCCTGCCAAAGGGCCTCCAGGGCGCCTGTGTCCAGGGCAAGCAACCCTGGAGCATCAAGGGCCATCATATCGTGTGGGAGGAGCTAAAACAAAAAAAGAGAGGATGAGTAAATATGGCGGTTTTTACAATAAATTCCGTAAACTTACCTCCATTGAGCTGCAACTCCGAAATCCACGTGCTTGGAGAAAATCGGGATGGGGGCGCTACGATAATAGCGGTCGATCGATAGGGAACAACAAATACTGGATTTTAATTGATTTTCAACACGCTGCCACACTATTGGCAGCAATCGGCACGACATCGGAACATCGGAACAGGAAGTGGCAACGCCGGTCGCCAATATCGATAACTCGATCGCGCAATCAGCGATGGGACAATATCGGTAGGAATCGGAGGTGGCAACGCCGGTCGCCAACATCGATAAGTCGATCATGGTGAGTATCGGTGGAGTTGCCAGAGATGCGAAGCGAGGAAGAGGCGGCAAGTTTAAATGCGGAGCTGGTGACGAGAAGCGGATGGCAACAGATACAGGAGGTTGGAGAAGGGCGCAAAGATCAAGATGCCGAGTCGAGACGTCGAACGACAGGGTCTACTAGGCTGAGGCTGCCGGGCTGAGATCAAGGAGGCGCAGGTCGACGTGAGGAGAATGGAACGGTGAGGATCAAGATGCCACGTCGAGATGCTCGAATACGCTGAGACGTAAGGCTGCGATCAGGAAGGCGCAAGGAGGTTCAAGATGCCAAGTCAAGACGCTGAACGACGGGGTCTAATAAGCTGCGACTGCCAGGCTGAGAACAAAGGGCGCAGGGTCGACGAGAGGTGATTGAGGAAGTTGCCCATGCAAGGAGACACCGAAGCAGAGGACCGCCGGAAGCAGCATTCTTTTGAAATCTTCCGAAGAAAGGGGGAGATGTGAGGAGTCTTAAAACTCCCCACAAATCCGGGTGTAGGAGATCGGCATAGCAACAGCGAAGACGGCTGGAATGCGAGAGGAGCCAAGGGCGGTCAGGTCGAACGGTAAATAATGGACCTTGAACCCCGGCAAAGCGGAGAGACCGTGGATTAACGGTACCGCGCTGGACCTTGGACTCGAACCCGCCAAGGGCGTAGAGGTCATACGGTAACGGTGCGGACTTTGGACAGGCACAAAGAGGACGCACCGTGAACTAACGGGACATGTTTGGACCTTGTACCCGAGCGAGCCGTGTGCAAAACGGGAAATAACGGGATTCCCGCAGCCGATATAAGAGACGGCGCCGGCGCAGCTCGGAGAGTCAAGAAGAAATACGCGAGGGCCTTACAGCCAGAGAGTCAAGAAGAAGTACGCGAGGGCCTTACAGCCATACGGAAAGCGAAGAAGTACGCGAAGAGTCGATACCGAGTGACAGTGAAACGACGGGAACACAAGTGCGTCAAGCGGGCATCCAGAGTGGATCGCCGCACGTGAAGATCAGCGAAGGACGAGCGAACACAAGGACCTAGCGTGGTCAGAAAGGGACAGTGGAGTCAGTGGTCGCAACGGTGGTTCGGAGGGAAGCGCTAGCTTAACTCGTGGACGATACACCCTGCCCCATAACATCCTAAGCCCCGGTCGAGCCCGCAGGATATCCTTCGGCGAGGACCTAGCGTAGTCAGAAAGGGACAGTGGAGTCAGTGGTCGCAACGGTGGTTCGGAGGGGAGCGCTAGCTCAACTCGTGGACGATACACCCTGCCCCATAACATCCTAAGCCCCAGGCGAGCCGGTACGGATCCCCGTCGGCAGCGACGCAGGCGTACGACGGAAGGACGACGAGGGAGCAACGACGTGCATCCAGCGGCGAGGATCACCGAATCCTGGTCAACAAGTGACGATAAATAAAAGTGGTTAAATCTGAGAATCTGTCTTCTTTTTGGTCGGGCAATCACACAAATCATAAATTTGGTGGGACGAACAAACAAAATCTCTGAGCTAGCCGTTGCATTTCGTAGCGAGCCGAAATAAGAAAAACAGTTCGTTACAATCAATACAAAAATGAAAAAATATCAAAACATTTTTCAAAAGTGTGGGCGTGGCAGTTTTGGGCGGTTTGTGGGCGTTAGAGTGGGCGTGGCAACATGAATCGACAAACTTGCGCTGCGTCTATGTCTCTGGAGTCTGTATGCTTAATCTCAACTTTCTAGCTTTTGTAGTTCCTGAGATCACAGCGTTCATACGGACGGACAGACAGACGAACAGACGGACAGACGGACATGGTCATATCGACTCGGCTATTGGTCCTGATCAAGAACATATATACTTTATATGGTCGGAAACCCTTCCTTCTGCCTGTTACATACTTTTCAACGAATCTAGTATACCCTTTTACTCTACGAGTAACGGGTATAATTAAAAACAAGAGAGAACGCTATAGTCGAGTTCCCCGACTATCTGATACCCGTTACTCAGCTAGTGTAAGTGCGAAGGACAGTTTTTGGCGGTCTGTGGGCGTTAGAGTGGGCGTGGCCAAAAGTTTTTTGGCAAATAGATAGAAATTTACAAGACTAATACAAAAATGAAAAAATATCAAAACATTTCATACTGACAGACAGACGGACGGACAGACGGTCGGACAGATGGACGGACAGGCAGACATGGCCAGATCGACTCGGCTATTGATCCTGATCAACAATATATATACTTTATATTGTCGGAAACGCTTTCTTCTGCCTGTTACATACTTTTTAACAAATCTAGCATTCCCTTTTACTCTACGAGTAACGGGTATAAATATCAAAACATTTTTCAAAAGTGTGGGCGTGTCAGTTTTGGGCGGTTTGTGGGCGTTAGAGTGGGCGTGGCAACATGAATCGACAAACTTGCGCTGCTTCTATGTCTCTGGAGTCTGTATGCCTAATCTCACCTTTCTAGCTTTTGTAGTTCCTGAGATCTCGACGTTCATACGGACGGGCAGACGGACAGACGGACGGACAGACGGACAGACGGACGGACAGACGGACATGGCCAGATCGACTCGGCTACTGATCCTGATCAAGAATATATATACTTTATATGGTCGGAAACGCTTCCTTCTGCCTGTTATATACTTTTCAACGAATCTAGTATACCCTTTTACTCTACGAGTAACGGGTATAAATATCAAAACATTTTTCAAAAGTGTGGGCGTGTCAGTTTTGGGCGGTTTGTGGGCGTTAGAGTGGGCGTGGCAACATGAATCGACAAACTTGCGCTGCTTCTATGTCTCTGGAGTCTGTATGCCTAATCTCACCTTTCTAGCTTTTGTAGTTCCTGAGATCTCGACGTTCATACGGACGGACAGACTGACGGACAGACGGACGGACATGGCCAGATCGACTCGGTTATTGATCCTGATCAAGAATATATATACTTTATATGGTCGGAAACACTTCCTTCTGCCTGTTACATACTTTTCAACGAATCTAGTATACCCTTTTACTCTACGAGTAACGGGTATAAATATATCTTCTTAGGCTGGTCCAAGTAATTCAAAGATTGGAGTTTGGTTCAGAATAATTCAAGTTTGAGAAAGTTGAACGGTTAGCCGCAAATCTTTAACGTTCGTACACACCAGCGAACTAGAGGGAGTGACATTTCGATTGATTCGTGTTTGAGGCAGATAGTTTAATGCGCCAATTCCGTATGGTGCCAAATTTTCTCTATTGCTGTCCCAAAAGTCAGAATTCGTTACGTTGTTTCTTCGGAACTCACCACAGCAATACCACCAACATCGTTGGAGTGAGCAAGGTCCTCGACGACCTGCACGTAGCTTTTCACCGCAATTAGGATCAACTGAGAGGGTACGCGGCTAAGAAAGGCGTCGAGTGGTCGTTTATTCCGCCGAGATCACCACGCTTCGGAGGACTATGGGAGGCAGCCCTGAAGGCCGTCAACTATCGGTTGCTGCGAGTTGTCGGCAACGCCAAGCTCACAGCAGACGAATTGAGTACGCGTCGCCTGGCAACGACCCCAACGATGGAGAGGCTCTGACACCAGGACACCTGCTGATCGGCCAGCCTATTCTTATGCTGCCGCCAGAATCCCAGTCAGGAGGAATTGCCAGCAAGGGTGGCTTCGGGTACTTGAAGCGGTAGCGAATGCTGTAAATTTTAAAGATAGAGACTTGCATTTTTATACCCGGTACTCGTAGAGTAGTATGAAAAGTATGTAACAGGCAGAGGGAAGCGTTTCCGACCATATTAAGTATATATATTCTTGATCAGGATCAATAGCCGAGTCGATCTGGCCATGTCCGTCTGTCCATCCGTCTGTTCGTCCGTATGAACGTCGAGATCTCAGGAACTACAAAAGTTAGAAAGTTCAGATTAAGCATTCGGTATGCTCAAGAGACATAGACGCAGCGCAAGTTTGTTGATTCATGCTGCCACGCCCACTCTAACGTCCACAAGCCGCCCAGAACTGCCACGCCCACACTTTTGAAAAATGTTTTGATATTTTTTTCATTTTTGTTTTAGTCTTGTAAAATTTCAAAAAAACTTTTGCCGTACCCCCAAGAATGCCACTATCCACATCGAACTAGGCATCCCAACAGTACTAGACGAGATCAAATGGCGAAAGGTACGCAAGCAGGCTGGAAAACAAACCTTATGACCTGGAAATCAACCTACTGGACAAAAGTAGAACAGTGATGCCTGAGAAGAACACATACACTTGACCTCACCACTGGCTGAACAAAGAAGAAACCCCCACCGCTGTCTGTTTTGGCAGTTTTCCGAGCAGTATTTTAATAGAATCCTTAATCGCCTGAACATAAATATGAAATCTGGTGTCCAGGTGTAATTTTGAAATCGCCTTTCCGCTTCTTTGCAGAATGCTCTCATCTTTTCTTTGTAAGGTGTATCTCTGAAGTTCTCCAGAAGTTTGTTGTTCGGTGTTTGGGATTTAAATTCTGCGACTAGTCTCGATTCGGAAGTCCCAAAGATTGTGTTACGTGTCCAAGATCTTTTCGCTGGCTCCAAATAGGATCCTCTGTTATCGCTCATCATTTCTTTGGTAAAGTGGCATTACGAAGTCCACTTAGCCGACGAACGTAAAGAGGGTTTTCGGATCACCCTTGAATGGCATGAGATTTTGGAAGTTACATGTTGTATTTAGTACGTAATAGTATTTGAAAATGTTAGTTGGTCTACTTTCTTATATTGGAGAGTTCTAAACACATTTAATAAACCTTTCAACTTTAAAAGTTCCTCCTCATTTAGGTAATCCAGTCGAAACAGTACAAAATATTTTTATACCAGTTACTCGTAGAGTAAAAGGGTATACTAGATTCGTTGAAAAGCATGTAACAAGCAGAAGGAAGCGTTTCCGACCATATAAAGTATAAATATTCTTGATCAGGATCAATAGCCGAGTCGATATGGCCATGTCCGTCTGTCCCTTTGAATAATCAGAAAGCCTGGCAACACACCCAGCACTAGCGACGACCAACGCAAAAAGCTGGCCAATAACTCATTCGTCATCCTTTCGAACATCGAAGACGAATATAATGACGAACAAACCGATGGCGAACCCGGACCAGCGGCAGAGAAACCTGCTTCCAAATGTTTAGCCCAAGCCAACCCCGAAGACCATCAAACAACCACCAATCTTCATCTACTTTCTTAGTGGGTCCCGGGAATGAATTCACTTATAAGACGAAAAAAAAACAACTTCGTTCGACACACGATTCCAGATAAGGAGAAATCAGCCAGCAACAACAAGGAGGTTTTCAAAGTTAATAGAATTTGCAGGTAGGTTGTCACCATTGAGCCTACTCTGAAATTCGATGACGTGCCACAATGTTACAGATGCCAAGGATTTGAACATACCCAGCGATACTGCTTCCTAGAGTTTTGGTGCGTGATGACTCATGACTCGAGGGAGTACGCAAAGAAGGATGATAGGAAAGCATGCTGCCTTCACTGCCAAGATGATCACCCTGCGTCATACAGAGGATGCCCAGTCTATAACAAGGCCAAGGCTAAACCTGTTCCCAAAGCCAGGCCTGTTGTGAGTAACAACAAACCGTCGCCCATCCTATAAGCTACAGGGATGTACTTAAAGCAACCCAGGAGTCGAAGAATAATCCCATACTACATATTAATATTTCGTAAACTATTTAAGATACGATGATAATTTTTATACCCGTTACTCGTAGAGTAAAAGGGTATACTAGATTCGTTGAAAAGTATGTAATAGGCAGAAGGAACCGTTTCCGACCATATAAAGTATATATATTCTTGATCAGGATCAATAGCCGAGTCGATATGGCCATGTCCGTAAACATTAGGCGGGCAGACCCTCGTTTCTTCAAGCTCGGTTGATTTGCTGATTGGCGCAGAATCCTTCTTCGAACTTCTAAGCGTAGGCCAAATAAAGATGGGGTCCAAACATCCATCAATTCAGAAAACGTGATTGGGATGGATTGTTTCCGAAAAGTACACTCGATACGCATTAAATACATGTGGAACGTTTCTGGGAATTGGAACAAGTTTCAGAGAGGACGAAGACTGTTTATACAGCTGAACAAGTTGCTTGTGAGCAACAATTCAAGCAAAACATACACAGGCCTATCCTTCGAAACAGCAAAGCGCAGATTTCTCGCTTTGGAACGCAGACTTGCAAATAGTCTCCAGTTACACGACATGTATCAGGAGTTTATGAAATAGTACCTTAACCTCGGTCGTTGCTTTCTACCCATCCTACGAGACACCACTCCTATGTTCCTCATCAGTGTGTCCTGAGACCTGATAGTAGCACCACAGAGTTGCGAGTAGTGTTCGACGCGTCAAGTAAGACGTCAACCTCGATATCATTGAATGAGACTTTAATAATGGGTGCAACTATTCAGAGAAAGCTTTACTCTATTTTGGCAAGATTTCGATTGCACCAATATGCATTGACGGCTGATATCTCGAAGATGTATAGGTAAGTTATGGTTTCCACGGAAGATCGGAACTTTCGACTTTTCGTGTAAAGGAAAAAATCATCTCAAGCTCTCCAATCCTATCGTCTCAACACTGTCACTTATGGAACGGCCTCAGCTCCGTTTTTGGCTATCCGTTGCCTCTTCGAGCTCTCAAAGACCTTTGCTGAGTCATATCCCATAGCATCAGAAGTGGTATCAAGTGACTTTTATGTTGACGATATGATCATAGGCGGCAACACTATAGAAAAATTGGAGGACATACGTAGCGACGTTAGCAAAGTTTTGAAATTAGGAGGTTTCAGTCTGGCCAAATGGGCCACAAATCATCCCAGGCTTCTAGCGATTAGAGGTCCAGAGAAGTCGCTTATATTTGACTTTTCCGTTTCTATAAAAACGTTGGGTATGATATGGAATCCACAGAATGATGTGTTTCATTATAGATTGGAGGATTCATTTAATTCATTGCCACCAACTAAACGCAACATTTTGTCCGTCGTATTACGTTTGTTTGATCCTTTGAGGTTGTTGTTCCCGTTGATCACAAGAGCAAAACTTGCATCAGGATCTATGGCGACAAAAATGGGACTGATGTGGATCGATTGTCAAGTTGTCTTAAACAGTATGTTCCGTAATGAAAGGGCAACATAACGTAGTTACCGAGCTTATTGGAAGATGTTCGTCGTCGTTTAATAAACTACTTCCGATCGTGGCATACGTACATCGGTTTATTCAGGGGAAAAAGCGTCTACGTGAGGTGGTTACTTCGGCAAAGGAACTAAAAGTATATTTTCTTAGGCTGGTCCAAGTAATTCAAAGATTGGAGTTTGGTTCAGAATAATTCAAGTTAGAGAAAGTTGAACGGTTAGTCCCAAATCGTTAACGTTCGTGCACACCAGCGAACTAGAGGGTGTGACATTTCGATTGATTCGCCAATTCCGTAAGGTGCCAAATTTTCTCTATTGCTGTCCCAAAAGTCAGAATTCGTTACGTTGTTTCTTCGGAACTCACCACAGCGATACCACCAACTTCGTTGGAGTGAGCAAGGTCCTCGACGACCTGCACGTAGCTTTTCACCGCAATTAGGATCAACTGAGAGGGTACGAAGCTAAGAAAGGCGTCGAGTGGTCGTTTATTCCGCCGAGATCACCACGCTTCGGAGGACTATGGGAGGCAGCCCTGAAGGCCGCCAACTATCGGTTGCTGCGAGGGGTCGGCAACGCCAAGCTCACAGCAGACGAATTGAGTACGCGTCGCCTGGCAACGACCCCAACGATGGAGAGGCTCTGACAACAGGACACCTGCTGATCGGCCAGCCTATTCTTACGCTGCCGCCAGAATCCCAGTCAGGAGGAATTGCCAGCAAGGGTGGCTTCGGGTACTTGAAGCGAATGCTTGTAGCGAATGCTGTCAATTTTAAAGATAGAGACTTGCATTTTTATACCCGGTACTCGTAGAGTAGTATGAAAAGTATGTAACAGGCAGAGGGAAGCGTTTCCGACCATATTAAGTATATATAGTGACATATTCATTTCTTCATACGACATATTCACTCTTCATATAAAAAAGCTAAAGCCGATCTTTTGGAAAGCTTCACTCTCCAAAAGCCTCATAAATAACATTCCCCCAAAGATACGAACCGCTTAACGGTAACGAGCTTAATGATCTGTTAAGCTTGACATATAAAGCTAAGTAGAACTTAAAAGGCTTATGTTAATCCTGTGTAAAAGGTTTGCTGGGCCGAAAGAATACCTTTGTAAATTAGTTCTTAACTGACCTCTGGTGAAACTTATTCAAATAAAGATCATAAAAAGGAAAATATATATTTTTTTTCACTAAATCTATCACCAAAAAAGTTTATTGGCGCAGTTGGTAGGATACTGAAAAAAGTCCTAGTAAACTCGTTATCCTTTGACAATCTAGTGAAAAGAGGAAACTTGTACGACCAAGTAACCTTTTCTGATTGTACCCGCGAATTGGCCGCAACAAAGTGATTTCGGTTCGCTTAAAGTGACTAAAATCGGTATCCGCACAAGAACCTGTGCGATCGGAGTTAATTTAAAGACCTAATTTTGTGGACCGCTTCGTGAAGTGGAACCTCCACTAAGGTGTAATACAATTAAAAGGCGCACAGTGCAGTTCACTAAGACATAAGTCTCGATATACTGTAGCAGTCAGTGAACAAAAACAGTAGCCCACTAAAAGTGCGACCGCTACTATTGTATAAAACAATAAAAAGTTAAAACAGTGCAGTTCACTTAAGGCATAAGTCTCGACATACTGCAGCAGTCTGTGAACAAGAACAGAAACTAACTTATAAATAAAACTAAAATGGAATTACCAGCGGAAAATATGACTCAATTACTTCGGCAAATACGCCAAGTACCGAAATTCTCTGGAGACCCAACGAATCTCAGCTCGTTCATCAGACGTATCGAATACCTGTTGTACTTATACCCTTCAAACGACGCTCGACAGAAGGCGGTTATATTTGGAGCCATCGAACTTCAAGTTGTCGGAGATGCGGAAAAGGTTACCCAATTTGGAATGCACAACGAATGGACATCTTTAAGAGACGCCCTAATCACGGAATTCAAGACTCAGACGCACCTGGAGGATCTACTAGGAAGACTGTACCGGACACCTTTTAAGGGTAACTTACGTCTATTCTGTGAACAATTAGAAGATAAGTCCAGTGTAATTATAAATAAGTTAGCATTAGAGAATGACCGAAATAATATGGTGGTTTATACACAAGCAATGGCAACCACAATTAAAAATACAATTCAACGCTCACTCCCCGATAGGTTGTTCATGACCTTAGCGAGGTATGACATTTCAACCGTTCAAAAACTAAAGCAAATCGCCCAACAAGAAGGTCTATACGAAGACCCAATTTCAAAAACAGTCGATAGTCAGCCAAAACTTAACTCAAATGCACCTAACACCTATAAACATACAAACATTAACCAAATCAAAAACACTCACCCCAACCAACGATTCATTCGCCCCTTTATTCCACACAGACCCAAAACACTAACGTAAACAATCAAACCCCTTTTAGACAAATTCCTCCGACCAGACAACAGCAACTTAATCAGTACAGAAATTTATACAACGGATTCAGAACAGACTTACTTCAGGACCGTCAAAACGACACCCGAAACTACTATCAGCCTCCCCAACAACCAAGAGTGCCAAATAAGCGTTTTAGAGAAAGCAGCGAACAATCGCGAATGCAGACAAATGAAAATTTTCACCAGCACGAATTAGATTACGATAACGAAACTGAACACTACATTAATAACGACGAACAGTTCCACGAAGATCAATTACAGAATACTCAGACAGAATTGTTTACAGATCAGCAATATCAACAAGCTGAAAATTTTCCAATACCAGCCTGGGATCCCACCAATACATAGAGATCATGTTTAATAACCACAGATATAGATGCATAGTTGATACTGGCTCTTCGATAAACTTGATGAGCTCAAACTTTTTCAATCTTCAAGTTAAAGATAAGCTAATAACTGTCCGAAGTATGACAGGCTATTCTAAATTAAATAAATATGTAGACCTTCCAGCCAACGGTCTTTTTCAACAAACGCAAAAATTCTATATTCATTCATTTTCACCTTATTATGATATTCTGTTAGGAAGAAAAATACTAATGGAGAATAACGGTTTAATAGACTACTCTCGGAAAGAAACAATAATTAACGAAAGAACATTCATTCACAAAGAATTAGATCCATGTGATGAGAACTCTTCGGAAAACTTTAATGCACTCTTACAAGAAAACAACTTTACATCAGAAATAAACTATGCCATGGACAACAACATAGACTCAGAACACACATACAGACTAGAACATTTAAATAGTGAGGAAAAATACAGACTTACAAATTTATTAAAAGAGTTCAGTGACATTCAATATTCCAAAAATGAAAACCTTACATTCACAAGTATAATACGTCACGATATAAAAACCACTCATGAAAACCCAGTTTACAAAAGACCATACTCGTACCCGTTTTCCTACGAAGCAGAAGTAAATAAACAAATTGAGGAAATGTTAAAACAAGGCATTATACGCGAAAGCGACTCCCCTTATTGCAGTCCATTATGGATTGTCCCCAAAAAGATGGATGCCTCTGGCAAACCGAAATTCAGGTTGGTCGTGGACTATCGAAATCTAAATGAAATAACAATAAATGATAAATTTCCGATTCCTAACATGGACGAAATACTAGGCAAATTAGGAAAATGCCAGTATTTTACTACAATTGACTTAGCAAAAGGCTTTCATCAAATCGAAATGGACCCTAAGTCTATACCAAAAACGACGTTTTCGACCAAACACGGTCACTATGAGTACACTCGCATGCCATTTGGCTTAAAAAATGCTCCTGCAACCTTCCAACGGTGCATGAATTACGTCCTAAAAGACCTCATAAATAAGCATTGCCTTGTTTATTTAGATGATGTGATCATCTATTCAACATCTCTGAACGAACACCTAGACTCACTGAGGAAGGTTTTTGAGAAACTTAAAGAAGCCAATCCTAAACTCCAATCGGACAAATGCGAATTTTTAAAAAAGCAAACAAATTTCTTAGGTCATATTATAAGTCCAGAAGGCATACGACCTAATAAAGAGAAAGTTAAGGCAATCGAAAAATTTCCTCTCCCAAAGACACCAAAAGAAATCAAATCTTTTTTAGGCTTATGCGGATACTACCGTAAGTTCATTCCAGATTTTGCAAAGATTGCAAAACCTCTGACAATATTTCTAAAAAAGGAGCTAAAATAGACACAAGAAACGAAGAATACAATAAATCATTTGAAAAATTGAAAACTCTCAAATTGAACGACCCAATTTTGATTTGCCCTGATTTCACAAAAACATTTCAAGTCACTACTGACACTAGCAATTTCGCCATAGGAGCCGTGTTATCACAAGACAATAAGCCAGTAAGCTTTGCAAGTAGAACATTAAATGATCATGAACAAAATTATAACACTATTGAAAAAGAACTACTAGCAATCGTTTGGGCAACCAAATATTTCCGCCCATATTTATATGGAGTCCCCTTTGAGATTTTGAGCGATCACAAACCCCTTGTTTGGCTAAATAATATTAAAGAGCCTAACATAAAACTACAACGTTGGCGAATTAGACTTAGCGAATATAATTTCAAAATCAAATATTTAGAAGGTAAACTTAATCATGTAGCAGACGCTTTATCTCGCGTCAAAATTGAAGAAAACATGGTTGGCGAAGAAGAAAATATTTCAACAGCAGCAACAATACACAGTTCATCAGAAAGCAACGAAACCTACATTGAAATTACAGAAAAACCCATAAACTATTTTGCAAGACAAATTGAATTTATAAAAGATAGCGTAGACCAAGTAGAGACAACGAAATACTTTTCCAAAATAAAACTGACCATCAAATACACTGACATGACCCTGACAAAAGCAAAAGATATCCTTATTAAATACTTCTTAAATAATAGCAGTGTTATTTACCTGGAAAATGATAAAGACTTTTTAGTTCTTCAAAAAGCATATCGAGAAACCATTAACCCACATAGTAACGTGAAAATTCTGAAAAGTATCATAATGTTAAAAGACATAAAATCTTATTCTGAATTTAAAGAATTCATTATTACTCAACATTCTAAATTGTTACACCCCGGTATTGAAAAAATGATACGATTATTTAGAGAAACTCACTATTTTCCCGATTATAATAAACTAATTCAAAACATTATCAATGATTGTGAAGTCTGTAACCTTGCAAAGACAGAACATAGACCAACAAAACTAGTTTTCGAAATAACTCCAGAGACAAATAACCCACGCGAAATTTATGTTATTGACTTTTATGCTATTGACAACGAACAGTATTTATCTTGTATAGACGTTTATTCAAAATTTGCTTCACTTATTAAAACAAACAGTAGAGATTGGTTAGAGGCAAAACGAGCCCTTACTAGAATTTTTAACGACATGGGAAAACCACAGAAAATTAAAGCAGACAAGGACTCCGCGTTTATAAGCACTTCTTTAAAAACTTGGCTAAACAACGAAGACATACAAATAGATATTACCACAAGTAAAACAGAAATAGCAGACATAGAACGCCTTCATAAAACCATAAATGAAACAATCAGAATTATCAATACTGATAACAATAGAGAAAATAAAGAAACACGAATGGAAACAATTTTATACATATACAACCACAAGACTAAACAGAACACAACCGGACAGATACCGGCTAACATCCTTCTTTACGCAGACACACCTACTTATGATACCCAGATGATTAAAGAAATGAAAATCAAAAATCTTAACAAAAAACGACAGGATTTCGAAATCGACACAAAATTTAGACAAGCACCCTTAACACGCGCAAAATCAAAGAATCCCTTTAGAAAAACAGGCAGAATAGAACAATTAGACGAAAAACATTACAACGAAAATAATAGAGGTCAAAACGTTATTTATTATAAAAGCAAATTTAAAAAGAAAAAGAAAGTTAATGACAGCAAATACTTGC
Source organism: Drosophila yakuba (assembly GCF_016746365.2). Taxonomy (NCBI): domain Eukaryota; kingdom Metazoa; phylum Arthropoda; class Insecta; order Diptera; family Drosophilidae; genus Drosophila; species Drosophila yakuba. The sequence goes on along the minus strand of NW_025048816.1, from coordinate 1,388,410 downwards.
AGCAAACCGACACCTCCCAATCATCGGACTCATAATCACCATAATAACTTGTATTGCGACATAAACTACAGCAGGAACAATCGAAATCAACCCAATAGAAAACAATCAAGGATTTATCTTGTTTGAATCTGGAACAATACAAATCCCCATCACCTTTATGCATCACTGTCTCACCATTAATATTACAGAAGGTAAAGAAACATTTAATAGTATAATTAAACAATGTCAAGAATTTAAAAATGTCACACAAATTAAATATTTAACCAAGAAAATGGAAAGAGAAATAAATGGCATACGCATCTCAAAACGAAACAAACGAGGACTGGCTAACTTTGTAGGTTCCACATTAAGATATCTTTTTGGCACACTAGACGAAGACGACAGACAACTTATTGAACAACAAATTTCGACTCTATCACAAGACACAGTACAGGTCAGCACTCTAAACCACGTTATTGACAGTCTCAATGATGGCATAGAAATAATTAACAACCAGTCCAATTCTTTGAAAAAGGAACAAAAATTGAATCTAATAATATTTAATATTGAACATTTTACCGAATATATCGAAGACATTGAAATGGGTTCACAACTAACACGACTAGGAATATTTAATCCTAAACTACTAAAACATGAAAATATTGGCAACATCAATTACAAAAATCTGATAAACATAAAAACTTCCGCTTGGTATAACGTACCTACTAATGAAATATTCCTAATGTCCCACATTCCTATGAATTCAATTGAACGACCAACTTTCATCATTGCACCTTACCCCGACAATAATGGCCAAATTATTAAGGAAAATGTTGAAGGCAAATTCTACTCACATAACAACTACGTTCTAAATACACTAACAAAGAATATTGTCAAAGACCATTGCATAGCTAACATAATAAAACACGAAACACCAACTTGTACTTTTCAAAAATATCGTAAACAATCCTATATTCAATACATTAAACCAAATATACTTATAACCTGGAATATGACCAGAGAAAAACTTTATCACAATTGTAACGGTCAAAAGATTTATATTGAAAATAATAAAATTATAAAAATATCCAACTGCACAGCAGAATTAAAACAAATTACAATATCTAATAGTATTCAACAATACACAAATGTAATATTTACTGAACACAATGTAACAAAAATCGAACCAATGTCACACATAGAAATTAAGGAAATGATTTATTGTTAAACAATAAGAGTAACACAATTTACAGAAACATACAAATAATCTTCATATCTGTTTTAGTTTTAATTTACATATTTTACTTTTATATGAAATGTAAAACAGCGCCACACAAAATTATTATCTCTTACCTAAAACCAAGTAAAACCACTAACAAAAATATCGAACAAGAAACAGAGACAAAAACAGAAATAGCTGAAATTGCAAATCCAGTACCACACTTATATCCAGAAATAATCGCTTGAGGACAAGCTAATATCTAAAAGGTGGGGGAGTGACATATTCATTTCTTCATACGACATATTCACTCTTCATATAAAAAAGCTAAAGCCGATCTCTTGGAAAGCTTCACTCTCCAAAAGCCTCATAAATAACATTCCCCCAAAGATACGAACCGCTTAACGGTAACGAGCTTAATGATCTGTTAAGCTTGACATATACAGCTAAGTAGAACTTAAAAGGCTTATGTTAATCCTCTGTAAAAGGTTTGCTGGGCCGAAAGAATACCTTTGTAAATTAGTTCTTAACTGACCTCTGGTGAAACTTATTCAAATAAAGATCATAAAAAGGAAAATATATTTTTTTTTCATTAAATCTATCACCAAAAAAGTTTTTTATATATTCTTGATCAGGAGCAATAGCCGAGTCGATATGGCCATGTCCGTCTGTCCATCCGTCTGTCCATCCGTTTGTCCGTCCGTATGAACGTCGAGATCTCAGGAACTACAAAAGTTAGAAAGTTCAGATTAAGCATTCGGTATGCTCAAGAGACATAGACGCAGCGCAAGTTTGTTGATTTATGTTGCCACGCCCACTGTTACGTCCACAAACCGCCCAGAACTGCCACGCCCACACTTTTGAAAAATGTTTTGATATTTTTTTCATTTTTGTTTTAGTCTTGTAAAATTTCAAAAAAACTTTTTGCCGTACCCCAAGAATGCCACCATCCACATCGAACTAGGCATCCCAATAGTACTAGACGAGATCAAATGGCGAAAGGTACGCAAGCAGGCTGGAAAACAAACCTTATCACCTGGAAATCAACCTACTGGACAAAAGTAGAACAGTGATGCCTGAGAAGAACACATACACTTGACCTCACCACTGGCTGAACAAAGAAGACACCCCCACCGCTGGCTGTTTTGGCAGTTTTCCGAGCAGTATTTTAATAGAATCTTTAATCGCCTGAACATTGAAATCAACATTTGACTTCGCCTTTCCGCTTCTTTGCAGAATGCTCTCGTCTTTTCTTTGTAAGGTGTATCTCTGAAGTTTTCCAGAAGTTTGTTGTTCGGTGTTTGGAATTTAAATTCTGCGACTAGTCTCGATTTGAGGGTAGGCCAATCTTCAATGTTCGGAAGTCCCAAAGATCGTGTTACGTGTCCAAGATCTTTTCGCTGGCTCCAAATAGGATCCTCTGTTATCGCTCATCATTAGTTTGGTAAAGTGGCATTACGAAGTCCACTTAGCCGACGAAGGTAAAGAGGGTTTTCGGATCACCCTTGAATGGCATGAGATCTTTTAGCTGCCGACGGGCTTCAAAAAGGTTGCTGTCGTTTAAGACGATTAAGCGGCAATAACTGGTTGTGCCATTAAAGTAGTCGGGGAACCTTTAAACTCAAACAGTAAGGCCTAGAAATTAAGGTCTTGCCCGACGGCTTTTATTAATACGTTAAACTAATATAAAACAAAACAACAGAGAACGCTATAGTCGAGTTCCCCGACTATCTGATACCCGTTCCTCAGCTAGTGGAAGCGCGGTTTGTGGGCGTTGGAGTGGGCGTGGCAAAAAGTTTTTTTGGCAAATCGATAGAAATTTACAAGACCAATACAAAAATGAAAAAATATAAAAACATTTTTCAAAAGTGTGGGCGTGGCAGTTTTGGGCGGTTTGTGGGCGTTAGAGTGGGCGTGGGAACATGAATCGACAACTTGCGCTGCGTCTATGTCTCTGGTGTCTGTATGCTTAATCTGTAAGCTTTTGTAGTTCCTGAGATCTCGACGTTCATACGGACGGACAGACGGACGGACAGACGGAAGGACAGACGGACATGGCCAGATCGACTCGGCTATTAATCCTGATAAAGAATATATATACTTTATATGGTCGGAAACGCTTCCTTCTGCCTGTTACATACTTTTCAACGAATCTAGTATACCCTTTTACTCCACGAGTAATGGGTATAAAAATTCGATCGTCCAAAAATATCCGATACAACCGATCATATTCTATTCGCAACAATTGAATATAGCAGAATTATCAATTCGGTCACAAATAAAACGCCTTATGAAATAATACACGCTGTTCCACTCGATTTTGCCGGATTCCACCGGATTTTTGTCTAAGACACAAGATCAATGAGGCACAAGATAAAACAATAAGGTAACTGCACACAAAGGCAATAAACAATACCAAGTACGTGAAAAAGTCTCGTTAAAAACTTACAGACGCCTGGATACCAAGCTAACACCACTGTGCTTAGAAGAAATCATTGAGGCTGAAATGGGAACGACAGTGTTTATTAAAGGGAGTGTGGTCCATAAGGACAATTTTTGATAAAAGGGGAGCCCAATTTAATTTTCAATTTTCGTAAATCATAACTTTACTTTATAATTTATTCAAAGGACTCACACGATCAAGTAATGCTTAAACAGGGACAATTAACTGACTCAGTGAACGAACAAATAGACATAAACGACAAATAAACAATTACAATTAAACGAACTAACATCATCAGTGAATTACCTAACCAGTTGGACCCTATCACTACAATTGACGAGGAAATGCTCATCATCAATGATGCAACCATAATTATTTCTGACAAAAACCGAATAAACCAGACGGTATCCGAAATTTACGTGGTGTCATACACCGAAAAAATTAAAATGAACCGCGCTCTTTATACCAACAATATCGGAACATCAAAGAAGAAACCCGCAGTTTTGAATTATTTAGAGCGCATTAGCCTATCATCAGATGAGCGTTAAAATTTTTAACACATCAAATCCCGACTACCATAGGGAAACAACTGGATCTTTTGCTCTGTCTCTCCAACAGCCTCAAAAATCCTCATCATCATTCTTCTCATTTGCCGCTTCAAAGCCAATCGTCAACAACCGTCTAAGGTCATAGAATCCGGGGAGGAGATAACACGCGCAAGTTGGAGGAGCACAATGACCCACCGAAATGGCACCCGAAACCCGGTTCGGCTCCGACAGCAGTAACACCGACGGTACCGGGCCAGAAACGCATTCCCCTTTACCATGAGCCATGTGCAGGTCAGCGCAGACGGCAGAGCCTTGGATCCAAGTATCCGTTCATATGGAGTTTAATTAAGCGAACACCAGGTTTCCACATCCCTCCAAAACGGGGAGCAGATGGGGGTATAAAGGGTGAAGAAATCCCTTCTTTGGCTTGTTTAATGGCCAGGCGTCTCCTGTCATCCAAGGTTTGCTTGCCTCCATAAAATGTGGTTAAGTTGTCCGAGTAAAGGTCAGTAGGCTTCACTCGGCGGGCAAAGAATCATTGAAAGGCTGGGATGAAATCCTTTCACTATCAACCTCGATATGGAGTGCTTTTGTGGTGAGGCACCCGAAAAAAGAAAATCTTGCATTTCCAATGCGTGGAGTTTGTCCTTTGGATTCCAGCCTTGTATTTTTTAGGCAGCTGCTAGCTTGAATTTGAGGAATTGGTAGCTCTCCCATAATCTAGTTACTGGTGCCTATGCGCTGAAAAAAGCTGCGTTTGCAGCTTTTCTAATGAGTACTGCTGACGGAGATTAGTAATCGTTGCATCAACTTCTGTATGAAGATGGGAGACATGAAAATGTAGAACAAGTAGTCCAGCTAATGGCACATCCTTGGAAATCGGCATTGGGTGCTTGGAATTGAAGTTTAGGGTAGATTGCCCGATTCGTTGATACTTTCGTCAGGAAAGTAATGTAGAGTTGTGGGCTTTATGGCTCGTTCCTCCGTGTTGACATAGAAACTTGAAGATACGCTGAACTATTTTGTAAAAGGTGGCCACTTAGAGGTCGGTGTGGCCAGCCAAGACGGTCCCTTCTACCACAGTCGATGCTCCAGAAGCTTTGACGGATGAAGTCGAGAAACACAATCAGCAGGATTGTCTTCCGAGCGAATATGATTCCAGCAGTTGCGGGGAAAGACGTTCAGGATCTCAGCCGTTAGGTTGCAGACGTAGGTGATCCAACGTCGTAGCGGAGCTGAAAGCCAGTGTAGCACATTCCATCAGCTCGTGATAAAAAGAGGAATTGTTAGTGACGTTTTGATAAGACTAAACAATCGAGAGAAAAGTAAGGCGTGGGCTCGATACGGGCTTGATCGGGGCTACTCGAGTTTCAACAACAGTGACTCGAAATCTGCATCCAACTGCCACTCGAGCGTAGACTACCGCCCCATAGGATGCGTCGAGGAATCCGTACCAAAGAACGTCTCGAAATGCTGACGCAATATACCGTAGGACTTGGCATTGAGTAAGTGCTGGCAAATCCTCTACTAAGCTACTAACAAAGCTTCCTTGCTTTGAGGATTTCCCGTCGAGATGCAATGTCGAGTGCAATGAACTGAGGACACTTAAATAGTTAGTGATTCTGCTGGCACGATGTGCACTTTGGATCTTCCCGTCGTGAATGCGTATCTGCGTCGTGCGTTGTAGCTGCGCGTCGAGCATAAATTGGTCGAGCTGAGATACAAGCCTCAAACGTATCGCAGCTTGATGTCAGAAATTTCTCGCTTAAACCGAAAATCAACATGGCTTCTGTGGGATGTGTCTGCGGCTTGCACAGTGGCCGTGATAAAGTTTTACGTGACATCCCGTCTTAACTCCACCAGCCTGTTGCTTAGAATAGCGTGTGTAACGTAGTGTTTTTCCTTATATGTATCCAAATCGTTCTCCCAATCGTCTTCCGATTGAAAGGCATACAGCTCTTCCAAAAGCCGTACAAGGCTCAAATAATTTTTCTGTAGTTGCGCCAGGCGGACAACTATCGTTTCCACTGAATCAATGTCATCAAAAAATGTTAAGGCATTATTATGCGCACGAGCAATTAGGCCTTTGCAAAAGCCCCGTTGTTGATTTATACTCCGCATGGTGGACGAGAAAAGGGAACGATTCAATACGATGTAAGAATCTATAGATCACCGTTGACAAAAAACAAATAACCAAAATCAAATGTCCGGAAAAAACACAGTTCCGGTTATCCGGGTCGAAGGACCACATTTTTGTATATTTATAAATGAAACCGCCAGTGATACTGTTTGCTTTATTTAATTGTTTAATTTCAGACACTTGAAATGCAGCGGTGGGTTGCTTGCAAAAAATTATTAATATTTTTGTCAAAGTACCATTTATTGCCTTGAACAATATCAGAAAATGATACAAAGTATTCTTGCTGCTGTATTTTTTTTTTTTTTGGTATACGAGGCTGACATATAATCGAATCGAACTCTAATGGCAACATAACATCATCATCTGATTCGCAATTCGAGTTTCGTGAAAATTTAAAAATTTGTAAATTTATTAGCTTGGCAATTATTAAATTAAATTCGTTAACTGAAGCTTTTCTGCAATTACTACATTTTCCTCGACCGCGCAAAAATATATTTTCAAGAGGATTCGAGGTAACTCTACTAGTTAAAAAGAAAAATTGATCGGTGTGGTCCTTAAATATATCTTTGACGAGTCCAAATATACATAGCTTCTGTAGTTTACAGTTATGCAACGGTTGATTTAAGCATGAGAAGGGGTATAACAGTACCCAAACACTGGTAATTCGTGCTCTCACTCTTCTACTCAGCCTTAGCTCTTTCGGCACACATACACATTCTTAATTTTTTGGGATTCCTACGGAAACTATAAGTTACTAGGCTTGTAAATGCAATACTAAGGGGAAAAAAGAAGAAAACTGAAGAAAAAAAAAAAGGGGAACTCGCAAACTGAAACAGAAAAATGTTACAGACGGCAGCAAGACTAAACGGTAGCAAGGCATTTGGTGGAATTTGAACCTCGCTTTCTCTACCCAACCCTACCAAAATCTTCACGATAGCATCTTCGAAGATTCCCTAAAGAGACTCCCTATCTTATTCAAGTTGCCATGCCAACTCAGGATATGTACAGGTTTAGCAATTTATGATTTTTCAAGTTCATATAACATTTTTATTTACAAAAGAGGCTGAAGGACCGAACAAATAAGATGTAGTAATAGTATTCATTTATGCAACTTCATTGTGCCCCTACACAAAACAAATTAAGAAAACTAAGAAAATTTCCTTCATTTACTTAAACTACGATCGAAATTTTCATTCATTACATTTCCTAAGATCTGAGAGTATTGACATTGTTAATTAATTTTGTAAGGTCTTATCTTAATATTTATGGATAGTTGTTGGGGTTTCTATCCAACAAACTATGCAAAAGGTTAGAAATATGTTTAATAATAATGCTAGGCCATTTGGCACGTTTTTTCGTAACGGGCTAATTTCAATGTTTAGATATATAGTTTTTTTTCAAGCACCCTCTAATCTTTATATTCATTTTAAATGTTCTTTATATTCATTTCAAATGTTCTTGTAAGAATGTAGCGTATGCAAGCTACGACAATACGGAATTAGTCTTAGCTTTACGTACTCACATGTGTACAGTTCCAGCGTTAAAAGCCTTCCAGCGATGAAATGATGATACGTATTGTGCGGGGTGTAATTTAATTATAAAAACAAGAGAGAACGCTATAGTCGAGTTCCCCGACTATCTGATACCCGTTACTCAGGTAGTAGAAGTGCGAAGGAGAGTCTTCAACACTGACAGTTTTTGGCAGTTTATGAGCGTTAGAGTACGCGTGACAAAAAGTTTTTTGTCAAATCGAAAGAAATTTACAAGACTAATACAAAAATGAAAAAATATCTGAGCATTTCTCAAAAGTGTGGGCGTGGCAGCTTCCGGCGGTTTGTGGGCGTTACAGTGGGCGTGGCAACACGAACCGACAAACTTGCGCTGCTTCTATGTCTCTGGAGTCTGTATGCCTAATCTCAACTTTCTAGCTTTTGTAGTTCCTGAGATCTCAGCGTTCATACGGACGGACAGACAGACAGACGGACAGACAGACGGACAGACAGACGGACGGACAGAGGGACATGGCCAGATCGACTCGACTATTGATCCTGATCAAGAATATATATATATGGTCGGAAACGCTTCCTTCTGCCTGTTACATACTTTTCAACGAATCTAGTATACCCTCTTACTCTACGAGTAACGGGTATAATTAAGGGGCTACATGACTGCGATTGCGAAACACACTCTTGAAAGTCGACTTCCGTATGGTCTAGCAACGACCACTTCCGCTACTTTAACCTTAACCCCTTATCCGCTGACAGTTTTTCATAAATTAACCTGGCTAGTAAAAGTAACTGGTGATTAGCTCATCCTGCGGTGCGGACTTCTAGTAGTTGTTCTACTGCGCACCGATATACATATATATAGATAGGTCGGTGTGAGTAATCGAAAGGGAAGGCTTCGGGATGTTGGCGTAGCTCCCGGAAAGACAATTCTTTCAATTATCACATACCAGGGTTTGTCCTACGAAGAATAATAACGCTAGTTTGTGGTCCGAAATCCCTCCGACCGGCGAGTATTTGCAGAGGCCCGGTGGTCAGATGAAAACAACAGAGCGGTTTTTAGTTGGGGCACTAGTTAGAGGGCACCATAGCTAGAATCAGGCAGGCAATAATGTAAAACAAATTTTTACAAAATCTATCCTAACTAACATTGACAAAATTTAATTTAATATAAATGTGCATAGAGACAAAAAGAATAGGCAAAACTGAAAACATATATAACAAGAGAGAACGCTACAGTCGAGTTCCCCGACTATCTGATACCCGTTACTCAGCTAGTGGAAGGGAGAAGGAGAGTCTTAAACACAGTTTTTGGCGGTTTGTAGGCGTTATAGTGGGCGTGGCAAAAAGCTTTTTGGCAAATCGATAGAAATTTACAAGACTAATACAAAAATGAAAAAATATCAAAACATTTTTCAAAAGTGTGGGCGTAGCAGCTTTGGGCGGTTTGTGGGCGTGGCAAAAAGTTTTTTGGCAAATCGATAGAAATTTACAAGACCAATACAAAAATGAAAAAATATCAAAACATTTTTTAAAAGTGTGGGCGTAGCAGCTTTGGGCGGTTTGTGGGCGTTAGACTGGGCGTGGCAACAATCGACAAACTTGCGCTGCGTCTATGTCTCTAGAGTCTGTATGCCTAATATCTATCATACGGACGGACAGACAGACGGACATGGTCATATCGACTCGGCTATTGGTCCTGATCAAGAATATATATACTTTATATGGTCGGAAACCCTTCCTTCTGCCTGTTACATACTTTTCAACGAATCTAGTATGCCCTTTTACTCTGCGAGTAACGGGTATAAAAATAAAGATTTTTTACAAAACTATAAAATTAGTATACCCAAACTGGGTTTGATAGACACTAAATCTGTTGACTCCACAGCAAATGTTATAAATAAAGTGGAAGTTTAAAATGCAGACAGATCCAATGCATTAATAAAAATATAGAAAGTACATAACAAGTGTCTTAGAAAACGATACCGTAGCACTGCTAACGGTTTAGATAATATTTAAGGAATATATGAGGGAAATCAATTATGTATAAAATATAAAAGTTGAAAAAATAAAAATATAAACGTTATATTGACTTTATCAAAATAAGAATCCAGAAATATATAGCAATAGCCAACAATGAGTGTAGCTCAAACACAGCGCACTATAGATAAAGTTTATGAATATGAGCTCGAATTTAAGAATAAAGTGATATGTATTGTAATTTCTAAAAAATATTGCATCATCTATTCCTACACGAATTCCCTGAAAACAGCCTTTATTACGCAACCAATATATTCACATTGCATCATCTTTTTACATGTATACACAAATACTAACATAACAGAGACCTGTATAAAAGGAGCCGAACATAGCCAAATAAAGTCACTCGCATAATTACCCTCAACCCGATCGTGTCCTAGTATTAATTGGAAACACAACATTTTCTGGCGACGAGTGATAAAAAGAAAAGTGCCGCAAAATTTCATTTTGTGTAATTCGTGTCGGTAGTCTTAAATCATTGAAGATCGAACGGAAAGAAAAGTGACAATGACAAACAATCAAATCAATATTGAAGCATTGTTGGCTCAACAGCAACAATTCACGGAACAATTAATGCGGTCACAACAAACATGGATGGAATCTTTCATCACACAAAGAGTTGGCGTAAGCAACGAAGACTCAGATGACAAATTTGATAGGGAGGAAGCATACTATAACATCGTCGATGTATCCTGTCCAATAAATGCCGACATCATCATTGAAAATATAAAATGCGATAATGTTTCAAAAAAAGTTTATCATTTCGTATCAACTGTTTGGCCAGAGCAGCAGCATGATCCCGAAATTCTGCCATATTTCAGTCGCAGATTTGCCTTGACGATTAACAACAATCTGCTATGTCTCCAATCGGACGTCAACAGAATTATTATTCCTCGTAAGCTTCGAAATAAAATTTTGAAACTCCTCCATGACGGTCACTGGGATATAGTTCGCATGAAGCAACTAGCTCGTCAAAACGTCTGGTGGCCAGGTATCGACGAAGATATCGCACAACTAACCAAGAGCTGCAGCGTTTGCAAGATAGGTAACGCAGCCCCAGCTAAAGAATTCCAAAGCTGGCTCAAGGCTACATCAGCGTGGGAAAGAATACACATCGATTTTGCCGGTGAAAACAGCCGTTACAAAATACCTAAGCTCAAATCGTTTTACGCCTAACCCAGAAGGTAAAACACCTGCAGAACTCCTACACGGTCGCCCAGCTCGTACCATCTTAAGTCAACTTTTTGAGAAACAAACTGAAAAGCAGCAGAATAAACCCTCCAAGTATTCTCCAAATCAAAAAGTATTCGCAAAGAATTATGCAAGGGGAGAAAAGTGGATAAATGCTGTCATCGATAGGCCCTTTGGCCAGCATCACAGCAAGAAGTCCTTCAAAAGCCACAGCCACGCCGATCGGGTATCCCCATCCGAAGCAGTACCCGACCTCGCCAAGAAGTCAACAGATTCCAGCCAACAGATTTCAGAAAGCGTAAAACTACTAACAATATATTATAAAATTTTAGGGGAGAGATGTGATATGTATTGTAATTTCTAAAAAATATTGCATCATCTATTCCTACACGAATTCTCTGAAAACAGCCTTTATTACGCAACCTATATATTCACATTGCATCATCTTTTTACATGTATACACAAATACCAACATAACAGAGACATGTATAAAAGGAGCCGAACATAGCCAAATAGTCGTAGTATTAATTGGAAACACAACATAAAGCATTGAACATTATGATTATGATTATGATTTCCAAGTAACTAGTACCACAGCATGGACTGGGAAGAGCTTATTGATCAGATAAAAGAATCAAAAGAAAATTTCAATAAATCGTATAAATGCTTAACGCAAAATAGATCAATACAAGCTGTAACGATAAATAAAAATGTCCAAACATTGGTAAATAGTTACAATAAAGTCAGGGAACTGATAGAACAGAATAGAAAGAATTAGTATGTGCTAAAGTTTCGGAACTACTGGTGGCATTAAGGGAACAATTAAAATTAATAAAAAATAAATTCAGCCTCCAGATATTCCGACTATAGTAAACACTCCATTAACAATAAATGTTAATGAAGAAAGCACTGACTCAGACGAAGAAATTAGAACTGTAGTCGAGGAAGACATTAAAGAGGAAGATCTTCACGATTTAACTATACCAGCAACACTAGGGCTGAACGCAGAAAATACTACAAATAACGCAGCTGACTCAGAAAATACCTTAACCATGGCAGAACAAGCCGCAGCCATTAGGTCTTTTTTTAACGCGCGAGTCCCACGGCCACACCTCCCGCCCAACCGACCGAGGGGCGCTGCCGTGTATCGTACGGCTCGAATCGCGGGAAGATAGACGCGATATAGAAGACAGTAAAGGACGAGGAAATGTATATAGTAGTAAGATCTAAGAGTTCGTTAAGTATGTTAGTATTGATCGCTTTAAAAACGGCAGAGAGTCAGAATTAGAGATAATAGGATACAATCTATTATAGTCAGAACATAATACTCTGTAGGGATCATGCAACTCATAATTAGATCTACATTAGATTAGATCTTACATTAAGGAAGTCGCTTGCACAGTGCCAGAATTTAATGGACAAAAGGATCCATTTACAACGATTCATCAAGGCAATCAAATTGGTAGACTTAGCTAAGGGACCATTTGAAGACATTGCAGTTGAGGACATAAAGTCAAAAATAGTTGGCACAATTTTGAATTCAGTTGACAATGAAACGACATTTCCAGCAATTATAAACAAATTGCAGAAAGTAGTTGTCGGTGAGACATCCGGTAATGTCAAAGCAAAGCTATTAACAGTTCAGCAAGGAGGTAAAACTGCAACGCAATTTACCGCTGAAGTTGATAGACTGAGAAAGCTATTAGAAGCTTGCTTTATCGATGAGGGTATACCTCTAGAACATGCCACCAGTCTAAGTACTAGCGATGCAATTGACACCATGATAAATCGCGCTGAGCACGAAAGTGTCAAAACAGTACTAGAAGCAGGGACTTGCACCATTGTGGATGCAGCGATAAGCGCATACATAAGAACGAGTGCAAGAGTTACCGGGGACATCAATAAAGTGATGTACTTTAGAGTTAACAGATATAACAGAGGATACGGCAATGCCAATAGAGGTAGTAACGGAGGTAGAGGCTTCAATAACAATGGTTATAGAGGCAACTATAATAACGGTTACCAAAATAACGGTTATCAAAACCGCAATAATGGAAATAATAACCGCTATAATGCAACAATAGAGTCCGCAATAATGGAAACAGAGGCCGTAACAACAACCAGAATAACTATAACGGAAATAATGCCAATGTACGAGTAACCCAGGATCAGGAAAACTCGCAACTGCCTTTAGATACCCAGTAGAAAAAGATCATACAGTATACGCCATCAATTATAATCTCAATATATTTACCACATTCATTCATGTCGGAACAGGTGTAAAACTAGTTTTCCTTCTTGATACAGGTGCAGATATCTCTATTCTCAAAGGGAATTCTGACAAATTTTCTAATGTTCAAATAACTAACAAAATAAATATTCAAGGCATAAGCCAACAGAACATAAGTTCAGTCTCACGGACAGACTTTTATTGAGATACAGACAGGTAAATATATTATCCCACACGACTTTCATTTAGTAGATAAACATTTTCCCATACCGTGTGATGGAATAATAGGAATCGATTTCATTAAAAAATATATTTGCCAAATTAATTTCAAACCAGCAGAAGATTGGTTTATAATTAGACCCAACAATTTGAAATTTCCAATATATGTTCCCATAACATACAGCTCTGGTAATAGAACAACTCCATTACCAGCAAAATCCCAAGTTGTACGAAGATTAATAGTATTATTAAAAGATGATAACATTTTAATTCCCAACCAGGAAATTCAAATTGGTATTTATGTTGCAAATACAATTGCAAAATCTAGTAATACATTTGTCCGAACACAACTGATTCTGACCAATTGGTCAATATATACAATTTAAAATATGAGCCACTTTCGAACTACAATGTAATTCAGGCAAATAACGTATACACGAAAAATTATAGAAGTTCTCATAGTCAAGTAGAAGAAATGCAAGCCCAGGTACAGAAATTAATAAAAGATAAAATAGTCGAACCATCAGTTTCAGAGTACAATAGCCTTTTGCTATTAGCAAAGGAAACATTCTCCGGAATAGAAACGTCTCAGGCATTCCTTTATATGGATGACTTAATAGTCATTGATTGTTCCGATGATCTATGATCTATGTCTTGAATTAGAGGAATATAATTTTACGGTTGAGTATCTAAAAGGCAATGATAATCATGTAGCTAATGCGTTATCAAGAAAAACCATCAAAGAGCAAAGGGAAATTACTGGAAATATATTAAAAGTCACTGCAAGATTTCAAAGTAGACAAAAATTCTTCGCAGAAAAAGAACAATTTGATTTGCATGAGAAAACCAAAGAAAAAGCGTCAGAGCTCAACGTACATGTAGTCATAACAAATGACGAAGTACGAAAAGTAGTGACATTGCAATTGAATGATAAGATATGTTCATTTAAACATGGAAAGAAAATTATTGCAAGATATGAAGTTGGTGATCTTTATACTTATGTAGTTCTTGATCTAGATACATTTTTCCAAAGGCTTAAATCGCAAGCCGGTATATACGATATCAGTCAACTCAAAATGGCACCGTGGAAAAAAATCTTTGAACACGTTTCAATAGATGAATTTATAAATATGGGCAATAAAATATTCAAGAACTTAAAAGTAGCGCTACTTATCCCGGTGACCCAAATAAATAATGAAAAACAAAAAGAAGCTATATTGTCTACACTACATGATGATCCAATATAAGGAAGTCATAGAGGCATTACAAAAACCTTGGCCAAGGTCAAAAGACATTATTACTGGAAAAATAAGTCGTTCATAACGGACGTGGGAACAGAGTATAAGAATATGTCAATATTTGAAAATCAAAAATATAACATCAACAGCTTATCACCACCACACAATATTTCGTATGTTACATAATTACTGTCCATATGAATTAGTTTTCGGTAGAACAAGTAATTTACCAAAACATTTTAATAAAATCGATAACATAGAACCAATATATAATATAGATGATTTCGCTAAGGAAAGTAAGTATTGGTTAGAAGTAGCATATGCTCGAGCAAGAAAACTGCTTGAAGCACAAAAAGAGAAAAATAAGGCAAATTACGACTTAAAAGTAATCAAGAGAGAACGCTATAGTCGAGTTCCTGACTATCTGATACCCGTTACTCAGCTAGTGGAATTACGAAGGAGAGTCTTCAACACTGATAGTTTTTAGCGGTTTGTGGGCGTTAAAGTGAGCGTGGCAAAAAGTTTTTTGGCAAATCGACAGAAATTTAAAGGACTAATACAAAAATGAAAAAATATCAAAACATTTCATACGGACAGACAGACGGACGGACAGACGGTCGGACAGACGGACGGACAGGCAGACATGGCCAGATCGACTCGGCTATTGATCCTGATCAACAATATATATACTTTATACTGTCGGAAACGCTTTCTTCTGCCTGTTACATACTTTTTAACAAATCTAGCATTCCCTTTTACTCTACGAGTAACGGGTATAATAACATAGAGTTAGAAATAGGATATAAAGTTTTAATAAGAAATGAGCCAGTCATAAATTAGACTTTAAATACACAGAACCCTATAAGATAGAATGCATAGGAGATAATAAAATTATTACGTTACTTACTAATAAAAACAAGAAACAAATAGTTCATAAAGATAAATTAAAGAAATTTCACTCATAATTGATTTTGCACTTCTATTTTTCTTAATCATTTATACACAAAAACAAATTTTTTTTTTTATTATTTCTTATTACAAAATTAACTTTTATATTAATAATACTATTGTTCAAGCTGAGCAATAATGACACATCAGTTCCTTTCGGAGATAAAGTAAAAAAAAAAGTAAGCATAAATTAAAAAAAAAAATAATTTGCATTCATTAATTAAAATAACTTCACTAGGTTACGTTATTTTTCAAAAGAAAGGGAGATGTAGTATGCGCCTATGTACATAATATTAAGAACATTTAAGTACAATAGTACTTACTACAAACACATAGCAGCACTTTGTTGCTATGTTTATGCAACCAATAACGCCCAAGGCGGATGTAACATGATCGTCCACCTGAAGGCCACAAAGTATAAGTGCATGGTTAGCATTCTCACGCCGACCAAATGCATAATACAAGTTAATCATTTATTAATATAAACACTTCAAAGAAATTTCGGTGTTCTTTATTTGGATGTAAGATTGTGACTAATTACTTAGATCAATGCTATCCCTAAGCTAAGCTGAGTTGTCTGTCGCCTTGGTGAGGAAGTTATCCAGACGCTAGATCAGCTTTTTATTACAATTGTGAGGAGTCTTAAAACTCCCCACAAATCCGGGTGCAGGAGATCGGCGTAGCAACAGCGAAGACGGCTGGATTGCGAGAGGAGTCAAGGGCGGTCAGGTCAAACGGCCGGTGCGGATTCCCCACCGGAAGCGACGCAGGCATACGAAGGAAGGACGACGAAGGAGCAACGACGCGCATCCGACGGCGCGGGTCACCGAATTCTGTTCAGCAAGTGACGCTAAATAAAGTTGGTAAATCTGGTAAGTCACACAAATCATAAATTTGGTGGGACGAACAAACAAACTCTCTGAGCTAGCCGTTGCAATTCGTAGCGAGCAGAAACAAGAAAATCAGTTCGTTACACAATGTAGCGAGCTAAGTTAGCTCGCTGCAATTTTGTAGTTAACTCCTCCCTCTTTAATTTCTGCTTGTCCTCAAGCAGGCATCAGAAATATGGAATGTTGTTGAACTGTATTTGTGTGTGCTACGGAAGTTTTTTTGGTTGTACCTCCTTTGGCTTATTCCCTTGGTCAAGGTCCTTGATCTGCGAACTAGGGGCCATCTGCAGAATAATATTCTTCTTTTTTCGACCGTAGGCGTGAAATATCCAACTTATTAATAAAACCAGTCCAAATAGCGAGATGAGGGTGACCCGATTTATTGTGGTTTGAACCTTTAGGTGATTTAGATATTCAGTGTTGTTGATGTGGAGTGCCTCTAGTGCTTCAAGTGATAGAATTTTTAGACGTTCAACTTCTGCTGGCGTTTTTTGGATGATCGGGGTTCCCGGTTTCATTACAGTTACTTCTAAATTTTCAAACTCCTTTTCATTTACAAACACCGTGTCGTTTGAGAAATGAATTAAGTATGTGACCACTAACTTGGTATTGGTGTCTTTCCAAGTGACTGTTCCGTTGAAATTGTTAAGTATTATTATGCCAAGTGTCAAGTGAATTTTCTATGAAATTAAGATCAATTATATGGACTATTTTTATGGTGGGGGTTCTTATTTTTCCTATCCCTTGGAAGATAGAAATTGTTTGGGCATCAGTATAATTGGTTACTTCTACGATTCCATCTGTTGTGGTGGAAGCCTACTCTAACGCCCACAAACCGCCCAAAACTGCAACGCCCACACTTTTGAAAAATGCTTTGATATTTTTTCATTTTTGTTTTGGTCTTGTAAATTTCTATCGATTTGCAAAAAAACTTTTTGCCACTCCCACTCTAACGCCCACAAACCGCCCAAAGCTGCCACGCCCACACTTTTGAAAAATGTTTTGATATTTTTTCATTTTTGTATTAGTCTTGTAAACTTCTATCAATATGCAAAAAAACGTTTTGCCACGCCCACTCTAACGCCCACAGACCTCCAAAAACTGTCAGTGTTGAAATTTCTTCTTCGCACATCCACTAGCTGAGTAAAGGGTATAAGATAGTCGGGGAACTCGACTATAGCGTTCTCTCTTGTTTTTGTTTGATTTTGTCTATATTATCTTGCCTACTTTTTTCAAATTGTTCGGGGTTTAAGTAATATTTCTTCCAAAGAATACGTCCAATGGTCTGTTTTGCGTCACTGAGTGAACGGTATAATTGTATTCGTAGATAGCTCTATCGATTAATTCTTCGAATTATTTATGTTCTTGTTTAGTTTTTAGGCAGCGCATAATTTCTGACATGGTTGAGTAAAATCTCTGGCTCTGTCCATTTACAGAACTTTTGTAATGTAACTGCTCTCTGAGCATAAAAGTTATTGTAGCGGAATTAAGGGACTTTTCGTTATGCATTACAACGTACTGTGGTACACCATAATAGAATAAAATATCATGCAATGGTTTTTTAATGTCTTCGATGGCTTTTGATTCTATTATTTTGCCCTGTTGAAGTCTGGAAAATTTATCTATGGCAGTTAGAACTAATTTCTTTTCCGTCGAATAGATATCTATGTGTATTATCTGTCCTGGATATTCAGGGATATGTGTTTTAGATATTTCGGGATTAGTGGGATGTCTATCATAATTTTCCTCTTTACAAACACAAACTCTGCACTGTTTTATTAGAGCCGCTATTTTCTGTTTCATCTTGAGAAAGTAAAATTTGTCTGATAGTTTATTTCATTGATCCTTGACAACGCGTCGGCTACAACATTTTCTTTACCGGGTCTGTAAAGTAATTCATGATCTCATGGTCAGTGAAAATTTACACCTTTGCTTTACCGTTGTACACACTATAAACTAATGCGTACACTTAATGAGTTCAATTCGGGTGTTTGAATCTAACTGACTCGCTACTGCGAGGGCATCGCCTTTTATTCATTCTTACATAGGTTCTTATCATCTAATTATATAATGCAGCGCTTGTAAGACGCTGCAGTCTGCGTTGGTCAATGCAGCTGATGTTTATCTTAAATCTATATTTGTGACCTATGACCGCGCTAATCACCTCCCGCGTGATCATACCTCTTACCACTTCGGCAATAGACCCCTGCAATCGTACTTATCTGTAGTTGCCACTTATGTTGTCCCATGCCATGTTTATTGCAGCCCATAAATAGAACATATTTATAGTTTGTCTACTTATCATGTCTAAACACATCTTTAGACATTCTCCGGGGGGGAAAAGTGTACGGCCAGTAGTTGTCTCTCATTTATGCGTTGCCTCCGGATATAAATGACCATTATAATTATGATAATCGCTGTCAACGCTAGAGCCGAGTGTCCGCTTGCCGTGTGAAAAATCAAGTCATCAATGTGTACTTTGTTATTTTTCAGAGTATTGATGCGCATTTGAAGATTTTGTAGTTCATTAGTGTTGTTGACAATCAAGTGCTTCAGCGGGACCACGTTCCATGTCTCCTTGTCATCTATAATTCGTAAACTGGGCGGGATTTTTCCAGGAAGTCCTCTGATTGTTTTATGACATCAAAATAGGCTTGCATGTCATAATAAAAAAGTAATTGCCAACTGGATGTAGCGACTTCAATTTTACCAATTTTGTTTACCATAACTGCAGCTTTTGCGTCGATGTCGTAAATTTTTCCAAGTTCTTTGGGAATTTCTTCCGAATTTTTTGTCGCAGTACAACTGCTTGCAACATCAATAAACTGCATAGCACAGTAGCTATGCTTCCAGTGCCATTCCTTTTGCCTTTTGGAACTCGCTGCTTCTTGTCCTTGCGTAGCTGCATTGACTCCGTTCTAGATGGCGTTGCAGCTCCAGCTGGTTTTGCTTCGCTAACAGGAAGTTGACAGATCTTGTTTAGCGATCTTTTTACTTCCCCATCGCTTGTTTTAACCGTGACTACCCGGACTTTATCATCTTGTCCTTTAGTCGTACTAATGATTCTTCCCATTGGCCATCTTGCAGGGTGAGTGTTCTCATGTTTTATAAGAACCAACTGTCCCTCCTTCAGATTTGGCTTTACCTGGCGCCATTTGGTTCGCTGCTGCAATGACACCAGATACTCCTCTTTCCATTTCTTCCAAAAATCACCTCTGATGCGTTGAATAAGCTTCCATCTATCCAAAGAGCTGATTGTCTTACTTTCGTCAAAATGTTCAGGAGCTCCAATTAGAGGTCTTCCCACCAGAAAATGACCCGGCGTTAATATTTCCTCACCATCGTTTTCGCTCCTTACAGTGACTAATGGGCGCGAGTTTAGTACTGCTTCGATTTGACATAGCAGTGATGCAAATTCTTCATATGTAAAGCTGTTTTCACCAATAACTCGTTTAAGGTGATACTTCACTGATTTTACACCGGCTTCCCATAAACCTCCCATGTGGGGGCTTCCCGGGGGATAAAGTGCCACTTGATGCCTTCTTTTTCTAGTGTAGGTGCTAACTCATTATTGTTTTTAATGGCAGCTACAAATTCTTTGTCCAATATTCTTGAAGCTCCTACGAAGTTTGTTCCATTATCTGAGTATATGTTCTCACTCTTGCCTCGTCTTGCAAAGAACCGTCGAAGAGCCTCCAGGAATTTGTCTGACGAAAGGTCGCTAACAGCTTCCAAATGTATTGCTTTTGTTGCCATACAAACAAATACACAAATGTATCCTTTATACGTTTTTTGACCTCTTCCCTTTGAGCAGCGAATCTGGAACGGTCCGGCGTAGTCTATTCCAGTATTTTGAAACGAGTAATCAGCCGTTACTCGATAAACTGGTAGATTTCCCATCAGTTGACTGGACATCTCTTGCTTGTATCGTATGCATACAATACATTCCCTTAAATATTTCTTTAAGGAATTTTGTATACCAAATATCCAGAACTCCCTCTGAATATAAGTTCTCATAATGTTAATTCCGCCATGCAGAGTTTCTTTGTGAGAATCCTTTACAATTAACCAAGTCAAATGTGACTTATCCAGTATAATTGGATGTTTTACATTATACGGTATCATTGCGTTTTGTAGTCGTCCACCAACTCGAAGTACGCCATCACTATCCAAAAACGGATTTAGCGCCTGCAACTTACTTTTTGGTTCTAAAGGTCTTTTGTTTTTGAGTAGTCTGACTTCGTGTCCAAAATCTAGCTGTTGTTGTATCTTTACCACAGCAATCTTCGCTAGCTTTAATTCCTCCACCGTAAGATGTGACGGCTGTTGCGATTTTCCTCTCAGCTTTGCTATGAAGCGTAATACATACGCCATTACTCTAAGAAGTTTGTCGATCGATGAATACTTTGATAAAAGATGGTTTTGCAGATATTCGGATTTTATCAATGTGGATACCACAACCATTTCTGATTCCTTTTGAGTGGGCCAGTGTTGTGCATCTATAGATAGCCAATTAGGCCCTCTCCACCAAATTTCACAGCTTTTAAGAGCTTGCGGTGATATCCCTCTTGAAGCCACGTCTGCTGGATTTTCTTCCGATTTAACGTAATTCCATTTGACATTGGGAATTAGTTTATTGATATCTTCCACTCTAGTTCTGACGAACTTATCTTTGCTGCGCTTGTTCTGTATCCAAGCAATAGTAATTTGCGAATCACTCGATGCATGCGTTGTAATCTTGTTGCTCCATATAGCCTGCACTTTCGCTAATAACTTTGCTAGTAAATGCGCAGCACATAATTCCAACTTTGGAATTGTTTTCCTGTTTTTTATAGGATTTACTTTGCTTTTTGCTGCTAGCAAGGTAACTCTGCCGCCTACTTTTGTATACACAGCCGCTGCATATGCTTTCTCTGATGCATCGCAGAATCCATGTAGCTCCATAATACCTTTGGAGCATCCAGTCCAGCGTGAAATGCTAATTTCTTCTAAATTTGATAGACCTTTAGCATATTCCATCCACCAGTTTGCTAAGTTGGATTCCAATTCAACGTCCCAAGTCATCGGTAACTTCCACAGTTCCTGAATAAAACATTTGCCTTGAATTGTTACCGGTGCCAGCCATCCTAGTGGGTCGAAAATTCTGGACAACTGTGATAACACTAACCGCTTTGTTATGCGTGTTAGCATTGGGTTTTCTGCCGAAAACGTAAATGTATCCTTCTTCGGATCCCATTGAAGTCCTAAGGTTTTGATCGATTCATTCTCCTCAATGCAGATTTTCTCCGTAGCTCCGTCGTCCTGAATGTCGGCTAAAATACGTTCGTCATTTGCAACCCATTTTCGCAGATGCATGCCGGCCTTCTCCATCACTTGTCTCAATTTCCTTTGACGTTCATAGCACTCGTTGACTGTGTCTCCACCAGTTATGAGGTCATCCATATAAAAGTCGTCTCTTATTGTTTCTGCTAAGACGCTATCCTCTTGGCAAAACCGATCTGCCAGCTCTCGTAGACATCGGACTGCTAAGAAAGGTGCTGCCGAGGTGCCATACGTTACGGTTGTTAACTTAAACTCACTGATCGGCAGTTTTGGATCATCTCTCCATAGGATATATTGGTATTCTTGGTCTTTCTCAGCAACCTTTATTTGGCGATACATTTTTTCAATGTCAGCTACCATAACATATTGCCACTTGCGCCATTTAATTATAATATCGAATATATCCTTTTGAATCTTAGGACCAGCTATAATAACGTCATTTAGGCTTAGTCCATTTGTCGTTTTTGCGGATGCGTCAAAAACTACTCGTAGCTTCGTAGTTAAGCTTCCAGGCCTGATGATTGCTTGATGGGGTAAATAGTATTTACCTTGACCCGTTGTCTTTACAGATTCCATATGTCCCATCTTAAGGTATTCTTTCACGAATTCGTTGTATGCAGCCCAGTTCTTTGGGTTTCTTTGAAACTTCTTTTCCATTTGCATGAGCCTTGCCATTGCCTGTTTGCGAGAGTCCCCCAGCTTTGCCTCTTGGCGGAATGGAATTGACACCATAAATCTGCCTTCCTCGTTGATGACAGTTGTTTCTTGGAATTTTCTTTCGCATTCTGCATTGTCTGTAATCGTCTCATCGGCTTCATCTTCCAATTCCCAAAAGCGATCCAGGTCCTTTAGATTTATTGTGGTAGTGGCACTTATAATTTTGTGCTTTGCTGCTCGAGTTATATTTCCAGACACAATCCATCCAAATTTGGTTTTTTGTCCCAAGATTCCATTCACGGTTTTTATTTTTTCCATCATAATCAGGGGAAATAGATCCACACCTATCACCATGTCAATTCTGCTTGGCTCGTTGAATCGTGGATCTGCTAGCCTGTAGCCCTTCCACTCTTTGTTGATATCAATATCAAACTTTTTGCTGGGAAGGGCTCTATGGAGTGTTGGTAAAACCAATGCTTCCGTTGATGCTTTGAAGCTGCTTGGAATTTTTGGTTTGATCGTCAGGTGGACACTATTTTTTGATAATTGAGTAGTCTGGGAGATACCTTCGACCTCTATAGTACTTCTTACTCTGGGAATCCTTAATATTTGTGCTGCTTCCTCTGAAATCAGCGTCTTCTGGGATCCACCGTCAATAAGCGCCCTCAACTCGTTGTAACCTCCAGCTTTGTTTTTCACTAAAACAACAGCTGTAGCCAATAGTGTGTCTTGCCCTTGCTTAAGGCTATTGCTGTTGATACTGCGTTTTGTCTCTTCATGAAGAAGGCTGTTGTGTCTTTTGGAGCATCGATTGCATGTAATTTCCTTTCTGCAATCGATAGCATTATGCTTTCCAAAGCATATAAAGCACATGCTGTTCTTTTGAACGAATTCTTTTCTTTTTTCGATTGATTGTGCTCTGAATTTGAGACACTTTATCATATCGTGGCCATCCTTAGAGCAAAAGGCACACGATCTAACTTGCACTTTTCTTGTAGCAAGCTGAGCGGTATTTTTGGTAATGGCATTTACTGAGTTGTATTGTTGCTCAATAAACTCTAGTACATCTTGTAAGGACTGTATAGCTCTTGCCTTTTTTACATGCTGTTCATACAGCTGCAAGGCTTCTGGCGAAAATTTCCGCAGCAGAATTTCAGCTAAAATTACGTCAGCAGGGCTTCCTATTTTTCCTATTTGCTTTATGATGAATATGCTCTCGGTCGCAGTATCCAAAAACTTCCCTAAATTTTTCTCATCGTGAGGTAGCAAGCACTCCAGTTCCATTAATTTGTTGAAGTGTTGGGAGAATATTTTTCTGCTATTCTCATAGCGTTTGCAGATAAGCTCCCACGCTGCTGCATAGCTAGCCGCTGATCCCGTTATCAAATGGCTAACCACCATTTGAGCTTCTCCTTTTAAGCAGGCTCTTAAATATCCCAGCTTCCTTGTGTTGCTGAGATCCTTCCTGCTGTCTATTAGTTCAGAGAACAACTCGTAAAATGTTGGCCATTCCTTCGCATTTCCATTGAACGTTGGAAGGTCCACTTTTGGGAGTTCTGGCACGTCGTAGTTGGAACTTTTGAACTGTTCCAACTTCCTCTGATGTACCATCTCTAGTGCGGCAACATCAGATTGCAGAATGTCTACCTCATCTTGATCAAAGGCAGTTCTGTCATACTTGTTTTCAAGCAGTTTCAGTGTGTCCGTCACGTTGGACCAATGACTTTTCATCATTGCCAGCTGCTTGACTAGTTCAATCTCACTTGAACTATCCAGGGTTTCGTATATTAGGCTTATCTGTTGCTTCACCCTGTCCGCTCTTCTGTCCACCAGTTGAACCAGATTATCAACTGGTCTGGAGCTCCGAGCTGATGCGGAATCAGATAATTTTGATCCACTTGGTATATTTACCTCTTCAAGTGTTTCTACCTTTAATTGCGACTCCTTGTAGGCCTTGACAGCATCCATAGTTTTAATAAATATTTTGTCATTAAAATATTGATGATCGCCAACTCCCAATTTTACCAGCGCATTGTTGTTAGTAGTAAATTGGTCTACCAATGCTTCTATTGCTGGTATAGATGCCTTGTCCTTGATGG
Source organism: Drosophila yakuba (assembly GCF_016746365.2). Taxonomy (NCBI): domain Eukaryota; kingdom Metazoa; phylum Arthropoda; class Insecta; order Diptera; family Drosophilidae; genus Drosophila; species Drosophila yakuba. The sequence continues at coordinate 1,363,742 of NW_025048816.1, read as the reverse complement.
CTTGCAGTATTTTGTTCTGCAGCACTCCTTGGTCTTGCATCAATTTCACAGATCTTTCCGACAACATGTTGGGAAAACAATCACTGTGACTTGTACTTTCTGCTTGTATTCTTTAGCGTGATCCGTTGGAGGATTTTTTGATTGGTCGCCCAGTTGACCTAGCTGTGCCTCGACTCACAGCTGATTGATCAGCCAAAGAAAAGCAAGAACACAATGTTTCACCTTATAGTCCTAGTACTTTAAGGCGTGGTCTTTTATTCTGTGTTTCTTACCACTGGTGGGGGAAACAACAGAATCACTCGAATAACCTTGCTCTTTTTACTTTAAGGCGCTGGTTTTTTCTTCTGTGTTTCTTACCACTGGTGGGGGAAAACAACAGAATTTCTCGAAGGACCAAAATGTACACACTATAAACTAATGCGTACACTTAATGAGTTCAATTCGGGTGTTTGAATCTAACTGACTCGCTACTGCGAGGGCATCGCCTTTTATTCATTCTTACATAGGTTCTTATCATCTAATTATATAATGCAGCGCTTGTAAGACGCTGCAGTCTGCGTTGGTCAATGCAGCTGATGTTTATCTTAAATCTATATTTGTGACCTATGACCGCACTAATCACCTCCCGCGTGATTATACCTCTTACCACTTCGGCAATAGACCCCTGCAATCGTACTTATCTGTAGTTGCCACTTATGTTGTCCCATGCCATGTTTATTGCAGCCCATAAATAGAACATATTTATAGTTTGTCTACTTATCATGTCTAAACACATCTTTTTTAATGCCCATATTATCGCTAGCATTTCTTTCTCGTTTGTTGAGTAATTTTTTTTTCTGTAGTTGAAAGTGAATTGGACTAGAAAGCGATTGGCTTGTCATTCTGTGATAAAACCGCCCCTATTGCGTAATTGGATGCGTCCGTGGTTAGCTGAAATTCTTTATTATAGTCGGGGTATTGTAGTATTACTTCTTTTGATACAAGTGCGTTCTTTAGTTTGTTAAATGCCTCTAACGCTTCTTGATTAAGGTCAATTAATTTCTTTGCAGACTCTCTCTTGGACACACGTCCATCTTTCCCTCTTAAAAGGGAGCTAAGTGGTTTTGCCATCTTAGCCAAATCTTTAACGAATTTTCTGTAATAACTAGCTAAGCCAAGAAATGCTCGTAGTTCTTTCAGCGTTTTAGGCTGAGGATAATTGGCTATGGCCAACAGTTTATTCGGATTTTTCTCTATGCCTTTGTCTGATATGACAAACCCCAAGAATTCTACTTTGGGCTTGAAGAACTCGCATTTGTCTAACTGGCATTCCATGTTAGCTTCTAGCAAGGTTCTGAACATTTTTTCGAGATTTTGGGTGTGCGATTTACTATCTTCACTAAAGATAAAAATATCGTCAATATAAATGTAACATATTTTACCAATATGTCCATGAAGTATCCGAATGGGAGTCGTAAAAACTCATACTTTCCCTTATTTACGGAGAAGGCTGTTTTTTCTATATCAGATTCCTTAAGTGGAATTTGATGGAACCCACTTTTAAGGTCCAAAACTGAGAAAATTTCCAAGTTGGGCCAGTAGCTCGTTTATATCGGGTAAGGGTTATTTATCCGCTATAGTCACCTTGTTAAGTTTCCTATAATCGATGACCATACGATATTTCATTTCACCTGATGCGTCTGCTTTTTTTGGAACATCCCACACTGCACAGTGGTTGCGCCTATATGGGGAGAGCGGCCAAAAATACTTCTAGCAGACATATCGTTATGAAATTTGTACTGTAAGTTCTTTAAAAAATAAGAATTGGAAAAAATCTAAAAAATGGGCGTGGTCGTTAGTTTTACGACCACCAAAAAGCAAAAACCAAAAAATACACCTAAAAGTATGCTTCAATTTTGTTAATATGAAAGATTATAATTGTAAATGTTTTAATAAATGTTTTTTATAAAGAAAAAATCCAACAAAAGGATAATATATATATCAAGGAATACAAAAAATATTTAGAGATACTAAGGAAAATCGATTTCGCATTTAGATATAAAGCAAAAGTTTTAATAAAGACGTATATAATTGTGTTACAATAACAAACAGAAAACAGATTTTTTTTAAATTGATTTATGTTTAGGTGGCAATTTTCGCTGTCCCGCTACTAAAGGATCTAAAGTTATTAATAGACGGTAAAATAAATCGGTGTTTGTTGTCGAAATTTTTTTGTATCGTTATTTCTGGATTCAGCAGCTTCTTTTGACAACTCGCCGATCGATATGAGAGCATTTTTAATTATGGCAGGCCCGTGTATATTCTTTTGTGTAAGATAACTCAGCCATCTGCAAAGTTCTGCAGCTGAAATTATTTTAACCATTATCTATAAACATTGACCAATATTTATACCCGTTACTCGTAGAGTAAAAGGGTATACTAGATTCGTTGAAAAGTATGTAACAGGCAGAAGGAAGCGTTTTCGACCATATAAAGTATATATATTCTTGATCAGGATCAATAGCCGAGCCGATTTGGCCATGTCCGTCTGTCCGTCCGTCTGTCCGTCTGTCTGTCCGTATGAACGTCGAGATCTCAGGAACTACAAAAGCTAGAAAGTTGAGATTAGGCATACAGTCGAATCATGCTGCCACGCCCACTCTAACGCCCACAAACCGCCCACAGCTGCCACGCCCAAACTTTTGAAAAATGTTTTGATATTTTTTCATTTTTGTATTAGTCTTGTAAATTTCTATCGATTTGCCAAAAAACTTTTTTCCACGCCCACTTTAACGCCCACAAACCGGCAAAAACTGTCAGTGTTCAAGATTCTCCTTCGCTCTTTCTCTATCTGTGTAACGGGTATAAGATAGTCGGGGAACTCGACTATAGCGTTCTCTCTTGTTTAAAATTAATTTCATCGTGCTATCAGGTGCCCATCACTTTTGAAAATCTAAGTGAAAAATGAGTTCACTTAACATTAAATACTTAAAAAGACTCAGAAACTCTAAAACTGCAAAAAGTTACAGTAAATACCTTTATTTGTAATATTAAATGATTCCATTTTAAAAACACTTTATTTTTAACGCGTAACATAGGACAAGCAGCAAAATACGGCGAAAACTTGACCTTGAAGACTGCAATACAGCTTGAGTTTATTATTGTTTACACGTATGTTTGCAAATATTTGCAGCTAGACTTACGATTTTTATTTCCTTAAAACATTGACAATTACAGTGATAGCACTCATTAAGGGGGGATCGGGGGGCAATATTTCTAAAAGTTTACTTAAACTATGAAAATGACGTTCACATAATACACAAAAAAGGTATAATCCATCAAAAATTCACCAAATATGATAGATCAATTCAATGAATTTCACAATAAGAATTTATTAAAGTAAATACCTGAAACTTTAAAATTCATTTTAAATAATTAAAATTGGACCTATGAATCGCACGTTTGACCACTTTGAAATTCGCTTTCGTTGCGACGAAAAGCAATCAAAACTCCGCTGTGCTGCAAAAATGAACAGTTGTTCTCCCTTTACACTATATTTTTAGAATGTCCCGTTAGAATTAAGTCAAAACGGTTTTGCCATACACATATTTGTGCATTTTTGGGACAATCTGGTTAATTTTCATAAATATTTGGAAAATTTTTATACCCGTTACTCGTAGAGTAAAAGGGTATACTAGATTCGTTGAAAAGTATGTAACAGGCAGAGGGAAGCGTTTCCGACCATATAAAGTATATATATTCTTGATCAGGATTAGTAGCCGAGTCGATCTGGCCATGTCCGTCTGTCCGTCCGTCTGTCTGTCCGTCGTCTGTCCGTCCGTATGAACGCTCGAGATTTCAGGAACTACAAAAGCTAGAAAGTTGAGATTACGTCATACAGACTCCAGAGACATAGACGCAGCGCAAGTTTGTCGATTCATGTTGCCACGCCCACTCTAACGCCCACAAACCGCCCAAAACTGCCACGCCCACACTTTTGAAAAATGTTTTGATATTTTTTCATTTTTGTATTGGTCCTGTAAATTTCTATCGATTTGCCAAAAAACTTTTTGCCACGCCCACTCTAACGCCCACAAACCGCCCAAAGCTGCTACGCCCACACTTTTGAAAAATGTTTTGAAATTTTTTCATTTTTGTATTGGTCTTGTAAATTTCTATCGATTTGCCAAAAACTTTTTGCCACGCCCACTCTAACGCCCACAAACCGCCCAAAGCTGCTACTCCCACACTTTTGAAAAATGTTTTGATATTTTTTCATTTTTATATTAGTCTTGTAAATTTCTATCGATTTGCCAAAAAACTTTCTGCCACGCCCACTATAACGCCTACAATTCGCCAAAAACTGTGTTTCCTCTCCCTTCCACTAGCTGAGTAACGGGTATCAGATAGTCGGGGAACTCGACTATAGCGTTCTCTCTTGTTTTTTTCATTTTTGGCCTATGGGTGCAACCACTGTGCACTGGTGAGTTGTATGGTGATCGGGATGGACGAATTATTCCGTCATCCAATAATTTGGAAAACACTGGTGTGTCTGAATTTGTTTTGATCTCTGCCTTGACATTTGTGGTGTATGTAAGCCTTTCGTCTGTTTTAGCAAATAGTGTCGGATACTTTTTTACTAGTTGGTCCAAGTCTCGTTTATCCGCGAAATGTAGGGTCAAACACCTAGAAATAGCTTCCCAGTTAGGGGGTACGTTGTATGATTCTAGGGCACTGTCAGCGTGTCCTATTATTTTAAGACGTATTGTGTGCAGAATAGCAAAATATTTTGGAGTTCCTTTATAGCTGCTATATGTCTCCAAAATCCTATCGATGCCCTTCTTCCAGAAGCTGAATTCAGCGGGATTTCCCGAGAATTTCCTTATGCATTTAACAATTTCTGGCACTCGGTCTAAATCGGCCAGATTATTACGATGCCCCTCTGCTATGACCTGCCCCCAACTGCCGCGCCCACAATTTTGAAAAATGTTTTGATATTTTTTCATTTTTGTATTAGTCTTCTAAATTTCTATCGATTTGCCAAAAAACTTTTTGCCACGCCCACTCTAACGCCCACAAGCCGGCAAAGCTGCCACGCCCACACTTTTGAAAAATGTTTTGATATTTTTTCATTTTTCTATTAGTCTTGTACATTTCTATCGATTTGTCAAAAAATTTTTTGCCACGCCCACTCAAACGCCCACACTTTTGAAAAATGTTTTCATATTTTTTGAATTTTTAATAACAATTATTTAAACAAGAATTACATAAACTACAATATAAAGTACAGTTCCTTGATGGACACAGCTGGACTCACTTTAAATTCATTTTGAAAGTTCAGTCGTTATATAAAAATAAAAATAACACTTTCCTGATGGGTAGGAGGTGATCCTTTTTGGTGACCCTACTGGGACTCCGTTGTCCATTAAAATTGCTGCGATCAAATTCACGACGGCCAATTCAATGTACCGGAGTCATTTTTTCGAATTTAACCGCGATTTGGCCACTACGCGAACTTTTTATACCCGTTACTCGTAGTGTAAAAGGGTATACTAGAGTCGTTGAAAAGTATGTAACAGGCAGAAGGAAGCGTTTCCGACCATATAAAGTATATATATTCTTGATCAGGATCAATAGCCGAGTCGATCTGGCCATGTCTGTCTGTCCGTCCGTCTGTCTGTCCGTCCGTATGAACGCTGAGATTTCAGAAACTACAAAAGTTAGAAAGTTGAGATTCGGCATACAGACTCCAGAGACATAGACGCAGCGCAAGTTTGTCGATTCATGTTGCCACGCCCACTCTAACGCCCACAAACCGCCCAAAACTGCCACGCCCACACTTTTGAAAAATGTTTTGATATTTTTTCATTTTTGTATTGGTCCTGTAAATTTCTATCGATTTGCCAAAAAACTTTTTGCCACGCCCACTCTAACGCCCACAAACCGCCCAAAGCTGCTACGCCCACACTTTTGAAAAATGTTTTGAAATTTTTTCATTTTTGTATTGGTCTTGTAAATTTCTATCGATTTGCCAAAAACTTTTTGCCACGCCCACTCTAACGCCCACAAACCGCCCAAAGCTGCTACTCCCACACTTTTGAAAAATGTTTTGATATTTTTTCATTTTTATATTAGTCTTGTAAATTTCTATCGATTTGCCAAAAAACTTTCTGCCACGCCCACTATAACGCCTACAATTCGCCAAAAACTGTGTTTCCTCTCCCTTCCACTAGCTGAGTAACGGGTATCAGATAGTCGGGGAACTCGACTATAGCGTTCTCTCTTGTTTTTTTCATTTTTGGCCTATGGGTGCAACCACTGTGCACTGGTGAGTTGTATGGTGATCGGGATGGACGAATTATTCCGTCATCCAATAATTTGGAAAACACTGGTGTGTCTGAATTTGTTTTGATCTCTGCCTTGACATTTGTGGTGTATGTAAGCCTTTCGTCTGTTTTAGCAAATAGTGTCGGATACTTTTTTACTAGTTGGTCCAAGTCTCGTTTATCCGCGAAATGTAGGGTCAAACACCTAGAAATAGCTTCCCAGTTAGGGGGTACGTTGTATGATTCTAGGGCACTGTCAGCGTGTCCTATTATTTTAAGACGTATTGTGTGCAGAATAGCAAAATATTTTGGAGTTCCTTTATAGCTGCTATATGTCTCCAAAATCCTATCGATGCCCTTCTTCCAGAAGCTGAATTCAGCGGGATTTCCCGAGAATTTCCTTATGCATTTAACAATTTCTGGCACTCGGTCTAAATCGGCCAGATTATTACGATGCCCCTCTGCTATGACCTGCCCCCAACTGCCGCGCCCACAATTTTGAAAAATGTTTTGATATTTTTTCATTTTTGTATTAGTCTTCTAAATTTCTATCGATTTGCCAAAAAACTTTTTGCCACGCCCACTCTAACGCCCACAAGCCGGCAAAGCTGCCACGCCCACACTTTTGAAAAATGTTTTGATATTTTTTCATTTTTCTATTAGTCTTGTACATTTCTATCGATTTGTCAAAAAATTTTTTGCCACGCCCACTCAAACGCCCACACTTTTGAAAAATGTTTTCATATTTTTTGAATTTTTAATAACAATTATTTAAACAAGAATTACATAAACTACAATATAAAGTACAGTTCCTTGATGGACACAGCTGGACTCACTTTAAATTCATTTTGAAAGTTCAGTCGTTATATAAAAATAAAAATAACACTTTCCTGATGGGTAGGAGGTGATCCTTTTTGGTGACCCTACTGGGACTCCGTTGTCCATTAAAATTGCTGCGATCAAATTCACGACGGCCAATTCAATGTACCGGAGTCATTTTTTCGAATTTAACCGCGATTTGGCCACTACGCGAACTTTTTATACCCGTTACTCGTAGTGTAAAAGGGTATACTAGAGTCGTTGAAAAGTATGTAACAGGCAGAAGGAAGCGTTTCCGACCATATAAAGTATATATATTCTTGATCAGGATCAATAGCCGAGTCGATCTGGCCATGTCTGTCTGTCCGTCCGTCTGTCTGTCCGTCCGTATGAACGCTGAGATTTCAGAAACTACAAAAGTTAGAAAGTTGAGATTCGGCATACAGACTCCAGAGACATAGACGCAGCGCAAGTTTGTCGATTCATGTTGCCACGCCCACTCTAACGCCCACAAACCGCTCAAAACTGCCACGCCCACAATTTTGAAAAATGTTTTGATATTTTTTCATTTTTGTATTAGTCTTCTAAATTTCTATCGATTTGCCAAAAAACTTTTTGCCACGCCCACAAGCCGGCGAAAGCTGCCACGCCCACACTTTTGAAAAATGTTTTGATATTTCTTCATTTTTCTATTAGTCTTGTACATTTCTATCGATTTGTCAAAAAATTTTTTGCCACGCCCACTCAAACGCCCACACTTTTGAAAAATGTTTTCATATTTTTTAATTTTTAATAACAATTATTTAAACAAGAATTAAATAAACTACAATATAAAGTACAGTTCCTTGATGGACACAGCTGGACTCACTTTAAATTAATTTTGAAAGTTCAGTCGTTATATAAAAATGAAAATAATACATTTTTGTACAACACGAGTCTTTTTTTCTGTTGACAGGATCAATAGCCGAGTCGATCTGGCCATGTCCGTCTGTCCGTCCGCCTGTCCGTTCGTCTGTCCGTCCGTACGAACGTCGAGATCTCAGAAACTACAAAAGCTAGAAAGTTGAGATTAAGCGTACAGACTCCAGAGACAAGTTTGTCGATTCGTGTTGCCACGCCCACTCTAACGCCCACAAACCGCCCAAAGCTGCCACGCCCACACTTTTGAACGAGTAACGGGTATTAAAATGTTTTGATATTTTTTCATTTTTGTATTAGTCTAGTAAATTTCTATCAATTTACCAAAAAACTTTTTGCCACGCCCACTCTAACGCCCACAAACCGCCAAAAACTGTCAGTGTTAAAATTTCTTCTTCGCACATCCACTAGCTGAGTAACGGGTATCAGATAGTCGGGGAACTCGGCTATAGCGTTCTCTCTTGTTTTTAGCTGTGAAGCCGTTAGTTATTTGTTAACGCGCGGGTCCCTGTTCGGGCGCCAGTTAATCATTTATTAATTTAAACTCTTCAAAGTAATTTCGGTGTTCTTTATTTGGATGTAAGATTGTGACTGATTACTTAGATCAATGCTATCCCGGCGTCGGCGACAGTTGTAGCGGCGACAAAGCTGCAGCTACAAGAAACTGCTGAGTGAGAGGTTTTTTGGCAAATGGTCAGCAGCGGATGTCGTGATCGCTGCAGAGGCAGTGTAGGGGGAATTTAGGTTGCACGCGCTTTGGTGAGGAAGTTATCCAGACGCTAGATCAGCTTTTTATTACAATGTAGCGAGCTAAGTTAGGTTGTGCAATTTTGTAGTTAACTTACATAAGTGCATAACTCACTCTCTCGATAAGAATTAAGAGGTCCGCTCCGCTGCTGGCGTATCCGGCAGCGCAGCTACGCGGCTTAGCCTTAGACGAAATATAATTAAGACAGACACTTGTAGAGAGTTGAACTGGCAGAACCATTTCTGCCAAACAAGAATTAAAAACTTAATAAAAGCCTAAGTTAGCCTGACGGCTACGAAAACCAAAAAAAAATGGTATCAATGTTTACTGGAACCTCTCGTTTATCCGCGAAATGTAGGGTCTGTTGGGTCAAAACCCAATTAGAATAATCTTGTATATTTGAATTCCGCGTTTTTTGAATGATGTTAACATAACAGCTGTTGCGCTAGGCTGCCAACTCGTACTATCGAACGAGTGGCAAATAGGAATTAGAAAAAAGAGAGAATAGAACAAGGACAGATAAAAACTTGAAGTTGAAGATATAGCCACGAGGAGTTTAAGTGAGGAGAAATAATCAAGAATTGTCATTAAAATTTAACTATTAAACTAGCACCATCCGACTTATCATTTATACTCAAGAAAAAGCTCTTGTTTTTACAGGGTCAAACACCTAAAAATAGCTTCCCAGTTAAGGGGTACGTTGTATGATTCTAGGGCACTGTCAGCGTGTCCTATTATTTTAAGACGTATTGTGTGCAGAATTGCAAAATATTTTGAAGTTCCTTTATAGCTGCTATATGTCTCCAAAATCCTATCGATGCCCTTCTTCCAGTAGCTGAATTCAGCGGGATTTCCCGAGAGTTTCCTTATGCATTTAACAATTTTTGGCACTCGGTCTAAATCGGCCAGATTATTACGATGCTCCTTTGCTATTACCTGCCCCGTTTCATTTGCAAAGTCAGTTGTATTATAATTATTAAGTTGCTGCAGCAACATCGGTAATTGCTGCGCGATCAACTGCCCTACTAATGCTTCCATGTTTCCAGGCTCTTGTGGTACTCTATTCTGTTGGTATTCTAAACGTCTTTGTTCGTGCCTTTCCTGTTGTCTATGAACGTGTAATTCGTGTATTTCGTTTTGTTGTTGCTGGTCTATTGGATGTTCTGGCTTTAATATGGGTGGTCTTAATAAATTATTTTGGTTCGTCATTAACAATATTCCAGGTCAAAATTGAAAAAATAAAAAAAATTTTTTCTTTCTTTTTTCGTATTTTTAAAAAAGGTGTAATTTGTTAAAAAAATAAAAAATGTGTAATTTGTTAAATTCAAAAAATAATAAAATTGAAGAGAAAATAATATTCGGTGTCGGCAATAATGTTCAACTTTAGTTGAAGACATGTTAGAAGTGTGTAAGTGTAAAAAATTTTTTTTTTATTTTGTGTGTGTGTGTAAATTTTAAATGTGTATAGTTGTGCAAAAATTTGTATAATAGTGCGAAGATTTTTTTTTATATTTTTTGTTTTATTTATTATGCTGATATTTGGTTTTGAATTTTTTATTTTATTTAATAATTATACCCGTTACTCGTAGAGTAAAAGGGAATAATAGATTCGTTGTAAACTATGTAACAGGCAGAAGGAAGCGTTTCCGACCATAAAAAGTATATATATTCTTGATCAGGATCAATAGCCGAGTCGATTTGGCCATGTCCGTCTGTCCGTCCGTCTGTCCGTCTGTCTGTCCGTATGAACGTCGAGATCTCAGGAACTACAAAAGCTAGAAAGTTGAGACTAAGCACACAGACTCCAGAGACATAGACGCAGCGCAAGTTTGTCGATTCATGTTGCCACGCCCACTCTAACGCCCACAAACCGCCCAAAACTGCCACTCCCACACTTTTGAAAAATGTTTTGATATTTTTTCATTTTTGTATTGGTCTTGAAAATTTCTATCGACTTGCAAAAAATCTTTTTGCCACGCCCACTCTTACGCCCACAAACCGCCCAAAGCTGCCACGCCCACACTTTTGAAAAATGTTTTGATATTTTTTCATTTTTGTATTAGTCTTGTAAATTTCTATATATTCGCCAAAAAACTTTTTGCCACGCTCACTCTAACGCCCACAAACCGCCAAAAACTGTCAGTGTTGAAATTTCTTCTTCGCACAGCCACTAGCTGAGTAACGGGTATCAGATAGTCGGGGAACTCGACTATAGCGTTCTCTCTTGTTTTTGTATTAGTCTTGTAAATTTCTATCAATTTACCAAAAAACTTTTTGCCACGCCCACTCTAACGCCCACAAACCGCCAAAAACTGTCAGTGTTGAAATTTCTTCTTCGCACATCCACTAGCTGAGTAACGGGTATCAGATAGTCGGGGAACTCGGCTATAGCGTTCTCTCTTGTTTTTAGCTGTGAAGCCGTTAGTTATTTGTTAACGCGCGGGTCCCTGTTCGGGCGCCAGTTAATCATTTATTAATTTAAACTCTTCAAAGTAATTTCGGTGTTCTTTATTATACCCGTTACTCGTAGAGTAAAAGGGTATACTAGATTCGTTGAAAAGTATGTAACAGGCAGAAGGAAGCGTTTCCGACCATATAAAGTATATATATTCTTGATCAGGATCAGTAGCCGAGTCGATCTGGCCATGTCCGTCTGTCCGTCCGTCTGTCTGTCCGTCTGTCCGTCTGTCCGTATGAACGTCGAGATCTCAGGAACTACAAAAGCTAGAAAGTTAAGATTAAGTATACAGACTCCAGGGACATAGACGCAGCGCAAGTTTGTCGATTCAGGTTGCCACGCCCACTCTAACGCCCACAAACCGCCCAAAACTGCCACGCCCACATTTTTGAAAAATGTTTTAATATTTTTTCATTTTTGTATTAGTCTTGTAAATTTCTATTGATTTGCAAAAAAACTTTTTGCCACGCCCACTCTAACGCCCACAAACCGCCCAAAGCTGCCACGCCCACACTTTTGAAAAATGTTTTGATATTTTTTCATATTTGTATTAGTCTTGTAAATTTCTATCTATTTGCTAAAAAACTTTTGGCCACGCCCACTCTAACGCCCACAAACCGCCCAAAGCTGCCACGCCCACACTTTTGAAAAATGTTTTGATATTTTTTCATTTTTGTATTAGTCTTGTAAATTTCTATCTATTTGCCAAAAAACTTTTGGCCACGCCCACTCTAACGCCCACAAACCGCCAAAAACTGTCCGCACTTACACTAGCTGAGTAACGGGTATCAGATAGTCGGGGAACTCGACTATAGCGTTCTCTCTTGTTTGGATGTAAGATTGTGACTGATTACTTAGATCAATGCTATCCCGGCGTCGGCGACAGTTGTAGCGGCGACAAAGCTGCAGCTACAAGAAACTGCTGAGTGAGAAGTTTTGGCAAATGGTCAGCAGCGGATGTCGTGATCGCTGCAGAGGCAGTGTAAGGGGAATTTAGGTTGCACGCGCTTTGGTGAGGAAGTTATCCAGACGCTAGATCAGCTTTTTATTACAATGTAGCGAGCCAAGTTAGGTTGTGCAATTTCGTAGTTAACTTACATAAGTGCATAACTCATTCTCTCGATAAGAATTAAGAGGGCCGCTCCGCTGCTGGCGTATCCGGCAGCGCAGCTACGCGGCTTAGCCTTAGACGAAATATAATTAAGACAGACACTTGTAGAGAGTTGAACTAGCAGAACCATTTCTGCCAAACAAGAATTAAAAACTTAATAAAAGCCTAAGTTAGCCTGACGGTTACGAAAACCAAAAAAGAGTGTTATCAATGTTTACTGGAACCTTACACATTACACAACCACCGCAAAGAACATAGTTGCCACTAAAATTTTGGGACAATTTCGTTTTCCCTCCAGTACGGGAACAGATCACGTCACAGATCGGACGACGCTAGTAAGTAGTTGCGCTTAACCTCTAACTCTATACTAAGGACTTGCACAATGATTTAACAGGGAATTTTTTTCTGGTTACGAAAAGAGCGAGACTGTACCTGCGTGAGCATTTATATACCGCCAAATTCCAATAAATATAGCTGTACTTCTATTCGAATGTGTGAAAAAAGCAAACCCACTTACTGAACTAACCCTACCATAGAGTTAAGTTCTCAGTTGTACCTAACCAACATTAAATTTACAATTTTTTCTATCTGCAAATTCTTTTCATGCCGACCATTACAGGTATTTAGGTATTCTTGGTACTCCAAATAGTATTGTTAACTTGAAGTGCGCATTACATGGGGTTTTTGGAAGTAATACTCTGCTACTCAGGCGATCAAAGCAATCGTTAAGTTTAGTAGAAACTCCAACTTCGGGACTAATTCGATGAAATTTATTGTTTTGGTTACAAGTTTTAATTGACGCTGCAATATTGTTACTAAGTGTCTGAGTTGCCAAACATACCCGCATTAACTGAAATCTAGTGGGATTAACGTCACTCCTTGTTAATTTAGTCATTCTCGTTACTGGTCCCTGATCTAATTCGCAAACCTCTCGGATGACATCAAAGTCAACTAGTTCGTCAGAGGTTTCAAAATTAGCGTGTGTAAGACAAAGTATTAAATTTGATTTTGATACCGCGTAAGAGTAAGGCTGTTCGAAATGAGGTAACGTGGAATATGTTGTTTGAAAAAACTTGGCAAACTAACCGTTGTTAACCTTAGTGTTACCAAAATTATAAAACTGTTTCGGATCCTCCGCAAACTTGAAATTACAACGCTTTAAATAGTTATTGTAACACTGACCATTAGGCACGGTAAAATTTAACCAAAGACATTAGAATAACAAGATGCGTAACGCCATACGGCTTTTTGCATGGCTTTAACATAGCAAATATTTAAATTCAACTTAGAAATAATAATAGCGCAATCTATGTACACAATAATACATAATAAAAAATGAAAATGACCCATTTTCAGTATTTAAAATGCAAATAATACATTATTTTATTATATTTTATTTTAATATTTTTAAAAAGCTCTCAATTTTGGTTGGAAAAACAAGCGTGCCACCCCTAGATTTTTAGAAATTTTCGCTATATAACCGTAGACATATCCAATTAAAGTTGTTTTGTTGCATTAGTAATGTATAAGCGCGAATAGTAATTGGGATAACTAGTGATAATATAGAACCTCATTACAATTGTAACGGCCTCCCCGTGGTGTTCCCTGGGTATCGATTATTACATATTAATAATTATCGTTTCATAGAACAAAATTGAATTCGGCCAGAAAATCGTCTTCTATCATAAGCACGCACACATACACACTATCTTCTTTATTGTTTTTACTCACATGAGCAAGAAAATTCTATTTTTAGATTTTTACGCTGCCAATTTTAGGCGAGCGAAAAATAACAATTTGGAGCGAGTGAAAGAGAGCAATTTTGGTCGTCACCAAAAAAGTGGCTGCATAGTGCACAACCAATTTATGGCCATTGTGCATCTTGTTATTATAATGTCTTTGATTACTATTTAGAAAGAATAGACTTATAACCGGTATTTATATACCCGTTACTAGTAGAGTAAAAGTTTATAATAGATTCGTTGAAAAGTATGTAACTGGCAGAAGGAAGTATATAAAGTATATATATTCTTGATCAGGATCAATCGGCTAGTCGATCTGGCCATGTCCGTCCGTCTGTCTGTCCGTCCGTATGAAAGTCGAGATCCTAGGAACTACAAAAGCTAGTACATACTAGCATAAGCATACAGACTCCAGAGACCTAGACGCAGCGCAAGTTTGTCGCGTCATGTTGCCACGCCCACTCGAACGCCCACAAACCGCCCAAAACTGCCACGCCCCCACTTTTGAAAAATGTTTTGATATTTTTTATTTTTTGTATTGGTCTTGTAGATTTCCCTCGATTTTTTTTGCAACGCCCACCACAACACAAATCGCGCCAAGGCTGAAACGCCCACACTTTTGTAAAATGTTTTGACATTTTTGGTTAGTAATTTAAATTTAATTATATAAATCTGCACGCCCACTCTAACTGTCAGTTTTGAAGAGCCTCCTTCGCACTTTCACTAGCTGAGTAACGGGTATCAGATAGTCGGAGAACTCGACTCTTGTTAAATTTTGTATATATCTTATGTGTTTTAACTCGTTGTTAAAGCAATGAAGTTTGTTAGAAATTGACTTTTTGATTTTTCTTTTATTACGGTAACGATGTCGACTTGTTACAAGACATAGATCCAATAATCGACCAAGAGTGTTTCGAATATAATTAATTTTCGACAACGATAATTCGAGCAAGCCGCCTGAGAGAAGGATTTTAGATTTTACTTCTGGGTACCACAAAGTGCCAGGTATATACCTGGGAAAACTTCAGAGTTAAGTATCTTCGACTTTAACCAAGTCTCTGTAAACACAATGGTATGGGATGCAAAGAAAAGGCTATCTTGCATTTTGATTGGAGATAGTAAGACTAGATATTAGTTGCGCCGGTAGTTCCGACTCAAAATTCCATTGTGGTGGACTCTCTGTGGACTCTCTCCACAACGGATTGATTGGATTGCTCCGAACCTTTTTTAGCTGCCGATCTTAGCAAAATTTGATTAGCTGCGATTGACAGCTGATCAGCTGTGGAGTCCTGTTGAACATTTACCAGGGGCTGCGGGGAACCCCTTAGGCATCTTACCACCAGCGGCATCACAACAGTATTTTAGATTTCGGCCGTTAGCTAGGGCACCACTTGATCGGCCGTTAAAACCAGCGCACTTAGTGTGCACCATTCGATCACATAGCCAACAGGTCTTTTTTGACTGGTCAAGCTTTATTACCTGACGGCATTTGTTTTGGAAGCAGACAACATTTAATTCCACTCTATTTTTAGGAATTATACCACTGTACAAAGACACAAAATTAAAACTTGTAAGCGAGCAGCTGAAAGTACCACAGAGCGCACACTTAGAACTTAGAGATCGGATGCACAGCGCGGTTTAGGTGCATACAAAAACAATAAACGCACGAAAAAGTAAACACAAAAGCTAAAAGTGCACAAAGCACTCACTCACTCACATTCACTCGCGAAGCGAACGGAGTTGTAATAATTAAGTTTACTAAATAAAATTATAAAAAATGTATTAAAAACAGCCATTGGTTTTGACAAACGCTCGCATACCGTTTGACTGTTCGCTGTGAAACTAGGTTGTGGATATGCAATATATTCTTAGCAATATTAATGTTTTTATAAATAAGCCTTTTTAAGCAAACTCCTTTTATATTTGTTTTTGGAACCAAATAGTTTATTTTAAATTTCAGTTTCCAAAACAAGAGAGAACGCTATAGTCGAGTTTCCCGACTATCTGATATGATACCCGTTACTCAGCTACTGGAAGTGCGAAGGAGAGTCTTCAACACTGACAGTTTTTGGCGGTTTGTGGGCGTTATAGTGGGCGTGGCAACAAGTTTTTTGGCAAATCGATAGAAATTTACAAGACCAATACAAAAATGAAAAAATTTCAGAACATTTTTCAAAAGTGTGGGCGTGGAAGCTTTGGGCGGTTTGTGGGCGTTAGAGTGGGCGTGGCCAAAAGTTGTTTGGCAAACCGATAGAAATTAACAAGACTAATACAAAAATGAATAAATATCAAAACATTTTTCAAAAGTGGGGGCGTGGCAGTTTTGGGCGGTTTGTGGGCGTGGCAACATGAATCGACAAACTTGCGCTGCGTCTATGTCTCTGGAGTCTGTATGTTGAATCTCAACTTTCTAGCTTTTGTAGTTCCTGAAATCTCAGCGTTCATACGGACGGACAGACAGACGGACAGACGGACAGACGGACGGACAGACGGACATGGCCAGATCGACTAGGCTATTGATCCTGATCAAGAATATATGTACTTTATATGGTCGGAAACGATTCCTTCTGCCTGTTACATACTTTTTAACGAATCTTGTATACCCTTTTACTCTACGAGTAACGGGTATAATTATAATATAACATTTTATAATATAGCATTTTATATACGGAAAATGGATAATTTACATAATAAAAAATTTGACATAACAAATATACTAAATAATTACAATATATACAAAGTAAATTAATTTTATTACTGTGAAATAAAAATAAAATTAAAAATAAAAGTACACCTAAAAAAATATTTCATAAAAACATAGTAAAAAATTAAAATTTTTTGAATAAATAAATAAATAGGAACTGTTTATTGCAAAATTGAATTCTTGAGGAACGATGTGCGGACATAACCACCTAAGAATCATCGTTTTCTTATATTTTTCACAAGTCGCAAGCGGAATACTCTAATAAAAATTATTCTAATATAAAGTACTTTTTGAATTTTATTATGTATTATTACCCTGCAGCTTCACAATTCATCGCTACAAATAACATCAAAAAACAAGAGAGAACGCTATAGTCGAATTCCCCAACTATCTGATACCCGTTACTCAGCTAGTGGAAGGGAGAAGGAGAGTCTTAAACATCGTTTTTGGCGGTTTGTAGGAGTTAGAGTGGGCGTGGTAGAAAGTTTTTTGGCAAATCGATAGAAATTTACAAGACCAATACAAAAATGAAAAAATATCAAAACATTTTTTCAAAGTGTGGGCGTAGCAGCTTTGGGCGGTTTGTGGGCGTTAGAGTAGGCGTGGCAACATGAATCGACAAACTTGCGCTGCGTCTATGTCTCTGGAGTCTGTATGCTTAATCTCAACTTTCTAGCTTTTGTAGTTCCTGAGATCACAGCGTTCATACGGACGGACAGACAGACGGACAAACGGACATGGTCATATCGACTCGGCTATTGGTCCTGATCAAGAATATATTTACTTTATATGGTCGGAAACGCTTCCTTAAGCCTGTTACATACTTTTCAACGAATCTAGTATACCCTTTTACTCTACGAGTAACGGGTATAATTATCATCTACGCCAGCAGAGCCAACTGATGCGGCCGCAGAGCCGACGCGCTACCGGATCTCTGATGTTAATGTGCTTAATCATAACGATTAAGCTCTCTTTGAAAATGGTAAGTAAAAAATTATAAATTAAATGTTTAATCATATTCGAATATAATGGATACATTTTATAAGCAACATTTTCGTATACTATAATAATAAAACTAAAACGAAGCTGGCCCAAACTCCGTAGGACACGAAGGTGAACAAAACTCGGACCTCTCTGTATTTTTTCTTACACTTAAATTCTGTGTATAATTTAAAAAATAAGTCAAATTAGCGAGCAAAATTTCTTTTAGAAATATTGGTAAATGAGCGATGAATCTAGTAGTGATTTGCTCGTTAAAATGCGCATAAAAAATGTTGATTAAAGTCAATGATTTTGAGCTCGTTAAGCGGCGTTTTTGTGATTTTTGCCAATGTGAAAATCATCGCTAGCTTTCATACAAATTATTCGGTGAATAAGCGCTCCACATTTTTATTATTTAGTGATTGACTAATGAAAATGTTTTAGGGAGTTTTAAAGAGATAGAAATAAGTGCACTGTGATCATAACAGAAATATTTTTCGGAGTATATACGACATATGGGCAATTCCACGCGAAGGTCAACAACTTCTTCCATTTTTTGTCCCGTGCAACAGCGGTAGTTTGTTGCAATTATCTTGAAAATGAAAAGTTGGCCGAACTCAACTTTTTTTTATTAATAATAAAGCTATGGAAGAGTAATAATATAAACCTACTCGCTAAATTTAAAATGCTTTAATTGTGTATTTTTTTTCCTTTAAAAGCGTACAAATGTGCCGTTCGACAGCATGGAATTGCCCATATATTTGGAATTCGACTACTTCTTTCCTTAAAATTGCCTTATTTTAAATTGAGAAAACAACTCCTTTATATCTTATTTCTATTAAAGTAATATATCGTTAAAAAATCTATAACATTTTAAATGATGTATTTATTTTGGTTTATTGAAAAATAAAATTGTTGATTCATAAGCTGTGCGAGTAATGTTTAAAAGATATGGGCGGAGCCTAGGGGTGAAATGCTTCACAAAGTCCTGCTATTGGCTAATGCAAGCAACGCCTTTTTTTGATTAAATAAAATTTGGTCTAGTGGGTAATATGAAAGAGATACAAAATATTCTTTGAGAGATCCAAATGCTTTTTGGTTTTATTTCATATTATTTAACTAAATACTGTCAAATGAGAAAATTAAAGATTATACAGTGCCATTGTTTTGTTGATTGTATCCTGAAAGGATAATAATTAGCTTGTCAAAGATTTTTTTCACACGTTTGTTCATATAGAATTGCGTAGCTTAAACACATTTTTCTTCAAACTTTGTTTATGAAAAAAGAAGTACCATTAAATAAAAGTATAAGAGACGTATTATTCTTTTTTGTTATAATAAAATATTTTTATTATAACAATATCAATGTGAAATAATCTCATAAAGTATTTATGATTTTGCCAATCCCATACTAAAATACTTTTTAATTTTTTTGTTCAATAACTTTTAGTTTTGATATATAATACTAAAGCTTATATTCCGTGGTGTTTAAACTACCACTGTGGAAAAAGTATGCACCAGTAACATGAGGCCCTTTTTTTTAAAGCACATATAAGTTATTAAAATTATAAGAATATTATAAGAACTACGTATATACGGTCGCTATATAAATAGTTGCCTGATTTAGTTGATTTTTATATATTAATTTACTATAAACACATAAGACTACGAGATACCCATTACTCAGGGAGTGCGAAGAAGAATTTAAAACGTTCTTTTGGAATATCGAGGGAAATTGCCATAAAAATAGTAAAAACAACGCTATAGTCGAGTTCCCCGACAATCTGATACCCGTTACTCAGCTAGTGCACTGCGAAGGAGAGTCTTAAACATTGACAGTTTTTGACTCTTTGTGGGAGTTAGAGTGGGCGTGGCATGTGAATCGACTTGTGCTGCGTCTATGCCTCTTGAGTCTGTATGCTTAATCTCAACTTTCTAGCTTTTAAAGTTCCTGAGATGTCGACGTTCATACGGACGGACAGACGAACGGACAGGCGGACGGACAGACGGACATGGTCCTGTCAACAGAAAAAAAGACTCGTGTTGTACTAAAATGTAATATTTTTATTTATATATAACGACTGAACTATCAAAATGAATTTAAAGTGAGTCCAGCTGTGTCCATCAAGGAACTATACTTTATATTGTAGTTTATTTAATTCTTGAGTGGGGTTTGAGTGGGCGTGGCAAAAATTTTTTTGACAAATCGATAGAAATGTACAAGACTAATAGAAAAATGGAAAAATATCAAAACATTTTTCAAAAGTGTGGGCGTGGCAGCTTTCGGCGGCTTGTGGGCGTTAGAGTGGGCGCGGCAAAAAGTTTTTTGGCAAATCGATATAAATTTAGAAGACTAATACAAAAATGAAAAAATATCAAAACATTTTTCAAAATTGTGGGCGTGACAGTTTTGGGCGGTTTGTGGGCGTTAGAGTGTGTGTGTCTTGCGTTGCTTCTATGTCCCTGGAATCTGCATGCTTAATATCAATTTTCTAGCATTTATAGTTCCTGAGATCGAGGCGTTCATACGGACGAACATAAACATACATATATACTTCATGTGGTCGGAAACGCTTCCTTCCTGGTATATGTATATGTACTTTTCAGCAAATTTTGTTTACCCTTTTAGTTAATCAGTAACGAGTATAAATAGGGAATAAAATAGCTCAAGAGTATTTTTAGACGTACACTAACAATTTGGGAAAAGTTTTCCAAATATAAAGAAGGCAGAGGCAGCGACGGAGCCGGTGGCATAAATAACACCAAAACATGTAAACCAACTTCAGTTCTAAATTTTATTCAAATAAACCCGGACCTCTGGTCCGAATAACTTTCTTGTGAAACCAATAATTAATGTTTTACTTAACTTACATACATATGGTCATATATTCATACATCATACATATGTTCATACAATATATATATTTACGTGTTCATACCAGAGAACTGCAAGAGTGGCATTTTTTGCACCTTTATCACACTCAAAAATTTTCAGTGGCGGGTGCCACTCACACCGGTCATCGCGGATACTTACAAACACCCGCTCAAAATATTCGGGTGTCTGCAAACACCCTGGTGTCCGCGCATCCGGATCAATGCCGCACCCTACGTCGCGGGTGCCGATCACACTCGCCACTCATAACGAAGGGTAGAGAAGGCAAACAGGCAGAAAAAGGCAAGTGCCTTTTGTCTCGGAAGCACCCGGGTGTCTCGCAAAAAACTCGGGTGTCTTAATAAATTCCCGGGTGTTTTGGTAAACACTCGAGTGCCGCCTGTGGTAACATAATTACTAAAAAACGATAATATATTATGCCCAAAATCTGTAGATTTATGCATTCATTTTACTGAAAATTAACCAACACGAAAAAGACATTTCTTCTTTAAATGTTATATTATTTGCTTTGTTAAAATTTTTATACCCGTTACTCGTAGAGTAAAAGGGTATACTAGATTCGTTGAAAAGTATGTAACAGGCAGAAGGAAGCGTTTCCGACCATATAAAGTATATATATTCTTGATCAGGATCAGTAGCCGAGTCGATTTGGCCATGTCCGTCTGTCCGTCCGTCTGTCCGTCTGTCTGTCCGTATGAACGTCGAGATCTCAGGAACTACAAAAGCTAGAAGGTTGAGACTAAGCACACAGACTCCAGAGACATAGACGCAGCGCAAGTTTGTCGATTCATGTTGCCACGCCCACTCTAACGCCCACAAACCGCCCAAAACTGCCACGCCCACATTTTTGAAAAATGTTTTAATATTTTTTCATTTTTGTATTGGTCTTGTAAATTTCTATCGATTTGCAAAAAAACTTTTTGCCACGCCCACTCTAACGCCCACAAACCGCCCAAAGCTGCCACGCCCACACTTTTGAAAAATGTTTCGATATTTTTTCATATCTGTATTAGTCTTGTAAATTTCTATCTATTTGCTAAAAAACTTTTGGCCACGCCCACTCTAACGCCCACAAACCGCCCAAAGCTGCCACGCCCACACTTTTGAAAAATGTTTTGATATTTTTTCATTTTTGTATTAGTCTTGTAAATTTCTATCTATTTGCCAAAAAACTTTTGGCCACGCCCACTCTAACGCCCACAAACCGCCAAAAACTGTCCTTCGCACTTACACTAGCTGAGTAACGGGTATCAGATAGTCGGGGAACTCGACTATAGCGTTCTCTCTTGTTAATATTTAATTACCATATTTAACTTTACGTTAAAAGGGTCCTGCCGTGGAAAATATCCTTCGTCGTAACAAAAATCCTGTAAGTGCACCCCATAGGCTGCCCTGGTAACGGTACGCGAAATCGCAAAACAAAAAACCTTTAAGAGCACCCCATAGGCTGCCCTGGTTCGCGAACTTGGATAAAGTCCAAGTAAAATCACAAAACTGTAAGAGCACCCAATTGGCTGCCAAGATCACCGCCGAACGGATACTGCAAAAAAAAGGACTCACTTACATCGGCCTGGAGGCTATCGCCGCAGACAACTGGACGGGATTAAGTGAAGAAGCTAAAGGAAAGAAACATACAAAATCTATACCAGAACTACTGTGAAAATATACAAATTTTTAAATGAGAAATACTTCGAAAACACAAAATATAAAATTTTTAACAAGAATCACTTAGAAAAAAATATTTGAAAAACATAACGAGAAATATTGTGAAAATATAAAAATTCAAAAATAAAATAAAAATAAAATATAAAATATACAAAATATAAAAATAAAATATAAAATTTTTTTAACAAAAATTACAGAGAAAAAAATATTTGAAAAACATACATAATATAAATAATATATTTAAAAAAAAAAAAACCTATATGAATTATACTACGAAAATATAACATATCTTATTCATACGAGAAATATTTTGGGGAAATAAAAATTGTTTTGCCCTCAACAGAAAACACCAAGAAAAATACTTTACAAATAATCATGTCAAACCCAAACAACCTAGTTAGGCCTGCCCTACTTAATCCTAATCCCGCAGTAAACCAACCCCTTTATGTAGCCAACATGCAGGGACAAATTCAAGAAATAGTAGAAAGAATTTTGAGCCAAAAATTAAACGCAGACACTGCACCTCAACTTGATCAAACAGTAAATATCAACAATGGTAATATGGGCGAACTAGACCGAATCCCAGATATAGTAAAGTGCTTAAGGGAATTTCCTGGCCAAGCAGGAGAATTTAGCTCATGGAGGAAAAGCGTAGAGATATTACAAATTTATTCATCAACAGTAGGATCACCCAGGTATTACGGAATTCTCAACGTTATGAGGAACAAAATCATAGGATACGCAGACGCAGTCTTGGAATCTTAAAACACCCCACTTAACTGGACAGCCATCTCTAAATGCCTGACAGCACATTACTCGGATAAACGCGATGTGACAACATTAGAATACCAAATGACCTCGCTGGTACAAGTAAATCAAGCCACAGCAGATTTCTTTCAGCAAGTTTATACTCACCTATCCCTCGTCTAGAACAACATCACTTGCATGAATATGGGAAAAGAATCAATAGATCTTTTTGCCAAATTCTACAAAGACAAGGCACTTGACACCTTTATTAGAGGCCTGATCGCGACTTGCCCAGACTGTTGGGAACCAAAGATCCCGCAGATCTCCCGACAGCACTTCAGCTATGCGAGACGTTGGAAAATAATAATAATGGATAATGGATAATAATAGCCAAACCTATTCAAAAAAATTCGAAGGCCCGGGTAAAGGATTACCCCTACCGAGAAAACCCACACAATAATTTTCCAACCAGGTCGACATCCATTCATTCCACACTTGGCTTATGTCCCACAGACCCCTAGAGCAACCAATTACGTACCACAGCAACAATTTAGGGGGCACTACCAACAATATTCTGGCAATCTGCCCACACAGCCACCATGACCATCGGCTCCAAAACCACAACCTAAACCCGAGCCTATGGACATAAGTAGAAGCATGTAGACAAAACAAGTAAATTACATGAACAGACCCAAATTCGGACAGAAGGAAAAGAGACCACCACCACAAGGACCAAATGGACTGCCAGACAAAAGACAGAGATATTTCCATGTAGACACCGCTAACGAACAACAACAAAGCACAGAGTATAACGACGAACCGCCAGAAACTGTCGAAGCAACGCTCAACGAATACTATTCAGAAACCCCCGATTTCGAGCAGGAAACAGATGAAGCAAAATATACTGAATTCAATTTATTAAAGTAGAACATTCTTCGTTACCCTATTTCCAATCTAAGGCTGGTATTGAAGATATGATTAAAATTCTGATAGACACCGGATCCAATAAAACCTATATCCAGCCTAGACTAGTAGAAAAGCAATCAAAAACAAGAGAGAACGCTTTAGCCGAGTTCCCCGACTATCTGATACCCGTTACTCAGCTAGTGGATGTGCGAAGAAGAAATTTCAACACTGACAGTTTTTGGCGGTTTGTGGGCGTGGCAAAAAGTTTTTTGGCGAATATATAGAAATTTACAAGACTAATACAAAAATGAAAAAATATCAAAGCATTTTTCAAAAGTGTGGGCGTGGCACTTTGGGCGGTTTGTGGGCGTAAGAGTGGGCGTGGCAAAAAGATTTTTTGCAAGTCGATAGAAATTTTCAAGACCAATACACAAATGAAAAAATATTAAAACATTTTTCAAAAGTGTGGGCGTGGCAGTTTTGGGCGGTTTGTGGGCGTTAGAGTGGGCGTGGCAAAAAGTTTTTTTTGCAAATCGATAGAAATTTACCATACCAATTCAAAAATGAAAAAATATTAAAACATTTTTCAAAAGTGTGGGCGTCGCAGTTTTGGGCGGTTTGTGGGCGTTAGAGTGGGCGTGGCAACATGAATCGACAAACTTGCGCTGCGTCTATGTCTCTGGAGTCTGTGTGCTTAGTCTCAACTTTCTAGCTTTTGTAGTTCCTGAGATCTCGACGTTCATACGGACAGACAGACGGACAGACGGACGGACAGACGGACATGGCCAAATCGACTCGGCTATTGATCCTGATCAAGAATATATATACTTTATATGGTCGGAAACGCTTCCTTCTGCCTGTTACATACTTTTCAACGAATCTAGTATACCCTTTTACTCTACGAGTAACGGGTATAACAACCAACGTTAACTCTGTGGGCGGACAAGTTCTTATAACGCGCCAATCCTTTCGACCTAAAAGATCCTTTTATATTTCAATTTGTATATTTCAATTTAGAATAAAAAAAGAATCAAAATAAAACAGAGAACCTCACGCGAAGTCAACAAATAAGATATCTAAATAGAACACGCTACGGAAACTCAAAAAAACATTTAAGAACTATCTGCTCTAACTTTAAAAACCTGTTTGGAGACCCCGAAGAAAAACTGACATACACGACGAGAGTAGAAGCCATTATAAAAAGTACAAACGAGAGCCCAATATATTCAAGACATTACCCGTACCCGGAGGCTCTCAGACCAGAAGTGGAAAAACAAATACAAGAGCTACTCGCAAACGACATAATTAGACCTTTACGGTCACCATATAATTCTCCAATATGGATTGTACCGAAAAAAATGGACGCATCTGTACAGAGTAAACACAGAATGGTAATCGATTACAGGAAACTGAATACGGTTACCATTCCGGACTGATACACCATACCGGACATTAATAACGTACTTGCACAACTAGGACAGAATGACAGCGAATATGCGAATTCAGCTTGACAAGTG
The DNA here is from genome assembly GCF_016746365.2 of Drosophila yakuba. NCBI lineage: Eukaryota > Metazoa > Arthropoda > Insecta > Diptera > Drosophilidae > Drosophila > Drosophila yakuba. The sequence continues at coordinate 1,338,228 of NW_025048816.1, read as the reverse complement.
TGAAATCTTCAAAAAAGAAGTTGAATTCTTAGGGTTTTTTTTGCACAACTAGGACAGAATAACAGCGAATATGCGAATTCAGCTTGACAAGTGCGAATTCTTAAAAAAAGAAGGGTTTTTAGTGGCCGTTACAGGGATAAAAAAAAAAGAATGAAAAATTAAAAATTAAGGGCCATCGTAGAATTTCCCGAGCCAAAAACCCTCAAAGATCTTCGTTCCTTTTTAGGACTGTCAGGGTTTTACCGTCGCTTCATTAAAGATTATGCGAAACTCGCAAAGCCCCAACAGCCCTTTTAAGAGGGGAAGAGGGCCGAGGCCGCTAATCCAACTCGACGAAAACGCTAGGAAAGCATTCAATAAACCAAAACAAACTCTTGCCTCCGAAGAAGTCATGCTGGCTTATCCAGATTATAGTAAAGAATGTTAATTGACTACCGATGCTTCAGACTATGCTATAGGAGCCGTATAAACCCAGGAAGACAAACCAATAATGTTCATTTCTAGAACCTTGACTAAGGCAGAAGAAAGTTACGCACCAAATAAAAAAGAAATGCTGGCCATAATTTGGTCAATTCATACTCTTCGAAATTTCTTGTAAGGCCCAATAAAAATATTCACAGACCACGAATCTCTCACACATCCAACGCAAAAAGCCGCAACGACCAAATGAAAAGATGGAAAGTAATTTTAGAGCACAATAGTTTCAGCTCTCCCGAAAAATTAATACCTATGACAGAAGAACCAATAAATGTGTTCAAAAATCAAATACTGCTAGCCTTGAGAGAAAAATCCTACAAATTCGAAATTGTTTTCCCAACATACCACAGACACACTTAAAATATGAAGGAGACGCCCAAAGGGATACTAGCACCACATTAATGTTTCAAATTCAGATGCTTAAAGGAAAAAATTCTTAATCTTAACCCACTGTATGGCCTAAAAGCAGACATAAGTAACCCCCAAATACTAGGAGACCAGGAGATCAGTGAAGTCAAAAGGATATTAGACCAGAACCTGTTGAGGCACTAATTGATTTGGGCCTAGGGAGAGCAATCACTGTAGCAGTCACTTTATTTTTATTTAATTTATTTTAGCAAAGCGAGCAGCTTTAAAAACTTTGTTTTTTCTCCTTCGCCAGTGTTTCCTCCTTTCCTTTACCAAAGGTTTTCAGGGTTACGCCTTTTGCGCCCAGTTGGCGGTTGAATTTAAATTACGGCGGTAACATTCCCCCCGTGAACGTCCTTCTGATCTTCACCAATTTTTAAACCGACGTCTAGGACAGCAATCTTGGCCACTGGGCGGACCATGATGCCTTTTGGTGTCCATATTGTAGCTCTGCGTACTTGTCCATCTTTGGCCATCACTACGTCAGTAATACGTCCTTTTGGCCACATGTTCCTCGGCAGTTGATCGTCGACAACGATAACGACATCGTCGATAGCTATTGGGGAACATTTGGTAAACCACTTGCTGCGTCTGGTTAAACTTGGGGTAAATTCCTTAACCCAGCGATTCCAGAATTTGTCTGCGAATAACTGAGTTTGTTGCCAACGCAGCCTTAGATCGGTATTGCCATCTGCCATACGCTTATAGCCGTTCGTCGATCCCAAAAGTAAATGATTCGTGGTGAGTGCTTCGTCGTCGGCTGAATCTAAAGAGACAAAGGTTAGTGGTCTGGAGTTGATGATACTTTCCGCTTCCATAAGGGCGGTTTGAAGAGTTTCGTCGTTGAAGTTGTTTATGGGCAGATTGCTTTCAAAATAGTTTTGACCGATCGGACTAGTCGTTCCCATGCGCCTCCCATATGAGGTTGAAGTGCCACTTAATTGCTTCGTATTTTATGGTGATTTCATCAAAGTCGATCTTTTGTAGTTCTTCTTTCACCATTTTCTCCGTGGCTTTAAAGTTTTTGCCATTGTCAGAAAAGATTTCTTTTGGAGTCCCGCGACGTGTCATAAAATTCCGCAGACACATAATGCATAAGCTTACATTGAGTTTGTGGGCTACTTCTATGTGTACGGCTCTCAGCGTCAGGCAGGTGAAGAGGACTCCCCACCGTTTTTCCTTGTGTCTGCCAATGTTGACCAGTATGGGACCGAAGAAGTCGACTCCCGTGTATGTAAAGGGCCTCTCGAAGCAGGCTAGTCGGGCGACTGGTAATGGAGCCATTTGAGGTACTTCGGGGCTGGCGGTGGCAGTTTTGCACAGTTAACAGGCCTTTTAAACTGTTTTGAACAGCACTCGTAAACGAGGTACGTAGAAGTCGCTTCGAATACGATTTATCGTTGACTCGTGCATTATGTGATGTGATTTTTCATGGTAACATTTTGTAATTAAAAATGCGATTCTTTGACAGAACGATCGCGTTGTCAGGATTTATGTTATCGTTTCTTCCCTGAATGCGTAGTACGCCGTCTTCGTCCAGGTAAACGTTCAGGGCAATCAACAAGCTTGACTTGTCAATGGCTAAATTATTTTTTAGAGTGGTTAATTCAGCTGAATACACCCTGAATTGCGCCTTTTTATATAGCCACGATTTTGCTCTATTTATGATTTCCGGGTCTAACGTTTTCGGTAGTTGATTTCCGAGACATTTGGCACGTATTCTTTCAATGTATAGCACGAATGTTGCCACAGCTCTGTATAGGCGTCTCCAATCAGAGAAGTACTCTACTGCAAAATCAAAATACTTTAGTTTGTTTATAACAAAGATATGCTTACGTAGTTCACACGGCTCGCTGTTATCGAGAATAATGTCTTGTAGTGGCCATTCGCTTTCTGGCTTGACTAGGAAGTGAGGGCCTTTTAACCAGCGATTAGCGTCAGGAGTTTTGATGAATTTGGTAGCTGAGTCCGCAACGTTTTGCTTTGTGGGAATCCATCGCCATTGGTTTCGACTTGTGTTATCGATTATCTCCCCAACTCTATGCATAACGAAGGCTTGAAATTTCCGTGGGTCCATATCAAGCCACTAAAGAACGGTCTTAGAGTCTGTCCAGTATGTACTTGAATTGATGTTGAGCCTTCTAACATTCATGGCCTTTTTGGCGAGGCCCACTCCAATTACATCGGCCAGTAGTTCCATGCGTGGTATTGAGACTGGTTTTAGTGGGGCGACCCTACATTTGGCTGCTACCTGTACTGTGTCGACGTCTGCTCCTCGCTTGAAACGAAGATATGTGACTGCTGCGTAGGCGTACTCGCTCGCGTCTACAAACGTGTGTAGATCAATCTGGTCGGCATTCGGCAGCAAAGTGGAGTAGAAGCGAGGAAATTCGAGGAAATTCCAGTTCGGTAGCTTGAAGTAGAACCGTTTTCCATTGTTGCCATGACGTGAACAGGGCGTCGGGCAGTTCTTCGTCCCAGTCTATGCCTGCTCGCCATACTTTTTGCAGTAGCATTTTAAGGCCGATCTTGTAGCAGGATAACAGGCCCAAGGGATCAAAAATCGACATTAATACTTGTAGGGCTTCTCGTTTTGTTGGTATGGATTCTCCATTTAGGACGTCTCTTTTAAGTCTCGCGAATCTAAAAGTATACTTAAAAACGATTCGGTTAAAGGGTTCCCAATACATACCAAGAACCTTCTCCGGGCCACCAAGTTCTTTGGGATGTTGTTCGGCTATTTGGCGCTCTCCAAAATGTTTGAGGATAGCGGTAGAGTTCGAGATCCAATTTCTTATAGTGAATCCTCCCTCAGCATGAATGTCTCGGTCATCTGATGTTACTGCGATCGCCTCAGAGTCGTCGGTGTAGCTGTCTATAAGGTCGTCCACATAATGAGCCTTTGTAATTGACTCGAAAGCTCGGGGACATTGATCCTTAAACTCCTGTGCGTTTTTGTCCCGCACATAGTAAGCAATACAGGGCGCGCAGCAAATTCCAAATGTTATTGCCCGCATGACGAATGTGCGGGGAGTTTTGTTGCTAAGCCACAGAAATCGTTAAACATGCATGTCGCTTTGCTGGATAGTTATTTGATGAAACATCTTAGCGATATCCGCGTACACGCCTATACGACCTACTCTGAATGCCATAAGAACCTCGGTTAGCGGGTTTGAGTAATCGGGTCCGTTCTGCATAAAGTCATTAAGGGGTTTGCCGTGACTCTTTGCAGCTGCATCCCAAACCAATCTTATTTTATATGTCTTGTTTGGGTTTAGAGCGATGAATATAGGGAGGTACCACACACGGTTTATGTCCTCTGCTATATCTTTGGTTTCCAGTTTGAATGCGTAGTTTTTGTCGACAACCTATGTCTATTTGGCCTTGAATTTGATCGAATAGCTCTGGATTCTTGTTAATTTTTTGTCGAAGACATTCGAGTCGTTTAAGTGCGTTTGAGTAGCTGTCTGGGAGAATTACATTTTTGTCTCGCCAGAGCAGTTCAACTTGATAGCGACCATTTACTGTCTTGCAAGTTTCCTCCAGAATTCCCGTAGCCTTTTTGTCGTCTTTAGAGAAGAGCTCCCGCGGTGTGATAGGGTCTGCGTTGAAGCTTTCTCTTACCGTCTTGTCGATGTCGTCCCAGTTGCAAACGCAGTGATGAAGGGAATAATTTTGGGTGGCGTTACTTGTGCCCTGAATACTCCATCCTAGCATACATTTTGAGGCGATAGGCTCATTGCGTCTTCCTTCACGAATTTTGCGGGGAACAGCAAAGGTCCAGTTGTTTGCGCCAATTAGAAGCATCGGTGAAGCATTCCAATATGATTTTATGGGCAATCCATGTAGGTGCTTGTATTTGCTGCCAAGTTTATGTGCGTCAATGGTTTGCTTAGGTAGGGCAAGGTGTTTGATTGAGTGCACGTTGTTGAGCCACAGTTTTCTTCCACTCCCCATCTCCGATATTTTTACCTGGGCTTTGAGAGACGTTTCCTCCGTACGGGTGGTGTCTCCGGTCCACTGCAGACAAAGTGGTTCAGAGGAAACAGGAACCTTGAGGAGCTTCAGAATTCCTTCATCGATAAGTGTTACAGATGAGCCCTCGTCCAAAAACGCATACGTGTTGACCTTTGCTCCGTTCCCATATAGTGTTACCGGCAGGATTCGAAAGTATGATTCTTCGAGGCCAGTTTCTTGATGGTGGGTACTGACGAGTTCGGGCTTAGGAGCTTCTCTGTGAAGGAAATGGTGGTGTTTTGATTGACAGTTACCGCAATCGCGTTTTGAGAAACATTTGCGACGGTGCATCTTTAGGCATCTGTAGCAGGCCTTGGCGTCGTTGATTATATGATGTCGCTCCGGAACTGGCAAACGTTTAAATTTCTCGCATTGGGCGGCGTAATGTTCGGTGGAGTTGCACATGACGCATGAAGGGTTCGGTTTGGCGTCTTCCTTCTGATCGTCTTCGGACTCACACATTCCTCAGGTTGATAAGTGCGTGTGGGTATTCACGCTCCATGAATTTTGTGCAGGTATGACTGTGGAGGCTTCTTCTGCTAAATTGTATATCCAGTCGCTAAATGAGTTTACAACATGGATAGAAGCACTGCGTGGATGCATGGCCCAGCTTAATTTATGCTGAGTGGGCAACTTGTCAACAAGCTCGCGCAGAAGCATTGGGTTGTCAAGATGTGCGTGCAGGTTACAGACTTCCATTGTGGCGCACGCGTTGCGCACTGCCATCGCAAAGTCGATTAGGGACTCCAATCTATCTTTGTGTATACTTATTTTACGGATTTTGTCGATGAGCCGGTCGAGGATCTGTTCCGGTCGCCCAAAGAAGTTTTTTAGCGTCTTGATAACCTCCGGGACGAGTGCCGGCAGTAGCAGCTTATCACTAACCAATTCGTAGGCTTGCTGGGTTGCCATTAAAAGTCGGCAGATCCGCTATTTGCCTTGCTGCTAGTTGGGATGCAGTTGGTCCAAATGATAGGATGTGTCTTTCCTGTGTCCCCTGCTGCTGTGCAAGTATTGTATATTTCTGCTCGATATATTTCTTTTCCAATTGGCGTGTCTCTTCTAGCATCTCTATCAACAAGTTTTTTGAGCATGGAATATATGATGTCTCAGCTGGCTTATTGGGATTGGATTTGATTTGTATTATGTCGCCATTTTTCGGCAAAGTATTTATCAGTTCGTTGCGTTGTAAAGCGGCTTGCTGAGAGGTGGAAGGTGTATCGTCGACAAGTTTGCACAAGTCGCACGTCCGTTGTGACTGTGCAATAGAGCCATCGACTCCAACGCAGGCGAAGTGGTACCATGCCTTGCATACGTCGCAGTGCACCCAGTTTTGAACGCCGCTGGATAGTCGGTTCTTATTGCATGAACCGCAAAGAGTTACATCTCTCTCCATTTTCGAGGTCGGTTTCTTCGTCACAGATAATTTCACAACTAATGGCGTCGGTCCCTGGCGTGATCTACTTCAACAGAGTTCTTCACATACATAGCCTTCATACGTGTACGTGTGTATCTTGGCTTATAGGTATGCGTGTGTTCCGTGTGAATTTCACAAATGGTTGGCGGCACTTTTAATTGCGCTTAATATTAAGTACTAACAAAGTTTTTTAAAGAAATGTTGGGGCACTAATTGATTTGGGCCTAGGGAGAGCAATAATAAACAACCTTTTGTAGCAGTCACTTTATTTTTATTTAATTTATTTTAGCAAAGCGAGCAGCTTTTTTCTCCTTCGTCAGTGTTTCCTCAAGTGTCGTACAAGTGTTGCCCTATTCAATAACCGCAGATCATGGGTAACACTTACCAAAGGTTTTCAGGGTTACGGCTTTTTCGCCTAGTTGGCGGTTGAATTTAAATTACGGCGGTAACAAGAACCAGTTACCCTACACAAATTTCAAGGAAGCCATGCACATAGCAGAAGTAAACATAGCCAGTAACGGACCAATGTTAATCTATATTGTAAAAATCCCTGTAACCGATACCAAGCTATGTGAAGAAATTTTATTTAAACCAATAACAATTGGTCAACATGTCAACAAAATAGAAACCAAAAATGTAATTAGATGTATGGAAAAATTATTCGCAAAAACTACGAAATGTAATAACTATAATGAAATAACGATTTGTAAACATAAGAATATGGTAGACATCCTAAAAAGTCGTCCTGCCACCTGCACTAGAATCAACAACCAACACATCCCCACCATCGATGAAATCGCACCCGGAGTTATCTTACTCAACAAATTCAGCGGCGAAGTCTCAGTCAAAGGAACAACGTCAACGCCTAATGGGTCATTTGTCATTAATTTCAGCAATACCACAATATAAATTGATGACCAAGTCTTCACGAACAAGTACTCCGTACACCATTAACCTATGCCGGAACCTATACCATCAAAAACTTGGAAGAGAAACTATCACTAGAATTGGTCAAGGAACTTAATGCCAACAATACCAAAACCTTGGAGCTGCTAAAGACAACCTCCCACACAGCCGATATTCTGATGGGCTGCGTCATAATCACCGGAGTCGTCCTAATAACGATCTGCATCTTGATTAGGAAGGTCACAAAGTTCCGTATCAACCCAAACACCGATGACAAACCGATCAACGACCGCAACGAGTGGGGACACTCAATTTTAAAGGTGGAGGAGTTAACACCAGAAGAATTTAAAACAACAAATAGCATAAGCTTGCACGCCCATCCGGCCGTGCAACTGCAATAACAGAAAACTGCAAGTTCAGCGCCTGGAGCGCTTCCCGCGGGAGCGCTGACGGCAACCAACAGCACCTTGGCAGGCAGAGGCAGCGACGGAGCCGGTGGCATAAATAACACCAAAACATGTAAACCAACTTCAGTTCTAAATTTAATTCAAATAAACCCGGACCTCTGGTTCGAATAACTTTCTTGTGAAATCAATAATTAATGTTTTACTTAATTTACATACATATGGTCATATTTTCATACATCATACATATATTCATGCAATATATATATTTACATGTGTTCATACCAGAGAACTGCAAGAGTGGCATTTTTTGCTACCCTTATCACACTCAACAATTTCGAGTGGCGGGTGCCACTCACACCGGTCATCGCGGGTACTTACAAACACCCGCTCAAAATATTCGGGTGTCTGCAAACACCCTGGTGTCCGCGCATCCGGATCAATGCGGCACCCTACGTCGCGAGAGCCGATCACACTCGCCACTCAAAACACGCAAAACACCCGGGAGTTTGTCATTGCTAAAATTAGAGTCTACAAACACCCGGGTGTTGAGACACCCGGTGTATAGCGGGTGCACGTAGGGTGCCGGTGGCTTGCTGCAGTTCTCTGGTTAATACATTAAACATAGTTACATATATATTCATCCCACACATCCTTGCACATACGTATGTACACAATTATATGGCGGCGCAATTCTAACTCCTCGAATTCACAAAGTGAAATTGTGTGGTGAGAAAAAAGCCATAATTAATATCGGCCAACTGTGTTCGGGAATCTCTTTGTTTGCGGGATAGTCTGCCGTGTTTGCGATATTTATACCCGTTACTCGTAGAGTAAAAGGGTATACTAGATTCGTTGAAAAGTATGTAACAGGCAGAAGGAAGCGTTTCCGACCATATAAAGTATATATATTCTTGATCAGGATCAGTAGCCGAGTCGATCTGGCCATGTCCGTCTGTCCGTCCGTCTGTCTGTCCGTCTGTCCGTATGAACGTCGAGATCTCAGGAACTACAAAAGCTAGAAAGTTGAGATTAAGTATACAGACTCCAGGGACATAGACGCAGCGCAAGTTTGTCGATTCATGTTGCCACGCCCACTCTAACGCCCACAAACCGCCTAAAACTGCCACGCCCACACTTTTGAAAAGTGTTTTGATATTTTTTTATTTTTGTATTGGTCTTGTAAATTTCTATCGATTTGCCAAAAAACTATTTGCCACGCCCACTCTAACGCCCACAAACCGCCCAAAGCTGCTACGCCCACACTTTTGAAAAATGTTTTGATAGTTTTTCATTTTTGTATTGGTCTTGTTAACTTCTATCGATTTGCCAAAAAACAAACCGGCAAAAACTGTGTTTAAGACTCTCCTTCTCCCTTCCACTAGCTGAGTAACGGGTATCAGATAGTCTCATCTTTTCTCATCTTGGTGTGTGTCATTTTTTCGCCACATCATTTTTCTGTCGTTTTACAAACATTCAATACATCAATACAGTCTACTTTTCGACGCTTTACTGTGCCCTTACATATGCATGCATGCCCATATATTCCATATACGTATATTATCTGCCATTTTCCAGGAACCTCCGCTACGAAATTATTAAATTACGAATTAATATAAATACAAATTAAAAGCGAGACAAAAACAACAACATTATTACAAATCCATAAAGGCGGGATGGCGATGGATTTTTTGTCCAAAGTTTCGATTTAACCGCTGCAAAGGCCGCGGGGTTGTTGTTGATTGTTCTCCCTCACTCTTGCGTCCCTTACGCACACACTGCTTACTGACGCCAGAACAGCCAAGCTTTTAATTACACCGTTCCGGCTTCGCAATTATAAAGTTGGAGAATAAGTGAATTTATGTGATTAACATTTTCTGAATTATTAATTAATTATTTTCGGATTACGGGACAATATCAACCTAATTTGGTTTTTTGACCCAACAATCTCGGATTTTCTTGTCTACACTCCCGGTCCCAACTCTGTTGTCCACTGCACATAGGGCACCATCCGCCCGCAGCAGCAGTCGGCCGTTGAAATTTTCTGACCGACTTTTCTTCGGTGGCGTCCCGCGCAACTTTCGCTAGTTTCGGACCCGCTCCGGAGTCGCGGCGCACAATTATTCGTGTGCCACACAGGTCGTGTCATTGTCGTTCGGCGCCGGACGGGCTTGAAACAAAGTGGTTCTGTGACCATCAGCCGGCGAGTATTTGTTTTGCCTGTTGGTTTGTTGGATTCAAGTTATTTGCGGTCAAGCGTTTTCTGGACCTTTTTTTTTTTTGGCTTTTCCGCCGTTGAAAAGTATGTAACAGGCAGAAGGAAGCGTTTCCGACCATATAAAGTATATATATTCTTGATCAGGATCAATAACCGAGTCAATTTGGCCATGTCCGTCTGTCTGTCCGTCTGTCTGTCTGTCCGTCCGTATGAACGCTGTGATCTCAGGAACTACAAAAGCTAGAAAGTTGAGACTAAGCATACAGACTCCAGAGATATAGACGCAGCGCAAGTTTGTCGATTCATGTTGCCACGCCCACTCTAACGCCCACAAACCGCCCAAAACTGCCACGCCCTCAATTTTGAAAAATGTTTTGAAATTTTTTCATATTTATATTGGTCTTGTAAATTGCTATCGATTTACTAAAAAACTTTTTGCCACGCCCACTCTAACGCCCTCAAACCGCCCAAAGCTGCTAAGCCCACACTTTTGAAAAATGTTTTGATATTTTTTCATTTTTATATTGGTCTTGTAAATTGCTATCGATTTGCCAAAAAACTTTCTGCCACGCCCACTCTAACGCCCACAAACCGCCAAAAACTGTCCTTTGCACTTACACTAGCTGAGTAACGGGTATCAGATAGTCGGGGAACTCGACTATAGCGTTCTCTCTTGTTTTATTATTACTTTGCTTTTATTTATTGAATCTTCTTATTTAAGAACTAACAATAAACTAACAACAATAACAACGGCTGCTGAGCTGCGTTAAACCTCTCGCTAGGTGGTTGGGGTGCGAGTAAAGCTTGCTATGGTATTTTTCCTTAAGTTCCGTAATTGCATTGATAACTGATGGGATATTTAAGTCGCTTTGGATGTTTTCATTCCGAACGTACCACGTTGCCCCAGTGATGGTTCTCATAATCTTTGATTGTGCTCGCTGTATTATATCAATATTGCTGTTGCTGGCACTGTTAGCCATAGGTCCAGAGAGGTTTCAATACAGAATTGTAGAGTAAGACTTTGTGATCTAGGCTGAGCGGAGAACCAGAGTTGATGAGGCAGTGTAAGTTGTTGGCTTTGAGTTTCAGTTGAGTTTTTTTTGGCTTTAATGTGCCTGCGCCATGTGAGTCTTCTGTCAATGCGTACTCCTAGGTTCGCTACCTCATCTGCTTTCGGGAGTGGTATGTTGTTCATAGCGGAGGGCAGTCTTGTCTGTTTAGCGTAAACGTCACGTGCTTGCATTTTTGCTCGTTTACCTTTATTCGCCAGTCAGAGAGCCACTTCTCAATGTCGGTGAGGTGCAATGCCAGCTGTGCTGTAGCTTGGGTAGGGGACCTTAAACGGCTATGGATAGCTGTATCGTCGGCAAATGTGGATACCGTTAAGCGACTATTTGTAGGGATGTCGGCTGTGTAGATGAGGTATAAGGTTGGGCCAAGAACGATGCCTTGGAGGACTCCAACCTCAATTACATGATCAGTGGAAGTCTTATCTTTCAGCGTTGACAAACTTACCGCGCCAAGAGCATTAGTGTGACCGTCTGGCCGCTTCTTCCGAGGCACCCGTTGCTCAAGTCAGGTGACAAGCCCTGATCAGCAGAAGTCGATTCTGAGAATGTCCACGGGAGGCGACAAGAAGCCGCGTACGATCCATTCGATCCGCTTGGACAGGTCCAAATCAGTTAAAGCCAAAGGCTGCCACTACTATTTACTCGATTTACTCGACCGGTCGCAAAAATGACGCAAAGTGCGGTAGATGTCGCCCTAAAAAGGTTTATTGCCACGACGGACCGAGTTAGCTTATTCGAAGCTAACCTCCACACTCCGGGCGCCTCGGAACCTGAGAGATTTTCCCCGCAGATGTGACGAGTCCATCTGGACGAAATCCGGGCCTTATGTAAAAACGTGAAGAAGGGCTATAATAGCTGCTCCGATCTCCGTTCCGTGTCCGCCGAGGATCACGCCACCTTAACAGTGCTGGAATCAAAATACAGCTACTGTTATTCTGTCTATTAGAGGTGTGTTGCCAATCTTCAATCTTCACACCCTAGACGACAGGGTGTCGTCTACCGCTAGTGGACACCGAAGTTTTCGCTGGTGATTATCTTCGGTGGCCCACATTCCGAAACCTTTTTACGACGAAAAAAGGTCAAAGGAAAAAAGATGGCGTATGAAGTGTATTTCAGCGTGGCGAGGCCTTACGGATCGCTATGAAAATAGACGCTTTTTTGTTAACAGCCTCTTGAAGATTTTACACAGCCTCCCAGCCGTCCACCAATAGTCCTGTACCGCCTTAAGAAACCAACAGAGCAAAATTCAAAGCTGTTTGACAGCCTTGAAGACGTTCTCCTTTCCAGTCGAGGCTTGGGATTGCCTCATGTTCTTTATGGTGTCCACAAAGCTTCCTAAAACCACACTATTCTTGTGGGAGCAATCTATCCACAACAAGGCTGAAATTCCAACTTGGAATGAGATGGATGCGTTCCTGACCGAGCGCCATCGTACTCTGGAGGCCGTCGACGACGTCCGGCCTAGCGTTTCGCGGCAATTTCCGCCAAGATCGGCAACTGCGAGCGTCCCACGGCGCAGGCTCAACTCATACGAGACCAGGGTGACTTCCGCCCCCAAGGGGTGTGATCTCTGCTTCAGGGAGAACCACCCTATTCGCTTATGTCCACGGTTCCTCGAAATGGATGTAAATGGTCGCTCCGACTACATCAAGAAAAGGCAGCTCTGCCTGAACTGTTTCGCACGAGGGCACCAGCAACGGGATTGTACTAGTGTCCATAGCTGCTTCACATGCCACAGCTGGCATCACCACCTCCTGAACGGTGACAATCCATTTGCGACCGCCCCAAGTTCGTCTGCAACAGCCAGGACTCGGCCCGCACCTATTCCAGAAGGCACGGGCACCTCAGAGGATCCCTCAGATGTGCAAGTAAGCTTCGCTTCCGGTTCAAGAGCCGTTCTACTGGGCACTGCCCTCATTCACGTGTGCCATCTGGGGGGCATCTTCCAAGCGCGAGCTCTGATTGACCCTGTGTCCGAAGCAACCTTCATTACAGAACGGTTGTTCAACTAAGTCAAGGCCCAAGTGTCCGGCCTAAACCAAACCGTTACCGGTCACCTCACTAAGGTGTGTAATTTTTCGATTCGATCGCCTTCCAGACCTGGGATACAGTTAGAGTCCTCAGTCTATGTTCTTCCGCACCTGGCCAGAGATCTGTCCTCGTATCCAATCCCACAAGATCTTCTTAAGGTGTTTTCGCTTGCGCACCAAGTTCTTTGAGAGCTCCAAGATTGATGTCTTGATAGGAGCAGACATTCTTCCGTCTATTCTCCTCGGCAACTGCAAAATAAACATTTGTGGATCCCCTTCCGGCCAGGAAACCATTTTTGGTTGGCCCAGGCCCAGTCCATTCAGTGGGTGTCCGAATTCTCAACGCGAGTTACCTGCGCCCTCGAGGACTCGCTGGACCAGCTCCTCACCAATTTCTGGGAGGTGGAGGAAGTGTCCACACAGACCGTCTCCGAGTCTGATTCCTTTTGCGAACAAAATTTCGTATCCGTCAGAAGGGACCATCGTGGTAAGTATGTTCTGACGCTCCCCTTGAGCGACTTCGGGCACACGGGTTCCGAGCTAGCATCTTCACGATCCTTTGCTGTGGCTTAGTTTCTCCGCAACAAGCAGCGGCTGAAAAGGGATCCCTTACTCAAAGCCCAGTATGACGCTTGAATACCTTGACTTAGGTCACATGGCCTAGGTTTCTACGACGAGCAGTTCCGCCACGTTCTGTCTTCCTCATCATGCCGTTCTCAAACCCGAAAGTACAACCACTAAAATGCGGTTAGTTTTCAATGCTTCTAGCTTATCCGCAAACGGGACCAGTCTGAATGACATCCTTTACGAGGGCCCAGTCTTACAGTTCGTCGTTAATGCCGGCAGATTTGGGTAGATACTCCTCTTCAGCGCCTTCTGTTTCGCAATTCCGATGGGGATATCCGCGACTACGAACTAAAGGCGGGCCCCTTGGGGATCAATTGTGCTCCATTCCTGGCGATACGAGTCCTATGACAGCTCGCCAAAGACGAAGAGTCGAGGTATCCGCAGGCGAGTCAGATTATCCGCCATTTCATGTACGTCGACGACGTGCTTGCTGCGTCAAGTCCTTTCCCAAATTGCCAAGTTATTCGATCCAGCCGACTGGCTAGCCCCCTTCATTGTCCGAGCAATGATGTTTGTACAGGACATTTGGCTCCAGGATCTAGGCTGGGACGATGTCCTCTTTCAAGAATTCTGCAAGTTCCGCTGGGTCGCATTCCGAACACACTTGAAGGTAGAACATTATGGGTTCTGTGACGCCTCACAAATGGCGTATGCCGTCGCCATTTATGTCCGAGCTGAGGTCGGGTCCACGGTAGCATTGAACTTGCTAACGGAAAGACACGGGTGGCCCCAGTCAAGACGGTGTCGCTCCCGCGGCTAGAGTTGTGCGGAGCCGTTCTATGGTCCGAGATGCCCAACGCTATTCTTCCGAAGATGCCCAGGTCTTCGTCCGCCCTCTATTGTTGCACGGATTCAAATATTGTTTTCGCCTGGTTGCACAGTATAGCGTGTCATTGGACAACATTCGTGGCTAATCGGGTCACAAGGATCACTCAGTTCACGGAGGTAGAGAAATGGGCACATGTCCACTCCGAGCATCCGAGCGTCAAAAACTACACACGACGAGCCTGATTCATTACAAAAGGGTACGTGTTGGTATTTGTATGCTTATCCACCAAGGCCATCCATTTAGAGCCGACGTCCGACCTCACGACTGAGAAATTTCTGGCTGCTTTCGCCCGTTTTGTATCCCGAAGAGGATTCCCTCGTCAAGTTCAGTCGGACAATGGAAAGACATTTGTGGGTGCGGCGGTCCAACTCTCCCGCGATCTTCCCCAAGCACTCAAAGGGGCTGTGACGGGTGCCTATAGTCACCAGCAGCTGCTTTGGGAATTCATTCCTACGGGGACCCCCACATGGAAGGGTTGTGGGAGGCCGACGTCAAAAGTTTCAAGACTCTGTCTACAAGTCTACGGCCACGCGTAAATACACTTTTGAAGAGCTGTCCATGCTATTAGCTAGGATCGAAGCGTTCTTGAATTCGCGTCCGCTCGCGCCAACGTCCTAAGACCCCGCGGACCTGTTGGCACTTACGCCTGGACACTTTCTTGTTGGAGGGCCCCTTCTTGCAATGGTTGAATCCGAGATAATGGGCGATATAACGTCCATCAAAAACCGCTGGCAACACCTAAAGGCTCTTCTGCAGCAATTTCGTCTGCGAAGGAAGGTACTCTTCCTAAGAACTCCATAAGCGAAACAAGAGTCCCTACTAGAGACCTCTGTGTCGGGGATATGGTGGTTGTCAAAGAAGACAACATTCCGTCCAATGAGTGGCAATTAGGCCGAATTGACGCGGTGTTTCCACGATCCGTGTGGTCGACATCCGCACTGCGCGGGGGCTCCCATAGCAAAGATTGTCCTTCTTTCGATGGAAGCAGCCGACTGCCCTCAATACTGATTATGTCCACTCCACCGATTTCTTCGCTTGAGTGCGGAGAAGCGGCTACGGGCATTCCTTGCCAATCTGTACTGCCACCGCTGTCTGACCCACGAGCACTTCGACGGAGCGTGTCGGCGAGGGGACTGCTGCAAAACGTGCGGTCAGTATCACCACTGCACCTCTTCGAGCGCCAGCCTCGTCAGGAGGCGCGCCGGTCGCAGAACCACAGCCCCTCGTCTGCCACTCCGCGGTGGCCCCCAGACGCTCCTCGGCCTTCTTCCGCCACTTCGTAGTGGCCCCCAGTCGCTCCTCGGCTTTCCTCCGCCGCTCCACGGCGTTCCTCGGCCTCTCATGAAGAATCGTCCGTTTCGCCTAGGCAGTTCTCCGCCGCCCGTCCGAGTAGCCTCCGCTCCGTCGCTGTCGTCCCTGTTGCAGGGCCATAGCGTCAACCTGCTACCGAATGCTCTGGTGCGGATTAATACCGGGACTCAGGTCTTCGACACGGCGGCACTCATCGTGTACGCCAATCCGGGAGCTAAGCGAGACAGTGCGGGCCCACTTCCGGGCCATTACCTTGGCCGACGTTTGTATCTACCCGCTACGATCTCCGTGGTTCTGGGAGCGGACCTGTATCCGCGAGTGACGCAGCCAGGCTTCCTGAAGATCCAGGACGTACTGCCGGTGCCCCATATCACCGTTTTTGGATAGGTCGTGTCCGGAGCCTGACACCAGCCATAGCAAGGAACATGTTGCAACGCGGGTAATTGCAAGGTAGGGCGGAATGTTTATGTAAGGAACCACTGTATCGCCTCTGCGCACAGAGCTTTCGCACTCGTCCGCGCTCGCCCCTTTTTTTCGCACTTACGCTCTCGCTCTAATCCGAGCTCGCGATCTCCAAACTCCGCGTTTGGCCGCCGTCGATCACTCGAGCCCGCTTTAGCGAAGTAAAGCGGGTGGGAGCGACGGAGCCATGAGAATTTATCTATTGGCCAACAGCTTGCCACTTATCTTTTCTTTTTTAAATTTCTGTAATTTTGTTTAATTCTATCTTTTATTTTTGTTTCACTAATTTAATTTTACTAAACTTTTGTTGATTGAACTTTTATTTTCTTGTCTTTCATTTATGTATGGATTGAGCAATTTTTAGGGTATTATGTATGTATGTATTTATTGGTATATGTTCACATAAGCAAGTATAAATAAAAAGAAAATATTAAATTCTCTTACCCAAATCTATTCTATAGGACCAGAGGAATTGTTGTTGGGATTTAATTATTCTAATTTAATTGACTAAAATAATGTACACTTGTGCACATATACATATTATCTATACCCATGTAAGGTATATTACCAAATAAATTGCCTTGCCTCCCACAAAAACAATAACTAATAAAATTAATGATTGGCAGTCAGTGAATATAAAAATATTCCACAAATAAGAAAAGAAAAAAAAAAGTAATAGAAATGAAAATCAAAAGTATGAAAATTTAAATTAAAGGCCAGTTACACAAATTATTTGTTTGGGTTCATTTTTTTCTCATTAAATGCTAATTAATATAGTAGTTGCACTGGAAACTATAACCTTCATATATATTTGTATATGTGTTGATGTATACTCTTCAGTACCAAAATTCCTTGCCCGTATTTTTCCTCGCGAAGGTTCAAAAAAACAATAACAAATCTCACAGGCCTTTTTTAGCAAAGTTTCAAACACCGAAGTCAAGCCGAATTTTGTCGTGGCTCTGTTGATTCCTATGTTCGAAGTTCATATTTGTTGTTTTTTTTTGAAGTAGTTCAGAGCAGTGACCGAAAAGTGACAAAATCAGAGCAAAAACGGTATGTATAGATATTTGAATACCGTTCTAATAATTGGTGTTTAATTATTTGCCTATGTAGTTCTAATTACACGGGATCATTACGGTCGAGTATACCCTGCGTGCCCTTTAGAATTTTCGTTTTCGGTCACCTCTTTTCTTTTGCATTTGAATTCAATTGTAAAACGTGACACGGAAAATTTTCAACGTGAAATATATAAAACCGGTAAGTATTGTTTCGCATTGGTAAATTAGCATAGCTAATTGCATTCCAAACTACATGATATTAATAATAATATTCATGGTCCTTCGTCCGCGACATCCTGATCCTACCAGCGCTCCTTGCGGAAAAATCAAGATAAGTACGGCTTTAAATCCTATTCCGTCCGTGGTCGCCATTTTCGTTTTTCCAACGGCGTTTATTCTTTCCGTCCATCCGTATCAAGTGAAAAGTGAAAATTAATTGAAAATATATAAGTACATGCGCACAGCCACCGTGATTACTTCTTTTTTTTAAGTGCATAAAAAAGCACTTTGCCAATACCGGCCCCCTAATTCGTCTCACGGTGATCCGCTGGTATCCAAGCGCATATACATCTATATATATATACATTTTTTAAAACACTGTCCAAAATTCACTATTATCGTCCGCTGCTAAACTGCTTTTTTTTGCCTCAATAAAAAATACAAACCACAAACTCAACTAAATTAAATCAAATATACATATACATATATTCAGCAAAATTTTACATACACATAAAATTATACATACCCATAAATATACATATAAATACATTAAGTAAAATTTGACATACATATATTCCAATCAAATTTACATCTACATACATATATAAGAATCACTCCATAGATTTAACCAATTTAATACACAAATAAAATATATTACCAAAAATAATAAATAATATCGAACCCGAACTGAGAACAAATTTTATCTCTTGGCTCAAAATAAAACACAAATCTCGACATGCAGAATAAAATAAAACCTGACTTTTTTCTTCCGATATTACATTACATATATATGTTTCTCCATACATAAACACATATTGCAAGTCCCCTATTAAACTCCAAATAAACATACATACATACACACAGTCGCGACTTACATAGGCTTGCCACGAGAGATTACCCTTGAATCGAAACATAAAATAAAATAAATAAGTCCGACGACAAAATTTAAGAAAAAACTGACCCGATTATTTAATAATTATTTAAGCCAAATAATAATTTTTTACAAGCTATTTCTGGCTCCTATTTCTGGTTCCTAAATTAAAATAATTATTTATCAGTTCCACCCAAATTTATCAGCCTCCCAACTTGGCTTTTTGGCGTGTTTGTTGGTTTTTTTTGTTGTTTATGTTTCGCATCCGCTTATTAGCTATCATCCGAACTCTATTCGATAGCTATTTGTTAGCTATTTTTCTATAAATCCCAATTTGTAGTTGTTTTTCATATATTTTTTTTCGGGATTTCCAATCGGTAGCTAATTTGTATAAATCATTGGCTATTACCCAGACTCCAACTGGTAGCTATTTTTTAGCTATTTTTCTATAAACTCAAATTTATAGCTATTTTCTATATATTAGCTATTTTTTTCGGGATTTCCAGTCGGTAGCCATTTTTTATAAATTATTGGCTATAACCCAGACTCCATCTGGTAGCTATTATTTAGCTATTTTTCCATAAATTCCAATTTATAGCTATTTTCCATATATTAGCTATTTTTTTTCGGGATTTCCAATCGGTAGCGATTTTTTATAAATCCTTGGCTATTATCCAGACTCCAGCTGGTAGCTATTTTTTAGCTATTTTTCTAGAAATTGCAATTCATAGTTTTTATAAATTTGAGCTATTGTTTTTCTAGACTCCAATATAGCTATATCTTCTTGTGGACTTCACTCTAGCTGTTTTTTTTGTGAATCCTCCTAGCTATTTTTTCACACTGAATTTTAGCTATATTGTGCTTCATTTAAGCTTTTTTCCAGTTGATTGAAGATCTATTGGGGCCTTATTTCACAAAAATTGGGATTTTTTTTCCTTTCGTGCTCCAATCTCCAGATCCCAATTGCAACTTCCTCCCGAATTCCGACGGGATTCTTTGTCCATCCAGATTTGGGTTCCCTCTGTGTCTGGTTCTTTTTCAATTCCACATTTTTTGCGGCGTGCAGGCCTTCTTGACTTCCTTCTCCTAGGGCATGCCCCTAGAGGGAGACCAGAAAAAGACACCCGCACCTGGAAAAGAACAAAAGTTCAACCCGCAATCTCCCTTATCCACTCGCGGTAAGCCAGCACCCAAGTCCGTTAGTCCCAGGGTCAAAACCGCGACTCCCACTCCGAAAGCAAAGGTTTTGCCATCGACCAGTTCAAAGACAACTCCTAGGATTGTCATTTCCCGACCAGTGACGCGAGCGTCTAGTGAGTCTTCTCTATCGAGAAAAACCGAGAGTCCCTCCGCTGTCGGGACTGATTTCCTCCGCGTCACACGCTTTACCACAAAGAAAATGGCATCCTCTGAGCAGCCAACGCCCGCAACCGCATCGTTGCATAAATTCATCGCCGTCAGCGATCGCGTAAGCCTTTTCGAAGCGAAGATCAACACTCCTGATCAAGCCTCTCCGTCCCTACACACGTTACAAGTCCGTCTGCAACAGGTGCGAGCCTTATGGGACGCTAATTTCGTCCGGCTGCCGCTTACCTCCATGCGACACGGAAGTCTTCGATGGCGACTACCTTCGATGGCCCACTTTCCGGGACCTATTCACGGCAATTTACGTAAACAACCCCAGGCTGACTCCGGTCGAGAAGCTATTCCATCTCCTTACGAAAACAAGTGGCGAAGCAAAAGCCATCGTGGCGAAATCTCCTCTCACGAATGATGGTTTTGCTTCGGCGTGGGAGGCGCTTTGAGATCGGTTCCAAAACAAGCGACTTTTAGTCAACAGCCAGCTCAAGCTCCTTTTTAACTTGAGTTCAATTTCGCAAGAATCTGGTCATGCTCTAAAAGAGCTACAATCCACGATTCAGGGGTGTTTAACAGCACTAGCGCATTCCCAGGTATCCACAGAAAACTGGGATTGTCTCTTGGTTTTCCTTTGCGCGAGGAAACTGCCCAAGCAGACCCTGTCCTTATGGGAACAGTCGCTAACTGACAAATCCGAGATCCCAGCTTGGGAAGAAATGAATGCCTTCCTGAGCGAAAGGTATCGGACATTGGAAGCCATCGAAGATATGAAACCGACTCAGGCAGTTCCAAAAAGGCTTCAATCCTTCGAGACAAAGGTCAGCACCAAACAGAAAGGGTGTGACTTATGTTCTAAGGAGAACCATCCGGTAAGATTGTGCCCGCGTTTTCTTCAAATGTCTGTTGACTCGCGCTCCGGCTATATAAAAAAGAAGCAGCTATGTCTGAATTGTTTTGCCAGGGGTCATGCTGCATCGCAGCCCCCCAAATTCCGAAAATGCGAGTTCCTCAACCTCGCCCCCTACACAGCAACCTCCGAGACCCTCCAGCAGAAATGCATCGGCAAGCACCTCAGCGGTGCAAATTTTTTTTCGCGTCCGGCACTTCAGCCGTCCTACTGAGCACAGCGATCATTGACGTGTGCCATTTGGGGACGAACTACCGAGCCCGAGCCTTATTCGACTCGGGATCCGAGGCGACGTTCATTTCAGAACGCCTGTTCAACCTCATCAAGTTGCCATTCCGCAACACCCAGACCCAAGTCTCCGGGTTAAATCATTCGGTCTCCGCGAAATCCTCGAAGCTGTGTCACTTCGGGATTCGCTCTCCTACTAAGCCAGGTCTACAGTTAGACACTGAAGCGTACGTCCTTCCGGAGCTCTCAGGCAAACTGCCCTCCTATCCGATCGATCCTACCTTTTTTGAGAGCTCTCAAATTGATGTACTGATCGGGGCTGACATTCTACCATCCATAATGATGGATGGCACCCGACAAAATATTTGCGGCTCGCTCCTGGGCCAAGAAACTATTTTCGGGTGGGTGCTAACGGGGCTGATTTCCAAGGGTAAGCCGAAACGGGTCGCATCCTTCACGACCCAGGTGAACCAAATAGGCGACCCTGATTCGCTCGACACGCTTCTTAGCAAGTTCTAGGAGGTGGAGGATCTACCAGTAAAGATGGTAAAAGAGTCGGACTCCTATTGTGAAAGGAACTTCTTCCAAACAACAACAAAAGACGCAAGCGGGAGGTACGTGGTGACGCTCCCGATCTGGGACCCCGAGAATACCGGATCCGATTTAGGATATTCAAGGTCCATTGCGTTAGCTCAGTTTCTTAGAAACGAAAATTGTTTAAAAAGAGACTTTCCCTTAAAAGAGCAATATGACAGCGTGATCCAGGAGTACCTGGATCTGGGTCATATGAAAGAAGTTCCGCCGACTCACAATTCTCCCTCGTATCATCTTCCTCATCACGCGGTAATTAAGCCCGAAAGCACTACTACAAAGCTTCGCGTTGTATTCAACGCTTCAAGTCCGTCGGCAAATGGGACCAGCTTAAATGATATCCTTCATGCTGGTCCAGTCCTACAATCCGATCTAACGATCCAGGTCCTGAAAGGGCGTTATTTTCAATACGTCTTCAGTGCAGACTTTACGAAAATGTATCGTCAGATCTGGGTCGATCCAAAACATACCCCGTTTCAAAGAATTCTGTTCCGAAACAAGGAAGGAGATATCGGAGACTTTGAACTGCGCCCCCTTCCTCGCCATTCGAGTCTTGCAACAGCTGGCAGAGGATATCCAAGTGCCATTTCCAAATGCCAGCCGCATCATCCAGCAGCACATGTACGTCGACGACGTTCTGGCAGGGGCGAATTCCGTAAACGAAGCCCAAAGTTCGATTCGAGAGTTGCAAGCAGCCCTAAGTGCCTCCGGGTTTCCGCTAAGAAAGTGGACCTCAAACAACAAAAGCGTCCTTAAAGACGTCCCGGCCGAACACCTCCTTTATAGCGAGTTCCTCGACATCGATGCCGAAAGCACGGCCAAGACGCTCGGTATTCGGTGGAGGGCAAAGTCCGACGAACTCTATTTCGTTCCCCCCGAAATAGTTGTGGAACCCTCCAATACAAAGCGAGAAGTTTTGTCGCAAATCGCTAGGTTGTTCGATCCTGCCGGGTGGCTCGCGCCGTTCATAATCCGTTCGAAAAATGTTCATGCAGGAGATTTGGTTGCAGAACTTAGGCTGGGACGATAAGCTTCCCACTGAAAGGGGCCGATCAATCCTTCCGCACATGCCCTCCGCCAGTTCAGATATCCGCTGCTGGACAGATTCCACAATCGTCTTAGCCTGGCTACGAAAGCCTGCGTGCAACTGGACCACATTTGTGGCCAACAGAGTTGCCGAGATCACGCAGGCGACGCCAGTCGACTGTTGGGCACACGTTCGCTCAGAACAAAACTCCGCCGATCTAGCCAGTCGAGGCGTATCCCTACATGAATTGGCAGAAAACCATCTCTGGTGGCACGGACCAGAGTGGCTGCAAGGGCCACGAGAGCTATAGCCAGCACAAAGCGACACTCTTCCAGTGACAGAGCTAGAGCAGCGCGCGGTCAAAGTGCATTTTGTCAAGGCCCCGTCCATCGACTTTCTCGAACGTTTCTCCAAATTGGACAAGGCCCTGCGTGTTCTGGTCTATGTTCAACGCTTCCTTAAACGCTGCCGCAAAGGTTCGTTCTTGCCCAATTCACGCCCTACAAGTGAAGAGATCCGAGAGGCAGAACGAACTCTGACCTCCATTGCGTAGCGCAGAGCATATGGCCAAGAGCTTCAGCATCTGACCGAGAAAAGGCCTCTTCCAGTGTCCAGTCCTTTGGTGAATTTGTTCCCGTTCATTGACCAACACGGCCTTTTAAGGGCGTGCGCCCGTCTCACTGCCTCCAAAAACCTGCATTATGATGAACGTCATCCGATTATTCTCCCCTATGACTGTAGACTTTCACCAGATTACTCTTCATGGCGGTAGTCAATTGAACGTTCGCCTGATCCGATCGAAGTATTGGATTCCTAAAATCAAGAATCTGGTGAAGGCTGTGGTCAATCCGTGTAAGATTTGCACGATTTACAAGAAGAGACTCCAAACACAGCTGATGGGCGATTTCCCGACAGATAGAGTCTCCTTCTCGAGGGCGTTCACCTACACGGGTATCGACTATGCCGGCCCTTTCGAAATAAAAACAAGAGAGAACGCTATAGTCGAGTTCCCCGACTATCTGATACCCGTTACTCAGCTAGTGTAAGTGCGAAGGACAGTTTTTGGCGGTTTGTGGGCGTTAGAGTGGGCGTTGCAAAAAGTTTTCTGGCGAAAAGATAGAAATTTACAAGACTAATACAAAAATGAAAAAATATTAAAACATTTTTCAAAAGTGTGGGCGTGGCAGTTTTGGGCGGTTTGTGGGCGTTAGAGTGGGCGTGGCAACATGAATCGACAAACTTGCGCTGCGTCTATGTCTCTGGAGTCTGTGTGCTTAGTCTCAACTTTCTAGCTTTAGTAGTTCCTGAGATCTCGACGTTCATACGGACAGACAGACGGACAGACGGACGGACAGACGGACATGGCCAAATCGACTCGGCTATTGATCCTGATCAAGAATATATATACTTTATATGGTCGGAAACGCTTCCTTCTGCCTGTTACATACTTTTCAACGGCGGAAAAGCCAAAAAAAAAAAAGGTCCAGAAAACGCTTGACCGCAAATAACTTGAATCCAACAAACCAACAGGCAAAACAAATACTCGCCGGCTGATGGTCACAGAACCACTTTGTTTCAAGCCCGTCCGGCGCCGAACGACAATGACACGACCTGTGTGGCACACGAATAATTGTGCGCCGCGACTCCGGAGCGAAGAAAATTCGGTCAGAAAATTTCAACGGCCGACTGCTGCTGCGGGCGGATGGTGCCCTATGTGCAGTGGACAACAGAGTTGGGACCGGGAGTGTAGACAAGAAGATCCGAGATTGTTGGGTCAAAAAACCAAATTAGGTTGATATTGTCCCGTAATCCGAAAATAATTAATTAATAATTCAGAAAATGTTAATCACATAAATTCACTTATTCTCCAACTTTATAATTGCGAAGCCGGAACGGTGTAATTAAAAGCTTGGCTGTTCTGGCGTCAGTAAGCAGTGTGTGCGTAAGGGACGCAAGAGTGAGGGAGAACAATCAACAACAACCCCGCGGCCTTTGCAGCGGTTAAATCGAAACTTTGGACAAAAAATCCATCGCCATCCCGCCTTTATGGATTTGTAATAGTGTTGTTGTTTTTGTCTCGCTTTTAATTTGTATTTATATTAAATCGTAATTTAATAATTTCGTAGCGGAGGTTCCTGGAAAATGGCAGATAATATACGTATATGGAATATATGGGCATGCAAATTAAAATTGATGTTAAAAAATTATTTAAAAAAATATTTTATTTTTATATTTTAATAAATTTATTGGTGATAAACTTTTTCACTTAAACAATATTACAAGACACTATTATCTGATTTTATCTTCGATCGTTCTCGATCCGATCCCGAAACAGACTGACTCTTAGATTCTGAATCCTGATCCATTCAACCTCGGCCAGAAGCTTTTCTTTGGAAACTTCTTGAACTTTCAATTATGTTTAGAATAAAAGCTTGATGCTGAAATTATTTCTTGCATTGTGAAATTCAATTATGCTGACCGATGCAGTTTGATTGAAGCGCAATAAGTTGACCATGGTTTGGTCTCCAAGCGGAAGCTGTGTTTTTTTGGAGTTTGATTGTTTATCTTAGCGGGGAGCTAAGCGCTGGCAAAGGCAATGACAAAAACAAAGACAAAGGAAATGCCGCCTAGATTGAAATTTAAAATTTGTTTATAAACTGGGATAGAGTGCTATGTTTACGGGTTGGATAACTCTCCCCCTTCTAAATCCCGCTTCATTACGAATTTCGTTTAAACGTTCATTTAATTCTGTTTAAAATACTTCCTCATTATTTGGTTTTTCTAGTTCTGGCCGTTTTTGTTTGGTTACAAATAAAAAATATCTGAATTTTACTATTAATGTAGTAATCAAATACAAAATGAATAAAATTAATAATATAAAAGAAAGTGATATCTTGGTATTACTTATTTTAATGAAGGGATTTAAAATGTTTATATTATCTAGAGAGAGTTCCGAGTTATTGGACAATATGTAATCGGATATTTCATAATCTGTAAAATGGTTTGTGGGTATGTATTCAAGAATTTTACTTTCTAAATTTGTATATGAAATGTTGTTTATTGTGGTTGTTCCGTTAAATGTTATTAGAAATGACCCATTTAAGTGGGAGTTGTTAACAATATTGTAACCATTTATAAAAATGGCACCATCTTGGATGATATCTATTTCCTTATTTTTTTCCCTTATTTTCTTACAAGTGGATTTTTCTCCATTTAATAATTTGGTAAAACAAGTTTTTTCCTTACTTATAGTACAGTAATTGTTAAAAAGTTCGGTCTTAAATGTAGACATTTCATAATATGTATTGTCGCATTTTGCGACTTGATTGCTTATTACTAGTTTTCCATCGCCTTTTGAAATCGCTCTAGCATAGTATATTTCGCATCTGTTATAAACTATAGGGTATTTTACATAAATTATTAAGAGTTCTTTATGTAATACGATTTTGAACACAGAGATATCCATTAGGTCTGCAATGATTACTGGTCTTAATTCGTGACTTAATATTTCTTTTATTTCTTCATGGTTTAAAATTTTAGTATTAAAGACATCAATTTTAGCTAATGTGATAGTATCGATTAAATTTTGCAAGTCAAATGTTAAAAGTTTTAGGCGATGTTTTCTTAATGGTAAATCTTGGTCCATAAATACATGTTTAAAATCATCAGAAAGAGATTCTATTTCGTTAAACAATTTGGAATTGATAATAAATTGTTTGTTATTATTTTCTATTAAGTCATTGATTGTATTTTGAATTTTGACGAAGTCGTCATGATCCGGAGTTCCAGCTAACCACTTTCACACGGTGCCTAATTCATTTATTCCCCTTTTGGATCTAGATGATGTTAACTGTGATAAAATTAGTTCGATAACTTCTAAGTCGTATGTGATTTCCCATTGTGATCTTTTGTTAGTGTCTCTCTTTATGTTTTCTGTTTCAACATTGATTATTTCTTTATAAAAACTTAAATTGGTTACGTGGAATAAATCGCTATAGGATTCGTAAGTAAGAACATCCTTTTTGTCTTTGAACAGGAAAAATTCGTGATTGGAGTAATCAATTATTTCTGAAGTGGCTTTCACTACGAATGGTATTAGAAGTAACAAGAAATGCATTGTCTGTAAATTTAAAAGAAATATAATATTTGTTAAAACTTAATATTGTCTTTGTGAATAGTTCTGTTTCTACTATTGATTACTATTTTATTAGGTAGGTTTTCCTTAACAATCTGTTTTTTATATCTTGTTTTTAGCTTATTTCTTTCCCCATGTTTCTTTTCATAAACAACCTGTCCTACATGATATTCTTTTTCTTTACGGCCTTCATTATGTGTTTCTAACATTTTTTCCTGAGTGTTTTTCAGAATGTTTGGAATGTTTTTGTGTTCAAGTTTATTATAGAGAATATCAAAAGGTTTTTGGTTGGTTGTAGAATGAATACTCTGATTGAATTCTTTTGCGGCTCTAATAATTATTTCAGAATAGTCAATGAGATTAAATTCTTCTTTTATGCAACGAGCTAATTCTGTTAATGTCGAATGTGCCCTTTCAATTTGTCCGTTCGAGGTACTATGTCTGGGGTCTGCGAAATGTAGAGTTAAACCACATCTTTGTGCAAAGGATTTAAATTGAGCAGAGGTAAAGCTCGGTTCATTATCGGTCATAATTACTTTGGCGTGTGGAAATTGTTGAAGTAATTCCATTACTTTAATTTCGATGTTTAGTTTATTTTGAATTTCTTTTACTACTAGGAATTTTTAATATGCGTCAATACAAGTTAAGAAAATAAGATTCTGCGCGTAATAAATATCGATGTGTAAATTTTCTCCTTCTTTAGTTGGGATAGGAGCTTCCCCAATAGGAATTTTAATTGGATGCCTGTTATATTTATTTTCGTTGCAAATTGTACAATTTTTTATGTATTCCCTTAATTTGGTAAGTAAATTTGGCCAATAATATAATCTATTGATTTGTTTGTAGTTTTCGTCTAGTCCTCTATGAGCTCGACAATGTGTTTCTTCTATTATAATCGCCCTATCTTCATTTTTTTCCACGTCTTGTAGAAATATTTTAGTAAAAAGAAATTTGTTAGTAAAGTTATTTTTTAAAGGTAATTGAATATGATAAAGATCTTCTAAGGTGCAATGAATTCCTACCGTTATGTTTGGTGGTAGATATTCCCTTAATATTGTTATTAAATTTTCTGGCGTATCATATTCGATTATATGTCGTGTCTTGTCAAAAACTTTCAATGACTCATGTATTGTATACCTTCCCGTTGTTAATAACAGTTGTTGTTGAAACTGATTTAACGGTTTACGGGTCTCTTGTATTACATTTTCAAAACTACTTTCGGCAGAATGCTGTGTATTTTGATCTGAGCTTGATTGTTCTATATCGCTGTCTGTAAGGTTATTTAATTTTATTCGAGATAATGCGTCAGCGACGACATTTGTTGTTCCGGGCTTATATATTATTTTTGGGGTGAAACTTTCTATAAAAGAATACCATCTTTTCATTTCTATGTTCGGGTTTTTATCCGAGATTGTAAAAGATAAAGATTGATGGTCTGTTTGTATTTCTATACCGATTACTCCATATAAATAATTTCTGAGATTTTTAAGAGCCCAAACTATGGCTAACAATTCTTTTTTATTAGTGGCGTAAAGATGTTCGGTTTTATTTAAAGTTTTGGATATGAAAGTAATTGGTTTACTATCCTGTGATAATACCGCTCCGATAGCTACATCTGATGCGTCTGTTGTCAAAGTGAATTTTTTGTTGTAATCTGGTTGGACTAATTCCACTTGTGCTATTAAATTATCTTTTAGTTCGTTAAAAGCTTTTACAGCTGGATCATCTAACTGTATTGTAATTTTTGTAGACATTCTTCTAGAAATTTTACCATTATCCCCTCCTAAGTATTTGGTTAGGGGTTTGGCAATTTTTGCATAGTTTCGGACAAATTTTCGGTAATATCCAGTGAGTCCCAGGAAACTTCGAAGTTCTCTAATGTTTTTTGGAATCGGATACTTCATAATTGTATAAATTTTTTCAGGATCCGTTTTAATTACATTGTGGGAAACGATATAACCAAGAAATGCTGTTTCTAGTTTAAAGAATTTCGATTTTTCAAGAGAAATTTTCATATTAGCTTGTTGTAAAATATTAATTATTTGAATTAGATCAGTATAATGTTGTTCAATTGTATTTGAAAAGATTATTATGTCATCCATATAAACATGACAAGTTTTTCCGACTTGTTCTCTTAATATATCGTCCATTGCTCTTTGAAATATTCTGGGGGCGTTTGTTAACCCAAATGGCATACGTAAGAATTCAAATTTCCCGTTATTAATAGAAAAGGCTGTTTTTTCAATATCTGACTCTTTCATTAAAATTTGGTGGAATCCTGATTCCAAATCAATTGTTGAGAAATATTTTGACTTTCCTAAGTTAGATAGTATTACAGACGGGTCTTGCATCGGGTATCTGTCCGGTATTGTGCTTTCGTTTAATTTTTTATAGTCGATAACTAGTCGGTGTTTTAGAGTTCCATCTTCGTTTTGACCTTTTTTGGGTACTACTAAGACTGGTGAATTATAGGGGCTTCTACTAGGTCTTATTATTTGTTCTTTTAACATTCTATCGATTTCATTATTAACGAAATCTGAGACTGACATAGCATAAGGATATTGTTTGCTATAAATTGGCCTGTCATTGACAGTATTTATTTCTCCTCGAATATCGGTTCGAAAAGGGATTTGCATACTTATTTTAAAATGCTCCTTTTCAATTTTATTCATAATTTTATTTTCGAAATTTTTCAGTTGATTTGAATTTATTATTAGATTATGAATTTTTTCTTTGTCGGAAAATTCAACGACGGCGTGTTCAGGATTTGTGGATCCCAAACTATTAGTTTTATTGTTGACGGATAATTCAACGTCGGAGTGATCAGGATTTTTTTGATCCTAAGCTTTTTGATTGTAATTTGACGGAAATAACATCGTCGGCGTGTTCAGGATTTTTTAATCCAAAACATTTCAATTGTAATTTGACGGAATTAACATCGTCGGCTTGTTCAGGATTTTTTGATCCCAAACTTTTCAATTGTAATTTGACGGAATTAACATCGTCGGCATGTTCAGGATTTTTTGGTCCCAAACTTTTCAATTGTAATTTGACGGAATTAACATCGTCTGCGTGCTCGAGATTATAAGATCTCCAGCTATAACTACTTCTTTCTGCAATATCTGATTCAGTTTTATATTCTATTTGATTGCAAAAGTATTTCTTTATAATATATTCTTTTAATGGAAGAGTATTATTTTCTCCAATTAAACACAAATCGTTTTTCTCTTCATTGTCATAACATTCTAGTTTTTCCTTTTTTCCATTATATTCAAGAATACCTTTTTCTACATCTATTTTAGCTCCAATTTTCCTTAATAGATTGTACCCAATTAATAAGTCGGATTCCAAACCTTCTATTTCATAAAATATATGTTTCGCTTCAAATATTGTTAGTATATGGTAATATTTTATAATTGAGTATCCATGAACTGTTGATACTCTCTTGTAAATTGGTAATTCTTTTTTATTTTTATAAATTCCTTTTTTGATATAGCAAGAAGAGGCTCCTGTGTCAATTAATATTTTTAGTTGTTTTTTTGTATTTCTGTCTATTCTTGTTATATGAGGCATTCCTCTGTAGGACCTTGATTTAAAAAATGATCCTCATCAATGTTATTTATTCTCATACCTTTCTGGGCTGGTTGACTTACTGTCCCAGTTGCTTCCCTTTTTAATGGGATTTGTGGTTCAATTTTTTGAGCTTGGTTATGATTATAATTATATCTTTGTGCAAAATTATTATAATTCTGTCTGTTATTATTATACCCCCTATTGTAATTAATACTCGGACGATAGTAATTATTATTCGGACGATTTTGATACTTTATGAAACCTTCGACTTCCATTGGTTCTGGTGGGGGTTGTACCTTAGAATTGTTATTTGAGTTCCAATTATTATTTTGCCCAAAGTTCCCGTTTTGCGGCCAATTATTATTCAGGTTGTTATTCCAGTTATTATTCATTCTGTTATTATTATTATTATAATTAATATTATTATTGTTGTTATTATTATTATTCTGTCTGGAATTAACTGTATTAAATCTTAAGTTGTTTCCCTGACCTTTATTTTCATTCTTAAATCCATAATACCTATTTGCAAATTGGGCTCGAAAGTTGTTAGACTCTAATTCTTGACACTTTGCCAAAGCATTTGGCAAGTCTGGTGGGTTTAGAGAAAATAGTGTTTCTGAGATTGAACCGTTCAATCCAGAAATAAAAATTCTAAGAGCGTTGCTCCTAATTGTTTTATTTGTTTCTTTGGTTATTTCGCTGTCTTTTCCATATGTCATTATGGTTTTATTTATCAGTAATGTCATTTTCTTATTTACCTCGTTGTAGAATTCTGTAATGGTCATACGTCCCTGCCTAAGGATGCTTAATTCTGATTCGAGAATATGGATTGGTCTTTTATCGTTATAAATAAAATCCAATCTGGAAAGAATTGCTTGAAAGTTTAAAACTGTACCATGGTTAGTTAGAGCATCATGTGCTGCTCCCATGATTTTATTACGTAGAATTGTTAAAGCGATAAAATATTGTTCGCTTCGAATTTTGTATAGACTCATGGCAGTTTCTGCCGCTTCTCTCCAGCCTACATATTGGGTTATTTCTCCTGTGAATTTTGGTAAAGATTTAACAACCTCTAGGGTAGTTTCACAATTTATAGTTGGGTCGATTGTTTGGATTTTATAATCTTCCACTACATTTTTGCTAGCGATTATATGCCCTTCTATCCCTTCAATTTTTCTGGTTACTTCACTCAATTGTACACTTATTAATCGGTTAATTAATTCCATCGTCAGATTGCTGGCGTTGGATATCCCGCCCGCAGAGAGTATTGGTGCTGAACCTCCGGTTGCCATTGTTAAATTTAAATCTTCAAAACTTTTTATTAAATTTTCCAGATTGTTTTCTTATATTAATGGTTTAAATAGATTTTAAATTTTTTTCTTTTTTACACTTTATAGTATTTTGTATATCCTGATCTTGTTTTATTAAATTGTTTAAAGACTTAAAATTATTTTATTCTGCTCACGATACTTTCCGTTGTATTCTTCCTTCAGTTCTGTTGGCGTCTTCCTTCAAAAAAAATTTTTTGTATTCAGCTGTGGCGGGGGATGGCCCTTTGCTCTTCCTTCCTTCTTGGTGTTGATTTTTTATTATATATTTTTTTGAATATTTTGGTTATAGTTTTTGGGTTGGTTTCATTTCTTTTTCTTGTTGAGTTCTGGCTTGGTAGAGTTCGGTTTTTGTTGAGTTCTGTTTAGTATCGTGTTCTTGTAATTTGTATTAAGTATTCAGTCCACCTTTTTTTTTAACTTCTTAATTGTATTATTGCATTAATTAATTTCCAATTAAGTTTTTCCACGATCACTGTCACAGTAGTTAAATGTCGTTGGATTAATGAGGATGTTTTAATTTTTCCTCTAAAAATATGGGTTGTTGGCAGCGCGAGTTCCGTTTTATATTTAACTTATTATCATTAATATTTATTTAGAACTTTTAAATGACACCGCCCCACGTTGGGCGCCAATTAAAATTGATGTTAAAAAATTATTTAAAAAAATATTTTATTTTTATATTTTAATAAATTTATTGGTGATAAACTTTTTCACTTAAACAATATTACAAGACACTATTATCTGATTTTATCTTCGATCGTTCTCGATCCGATCCCGAAACAGACTGACTCTTAGATTCTGAATCCTGATCCATTCAACCTCGGCCAGAAGCTTTTCTTTGGAAACTTCTTGAACTTTCAATTATGTTTAGAATAAAAGCTTGATGCTGAAATTATTTCTTGCATTGTGAAATTCAATTATGCTGACCGATGCAGTTTGATTGAAGCGCAATAAGTTGACCATGGTTTGGTCTCCAAGCGGAAGCTGTGTTTTTTTGGAGTTTGATTGTTTATCTTAGCGGGGAGCTAAGCGCTGGCAAAGGCAATGACAAAAACAAAGACAAAGGAAATGCCGCCTAGATTGAAATTTAAAATTTGTTTATAAACTGGGATAGAGTGCTATGTTTACGGGTTGGATAACTTGCATGCATATGTAAGGGCACAGTAAAGCGTCGAAAAGTAGACTGTATTGATGTATTGAATGTTTGTAAAACGACAGAAAAATGATGTGGCGAAAAAATGACACACACCAAGATGAGAAAAGATGAGACTATCTGATACCCGTTACTCAGCTAGTGGAAGGGAGAAGGAGAGTCTTAAACACAGTTTTTGCCGGTTTGTAGGCGTTATAGTGGGCGTGGCAGAAAGTTTTTTGGCAAATCGATGGAAGTTTACAAGACCAATACAAAAATTAAAAAATATCAAAACATTTTTCAAAAGTGTGGGCGTGGCAGTTTTAGGCGGTTTGTGGGCGTTAGAGTGGGCGTGGCAAAATGTTTTTTTGGCAAATCCATAGAAATTTACAAGACCAATGCAAAAATGAAAAAATATCAAAACATTTTTCAAAAGTGTGGGCGTGGCAGTTTTAGGCGGTTTGTGGGCGTTAGAGTGGGCGTGGCAACATGAATCGACAAACTTGCGCTGCGTCTATGTCCCTGGAGTCTGTATACTTAATCTCAACTTTCTAGCTTTTGTAGTTCCTGAGATCTCGACGTTCATACGGACAGACGGACAGACAGACGGACGGACAGACGGACATGGCCAGATCGACTCGGCTACTGATCCTGATCAAGAATATATATACTTTATATAGTCGGAAACGCTTCCTTCTGCCTGTTACATACTTTTCAACGAATCTAGTAAACCCTTTTACTCTACGAGTAACGGGTATAATTATACAGGGAGAGCGTGTCTCATAACGAAGGGATATGTTTGTGTGCTTTTCCACGAAGGCTATCCATTTGGAACCCATTTCCGATCTAACAACCGAGAAATTTCAAGCGGCCTTTGCTCGTTTCGTAGCGAGGCGCGGTTGTCCTCAGCGGGTCCATTCGGATAATGGTAAGACCTTTGTGGGGGCGGCAACTTTGATTTCCAGGGACTTTCTCCAAGCTATCAAAGAGTCCGTGACTGATGCATATAGCCATCAGGAACTCGTATGGCGGTTCATCCCACCAGGGGCTCCACATATAGGGGGTTTGTGGGAAGCAGGGGTGAAAAGCTTCACAACCCTGTTCCTTAAATCGACGTCAGCCCGCAAATATACATTTGAGGAGCTGGCGAGGCTTCTCGCTAAGATTGAGGCTTGCCTCAACTCTAGACCCCTCTTCCCTATGTCCGAAGATCCCTCAGATTTGCTGGCCCTACACCCGGCCATTTCCTTATTGGAGGGCCGTTGCTTTCCACGGCGGAACCCGAGATAAAGGGCGAAGCCAAGTCGATAATAAATCGATGGCAACACCTCAAGGCACAACATCAGCAGTTTAGTGCACGGTGGAAAGAGGAGTATCTTAAAGAACTCCATAAACGAAACAAATGGCAATTTCCGACCAGGAACCTCCAAGCCGACGATATGGTAGTTGTCAAGGAGGACAATCTACCACCGAACGAATGGCGGCTCGGCAGAATCGTTTCTGCCTTTCCAGGAGCCGACGACCGCATTCGAGTCGTTAAGATCCGTACGTCTCGCGGCACCATAAAACGCCCTGTCCACAAAGTTATCCTTCTACCGATGGGAGACAAAGAGTCCTCCGTTCCTAGGGATTAGGGCACTTCCCCCATTCCGGGGCCCAAATAGTAGTCGGCTCATACTAAGCTTTTTTATTTCTTTTATTGGCAGACTTACTCACTTCCTACAATAATGGCTCCTCGTCCTCGTGCCACCCAGTCGTTGGAGAGCAGACGTACTCGAGGTATTAAATCCTACCGCTGCCGAGTCTGCTCTGGAATCCATCCTCTTCGGAAGTGCAAGAGGTTCCACAAACTGAGCGCTGAAAAGCGCCTTCGGGCAGTACTTATTAATAAGTACTGCTCGAACTGCCTCGCCCAACAGCACTCAGGAGGAGACTGCCGCAGCCAAGAGGGATGCAAGAAGTGTGGAGAAGACCATCACACTCTACTCCACATGCACGAGGTCCTCCCCGCTCCGACCCCGGCAGCACTACCAGGTCCGACGCACAGAGAGCGCCATCCCGCTGCACCTCGTCCGGTCCGGATTTCCCGCACTCCGCCACCAGCCCCAGTCGCCAACAATCGCCCGCGTCCGAAGGTCTCCGTCGCGTCTCCGGCGGTGGCAACGGGGCAGCAAAAGGCTGTCCCCATCCTGCCTACAGCCATCGTCGTGCTGGACACGGGCTCGAAGACCTTCGAGACCGGGGCCATGATCGACCCATGCATGCCGGTGAGCAGCATCGACCGGTCGTTGGCGGCTGCGTTCCGGCTGCCCATCACCCGGCTGGGAGACGACGAGGTCTGCTCGGTGACACTCCGGTCCCGAACAAGCACCTTCCGACTCAACGTCGTCCTGAAGATCGAACCCAGTCTAAGGATCCGGACACCCATCCGAGCTCTGAGGGACGCCGCAAGGGCCAAGTTTGGGGGGGGGGGTTGAATGTTCACGCCAGAAGGGCGCAAACAGTTGAGCGGCAGTGTAAGCGGCCAATGCTTGTACTCAAAGCTCCTCCACGGCTCGCAAGCACCGCTGCTCGCGCTCTCCTTCTCTCCTCTCGCTCTCCCTCCTTCCCGCAAGGTATTCACCACTCCGCGGTCCCGCGGTATTTCCAATGTTAGTTTTAAGTTAGTCTTAATTTACAAGTGTTATAATAAAGTGCTAAAGTGAAGTCGCACCCGTGAGGTTAATTTCTGGAAGAATTAGCAGCAGCAGCCGCAACAACAACAAATTCCGCCCACTCCATTTCATATCTATCTATCTTTACACATAGAACAAGAACATTAGAAGGCCAGACCAGCAGCCAGCGAAGAAGGCCTTGGCCCACGAACTGGCATGTGTCAGAAATAACGCAAACAAAAATAGGAAAAAACAAGAGAGAACGCTGTAGTCAAGTTCCCCGACTATCTGATACCCGTTACTCAACTGGTGAAAGTGCAAAGGAGAAATTTCCATACCGACAGTTTTTGGCGCTTTGTGGGCGTTAGAGTGGGCGTGGCAAAACGTTTTTTGGCAAATCGATACAAATCAACGAGACTAAAACAAAAATGAAAATATATCGAAACATTTTTATACCCGTTACTCGTAGAGTAAAAGGGTATACTAGATTCGTTGAAAAGTATGTAACAGGCAGAAGGAAGCGTTTCCGACCATATAAAGTTTGTCCGTCCGTATTAACGTCGAGATCTCAGGAACTACAAAGTTGAAAGTTGAGATTAAGCATACAGACTCCAGAGACATAGAAGCAGGGCAAGTTTGTCGATTCACTCACTCTAACGCCCACTCTAACGCCCACTTTGAACTATGACACTTTTGAAAAATGTTTTGATATTTTTTCATTTTTTTTATTGATCTTGTAAATTTCTATGGATTTGCCAAAAAACTTTTTGCCACGCCCACTCCAACGCCCACAAACCGCCAAAAACTGTCAGTGTTTGAAGACTCTCATTCGCTTTTTCACTAGCTAAATAACGGGTATCAGATAGTCGGGGAACTCGACTATAGCGTTCTCTCTTGTTTTTTTAATACAATTGGAAGGGCTGTACATCACAAATGCCTGCCCGAATTTAAGAGAATACAGGAGTCTTATGTTTCATGACGGCAGTAGGTACATATACACAGTGACAAACGGCCGATACACGTTATCGAACAGGAGCTTCGTACTCTCAGGCAGGGGAGCCTCATGATCCTAAAATACTATGACGAGGCTGAAAGGAAACTCACCTTTCTCCATAACAACGCCACTATGTCGTACTAAGCGTCGGCAGCGAAGGTCTTGTGCGACAAATACAGGGATGACGCCTTGCGTGTTTTCACTTCAGAAGTTAGGCGCAGTGCTATTCTAGGCAAAGCCGAAAGACGACGTCAGCACTCGCCTTAGCGCAAGGAATGGAATCTAACCACGAGAAATACTCACTCGCGGCTTCGTTTGTAAGAAGCCAAGAGGATAGAGACCGTAGGCAACACCCAAAAGTGCAAGATCGCCAACAGGCCCCGCCTGAGAAAAACTTAAATATCGTCGAACGACCCGTACTTTACTAGACAGCATAAGGTGCAAGTACACCCTACACGCAGCAATAATCTCCGGGAAGCACACCGGAGCCCATGGACTTCGATCCTTCACTGTCCAAAATGTTTAAACAATCCCACGTCCCGGCTTACTGGTCACTCTGTCCCTCACAAGGGTCAAAGAATTAACCATATTTCATATTTCATGTCATATGCCGCCACAGCCCCCGGTGCAGCGGAAAGAGTACGACTCTGACGCCGTTTATTTTTCAGGGGAAAATCCTTGCTACCCGTCATCCGACGAAGAGTAGCTGGGATCGATATGAGACTCCTGGTTAACAGTGGCGTGGCCAAAAATTTCATTCGACCATTCAAAGGGTATCCCGATTTGCAATCCATTCGATTCATTGCGTTAATACAATCACGGAAAAGTGTTTTGTGTGCAGTTTTAACTTGCAGGCTACTTAACTTGATCATTGGCATGGACCTGCTTAAATAGGACGGCGCATCGCTTTGCTTAGCTTCCGGTCAGCTCAAATGAGGCACCGAAGTATAGCAAATCAACTTCCACACTTGCCTCAATGTCAATTTCACTAATGTAGTATGCACATATATTGAATATCTACTGTTTCAATTTGTTGCACTGTTTACATAAACAGAGCTCCGGTTTTTAGCCTAAGTGGCCGAAATATGAGTCGATCAGCGCGCACCAAGAAAGAGCAAATGTAAGCATTCTGTTGCATACGCCAACCGCCCGATCGAACTCAAGTGCATACATATACCATTGCACTCCAGCTTAAAGAGAGCATATATATATATATATGTAATATAAGATATATACATAACCGTCCCTCTGCTGACCAACTGTGGGCAGCGCAGCTAGAAGACCTATGCTTAATTAGAACCTAAGGAATAATGTAAAACTCAGATCCATTTTGACATGGGAGCGGCACCATTGCTGCTCCCACAATAAATCCAAGAAATAAAATAAAAGGACCACGGAGTTTCATTTATTGCACTAAAGTTCATTGCTCGGACGCTCCGCCTTTGGTAAAATGCGTTTTCTTGAAGATGCTCAAGAACAGGAGAAAAACATTCACAGATCTTAACGAAGCTCTTTCCTACAACAAGTCGGTAGTAGCCACTATCCGGACGGTTGAAGAGGAGCCCATCTATGCCGAGAAAATGATGTCCGGTTACCACCAGATTATGCTCGCCGAATGCGACCGTGAGAAAATGCCATTCTCAGTAAATGTAAGAAAATAAGAGTTTCGAAGACTTTCATTTGGACTCAGGAATGCTGTAAGCATCTTCCAATGAACCACTGACGATATTTTGCGGGAGCAGATCGGCAGGTTCTGTTATGCACATGTTGATGACGTTATCATATTTTCAGAAGAAAAGAAAGTCCATGTGAAACAAGTAGATTGGTTTCTAAAGAGCCTGTACGGCGCGAACATGAGGATATCAGCACAAAAGTCACGTTTTTTATAAAAAGCGTAAGCTTTGTAGGATTCATTGTCACCAATAATGGTGCAGCGACGGACTCAGAAACGGACAGGGTCATAAAAGAATTTCCAGAGCCCCAAATGTATTTGAGATAAGCTAATTTCTAGGTGTAGCCAGCAATTATAGATGCACCATCAAAGACTTGCGTCAATAGCAAGACCTATTTCAGACATACTGAAAGGCGAAAATGTGAGTGTTAGCAAGCACAGATCTAGGAACATTCAAGTGCAATTCTTGGAAGCACAACAGCGGACCTTCGAGAAACTTCGCAACATCCTAGCCTCTGAGGATGTTATCCTCAGGTACCTAGGCTTTAAAAAAGCGTTTGATCAACGACAGATCATTCGCCCTACGGCATTGGCGCAATACTGTCCCATCACAATGATCTCTAGGACATTGAAAAACAGGGAGGTAAAAAGGAAGCTGTTAGCCATAGTCTGGGCGCTGGCCAAGTTACGCCACTACCTCTACTCAGTCAAAGAATTAAATATCTTTACCGATTATCAGCCTCTGACTTTCGCTGTATCAGAATACAATCCGAACGAAAAGATCAAGAGAAGGAAGGCTCATTAAAAATCGAGCTCGCGAATTTTCTAAAAGTCTAGCAAGGATAACCTCGTTGCGGATGCCTTCTTAAGAGAGCAACTAAACGTGGTTAGAGATTAAGTGCCAGAGTTGTGCACAGCCACGATACGTAGCGAACTTTCGCTCACTGCTTTCAGAACCAAATAATTTTGGAAGAGGTGCGCTCCCTATGGAAACGCAGCTTTACACTGTTTGGGAATAAAAGAGGACACTTAATATCTCGTGCAAGCAATCGTTGCTCTAGTAACTGGCCCACACCATTATCCATAATGGGGTAAATGCCTTTAACTGTGACGTTGGCATTAATTCCAGATGAGGTGGTTTGAAGATTCCCAGACACGAAGTTTTGGAACTGCAAGAAAAGGGTAACAGATATATTTGCGGTCGCAGAGAGGAAGGACATCCCCCTCATAGCAGAACATAACAGAGCTCATAAGGCGGCCCAGGAAAACGTTTATATGTAATTGCAGAACGTGCTCCAAAGCAATATAGGACAGATATCTGAAAAAACATAATCTCGGCAAGACACAAGAATTACCTGTATCACCAATATTAAATATCGCAATTTTCTCCACAGATAAAAAATACTTTTCCACCGGCATTGATAAATTTTCAAAATTCGCTATTTTAAATTAATTAATTTCTTAAGCTACTAACCTGCTTTGTTTTGGTCCTTGGTACTTATTTTAAATTAATTAATTTCTTAAGCTACGAACCTACTTTGTTTTGGTCCTTGGTTCACGACATCCTGGACGCCCCTGAAACTACATCGCCAGCACCAACGCAGATGCAATAACAATAAGCAATAACATCCAGTGGATCGTAATAGAATTATTGTTATGACATTTATGTTCATATGCTTGATATAAATCTTGCCAAAATTTACGTAGTTAGTCCAAATATCTTGGATCATGCAGATTTCGATCAAGGACCCCACCGATACTCCTATCTCAGATATTTTGTCTATTTCATTCGTAAAGATTTTACATTCATAATTTAAATTCCCTAAAGTAAAGATAGATTGTAATAAGGTTATTATCCTTCCCGTGGCCCACCATGATACGATTTTGACGTTTGTAGATAATAAAGTGGCCAAATGTGACTGAAAAATCCACACGGTTAAGAACTGCTCCGTAGTGCGTGGAGCCACATTTTACCAGCTGTCTACAATAGGCTCGTGCGCTCAAGAACTTCATGCAGGTGGGACAGCACATTGCGACACGCAACCAAGCGACTTGTATCCCATCACCTACGTTGATGAAGGAATTATTGTTATAAATGACAGACAACGGTACAACGGAGAGGGGAGTAAATAACTTAATAAACGGAAACGACCCGCCAACTTGGTGACACAGCGTCTGGCCAGACGCAGAATTTTGGCAGCTATGAATAACTACTGTGTTATCTTTTAAGTTCAGTTCGTTTTATGGTTTTACACAATTAAGACCCATTAAATACCACTCCGGTGGACTCAATTGTCGTTATTATCAAATACTACGTCAAAAGGCTAGCTATACTAAGCTAGAATGTTAAGATTAGGCATACAGATTCTAGAGACATATGCGCAGCGAGAGTTAGTTGACCCATGTTGCCACTATTAAAAATGTTTTGATATTTTTAATTTTATTATTAGTCTTGTAAATTTCTATCGATTTGCTAAAAAACTTTTATTCACGCCCATCTCAAAAATCTTTTTGAATATGTTATGTTTTGATATTTTTTCAAATTTTTGTTAGTTTCTCTCGATTTTTTGTCCCGCCCGTCAGTTTCTCCTTCTTCTTCGCACTTCCACTAGCTGAGTAACGGGTATCAGATAGCCGGGTAACTCGACTACAGCGTTCTCTGTTGTTATTGTAAACTTTGTTTTTTTTTTTGTGGAATAAATACTTTTAAATACTATAGAGGTCTGCATTAATACAGTCACGCAGCACTCTCACTCAATGTTCTGACTATATGAGTGAGACATTGAGTAAGACGGATTTGGCAAATGTGGTGAAGGCATGAGTAGAAATTTACCGTTATCGAACGGAGAAGCAATGCACGACCGAGTACTCGGAATAACCGTGTCGGTTAATTGTGCGCCGCATTGACGACGATTTATTGCGTGTTTGTTTTGATTTTTAATACAAGACATAAATAAATAGAAAGACTTGGATTTTTTTAATAGATCATACCGAAATTGACCAGAACATTAATCAAATTCGTTTCTTGTATCAAAATTAATTTCGGCCCGAAAATCGTCTTCCAGCTCAAAACATTAGAAGCTTTTGAGACGACAGACCTGGCCAAGACGACAGAAGCGCCTGAGCGAGATCCCGCAAAAGTATGCAATTGGCGAGCCTGAAACAACCTACGTGCAACTAAAAGCCCGACCCTGCATAACCACTCCACCCCGCGCCACGCGCGGCAGCGTATACACTGCTCCGACTAGTCTGTCAAGCAACCTCATGGGGGGTGACCGTGCTTAACCTTACTTGGGAGCGATATTACGTCACCGGTATTGATATAACGTTACGGATTGGACATCCGCGCCACGCACTAAAAAACTGACGAAAGTGTACAAATGGCAAAGTCATCCAAAGAGAAACCTAAGAAGGTCATGCTTACTCCAATATACTTTCGCGAAAAACGATCAAGTGCATAAGTAAACCAAATAGCTAACTAAGAGGAAAAAACTCATTTTACGTAATCCCCCTAAGAAAAGGGAACGTAAACGAAACTAAAGTT
Source organism: Drosophila yakuba (assembly GCF_016746365.2). Taxonomy (NCBI): domain Eukaryota; kingdom Metazoa; phylum Arthropoda; class Insecta; order Diptera; family Drosophilidae; genus Drosophila; species Drosophila yakuba. Next base: position 1,296,757 of record NW_025048816.1, on the reverse strand, counting down.
CAAACTGAAACCGAGGCTAATCATTGTATTATAAGCAAATTACTAAGGAGTCGCCTTAACAAACTAACTAACAGATAAGCACAACTTCCATATTCCAGGATACCTATTCTAAGCCACAAACCATCCTGACGGCAAAGCCCATTGCGGCACTGGCAAACTTATCAGAATTGTCAAATGGCTTTTGAGTATTTCAAAAAACAACTTTAAGTCTGGCAATTCTTTAATATCCTGATTTCTGCATAACCACAAAGTAAAGTAGGGTTACATGCGGGCACTACTTAGTCAAGTACATAAGGAAAAGCTATTGGCAATTTCATTCGCTTCAATGACTTTTACAACAGGGAAAGCAATAACTCAAGAATAGAATAAGAACTCACGTCAACTTATTGGGCAGCTAAAAACTTTGTAGGTAGCCATCCAAAAACTCCTCGAATTGCTGCTTGTATGAGACTAGTTGGGTGATGGCCTCGGGCTACTCGACAACTCTACTACTCCCCGTGCCTCCGATTTTCTCGAGGTTTCCAGGATTGGGGGCACAAAGGATTCGCCAGCGATCCTTGCTCCTGCAACCGCCTCCAGAGCCAGCCTCTCGTAGTGAAAACGATGGCATTCCAAGATGACGTGATAGGCATCGTCTACTATGACTTCGCCGCACTCCTGGCAACCAACACTTGGTTGAGGTAGAAGTCTACCTGGCCGTGTCGAGCATGGCTGTAACTCTGATACCCTCAACTTGGCTTCCTGCTTGAGATTAAGACAGGTTCAGTTTTTTGAGAGGCCAACTTCAGAGTTGTGGGAGTCCGACCGTAACCTCGAACCCTCTGGAGCCCGATATCGATTCCAGAACAAGCACCCAATTACTGAAGTAGCTGCTTACGACCTGCAGTAAGTATTCTGGGACCTTAAAATAGTTCTCTCGAGGGCTTGCCTGGCTTGGCGCTTCCATCTATCGGGAAGACAATTGTTGAATAAATCGTCGGTCTCCTTTGGGTGTATGGACAACAGCAGCTTTGTTGCCTTGTTTGGGATCCGATCGGGTCCTTGTGACTTTTTGGCTCTGAGGCTCCTCTCAGCCGGCAGGATCTCGGTCTCCGTGACCCAATGACACAATTCGATTCCGCTTTGGACGTCTCCGCTTGACCGAGTCTGCCAAGCGGGAATAGCAGACCGACAGCTGACTAATAGGACGGGGATATTTTCCCGTGCAATCGGGTCGGATGGAGCTTCCGATTGACTACCTGTAGGCACTGCCCACGGGTCACTTTCCGCTACGTCGCAGAGTTTAAGAAAGCATTCGCGCTTGCTGGTTCTAATCGCCTTCTTCCATATAATCCTCATGGCATGCTTCTAGGCGCGAGGTGCCACGAGCTCTATGGAAAAGTTTTCTAGTGCGCAAGCAGAGGCTGCGCTGTGTGGCAATCTCGTCGCTTTACCAGAAAACGGGGGTATCATGCCGTCGGTATGTCTTCCTCGTTTGCATTTTGTACCCTGCTGCGCTCACGGGGTCCGCTTCGTCGACCGTCAGGTTGTGGAGAGCGGCCACGTACTAATCTTGACTTATGATGTCCTGACGGTAGGCCTTAGTTTGTTGCACGGTAGCCTTGCTGTCAAATGGTTCTTATGCCGAGTTCGACGTGGATTGCCTCGTGGTCACTGCCTTTTTACACCTTCATAATGCTTCAACGGGATAAGCGTGCCAGTGGACTGCTAACGAACGTGAGGTCGATAAATGACCATGCGCCGGCCTTGTTGAACATATGCTGGTTGCTCTCGTTGAAGAGGGCAACGTCAAGCGTAGCAAATGTATCGAGGATTGATTTGCCTCTAGAAGTTTTGTTTGGTGATGCCCACTCTGGAGTGGCACTGGTGCCCACGCATTGAAGTCCACGACATTACTGTTTCTTCGTATATCGCAGCTGAGGTCTTGATGAATGCATTAAAGGAGACACATTCCATGACACTTTCCATCGCAGCTGAGGTCTTGATGAATGCATTAAAGGAAACACTTTCCATGACCTCGACTACCTGAGTTACGACCTCCCAGCATAGGCTGCTTTCAAGTTAAGTTAAATCAGTTGCATGAAGACGGTTTATGGCGAGTACGCCTGCATCCTGAGGGGCATGGCTTGCCACCTGCTTGATGCTCGTGTTCTTTTTACCGGAAACGACGCAAACAAAGCAACTATCACTCCGGTCAATCGGGCTCTTGCATCTACTTACAATGTGGCCCAGCTTCAGGCATCTAAAACTTCGTCACCCAGCTCGAGAGAGTTGAGCCCTAAGAACAGCAGGGAGTTCTCAGTCAGTCAGTATTGGGACCCGGGGGCTATGGCTCCAAACGGATGGTAACAAAGCTAACGAATATGCTTGATTTGCTTCAGACTCCCACTGAGAGGAAGTCGTAAACTTTTTGGATACTTAACCACCCCAGCACATGAGACATACCACGCCGCAAGAAGTCACTGTTCAGATAAAGGCCCTCCAACTGAAGAACACACCTGAATGACATGGACAATTGTGCAGCCAAACAACTTTTACGCAAAGAGTTCTGGCCCAGGTAAAAGTTTTTAATTTATTGTCATGATACGCAAAGCCGGCAATCCTTCAACGCAGATAGACTCATACCGCCCAATAAGTTTGCTTCCAACCTTTTTAAAGGTCTTTGAACGCATTCCTAGACGTTAAGCAAGCCTTTAACAAGGTATGGCTCAAGGGGTTTTTGTAAAAAATGAGGGCGCTCCTTCCGGCACCCCACTTCGCAATTCTTTCATCATCGATCGGGCCTTCGAGATGGCAGTGAGAGACTCTTTTTCAAGGCTACTGGTCATGAACGCAGGTGCTCCATAAGGAAGTACACTCGGACCTTTCCTGTACACCCCCTACACAACTGTTCCGTCCCCTAGTGCTCCTTCGGCCAAGACACTAAAGGACACATACGCTTACGACACAGCCATGTTTGCGTTGCACATATCGCTGCAAACGGCCATGGATGGAGTATAGAAATGGCTGCACGACATGCAGTCTGGTCAGCCAGGTGAAACTCATCTGTACTGTACATGGTAATCCCCTCTTGTGTTCTTCGCGCACCGGCCCGGCACCTGCACTGGCCTACCTTACAATGGAAACATCAACTCCCGCTGTTACCTTGACTCCACCACATCCACATCGAAAACTCATTTGGAGGGTCCATATCATAGCAGTTAAGACGAAGTGCATTCAAAAGGCATTGCGGTCAAGCAAACTTCAGGTTTCAACAAAAGTTGTACTCAAGAAGGCGATAATAAATCCTATATAAACCTTTGCCATAAATAAATTTTTACAGCAATCAATACGCAGACAAGCTGGCAACACACCCAAACATGTGCTGATCGGTATGCGTTCGGGCTTGCTTGCAACGTCTCCAATTACGCTATCCTAAGGGGTCTGCTGATAAATCTGATTGGTGATCAGATAAATTTTTACAGCAATCAATGCGCAGACAAGCTGGCAACACACTGTGCTAAATGTGCTGATTGGCGTGCGTTCGGGCTTGCATGCAACGTCTCCAATTACGCTATCCTAAGGAGTCTGCTGATAAATCTGATTGGTGATCAGATAAATTTTTACAGCAATCAATACGCAGACAAGCTGGCAATATACCCAAACCCATTGGCGAGTGGTCTCGCCATTTCTCATCCTCTCCGAAATTTGAAGAGAACCCACCTCACTGATCTCCTTACTCTGATTATTTTCTAATTTTACTAATAACTAATTAATGTTACTAGTAAATGTTATCAAGTTAAGGCTCCATTTACCATACTCTAACTTTCCATGTTCCTCGTCCGGTTATGTTCAGAAGGCACTGAACGATTCCACCCAGTGGAACTAAAAGATCGTTCGATTCCATATAAAAGATTACCCTACGGTTTAAAGGCACCACTAAAATCATTTCAAGGAATGATGTACCTAACATTCGCCGGACTTAAGCCATCATCACAAACGTTCTTAAAAATGGATGTCTTTACAGTCATAGACTGCTATGACGATTCATAGCTTTCTGCAATTACTATCGTAGACTTATCCCAAATTTTTCATCACCACAACGCTTTCAAATAATAGAATAAACATTTAATTTATACGAATTGTCAAATGGCTTTTGAGTATTTCAAAAAACAACTTTAAGTCTGCCAATTCTTTAATATCCTGATTTCTGCATAACCACAGATGGCCTCCAGAGCCAGTCCCTCGTAGTGAAAACGATGACATTCTAAAATGACGTGATAGGCATCGTCTACTCTGACTTCGCCGCAGTCCTGGCACCCAACACTTGGTTGAGGTAGAAGTCTACCTGGCCGTGTCGAGCATGACTGTAACTCTGATATCATCAACTTGGCTGCGAGCTGTCTCCACCAGCTTCCTGCCTTGTTTGGGATCCGATCGGGTCTTTGTGACTTTTCGGCTCTGACCGCTTGACCAAATCTGCCAAGCGGGAATAGCAGACCGACACTGCTGCGATGCTGCGCTGTGCGGCAATCTCGTTGCTTTACCAGAAAACGGGGGTGTCATGCCTTCGGTACGTCTTCCCGTTTGCATGCTTCGGTCGCCTCCTCCACCCTCGCTACCATTTTGTACCCTGCAGCGCTCTCGCGGTCCGCTTCGATTTCGACGTGGATTGCCTCGTGGTCACTGCCTTTTTACACCTTCATAATGCTTCAACGGGATAAGCGTGCCAGTGGACTGCTAACGAACGTGAGGTCGATAAATGACCATGCGCCGGCCTGGTTGAACGTATGCTGGATGCCCTTGTTGAGGAGGGCTACGTCAAGCGTAGCAAATGTGTCGAGGATTGATTTGCTCTAGAAGTTTTGTTTGGTGATCCCCACTCCAGAGCCCACGCGTTGAAGTCCACGACGTTACTGCGTCCTCGTATATCGCAGCTGAGGTCTTGAAGAATGCATCAAGGGAGAGGCTTGGGGCCAGGTAGCAGATATAGATTCAGAGCCTGCCTACCTTTACACGGACAAATCTGTTGGTTGCCTCGACTATCTGGGTTGCGATCTTCCCGCATGTCCATAGGATACTTTGCCTGTTCGCTCTGAAATGCACTTGAAACAGGGGGCCATCGTTATACGGGTCGCTGAGGAGAGCTACCTCTATATCTTGATCGCGGACGGTCTGTGTGTGCTCCTGCGCCACCCTGCAATGATTCATGTTAATTTAAATCAGTTGCATGAAGACGGTTTATGGCGAGTACGCCTGCATCGTTTGGGGCATTATTAGACACCTGCTTGATGCTTCGTGTTCTACTACCAACTACCACTCCAGTCAATCGGGCTCTTGCATCTACTTACAATGTAGCCCAGCTCCAGACATCTAAACCTTCGTCACCCAGCTGGAGAGAGTTGAGCCTTAAGAACAGCAGTGAGTTTTCAGTCAGTCGGTATTGGGACCCAGGGGCTATGGCTTAAATCTGATGGTAACAAAGCGAAAACTTTTTAAATGTGCCTACTTAACCAGCCCACCGATGAGACCACGCCGCAAGAAGTCACTTTTCAGTTTGAGGCCCTCCAACTGAAGAAGTCACCCGGATGACATGGACAATCGTGCAGCCAAACCACTTTTACGCAAAAGAGTTCTGGCCCAGGTAAAAGTTTTTAATTTATTGTCATGATACGCAAAGCCGGCAATCCTTCAACGCAGATAGACTCATACCGCCCAATAAGTTTGCTTCCAACCTTTTTTAAATTCTTTGAACGCATTCCTAGACATTAGGCAAGCCTTTAACAAGGTATGGCTAAAAGCGGTTTTTGTTAAAAATGAGGGCTCTCTTTCCGGCACCCCACTTTGCAAATCTGAGTTCCTTCATAATCGATCGGGTGTTCGAGATGGCAGTGAGAGACTCTTCTTCAAGTCATAAACGGGGGTGCTCCATAAGGAAGTACACTCGGACCTTTCCTGTACACCCCCTACACAACTGTTCCGTCCCCTAGTGCTCCTTCGGCCAAGACACTAAAGGCCACATACGCTTACGACACAGCCATGTTCGCTTCGCACATATCGCTGCAAACGGCGATGGATGAAGTACAGAAATGGCTGCACGACATTGCAGTCTGGGCAGCTAGGTGGAATACATCTGTACTGTACATGCTAAGTCCGCTTGTGTGACCTTCGCGCACCGGCCCGGCACCTCCACTGGCCTAACATACAATAGCAACGTCAACTCCCACTGTTACCTTGAGTCCACTACATCCACATCGACAACTCATTTAGAGGTTCCATATCATAGCAGTTAAGACGAAGTGCATTCAAAAGGCATTGCGGTCAAGCAAACTTCAGGCTTCAACAAAAGTAGTACTCAAAAAGGCGATAATAAATCCTATATAAACCTTTGCCATCAATGTATTGGAAACGGCCTCCAAACAACGACTTGACAGGCTGAAACATGTGTGATCGGCGTGCGTTTGGGCTTGCTTACAACGTCTCCAATTACTCTATCCTTAGGGGTCTCCTGATAAATCTGATTGGTGATTAGATAAATTTTTACAGCAATCAATTCGCAGACAAGCTGGCAACACACCTGAACATGAGCTGATCGGCGTGCATTCGGGCTTGCTTGCAACGTCTCCAATTACGCTATCCTAAGGGGTCTGCTGATAAATCGGATTGGTGATCAGATAAATTTTTACAGCAATCAATACGCAGACAAGCTGGCAAAACACCCAAACCCATTGGCGAGTGGTCTCGCCATTTCTCTTCCTCTTCGAAATTTGAAGAGGACCCACCTCACTGATCTCCCTACTCTCATTATTTTCTAATTTTACTAATAACTAATTAATGTTACTAGTAAATTTAATGTAGTTAAGGCTCTATTTACCATACTCTAACTTTCCATGTTCCTCGTCCGGTTATGATCAGAAGGCAGTGAACGATTCCACCCAGTGGAACTAAAAGAACGTTCTATTCGATATAAAAGAATACCCTACGGTTTAAAAGCAGCACTAAAATCATTTCAAGGAATGATGTACCTAAAATTCGCCGGACTTAAGCCATCATCACAAACGTTCTTAAAAATGGATGTCTTTACAGTCATAGACTGCTATGACGATTCATAGCTTTCTGCAATTACTATCGTAGATTTATCCCAAATTTTTCATCACCACAACGCTTTAAAATAATAGAATAAACATTCAATTTAACTGCGATACGAATTGTCAAATGGCTTTTAAGTATTTCAAAAAACAACTTTTAGTCTGCCAATTCTTTAATATCCTGATTTCTGCATAATGTAAGAACAAGAACTCACGTCAAAAACTTTGTAGGTAGTCATCCAGAAAACTCCTCGAATTGCTGCTTGTATGAGACTAGTTGGGTGATGGCCTCGGGGTACTCGACAACTCTACTACTCACCGTGCCTTCCATATTCTCGGGGTTTCCAGGATTGGGGGCACAAGGGATTTGGCAGCGATCCTTGCTCCTGCAACCGCCTCCAGAGCCAGCCCTTCGTAGTGAATCCGATGGCATTCTAAGATGACGTGATAGGCATGACTTCGCCGCACTCCTGGCAATTAACACATGGTTGAGGTAGAAGTCTACCTGGCCGTGTCGAGCATGACTGTAACTCTGATACCCTCAACTTGGCTGCGAGCTGCTCCACCAGCTTCCTGCTTCCTGAGATTAGGACAGGTTCAGTTTTTTTAAAAGGCCAACCTCAGGTCGACCACATCTAGCCATGCTTCGACAGCCTTGATCACAGTGTTTGCTGCCGCCCAACTTCTTTGCGACTACTGTCAGTGTCACGTCATCGGCGAGGCTCACGATCTCGGTGCTTTCCTCAAAAACAAGCTTTAGAACACCATTATATAGTGTTTCACAAAAGCGGTCCCAGGACAGAGCCTTGTGGGAGTCCGACCGTAACCTCGAACCCTCTGGAGCCCGATATCGATTCCAGGATAAGCACCCAATTACTGAAGTAGCTGCCTACGACCTGGAGCAAGTAGTCTGGGTCCTTATCGCGTTTCGGATGCAATGACTCAGGCAACCGTGTTCGTGAACGTGCATATCGCGTCCAGCGTCGACAATCCTTTTCGGAGTCCGTACTGGATCCGAGAAAGTCCCCGTGCAGCCGCTATTGCTTCTTCGAGCATCGCCGCAATCACCTTCTCGAAGACCTTGCCAATCGTGTCCTGCAGGCATGGTTCTCTTAAGGGCTTGCCTGACTTGGCGCTTCCATCTATCTGGAAGACATTTGTTGAAAAAAACGGCGGTCTCCTTTGGGTGTATGGACAACAGCAGCTTTGTTGCCTTGTTTGGGATCCGATCGGGTCTTTGGGACTTTTTGGCTCTGAGGCTCCTCTCAGCCGCCAGGATCTCGCACTCCGTGACCCAATGACATAATTTGTTTCGGCTTTAGACGTCTCCGCTTGACCAAATCTGCCAAGCGGGAATAGCAGACCGACAACTGGATAGTAGGACGTGTATATTTTTCCGAGCAATCGAGTCAAATACAGATCGCCGACGTGTGAAGACGTGTTTTGATCGAGCTCCGCACAAAATCGGTTGTTTTGATTGAAGTGAACGACTAATAAAATAAACTAAATAAATAATCCGAAAGCAAAAGAGACGATCTACGCGATGCAAGATCGCTTAAATAGATATAGTTATTCGTTATTTTAAATAATAAAACTATGAGTCAGAACGACACTCGCGTTCAGCGTCAGCGTGAGCAAGACGAACGTCGGTTCTCAATTCAACGCAACAACGCGTACTTTTCCTACGTCTCAGCGACGATCCTCAACGCAGACATCAAGCGGTCAATACCCCATAGCCCAAGAAACCTTCTTCTACCAACAAATCAAGATAGAGCGCGCTCTTGCCCTCCCGCTCTTTTAGCTCCGACACAAGCCCCGCCACCTCCAACAACAACAGCTGGAGCTAGACCGACCGCCCGCTCTATTTCGTCGTCCGCTGCACCCGCTCCCGCTCTGACTGAGTCAGCGAAAGTAAAACCGCAAGCAACAAACGGTACTGCTGCACTACCAGCAAATCTAAACGAAGACGTAAACAAAAAAGCTGGGTCGACCTGGCGGGCTATAATGGACCGCTACATTACAATAAAGCGAAAGCTCAGCCCGGAAAATTCAGATTTGGAAAACAAGCCGAAAAATATGCGCGACAACTCTACCCTGATCAACAATGTAGCCCCCGCAAATAGCAACAGATTTGCCTTGCTGGCAGATACCGCTGAGGACGTGCCGCTGAGATCCGTTGATATCGAACCGAAGAAAACAAAGCCTCCGCCAATATATATCCGCGAAAAGAGCACAAGCGGCTTGGTAAATACTTTGATTGGCCTAGTTGGGAAAGATTGCTTTTATATAATTCCCCTCGTAAGAGGTACTATCAATGAAATCAAAATTCAAACGAAAACGGAGGACAACTACAGAAATGTCACAAACTACTTACCGCAAAAAAATATAGGCTTCTACCCCTACCAGCTTAAAAACAGCAAGGGCCTGCAACTACCACTGAAGGGCATTGAGTCTGATGAGATAGTGAGTCCGAAGAGATAAGTGAGGCGCTAAAGGAAAAAGGATTATCAAAAACAGAAACAGGCAGCCCCAACCACTCTTCAAGATTGAGCTTGAACCAGAAAACAAGCCTCCTTAAAACAACGAGGTACATCCAATTTACAAACTCTAGCTCCTCCTGCACTTTAGGATCACAGTAGAAGAGCCGCATAATCGTAACGCTCCTGTACAATGTACAAACTGCCAAAAGTATGGCCACACGAGGTCGTATTGCACACTTCGCCCGGTGTGCGTAGTCTGTGGAGGTCTCCATGACTCCACACACTGCCAAACTAATAAAGAAAATGCAAACGAGAAAAAATGCAATAACTGTGGGGGTAATCACACAGCAAACTACAGAGGCTGTCCAATCTACAAAGAGCTAAAAATCCGTCTTCACAAAAGAAATAACACGGCGCGGGCACACCAAGGAACAGCTACGCTGACACCATCAGAAACAAATCCTAAAGTACTTTTCTCGAAAGCAGCAAGTTTCGCTCCTTGGTCTACACCCAGCACCAACAAGATAACCTTTGCAAACGTTTTAAAATCAGGTATGACGCCTCCAACCCAAAATACCCGAACCCCACATGAAGTGCATACAAAATTAGACACACAACAGAACTATAACCCAGCTACGCAGCAAAAACAAAAACTGAAGCTATAATGCAAGCCTTACAACAGAGCACGATGGAATTTAAGACATTTGTGAGGAACACCATACGAGACATGTTGCGTAATCAAAAACATTTTGATACAATGCTTGTAGCCCAACAATAAAATAAATAATGGCTACATTACGCATAGCTACGTGGAACGCCAATGGCGTTTTAATGGCAAAATAATATTCAGGCCACATATATCAACATACAGCTGGAGGACAGCACTCACCTCACACTAGCGGCCGTATACTCACAACTCACACCAACAGGCACGAAACATAAGTCACTGTAGAGAGCCCACTCATCTCTTCGCCCACCGACTGAAACCGTTTTGCCGATAAGGAATTCCTCTGGCGGCTGGGCCCGTAGTGATGCAGATACAAAATGTGTTCACGCCAAACCAGGCTACTAGCACGTTCGCGCTACCGTCCTCACCCGTAAACTGCCACCAGCAACACTCCCCAATTCCTAAAGAAGTAATTAAAATAATCAAAGACAATCTCAGCCCGGGCTGCGACCTTATAACACCGGAAATAATCATCCAGCTACCTCACTTTGCAGTTCGCTACATAACCCAGCTCTTTAATGCCATCACCAAGCTTGGTTACTTTCCACAACGATGGAAGAGGTCCTTAGCTACAACACCCTCACCGACATTGAGAAGTGGCTCTCTGACTGGCGAATAAAGGTAAACGAGTAAAAATGCAAGCACGTGACGTTTACGCTAAACAGACAAGACTGCCCTCCGCTCTTATTAAACAACATACCACTTCCGAAAGCAGATGAGCTAGCATACCTAGGAGTACGCCTTGACAGAAGACTCTCATGGCGCAGCACATTGAAGCCAAAAAAACTCAACTGAAACTCAAAGCCAACAACTTACACTGCCTCATCAACTCTGGTTCTCCGCTCAGCCTAGATCACAAATTCTTACTCTACTATTCTGTATTGAAACCTATCTGGACCTATGGCTCACAGTGCCAGCAACAGCAATATTGACATCATACAGCGAGCACAATCAAAGATTCTGAGAACCATCACTGGGGCACCGTGGTACGTTCGGAATGAAAACATCCAAAGAGACTTAAATATCCCATCAGTTATCAATGCAATTACGGAACTTAAGGAAAAATACCATAGCAAGCTTTACTCGCACCCAACCACCTGCCAACCCACCAAAGAAATTTTTAGGGCCGTTTAATCATAGAAAAGTTGGAAAAATAATACCACTGTTCAGAACAAAAAACTTCTTATAGTTAAGATTTTTAAACTTATTTATAGTTCTTAAATAAGAAGATTCAATAAATAAAAGCAAAGTAATAATAATAAAAAAAAAAAAGAAGAGACGAATTAAGTGAACAGCCAAATGGCATGCGGCCGCTGAAGCTTGTTGAAACCACTGGGTTATTTTAGAACGGCGGAAAACGACGAAAAAAAAGGGTCCAGAAAACGCCTGCCCGCAAATAACTTGAATCCAACAAACCAACAGGCAAAACAAATACTCGCCGGCTGATGGTCACAGTACCACTTTGTTTCAAGCCCGTCTGCGGCGAACGACAATGACACGACCTGTGTGGTACACGAATAATTGTGCGCCGCGACTCCGGAGCGGATCCGAAACTGGTGAAAGTTGCACGTGCTCGGAACGCCACCGAAGAAAATTCGGCCAGAAAATTTCAACGGCCGACTGCTGCTGCGGGCGGATGGTGCGCTATGTGGAGTGGACATCAGAGTTGGGACCGGGAGTGTAGGCAAGAAGATCCGAGATCTCGATGGACGTTGAGCTTTCTTATATTTTGTTGGGTCAAAAAACCAAATTAGGTTGATGTTGTCCCGTAATCCGAAAATAATTATAAATAATTCAGAAAATATTAATCACATAAATTCACTTATTCTCCAACTTTATAATTGCGAAGCCGGAACGGTGTAATTAAAAGCTTGGCTGTTCTGCCGTCGGCAAGCAGTGAGTGCGTAAGGTACGCAAGAGAGAGGGAGAACAATCAACAACAACACCGCGGCCTGTGCAGCGGTTAAATCGAAACTTTGGACAAAAAATCCATCGCCCTCCCGCCTTAATGGATTTGTTATAATGTTGTTGTTTTTGTCTCGCTTTTAATTTGTATTTATATTAACTCGTAGTTTAATAATTTCGTAGCGGAGGTTCCTGGAAAATGGCAGATAATATCCGTATATGGAATATATGGGCATGCATGCATATGTAAGGGCACAGTAAAGCGTCGAAAAGTAGACTGCATTTGGATGTATTGAATATCTGTAAAAGGATGTGTGGGATGAATATATATGTAACTATGTTTAATGTATTAACCAGAGAACTGCAGCAAGCCACCGGCACCCTACGTGCACCCGCTAAACACCGGGTGTCTCAACACCCGGGTGTTTGTAATCTCTAATTTTAGAAATGACAAACACCCGGGTGTTTTGCGTGTTTTGAGTGGCGAGTGTGATCGGCTCTCGCGACGTAGGGTGCCGCATTGATCCGGATGCGCGGACACCAGGGTGTTTGCAGACACCCGAATATTTTGAGCGGGTGTTTGTCAGTACCCGCGATGACCGGTGTGAGTGGCACCCGCCACTCAAAATTGTTGAGTGTGATAAGGGTAGCAAAAAATGCCACTCTTGAACACATGTAAATATATATATTGTATGAATATATGTATGATGTATGAACATATGACCATATGTATGTAAGTTAAGTAAAACATTAATTATTGGTTTCACAAGAAAGTTATTCGGACCAGAGGTCCGGGTTTATTTCAATAAAATTTAGAACTGAAGTTGGTTTACATGTTTTGGTGTTATTTATGCCACCGGCTCCGTCGCTGCCTCTGCCTGCCAAGGTGCCAACTCCGTCGCTGCCTCTGCCCGCGTCGGTGCTGTTGGTTGCCGTCAGCGCTCCCGCGGGAAGCGCTCCAGGCGCTGATTTTGCAGTTTTCTGTTATTGCATCTGCACGGCCGGATGCGCGTGCAAGCTTTTGCTATTTGTTGTTTTAAATTCTTCTGGTGTTAACTCCTCCACCTTTAAAATTGAGTGTCCCCACTCGTTGCGGTCGTTGATCGGTTTGTCATCGGTGTTTGGGTTGATACGGAACTTTGTGACCATCCTAATCAAGATGCAGATCGTTATTAGGACGACTCCGGTGATTATGACGCAGCCCATCAGAATATCGGCTGCGTGGGGGGTTGTCTTTAGCAGCTCCAAGGTTTTGGTATTGTTGGCATTAAGTTCCTTGACCAATTCTAGTGATAGTTTCTCTTCCAAGTTTTTGATGGTATAGGTTCCGGCATAGGTTAATGGTATACGGAGTACTTGTTCGTGAAGACTTTGTCATCAATTTATATTGTGGTATTGCTGAAATTAATGACAAATGACCCATTAGGCGTTGACGTTGTTCCTTTGACTGAGACTTCGCCGCTGAATTTGTTGAGTAAGATAACTCCGGGTGCGATTATATCGATGGTGGGGATGTGTTGGTTGTTGATTCTAGTGCAGGTGGCAGGGCGACTTTTTAGGAGGTTTGGTAGGCAAGATGAGTTACTAATGTCTACCATATTCTTATGTTTACAAATCGTTATTTCATTATAGCTATTACATTTCGTACTTTTTGCGAATAATTTTTCCATACATCTAATTACATTTTCGGTTTCTGTTTTGTTGACATGTTGACCTATTTTTATTGGTTTAAATAAACTTTCTTCACATAGCTTGGTGTCGGTTACAGGGATTTTTACAATATAGATTAACATTGGTCCGTTACTGACTATGTTTACTTCTGCTATGTGCATGGCTTCCTTGAAATGGGTGTAGGGTAATTGCTTCTGGTCAAATATTCTTTTGACTTCACTGATCTCCTGGTCTCCTAGTATTTGGGGGTTACTTATGTCTGCTTTTGCCCACTGTATGGCCTGGTCAAGATTAAGATTTGCTCTTTAAGCATCTGAATTTGAAACATTAATGTGGTGCTAATATCATTTTGGGCGTTTCCTTCATATTTTAAGTGTGTCTGTGGTATGTTGGGGAAATAATTTCGAATTTGTAGGATTTTTCTCTCAAGGATAGCAGTATTTGATTTTTGAACACATTTATTGGTTCTTCTGCCATAGGTATTAAGGTTGCTAAAACTACTGTGCACGGTTTCTGTCATTGCATTTAGTTCTTCATGCGGAGGTCTACTAAATGCATCGGCAACCACGTTTGCCTTGACAGTTTTGTGCAAAAGTTCGTGGGTCTTTTCTTGTAAAAGTAATAATAAAAAAAAATCGGGTCGGGTGGAGCTTCCGATAGACTACCTGTAGGCACTGCCCACGGGTCACTTTCCGCTACCTCGCAGAGTTTCAGAAAGCATTCGCGCTTGCTGGTTCTAATCGCCTTCTTCAGTGCTCTTTCTGCGACCATATACTCCTCATGGCATGCTTCTAGGCGCGAGGTGCCACGAGCTCTATGAAAAAGTTGCCTAGTGCGCAAGCAAGTGCTGCGCTGTGCGGCAACCTCGTCGCTTTACCAGAAAACGGGGGTGTCATGTCTTCGGTACGTCTTCCTCGTTTCCATGCTTCGGTCGCCTCCTCCACCCTCGCTACCATTTTGTCCCCTGCAGCGCTAGCGCGGTGCGCTTAATCGACCGCCAGGTTGTGGAGAGCGGCCACGTACTAATCTTGACTTATGATGTCCTGACGGTAGGCCGTAGGTTGTTGCACGGTAGCCTTGCTGTTGTTATGCCGAGTCCGACGTGGATTGCTTCGTGGTCACTGCCTTTTTACACCTCAAATGTTTCGAGGATTGATTTGCCTCTAGAAGTTTTGTTTGATGATCCCCACTCCAGTGCCCACGCGTTGAAGTCCACGACGTTACTGTGCCCTCGTATATCGCAGCTGAGGTCTTGATGAATGCATCAAGGGAGAGGCTTGGGGCCAGGTAGCAGATATAGATCCAGAGCCTGCCTACCTTTACACGGACAAAACTGTTGGTTGCCGTGACCTCGACTATCTGGGTAGCGACCTCCTCGCATATCGATAGGCTGCTTTGCCGGTTCGGACGAGTACGTCTGCATCCTGAGAGGTATTGTTTGCCACATGCTTGATGCTTCGTGTTCTTTTTGCCCGAAGCGACGCAAACAAAGCAACTACCACCCCTCTCTATCGGGCTCTTGCATCTACTTACAATGTGGTCCAGTTTCAGGCATCAATAACACCGTGACGGGCCACTCTTACTGCAGATCCGGCACAAAGACCATCCTATTTTAATGTGAGAGACTGCCTTCCCTTCGGGGACGGTTAGCCTCCCCGACGGCAGTTTGGGTCCCTGCGAAGCTTGGGCGAATGCTTCGAACCTTCACCTTAATCGCATCTATCCTAAGTACACCTAACCCTGCTAACGCAGCTCTCCAGGTTTACAAACTGGCTATCGTTCCTTCTTGTGACCATGGCAAGGATCTCGCTGTACGATTTCCCTTCCGCCTTGTCCGGGTTGTCTTTCGTTCTCCTTGTGAACGTGTGCCATTCGTTCCTCGCTGGTGCTGGGGCATCAATCGTGTTTAGCGCTTATGGGCGACGACCTTTTGGTGTCCCTGTGGTGACCTCGGTGGCAGCTCAGTAGCAGCCACGGACGCTTTTCGGGTTTCTCCTGGAGAGCGCTTTTAAACACCCTCTGGGCTTGCAGCACCTTGTCGGCAGAGCTCCCCGCAGTGTCCGAGCATCTCGGGCATTCTCTTTTCGGCGCCTTCTGAGGTGTTCATCCACTCACAAACGGGTCCCCAGTGATCTCCAGCGACTGGATTCCGTAGGTTAGTTCTCGCGGCTGCTTTGCTTGACCGTTGGCAAAACTGCTTACGAACCTGCTACCGTAAGGGTTTTCAGGGTGTGATGAGTATAGCTATTTGCAGTGGCAGAAACGCTTCCCATATGTTGAGTTTATTGTTGTGTATTTAAATCTTCATATCCTGAAGTTAAAAGGTCGTCGCTGTCCACGCTAGAAGCTTCATAATAATTACCGCTTCCACTTATCTACGCTGACCCATGAACCAGCGTGTAAGCAAGATCCGACACTTGGGTTTTGATGTATAGGTACTAGAGGGCTGCATAACACCATTCTATTTGTTTGCATTTAGAGTACTCATTCGTTTTAGTATGTATTCAGAATACATACCATTCAGTTGTCGCGATCTCTTTGCGTTCACTTCGTATGCGTTCGGAGTTTTGGGCACCCGAGCGAAATGAAGTCAATGAATGCGCGCGAAAAGTAAATGAAGCCAATGAATTTTCAATAGAAATTCAGAGTACTCTGAATACTTTATGTTGTCATTGTGTAAAATGAGTTCGGACAGCGCGGAGGTAAGTCTGAGTTTTCTGTGTTTGTGTATAATTATGTGCGTGTGCGTCTTATTTAATAATATTGTAGCATTTGTCTAATACATATATATAAATTGTGTTGTCAAATATAAATATTTAAAAAAGAATAGTAAAAAAAAAGTAAGTAATAATAAATAAGTAATAATAAACAATAATATTAAAACACGAATTTAGCATCTTTTATTGAAACTCACACACACACACACATACGCAGACAAGACATTCGAATCACCCATTCACTTTACTCGGTCTTCACTTCATTCGTTTCAGAATGTGCCGTTTGAATTGAATGAATTGAAGTCGGCGCTCGTTGCCGACTTCACTTCGTTCATTTGCAAACGCGCCGAATTCACTTCGTTCGTTTCAACACGAATGTCTCATTTGCCGGTTTGAATGGTGTTATGCAGCCCTCTAATAGGTACCAGTGAAATTCACGAGACTAAGACAATTAAAATAGGGTTTGTTTAATTTGAGAAATTCCCGCCGCGATGCAAGATCCAAAGCGATAAAATAGTTGGTTTTGCGTGTACGGCGTACATTTCAGCTCATCACGCTTTAGCGGGGCATCAGTGTGATGCGTGACAGGTGATCTTCGAGCTTATGGTGTGCGTACGAGTTTAAAAGCCACTAAAGTGTCGCAACGAGATGTAAGATATTTCAAGTCTGCACACTGTGCCAAGTCTTGGCGAATATCTGAATCCAATTTGGTTAACAATATGAAAATTAACCTTGGATCTCGTTCTTCGCAGTTTTGTGGCTGATGTTAGTGTTGGTATCAGCCGGAACTGTCATAAAACTCATTAGAAACGATCGGGTTTGTCATAAAGCTGCTGTAGCCGCAACCAAACTTCACGACAGTTCTCATTGCAGCAACATGTTTGACTTCCTCGGGCAAATTAGATTTTAGGTAACGCCAACGATTGTTGGCAGTCATTTAAGAGTGCATTAGTCACAATCGATGCCGTAAACATGTCCGAGAAATGGTTTTAATTCCTACAACACCCGGTAAAGGTAGAACGTTTAATTAGCTTAAACTGAAAGTCCACCTGCTTTCCTACGTGGTATTTAGCGTATTTAGCGGTATTTAGCAAGGGTCAGGGTACTATTGGTCGCACACTCAGCCAGTAATTCCTCAAAGGTATTGCTTAAAATTGCATTTGTAGGATAATGCTTCTCCTCATAGGCATCAATGTCGTCGTCAGGGTTTTGGAAGCATTTTAGACAATATCAGAAACAGATATAAAGTTGAAAACGTGAGTGTCGAACCCTTTATGGTTATACATGTTTAACATTAAAATATTTTCATGTACCTCAGCTAAGCAAGTTTTAGTTAATTTCTTTTCGATATATTTTCTTCCCTTTTCAATTATAAACATATATATTTTTTTACATTTAGGAATTATATGTAATTTTTTCATTTATGAGATAGAATACTGAGTTTGGCTTGCTTTTATGTCTATACATAACATTCATTATTTGAAAAAAATCATAATGAGAAATCACTACTTGCCTCTACAATTAATTTTTTAAACAAATTTTATTTTTTTTTTTATTTTTAAAAATATTTTCAAAAACTTCTTTAGTCCAAAGTCTGATTCTATTGAATATATGTTTAAACAAGAGAGAACGCTATAGTCGAGTTCCCCGACTATCTGATACCCGTTACTCAGATATTGGAAGTGCCCAGGGGAGTCTTCAAAACTGACAATTTTGGGCGGTTTGTGGGCGTTAGAGTGGGCGTGGCAAAAGGTTTGTTTGCAATCAATAAAAATTTACAGGACTAATACAAAAATGAAAAATTTTAAAACATTTTTCAAAAGTGTGGGCGTGGCAGCTTCGAGCAGTTTTTGGGCGTTAGAGTGGGCGTGGCAACATGAATCGACAAACTTGCGCTGCGTCTAGTTTCTGGAGTCTGTATGCTCAATCTCAACTTACTTGCTTTTGTAGTTCCTGAGATCTCAGCGTTCATACGGACGGTCAGAGGGACAGACGGACATAGCCAGATAGACTCGGCTATTGATCCTGATCAAGAATATAGATACTTCATATGTTTGGAGAGCCTTCCTTCTTCCTGGTACATACTTTTCAACGAATCTAGTATACCCTTTTCCTTTACATGTAACGGGTATAAAAATAATAATTATAAAATAAATACAAATATGCAAGTTGTTTACTGCTAAATTAATTTCTTGGGGAACGACGTGCGGACATAAGCACTAAAGAATTTTTGTCTACAAATATTTTTTAAATGTTGCAAACTACTCAAACTTATCACAATGCCTAGCAAAAACCTCATCAAAGTTACCGAACATAAATGACTAAATCCGTTTGAAGGTGTTATATGCTGCAATTAACTTAGAGGTATCAGCGAAGCTGAAATTATGGTCACAACGCAGATCCCCATTCAAGAGAAAGAAAATGCCCCGTATTTAAAACGTACTAAGAAATCCAAGCCCTAAAACGTATCAAAAAATTTAACAATCGTAGAGCCTGGGCTATATACAAGACCAGACATCAACCGTATGGATCATATTAATCATCATTGGCATGTAGCTACACCTTACTCGGAAAGACCAACAAAAAGGAAGCGAACACTGACGAACTATGCGATGTCTACAAGCTCCCTCTCTACACTTCGGCTAAGTCTACCTCTCAAACCAAACAATCAAACAATTTAGAACAAAAATTGACCCAAGAGAGAAAAAGGAACCTTAAAATTAGTAATGAAAACATGCAAAATACAATAATAACTAGATTTAAGTTAAAGACTTTATTAAGTGCGGATTCAATTAACAGCATAAATATGGAACAAAAAAAACCCAGTCCCCTAACATAAGCTATTCAATCGTCATGACACTAACTATTTCACAATAAATTTTAAACGGTTATTTTAAGAACGACAACGAACTCCTTATACGTATAATACAAATGAGTCCCAAATTCATCTCCCTCCAAGAAACACATATAGTTTATAACCAAATATTCCCTATTCCAGTAAATGTTGTATTGTTTCATTCAAGGCTGAACTTAAAATCCACTGTGACGCAAAAATCAACGACACATTACAGGATAGTGCCCACTTTACCATTACTATATATAGGTTTAGCTCACAAAACAAAAAAATATACAATTAAACACCGAGATTCATTACAAAATAAGCAAATTGGGAAAAAAAGGAAACTACTAACAGGAAAAATTTCCACCGAAAATCCAGTCGCCTAAAACACCAACAGAAAACTACAATTATTAAAAAAGTGTAAAGCATGGACAAAATTTAACAGGACAAATAAAAACCTCATCAATTTCAAACGTTCGCGTTAAAGTACAGAAAAGAAATCCGAAAAAGCAAAAAAGCGAGTATAGACAAACCCACATCCAGCACCTGCCCCGACATCGAATGTGAAACAATATGGAATAAAATACGATGATTTTGTGGCAAAAAAAAGGCAACAACGATCCATTGTATCCATGATGATTTGCCGCATAAAAATGTAGAGTTCCTGGAATATTATATAAACCAATTAGAACCCGTAACTGCTCTAAACAGTTTAAAAAAAACAACCCCAGGCAACGACCGAATAAATTACACAATGATAAAACATTCCTCTGATGTCTTAAAAAAAAGACTGATAAGACTCAATAGAGTCTTGAAATCTCAAATTCCTTACATGTACAAGATTAGCATCAGAATCCCAATCCACAAACTCGGTCGAGACAAGTCGACTCTTGATTTCTACCCATACCACTCAACTCCTGTAAATCCAAAATACTGGATAAGATAATTGCTAAAGGACTATGGTGGTTTGTCATAACAAACAAAATAATCTATTTTCATCAAATGGGCTTTAGAAAATCTATTGCAAACTGTTTACTATACGTGGGCGCTCTAGTCAGCAGAGCCCTTTCGGAAAAAGGATACGTTGCGGTTATTTAGCTAGACTTTGAAAAAGCTTTTCGTAACTTATTTTGATACTGCAGGCAGACGATCTTAAAATAAGTAACGAATTTTATGACTAGCCAAAAAATTTGTGTTCGAACGAATCAGGCCCACTCAGCACATAATCTACACAACGGCATACCACAAGGATCACCGCAATGACAACTGAAAGACACAAAAAGCTTACATTTTTAGCAAACGCAAACGATTTTAAAATAATAATAAACCTCCTCTTTTTACAAAAATTAGGTCGATCTTGATAACAGAGATTATAGGTCGAAAAACGAATTGCATTTGCAAAATAGATTCATGTCTATACGAAATAAAAACAAGAGAGAACGCTATAGTCGAGTTCCCCGACTATCTGATACCCGTTACTCAGCTAGTGGAAGGGAGAAGGAGAGTCTTGGCGGTTTGTAGGCGTTATAGTGAGCGTGGCAGAAAGTTTTTTGGCAAATCGATAGAAATTTACAAGACCAATACAAAAATGAAATAATATCAAAACATTTTTCAAAAGTGTGGGCGTAGTAGCTTTGGGCGGTTTGTGGGCGTGCAAAAGGTTTTTTTGCTTGCCTTGTTGGGCATGATAAGTCCAAATGTTCAAAAAATTTTAATTTTATAACACCATCCTAAAGAGACGGAACTCTCAGTCTTATTTCAAAAATGCTAAGAAACGTAAGGAATTCGTCGTTGTGTAAAGGGCGAGAACACTGTTTTAAAATAGCAAGTGATGAGGAAGAAGAGTTTATATACTGCCGGGTAGGAGGCCAGAAAATTCGCCTAGTTATTGACTCAGGATCAAGATTAAACCTCATCAGCAGCTCGAACTGGTAACTGCTACAAAAGAAAGGCCCTAGATTTTTCAATGACAGATCATAATCGGAAAAACAGTTTCGAGGCTATGCTTCTTGCTATGCTATGCTATGCTTGAAGCAATTCGTGTTTTTGAGTCACACATTTCAGTTGAAAGAATTATTAAAGAGATTCCGAAATATTACGTTATCTAAAATGGTCGACAATCATTATTGGGGCGAGACGCAGCTATAAAACTCAATGTCCTTCGCCTTGGTTTGAATGTCAACCGCGTTGAAAAGCCCAAAATAAAACTTTGCATAGATCCCGAGACAAAGCCGGTGCAACAGCCGGTATGAAAAATTCGGGTAGTTTTAGAGGGAGAAAGTTCATGCTAAGCTGGAGAAAGCCCTTGAACGTGATATAATCGAACCAGTTATGGGTCCAAGTTAATGGATCTCTCCTATCGCACTGGCATTTAAAGTGAATGGAGACATTTGGTTATGCGTGGATATACGATTGGCAAATATGGTAATTCAGCGGGAAAACTTTACCCATTTTTTAATTCTTTATGACATAATTGAAAGACGAAAGATGCCTATCACCAATTAGAATTGGTAAGTCTAGTAGGAAGATTACAACGGTTATAACGTCTAATTGGGCTTTCGATATAAAAGATTTATGTTCGGCTCCTGCGACTTTCAGAGCCGCACAATGGCGCGAAAAATACAGATGCTATACAAAAATCAAATATTTGATGCCAACGGATCGTTGCATGGGATATCGCATTCGACAGGTAATAGTTCAAAGGGGTTGAATCCAAAAATGATTAAAATCGGTTCAGTATTTTAAAAATTACACGTGTTCAAAGATGAACCTTTTTTGGGTTGCAAAAAAATCAGGTATTTTTTTTAGAAATTTCGGACTTTGCGGTCGATTTTTAGGTAAACTATGTAATAGACCTGCTTGGTTATGGTCTCTATGGAAAGGGCGATCAAATCTCGGTAAAACATAGGTAGAATAAATGTATAATACTCTTTACAAGTGCTAGATTACCTGTTTTACCAAAGTACTAATTTTCACATATTTTTCAAAATTGATGGAGAAAATAAAGCGATTCCCTGGGTTGGGAGTATGAGGTGTTGTTATACCCGTTACTCGTAGAGTAAAAGGGTATACTAGATTCGTTGAAAAGTATGTAACAGGCAGAAGGAAGCGTTTCCGACCATATTAAGTATATATATTCTTGATCAGGATCAATAGCCGAGTCGATTTGGCCATGTCCGTCTGTCCGTCCGTCTGTCCGCCTGTCTGTCCGAATGAACGTCGAGATCTCAGGAACTACAAAAGCTAGAAAGTTAAGATTAAGCATACAGACTCCAGAGACATAGACGCAGCGCAAGTTTGTCAAGTCATGCTGCCACGGCCACTCTAACGCCGACAAACCGCCAAAAACTGTCAGTGTTGAAGACCTCCTTCGCACTTTCACTAGCTAAGTAACGGGTATCAGTAAGTCGGGAAACTCGACTATAACTTTCTCCCTTTTTTTTGAATTATAATAAAAAGAGATATTGGCGGCTTGTTTTTTAACCCCTGACTTTGTAATGATTTTAAATGAATGATTAATTATTCTTCAAAAATATTAAATTAAGTAAAATTGAATGATTATTTTTAATAATTTGTAAAAAAAAAGGTAAAAATAGATGAAATAAAAACAAAATAAAACATAAAAATAAATAAAAAATGTTCTTTAAAATTTATTTATTTTTTGTTTTTAAAACATTAAATATTTACTATATTAGCATTTTCAGAGAAAACAAATGAAAAGTATTTGCCGAAATTGCATAAAAATTTAGATATCTGCCTCGAAAAAAATTAATTTTCGAGTATAAAATCTACTATTATTTCACCACATTATCTCACCATATTGTATGACCACTTAATCAAAATGTACTAATATTACCTTTCATTTAAAAAAAATTATGAAAATATCTCAACTGGTTTAAGAGTTTTGATTTTTGTAGCCCAAAAGTTTCTAAGCCGCCACTGTGCGCCGCACTATGGGGCCATTAATTAATATTAATTAATGGGGAATTAATTAATAACTCGACAACGAAGCATCATATTTATGTTCTGTTTTTTATTTATGTTAATGATAAAAATAGTAATATATTTGAGGTAAAATGGGCGTGGTCCTGCGTTCAAACAAAAAAAAAAAAAACAACACCAATTTTTGTTGTCGAAAAAAATTTTTGATTTAAAAAATGTAAAATATAATCTTAAAATATACCAATAAAATAAAATAAAAAATCAATGTAAACATCGCACCGCTGTAATTGTCCGCGAGCTTGCCCAGTACTTTTCCAAACTTCTAACTCCCTTCTAACTGTAACTTGTTTACGTCTTATGCTAGTTTAATCGTATGGCGTGAGTACAGCCAAAGCTTAAGTTAGTCACATTCTTGATCTGCAAGAAAACGTACGCATCGGTGTCGAACTAATTAATATTAAGTGTCTGAAATTAACCAATAAATCAAACTAAACAGTAACACTGGCGGGTTTATTTATGAACATAAAAAAATCTGGTCCTTCGAGAGCTGGAATACCGGAACTGCGTTTCTTTCGGGCATTTGATTTTGATTATTGGCTTTTTGGCAAACGGTGATCTATAGATTCCTACATCGTATAGAATCGTTCCCTTCTTTCGACCACCATGCGGAGTGTGATTCAACAACGGGGCTTCTGCAAAAGCCAAATTACTCGTGCGCATAATAAGGCCTTAAAATTTGTTGATGACATTCATTCAGTGCAAACAATAGTTGTCCGCCTGGCGCAACTACAGGAAAATTATTTATGTATGCATTTAAATCGGAAGCCGATTGGGAGAACCCTGACGAGGATTTTGACGCATATGAGGACAAACATTATGCTACACAAGCTATTCTCAGCAATACTTTGGAGGAGTTGACACGGGATGTCACCTCAAACAGTATTGATGCCACCAGCGTTTAAAAAACTGTCGTAAGTTTCATGTCACATGATTTTGCTTCTGCTTCTGCTTCTGAAAAATCAGAAGTCGCAGTCAAAGCATAAGTAAAAATCCCGCAGCGACGAATATCAAAAATCAGCAGCAGTCGCCGTTTTTCGTTTTTTCGCTTTCTGCTTTGCTGTTGCTTTTCATGCCTTCGACTGTTTGCTGCTTTTGATTTTCGTTGCTATTGCTGCTGACCAACAGTCGCAGCAGCATAAGTCGGTGCTTTCGACTGTTTGCTGCTTTTGATTTTCGTTGCTATTGCTGCTGACCAACAGTCGCAGCAGCAGAAGTCGGCGCCTTCGACTGTTTGCTGCTTCTGATTTTCGTTGCTATTGCTGCTGACCAACAGTCGCAGCAGCGTAAGTCGGTGCTTTCGACTGTTTGCTGCTTCTGATTTTTGCTGCCGAGCAGCATAAGGCGACAGATGCATGAGGCGACAAATTCATTCAGTAGCCGCGACTTTTATTTAATTACGAATGACTAAATTTTTTGGAAATTACTTATACGCTATACTTCTTGTACTTTTTTATTTTTTGGACTTTCTTTTTGTATAATGCTTATAAAATAATACAACTAATCAATTTTAAAAAAATTATAGAAACAAAATTAGCAAAAATAAAAACCTAATAGTATATGAATTTTGAAAAATGATACATAAATAAATTTTCATTGCTTTCTGTTATAACTATTATTTTACTTATTTTATACCCCACTAAGAGTAAGTTCTTCGTTTTCAAAAAGTGCAAAGTATCAATGGCCATGTCCAAAAAGGTGGGATTTAATTTGACTAGCAATATGTTCTCAAGAACATCCTGGCTTAATCGATTGCGGTAGTCGGTAAGCAACACCCTCAGAGTGGAGAATGCTCGTTCAATCGACACCTGTTATAAAATAAGAAACTATCTAAGAAGGAACCTAAATTATTTATGCCATTTTTATTTACCTGAGTTGGCGGTACGACATAACAAACGTTACTAACTGCGTATAACTCCTGGTCAGTATACTGCTTTCCTTTCCAGTAAGATAGCACGTCTATGTCAAATCTTTGATATGCAAGTTGTAGATTTTCAATTTTTGTGTACACGTCTATTGAACTATTTACTTTTGATTGAACGCCTTGCGATAAATAGGCCTCTAACATTTCGTCTTCCTCGTCAAAAAAGAAGTTGTCTATTTGATTGAAGCTAGAGTTGGGAGTTGAACACATATTGCCAGTAGGGTTCAGACTATATAGTCTGTCCCAAATGGATTTTAAATGATTTATTGCGTCGGTTTTTTGTTGCGGAGACAATATATGTTGAAAGAGGGGATCCAAAAACAAGCATGAAACAACAAATTTATTATTTAACAATGTTTTTGTTCGTGTTTCTATTGAATTTAAAATTTTATTTCCAATAGTTTTTGTTAAATTGTGACTTGAATCATTGACTATTTTTTCGGTCAATATTTTTAGTTTAAGCCATTGTGCGTAAGAATTACTATAATGTAGTTGCTCCTCTTGGAATCTTTGTATAGATTTTTGCAAGGGACTAAAAACATTACAATATGTTTCAATAAAATCCCAAAACGAGGCATCTACATCAAAATTCTCTTCATCCATTCTGTTTTTAAGTGACTCAATTTTACTTAAAATATCTTTCGCTTCCAACAAGTTTTTTAACATTATGTACGTGGATCCCCATCTTGTTGGACAGTCTAATTGTGACACTTTTAATTTTTTAAGCTCAAATATTTCGCGGTATCCATTCGATGGTTTTCTAATATATTTAGTCATATTCCTACAATTAAGTAGGTATTTAATTATGTCCAATGATTTATTTAAATCGAGGGCAACCAGCTGTGCTGTGTGCAGCACAACGACAAACTTCAATATTTCCTATTAAAACTTTGGGAATTTTTTCTATTAAGTCTATTTTATCCAAATAATCGTCGTTGGTGCACTCGTAATCGTTCTCTTCATTATTTTGTTCAGACACAAATGACAAAATATAATATTAGTTGCCTGAAGCATATTTGCCCCGTTGTCAGAAGTAATAGATACGATTTGATTTAAATTTATATTATATTTATTAAGCACTTTGATCACTTCGGCTGCAAGATTTTTGGCTCCACGTGATCCTGCACCTTTCAACTCAATCATTCCTAATATTATAGATTTTATTTGAGCCGAATTTATATACTGTGCACTTATTCCAAAAATATTTCTGGACATACGCGTTGCACTGTCTATTTTCAAAGATAATAACGTGTTTTTAAGTTCAGCTGTTATATGTGTTCTTATATTATTTGCCACTATTTCCAATGTATTTTTACAGTTTACTGCGTTTAATTTCATCATTTTTCCTTCTGCTGTTTTTAGACCTTCACAAATTGGATCAAGTATGTTTCTCATATTCTGTGAATTTAGAACATTGAAGGGAATGCTATCTTCGGTTACCAATCCTATATATGATCTTATTAGTTGTTTTTTATTTACTTCAATTTTTATTTTATTTTTTTTCTTATTATTTTAGAAGAAGAACTTGATGAAGTTTCAAGATTTTCTAAACTAATGACATTAACATCAATTTTGTGTTGTTTTTGTAAATGTGCTTTTAAATTTGAAATTCTGTTATTTTTTTGAGAACTTTTACATATATTACATACAGCTAAGCCCTCGACTGCCTTATTTTCAAAATATTTCCAAACTTCACTTGGTTAGCAGAAATATGCAAGTGAGCGTACGTGTCAATCAAGCAGCAAACGTTTTACAAGTAAAATTAATATGCGGAAATAAACGCTGCGACGGCTGCTGTCGCTGCGGATGACTTTCAAAATTTGTCGCCTCATGCGTCTGTCGCCTTATGCTGCTCGGCAGCAAAAATCAGAAGCAGCAAACAGTCGAAAGCACCGACTTACGCTGCTGCGACTGTTGGTCAGCAGCAATAGCAACGAAATTCAGAAGCAGCAAACAGTCGAAGGAGCCGACTTCTGCTGCTGCGACTGTTGGTCAGCAGCAATAGCAACGAAAATCAAAAGCAGCAAACAGTCGAAAGCACCGACTTATGCTGCTGCGACTGTTGGTCAGCAGCAATAGCAACGAAAATCAAAAGCAGCAAGCAGTCGAAGGCATGAAAAGCAACAGCAAAGCAGAAAGCGAAAAAACGAAAAACGGCGACTGCTGCTGATTTTTGATATTCGTCGCTGCGGGATTTTTACTTATGCTTTGACTGCGACTTCTGATTTTTCAGAAGCAGAAGCAATATCGCTCGCAGCAGAAGCAGTGAAAAGCAAAAATATTGCGACTTCTGCTAATTCGACTGCAGCTTTTCAAACACTGGATGCTCGACGCGCAGCTACAACGCACCACGCAGACACGCATCCAAGACGGGAAGAGCCGAAGTGCACATCGTGCCAGCAGAATCACCAACTGTTTAAGTGTCCTCAATTCATCGCACTCGACATTGCATCTCGCCGAGACTTCCTCAAATCAAGAAAGCTCTGTTTCAATTGCCTCAGCCCGGCTCATATGGTGGGCAACTGTACATCGAGGCATACTTGTCGAATCTGCCGCCGCAAGCATTATACTTTGGTTCATGGCTCGTCGCAGCCAATTCAAAATGGCAACAACATTGACACAGCAAGTGTTGACAGCCGCGATTGACCAGCAGTCTCACATGCGGGATCTACAATTGGCCACAATCAACCGCTAGCTCGAGAAGGTCATCGCTTGGGAAGCGAGACTCCCGCGGAAAACAACTTTACGCATCATACTCCGGAGAATATTCCGGCGGCTGGTTCTCAGACTCTGTTGCCAACCATCATTGCTGACGTCATCGACGCCTGTGGAAACACTACAACCTGCAGGCTGCTCCTGGACACTGGATCTACAATAACCTTGGCATCGGAATCATTTGTTCAGCGAATAGGCGTGCGTCGAACGCACGCACGGATTTCTATTCTCGGTCTCGCCGCCAACAGCGCGGGCGTTACCCGAGGACGCGCACATATCAAGCTGCGCTCTCGTCATTCGGGCCAAACTGTCGAATTGGTCTCGTTCATTCTCAACTCGCTGACGTCATCACTTCCTGCCCAAGTTATTGACACCTCATCCTCTACGTGGAGGCAAATCTGCGAGTTTCCTTTGGCAGACCCAACGTTCTGCACACCTGGAGCAATCGTTGTCATTGTTGGATCGGATAAACTTTGGTCTCTATACACAGGAGATCGGAAACACTTTGGTAACGACTTTCCTATCGCCCTCAATACTGTATTTGGTCGGATTCTTGCAGGCTTTTACTCTGCATTCGGTGATCACCCTACTTCTGCGGTTACTCATCACGCGGACCTAGACACGATGGTTCGTTCATTCTTGGAGATTGACAGCATTCAGCCTAATCAGGCTCTCTTGGACGCCAGCGATCCCACAGAGCGTCATTTTGCTGCCACACACAAGCGCTCGACGGACGGGGTGTACGTCGTCGAGTATCCCTTCAAGGAGAAGGCACCGCCTATTGATTCGACCTTGCCACAGGCCATCAATCGCTTCTTCTCGCTGAAACGCAAATTTCGTCGGTATCCAGAATTGAAGCAGCAGTACGAAGCTTTCCTGGACGACTACTTGCAACGTGGACATATGGAACAACTGCCCTCGGCTCAGGTTGAGGAGTCCCCAGACACCTGCTTCTATTTGCCGCACCACGCTGTCATCAAACTGGACAGTCTGACTACCAAATGTCGTGTAGTTTTTGATGGATCAGGAAAGGACAGCTCTGGAGTATCGCTCAATGACAGACTACATATTGGTCCACCGATTCAACGCGATCTTCTTGGCGTTTGTCTACGCTTCCGGCAGCACCAATATGTTTTATGCACAGATGTCGAAAAGATGTTTCGAGGCATTAAAATTCAGCGCATTGTTTGGCGTAAGACTGAGAATGAACCTCTGCTTCATTTTCGCCTGCTGACGGTTACCTACGGATTGGCACCGTCACCATTTCTAAAGCAACTTGCCGACGATCATGGCCATAAATACCCTGCAGCAGCTCACGCTCTTCTGCACGATGCCTATGTGGACGATATCCCTACAGGCGCCAACACATTCGAGGAGCTTATGATTCTCAAGGACGAGCTTATAGCCCTCTTGGATAAGGGAAAATTCAAGCTACGCAAGTGGAGTTCTAATAGTTGGCGTCTTCTGAAATCATTACCAGAGGAAGATAGATGTTTTGAACCTATCCAGCTCCTCAACAAATCAGCTGCGGATTCACCTGTCAAAGTTCTTGGTATCCAATGGAACCCTGGGAAGGACGTTCTGTATCTCAACCTAAAGGGATGCGATGCGACCATTTCTCCGACGAAAAGAGAACTCTTGTCTCAGCTATCAAGAATTTATGATCCGCTTGGACTGGTAGCGCCGGTCACAGTTCTACTCAAGCTAATCTTCCAAGAAAGCTGGACAAGTGTCCTGCAGTGGGCCGACCCCATTCCTGAAAGTCTACGTACGCGCTGGAGAGCCTTAGTAGAGGATTTGCTAGCACTTACGCAATGCGTAAGGACGCACAGCGCCGACTTATTCGACATGTGCAAAAGAAATCCTTTGCCAGAGAATATGCGCAGCTAGAGAATCGACGCCAGCTTAACGCTAAATCGCATCTTATCCGGTTTTCTCCGTTTCTGAATGATTATGGAGTAATGCGAGTCGGTGGGAGAATCGAGAAATCTACACTCAACTACAACGCCAAGCACCCGATTCTGATACCTAAAGATACACCACTAGCTGGACTGCTGGTTCGACATTTTCATGTCTCCTATCTGCACACTGGAGTTGATGCAACGTTCACCAATCTTCGTCAGCAGTACTGGATTCTGGAAGCCCGCAATCTCGTCAGAAAGGCAACCAGATCATGGGAGAGCTACCAATTCCTCGAGTTCAAGCTAGCCGCTGCTTTCAACACACAGGGCTGGACTACGCTGGACCGATCGCAATCAAGGAATCAAAAGGAAGAGCTCCACGCATCGGAAAGGCATGGTTTTTTATTTTTGTGTGCCTCACTACAAAGGCACTTCACATCGAGGTTGTTAGAGAGCTAACTGCACAGGCTTTCATCGCAGCCTTTCAACGATTCATTGCCCGCCGAGCGAAGCCTACTGACCTGTATTCGGACATCGGAACTACATTTCATGGAGGCTTTGGATGACATGAGACGTCTGGCCATTCAACAAGCCAAAGATGAGGAACTAGCAGGATTCTTTGCTAATGAAGGGATTTCTTGGCACATTATACCCCCCCCCCATTTTGGAGGGATGTGGGAAGCTGCAGTTCGCTCAATTAAACTCCATATGAAACGGATACTTGGATCAAAGGCTTTAACGTTTGAGGAGTTCTCTACTATCCTGACTCAAATTGAAGCTATCCTGAATTCACGCCCGCTGTGCCCAACTGGGGATAATTCTTTGGATCCACTGACCCCTGCTCATTTTTCGACTGGATCTCCGTATACTGCATTGCCTGAACCCTGTCGTCTGGATATGCAAGTCAATCGATTGGAGAGGTGGAATCAGCTGCAAGCCATGGTTCAAGGCTTTTGGAAAAGGTGGCATATGGAATACCAGCGGACAAAGTGTCATCTGAAAACCGAGAATCTGAAGATCGACACACTGGTAGTACTCAAGGAGCCCAATCTACCGCCCTCTAAATGGATTCTTGGCCGCATCACCGCAGTGCACGCAGGAATCGACGACAAGGTCCGAGTCGTTACAGTGAAGACTGCTCACGGATTATACAAACGCCCAACTGTAACTTGTTTACGTCTTATGCTAGTTTAATCGTATGGCGTGAGTACAGCCAAAGCTTAAGTTAGTCACATTCTTGATCTGCAAGAAAACGTACGCATCGGTGTCGAACTAATTAATATTAAGTGTCTAAAATAAATCAAACTAAACAGTAACACTGGCGGGTTTATTTATGAACATTTAGAAACGGAGAGAGCCGGACTCACTTTGTTTCTCTATTTAAAAATTATAATACACTACAAAAGTTGTGTTTTATTAGGGTTAGAACTTGAAGATTATTGGGACACCACAGTTAATTTCAACATTCTACGATCACAAACACATATTACAAACCACAAGGATTGGACTGCATGTTATAAGTAACACTTTTGATAATTGTTTTTGCACTTTTTGTCACTTCAAACTTGCAAGATTTTTCAGCGATTAACGAAAATTCGGTTATCGGTGTGGTAGCGCAAACGAAACAGCGAATAGGCGTGCGTCGAACGCACGCACGGTTTTCTATTCTCGGTCTCGCCGCCAACAGCGCGGGCGTTACCCGAGGACGCGCACATATCAAGCTGCGCTCTCGTCATTCGGGCCAAACTGTCGAATTGGTCTCGTTCATTCTCAACTCGCTGACGTCATCACTTCCTGCCCAAGTTATTGACACCTCATCCTCTACGTGGAGGCAAATGTGCGAGTTTCCTTTGGCAGACCCAACGTTCTGCACACCTGGAGCAATCGTTGTCATTGTTGGATCGGATCAACTTTGGTCTCTATACACAGGAGATCGGAAACGACTTTCCTATCGCCCTCAATACTGTATTTGGTTGGATTCTTGCAGGCTCTTACTCTGCATTCGGTGATCACCCTACTTCTGCGGTTACTCATCACGCGGACCTAGACACGATGGTTCGTTCATTCTTGGAGATTGACAGCATTCAGCCTAACCAGGCTCTCCTGGACGCCAGCGATCCCACAGAGCGTCATTTTGCTGCCACACACAAGCGCTCGACGGACGGGGTGTACGTCGTCGAGTATCCCTTCAAGGAGAAGGCACCGCCTATTGATTCGACCTTGCCACAGGCCATCAATCGCTTCTTCTCGCTGAAACGCAAATTTCGTCGGTATCCAGAATTGAAGCAGCAGTACGAAGCTTTCCTGGACGACTACTTGCAACGTGGACATATGGAACAACTGCCCTCGGCTCAGGTTGAGGAGTCCCCAGACACCTGCTTCTATTTGCCGCACCACGCTGTCATCAAACTGGACAGTCTGACTACCAAATGTCGTGTAGTTTTTGATGGATCAGGAAAGGACAGCTCTGGAGTATCGCTCAATGACAGACTACATATTGGTCCACCGATTCAACGCGATCTTCTTGGCGTTTGTCTGCGCTTCCGGCAGCACCAATATGTTTTATGCACAGATGTCGAAAAGATGTTTCGAGGCATTAAAATTCAGCGCATTGTTTGGCGTAAGACTAAGAATGAACCTCTGCTTCATTTTCGCCTGCTGACGATTACCTACGGATTTCACGATTTCTAAAGCAACTTGCCGACGATCATGGCCATAAATACCCTGCAGCAGCTCACGCTCTTCTGCACGATGCCTATGTGGACGATATCCCTACAGGCGCCAACACATTCGAGGAGCTTATGATTCTCAAGGACGAGCTTATAGCCCTCTTGGATAAGGGAAAATTCAAGCTACGCAAGTGGAGTTCTAATAGTTGGCGTCTTCTGAAATCATTACCACAGGAAGATAGATGTTTTGAACCTATCCAGCTCCTCAACAAATCAGCTGCGGATTCACCTGTCAAAGTTCTTGGTATCCAATGGAACCCTGGGAAGGACGTTCTGTATCTCAACCTAAAGGGATGCGATGCGACCATTTCTCCGACGAAAAGAGAACTCTTGTCTCAGCTATCAAGAATTTATGATCCGCTTGGACTGGTAGCGCCGGTCACAGTTCTACTCAAGCTAATCTTCCAAGAAAGCTGGACAAGTGTCCTGCAGTGGGACGACCCCATTCCTGAAAGTCTACGTACGCGCTGGAGAGCTTTAGTAGAGGATTTGCTAGCACTTACGCAATGCCAAGTACCACGGTATATTGCGTCACCATTTCGAGATGTTCAACTACACGGATTCGCCGACGCATCCTCGCACGCCTACGGTGCGGTAGTTTACGCTCGAGTTGCAGTTGGATGCAGCTTTCAAGTGACTCTGGTTGCCGCCAAAACACGGGTGGCCCCGATCAAGCCCGTATCAATTCCACGTTTGGAGCTAAACGCTGCGTTTCTTTTATCTCGATTGCTTTCTATTGTCAAAACATCACTAACAATTCCTCCTTTCAGCACGAGCTGCTGAACAGATTCCGAAATTTTGCTACACTGGCTTTCAGCTCCCCCTCGACGGTGGAACACCTACGCCTGCAACCGAACTTCTGAGATATTGAGCGACTTTCCCCGTAGCTGCTGGAACCATGTTCGCACGGAAGACAATCCTGCTGATTGTGCTTCCCGAGGACTTCATCCGTCAAAGCTTCTGGAGCATCGACTGTGGTGGAAAGGTCCGTCCTGGCTGGCCACACCCACCTCTGAGTGGCCACCTTCTACAAGCAAGTTCAGCGTATCTTCAAGTTTCGATGTCAACACCGAAGAACGAGCCATAAAGCCCACGACTCTACATAACTTTCCTGATGAAAGTATACACGAGTTACTCATCCACAAATTCTCAGCCTGGACGCGTCTTATAAGGGTATCTAGCTACTGTCATCGCTTTATTCACACCCTTCGATCTCATCATAGGAATTCGGCACCATTCCTTACGTCTGAAGAGTTGCTGGACGCACAGCGCCGACTTATTCGACATGTGCAACAAAAATCCTTTGCCAGAGAACATGCGCGAATCGACGCCAGCATAACGGTAAATCGCATCTTATCCGGTTTTCTCCGTTTCTGGATGATTATGGATTAATGCGAGTCGGTGGGAGAATCGAGCAATCTACACTCAACTACAACGCCAAGCACCCGATTCTGATACCTAAAGATACACCACTAGCTGGTTCGACATTTTCATGTCTCCTATCTGCACACTGGAGTTGATGCAACGTTCACCAATCTTCGTCAGCAGTACTGGATTCTGGAAGCCCGCAATCTCGTCAGAAAGGCAGTCTTCCAATGCAAATCCTGTTTTCTTCAACGAAAGGGCACAAACAACCAGATCATGGGAGAGCTACCAATTCCTCGAGTTCAAGCTAGCCGCTGCTTTCAACACACAGGGCTGGACTACGCTGGACCGATCGCAATCAAGGAATCAAAAGGAAGAACTGCACGCATCGGAAAGGCATGGTTTTCTATTTTCTTGTGCCTCACTACAAAGGCACTTCACATCGAGGTTGTTAGTGAGCTAACTACACAGGCTTTCATCGCAGCCTTTCAACGATTCATTGCCCGCCGAGCAAAGACCTGTACAAAGACCCTACATTTCATGGAGGCAAGCAAACTTTGGATGACATGAGACGTCTGGCCATTCAACAAGCCAAAGATGAGG
This sequence comes from Drosophila yakuba, assembly GCF_016746365.2. Classification (NCBI taxonomy): domain Eukaryota; kingdom Metazoa; phylum Arthropoda; class Insecta; order Diptera; family Drosophilidae; genus Drosophila; species Drosophila yakuba. The sequence goes on along the minus strand of NW_025048816.1, from coordinate 1,262,115 downwards.
AACTAGCAGGATTCTTTGCCAATGAAGGGATTTCTTGGCACTTTATACCCCCGTCTGCTCCCCATTTTGGAGGGATGTGGGAAGCTGGAGTTCGCTCAATTAAACTCCATATGAAACGGATACTTGGATCAAAGGCTTTAACGTTTGAGGAGCTCTCTACTGTCCTGACCCAAATTGAAGCTATCCTGAATTCACGCCCGCTGTGCCCAACTGGGGATAATTCTTTGGATCCACTGACCCCTGCTCATTTTTCGACTGGATCTCCGTATACTGCATTGCCTGAACCCTGTCGTCTGGATATGCAAGTCAATCGATTGGAGAGGTGGAATCAGCTGCAAGCCATGGTTCAAGGCTTTTGGAAAAGGTGGCATATGGAATACCTGACATCTCTTCATGAGCGGACAAAGTGGCATCTGGAAACCGAGAATCTGAAGATCAACACACTGGTAGTACTCAAGGAGCCCAATCTACCGCCCTCTAAATGGATTCTTGGCCGCATCACCGCAGTGCACGCAGGAATCGACGACAAGGTCCGAGTCGTTACAGTGAAGACTGCTCACGGATTATACAAACGCCCAATTGCCAAAATCGCTGTACTGCCTCATTTAGAAACGGAGAGAGCCGGACTCACTTTGTTTCTCTATTTAAAAATTATAATACACTACAAAAGTTGTGTTTTATTAGGGTTAGAACTGGAAGATTATTGGGACACCACAGTTAATTTCAACATTCTACGATCACAAACACATATTACAAACCACCAGGATTGGACTGCATGTTATAAGTAACACTTTTGATAATTGTTTTTGCACTTTTTGTCACTTCAAACTTGCAAGATTTTTCAGCGATTAACGAAAATTCGGTTATCGGTGTGGTAGCGCAAACGAAACAGCGAATAGGCGTGCGTCGAACGCACGCACGGTTTTCTATTCTCGGTCTCGCCGCCAACAGCGCGGGCGTTACCCGAGGACGCGCACATATCAAGCTGCGCTCTCGTCATTCGGGCCAAACTGTCGAATTGGTCTCGTTCATTCTCAACTCGCTGACGTCATCACTTCCTGCCCAAGTTATTGACACCTCATCCTCTACGTAGAGGCAAATCTGCGAGTTTCCTTTGGCAGACCCAACGTTCTGCACACCTGGAGCAATCGTTGTCATTGTTGGATCGGATCAACTTTGGTCTCTATACACAGGAGATCGGAAACGACTTTCCTATCGCCCTCAATACTGTATTTGGTTGGATTCTTGCAGGCTCTTACTCTGCATTCGGTGATCACCCTACTTCTGCGGTTACTCATCACGCGGTCCTAGACACGATGGTTCGTTCATTCTTGGAGATTGACAGCATTCAGCCTAACCAGGCTCTCCTGGACGCCAGCGATCCCACAGAGCGTCATTTTGCTGCCACACACAAGCGCTCGACGGACGGGGTGTACGTCGTCGAGTATCCCTTCAAGGAGAAGGCACCGCCTATTGATTCGACCTTGCCACAGGCCATCAATCGCTTCTTCTCGCTGAAACGCAAATTTCGTCGGTATCCAGAATTGAAGCAGCAGTACGAAGCTTTCCTGGACGACTACTTGCAACGTGGACATATGGAACAACTGCCCTCGGCTCAGGTTGAGGAGTCCCCAGACACCTGCTTCTATTTGCCGCACCACGCTGTCATCAAACTGGACAGTCTGACTACCAAATGTCGTGTAGTTTTTGATGGATCAGGAAAGGACAGCTCTGGAGTATCGCTCAATGACAGACTACATATTGGTCCACCGATTCAACGCGATCTTCTTGGCGTTTGTCTGCGCTTCCGGCAGCACCAATATGTTTTATGCACAGATGTCGAAAAGATGTTTCGAGGCATTAAAATTCAGCGCATTGTTTGGCGTAAGACTAAGAATGAACCTCTGCTTCATTTTCGCCTGCTGACGGTTACCTACGGATTGGCACCGTCACGATTTCTAAAGCAACTTGCCGACGATCATGGCCATAAATACCCTGCAGCAGCTCACGCTCTTCTGCACGATGCCTATGTGGACGATATCCCTACAGGCGCCAACACATTCGAGGAGCTTATGATTCTCAAGGACGAGCTTATAGCCCTCTTGGATAAGGGAAAATTCAAGCTACGCAAGTGGAGTTCTAATAGTTGGCGTCTTCTGAAATCATTACCAGAGGAAGATAGATGTTTTGAACCTATCCAGCTCCTCAACAAATCAGCTGCGGATTCACCTGTCAAAGTTCTTGGTATCCAATGGAACCCTGGGAAGGACGTTCTGTATCTCAACCTAAAGGGATGCGATGCGACCATTTCTCCGACGAAAAGAGAACTCTTGTCTCAGCTAGCAAGAACTTATGATCCGCTTGGACTGGTAGCGCCGGTCAGAGTTCTACTCAAGCTAATCTTCCAAGAAAGCTGGACAAGTGTCCTGCAGTGGGACGACCCCATTCCTGAAAGTCTACGTACGCGCTGGAGAGCTTTAGTAGAGGATTTGCTAGCACTTACGCAATGCCAAGTACCACGGTATATTGCGTCACCATTTCGAGATGTTCAACTACACGGATTCGCCGACGCATCCTCGCACGCCTACGGTGCGGTAGTTTACGCTCGAGTTGCAGTTGGATGCAGCTTTCAAGTGACTCTGGTTGCCGCCAAAACACGGGTGGCCCCGATCAAGCCCGTATCAATTCCACGTTTGGAGCTAAACGCTGCGTTTCTTTTATCTCGATTGCTTTCTATTGTCAAAACATCACTAACAATTCCTCCTTTCAGCACGAGCTGCTGAACAGATTCCGAAATTTTGCTACACTGGCTTTCAGCTCCCCCTCGACGGTGGAACACCTACGCCTGCAACCGAACTTCTGAGATATTGAGCGACTTTCCCCGTAGCTGCTGGAACCATGTTCGCACGGAAGACAATCCTGCTGATTGTGCTTCCCGAGGACTTCATCCGTCAAAGCTTCTGGAGAATCGACTGTGGTGGAAAGGTCCGTCCTGGCTGGCCACACCCACCTCTGAGTGGCCACCTTCTACAAGCAAGTTCAGCGTATCTTCAAGTTTCGATGTCAACACCGAAGAACGAGCCATAAAGCCCACGACTCTACATAACTTTCCTGATGAAAGTATACCCGAGTTACTCATCCACAAATTCTCAGCCTGGACGCGTCTTATAAGGAAATCTAGCTACTGTCATCGCTTTATTCACACCCTTCGATCTCATCATAGGAATTCGGCACCATTCCTTACGTCTGAAGAGTTGCTGGACGCACAGCGCCGACTTATTCGACATGTGCAACAAAAATCCTTTGCCAGAGAACATGCGCGAATCGACGCCAGCATAACGCTAAATCGCATCTTATCCGGTTTTCTCCGTTTCTGGATGATTATGGAGTAATGCGAGTCGGTGGGAGAATCGAGCAATCTACACTCAACTACAACGCCAAGCACCCGATTCTGATACCTAAAGATACACCACTAGCTGGTTCGACATTTTCATGTCTCCTATCTGCACACTGGAGTTGATGCAACGTTCACCAATCTTCGTCAGCAGTACTGGATTCTGGAAGCCCGCAATCTCGTCAGAAAGGCAGTCTTCCAATGCAAATCCTGTTTTCTTCAACGAAAGGGCACAAACAACCAGATCATGGGAGAGCTACCAATTCCTCGAGTTCAAGCTAGCCGCTGCTTTCAACACACAGGGCTGGACTACGCTGGACCGATCGCAATCAAGGAATCAAAAGGAAGAACTGCACGCATCGGAAAGGCATGGTTTTCTATTTTCTTGTGCCTCACTACAAAGGCACTTCACATCGAGGTTGTTAGTGAGCTAACTACACAGGCTTTCATCGCAGCCTTTCAACGATTCATTGCCCGCCGAGCAAAGACCTGTACAAAGACCCTACATTTCATGGAGGCAAGCAAACTTTGGATGACATGAGACGTCTGGCCATTCAACAAGCCAAAGATGAGGAACTAGCAGGATTCTTTGCCAATGAAGGGATTTCTTGGCACTTTATACCCCCGTCTGCTCCCCATTTTGGAGGGATGTGGGAAGCTGGAGTTCGCTCAATTAAACTCCATATGAAACGGATACTTGGATCAAAGGCTTTAACGTTTGAGGAGCTCTCTACTGTCCTGACCCAAATTGAAGCTATCCTGAATTCACGCCCGCTGTGCCCAACTGGGGATAATTCTTTGGATCCACTGACCCCTGCTCATTTTTCGACTGGATCTCCGTATACTGCATTGCCTGAACCCTGTCGTCTGGATATGCAAGTCAATCGATTGGAGAGGTGGAATCAGCTGCAAGCCATGGTTCAAGGCTTTTGGAAAAGGTGGCATATGGAATACCTGACATCTCTTCATGAGCGGACAAAGTGGCATCTGGAAACCGAGAATCTGAAGATCAACACACTGGTAGTACTCAAGGAGCCCAATCTACCGCCCTCTAAATGGATTCTTGGCCGCATCACCGCAGTGCACGCAGGAATCGACGACAAGGTCCGAGTCGTTACAGTGAAGACTGCTCACGGATTATACAAACGCCCAATTGCCAAAATCGCTGTACTGCCTCATTTAGAAACGGAGAGAGCCGGACTCACTTTGTTTCTCTATTTAAAAATTATAATACACTACAAAAGTTGTGTTTTATTAGGGTTAGAACTGGAAGATTATTGGGACACCACAGTTAATTTCAACATTCTACGATCACAAACACATATTACAAACCACCAGGATTGGACTGCATGTTATAAGTAACACTTTTGATAATTGTTTATGCACTTTTTGTCACTTCAAACTTGCAAGATTTTTCAGCGATTAACAAAAATTCGGTTATCGGTGTGGTAGCGCAAGCGAAACAGCTGGCGCGCCGGCTGGAACATTGTTAGCTGCTTTTCCGAATGCCGTGAATTACACCGTCGACGTGATAATTGTTGGTGCCAACGAACCCGAACAAAGTCTTTACCGACCATACCGTTTTGTTAAACAAACAAAACTACATTTGGAAAACAAATAGACTAAAATTCTTGGGGCACATTTTGTCAGACTCGGGAATTGAAGTTGCCCCTGAGAAGATTTAGGTTGTTAAATCATTAAGAGTCCCAAAGAATTAGGAAGAAACCCGCAGTTCTCTCGGTCTCATTACCTATGTTGAAAAATCCTGATTTGGATGGGAACACGAAACCCTTACGCCTATTATTACGAAAAAAAAAAAGCAAATTTCAAAGGGGCGATACCGAGGAAAAGGCTTTTCAAAAGTTAAAGTCTCATTTAGCAAAGGATCCTAATCTTGCTTATATTACCCGAAAGAACCGCACCCGGTCAATTGCGGAACGCTCTGTTTTCCTGCAGTTTGATACTAATAGCGATCCGTTGATTATTTCATTTGCCAGAAAAGCCCTGACTAAGGTTTATAGGCGGTACTCTCAAACGGAGAAAAAGAGTTTAGCACTAGATAAATTCTACTATTACCTAGCTGATTTTCATTTTGAGCTGGTAACAGATCATAAGCCCTTGAACTATTCTCAAACCGACATCGAATCCCCCGGCTCGTACTAGAGATGGTAGAGATGGTTACTACGCCCTTAATCATAAAATTTTAAAGTAATCTAAAAAACTGGAAAGGAAAATATATTTGATGTATTGTCTCGATTTTACCAATCAACGTCAAGTCCAACTACCTATAGAATGGAATATAAGTAGCATCTTGCGGATAGTGGAAAGCGCTATTTCCAAAACAATGTACATCTCCGAGATCGCAAAATCGTAGTTGTCAAACGAAGAAATTGTCGATGAAATACACGGTTTGGAAAATGACTCTTGGGAATGAGAAACGGCAACAAAATTATATCCATTTCGATTTGTACTGTTGACCATAAGACCTCTCCTGCTATGAGGAAATCGCATTGTAATCCTAACAACTCTTCGCAAACGGATACTCGATTTGGCACATGAAGGACACCCAGGAGAATCAGCAATGAAACGCCGCCTATGATCCAAGGTATTGTGGCGCTGATCGAAAGAGATCAAAACATGCAGGGTACCCCAGTCGATAAGACCAGCCGCAATGGACAGAAATCGATTACCTACGGGTTCGTGGATTTGGGTGGCGTCAGATCTGGGGACCCCTACCTAACAATTCATCTTAGTTTTTATAGACTATTTTTCTCGCTATATGCGGTCGATCTCATCAGGCAGTTTGATTGAAGTCATGAAAGAAATATTTTGTAGATTGGGCTATCCAAAATGGGGCCAAAAATATCGACATTAAGGTTGAAAGTGTAAGTACAAAACGTAATTTTTCTAAGTATACTAATACTGACTTTCGACCAAACATAATAATAACATAGTAAAGATAGCTGGTGGGAGCAGAATATTAATGAGGAACATACCGCACTTAAAAGGTATATGTCGCCCCAGTGCCCGAGTCGAGGACCCAACAAGCCATTCCAACATCTTTTCAGAAGGCCCTAGAAGACCTGCCATCTGAAACACCTGCTCAACACTCTCCTTCGAATGTGAAACGCCTGAAGCTGCGTCTTATAAATAAAGGAGGGGTGAGGGAATCTGTACCAAACAGCGAGAGCTGGAGAGGCGTGATGAGTGGGCAGCGAGAGCGAGTGTTAGTTAATTGTGAACCACCAATAAACCAATAAAACAGATTAATAACAGAAGCTCTGCGTGTATTGATTGTATATTTTCGGGGTCTGCAAAAAAACATCCAACTAACCGTATAACAAATACCAGGAAAATGAAGAAATTGGAGCGCTTGAGAAAATCTAGAGTTGCCACCTTTTTTACAGTTTTAATTCCGATGTTTGCAATTCCTTTACGTTTTCGATTTGTAATCAAACAATTTTTTTTTTGCTTTTATTTATTGAATTGTGTTGTATAAGAACTAACAATAAGTTTAAAAATCTTAACAATAACCAATTTTTAAAAAAGTTATTATATTTTTCCAACTGTTCCTCGATTATACGACCCTAAAAATTTGTTCGCTGGGATGGTAGGTCCTTTTGACGAAGGCGGGAGCGACGGCTGAGTTCTGTTAGACCCCTCGCTAAGTTCATTTGAGATCCGTAATTACATTGATGACAGGTGGAATATTTAAGTCTCTTTGGATGGTTTCATTCCGAACGCACCACGGTGCCCCGGTGATGGTTCTGAGGATCTTTGATTGTGCTCGCTGTATGATATCCATATTGCTGTTGCTGGCATTGACCCATTGCTGTGAGCCATAGGTCCAGATAGGTACGGAAGAGTAACCCCTTGTAGTGAAGGCTGATGGGAGAGCCAGCGTTGATGAACCAGTGTAAGTTGTTGGATTGATTTTTTTTTTGGCTTCAATGTGCTTGCGCCATGTGAGTCTTTTGTCGAGATACATTCCAGGTACATTATCTCATCTACTCTCGGGAGTGGTATGTTCTTCAGCAAAAGTGGTGGACAGTCTTGTCTGTATAGTGTAAACGTCACGTGCTTGCACTTTTGTTCGATTACTTTTATTCGCCAGTCAGAGAGCCACTTTTGTCTATGAGGTGCAATGCCAGCTGTGCTGTAGCTTGCATTGGGGACCTTGAACGGCTTAGAATAGCTGTGTCGTCGGCAAACATAGATACCGTAATCCGACTATTTGTAGGGATGTCGGCTGTATAGATGAGGTATAAAGTGGGACCAAGAGCTATGGGGGATTCCAGCCTCGATTTAATGGTCACCGGAAATGGCCGTGTTGCCTCGCACTTCGAAAGTTCTGTCGTAAAAGTATAACTTTAGAAGTTTGTGAGTACTTTCGGGTATGGTTTTTATACCCGTTACTCGTAGAGTAAAAGGGTATACTAGATTCGTTGAAAAGTATGTAACAGGCAGAAGGAAGCGTTTCCGACCATATAAAGTATATATATTCTTGATCAGGATCAATAGCCGAGTCGATTTGGCCATGTCCGTCTGTCCGTCCGTCTGTCCGCCTGTCTGTCCGAATGAACGTCGAGATCTCAGGAACTACAAAAGCTAGAAAGTTGAGACTAAGCATACAGACTCCAAAGACATAGACGCAGCGCAAGTTTCTCGATTCATGTCGCCACGCCCACTCTAACGCCCACAAACCACTTATATTATTTCTAACAAGTCATTTAATAAAATAATTTACAGGAACACTTGCAATTACAATTGGTATAATACTGTAACGAACTGAGTTTTTTATTTCTGCTCGCTACGGATTGCAACGGCTAGCTCCAATGCTCACTGTGGGAATCCTTGTTGCGCTGCGCCAATTTAGATACTGAATGTAAAATGTCTGGCCTTGATGATAGCGCCCACCACATGAGTTCACCAATGACCGCTTGATAAGCCAGTTCGTTGACTATTTTGCATCCCTCTTTATCACACGTGATTTGGAATCCGGCATCCAGTGGAGTTGCAGCTGCTCTACACTCCTTAATACCGTGCCGCTGAAGTAGATTTTCAAAATACTGGCTCTGACTTAACGTCATCTCGCCCAGCTCGCCTTCTCGCTGAACTTCCAGTCCAGGAAACATATTCAACTGTCCATGATCTACACATTTGAAAGATTGAGCGATTTTTCCTTTTATGCTCATAAGATCATTTTTATCTTGACAAGCTATGATGAGATCGTCCACATATACAAGAATAAGTGCAAGATGTACATGGATTAAAACCAATACTACGCAAAACTCCATCCAATTTACAGTTCCACTCTCTGCCAGATTGTTTAAGGCCATAAATTGCCTTCTTTAGCAAAAGCACGCCGTCCGCATGATCTTTGGCTCGAAATCCGAGTGGCTGTTGCATGTATACAGTGTCTGTTAAATCACTATTCAAATATGACGTACATACATCCATTTGGTGCAAATGCAATTTTAACTGTGCAGCCAGGGCAAGTATGAAACGTATACTTTCCATCCGACAAACAGGTAAAAAAGTCTCTGCATAATTAATTCCATACTGCTGTGAACAGCCCTTGGCTACTAGACGTGCCTTGTACCGCTGCACTTGCCCGTTCGCATCCCTCTTCACAGTGAAAATCCATTTGCAGCCTATAGCTCGTTCTGTTCTCGGAAGATCTACTATCTGCCAAGTCTGGTTGTTCATAAGAGCCTTGTACTCTCGATTCATCCCTTCCAAACATAATTCCGAATCAAGACACCTGATTGCTTCTTCGTAGCTTACCGGAATAAATACGTCACTGCTAGTTGCCACTCCTAAGACATTGTACTGCTTTCGCGGGCGTCCAGGTTTGCCTGTTCGAATCAGCTTAGGTCTGCCAGGACCCACTCGTTTTCCATCCTGCGAGTTTTCCTCACCCTCTGCACCGTCATTATCGTTGTCACCGTCTTCTGCGCTTATAAACTCGTCAATGCTGTGATAATTTTTTATGCCGACCTTGTCTTGGTCGTATGAGCTTTCGTCTTCCGAACTGGTGTATTCGGGCGAACCGGGGTTGAATTTTTTATCTGATCTTAAGTCGTTGCTGCAGTTGTCCCTCTCATCCTCCAGTTGTCCGTCTGAAAGACCACTGCCTTGTGGTAGTTCAAACGATACGAATCCAGCATCCTTTGCTATGTTATCAGCTCGCTCGTCGAAAAGTACGTCCCTCTTTTCGATAACTTGTCCTGTGCTCGGGTCGAAAAGCCTATACCCTTTGGCTGTTTGAGAATAACCAACCATGCGGTATTCCTTTCCTTTCTGCTTGAATTGAACCAAAAGAAAGAACCAAAAACTTTAAAATGAGATATTGATGGTTTTTTACCATTCCACGCTTCCATTGGTGTAATATCTCTCAGGGCGTTCGTAGGCGCTCTGTTCCGCAGATAGACAGCTGTGTATATAGCTTCTCCCCATAAAGACTCCACCAGGCCAGATTGCGTCAGCAAGCATCGGGCCATCTCCACTAACGTACGGTTAGCCCTTTCCGCTACTTCGTTTTGTTGTGGGCTGTACGGGATTGTTAATTGCCGCTTAATCCCATTCGCTTTTAAGAAATTGTCAAAGGTTGCGTTAACAAATTCCTTTCTGTTATCGCTGCATATGCACTTCAGAAGCTTTCCAGTTTGCCTCTCCACAAGTTTCTTAAATTCCACGAATTTTGAGAATACTTCGTCTTTGCCTTTCAAAAAGTAAACAAATATGCGACGAGACTTGTCATCGATAAACGTGAGAAAATATCGATTGCCACCCAATGATCTTGTACTAAAGGGGCCACATACATCTGTATGAGGTATGTGGAAACGGCTGAGCATGTATTTTGCTCACCATACATGTTTTGCAGGATGTATTTTGTGGTATATTACAACCTTCAATTCCACGAACCATGTTCTTCTTCACGATATCGGACAGACTGCGATAGTTGATGTGACCATATACCATAAAATACCATCGGCGTTTACAGCCGCATTACACTGATTGGACTTTTCATCGAATATATATAGATTTCCAGTTTTCTTTACTTGAAATATACACTCACCGTTTTGAATAATCTTTGCGTGCCTTTCGTTAAAGTGCACTAAATTGCCTTACAGACATGAAGTTTCCCTTCATTGTAGGAACAAATAGTACGTCGTTTAGTACAAGAGTGTAGCGATCCGTCTTTAGCTTGACCACTCCTTTTCCCTCTGCCATCAGAATTCCATCTCCTGCTAAGCCAATCGTCTCTGTGTGCTTCTCCAGGGTTGTAAACAAATTTTCGTCTCTTTCCCTCTTCTTTGATCTTGATTCGCAGTACCTCGAACTCCGGCAGTGTATCGCGCGTCTCGATGGCGATCACAACATTTTCGTACTCCTTGGGAAGGCTCGATAGCAGGATTATAGCTCGAAGCTCCTCACTTATGTCAATTCCCACCGACGATAGTTGATCCAAAACTTCACTGAAAGCATTCAGGTGACTGCAAACATTTTGGCCATCCTCCATCTTTAAGCTTAGCAAAGTTTTGTAGAGCGATACTTTTCTGACTGGTCCACTCGGTTGATGCATCTCTCTCAGTTTGGTCCAAACTTCAAACGATGTCGTACACGTTTTTATATAGCTTAGTTGCGACGTTTTAACGCTGAGAGTGATCATGGCTAGAGCCTTACTGTCACGGCTTGGCCAATTCGAATTTTCACCTGCCTCATCCTGTTTCAACGTGCCTGATGCCACGTCCCATAGCTCCGCGTGTACAAGTACGCTGCGCATCTGTATACGCCAAGAATCATAATTCTTTTCCTCCAATATGTCGATTTGGTATAGCGCACTCATAATGAAGCTTTTCGTTTTAGCGATCCGATTCCAATATCATCTGCTTGCACTCGTAATGCAGACACCGTCAACTTCTCAACTTTTACTCAAGAACCGCGTGGCCTATACATGCATATGTATGTATGTGTGTCCTGGGCCCATAACCTCTTAATGTTGATTCCGCTTGAGTAAAAACACGTCCGACTTTGTTGAGTATATACACAACAGAGATATCTTTATTCGATACTTTTAGTGACTGCTACTGCAGTACTTACTAGTACTATCGATACAGATTTTGTGTTAGAGATTACAGTGCTATCTGATAGTATCAATAATAATTACTAGTCTGATTTTATTGTCTAGAAGTTCCATTAACGTTTCCCTTAAAACTGTCACTGTTCAAGAATGAAAAACATCAGCAGCTGTTACTGAAATTCGAATTTGTGAATTTATTGGTAAAACTTCTCGGTCATCAACATCTAACAATCGAATTCCAGAAACTTTCAATTCATTTGTTTTTATATGAATCAAATTTGATATTATTCAAAACCGAGTATTCATTGCTTCAGTATCATTGATAACCAACTCTTTTTGAAGTCACTGATGGTTCATTAACTTCATCCAATTAATGAAGTAAACGTAAGGGAGGGGGGGGCAAAAAATAATAAAGAAATTTATAAACATTATTATTGAAAAGTAGTATAAATATTAAATACCGAACTAATACTGTAGTTATTACAAAAATTAAAAATGCATTAAAGGAGAAGCTCTATCTTGTAAACCTAAATTAGATCATGTAGAGATTTATTTTCTAATAAAGGTACATTTTTTTTAATTTGGAGTGGCTTTTGGCTCCACAAAAAAATAAATTTAATCTGCCATGTATGAAATTACTTTGTAATTCAGAATATCTATGTTCAGCTGGTGATGTATTTTGATATCACTCAATAGATGAATTTAAATGAACTGTGTTGTTAAGATAATAATATAAACCAAATAGTTGACCTAATAGTTGATACAACATTCCGTACAAAGTAGCTAATCAAGTACAAATTTTAATTCCATGGAAAACAATAACTATATTAGCAAAAGTAAGATTCGAACTGTAAATATATAAGTTCATACAAAAATCCTAATATTCCAATGGCAAGTATAGCATAAATTTTTCCTAAAGAACCGACAATATTATTTTTACCTAACTCTTGCCTACTAAGATTAGAAAGTATTAAAAATCAGGCTAATATTAAAATATAAGCTTCTTGGTGAAGCTGTTGATATAAAATAGGTGTTGAAAATAGGAACTCTTTATTTTTAGTAAAAGGGTATTCTAGATTTGTTGAAAAGTATGTAACAGGCAGAAGGATTCATTTCCGACCATATAAAGTACATATATTCTTGATCAGGTTCAATAGCCAATTCGATCTGTCCGTCTGTCCGCCTGTCTGTCTGTCCGTATGAACGTCGAGATCTCAGGAACTATAAAAGCTAGAAAGTTAAGTTTGTGGCGCCCAGACTAAAGCCGAGTCTGGCAACACGGCTTAAGCAAGTACTAACGCCAAGGCCTTTCCTGGAAGACGATAGCTTCTGATATCGTCAGACTGGCAACTCGAGACTTCCCCTCCGCTGCGCTACAAGCTTACGGCATCAATTCAACATTCTATTGTATTTATTAATTAAATAATGCAGTAACTACATAAGTTACTATAAGTTTAAGCATGCACACTCCAGAGGCATAGACACAGCGCAAGTTGGTCCGTTCATGGTGCCACGCCCGCAAACCGCCCAAAACTGCCACGCCCGCACTTTTAAAAATGTTTTGATATTTTTTCTTTTTTTTTTAGTATTGTCAATTTCTATCGATCTGCAGAAAAACTTTTTACCACGCTAACGATCACAAACCGCCCAAAACTGTTTTGAAATTTTTTTACATTTTTGTTCGTTTTGTAAATTTAACTCTATATACCAAAAATTATTTTGCCACGCCCACAAACCGGCAAAAACGGTGTTGAAATTTACCCGCTGAGTAGCGGGTATCAGACAGCCAAGGAACTCGACTATATAGTTATAAATAAGATTCAGTTGAATAATTTTGTTACATTCTTATTTGATATGTTAAAATTAGCAATTTTGTGTGGGAAGAAAGGCGCGCAAACTTATTTGTTTTCTTTTTGAATTTCTTTTAATCCGTTTACTTTAAGCTGACTATAAACTATACGCAAATCGATTTTTTGAAGTTTTGCTTTATACACAAATTCAAATTTTATTAAAGCCGTTTTATTGCATTAGAAAAGTACGAAAATTTAAGCGCCAATAGTAATTGCTATAAATAGAACCTTTTTAGTTGTTAACGTATTTTCTTAATTTTAAAAAATATAACTTAACATTTAATAATTGATATAATAGATGGACTAGAGCACTTACTTGATCGCTCTAATAAAATGAGAAGCCACATTTGCGTATTTGTTATTCGGGAATTCGGGAAAAAAGAACTGGAAATTTATATTAAACTATTTCGTGCCCAAAACAAATCAATAAATCGATGAATTTATGTACCTTGTTGCTTTAAGTCACCAATGAGAAAACTTACTCTACCTTAAATAATAATAAAAACATTATGTTTTATGGCATTCCGCATATTTTAAAGTCTATAAGGAATAATTTTCTGATAGCTAATTTTGAAACCTCTGGCGGACTAGTTGACTTTGATGTCATCCGAGAGGATTACGAATTAGATTAGTGACGAAGGTGTTACGTTAATTCAACTATATTTGAGTCAATGCGGGTATGTTTGGCAACTCAGACACTTAGTAACAACATTGCAGCGGCAATTAAAACTTGTAACCAAAACAAGCAATTTCATCGAAATAATGCCGAAAGTGCAACTTCTACTGCTGCATTTGTCAAAAAAGTTAACGATTGCTTTGATTGCATGAGTAGCTTTTTATTTTTAACTAGTAGAATTAACCACTATCGCCTTGAAAATATATTTTTGCGCGTTCGAGCAAAAGGAGGAAATTGCAGAAATGCTTCAGTTAACGAATTTAATGTAAAATTGCCTAGCTAATATCTTTACACATTTTTAAATTTTCACGAAAGTCCAATTGCGAATCAGATGATGATGTTATGTTGTTAGAGTTTGATTCGATTATATATTAGCATTGCATTGAAATAAAAAAAACACCACAGCAAAATTACTTTGTATCATTTTCTGAATATGTACAAGGTAATGAATGGTACTTTGACCAAAATAAAAATTACTTTATTGAATTGAATTAACATGTATACATGTATAAATATGTATATAAATGTAAATAAATATATACATTTTATATATATGTATAAAAATCTATATATATATATAGATTTATATATTATATATGTATATATATAAGCTATAACTGACTGCCGTCACAACTGATCTCCGGTATGATATACGAACAGTATAATAACAGAACAGAATATTAAGCGGTATTTTCTAAGGACGTATGTATATATATAGCAATAAAAGTTAGCTTTCAGTAAAATGTGTGTTCGTGGTAATGTATCATAGAAAGATATATCAAGAAATTTACATATCAGCCACGGGCTTTCAAAAACTTCTTTAAGAATAATTTCGGATGTTTAGAATGTTAAAACAACGATGTACTCGAGTTTCCCGACAGTCAGATCGCTGTTACTCAACTACGGGGAATGTATCGGTAAAATATTCAAACATAAAAAAAATTAAAAACTTTTTTAAGTAATGGGTGAAACAATATTTTGCGGTTTGTGGGCGTGTCAAAAGTACGGGCGGGACATTTTTTGGTGGCTTATGGTCGTAAAAGGGGCCGTAATAAAATAACAAATATAACATAAAAAATTCCGAACACTTTATAAAGGTAAGTGCCTTTAAGTGACCATTGTGTGACGTGAATATTATGTTTTCGGCATATCGATAGAAATTAGCAATACAAATATTTAAATTAAATCATTTCTGGATAGTACGGAGTTTTGGCAGTTTGCGGCCGATAGAATGGTGCCTATGTGTAGGCGGCACTAGTATCTGCATGCTCAGTTTCAACTTTCTTGCTTTTATAGATCCCGAGATCAAAGCGTTCATACGCACGGACAGCAGACGGTCATGGTCAAATCGACTCTGCTAGTTATTGGTATGATTTTTTTTCTCTAAGGAGCAAATGGTAAACAATTTTATAGAGTATACAACGAAGTTAATGGGCGATATCGTGGATGTCCAACTTAAATCGTATCTCGTGCTTCCATAAAGTAATATGTGAACAACCAAACTGTAAGTAAGAACATAAAAGACATGGGTAAAAGTAAAACAAAAATTAACAGATTACTGCGAGCTCTTCGTTTTCTGAAAACTATACAAAGATTTGCAAAAGACTGCAAAACCATCGAAATTTGACACAAACGGCTTGGACAATTTTAAAGAACCGTCGGAATCTAACCAAAAAACACTTACTTTTATTTTTTAATTTTACGATTTCTAAAGTGCGCGTGAGAATTCTCTGAAGCAAAGTTGCGTTGAGTCTACGTCCGTTCAATCTGCACGCTTAATCTTAACTTGCTAGCTTTTATGGTACTTGAGATCTCTGCGTTTATATAGATAGGCAGAAAGTCAGATTAACAGACAGGATTGACTTCGCTAGGTATTATGAGCAAAACCCTTTTGCTACCTGTTTACATACTTTAGTATATTATTTTACTTTAGTAGTAACAGATAGAACGTTAGTAATTATTCCAATACTCAAAAAAAAAATTATTTAATAAAAAAGTAGGTATATACATATATATTGATGAATATTCAGAAAAATGATAAATGAAAATGCATTCTATAATAATAATAACTTATAAAAATAAAATAATATTTTAAGATATTCATATTTTAATACACTTATTTATGATTATTTTGTATATATTCTTTTCTATTTGTTTTTTGGTTTCGGCTTTGCATATTGGAGAATTAGAGATTAAAAGAATAACTTAAACAATTTCAAATATGGTTGTGTTTCTAATGTAAATTTACTTCACATTAATTATTTTTAATCAAAAGCTTATCCAAAAAGCAAGGCCACATTATTCATTTGGCCGTTTAAAGTACGAGTGTTTGTGAAAGTTTAGAAATATAAGCTAAGTTAAGTTTTTGCGTGTTTGCAGTGAAAGAAAAATTCAATTGGAATTTACTGCCTTTCTAAAATGTTTGCATCGGGGGTAGGATTGTGAACGACAATGCCATTGGCTGCCTTCCAGATTCGGCTCACAATTTTAACACGTACCTGAAAACATAACGATAAAGCTATAGCTGTCCCTTTTCGGCTTTTTTCATTTTCCATTGGGCTGGAGAGCGAATGAAACGAGACCTACATCGTGAAACGAAGAAACAAGCAGCAGTGACCTTTCGGAGAGATTGCTATCGGATCAGCCCCTTTTAGTTCTAGAGCTGGTATTGGCTGTCTGAAGTAAAATGAATAAGCAATATTTTCTGTTTGTTTTATTCACCTAAGTATGTAGCCAGTACCAAACACAGCACAAAGTCATCGTTAATAGGAAAAACTTATTCGAGGGCTATCCAGAAGCCATCTGAGGAGTACTCGTCAGTACTGTTCAGACCTCTTATTTCATTTGACGGAATCGTGTCGAGTGGATATTCATAATAAATTCACTGACGTGAGCTTCTATGTGTTGTAATTTACATACATACTTTATTGTGCTAAAGAAACAAGAATCAGATTTTACATATTCTATGTGATTTGGCAATAAAAATATAGTGAATAAATCGACGTTAATAAATAAATCTCAAATAACGTCCATCGGAATTAAATTTAATAGATCTTTGTATTATGAAATTAAGCTGCATAAAAAGATTATAAAAGAGAATTAAGTGAGTGAAATCAAATTATAAACAAATTATAAAAGAATAACACATTGTTATATACAAACCTGTAGCTCTACATAGTATATCGTGTCTCATTAAATCTTTAAATCACCTTATAATTTTTTTAGTAATTGTCATATTGGTGCCAGAACGTTACATACAACATTAATTTTAGCATTTATAATAACAGATTTTAAGAGGCTTGTATACTTGTATATATAATATATGTAAAGACAACTTTTTTTGGAAATATTATTTATGCTGATAATTGATGCCTTTTCGTTTTAAAGATAAATATTTTTTAAATAAGTTAGCACACAGCACACATCAATTTAATTGGGAACTGGATTTAAAATATATTGCTTATGGGATATATTGGGCATTTTTAAATTATTATTAAATTGGGCATATTTAAGCTAAGCATCAGAAAAAAGGAAAAAAACACTTTCATTTTGAAATAATTTTTTTTCATATATTTCGTTTGATACAATGTTGGTTTTCACATAATTTAAATAATATTGATAATATTACTAATGGTTAGACCGTTTGTCTCTGTGAACGAGATGTCGTTTTCTAGAGAGTTCAAAGCACTCGCCGGAAATAAATCTAGCACCCTCAATATGATGATCTACAAACTTTTTCTTCAACGTTTTCCTTATAAGTTTAAGTTAAGTTCCGAACGCAAAACCCTTTTTAACTGTTGTTAAATCTTTGATTTAATGCTAGTTTCGGCTTTGTTAATACTTTATATGGTCGCAGATAGCTTGCAATCTTCTGGTTAAAATCAATCTACCCTCTGCAAACGTATAACATCTTTACCTTAAATAGATGTTACTGATACTTCGTATAGCAACAATCTGACATTTAATTTAATAATAAACAGTTATTTCGGCCTAGAAGTTAATCATATAAACGATTTTATTTAGAATATTTTTATACCCGTTACTCGTAGAGTAAAAGGGTATACTAGATTCCTTGGAAAGTATGTAACAGGCAGAAGGAAACGTTTCCGACCATATAAAGTATATATATTCTTGATCAGGATCAATAGCCCAGTCGATCTGATCATGTCCGTCTGTCCGTATGCCCGTACCTGTGTCCGTCCGTATGAACGTCGAGATCTCAGGAACTACAAAAGCTAGAAAGTTGAGATTTAGCATACAGACTCCAGAGACATAGAAGCAGCGCAAGTTTGTCGATTCATGTTGCCACGCCCACTCTAACGCCCACAAACCGCCAAAAGCTGCCACGCCCACACTTTTGAAAAATGTTTTGATATTTTTTCTTTTTTGTATTACCCTTGTAAATTTCCATCGACTTGCCAAAAACCTTTTTGCCACGCCCACTCCAACTCCCTCAAACCGCCAAAAACTGTCAGTGTTGAAGACTCTCCTTCGCACTTCCACTAGCTGAGTAACGGGTATCAGATAGTCGAGGAACTCGGCTATAGCGTTCTCTCTTGTTTATATTCAATAAGACATTTTTTATTCTCATTATTATTATGTCTTCATTTTAGTTTTTATCCTATGGAAAGAAAAAGAAGTAAATAATTAATATATGAAAAAAATGGTATTAATATATACGTTTTTTTTTATTTTAGCTGTAAAACCCTTCAACGAACTTGTTAAACAATTATTACGCATGTCAACGCACGGTCTTTCTAATACATTAAAAATTGAAAAAAAATCTTTTAAAGATCTACAAATTAATAGAGATCAATATTTTGTAACTGCCCCAAATGAAGAAGATTTGGTTATGAGTTTATCTCCAAAGGACATTCTGATACCTACTGCCATTTCTGAACATCATCAAGTGGATACTTCTGCAAAATTAAATACAAACGAAACATCGACACAAAATACCGTATCTACCGCAGCCGCGGCAGCGGTGGCACATCATCAGCACAACCTTTCTAGTATACACCACCTCCAAAATCTGCATAGTCAGCATCAGAGTTCTTTATTTAATAGTAATCACTCAACACCCTTTAGCGTGAACGATATCTTGAGTCCAATTGAAGAATCGTATCGCAAACTGGAACTGAACGGAAATCCACCGTCTCCGTATCGGTAAATATAAGTAAATCGTTACACTATATATACGTTATTCCACAATTCATCAAGAAACAGGAAATCATTAAATTTTAGGAGTCGTAAATACATTCAGAAAAAATCATCGAAATGTTTGAAAATTACGGTACACTTTACGGTTAGGCTTAAATTTTAGGTAAATTTTGACATTAACTAATGTTCATTAACATAAAAATTTTGGGAGGTTTGTTGACGTTATGATGGGGGCGTATCAATATTTTGAAATAAACTTGCGTTGGCGGCTCTAGAATCTGCATGCTTAGTCTTACCTTTCAGTTTCTTTAGTTCACGAGATCTCGACGCTTGTACGGTTAGATCCTCTACAAAATATCTGGTATACTACCCTTTTACTCTACGAGTTACGGGTTTATTGGGCCAGATTATTTAAGCGCACTTCTTACATAATTAATTAAAATTGTTTTCCATTTATATACGAATTTTGTTTAAAACTGTGAATATGATTTTTTTTTATTTTCTATAGACTTATTAGTACAGGAAATAAAATGCAATAAAATCCAAAGTAATAAATTCATTTATTTTCCCTCAGTTTATTATAACTTTTTGTTAAAGCTGTTATTGGCGCACTATACTGACACTTTCGCAACTTGGATCATCAATTTACGTCACCATTAACAAACCGTTCACAAAAATATATCATATAATTTATTCTAATCACTGTGGACGGTAGTGTTGAATCCTAAAGAAATATTTTTTTGTTAAATAGTTCGATATAAGAAACTTCAGTATTATCCCTTTTTGAAAAATTAGTTTCGCGGGAAAAACGCAATAAATAGCTAAATTTCCTTCATCTATAACTTCTTCACACCTGGGTTTAAAGATATTTACTATTTGTCATGAAGTCATTTTCAAATGCTATATACTTTACTGAAACCAGCTTTTGTGACAAAACATTTTTTATATTCAATTTATAACTAAAATTAAGTAAATTTCAAATATGGTATTTTCTTAGACGACTGTAAAATAATTTTTCGTAGAAGAAAGCGTTTTCAACCACATAAAGTATGTATATATATTCTTGATCAGGATCCATAGCCGAATCGAACTGGTCATGTCCGTATAACGTTTCGATCTCAGGAACTATAACAGCAATAATGTTAAGAGCGCAAGTTTGTTTCCAAATGCTTTGAAATTTTTTCGTTTTATTATTAGTCTTGTTAATTTCTATCGGTACACCAAAAATATTTTGGCCACCCCTTCTTACGCTCAAAAACCGTTCAACCCACTCTTTGCTTAGCAAAATAAGAAATTTCATGTTCGCATTCCCACTACCTGAGTAAATGGTATCTGTTAGTCAAAACTTTAAAAGTTTACACCCTTTATAATAAGACTGAATAAATAAAAATAAAAACAAAACTGAATATATATACGTTATATGGTCGGAAACGCTTCCTTCTGCTGTTACATGCCTTTTTAACGAATCTAGTATACCCCTTTACTATAAGATTTACGGGGTATAAAAAGTAGGCCTGACGACAGCAGGAAACAAACTTGAAAAACTATTATGTTCCTGAAGTCTGCTAAATCTGCTATTGATCATGTTAAAAAATATTCGAATCTAGTATGTATGTATAACCTTTACCAAATACATAAGAACTAGACATTATTTTAATGTCTTTGCTTTTACTCTACGAATATAACAAGGGTATACGGGTATATAACTACGGGTATAACAAGGGAGAACGCAAAAGTTCCCTGACCATCAGATACTTGTTACTGAACTACTGCGAGTGCTAGTGATAAATTAGAAAATTATTTTACCATTGTGTAGAAACTGAAATAGTAAAATAAAAAAGTAATTCAACAATTTTTCGAAATTGTAGCTGCTGACACTTTTGTTCTCTTTTGAGCGTCAGAGTAGGCGTGTCAATCTTCTGAAACAAACTTTCACTCTGCGAGTAACGGTTTTAATCAGAATTTAAGAAAACAAGTATGTAGTTATGGTAACAAAACTATAATACTTTCCATATGAATCGATAAATATATTATTAAATATTCAGTGCAGTAATACTTTAAATCATAAATATAGATACATATATTTAATGTTAATACTTCTTAGTAGACAGCTAATTTGAAAAAATATTCAATAATACTAAAACTATTTTCAGGTCAAACTCTAGTAGCAGCAGTATAAATTCTCCTGGAACATTAACTACATCAACTATGGCCAATCCTTACGCTATGGGAACCTTATATCATAGTCCAGGTGTACAGACCTATTGCGGACCTACGGATAACATATCTCTGGCTGGTCACTACACTGACATGAGAAGCTCTGCATCATGGTACGGTTCAACAGCAAGCGACCCAAGATTTGCAAGTAAGTTAGGGACTATATAAGAAATGTTTTATGAAATTACATTACGAATAATTTTATTACTTTTCCTTTATTTATTTTAAGATAATCCTTTATTTGTGATAGTCGATCACACATTTTGTCCTTTTCCGGATAGATCAGTCCTTTTTCTAACGACTGTTTAGAAATCTGTCATGATTTTCGTGTTTTTTTTTGCTATTTTCTTCAATAACACCAGTGAAAAGCTCCCTTAAGTTATATACATATATTCCATTAAATTTTTACGAGCAAAATGCCAATGAGTTTATAGACAAAAGAAGCCCTATAAAATTAATCAGAATTTGAAAACTGGATGTCTCGCAACTAGAAAGGCACCATTAAAGCTTTCTGCAAATACGGCCGATGTAAAGTTTGAGCTCAGAAATTGATCATATCCTATAAAGATAAGAACAAAAAAGCACGAGCACAAGGTATTAGCTTTAAAACTAAACTTATAATTACATTACACATGCGCATAGAAGTGATGATGATACCGATGCTGCTGCCAAAGATATGTTATCACCGACTCAGCTTATTAAAATCTTTTTATTTTTTTGCAATAAAAATTAAAATATTATTAAAGTAAAAGTTTGCTATTTCCTAAAAACGTTGTCAGGAACTAGTATATAAGCTAGAAAGTTTAGATAAACCAAGTTCGATTTTGTCACGCCCAATATAACGTCCACAAATCATCCAAAAACAACCACAGCCACACTTTGATTTTTTTTTCATTTTCTTTTTTAGCTTGTTAATTTATATTGAGCTGCCATAAAAACAACGCTACATATATTCGGCTGGTAGGAATGCGGAGGAGATACTTTAGTATTTTATCAGTATAGAGATAGAAATCAAGTTATTTTTATAACCGTTACTCGTAGAGTAAAAGGGTATACTAGATCAGTTTAAAAGTATGTAACAGGCAGAAAGAAACGTTTCCGACCATATACAGTTTATATATTCTGTCTGTCCGTTTGAACGTCGAGATCTCAGGAACTATAAAAGCTAGAAAGTTTAGATTAAGTATGCAGACTCCAGAGACATAGACGCAGCGCAAGTTTGTCAATTCATGTTGCCTCATGATATTTTTTAATTTTTATATTAGCCTGTTAGAAACCTATTGATTTGCCAACAATTTTTTTTCCACGCCCATAAACCGCCCCAAGCCACCCCCGCACTTTTTTGTTTTGATATTTTTTTACATTTTTGATAGGTATGTAAATATCTCTTGATTTGCCAAAAAACTTTTTGTCACGCCCACTCTAACGCCCACAAACCGCCAAAAACTGTCAATATTGAAATTTCTCCTTCGCACTTCCACTAGCTGAGTAACGGGAATCAGATAGTCGGGGAACTCGACTATAGCGTTCTCTCTTGTTCAAACATGTGAGCGTGACATTTTTGGGCGGTGCCTTTGTAGGCATTAGTGAGGAGAAAATTGTAGAATTACAAATTTCAATTTTTTTTTATGGTATTATCGTCTTCTGGGAGAAACCTGGAACATAAATTTTATAAATTTGATTAAAAGTAAAAAAAAAATGTTTTTAAAAAAATCAGAGCATTTGTTTTTTAAGTTTTTTAATTATTAAGAATAAATAATATTAATAAATAGAGCCACAAAATTATGTATATGTATATTTTTTTGGATCAGCATCTAATGTCTAATGTTGTATCGCTCGATTCCAGCAAGCTAGGTATATAGGCATAGCTATTTATCAAAAGGTATCGCAAAAATTAATTTATTTTATTCAAAGTCTTTGGAAAAATAAGATGGATCACTATAAAAAAGAAAATGCTTCTCCTTAGGTATAACAAAAACTCTTCGGCAGTTGTGTAACATAAGTAAAATTATTTGCGTCATCGTATACAGCGTACTAGCTTAAAATGAATGTAAAAAGGTAAATCAAGGTTTACCTGGCGTTGTTCATTGAAAATCTATAGTAAATGAACTGCATCTTATTTTTCTTGGTAGAGCCCATACCCCTATATAAACAATTATAAATATACATATTTACAGAGCTCCATACCAAAAATATATTCATACATACACACATTCAAATAGTTTTTGTGTTTACATACCATTCAACAATAATAACCTCTTAGAGAGTAGGGTCATAAAAGCAAAAATCAACAATCATCTTTCCATTTTTAAAGTAAACAATGACAACGAAATAATTTTAAATTTAATTGCTTTATTCGATCACCTTTTACCTGAAATAGAGTAAACCCTCTTAGTTACACTCCTTAGCCGTTTAAATATCCTTGAAATATTTTGTGTAACAAATTTGCTTGCACATTGCTCAAGCATTAACAACATATAGAAATTTGACTTTTAGTTACTTTTCTATTATTTATTTCAAACTGCAAAATTGCTCTTTTGTAATCGTGTCCTGGACTTAAAGAAAATTAATTTTTCTAAAAAAAATTATAAAGACAATTGTTTATAAAGTTGCTTTCGAAATGTATAATTATAAAAAGTTAAGTAAAGGGTGCGCCATCTGGACGTATCCTATTTCAACATTGAAAAATATTTAATTAAAATACAATTATTCAATGTTTCGGCTTGTCAAAAATGATCTAGTGGCATAATAATATGCAAGCGCAGGAGGGTACACGAGCTTTGTCGACTAGTGCTACTACAATTGACAAATTTCCAAAAAAAAAAAAAACAAGAGGAAACGCTATAGTCGAGTTCCCCGACTATCTGATACCCGTTACTCAGCTAGCGGAAGGGAGAAGGAGAGTCTTAAACAAAGTTTTTAGCGGTTTGTAGGCGTTATAGTGGGCGTGGCAAAAAGTTTTTTGGCAAATCGATAGAAATATACAAGACTAGTACAAAAATGAAAAAATATCAAAACATTTTTCAAAAGTGTGGGCGTAGCAGCTTTGGGCG
Organism: Drosophila yakuba; assembly: GCF_016746365.2. Lineage (NCBI taxonomy): Eukaryota > Metazoa > Arthropoda > Insecta > Diptera > Drosophilidae > Drosophila > Drosophila yakuba. Next base: position 1,237,679 of record NW_025048816.1, on the reverse strand, counting down.
GTTTGTGGGCGTTAGAGTGGGCGTGGCAAAAAGTTTTTTGGCAAATCGATAAAACTTTACAAGACCAATACAAAAATGAAAAAATATCTAATTATTTTTTAAAAGTGTGGGCGTGTCAGTTTTGGGCGGTTTGTGGGCGTTAGAGTAGGCGTGGCAACATGAATCGACAAACTTGCGCTGCGTCTATGTCTCTGGAGTCTGTATGCCTAATCTAAACTTTCTAGCTTTTGTAGTTCCTGAGATCTCAGCGTTCATACGGACGGACAGACGGATATGGCCAGATCGACTCGACTATTGATCCTGATCAAGAATATATATACTTTATATAGTCGGACACGCTTCCTTCTGCCTGTTACATACTTTTCAACGAATCTATTATACCCTTTTACTTTACGAGTAACCGGTATAAAATGTTAGGCGTATTAATAAAATTTATTTAAAAAAAAAATAGTAAAATAACAAAAGAAAAATTGTGGGCGTTGCCGATATGCGTTTGGCATATTTATTACATAAAATATTCATCTAGTATTTATATGATGCACTGTTTTGTTAAGATTGAGCGCATATATGGGACCAATGTTATGCAATGGTTAAATTTTTTTATTAATTATAAATATGAAATGATATGTAAAAACAAAAGAGATACAGTTTTCAAAGGAACACCGTGGGCAACAATTAGTGCCCACATTTTCTTACAACTTGCTAAGTTGATCAGTAGAAATTAAAACGATTAGCTCTCTATTTTTCTACACAAATGGATGACAAATATTTGAGGATAATTTAAAATTGTATTAATGAAATTTATAATAAATGCAATAACAATTATGTTTTAACATTAGCAGGCAAAAATATTTTTAAAATAAATTTGCGTCTCTTTTTTTATATTATATTTTTATACCCGTTACTTGTAGAGTAAAAGGGTATACTAGATTCGTTGAAAAGTATGTAACAGGCAGAAGGAAAGGTTTCCGACCATATAAAGTATATATATTCTTGATCAGGACCAATAGCCGAGTCGATATGACCATGTCCGTCTGTCTGTCCGTCCGTATGAACGCTGTGATCTCAGGAACTACAAAAGCTAGAAAGTTCAGATTAAGCATACAGACTCCAGAGACATAGACGCAGCGCAAGTTTGTCGATTCATGTTGCCACGCCCACAAACCGCCCAAAACTGCCACTCCTACACTTTTGAAAAATGTTTTGAAATTTTTTCATTTTTTTGTTGGTCTTGTAAATTTCTATCGATTTGTCAAAAAACTTTTTGCCACGCCCACTCTAACGCCCACAAACCGCCCAAAGCTGCTACGCCCACACTTTTGAAAAATGTTTTGAAATTTTTTCATTTTTGTATTGGTCTTGTAAATTTCTATCGATATGCCAAAAAACTTTTTGCCACGCCCACTCTAACGCCCACAAACTGCCCAAAGCTGCTACTCCCACACTTTTGAAAAATGTTTTGATATTTTTTCATTTTTTTATTAGTCTTGTAAAATTCTATCGATTTGCCAAAAAACTTTCTGCCACGCTCACTATAACGCCTACAAACCGCCAAAAACTGTGTTTAAGACTCTCCTCTCCCTTCCACTAGCTGAGTAACGGGTATCAGATAGTCGGGGAACTCGACTATAGCGTTCTCTCTTGTTCATATATAAGTTAGTGTTTTCTTTGTTTTAAAATTTTGGCACGCATTGAACGGAAATTATAAATTTTTTATACTATTAACTTAAAGCTAGAAACTTGTTCATATACATATCCTTTTTCAATTTTAAATGGCGCCTTGTGAAAAAGACTCTAATATTGAAAATATGTATATTGTGGAAAGATATGGTGTACCCTTGCGGGGGTTACATTAATTTTAGTCAGAAATTTGTAAGGCGAAATAAAGACTTTTTTTTAATTAATTCTTGTTTAAAATACGCATTGATTGCAATTCGTCACTGCGGACGGGAGTACAATAAAAATTGGCAATTCAACAGTTTATCTTTTATAGTTTCCGAGAGTAAGAGGGTATAATAAATTCTTTGAAAAGTATTTAACAGGAAGGAGGAAGCGTATCCGACTCTGTAGAGTATAAATATTGCTAATCAGGCTTACTATCCAAGTGTATCTCGCCTTGTCGGTCCTATCAACGATGTGCAAGTTGGCTTCATAGCCTGCGTGGGAAAAAACTTCTACGCCCACAATAAACAAATTTTTATTTTTTTCCATTTCTATCGATATGCCAAAAAAATGATGCAATTTCCCAGAAATCTTACTTTTACCCGTAACATATTGTATCTGCATTTTATTTCATTTAGCTGGGCTCCTTTAGTTATCTCTTTATACATTATAAAAAACATGAATAAATGAGCAATATTTTTGAATATTTCAGTATCTCGCCTAATGAGTTCATCAGCCAGTGGAACAATGAGCCATATGGGAAACATGAGTGGACTAGCAGCTTGCAGTGTAAGCGATACAAAACCGCTACAGTTTCCTTTGGCACAAAGAAGAAAGCGAAGGGTTTTGTTTACACAAGCCCAGGTTAGTATTTACATCATAAAGATTGCTACTATTAAAAAACCACAAATATTTATAATAAGGAAAGAAGTCAGCTCGCTCGAGTAACATTTTTAGCAGAACATTTTTAACAGTGTGTGAAGAAAAAATGGATATAGCCCGATTAACTTTACAAATCATCATCATCATTAAAATATGCATTGCTTAGATTGTTTTTTTTTGCAAAAATTGAATAGAGCCTAATCTTAAAGGTACAGTCCGGATCCTTTCATATGACAAAAACGTTTGATTGCCAAACAAAGAATTTAACCCTTATAATACATTTTATTAAATAAAAGTGTACAACTGTGTTGCATAGTCTGCATTTGTGTACCTCTTCAAAGGTACCCTTAAATACGATGTTATACCCGTGTGTTTGTATATTTGTTCAAATATACATATATGTATGTACATATATGCACATGCTTACCAAACAGCAGTAAAAAAAGTACTGCACGGGCATACAAGTATTTGCTCAATTTAAATACAAAACCTTAATAATATTTGTATTTATTTAAGCCTCCAAGTCGTCAAGTGCATGGTAAATACAAAATACATTTTTCATTATAACATTCTAAAAATTTTAAAAGTGTTTTTTTTTGCTTTATACCCACTAAAATATATAATAATTGAGCGGAAAACATAACGGATATGTAAATATTTCGGAAGTGCAGGGTGAGAAATTTCAGTTTCAGTAAGAAACAAGAGAGAATTCTTCAGTGAAGTTCCCCGACTATCAGGTACCCGTTACTACGGAAGTGGAAGTGCGAACGAGAAAGTTCAACATTTTCTGGATTTCGCTAGAAAAAGGAAAAACAATAATAAAATGAAAAATAAATAAAAAACAAGAGAGAACGCTATAGTCGAGTTCCCCGACTATCTGATACCCGTTACTCAGCAGGGAGAAGGAGAGTCTTGAACACAGTTTTTGGCGGTTTGTAGGCGTTATAGTCGGCGTGGCAAAAAGTTTTTTGGCAAATCGATAGAAATTTACAAGACTAATACAAAAATGAAAAAATATCAAAACATTCTTAAAAAGTGTGGGCGTAGCAGCTTTGGGAGGTTTGTGGGCGTTAAAGTCTGCGTGGCAAAAAGTTTTTTAGCAAATCGATAGAAATTTACAAAACCAATACAAAAATGAAAAGATATCAAAACATTTTTCAAAAGTGTGGGCGTGGCAGTTTTGAGCGGTTTGTGGGCGTTAGAGTGGGCGTGGCAACATGAATCGACAAACTTGCTCTGCGTCTATGTCTCTGGAGTCCGTATGCTTAATCTGAACTTTCTAGCTTTTGTAGTTCCTGAGATCACAGCGTTCATACGGACGGACAGACAGACGGACATGGTCATATCGACTCGGCTATTGGTCCTGATCAAGAATATATATACTTTATATGGTCGGAAACCCTTCCTTCTGCCTGTTACACACTTTTCAACGAATCTAGTATACCCTTTTACTCTACGAGTAACGGGTATAAAAATTGGGAGCGTTGGTTCTTTTTTAAACGAGCCTTAACAAGAAAGAACGCTATAGTCGAGTTCCCCGACTATCTGATTACTTTTACCGTTACTTACCTAGTGGATGTGCGAGGGACAAATTTCCGCTGTGACAATTTTTCGCCCTTTCACTGGCTGAGTAACGGGTATCAGATAGTCGGGGAACTCGACTATAGCGTTCTCTGTGTTTTTTTTTACAAATTTTTAACGATTACCAGAATTTTGAAAAATACTTTTCATTTGTTTTCTATGAAAATGCTAATATGGCACATATTTAATGTTTTAAAAACAAAAAATTAATAAATTTCAAAGAAAAAATGTCATTTTTTCATTAGGTAGCTAAAATGTACTATGCAAATGTTAATGCACTATACTTGTATTCCGATTATTAAATTTAAAAATTTAAAATTTTTTAAGTTTCATATATAAGTTGAATTTTTGAAACAAAAAATATTGTGCGTACATATATATGTAAATGCAAGTGTATAAGCAGGCAAAGAAGTCGGAAGTAGAATTATTTCAATAACGTTCTTTCTTAACTCTTTTCAAGTGGAAGGTGTTCCATAAGAAAAACGTTACTACTCCACTTTGCCAGTCGTGAGACTCTCTCTTATACTTCTCGTGCAACGCATTTGTAAGCGCTCCGTGAAAGGCTTCTAAATGCATTCCTAAAAGGCTTCTGTAAGCATTATCTATATATTATCTACATTCATAATGCTTACAGAAGCCTTTCAGCGAATGCATCCAGAAGCCTAACTGTATTAATACTGTTTTATGCTGTTAATAGAGAACAAAATACTATGGAAAAGAAACAAAAAATAACACGAAAATACAAATTCCTTATTAAAATAAAATTATTGAAGCCGTTACTTCTAAGGCAAAAGAAAACACTGACGATCTTGATGATTCAAAATCAAAAATGCAACGAAACAGAAACGCATTAATAGAATCAAACTGCTGAGCGCTGCTTTGTTCGCTTCTATGGTTTTCTTTATTTGATTTTCGTAAGTGCAGTTTGTTTGACAATGATGTACGGTGTATGTGTGTTAGAAAATGTATAGAAATATTCGTAATTAAAATAGGAGGACATTGTAAAATAAAAATATAATTTGAAAAGAGGCTATTATTTTTGTAGACGAAACAGGGTTCGGTTTGTACCCAAATATACACCATACTTTTCGCTCCAACAAAATAATATTCTTGTTTTGGGAATATCTTAAGAAAGCTTCTGTAATCCATACTAGTAAAAAATTACTTTGAAATGGTTTTCAATTTTTTTAAAAGTCTTGACAAGCGCTTTACTTTTTTTTATCTTTTGATTGGTAGACTGTAGACTTTAATTTATTCCTTTATACTCAGCAATTGTACTAGGCACACACTCCATTTGTGCTCCTTGACTATCAAATACCCGTTTTGTGGGTGTCACAGTAGGCCAAAATGTTTTTGGCATATCGATAGAAATTGGAAAAACAATAAACGAAACAAAATTTGAACACATTTTTCAAAATGTGGGTATGGTAGGTTTGGGCAAAAGGTGGGTGTTAGAGTGGACGTGGCAAAAAAATGTATGTCATACCTATAGAAATCAACAAGACAAATAATAAAATGAAAAAGATCAAAATTTTTTTTTAATTGTAGGCGGAGACATATTGTGGAATGTAGTATACCATTTTACCAACGGCGTTATTCGAATGTCTGTGATAATACTCTACAAATAACGGGTATAAACATCAGAGCTCTAATTTTGTTTTTCTTACTACCTCAATAATTACACCCGTTACTTGTAGAGTAAAAGGGTATACTAGATTCGTTGAAAAGTAAGTAACAGGCAGAAGGAAGCGTGTCCGACTATATAAAGTATATATATTCTTGATCAGGATCAATAGTCGAATCGATCTGGCCATATCCGTCTGTCCGTCCGTATGAACGCTGAGATCTCAGGAACTACAAAAGCTAGAAAGTTTAGATTAGGCATACAGACTCCAGAGACATAGACGCAGCGCAAGTTTGTCGATTCATGTTGCCACGCCCACTCTAACGCCCACAAACCGCCAAACGAGTATATAGTAACGAGTATCAGATAGTCGGGGAACTCGACTATAGCGTTCTCTCTTTTTTTTTTTTATTCGTTCATATAGCCTCTATGACACTGTCGTCTCATTTCCTTAAAATTTATTTCGTTACTTACAAAGGGATTTTGTTTCGTAATATTGCCATTAACTGCAAAAAAAGGCACTGTACGAAGTAAGTCATGGTCTACGCTGGGTTAGTCTATTTATAATTTTGGTCAAGACCTTATATAAACATTTGTAAGGCGCGCTATATTATTCACTCGGGGCTTAACTATATCAGTGAATTTCTTAAAAATTAAATTAATTTCAATTATTTTTAACTAATTTTAGGTGTATGAACTCGAAAGGAGGTTTAAGCAGCAGAGATATCTTTCCGCACCGGAACGAGAACACCTAGCTAGTCTTATTCACTTAACCCCAACACAGGTGAGTTAAAACTTATAACAATTTTATAAAACCCAAGAAGAAATAACAGATGAGTGCCTTAAATTATTCTGGTCAGCAGTACACGTAGTGCCGTAGCACATAAGAAGACTGCAGCAACTACTACTTATGCATTTTTACACGAAAAAATGAAATCCACCGATCATAACCATTGACACCCCAATTCGAATGGTATACCAAATAAAATAAAAGGACCAAGACTTTGAAAAAATTAAATGATTTAGAAAAGACGGGGTTAAAAGTGTAAAAGTAAACATTTAGGTACCATATTTGTGTGCCACTATGTTTTGCAAAAAATTCGACTAACAATATATGTTTCCCACAAATCCTTCAAACTCCTTTTTACGAGGTAAAGAACATGTGTGTGTATATTGCATGATCGAAAACACCCTTTAACCCTTTAGCAACGACCGCACCATAGCATTAAACATTAGCGTTAAAACAAAAGATATTAAAGTTTATTGCTTTAGGTGACTCGTAGGCAATTTCTCAAACCTCCTCATATCTCCAGTCTTTGTCTGACTAGTTTTCTTGAATTGGCTTTTTACTGACTTGGTGCAGGCTTTTTAATTTATATCTAAACTATGCTAAAAGTAACTTTTTGTCATTTAATAGTTTTTGTAATCTTATTTTATTAACAAAAACGTCTTTAGACGTACTTTTACCAACCGAGATTTAGTGTTTGATGCAGTAAAGTATGTGTATTTGTCCACCGCAAACTGTAACCATCCACAATATGAGTCAAATAATAGTCCGTTTAAAATCAGTTTCTGTTACTTGCTTTTAGAGGTTTGCTGGGACTCCGGTTGCTGTTACTCAGATACTAGACTGCGCTTGCTAGATTTGGTCACACTGATCAGCCGTCACACTTGTCAAGGTTATACATATGTCCGAACTAGGTTATGTTGATGTCGACTTCTTCTTCCTCCTTAGTTACTTAAATGAAATTTACCTTGCAAGAGAATTCCTCGGAATCGGCCTTTGTGTATGTTCTTAGTCATGTCTTGTGTTAGGAAGTTTTTCAGAATTTAACTATAACACAAATTTTTAATTTCCCGAACGGTTCGATTTTGTTTTCTTTTTGTATATTTTATTAAAAGTTTACATAAATAGTTTTGTTATAAAACTTACTATTTGTGATTAATGAACTAATATCTATATTTAATTTTATTATATTTATTTTTTATATATATTTTATCTATACATATTTATTATTATTTATACCCGTTACTTGTAGAGTAAAAGAGTATACCAAATTCGTTGAAAAGTATGTAACAGGCAGAAGGAAACGTTTCCGACCATATAAAGTATATATGTATATTCTTGATCAGGATTAACAGCCGAGTTGATATGGCCATGTCCGTCTGCCTGTATGTCCGTCCGTATGAACGTCGAGATCTCACGAACTACAAAAGCTAGAAAGTTGAGATTAAGCATACAGACTCCAGAGACATAGACGCAGCGCAAGTTTGTCGATTCATGTTGCCAAGCCCACTCTAACGCACACAAACTGCCCAAAACTATCACGTCTACACTTTTGAAAAATGTTTGGATATTTTTTCTTTTTTTGTATTAGTCTTGTAAATTTCTATCGATTTGCTAAAAAACTTTGTGCCACGCCCACTCTAATGCCCACAAACCAACAAAAACTGTCAGTGTTTAAGACTCTCCTTCGCACTTTCAATAGCTGAGTATCAGATAGTCGGGGAACTCGACTATAGCGGTTTCTCCTGTTTAAAACTGTTGTCACTTTGTGAAAAAAAACTTGTACTTTATATGCCTATCTGGAGAGTGCGCAAAGGCGATATATCAGCAAACGAAAAATTAATATGTATTGTTTAATTAAGGAACATGAAAGTTGAGGATGTGAAGTACAATATCGAAAGTTTGGAACTCGGGCCAGTTTTTCGACCGTCTTAAATTCCGTTGTCGCGTAAAATATAAGTTTCTAACACATTTGGATGGTACATTTAACAAAAAATTATATAAAAGTTCTTGATATTACATAAACTTATCTGCAGAGTTGAAAAAATTGAGATAAAAAGCAGTAAAGCTTTCCTTTTACGTCACTCGCATAGTAAAAACAAAACCCATTACCAGTTGATTTAAATAAAAATTTAAACAACTTGTTTATTTATTAACGAATGAAAAAAATATTAATGGCATCTTTTTCTTTAATTTTCCCAAGAACTATAGTTAACATATTTCACACGCATTTTTGGCATCACAAAAGTCACTCATTAAAAATGTATTAAATTAACAAAAAAAAATTTTTGTGGGATATTCTTTCATCTTGATGACATCATAAAGACGTCTTGGTATTGAAGAAACTAATGTTTTAAATCTGATTTGCTGTATATTTCCTTTCCCCTCAAGTTATGCTCAAATTTATTTCACAAGTGTTCAATGGGGATTTCAGGACATGAGAATGTTGTAAAGCATCTATAGGCGGTATTTAATGTCGTGTGCTTTGGGTCGTAATCCTAAAAAAATCCTAATCCTAAAATTAAGACGATCTGCGGCTTGTTTAAGATATTTCTTAAGGATATCAATGTAAATTTTGTGGTTAATAGTACCCTCAATAAATTCTAGGTTTCCAACGCACCCAGAAGCCATACAGCCCTAAGCCGTAACTCCTACTCCACAGTGCTTCACCGTCTTAATGGTGTTTTTTGGCTAATAGGCGTCCCCAGGTTTTCGGCTTTGTAACGCCCATCTGATCTAAATATATTATACTTATACTCATCGATGAAAAGGACATTCCGCCAGAACGCAACAGGATTTTGTACTTTTTTGAGTACTCAAGTCGTAGAAGACGATTTTCTTTTCTATACATGCGACTTTTTGCGTGGGGTGTATGCACCAAATCCGAATTCTTTTATTGTTCTACGGACTGTTTCCGAGTGGACACCCCTTAAGTGGTACCTATGACTCCACTTATTTTTAAAGCATTTTGGAATGGATATTTTTCAACTATACGCTTAATAGTGTGTTTGTCCTTATTGTTTAATTTCGAGGGACGGCCATTTCTTTTTAAGATTTTTAACACGACCCTCATTTTTGAAATTTCCTATTACATGTTAAATAGTTGATCGGCTCCTGGGCATCACTTTGGAGATAGACAGGGACTCGAAGAGACCGACATAATGAAAGATTAACTTATTTCATGGATCATGAATATATAGAGTTTTTTACTCAATTAGGTTTAGTAGTATTTTACAGACTAGGTTATAAATTGAACGATTACATGATACTAAAAATAAAATAAATCATTGCATTCCGGTATTCAATAAATTCAATATTTCAATATAATAATGTTTGGTTTAAAGTCGAGTAGAAATAGCTTTGACATGCTACCGTTTAAGTAAGTTTTACATTCATTAGTATTTTAATGCCTTTAAAACGATAAATAGACGCTATGCATTGTAGATACTCACCTAACAATGCTAACCATTCAAATTAAATAACACTTTTTAATTATACCCGTTACTCGTAGAGTAAAAGGGTATACTAGATTCGTTGAAAAGTATGTAACAGGCAGAAGGAAGCGTTTCCGACCATATAAAGTATATATATTCTTGATCAGGATCAATAGCCGAGTCGATTTGGCCATGTCCGTCTGTCCGTCCGTCTGTCCGTCTGTCTGTCCGTATGAACGTCGAGATCTCAGGAACTACAAAAGCTAGAAAGTTGAGATTAAGTATACAGACTCCAGGGACATAGACGCAGCGCAAGTTTGTCGAATCATGCTGCCACGCCCACTCTAACGCCCACAAACCGCCCAAAACTGCGACGCCCACACTTTTGAAAAATGTTTTAATATTTTTTCATTTTTGTATTGGTCTTGTAAATTTCTATCGATTTGCAAAAAAACTTTTTGCCACGCCCACTCTAACGCCCACAAACCGCCCAAAACTGCACCGCCCACACTTTTGAAAAATGTTTTAATATTTTTTCATTTTTGTATTGGTCTTGAAAATTTCTAACGATTTGCAAAAAAACTTTTTGCCACGCCCCCTCTAACGTCCACCAACCGACCAAAGCTGCCACGCCCACACTTTTGAAAAATGTTTTGATATTTTTTCATTTTTGTATTAGTCTTGTAAATTTCTATCTATTTGCCAAAAAACTTTTGGCCACGCCCACTCTAACGCCCACAAACCGCCAAAAACTGTCCTTCGCACTTACACTAGCTGAGTAACGGGTATCAGATAGTCGGGGAACTCGACTATAGCGTTCTCTCTTGTTTTTAAGTGGATTCAAAGCGCTTTTTACATTTATGGGAATATATGAGTGATTTTATTTAAATTTTTAACAAATAATTTTGGGTACTGTTGTGCATACCACCGCTCATATAAAGTACTCGCTATAAATAAAGTAAAAACATTTTAAAGCATATGTATATTCTTGATTGAAGCAATTTCATTTATTATCATATCATTTATATTTTCATAATTTTGAAAATAGGTATTGCACTGCTAGACATCCGTGTATAATGATACCCCAAAGATGTAAGGGTGTGATACAAACAATGCCTACCACTTAACACATAATTGTCATTAGGTTAAGCAATTACTTTTGCGGTCTGCACAAAAGGTTCAAGATGCGACGTGTTATAACAATAAAAATATTTGAATTGTGTTGTCACCCTTCTGAGGTATTTTGCAAAAATTTCTTCAATGAATACCCCTATAAGCATAGATTTTGATTACCCTTGAATAAAGCAAACAAAATATGTGTATTCACAACAGTCTCTGTTTTTGAAAGATAAAACTGCATTAAGGGACAATGAAACACACCCCTGAAACTAGCCATTGTTTGATCATGCTCTTCCTAAGTAATGGGCATGGTATTGTGTTTATGTAAAGGTAGTAAGGTACCTTAGTTATAAAACTGTTCGAATTTTCATTCATCCATTAAATGTATGAAGAACATTAGAGATTTGACAAGAAAGGAAGCTTGATTATGTACCCATTCAGAATTAAGATTTTAATCAAATTTAAACTAGAATTATATTTAAAAAAACTGATCCTTACCGAAATAGAACAATTCATTATGAAAAATCATGATACCACGATTTATTTTCTATAATAATCAATTGTTTTCCGAATGTTCCATACAGAAATGGAAGGTTCGATTGGGTATAAACTTTTGGACGGCTAGACGGACATACATACAAATGGACTCTGTTAATGCCTATCGAAAATGTACATACATACATACTTCATAAAGTCGCAAATGTCTGCTTTATGGCGTTGCAAACTGAAATCATTTTACACCCTGCAATGGTGTAAGTGTGCTTATATTGGTTAGATAAACAAAAACCCACTTTTAGTTCTCTAAGAATGTGATCGGTATGTCCATTGTTCATTGTTATGAGAATTATACTAGGCATGGCATAAATGTTTTTTAAATGGTGGTACATTTTTTAATAAGTTTCTTTGCAATTATTTTATGTAAGGAACTAATAGTCCAAACTTTTCTTTATATTCTTTCAATTGAAGCAATAATTTCGCCATAACGACGAAAAACTAATTTTTAAAACTGTCACGCTAACACTTTCATAAAATTCTTCCAGACTGTGTTTTTTCTTTTTTAATTTTCATTCATAAATAAGCATAACTCTTAACGAGGTCAAAAAACAAAATAACGATCAAATCTTTACTATGCTAAAGTCCTGATATAAACATTCCTTATTGCATACTTTTTGCTTTTATCTTAATTTTAGAGACAATGGACAAAAGTCGTTTGCATAAACTTACTATAAGCATTCACATCTTTATAAGTATATACCTCAGGGAAATAAGTATATGTGTACGATTATTTTTACTGTTTATGAGCCTATATCTTCTATAATCGTAGCTTTTAATCTATTATTGGTATGCAATACTCTACTCTTGCCTTCTGTTCTTACAATGCAAATGCAAAATTCTTCTTTGCTCACAATTCGTAGCACCGTTATAGAAAAATTGTGTGCTGCGATTTTTATACCCGTTACTCGTAGAGTAAAAGGGTATACTAGATTCGTTGAAAAGTATGTAACAGGCAGAAGGAAGCGTTTCCGACCATATAAAGTATATATATTCTTGATCAGGATCAGTAGCCGAGTCGATCTGGCCATGTCCGTCTGTCCGTCCGTCTGTCTGTCCGTCTGTCCGTATGAACGTCGAGATCTCAGGAACTACAAAAGCTAGAAAGTTGAGATTAAGTATACAGACTCCAGGGACATAGACGCAGCGCAAGTTTGTCGATTCAGTTTGCCACGCCCACTTTAACGCCCACAAACCGCCCAAAACTGCCACGCGCACATTTTTGAAAAATGTTTTAATATTTTTTCATTTTTGTATTGGTCTTGTAAATTTCTATCGATTTGCAAAAAAACTTTTTGCCACGCCCACTCTAACGCCCACAAACTGCCCAAAGCTGCTACTCCCACACTTTTGAAAAATGTTTTGATATTTTTTCATTTTTTTATTAGTCTTGTAAACTTCTATCGATTTGCCAAAAAACACTCTGCCACGCCCACTATAACGCCGATATTTTATAACTTATTTACGAGTCTTTGCAAATTTCTATCGATTTGCCACTCCAACGCCCACAAGTGTCACAAAACTCACGCCCGCAACGAAAATGTAGAAATTTACGGTTTGCCAAGTGACGGAACTTGACTATGGCATCCTCTCTTTTTTAAATTTCTTTTTAAACGTCTATAGTGCAAGCACAATAATTCAGCAGCTAAAGAGGTATTTTCCAAATCTATCATACATAGCATACCCGTGAATTGATTCGTAATAATTCGCTTCCGACTTTTGCGTTTAAAGAAAGGGGTTGTTTCCAATATGTGCATCATAATCAATGCGTTTTTTTAAATAAGGTTTGATTGTAGTACAGCATTAAGATATTTAAATCATATTTAAAGGGCTCCTATAAAAGTGGGGTCTGAAATTCTTTGTACATATCAATATAAATTTGCTAAACAAATAATAATATAATAATTAAAAATGTGGCCATGAGAGTTTTAAACAGCTTTATCAGAACTTTATAGCTTTTGTGGTGCACTTCGTTTATACGGATGGGCAGATCAAAAGACGGGCGGCAAATGCACTTTATAGGGTAGGGTAAGCTTTTTTCTACTTGGGAAATACTTTTCTATAAAAAAGTTTATGCTCAATAAAGATGCTTCCATGCGTTAAGAATCTGTAACAATACCAACAAGATTTGATTGCTGTTTTAATACAGTTTTTGTGATTTCTCTTTATTTTCAGGTGAAAATTTGGTTCCAAAATCACAGATACAAATGTAAAAGACAAGCGAAAGAAAAGGCAATGGCTGAACAAAATCAACATAATCAGGTAAAAACAATCGTTATATACAAAAATCTCCTCTCACCTACAGCCGTGGAAGTATAAATAGCACACATCAGAACAGTAATATTTCAGAAATATTTGGCTTTCGATTCCAAAAATTTTGATGTGAATCGATTATTGCTCTCTTCTACATGAAGTACAAACCAAAAATGTATCATTTATATCTTCTGCTTTATGCTTAATTTTCGTTCGCGAGCGATTATTTAGCGTGGTCACAGGAATAGCACACTTTAATGAACTTACAGCAAATTCTGTGTAAAAAGTGGTTTTCGTAGGTTTTTTGCGTGATTTAACAAATTTCGTCAACAAATTAATGTAATTTAATACAAAAGTTCAAAAAATGTGTCGAGGAAAGCATTGTTCAGTTGAAGAAAGGAGGATGATATTCAATCTAACTGAATCTGGCAATACACCTGCTGAAATTGCCGAAATAATGAAATGTTCGAGGAAAATGGTATATAATGCACTGAAGGTAGTAAAGGAAAACACAGCATATTTGACCAATCAAAAAAAACGCAAACCAAAGCCACGAAAAACTGATCCGCTTACAGATATGCTCAAGGCGGATTCTTTCAAGTCCTCCCGCGAAATTATGGAGGAAATAAATAAAGAATGTGGCACAAATGTATCTAGGATTATTAGTGGCAAGAAGACTAATTGATGCTTCCCTCTTTGGACGCATCAGGAGAAAAAAACCGCTCCTGTCAAAACGCAACGATATTGCCATACTTTTTAATTTCGTGTTTAGTTTTTATTTATTAATTTGTCTATACTTCATTGCTGTTTATTGTTTAAGTTGATTACAAATTAAATTTGATTCCCCGAATAATCGTGTATAGAGTGTAAAGTTTTGTTTATAAAAAATGTTTTGTTATGAAAAAAAAATCGAAATATTTTTTTTTGCCATCACTAACAACTGTTACTAAGTATGTTCCCTATTAAGAATGCAACGATCAGGCACTCCGGTATTTAATATCGAAAAATTGGTGCTCCGGTTTTTGAATTCTTAAGAACTTTTCGATTTGTACAACGGGCACTTTTGTCCAGCCGAAATAAAAAATGCCTTTTTTATATCAAATCATATCTTATTTACTAAGGAAAAAAAATAGTTTGCTCAGTGGTCTATTGATGGTTATTATACCCGTTACTCGTAGAGTAAAAGGGAATACTAGATTGGTTGAAAAGTATGTAACAGGCAGAAGGAAGCGTTTCCGACCATATAAAGTATATATATTCTTGATCAATAGCCGAGTCGATCTGGCCATGTCCGTCTGTCCGTCCGTATGAACGCCGAGATCTCACGAACTACAAAAGCTAGAAAGTTCAGATTAAGCATACAGACTCCAGAGACATAGAAGCAGGGAAAGTTTGTCGATTCATATTGCCACGCCCACTCTAACGCCCACAAACCGCCCGAAGCTGCCACGCCCACACTTTTAAAAAATGTTTTGATATTTTTTCATTTTGGTATTAGTCTTGTAAATTTCTATCGATTTGCCAAAAAAAATTTTGGCACGCCCACTCTAACGCCCACAAACCGCCAAAAACTTTCAGTGTTGAAGACTCTCCTTCGCACTTCCACTAGCTGAGTAACGGGTATCAGATAGTCGGGGACCTCGCCTATAGCGTTCGCTCTTGTTTTCACCTATTTTTCAACTTTGATGGAAAAGAAAAAATGGGATTTTACCGGATTTTGGGTTTGGCGTATGCTCATAGCTGTTGTTCTTGAATGTGCTCTTTATCCAAATCAAAACAGATCGGGTCCCCTGACGTTCCACCACGAATTTCCCAGGCAAAAGATACTTTCAACTCAGCGTAAAAAACGCGCGGATTAGTGCAAATTCTGCTACAAGCGCAGTCGCTGGGCAGTACGAAATTGTATGGCGGGCATACATTTTTTCCTGTATTGGCGGCTTGTTTGTTAATCCCTGACTTTGTAATGATTTAAATGAATGTATAATGTTTAACTATTCTTAAAAAATATTAAAATAAATAAAAAAAAATTAAATAAATTAAAGTTGAATGATTATTTTAAATTATTTGTAAAAAAAATGTTAATTAAATTAAATTTTTTTAATTTTTTGTTTTTAATACATTAAATATGTACCACATTAGCATTTTCAGAGAAAACAAATGAAAAGTATTTGTCGAAATTGGATAAAAATTGAAAAAAACTGCGCCCAAAAACATTAATTTTTGAGTATAAAGTATCACACCATATTGTATGACCACTTAAGGGAAAGGTACTAAAATTACCTTTCATTAAAAAAAAATAATGAAAATATCTCAACTGGTTCAATTTATAATTTTTGTAACCCAAAAGTATCTAAGGCGCCACCGTGAGACGTACGGACAAATGGACTTGGCCAAATCAACTGCTACTTAAACTTCTGATAGGGTCAGGCACCTAAAACAATGTGTTTCATAAAATTTGTTTTTGTAAGAAAGGGCCAACTTTAATTAGTAATTCCACCAATTTATTGCCTTTTCACTTCATATATAGCACATTTCATACCAAATAATAATTTTTTGTCTTATTTGTGTGTTTCCCATTTAAAAACTGACACTGTTACTTCTCAAAAAAACGGTATTGGGATCGATTTTGTCTTGAAATCAAAAACGTTCGTTTCTTCTCGATTTTACTTTATATGGTCAAAAATGTCTTTGTAAGGGTAAATTAAAAACATATTTCAAAGTCATGGCGTGACACCGAAGGCAGTTTTTTATACCCCTTACTCGTAAAGGTCAATAGGGAAGATTTGTTGAAAATTATACGTCCGGTAGAAGGAAGTGTTTCCGACAAATTAATTATAATTTTGTTCAGGATTACTAGCCCAGCCGATATAGGCATGTCCGCCTGCCGCTAGTTAGTACGAACGTCGAGATTTGGGAAACTAGAAAGTAGAGACTTGGCATGTAATTTCTAGTGAATACATATGGTGTTTCAGAATGGTGCCACTTCCACAAGTGCCAACGACCACAACTGTCGAGCCCTTACTTATGACACATTTATTTAGTATTGTTTATTTCTATCTTTATGCCAAAAAACAGTTTTACTGTGACTGCGGATTTTGGGCATTAGAGAGGTCGTGTTGAAAATTTTTTGGTAAAATCTGAAAAAAAAAGATAAAAAGCAAACGGACGTATTTACTTTCTTTATTATTTATATCAAACAAAAAGAGCTGGTTAGTCACTATGGCTTCAAGTTGGCGATACTACCAGATACAGATACAGTAAAGTAAAGATACAGTAAACGATTTGCTTTTGAGCGGATAGAGCGGGTTGTGAATATGCAGTTATTCTTTCCGTGCAGAGAGCAAAGATAAAAGCTTTGTTTTACCTCAAGTTTTTTAAGGCCGAGCCTAAAATACTATTGTTGTAGTTGGTCCATCCAGAAGGGAACCGTCTCTAGGCGAGCGCTTAGTTTCTAAGACGCCTACCCTTCATAATTCAAATTATTCTCTTTCTTTTTTCAGTGAGCTGATCTTGTCATTTCTTTATATCAGGCTATTGTTGCGTCTAACGTAGTTGCTTAGGTTGTAGCTGATATTGCGTGAAGTACCCGCTGTCGACAAAGTTGGACAAAGTACCGGAGGACTCTCCAATACTTCTACTTTAATTATTTTGAGCGTTATTGCTCTTCCATGTTTATATGTCTGTTAGTAAAGATAGGTTGAGTGATCAAGGGATCTGCAGTTCGTCTCCCAGTTGTAAAATGCAAAGTACGCCTCCAAGCCAGTCAGTCAGTCAGTTTATTACCATATGGACTTAATTTTAAATTTCGCTGCCTGCCGAAAACGTGGCTTGCAAACTGTGGCGCAACGATCTATTTACCCTTTCAGCAGGACTAGACTGCGGGGAGTGTACATATGTAAAATTTTGGTACTTCGTAGTTATTACAAATTTTCGTTTCGACGAATTTGAATATCGCTGCATGACTATCACGAACCACGACAACGACAAACGAAGTTCAAGAAGTATTCTGCCATACAAAAACTACCGAGTTTATAGCTTTGGTCCTTAGATACCCTATAAAGTCTATGAACAGCTTTTGAACAGCTTTTCGTAACCCGCTCTTCTCGCATAGGTGGAGGAATATTTATTCCAGTTACTCGTAGAGTAAAAGGGTATACTAGATTCCTAGAAAAGTATGTAACTGGCAGAAAGAAGCGGTTCCGACCATATAAAGTACGAGTATGTATATTCTTGATGAGGATCAATAGCCGAGTCAATCTGGCCATGTCTCCCTGTTCGTCCGTCCTAAATCTCAGGAACTATAAAAGCTAGAAAGTTGAGATTAAGCATGCAGGACTCCAGAGAATAGACGCAACGCAAGTTTGTTGACCCATGATGTCACTCCCACTCAAACTCCCACAAACCGCCTAAAACTGCCACGCCTACACTTATGCCAAATGTTTTAATATTTTTTTTATTAGTCTTGTAAATTTCTATCGATTTCAGGAACATTTTATTGCCACTCCCATAACCCGCACAAAGCTGCCACGCCCACACTTTTGAAAAATGTATTAATATTTTTTCATTTTTTTATTAATATTGTAACTTTTTATCAATCTGCAGAACAACTTTTTGCCACGCCCACCCTAACGCCCACTAACTGCCCAAAACTGCCACGCCCATACTTTTGAAAAATCTTTTTATATTTTTTCACATCTTGGTTACTTTTGTAAATTTGGCAATCCCAGCCAATTTTGCTAAGAATTTGTGTAAATCCCAAATCCTTGCGGTCATAGCATGGGGTGCTTTCTGAACTAAATTAGATCTTAGCTCAAAAGAGCTGTAAGGTCTTACCACCGCTCACTTCCCCTCCCACACAAAATCCAAACTGCTCGATTGCAAATTTCGGGATGGTTTATATTTTTCATTGGTCTAAAAAATAAAAATATTGCCTTTTTTAAGTTTACTACCATAAGAAATTATGAGTTCGGACCACCCGCACAAACACCATCTGCAGTGCCCAAACGTCTCTCACTAGTCCATAAGGGGTTGTTGTACAGGAATAATTTAGGCAAACCCCGATAGTTTGTAAGCGATAGTTAAGTGGTATGGCGATCGATACCGATAGAGTAGAAAGAAGAGAAGATTGAAAAGAAGCGCACGCGGAGTTTTGTGAAAGCGAAAGTCAATTTAGTGAATGTTACCCTCTTAGCAGAGGCAGCGGAAGAGTCGGCGGCGTGGGATGTTTGTAACAGGATAGGAGTTCCCAAAAGTCTAGAGGACAAGAGATAAGACATTACGGATAAGGCATCCTTTCCTACGTGTCTGATGGATTCAAAGCGAAATACTCAAAAATCTTGGTTAATCTACCTATACATGCAAAAAGCTTGTGTGTATGTGTAGCGTCGGTGTGAAATTCACAGGAGGTGAAATTCACGATAATTGTGGTGAAATAGCGACCACCCTTGCAAACGGGCATGCAGCGGTACTCGTGGGTGCAAGATTGTGCGTGCAAACGATTGTGGTTGTGCGTACATTCACAGAAGGTAAAATTTACGAGAATTGTGGTAAATACAGCGGTGCTCTTAGGTGGAAGATTCTGCGTACAAACGATTGTGGTTGTGCGTACATAGAAAGGAAAACAGTCATGTTTTTGAGAGGAGCGATCATTTTTGGAGGAGATTGTCAAGATAGCGGAGCTCAAGGCAGACCAGTTGCGGTAGCTGCTGAGAGAGAGGAATTTGGGAGTTCCGGCAACTCCAGAGCAGAATTAGTGCAGAGACTAGTGGAACACAATAATTCTGAAGAAGTGGATTTGCCACAAACAGTTGGAACTTTGAGCTAGCACAGGCGGCAACGATTTCAGAACTACTACAGCAGTTGACTACGCTGACAAGCATGATGGAAACGGAAAGATGAAATTGATATATATGAGTTTATCAACCGTAACCCTGGAGATCAAGCGGCGATCAGCCATGCGTCGGTTAAGGAAATTGCGAATAGCTTACCAGACTACGACCCCGGAGATGAGAATCTGATCCCAGTGAATCAGTTCATCGATCGTGTCAACAAAGTGGTAGATGCGTTTTAATGGGACGAAAAAATTATACTTCTTGCTATATACACAAAGCTGACGGGTCCCGCCAAAATGTGGCTCGATTCTTCGCAGATTTTACACACAACATAAGCAGTTTTGCAGCAGCAATCCGAGAGGAATTCGGATCAGAGCCGGACGCGGCAGAAATTTATTTCAGCATGGTAAATGCAATCAGACGCACAGTGGCGAATTAGATACTTTACAAATTTAATGTTTAAAAACAAACAAAAAATAAATTTCTAACAAAAAAAAATGTTTTTTTTATTATGTATTTTGTAAATTTTTCATCTATTTTTACCGTTTTTTTTTTAATATTTTACTTAATTTAATATTTTTGAAGAATAGTTAATCATTATACATTCATTTAAAATCATTAAAAAGTCAGGGATTGAAAAACAAGCCGCCAATACAGGAAAAAATGTATGCCCGCCATACAATTTCGTATTGCCCAGCGACAATACCTCATACCAGGGAATTGTAGGGAATTGATTTATATTCTCCATCAAAGTTGTATATGTGAAATATGTGAAAATTAGTACTTCGGTAAAACCGGTATTCCTGCACTTGTTTTACCGAGATTGGATGACCCTTTCCATAGAGACCATAACCAAACCGGTAGGTTACATTTTTTTTTTTACCTAAAAATCGACCGCAAAGTCCAAATTTGCTACAAAAAATACCTGCTATTTTTGCAACCCAAAAAAGGTTCAACTTTGAACACGTGTAACTTCTAAAATACTGGACCGATTTGAATCATTTTTTGAATTCAACAATTACCTGTCGAATGGGATATGCGATAACGATCCGTTGTCATCAACAATTTGTATTTTTGTATCTAATGCGCCACTGTGAGACGATCGAAGGACGATCGTTGCTCCAAATGCAATAGTTTTCAAGCCACCGATGTAATTTGCCAAGCCGCACAGGTGATGCGTTTGGGCGCATCCAATCAGGATAAGCTCAAAATTAATCCACATCAACGAGAAAGTCTATAACGCTTTCATTAATACTGGAAGCAAAGCCTGTATAATTCGCCAATCCATTGCGGACGAGATCGACGCAGATCGACAGGAGTGCTTTATGAAAAATGTGGGAATATGTGGAGGCTTACGTATCCTTACCGAAGCTATGTTATTGGATATCGAAATCGCTGAAAAAATTATGACAGGCAAAGTCGCCGTCGACAATCTGTTGCAGGAGGATTTGTTTTTGGGACAATATGTAATCACATGCGCTGAACTTTTGTAGAAATTCGAACCAAGCGAGATGAAAGTCAAGAGAGGATTTCATCAGCCGGTAACACGTTCAACCGAGAGTATTTTAAAACCATTTTCAGAAAGAAGAAGAACGGAACAAAGTTTGCAGTTTGCTCGAAGAGTTTGCAGACATTTTTTCCACAGGTTTGGAAGGCATAGGCAAGACAAACGTCGTCTAGGCACAAATTTATGTTGGCCAGTAGTTTCTCAAGCGCCATACCGAGCCAAAGAAGGAAGTTTTTGCCAAGATGGTCGACGAACTATTATAGCGCGATATTATTACTCCATCCACATTAGAGTACGCCAGCCCGGTGGTGCTCATCAAGAAGCCGAACGGTAGTGATAGAATTTGCATCGATTACCGCCGCCTGAACAAGCCGATCAGAAAGGAAAATTTCCCCGTACCGAGTGTTGAGGTGAGGTTGCAGGAAGGGTAGCGTTTCACATATATTTTATTAATCCTCACAGCAGAAAGTTCACTGATAAGATATGCCACCTGCACAACGAAAGCAATGACACTATAAGTCAGTGTATTCATCAGACAACATGGAACGCTGGTGCGATGACGCTGTGATCGTTAGGAGAGGCCAAATGTAACGAGCGGGTTATTATCCAGGAATAATTTAAGCAAAACCCGATAGTTTGTACGCGATAGCTAAGTGGTATGATCGATACTGATTAAGTAGGATGAAGAGGAACCAAAACTGCCACGCCCAAACTTTTTAAAAATCTTTTTATATTTTTTCACATCTTTGTTAGTCTTGTAAATTTGGCCATCCCAGCCAATTTTACTAAGGATTTGTGTAAATCCCCATTCCTTGCGGTCATAGCATGGGGTGCTTTCTGAACTACATTAGATCTTAGCTCAAAAGAGCTGTAAGGTCTTGCCACCGCTCACTTGCTCTCCCACACAAAATCGAAACTGCTGGATTGCAAATTTCGGGATGGTTAATATTTTACATGGTCTAGTCTAAACAAGAGAGAACGCTATAGTCGAGTTCCCCGACTATCTGATACTCGTTACTCAGCTAGTGTAAGTGCGAAGGACAGTTTTTGGCGGTTTGTGGGCGTTAGAGTGGGCGTGGCCAAAAGTTTTTTGGCGAATAGATAGAAACTTACAAGACTAATAGAAAAATGAAAAAATATCAAATAATTTTTCAAAAGTGTGGGCGTGGCAGCTTTGGGCGGTCTGTTGTCGTAAGTTCCAGTTGTACAGAATCCGAAACAGCTTAATAATTTCTTTAACAATAAGTGCAAATTTTTTACCCTTCACGGCTATTTTTTGAAAACTCTACGGTCACATCGGAACAGGCTATAGCCGATTTATTTGACCAGTTTTTTCAAACAACATATACAACGTTACCTTATTCCGAACAGCCTTACTCCCTAGAGAGTTCCCTGGAATACTCGAGGAATTCCAGGGAATTTTCCACACCAAGCGGCCTGATATGAATCCCAAAAAAAAAATGGGTGGAGCAATGTAAAATCCCAACTGGCAATATATGCAGTCCCTTCAAATGGAATGATGGAGCTGTGGGGAAGAACAAAGGACGTCTGGTACGCTATTCCTCCTGAAATGGTGCTACGCTACACCCAAAATATGCCAAATTGCATAACGAAGCCAAAATAATTAAATGGGCTGTGGACTCATTATTAAAATAATCGCAAATAAAATTTTCGTTAAATATTTAACCCCAGTGCAAATCTGTAACAATTGACTTTTTTTACATTTTGTTTCGGCATATTTATTCCAAACGATCAAATCGCTTCATATTTTCACAAGCGATAGTCAAATATAGTAGCAACAACATCATACATAAAAAAGGAGAGAAGATACTGATTGTTGAAGCTAGAATATGCAACTCGTGTTACAGTTTTGCTCGTCAGTGTATATAAAAACAAGAGAGAACGCTATAGTCGAGTTCCCCGAATATCTGATACCCGTTACTCAGCTAGTGAAAGTGCGAAGGAGGTCTTCAATACTGACAGTTGTTGGCGGTTTGTGGGCGTTATAGTGGGCGTGGCAAAAAGTTTTTTGGCAAATCGATAGAAATTTACAAGACTAATACAAAAATGAAAAAATATCCAAAAATTTTCAAAAGTGTGGGCGTGGCAGCTTTGGGCGGTTTGTGGGCGTTGGAGTGGGCGTGACAGCATGATTCGACAAACTTGCGCTGCGTCTATGTCCCTGGAGTCTGTATGCTTAATCTCAACTTTCTAGCTTTTGTAGTTCCTGAGATCTCGACGTTCATACGGACAGACAGACGGACGGACAGACGGACGGACAGACGGACGGACAGACGGACGGACAGACGGACGGACAGACGGACATGGCCAAATCGACCCGGCTATTGATCCTGATCAAGAATATATATACTTTATATGATCGGAAACGCTTCCTTCTGCCTGTTACATAATTTTCAACGAATCTAGTATACCCTTTTACTCTACGAGTAACAATATGATTTTACTCGGTAAACTTACCCTCAAGGCAGAAATAAAAAATGATATTGAATTTTATCTGTTTTTCGTTTTTTATTTATTCGGTCATCGATCCGAAGCAGGTGAGTCTTCTAAAGATACCTAAACGCCTACGGACTAAACACCTCAAAAAAAAATTAAATAAAATTAGCAAAGGGAGAATGTAGACTCTACGAAAAATGTATGTATATATGGAACTAGCACTATTTTGCTCTTATATGGCATCGCTACCGCTCTTCTAACCACAGTAGTAACCTTAAATCTTTCTAAATCGATTGCCATATTCCCACTTGCTAAGCAAATACCTAGAGCTAAAGAGGATACAGGTGCATTGTAAAAGCTACGAATATCTAAAAATCTCCTACCTATAATAAAAGTGCCTTCTGCGTCCTCTTAAAAAGAATCTATTTCAATCGGGATGTGTTTATGAATAGTTATCGAAATCGTTAGAAGAGCCTGAAACCGGATCTCCGATTTTCTTTATCGTCAGGTTTTGGAAACCCTACATTCTTCCTCTAGTTTATTTTCTACTATTCTTTTTAAAAATTTTCGCATGACACCCAAATCAGTAAGGTGCATGCAATCTAAAGGGACTTGAGAAAGCCAATTTTTTCTAAAGCGGACTGAACAGTTAAATATTCTACTTTATAATGGTTACGATATGTCCTGTTACTAAGTTTTCATCTGACATCAATTCACCATGCTCAGTGCTAATGTCAATACAGAATCTACTTTTCGTCCTACATTTGCTGCAGTCATGCTAGACGTATGCCCAGTCGTGCCAGTTATAAATGCTCGAGCAGGACCATCACAAACGATGGTTATGATTTCCATACAAATTTTTTTTATTAGAAATTGTTAAACCATTTTTTATAATTTCGAAAGTTTCGGACATAAATTTAGAAAAAACTCGTCGAAATAAAGTGCTTATTATGTCCCATAAAAACTCCAATTGGCAATACGGTGCGGCCATGGATATTATTTATTCTTAGAAGAATAGGCCATAACTGCGTTCTAGAACTCTTACAAATTGGAAGTCCGTCAATGTTTATATCGATGCTCAGTTCGTCCGGCAATTGAGGAAACACTGATATATATTTAATTGTTTTACTAAAGCGACATGTAAATAGGAGCCGCCCGCTACTTTACTTATATCGGGTTTTTATAAAATGGCTTTATTTTCAACTTATGAGCATTTAAAATAATAAGAAGATCCATGGCATATCCTCGTGTTGGCCTATGATTTAAATACCAATTTTTAACTGTGTATTTAAGTTACAGCTATCACGAATATGTGATTAGTGGCTCCAATTCAATGTTGTGCTAGGCCCTCCTACTTCACCTATACCCTCGACTTCAATTTGATTGGGCCTTTCTAGAGCTCATCGCTTCATAATTTTTTCCCTTTCCTTAGCTGCTAATTTTTTAATATATCAAGGGGCCACCATTTTCTTTCAATGCTAATTTTAATGTTGAATGTAATTTATTTATTTTTTTTATTCTTTTATTTTTATATTTTTTAATTTATTATGAGCTTTATCATAAAATAATCATGAAAAATAATAAGTACCACCAAAGAAGTCAACAGCAAAAAACAACTAAAAAGTAAAATTGCTTCACTTAAAAAAATGTTTTAAAAATGTCGCGTTCAAACCATATTTTGACTAAATTGCTCTACTTCCTTAAGCGCAATATTTTTAAATCAATATTTTTATTCGGCGCCATTTTAATAGGACTTTCTTTTTATATTTCACGTTGCAAATTTTCCAAACACCACTTGTCACGTTCTACAATTGAATGCGAATGCAAAAGGAAAGGGGTGACGGGAAACACAAAAGAAAATTCTGACAGGCGCGTGCCCCTTATGTAACATATAACTTACAACTTATATGTAACTTAGCTAGACAGCTTTTAAATGTAGTGCCGCGATAACGTACTAAACTCAAGTGGCTCCAAGTGTAAAGTTTTGACCTGCTGTCGATTCATCCCATGACACATAACTTACACCCTAAGTGGGTGCTCTTTGGACAGAATAACACTGGTTATTGGTCTTGGTTTTCTTTTGGATCCTTAACTTCAATTTTTAGGCGAGATTTCTTCTATTGATTCTTGAATAAAGATCACCCGTTTGGAGTCCACAATGAACTCTACACTTGGACCGCATTGAATAGGTCCACAAAAAGTTCTTACGGTTTGCCTTATGGCACCTTATCTTACCTCTTTAATCCGGTAGACTAATGCCAATGAATTGGAACAGTCTTATTTATGATTTTATTCGTGGTAAAGTTGATAGTCCCGACTTGGTCATCCGGCTAAACTTCTTTGTTCCATGCAGATACACTAGATATTACGTACCTCTAATATTAAATCATTGTAGATATATGTAGCTATGAGTTGCATGACCCTTAGAGAGTATTATGTTCTGACTATAATAGACTTTATTCTATTATCTCTATCCCTGACTATCTTCCGCTTTTAGTGCGATCTATACTATCTTCTTTAACACAAAATTAGATTTTACTGATCTTTATATATTTTCTCGCAAATCGAGCCGTATACACGGCAGCGCCCCTCGGTCGTGGGTCTCGTGCATTCAAAAAAAAAGTCAGCTTCGTCAACAAAAAGTAGCAAAAGCAACACTAAAAGTAACGACAACAGCAAAGATTTCAACAACAATAGCCGCCAGACCACCAGCAACAGATATCCCGACATAGACTTTATTCGCAGCAATAGTTTAATGACCAGCAATGACACCCTCAAGAGCAAATATATTTTTTTAATCCTACGAAAGACTGTCGATCCACGTTGCTTAGATTGACAAGTTATGTTAATGATATATCAAAATTGTTTCCCTAAAATTATTCAGCCCCTGCTCAAGCACTCGTTGGACTCCTCCCAACTAACGTAGCCCAACCATTAGTCAAATCCGCCTTATAATTGGAGTGTGGAAAGCCGACGGATCTGGCAACAAAGCTTGAGCTCTTTGCGCTAAGACAAAATATTGACATATCCAACAAAAATTGCGAAAAAAGTTTTCTGGGTCGTAAAACAAGGTACATGGGTATGATATCCATCAACTCTTTCCCCTATCGGAAACGCAGTGGTTGTGCAATTTGAATTAAATCTTGTTAATGTTAACAGTTTTATAGTCAGCAAAGTCAAAATGTTTAATATGACATAGTCAAAGTGAAAACCGTTGAAAAAGCTGTTAAGAACAGAGTTCAAATTCGCTGGCGACTGAAATGCTCACCATCGTCTGGGCGGGCCTTGAAACGCAACCACCCGGGAAGAGCACTCGCAGACTTCATTCGCAGTTAAAATGACCAGTTCCTTGTTACAGAATGGCTCACGCATTATCTATACAGCCAAAGAACACCAACAGCCGTTGACTTTGCTGTCTATAGACGGATTTGGTCTGAGTGTTTCTCCATCACTGAAAGTCTTTACTACTTCTACTACTGCTTACTTTATAAGTTGAAATCACTACTCCTCCTGAAATCACACATCCCTCATCGAAGCATTATGGTCGAGGTGAGAGGAGAAAGATCAAACATCGGAAGTGTTCGTGCTCTACTTCTGTATACTTCAGATCCTTCATGTGTACCAACAATGAGCCGATCACGCTTTTGGCAACATATGCTGATAACACTGCCTTCCTCAAAACACTTCCTGTCGAATCGAAGCGTCAAGTGGCCAAACAGATGGAATATTTCTATAATCGATTGTGGTCCCCTCAATGATCTTCTGCATCCTAGTATGAAAGTGCATGAATGTCATGAAAGTTCAAAGATTCCAAAACTGGGCGTCGCGCATGATTGGAAATGTTAATAGGGACATGGGAAAGATGCCGTACCATATGGTATTCATTCTCCTTCTGACAGAGAACAGGTCAACCGTCACTTGAGCCGATTTAACGAACGCCTCACAGTTCACATTAACCACCCGGCAGCCTGGTAGGCTAGTACGATGACCAGAAGAAGGGCTAAGCGAATATAACCTGGCTATCTTTGGACAGAGTCCTAAAGCAGTAATTATACCCGTTACTCGTAGAGTAAAAGTACTAGATTCGTTGAAAAGTATGTAACAGGCAGGAGGAAGCGTTTCCGGCCATATAAAGTATATATATTCTTGATCAGGATCAATAGCCGAGTCAATTTGGCCATGTCCGTCTGTCCGTCCGTTTGAACGTCGAGATTTCAGTTGAGATTCAGCTTGTAGTCTCCGGAGACATAGACGCATCGCAATTTTTTTTTATTCATGTTGCCACGCCCACTCCAACGCCTACAATCCGCCCAAAACTATCACCCCCAAACTCTTTTGTTAGTCTTGTAAATTTCTTTCGATTTGCCAAAAACTTTTTGCAACGCCCACACTTTTGAAAAATGTTTTGATATATTTCCATTTTTTGTTAGTCCTGTAAATTTCTATCGATTTTCCAAAAAGATTTGCCACGCCCGCTCTAACGCCCACAAACCGCCAAAAACTGTCAGTGCAAAGGAGCGACTTTGCACTTCCACTAGCTTAGTAACGGGTATAAGGTAGTCGGGGAACTCGACTTTAGCGTTCTTTTTTGTTTTTTTTTTGTTCTGTTATGTATTCAAGCTCTCATTTCACATTTTCTTTTACCAATCGTATTATAGTCACTAATTGACGTTTTATTTAATTTATATGTTACACAAAAAAAAAAAATTAATTTGAGTATCCCTCAATACAACAACTCATCTCTTGTAAATTACAGCAAGTTATGAAGAAACCAACTGTATCAACTATATTGAATGCAAACTACGCTTATTATGAGAGCTACGTTTTATACCTTAACAACAAATGATTGTCTTTATATTTTAAAACTTTCTTCCTCGTATCCTAAATATTATGAAGTGTAATGTTAAATCAATATTTTTGTTTATTTTAGTCTGCAAGCTCACCAAGGCGAGTTGCTGTTCCTGTACTTGTGAAAGACGGTAAACCGTGCTCTGGAAATAACAGTTCAAATCAATCGCAACAGCATGGAACCAATTCGACATCAGCAGGCAATAATACCGGTTCAGCAAATAGTGGAAATACCAATAGTGGAATAGTTTCGGTAACTGCAAATGTTTCAAGTGGTCTCAATCTTATAACAGGAGACACTCCTAACTCCCACTCACCGGACACATCATCATCTTTACTTGCTAGTTATGGGACTGTTGGAGGTTCTAACGTTGCTATGCTACAGCAACCATGCAATAATACTTTGATGTCGAATAGCTTGGCAATGGCATACAGAAACCAAAACAATTTTATTTCTAATGGACATCAACAGCAATGTGGCGGATACCTGCCCTTACAAGGTCGGGCATGGTAAACATGGAAGATAATCCCTCGGTTTATTTACCTAAGTGTACTCCATTCGGTTATGTAAGTGAGAAATATTAAATACAATTAAAAAATGTTATAACGGAAAATAGATTCATAAAATGAATTATGAGTATTTGTAGTTTAAACTTATGGAAGCGTCAATAGTAAAAATAATATATAAGAAAATGCTCAAAAACTAATGGTTAAGTGTAAATAAATAGGCCAATGCATTAAATAAATATTAATTATTAAAGTAATATTATTGGAAATAATTATTTTATTGGTATTCCTGGGTATACAATACAAACCTTTTTATAATTCTTGAATAAAATTGTTAAAGTACAGATGCAATATCTAAAATGAATTTCTGAGTTTAAAAAAATGTGGTATACATATAATTAGACTAACGGATACGTTATTAGAAAAAATGTTAGGAGTAAAGTCTGTGGTTAGGTGTAAATTTGTTTATATTTCAATTTTTTGGTTCTTGAGCATTGCCTCAAAGGGCCATGTAGTCCATGACAGGGCCATAGATTCTTTTATGTTCACTTGATTTGTGGACGTGGCCAAACAAATAATAAGCTTACGTTTGAGTCCAATTTGCAGGGTGCAGTCGTCTGCAAGCTTTATAGTTCCCAAGATCACAGCGCTTAAATGGACAAACAGAGTAATGTATTATAAATAGGAGGACGGCAGAACAAGTTGATATGTCCATATCGTTTTTTTATATTGCCATTAATAAAATAAAACAAGAGAGAACGCTATAGTCGAGTTCCCCGACTATCTGATACCCGTTACTCAGCTAGTGGAAGTCCGAAGGGAGTCTTCTACACTGACAGTTTTTGGCGGTTTGTGGGCGTTAGAGTGGGCGTGGCAAAAAGTTTTTTTGCAAATCGATAGAAATTTACTAGACTAATACAAAAATGAAAAAATATCAAAACATTTTTCAAAAATGTGGGCGTAGCAGCTTTGGGCGGTTTGTGGGCGTTAGAGTGGGCGTGGCAAAAAGTTTTTTAGTAAATCGATAGAAATTTATAAGACTAATACAAAAATGAAAAAATATCAAAACATTTTTCAAAAGTGTGGGCGTGGCAGCTTTTGGCGGTTTGTGGGCGTTTGAGTGGGCGTGGCAACATGATTCGACAAACTTGCGCTGCGTCTATGGTTCTGGAGTCTGTATGCTTAATCTCAACTTTCTAGCTTTTGTAGTTCCTGAGACGGACAGATAGACGGGCGGACAGACGGACATGGCCAGATCGACTCGACTATTGATCCTGATCAAGAATATATATACTTTATATGGTCGGAAACGCTTCTTTCTGCCTGTTACATACTTTTCAACGAATCTAGTATACCCTTTTACTCTACGAGTAACGGGTATAAAAAGTTCCCTGTTGCTCAGATTGACAAGCTATTCCTAATCATAATGTCAATGATGGGCCATTTCTTGAAACTGTTGTCCCAAAATTCTTCGGGCACTGCTTAAGCACTCGTTTGACTTCTCCAAACTAACGTAGCCCAACCATGAGTTAAATTGGCCTTAAAATTGGTGTGTGAAATGCGGACGGTCATGCCAACAAAGCCCTTTAGCTGACATAACTTTGACATCATATTGGATAGCGAAAAACAGTTTTGCTCTAGGTCGTTCTTTAAGGTACAAGAGAATAATATCCAGCCACTCTATCTGCGATCGGAAACGCGATGGTTGTGCAATTTGAATTGTTTATGTTATCAGTAAGGTTAAACACATTATCTATAGAGCCAAAGAACACCAAAAGCCGTTGACTTTGCTGTCTATAGAGGGATTCGGTCTGAGTGTCTCTCCGTCACTGAAAGTCTTTAATTTTCTACTTGATACAAAATGAAAATATGTTAATGGGATTCTCCTTAACGAGTAGAGTTCAATTTCGCCCATTTCGCTCAGTCAGGCGTTAGGAAAACTTGGATTTTATACTCCTCCCTATTCTACCCACTCTTTCTTGATAGCAGGTATACGTTTTCTAATAGCTACTCCTTGTTTGACAATAATATAGTTCTTTCGAACCTTACACATATTGTTGTTTCGGTAAGGATCCATTAATAATGAAATGCTAGACCATTATTTCATTCCGTTATACTTATTTTTCAACGAGTCTAGCATACCCTTCAACTCTACAAGTAACTGATATAAAGGTATAATATGGTGCTATAACGTTTCAGCTACGGCTCTATGTCACGAGTTATGGTAAACACCTATCGATATGTATTTTCGAACAATAGTGATCCAAATATATATACGAGTATATATGTGTATCGACAATAATTAACACTAAAAATAACCTAAATTAACAATGGAAAGCTTTTACTGATCTACAACTATTTGTGGCTGCCGTTTGCAGTCTTGTCAGTTCAAAATTTCTATGAGATGGCCCGTCGTGTTTATCTGTTTCACATCTGGCAGCACTGTCGCTCGTTCTAATAATAATATCCACTGAACGCAGATATTCTCCAAAAGGGTATTTCAGCTTGTATATTGGCTTATGCACTAGCCCAGTTACACATGTACTACCTGTAATACTTTTTCTTTTCAAAAACTTCAGACGTGTGTGATTGAGGCGAGCAAAAATCTAGTGAACGAGCGCCGATGTGCTACCGAACATCTTGTGTGATAGATGAGCGTGGTGTAGATGAGCGACAAAGAAAACTGATGTTGAATTTTCTGGAACTCGGGACTCTCTATTTGCTCTATTTGCGAACATGGATGTGATTTGAACTAGATGTTACCCTTTACACTCTCAAATATTAATTGAATCTTCAACCACAATTGCTCGAGAGTCGTATCTCAAGAAGCGGTTATCTGAAATTCGCTGATCCTTTCCTATCCTGTATATCGTTAAGGTGAAACGCCATTGTTTTATTTTTCTCTTTTGCTGGGCTTACTTTCTTAATAAACGTCGACTTAACAAATACGGGGGCAAGTTTACTACTGAATTTCTTGACTGCATTTCTCTGAGCAATGTTTCGGGATAATAACGTGTCACCTACATACAGTTTAAACCGCTAAGCGTTGGACTGGTGCGTCGTGGCTATCCTAGCTTTAGGAACTTGTCGAGCTATCATAATTTTTTAAAACTACATCTTCCGTTAGGGTGTCGAGCATTCGCACTAATTCGTAATTTCGTAACCGGAGTAAAGATAAAAAGAAGAGAAGCCGGTGCTACGTTGAAAGCTAGTCCTCAAATCGCCAAAAATATAAAATACCTGACTTACTAGGAAATCTAGGATTTTGTCAGACGTAAATTTCTTTAATGGCTGCAATATATAAAGCTTTAAAAATTATTAAGTCGTACAATTTTTGAAATTCCCTAGATGAGCTGAGTCAGCTGGATAATGGGCTCTATCTCTACCGAAGGCGCGCAAGTTTCATAGTTTCCATGATTTACTATCTATACATTTCTCTTCTGCTTTTCTGTCGTCAACACGCTTGTAAACGTATCCATTGGATACTTGAAGGTGTGGTAATTTTGACTGGTTTTTCTGTATTCTCTTCATCAAGTCCAGATATTTGACAACAAATCAATTATAGGACCACCATCTTGGATTTCATTGACAAAAATTTCGTTTTGCCTTGAAAGTGTTTCCGCCACTACGTTTTGTGTCCCTTTCCAGTGTTTAATTTTAAAAGCCAATCTTCCTAACGAATCTTTCTGTTTTATCAGCCACTGCAAAGAAGCGTGCTCGGTTACTACTGAAAACTAACATATATGGAAAAACGGACATATATGCTATAGGAAGCTCGGTTCCTTCTTCATCTGTTTACTCCAAAAGTAGTTAGCCTATTCTTTAACTGGGTGAATGCTCTATCTGATTCTGCGTTTCATTCAAACGAACGAGTTTTCTTTAACAAATCTGTCAACGCTCGGGCGATGGAGGCATAATTGTCAACAAATCGCCTATACCATCCGGCAAGACCTAAAAATCTCCTGAGTTGCTAGGCAGTAGTAGAGATTGGAAAGTCCATAATCGCTGAGAAATGGTCTGGATCAGCTTTCCCGATAAATAAACATAAATATATAAATATCACTCTTGTTCTCAATTTGCGGTATGACTTACTGCTCTAGCGATATCCTCCCTATGACTTGACACGATTAGGGTTGAGTTTGTACTTTTAAAAAGATTGTGTTCAGACTACATTTTAATACCTGGTCGTCATACCTTTATGTCCACTACCGCACGAGCGAAGTCTTCGGTTGTATCTAGCGCGTCACGCGCGCACCCCACGCGGCCGCGACTTCGGCGCGGACTACGCAAAAATCTACCTAGTGGCCGTTACTCCTGGAAGGTTAACAAGAATCAAGTGACGAACCGATCAACTCGACTAAGCTCTGTTTCGTTTCAAAATGATTAAATTCAATTAAACTTGTAGAATTCGGTGTTAAGTTTGTAGTAGGATAGATACCCTTTAGGCCCACAGTACCATGTATGTATCATGTAGTAGTTTAGGTTAACGTATGAAGCCCATGGTGGCAGAGAGAAGTATGCGATCATATCCCCGTTATAAGTAAGGACAATACTGTTGTCCCGCTCTTACTTATAAGTTAGCTTTAAGAGATAACAATGTACATACACCGTGAGAGGCATGAGAGAGCATAAGAAAAACGAAGAAGCAAAGCGCGGCATTCGGTCGCTGGTTCTTGAAGAATAAAGTCGCTAAAAAAGAAGAACTGAACTAAGCAAATCGTCGCACCGGAGGTAGTTCGAGCGTTTACAACATCAGAAGTGGTCATTACTCACTATGCCTGACACCATATTAAATCAATTCTCGGTGCAACAACTAAAAAAATGGTTGGGAACCCTTGGACGCCAAACTTCCGGCACTAAAGCGGAGTTATTTCGAGGACAAGATGATGCTGGCCAACGATATCAACATCGATCTGGAGGAACTCCTGGAAAACATTATCGAAGGAATTCCGGCACCAGCGCTACGCAATCAGGCCCGCATACAGTGCTTTTCCGAACCGATGCAGGTTTTGAGAGCCTTCTCGGAAGTACGTCTGCCAAAGCACAAGCCGGATAATAGTTCGCCAAAACGCTTCTATGAAGGAGGTCCAGCTAAGAAGGATTTGCGTTGCGCCAACTGCAACTCAAAAGGACACTTCGCCAAGGAGTGCCTGAAGCCGAAGAGAGAGCCCGGATCCTGCTACGCTTGTGGAGCGTTCGGACACTTCGTCGGACAATGCCCGGAGCGCAAGAGCGCCAATATCAACAATTATGTAAGGCAGGTTAAGATTTTTTTTGCACAGTAGCTATAAAACCCCACTAATTACAGAATGCCTCATAGACACCGGGAGCCCAATATCATTTGCAAAACTAAGCAGTATATCCAGTGAAGTCAATTTAGAGTCTGCTGCTGAAAACTATTTCGGGCTAAATAAAAGCCAACTAATAATACTCGGAAAAACCTTATGTTACATTACAAAAGAAAGAATAAAATGTTATTTTGATTTATACGTAGTTCCAGACGGGTCTATGAGTCATAATGTAATCCTTGGACGAAATTTTATGGAAGCTTGCCAGCTTAAACTGGATCCAGATACTTTGGGAAGGATTACGGTTAACTCATTAAATGAGGAAACAGTTAGTACCTTAGACAATGATACAGTTAGTAATACAGTTAGTGAGACAGTTAGTGATACAGTTAGTAATACAGTTAGTAAAACAGTTAGTAAAACAGTTAGTGAAACAGGTTATGGAACAGTTAGTATAGCAGATATCGAAACGAGTAGTAAAACAGTTAACCCTGCAGTTATTAAAACACTGAACGAAACAGTTATTCCTTTAGGCAGCGTTACAACGGATTCCGCACTTAGTCAGAAATTTTATAATACAGTTAGGCCCAGTTATGAAAAAGCAGTTAGAGAAATTTTTAGCATTGATTACCAAGAGGATGAGCAAATGAATTACATATGCGGCGCAGAAAATGACCGAGCCTTAAACTGTCAATTGAAAGAGATTATCAAAAGCAACTACTTAAATGTTAGAAAGCCTACCGAACCTCTAGTCAGATGTAAAATAAAACTATGTTTAGAAACGTCAAAACCATTTAGCTGCTCACCAAGAAGACTTGCCTACTCAGAAAAGGAGAAATTATAAAAATTGTTAGATGAATATATGAAAGAAGGGATTATACGACCTAGTGAATCCGAATATGCTTCGCCAATAGTTTTAGTTAAAAAGAAAACGGGAGACATACGACTATGCATAGACTTTAGAAAACTAAACAAGATATTAATCAAGGACAATTACCCGATACCGCTTAGACAAACTAGTTAACAAGAAAATTTTTTCGAAACTTGATTTAAAAAACGGTTATTTTCATGTATTTGTTAATAAGGTTTCGGTTAAATACACCTCATTTGTTACACCGTTAGGTCAATTCGAGTTTCTCAGGATGCCAATGGGGCTAAAAACTGCATCGGCAGTGTTTCAAAGATTTGTAAACAAAATTTTCGAGGATCTCATTAGGGACAACAAAGTAATTGTATACATGGACGACATCATGATCGCCAGCAAGGACACGGAGGAACACTTAAGAACCTTAAAGGAAGTGTTTCTCAGATTAGCTCAAAATAAATTAGAATTAATAATAAATGTGAGTTTCTTCAAACAAATATTAAGTATTTAGGATTCATTATAAACGGCGAAGGCATTAGGGCAGATGATAAAGGTATAGATGCCATACAACATTTTCCAATTCCAGACAAGATGCAATCCGTTCAAAGTTTCCTAGGTTTATGTTCATACTTTCGTAGATTCATAAAAGATTTTTCAACATTAGCGAAACCGTTATACGACCTCTTGAGAAAAGACGAGAAATTTAAATTTGGAGAAAAAGAAATGAGCTGTTTTTCTACGCTCAAGGAAAAGTTAGTGCAGGCGCCGGTTTTAGCCATTTATAATTTCAAAGACGAGATAGAGCTGCACTGTGATGCAAGCGCTCTTGGCTTCGGTGCCGTATTATGTCAAAAGAAAGAGGATGGAAAATTGCACCCCATATTTTATTTCTCAAAACGTACAACAGTCGCTGAGGCAAAATATCACAGTTTCGAACTGGAGACGATGGCAATTATTCACGCACTGAGACGATTTAGAATATACTTGTATGGAAAACGCTTTAAAATTATTACTGATTGTAATTCACTTACTTTAACACTGAATAAGATTGAACTTAATCCACGAATAGCTAGATGGGCGTTAGAGCTCCAGAACTACGACTATGAACTTATACATAGAGAAGGGAAAAGGATGCAGCATGTAGATGCTCTTAGTAGATGTACGAATATCATGATAGTAGAATCGAATACGTTTGAAGACAATTTAGTAATTTGCCAAGCCAAAGATCAAAAAATTCAAGAAATTAGAAAACTGTCAGAGGAAAATGAACATAAGTTATACGAAATGAGAAACGGAATAATTTATAGAAAATGTAACGACGGCAGACTATTATTTTATGTTCCCACAGACATGGAAGATCATATTCTATTTAAATATCACAATGAGATCGGACACATAGGTAGAGACAAAATGTTAGATATAATTTTGAAATCTTATTGGTTTCCCAATGCCAAAGACAAATGTTTAAGCCATATAGAAAATTGTTTAAAATGTGTTGCGTTCTCCCCTAAGACGGGTAAGGAGGGATTTCTGCACTGCATTCCAAAAGGTAGTCAACCGTTTGAACTAATACATATCGATCATTACGGCCCAGTCGACTCGGGTAGATCCAAAAAACATATTTTTGTTGTCATCGACGGTTTTACTAAGTTCGTACGTTTATACACTACAAAGACCACCAATACAAGAGAAGTCATAACAGCTTTAAAAGACTATTTTAGAGCATACAGCAAGCCTAGATGCATTATTTCAGACAGGGGAAGTTGTTTTACATCCAAGGAGTTTGATGATTTTATGTTAGAGTTTGATGTTAAGCATATGAAGATTGCGACTGGATCACCACAGGCGAACGGACAGGTTGAAAGAGTCAACAGAAGTTTAGGTCCAATGATAGCGAAACTGGTAGAACCAGAGAAAGGTATATATTGGGATACAGTAATAGATAAGGTGGAGCACGTTCTAAATAATACACAACACCGCAGTATCAAGCAAACTCCAAGCAAAGTTCTTTTTGGTTTAGAGCAAAGAGGAAAAATAGTAGACGAATTGAAAGAAAAACTAGAAGAATTAGATAACACTCCAGAAGATAGGGATTTAGAGTAGATTAGGAGCGAAGCAGAAAATAATCAAGGAAAAGCTCAAGAGTATAACAAAACACAATATGACAAGTCCGCCAGAAAACCTTCTGAATACAAAATAGGAGATTATGTAATGGTAAAAAATTTCGACAGCACAGCAGGTATTTCTAGAAAATTGATTCCAAAATGTAAAGGTCCATATATGATTTCCAAAATATTGAGAAATGACAGATTCTTATTAAAAGACGTAGAAGGTTTCCAGGTATCCCGTAACCCGTACCAAGGTGTCTGGAGCATTCAAAACATTAAACATTGGATAGGCAATAAGAAAAATAAACGAACACACAATTAAACACTGTTAACAAGGTCAACAAACATATATAGTACGTGCAATTACATAAATATTTAAGATACAAAATCATTATACATGTAACTACAAACAAAAAAATGTAAACCATGATCAGGGGATCAGCTAGTCAGGACGGCCGAGTTGTAGTAGGATAGATACCCTTTAGGCCCACAGTACCATGTATGTATCATGTAGTAGTTTAGGTTAACGTATGAAGCCCATGGTGGCAGAGAGAAGTATGCGATCATATCCCCGTTATAAGTAAGGACAATACTGTTGTCCCGCTCTTACTTATAAGTTAGCTTTAAGAGATAACAATGTACATACACCTAGCTCTCACGCATGAGAGAGCATAAGAAAAACGAAGAAGCAAAGCGCGGCATTCGGTCGCTGGTTCTTGAAGAATAAAGTCGCTAAAAAAGAAGAACTGAACTAAGCAAATCGTCGCACCGGAGGTAGTTCGAGCGTTTACAAGTTAAAAGTAGTTAAAGCCGAACTTTTGATGTAGGCTTTAAACATAACGTGTACATATTGTTCGACTTCCAGTCTGTAAAGAGCATTTATTCATGAAATCATAATTAATGCATAAATCAACCTTACATCGGACGTCATCATGTCGGCTGACTTCGTGGGATCTTCCGTAAGTACGGCATAGCCGCAATTATAATAATGTATGTGTTTCCACCAGAAACTCGCGTTCGACAAAGATACACGCTTGAATAATGAGGTGAAAAAATGTAAATATCGATTAGAAATAAGTGTAAAATATTGGAATAATTTTTGTATAGTGCGATATATGTCCATAATCCTCGTCTCACACTGGTGGAAAGGTAGTTTCACTTGCTTGCCAAGACGAGTGGCGATGCACACGTAATTGTGTCAAATTCACCGGTGACGAATGAAGCGTTTAGCTTCGTTTAACTGACCCGCTCATATAATGCTTATATTTATGTGTTCTTAATTACATATATAGATATACATATGTATACAGAAGGCATGCAAATTAAAATTGATGTTAAAAAATTATTTAAAAAAATATTTTATTTTTATATTTTAATAAATTTATTGGTGATAAACTTTTTCACTTAAACAATATTACAAGACACTATTATCTGATTTTATCTTCGATCGTTCTCGATCCGATCCCGAAACAGACTGACTCTTAGATTCTGAATCCTGATCCATTCAACCTCGGCCAGAAGCTTTTCTTTGGAAACTTCTTGAACTTTCAATTATGTTTAAAATAAAAGCTTGATGCTGAAATTATTTCTTGCATTGTGAAATTCAATTATGCTTACGCAATAAGTTGACCATGGTTTGGTCTCCAAGCGGAAGCTGTGTTTTTTTGGAGTTTGATTGTTTATCTTGGCGGGGAGCTAAGCGCTGGCAAAGGCAGTGACAAAAACAAAGACAAAGGAAATGTCGCCTAGATTGAAATTTAAAATTTGTTTATAAACTGGGATAGAGTGCTATGTTTACGGGTTGGATAACTCTCCCCCTTCTAAAATGACGCGTCCCGCTTCATTACGAATTTCGTTTAAACGTTCATTTAATTCTGTTTAAAATACTTCCTCATTATTTGGTTTTTCTAGTTCTGG
Organism: Drosophila yakuba; assembly: GCF_016746365.2. NCBI lineage: Eukaryota > Metazoa > Arthropoda > Insecta > Diptera > Drosophilidae > Drosophila > Drosophila yakuba. Next base: position 1,198,457 of record NW_025048816.1, on the reverse strand, counting down.
CCGTTTTTGTTTGGTTACAAATAAAAAATATCTGAATTTTACTATTAATGTAGTAATCAAATACAAAATGAATAAAATTAACAATATAAAAGAAAGTGATATCTTGGTATTACTTATTTTAATGAAGGGATTTAAAATGTTTATATTATCTAGAGAGAGTTCCGAGTTATTGGACAATATGTAATCGGATATTTCATAATCTGTAAAATGGTTTGTGGGTATGTATTCAAGAATTTTACTTTCTAAATTTGTATATGAAATGTTGTTTATTGTGGTTGTTCCGTTAAATGTTATTAGAAATGACCCATTTAAGTGGGAGTTGTTAACAATATTGTAACCATTTATAAAAATGGCACCATCTTGGATGATATCTATTTCCTTATTTTTTTCCCTTATTTTCTTACAAGTGGATTTTTCTCCATTTAATAATTTGGTAAAACAAGTTTTTTCCTTACTTATAGTACAGTAATTGTTAAAAAGTTCGGTCTTAAATGTAGACATTTCATAATATGTATTGTCGCATTTTGCGACTTGATTGCTTATTACTAGTTTTCCATCGCCTTTTGAAATCGCTCTAGCATAGTATATTTCGCATCTGTTATAAACTATAGGGTATTTTACATAAATTATTAAGAGTTCTTTATGTAATACGATTTTGAACACAGAGATATCCATTAGGTCTGCAATGATTACTGGTCTTAATTCGTGACTTAATATTTCTTTTATTTCTTCATGGTTTAAAATTTTAGTATTAAAGACATCAATTTTAGCTAATGTGATAGTATCGATAAAATTTTGCAAGTCAAATGTTAAAAGTTTTAGGCGATGTTTTCTTAATGGTAAATCTTGGTCCATAAATACATGTTTAAAATCATCAGAAAGAGATTCTATTTCGTTAAACAATTTGGAATTGATAATAAATTGTTTGTTATTATTTTCTATTAAGTCATTGATTGTATTTTGAATTTTGACGAAGTCGTCATGATCCGGAGTTCCAGCTAACCACTTCCACACGGTGCCTAATTCATTAATTCCCCTTTTGGATCTAGATGATGTTAACTGTGATAAAATTAGTTCGATAACTTCTAAGTCGTATGTGATTTCCCATTGTGATCTTTTGTTAGTGTCTCTCTTTATGTTTTCTGTTTCAACATTGATTATTTCTTTATAAAAACTTAAATTGGTTACGTGGAATAAATCGCTATAGGATTCGTAAGTAAGAACATCCTTTTTGTCTTTGAACAGGAAAAATTCGTGATTGGAGTAATCAATTATTTCTGAAGTGGCTATCACTACGAATGGTATTAGAAGTAACAAGAAATGCATTGTCTGTAAATTTAAAAGAAATATAATATTTGTTAAAACTTAATATTGTCTTTGTGAATAGTTCTGTTTCTACTATTGATTACTATTTTATTAGGTAGGTTTTCCTTAACAATCTGTTTTTTATATCTTGTTTTTAGCTTATTTCTTTCCCCATGTTTCTTTTCATAAACAACCTGTCCTACATGATATTCTTTTTCTTTACGGCCTTCATTATGTGTTTCTAACATTTTTTCCTGAGTGTTTTTCAGAATGTTTGGAATGTTTTTGTGTTCAATTTTATTATAGAGAATATCAAAAGGTTTTTGGTTTGTTGTAGAATGAATACTCTGATTGAATTCTTTTGCGGCTCTAATAATTATTTCAGAATAGTCAATGAGATTAAATTCTTCTTTTATGCAACGAGCTAATTCTGTTAATGTCGAATGTGCCCTTTCAATTTGTCCGTTCGAGGTACTATGTCTGGGGTCTGCGAAATGTAGAGTTAAACCACATCTTTGTGCAAAGGATTTAAATTGAGCAGAGGTAAAGCTCGGTTCATTATCGGTCATAATTACTTTGGCGTGTGGAAATTGTTGAAGTAATTCCATTACTTTATTCTCGATGTTTAGTTTATTTTGAATTTCTTTTACTACTAGGAATTTTGAATATGCGTCAATACAAGTTAAGAAAATAAGATTCTGCGCGTAATAAATATCGATGTGTAAATTTTCTCCTTCTTTAGTTGGGATAGGAGCTTCCCCAATAGGAATTTTAATTGGATGCCTGTTATATTTATTTTCGTTGCAAATTGTACAATTTTTTATGTATTCCCTTAATTTGGTAAGTAAATTTGGCCAATAATATAATCTATTGATTTGTTTGTAGTTTTCGTCTAGTCCTCTATGAGCTCGACAATGTGTTTCTTCTATTATAATCGCCCTATCTTCATTTTTTTCCACGTCTTGTAGAAATATTTTAGTAAAAAGAAATTTGTTAGTAAAGTTATTTTTTAAAGGTAATTGAATATGATAAAGATCTTCTAAGGTGCAATGAATTCCTACCGTTATGTTTGGTGGTAGATATTCCCTTAATATTGTTATTAAATTTTCTGGCGTATCATATTCGATTATATTTCGTGTCTTGTCAAAAACTTTCAATGACTCATGTATTGTATACCTTCCCGTTGTTAATAACAGTTGTTATTAACGGTTTACGGGTCTCTTGTATTACATTTTCAAAACTACTTTCGGCAGAATGCTGTGTATTTTGATCTGAGCTTGATTGTTCTATATCGCTGTATGTAAGGTTATTTAATTTTATTCGAGATAATGCGTCAGCGACGACATTTGTTGTTCCGGGCTTATATATTATTTTTGGGGTGAAACTTTCTATAAAAGAATACCATCTTTTCATTTCTATGTTCGGGTTTTTATCCGAGATTGTAAAAGATAAAGATTGATGGTCTGTTTGTATTTCTATACCGATTACTCCATATAAATAATTTCTGAGATTTTTAAGAGCCCAAACTATGGCTAACAATTCTTTTTTATTAGTGGCGTAAAGTTGTTCGGTTTTATTTAAAGTTTTGGATATGAAAGTAATTGGTTTACTATCCTGTGATAATACCGCTCCGATAGCTACATCTGATGCGTCTGTTGTCAAAGTGAATTTTTTGTTGTAATCTGGTTGGACTAATTCCACTTGTGCTATTAAATTATCTTTTAGTTCGTTAAAAGCTTTTACAGCTGGATCATCTAACTGTATTGTAATTTTTGTAGACATTCTTCTAGAAATTTTACCATTATCTCCTCCTAAGTATTTGGTTAGAGTTTGGCAATTTTTGCATAGTTTCGGACAAATTTTCGGTAATATCCAGTGAGTCCCAAGAAACTTCGAAGTTCTCTAATGTTTTTTGGAATCGGATACTTCATAATTGTATAAATTTTTTCAGGATCCGTTTTAATTACATTGTGGGAAACGATATAACCAAGAAATGCTGTTTCTAGTTTAAAGAATTTCGATTTTTCAAGAGAAATTTTCATATTAGCTTGTTGTAAAATATTAATTATTTGAATTAGATCAGTATAATGTTGTTCAATTGTATTTGAAAAGATTATTATGTCATCCATATAAACATGACAAGTTTTTCCGACTTGTTCTCTTAATATATCGTCCATTGCTCTTTGAAATATTCTGGGGGCGTTTGTTAACCCAAATGGCATACGTAAGAATTCAAATTTCCCGTTATTAATAGAAAAGGCTGTTTTTTTCAATATCTGACTCTTTCATTAAAATTTGGTGGAATCCTGATTCCAAATCAATTGTTGAGAAATATTTTGACTTTCCTAAGTTAGATAGTATTACAGACGGGTCTTGCATCGGGTATCTGTCCGGTATTGTGCTTTCGTTTAATTTTTTATAGTCGATAACTAGTCGGTGTTTTAGAGTTCCATCTTCGTTTTGACCTTTTTTGGGTACTACTAAGACTGGTGAATTATAGGGGCTTCTACTAGGTCTTATTATTTGTTCTTTTAACATTCTATCGATTTCATTATTAACGAAATCTGAGACTGACATAGCATAAGGATATTGTTTGCTATAAATTGGCCTGTCATTGACAGTATTTATTTCTCCTCGAATATCGGTTCGAAAAGGGATTTGCATACTTATTTTAAAATGCTCCTTTTCAATTTTATTCATAATTTTATTTTCGAAATTTTTCAGTTGATTTGAATTTATTATTAGATTATGAATTTTTTCTTTGTCGGAAAATTCAACGACGGCGTGTTCAGGATTTGTGGATCCCAAACTATTAGTTTTATTGTTGACGGATAATTCAACGTCGGAGTGATCAGGATTTTTTTGATCCTAAGCTTTTTGATTGTAATTTGACGGAAATAACATCGTCGGCGTGTTCAGGATTTTTTGATCCCAAACTTTTCAATTGTAATTTGACGGAATTAACATCGTCGGCATGTTCAGGATTTTTTGGTCCCAAACTTTTCAATTGTAATTTGACGGAATTAACATCGTCTGCGTGCTCGAGATTATAAGATCTCCAGCTATAACTACTTCTTTCTGCAATATCTGATTCAGTTTTATATTCTATTTGATTGCAAAAGTATTTCTTTATAATATATTCTTTTAATGGAAGAGTATTATTTTCTCCAATTAAACACAAATCGTTTTTCTCTTCATTGTCATAACATTCTAGTTTTTCCTTTTTTCCATTATATTCAAGAATACCTTTTTCTACATCTATTTTAGCTCCGATTTTCCTTAATAGATTGTACCCAATTAATAAGTCGGATTCCAAACCTTCTATTTCATAAAATATATGTTTCGCTTCAAATATTGTTAGTATATGGTAATATTTTATAATTGAGTATCCATGAACTGTTGATACTCTCTTGTAAATTGGTAATTCTTTTTTATTTTTATAAATTCCTTTTTTGATATAGCAAGAAGAGGCTCCTGTGTCAATTAATATTTTTAGTTGTTTTTTTGTATTTCTGTCTATTCTTGTTATATGAGGCATTCCTCTGTAGGACCTTGATTTAAAAAATGATCCTCATCAATGTTATTTATTCTCATACCTTTCTGGGCTGGTTGACTTACTGTCCCAGTTGCTTCCCTTTTTAATGGGATTTGTGGTTCAATTTTTTGAGCTTGGTTATGATTATAATTATATCTTTGTGCAAAATTATTATAATTCTGTCTGTTATTATTATACCCCCTATTGTAATTATTACTCGGACGATAGTAATTATTATTCGGACGATTTTGATACTTTATGAAACTTTCGACTTCCATTGGTTCTGGTGGGGGTTGTACCTTAGAATTGTTATTTGAGTTCCAATTATTATTTTGCCCAAAGTTCCCGTTTTGCGGCCAATTATTATTCAGGTTGTTATTCCAGTTATTATTCATTCTGTTATTATTATTATTATAATTAATATTATTATTGTTGTTATTATTATTATTCTGTCTGGAATTAACTGTATTAAATCTTAAGTTGTTTCCCTGACCTTTATTTTCATTCCTAAATCCATAATACCTATTTGCAAATTGGGCTCGAAAGTTGTTAGACTCTAATTCTTGACACTTTGCCAAAGCATTTGGCAAGTCTGGTGGGTTTAGAGAAAATAGTGTTTCTGAGATTGAACCGTTCAATCCAGAAATAAAAATTCTAAGAGCGTTGCTCCTAATTGTTTTATTTGTTTCTTTGGTTATTTCGCTGTCTTTTCCATATGTCATTATGGTTTTATTTATCAGTAATGTCATTTTCTTGTTTACCTCGTTGTAGAATTCTGTAATGGGCATACGTCCCTGCCTAAGGATGCTTAATTCTGATTCGAGAATATGGATTGGTCTTTTATCGTTATAAAGAAAATCCAATCTGGAAAGAATTGCTTGAAAGTTTAAAACTGTACCATGGTTAGTTAGAGCATCATGTGCTGCTCCCATGATTTTATTACGTAGAATTGTTAAAGCGATAAAATATTGTTCGCTTCGAATTTTGTATAGACTCATGGCAGTTTCTGCCGCTTCTCTCCAGCCTACATATTGGGTTATTTCTCCTGTGAATTTTGGTAAAGATTTAACAACCTCTAGGGTAGTTTCACAATTTATAGTTGGGTCGATTGTTTGGATTTTATAATCTTCCACTACATTTTTGCTAGCGATTATATGCCCTTCTATCCCTTCAATTTTTCTGGTTACTTCACTCAATTGTACACTTATTAATCGGTTAATTAATTCCATCGTCAGATTGCTGGCGTTGGATATCCCGCCCGCAGAGAGTATTGGTGATGAACCTCCGGTTGCCATTGTTAAATTTAAATCTTCAAAACTTTTTATTAAATTTTCTAGATTGTTTTCTTATATTAATGGTTTAAATAGATTTTAAATTTTTTTCTTTTTTACACTTTATAGTATTTTGTATATCCTGATCTTGTTTTATTAAATTGTTTAAAGACTTAAAATTATTTTATTCTGCTCACGATACTTTCCGTTGTATTCTTCCTTCAGTTCTGTTGGGGTCTTCCTTCAAAAAAAAATGTTTTGTATTCAGCTGTGGCGGGGGATGGCCCTTTGCTCTTCCTTCCTTCTTGGTGTTGATTTTTTATTATATATTTTTTTGAATATTTTGGTTATAGTTTTTGGGTTGGTTTCATTTCTTTTTCTTGTTGAGTTCTGGTTTGGTAGAGTTCGGTTTTTGTTGAGTTCTGTTTAGTATCGTGTTCTTGTAATTCGTATTAAGTATTCAGTCCACCTTTTTTTTTAACTTCTTAATTGGATTATTGCATTAATTAATTTCCAATTAAGTTTTTCCACGATCACTGTCACAGTAGTTAAATGTCGTTGGATTAATGAGGATGTTTTAATTTTTCCTCTAAAAATATGGGTTGTTGGCGGCGCGAGTTCCGTTTTATATTTAACTTATTATCATTAATATTTATTTAGAACTTTTAAATGACACCGCCCCACGTTGGGCGCCAATTAAAATTGATGTTAAAAAATTATTTAAAAAAATATTTTATTTTTATATTTTAATAAATTTATTGGTGATAAACTTTTTCACTTAAACAATATTACAAGACACTATTATCTGATTTTATCTTCGATCGTTCTCGATCCGATCCCGAAACAGACTGACTCTTAGATTCTGAATCCTGATCCATTCAACCTCGGTCAGAAGCTTTTCTTTGGAAACTTCTTGAACTTTCAATTATGTTTAGAATAAAAGCTTGATGCTGAAATTATTTCTTGCATTGTGAAATTCAATTATGCTGACCGATGCAGTTTGATTGAAGCGCAATAAGTTGACCATGGTTTGGTCTCCAAGCGGAAGCTGTGTTTTTTTGGAGTTTGATTGTTTATCTTAGCGGGGAGCTAAGCGCTGGCAAAGGCAATGTTATGCATATCTTGACCACTTGAGCTGCAAAGTGCATGATCAGCATTCCCACGCTGCGCAATCGGCTTATGTATGAGCGTTAGATCGTATTACTTGGGTTGTGGAATGCTTATGGGTCATTGGTCTTTTGTGTCGTTGGTCTTTTGGGTGTTTATATATTTATATTTATTATGACAAAGTGCCACAATGTATTGACGCTAAGTTATACCAAATTATTAAATGTATTGGTAGGGTAGATATGCTACACCTTCTTTTTTTAAGAAATGACTGGTGTTTTTGGTGTTTTTTTTTTGGTTGATCAGACCTAAAACGTTTTATTGATTATATATTTTTAACCTATCCTTATGTACTTTTTGTTTCTTCTGCTTTTAATCTCTAATTATAATGTTCTCTGTCTTCTATGGTTTCCACTGTATAAGACAAAAATATACTGGATCTAACTTATGACCCGCTTCGTTTTTATCTCCTATTTTAAATTCAAAATCTGAAGTTTTCTTATCGAAATTTTGTTTCCTGTAAGACTTAGCTTTATCTTACATAAGTCTAGCTCTTGTATATGCTATTTCTAATCTACATTTAATTTCCTTAGAGTAATCTTCTACATTATATATACTGGTTCTATTCTATCTATTTGTTACGTCGGTGTATTCGTGCTTGTGTCCTGGAAAAGGACTCAGGCCGAGGGAGGGGCATCAGATGTTCAGGCACTAAGATGCCGGCGTAAGCTCGTCGATTTTGGGTTGAGCGATCTTGGTAAGCCCCTCACCTCTCCAACATAACGAGAATAAATATTAGTAGTGCCTGAAAAAGTTCGTACCGTTCGTCAGTCAGCAGTCCTCACTGCCCCACAAGCTGTAGCTTGATCGTAAAACGATCGGTCAATGTTTCGGCCACGTTCCTCCCCTTCATGCATCCGCATGCCTGATGGATCGTCGCGGGCTGCGCAATACGATCCCCTTTTGTCAAGGTTGTCCGCCAAACGTTATGGGAGGGGCATCAGATGTTCAGGCACTAAGATGCCGGCGTAAGCTCGTCGATTTTGGGTTGAGCGATCTTGGTAAGCCCCTCACCTCTCCAACATAACGAGAATAAATATTAGTAGTGCCTGAAAAAGTTCGTACCGTTCGTCAGTCAGCAGTCCTCACTGCCCCACAAGCTGTAGCTTGATCGTAAAACGATCGGTCAATGTTTCGGCCACGTTCCTCCCCTTCATGCATCCGCATGCCTGATGGATCGTCGCGGGCTGCGCAATACGATCCCCTTTTGTCAAGGTTGTCCGCCAAACGTTATGTCTTCGTTTTTACCTACTCCACTTCTCGCGTCAGCACCCCTTCTGGAAATGTATACCTACAGATTTTGTTGTATTTAAATTAATAGCATAACTTTATTGATTAACAAATTGTTGACTAGTGCCATTTGTAATACCAGAACCGACTATTTTTATACCTGCCTAGACCTTTTTCTGAGCTTTTCCGGGCATCAGTCTTCTATGCCCAGTATTCCCAGCTAGGAGTCATATATATAGATTTCCCCTATTTTGGGAGTAAATAACCCCGCGGTGAACTGTGCCCGTAACTGGAGTAGGTTTTTTCTGCGACCTATTCCGGCCGCTGAACTGGTCATCGGACACTCTTTTATTGTCGACTTGCATTTTCTTTGTCGCGTTCCGTCTGACTCATTGAGATTGTGGTTCCCCTTTCTCTGCTTTAGATTCTGGTTGTGATTCTTCAAAAGCGTTATAATCTTAGTTGATTTTCATTCTTTGTTTGTAACAGGCGCCCATAAACCTGTGATTTCGACCCACCATACTCTGCTGACTACGCTAGCCGGGCTATGTGTATTTATGTAAAGACAGATGTTATCGGTTGTAATCTGTTTTTTTTTTACAAGAATGCTTTTGCTAATTTTCCAATACAATTTTTACTAACACGGGTATTTAGTATTTCCAGTAATTCTACTTCTACCGAATTCCCGGTCTTATTTGGCGGTCTCCTTCAAAAACCCGTGTGTTTATTCTCATTACCTGACTTCTGGAAAAAACGTCCAGTGGACTCATGGAATCGAGAGATGCATGGATTCATGTTTGCGGGGTGTTGGCGGTAGAAATCCGCTCCACTTTTTGGACCTTGCGATATAATACGCCTTTTCGCAGATCATACGTTTTGGCTAGGTTTTCGGCCAACTCATCTGACTCCAATTTGTTAACAATTTTTGTTATCTCGGGGTCCAATCGTTGCTCAGAAAGAAGCCAAGTACTTGAAATTTCGGACACATTTACTCTTTTTTCGGGAATCTTGTTCATTAGCAGAATGTGTTCGGATGGTAAAGGATTTCTTGATAGGAAATCGACATGAGCCATACGTTTACTCTCTCTATATTGAATTTCAAAATTAAACGTAAGTAGGACCACCAGCGTTGAACTCTGAAGGTTAAATCTACTTTTGTGCGAGAAGCTTTTAATGAATTGCAGTCGGTATAGACAACGAACCAATTAGTTAATGGCGAAAATGCTTATCGAAAATGCTTAACGGCTTTTACTACTGCCAAGGTTTCCAGCTCGTAAGAGTGATATCTAGATTCAACAGAGGTAGTTGTTTTACTGAAGTAATCGATTACATGGGGTTTACTTTCTGTACGGTGTAAAAGTATCGCTCCATATCAACAGGCACTTGCATCAGTGTGCAACTCTATAGGATAATACGGGTCGAAAATGACCAGAACAGGCTCATTTGTGAGGATCGTCACAACTTTGGGTCTGATTTCTTCTAGCTCGGCGCTCCATGTAATCTTGCCGTTATCAGACGAAAGTGAATACAATGGTTTCAAAAGTTTTGAAAATCGAGGAACGAATTTGCGAAAGTACAAGGCCAGGCCAATGAATTGTCTAACGCCGGAGACAGTTTGAGGAGGAGGCAAAGAGCTTAATGAAGCTATCTTTCGGACATTCGGGCGAATCTGCCCAGTTCGCACTTCAAAACCCAAGTACTGGACCGTTGTTTTGAGAAAACTACAAAAAACCAGCAAAACCAGCCTTTGTAAGAACATCCAAAACAGTTGTAAGCTTTTCCAAAGCCAATTCCTTGGTTAGCGATACTACCATTATATCGTCCATGTAAACTATTACAAAAGAATAAGCAAGGTCACCAAGGAAGGAAGCAAGGAATAAGCTGGAAAACAGATGGCGCATTTTTGAGGCCAAAAGGCATTGTAAGAAATTCCAATTGACCGTCTGGGGTCACAAATGCAGTATATTCCACTGATTCAGGGTTAATCGGGATTTGGTGGAAGCCACTTGCCATATCTAAGCATGTGAAATATTTTGCTCCGCGAAGTCTAGCAATTTGATCGCTAATAAGCGGTATTTATCCGAAATCGTGTTTGAATTTAGCTCTCTAAAATCGACACACAGACGGTCGGTTCCATTCTATTTGACGAGCAACATGGGGCTAGCAATCTAATATAGTCAGAACATAATACTCTGTAGGGATCATGCAACTCATTATTAGATATACAATGATTTAAAATTAGAGGTACGTAATTTCTAGTAAGTCTGCTTGGAACAGTGAAGTTCAGCCGACTAACCAAGTCGGGACTATCCACTTCACCACGAATAAGGTTAAAAATAAAGACTGTTCCAAGCATCGTTCTGAGGTTAGCTAAGGAGGGTAAGTTAATTAACATTAATCTACTTGAATAGGGAGGTAATCTAAGGTTTGCATCCCAATTAAGGCGCCGTAAGGCAAAAAGTAAGATGTTCTTTTGAACCGATTCGATGCGGTCCGAGTAAACTTCATATTGTGGACTCCAAACAGGTGATCCATACTCGAGGATCGGACGGACTAGAGAAATAAATAAGGTTTTGGTCATGTAAGGATCATCGAATTCCTCTGCCCACCGTTTTATAAAACCAAGCACACCTCTGGCCTTATTGACAATATGGTCCGAAATATGGTCTGAAAATTTAAGTTTAGGGTCAGAAGAACACCAAGATCATCAACATGTGTTATTCTGTCCAAAGAGCACCCACTTAAAGTGTAAGTTGCGTGCATTGAGTTGGCACGATAAAAGGTCATAACTTTACACTTAATGCCATTTAAGTTTAATACGTTATCACGGCACCAGGTTTGAAAGCAATCTAGATCGGATTGTAAGTCCAAATGGCGAGAAATGCCTTTATATTGCAAGCATACCAAGGGACCTAGGTGGCTCCCTTGTGGGACGCCGGATGTGACTCGGAGAATACAAGAAAGAGAATTTTTAAAGAGAACCCGTTGCGTCCTGCCATTCAGATAACTTAGAATCCAATTTAGGAGATCAACAGGGAATCCTAATAAATCAAGTTTTTTTTATTAAAAGTGAATGATTAACAGAGTCGAATGCTTTACTAAAATCCGTATAAATGACATCTGTTTGAAGATTATTTTTGAAGCCCTGTACTACGAAAGAGGTTAGCTCCAGAAGGTTAGTAGTTGTTGATCTGCGTTTCATGAACCCATGCTGACATGGTGATATAATGGACCTACAAAGGTGCTGCAAATGAGGAGTGATAACGTTTTCAAAAAGCTTAGGGATAGCAGACAATTTGGAGATTCATCTGTAATTGCTTGCATCCGATTTGCTACCTTTTTTATGGAGAGGGATCACAAAGGACTCCTTCCATATTTGGGGGAACTGTGTAGATTCCAGAGATAAGTTAAACAGTTTTAGTAGAGGCTTGCACAAGGCACAGAATCTAAGGACACAGCCAGGAATTCCGTCGGGACCTGGCGAAAGACAGTCTTAACTCGCTGAAGATCATAAAGCAGTGAGCTTTCGTTTAAAGTGGGACAGATATTAATTTGAATTTATTATTAGATTATGAATTTTTCTTTGTCGGAAATTCAACGACGCGTGTTCAGGATTTGTGGATCCAACTATTAGTTTTATTGTTGACGGATAATTCACGTCGGAGTGATCAGGATTTTTTTGATCCTAAGCTTTTTGATTGTAATTTGACGGAAATAACATCGTCGGCGTGTTCAGGATTTTTTAATCCAAAACATTTCAATTGTAATTTGACGGAATTAACATCGTCGGCATGTTCAGGATTTTTTGGTCCCAAACTTTTCAATTGTAATTTGACGGAATTAACATCGTCTGCGTGCTCGAGATTATAAGATCTCCAGCTATAACTACTTCTTTCTGCAATATCTGATTCAGTTTTATATTCTATTTGATTGCAAAAGTATTTCTTTATAATATATTCTTTTAATGGAAGAGTATTATTTTCTCCAATTAAACACAAATCGTTTTTCTCTTCATTGTCATAACATTCTAGTTTTTCCTTTTTTCCATTATATTCAAGAATACCTTTTTCTACATCTATTTTAGCTCCAATTTTCCTTAATAGATTGTACCCAATTAATAAGTCGGATTCCAAACCTTCTATTTCATAAAATATATGTTTCGCTTCAAATATTGTTAGTATATGGTAATATTTTATAATTGAGTATCCATGAACTGTTGATACTCTCTTGTAAATTGGTAATTCTTTTTTATTTTTATAAATTCCTTTTTTGATATAGCAAGAAGAGGCTCCTGTGTCAATTAATATTTTTAGTTGTTTTTTTGTATTTCTGTCTATTCTTGTTATATGAGGCATTCCTCTGTAGGACCTTGATTTAAAAAATGATCCTCATCAATGTTATTTATTCTCATACCTTTCTGGGCTGGTTGACTTACTGTCCCAGTTGCTTCCCTTTTTAATGGGATTTGTGGTTCAATTTTTTGAGCTTGGTTATGATTATAATTATATCTTTGTGCAAAATTATTATAATTCTGTCTGTTATTATTATACCCCCTATTGTAATTATTACTCGGACGATAGTAATTATTATTCGGACGATTTTGATACTTTATGAAACTTTCGACTTCCATTGGTTCTGGTGGGGGTTGTACCTTAGAATTTATATTTGAGTTCCAATTATTATTTTGCCCAAAGTTCCCGTTTTGTTTTTTATATTCATTCTGTTATTATTATTATTATAATTAATATTATTATTGTTGTTATTATTATTATTCTGTCTGGAATTAACTGTATTAAATCTTAAGTTGTTTCCCTGACCTTTATTTTCATTCCTAAATCCATAATACCTATTTGCAAATTGGGCTCGAAAGTTGTTAGACTCTAATTCTTGACACTTTGCCAAAGCATTTGGCAAGTCTGGTGGGTTTAGAGAAAATAGTGTTTCTGAGATTGAACCGTTCAATCCAGAAATAAAAATTCTAAGAGCGTTGCTCCTAATTGTTTTATTTGTTTCTTTGGTTATTTCGCTGTCTTTTCCATATGTCATTATGGTTTTATTTATCAGTAATGTCATTTTCTTGTTTACCTCGTTGTAGAATTCTGTAATGGGCATACGTCCCTGCCTAAGGATGCTTAATTCTGATTCGAGAATATGGATTGGTCTTTTATCGTTATAAATAAAATCCAATCTGGAAAGAATTGCTTGAAAGTTTAAAACTGTACCATGGTTAGTTAGAGCATCATGTGCTGCTCCCATGATTTTATTACGTAGAATTGTTAAAGCGATAAAATATTGTTCGCTTCGAATTTTGTATAGACTCATGGCAGTTTCTGCCGCTTCTCTCCAGCCTACATATTGGGTTATTTCTCCTGTGAATTTTGGTAAAGATTTAACAACCTCTAGGGTAGTTTCACAATTTATAGTTGGGTCGATTGTTTGGATTTTATAATCTTCCACTACATTTTTGCTAGCGATTATATGCCCTTCTATCCCTTCAATTTTTCTGGTTACTTCACTCAATTGTACACTTATTAATCGGTTAATTAATTCCATCGTCAGATTGCTGGCGTTGGATATCCCGCCCGCAGAGAGTATTGGTGCTGAACCTCCGGTTGCCATTGTTAAATTTAAATCTTCAAACTTTTTATTAAATTTTCCAGATTGTTTTCTTATATTATTGGTTTAAATAGATTTTAAATTTTTTTCTTTTTTTACACTTTATAGTATTTTGTATATCCTGATCTTGTTTTATTAAATTGTTTAAAGACTTAAAATTATTTTATTCTGCTCACGATACTTTCCGTTGTATTCTTCCTTCAGTTCTGTTGGGGTCTTCCTTCAAAAAAAAATTTTTTGTATTCAGCTGTGGCGGGGGATGGCCCTTTGCTCTTCCTTCCTTCTTGGTGTTGATTTTTTATTATATATTTTTTTGAATATTTTGGTTATAGTTTTTGGGTTGGTTTCATTTCTTTTTCTTGTTGAGTTCTGGTTTGGTAGAGTTCGGTTTTTGTTGAGTTCTGTTTAGTATCGTGTTCTTGTAATTCGTATTAAGTATTCAGTCCACCTTTTTTTTTAACTTCTTAATTGGATTATTGCATTAATTAATTTCCAATTAAGTTTTTCCACGATCACTGTCACAGTAGTTAAATGTCGTTGGATTAATGAGGATGTTTTAATTTTTCCTCTAAAAATATGGGTTGTTGGCGGCGCGAGTTCCGTTTTATATTTAACTTATTATCATTAATATTTATTTAGAACTTTTAAATGACACCGCCCCACGTTGGGCGCCAATTAAAATTGATGTTAAAAAATTATTTAAAAAAATATTTTATTTTTATATTTTAATAAATTTATTGGTGATAAACTTTTTCACTTAAACAATATTACAAGACACTATTATCTGATTTTATCTTCGATCGTTCTCGATCCGATCCCGAACAGACTGACTCTTAGATTCTGAATCCTGATCCATTCAACCTCGGCCAGAAGCTTTTCTTTGGAAACTTCTTGAACTTTCAATTATGTTTAGAATAAAAGCTTGATGCTGTAATTATTTCTTGCATTGTGAAATTCAATTATGCTGACCGATGCAGTTTGATTGAAGCGCAATAAGTTGACCATGGTTTGGTCTCCAAGCGGAAGCTGTGTTTTTTTGGAGTTTGATTGTTTATCTTAGCGGGGAGCTAAGCGCTGGCAAAGGCAATGTTATGCATATCTTGACCACTTGAGCTGCAAAGTGCATGATCAGCATTCCCACGCTGCGCAATCGGCTTATGTATGAGCGTTAGATCGTATTACTTGGGTTGTGGAATGCTTATGGGTCATTGGTCTTTTGTGTCGTTGGTCTTTTGGGTGTTTATATATTTATATTTATTATGACAAAGTGCCACAATGTATTGACGCTAAGTTATACCAAATTATTAAATGTATTGGTAGGGTAGATATGCTACACCTTCTTTTTTTAAGAAATGACTGGTGTTTTTGGTGTTTTTTTTTTGGTTGATCAGACCTAAAACGTTTTATTGATTATATATTTTTAACCTATCCTTATGTACTTTTTGTTTCTTCTGCTTTTAATCTCTAATTATAATGTTCTCTGTCTTCTATGGTTTCCACTGTATAAGACAAAATATACTGGATCTAACTTATGACCCGCTTCGTTTTTATCTCCTATTTTAAATTCAAATCTGAAGTTTTCTTATCGAAATTTTGTTTCCTGTAAGACTTAGCTTTATCTTACATAAGTCTAGCTCTTGTATATGCTATTTCTAATCTACATTTAATTTCCTTAGAGTAATCTTCTACATTATATATACTGGTTCTATTCTATCTATTTGTTACGTCGGTGTATTCGTGCTTGTGTCCTGGAAAAGGACTCAGGCCGAGGGAGGGGCATCAGATGTTCAGGCACTAAGATGCCGGCGTAAGCTCGTCGATTTTGGGTTGAGCGATCTTGGTAAGCCCCTCACCTCTCCAACATAACGAGAATAAATATTAGTAGTGCCTGAAAAAGTTCGTACCGTTCGTCAGTCAGCAGTCCTCACTGCCCCACAAGCTGTAGCTTGATCGTAAAACGATCGGTCAATGTTTCGGCCACGTTCCTCCCCTTCATGCATCCGCATGCCTGATGGATCGTCGCGGGCTGCGCAATACGATCCCCTTTTGTCAAGGTTGTCCGCCAAACGTTATGTCTTCGTTTTTACCTACTCCACTTCTCGCGTCAGCACCCCTTCTGGAAATGTATACCTACAGATTTTGTTGTATTTAAATTAATAGCATAACTTTATTGATTAACAAATTGTTGACTAGTGCCATTTGTAATACCAGAACCGACTATTTTTATACCTGCCTAGACCTTTTTCTGAGCTTTTCCGGGCATCGGTCTTCTATGCCAGTATTCCCAGCTAGGAGTCATATATATAGATTTCCCCTATTTTGGGAGTAAATAACCCCGCGGTGAACTGTGCCCGTAACTGGAGTAGGTTTTTTCTGCGACCTATTCCGGCCGCTGAACTGGTCATCGGACACTCTTTTATTGTCGACTTGCATTTTCTTTGTCGCGTTCCGTCTGACTCATTGAGATTGTGGTTCCCTTTCTCTGCTTTAGATTCTGGTTGTGATTCTTCAAAAGCGTTATAATCTTACAAAATGGGTGTACGTAACAGGCTCGAAGTGATCGAGGTGCTTACGCTTAGAACTTCGCAAAAGAAATCGTACACTATTCTTTCAGTTGATTTTCATTCTTTGTTTGTAACAGGCGCCCATAAACCTGTGATTTCGACCCACCATACTCTGCTGACTACGCTAGCCGGGCTATGTGTATTTATGTAAAGACAGATGTTATCGGTTGTAATGTTTTTTTTTTACAAGAATGCTTTTGCTAATTTTCCAATACAATTTTTACTAACACGGGTATTTAGTATTTCCAGTAATTCTACTTCTACCGAATTCCCGGTCTTATTTGGCGGTCTCCTTCAAAAACCCGTGTGTTTATTCTCATTACCTGACTTCTGGAAAAAACGTCCAGTGGACTCATGGAATCGAGAGATGCATGGATTCATGTTTGCGGGGTGTTGGCGGTAGAAATCCGCTCCACTTTTTGGACCTTGCGATATAATACGCCTTTTCGCAGATCATACGTTTTGGCTAGGTTTTCGGCCAACTCATCTGACTCCAATTTGTTAACAATTTTTGTTATCTCGGGGTCCAATCGTTGCTCAGAAAGAAGCCAAGTACTTGAAATTTCGGACACATTTACTCTTTTTTCGGGAATCTTGTTCATTAGCAGAATGTGTTCGGATGGAAAGGATTTCTTGATAGGAAATCGACATGAGCCATACGTTTACTCTCTCTATATTGAATTTCAAAATTAAACGTAAGTAGGACCACCAGCGTTGAACTCTGAAGGTTAAATCTACTTTTGTGCGAGAAGCTTTTAATGAATTGCAGTCGGTATAGACAACGAACCAATTAGTTAATGGCGAAAATGCTTATCGAAAATGCTTAACGGCTTTTACTACTGCCAAGGTTTCCAGCTCGTAAGAGTGATATCTAGATTCAACAGAGGTAGTTGTTTTACTGAAGTAATCGATTACATGGGGTTTACTTTCTATACGGTGTAAAAGTATCGCTCCATATCAACAGGCACTTGCATCAGTGTGCAACTCTATAGGATAATACGGGTCGAAAATGACCAGAACAGGCTCATTTGTGAGGATCGTCACAACTTTGGGTCTGATTTCTTCTAGCTCGGCGCTCCATGTAATCTTGCCGTTATCAGACGAAAGTGAATACAATGGTTTCAAAAGTTTTGAAAATCGAGGAACGAATTTGCGAAAGTACAAGGCCAGGCCAATGAATTGTCTAACGCCGGAGACAGTTTGAGGAGGAGGCAAAGAGCTTAATGAAGCTATCTTTCGACATTCGGGCGAATCTGCCCAGTCGCACTTCAAAACCCAAGTACTGGACCGTTGTTTTGAGAAAACTACAAAAAAAGCAAAACCAGCCTTTGTAAGAACATCCAAAACAGTTGTAAGCTTTTCCAAAGCCAATTCCTTGGTTGGCGATACTACCATTATATCGTCCATGTAAACTATTACAAAAGAATAAGCAAGGTCACCAAGGAAGGAAGCAAGGAATAAGCTGGAAAACAGATGGCGCATTTTTGAGGCCAAAAGGCATTGTAAGAAATTCCAATTGACCGTCTGGGGTCACAAATGCAGTATATTCCACTGATTCAGGGTTAATCGGGATTTGGTGGAAGCCACTTGCCATATCTAAGCATGTGAAATATTTTGCTCCGCGAAGTCTAGCAATTTGATCGCTAATAAGCGGTATTTATCCGAAATCGTGTTTGAATTTAGCTCTCTAAAATCGACACACAGACGGTCGGTTCCATTCTATTTGACGAGCAACATGGGGCTAGCAATCTAATATAGTCAGAACATAATACTCTGTAGGGATCATGCAACTCATTATTAGATATACAATGATTTAAAATTAGAGGTACGTAATTTCTAGTAAGTCTGCTTGGAACAGTGAAGTTCAGCCGACTAACCAAGTCGGGACTATCCACTTCACCACGAATAAGGTTAAAAATAAAGACTGTTCCAAGCATCGTTCTGAGGTTAGCTAAGGAGGGTAAGTTAATTAACATTAATCTACTTGAATAGGGAGGTAATCTAAGGTTTGCATCCCAATTAAGGCGCCGTAAGGCAAAAAGTAAGATGTTCTTTTGAACCGATTCGATGCGGTCCGAGTAAACTTCATATTGTGGACTCCAAACAGGTGATCCATACTCGAGGATCGGACGGACTAGAGAAATAAATAAGGTTTTGGTCATGTAAGGATCATCGAATTCCTCTGCCCACCGTTTTATAAAACCAAGCACACCTCTGGCCTTATTGACAATATGGTCCGAAATATGGTCTGAAAATTTAAGTTTAGGGTCAGAAGAACACCAAGATCATCAACATGTGTTATTCTGTCCAAAGAGCACCCACTTAAAGTGTAAGTTGCGTGCATTGAGTTGGCACGATAAAAGGTCATAACTTTACACTTAATGCCATTTAAGTTTAATACGTTATCACGGCACCAGGTTTGAAAGCAATCTAGATCGGATTGTAAGTCCAAATGGCGAGAAATGCCTTTATATTGCAAGCATACCAAGGGACCTAGGTGGCTCCCTTGTGGGACGCCGGATGTGACTCGGAGAATACAAGAAAGAGAATTTTTAAAGAGAACCCGTTGCGTCCTGCCATTCAGATAACTTAGAATCCAATTTAGGAGATCAACAGGGAATCCTAATAAATCAAGTTTTTTTTATTAAAAGTGAATGATTAACAGAGTCGAATGCTTTACTAAAATCCGTATAAATGACATCTGTTTGAAGATTATTTTTGAAGCCCTGTACTACGAAAGAGGTTAGCTCCAGAAGGTTAGTAGTTGTTGATCTGCGTTTCATGAACCCATGCTGACATGGTGATATAATGGACCTACAAAGGTGCTGCAAATGAGGAGTGATAACGTTTTCAAAAAGCTTAGGGATAGCAGACAATTTGGAGATTCATCTGTAATTGCTTGCATCCGATTTGCTACCTTTTTTATGGAGAGGGATCACAAAGGACTCCTTCCATATTTGGGGGAACTGTGTAGATTCCAGAGATAAGTTAAACAGTTTTAGTAGAGGCTTGCACAAGGCACAGAATCTAAGGACACAGCCAGGAATTCCGTCGGGACCTGGCGAAAAGACAGTCTTAACTCGCTGAAGATCATAAAGCAGTGAGCTTTCGTTTAAAGTGGGACAGAATATTAAATTTGAATTTATTATTAGATTATGAATTTTTTCTTTGTCGGAAAATTCAACGACGGCGTGTTCAGGATTTGTGGATCCCAAACTATTAGTTTTATTGTTGACGGATAATTCAACGTCGGAGTGATCAGGATTTTTTTGATCCTAAGCTTTTTGATTGTAATTTGACGGAAATAACATCGTCGGCGTGTTCAGGATTTTTTAATCCAAAACATTTCAATTGTAATTTGACGGAATTAACATCGTCGGCATGTTCAGGATTTTTTGGTCCCAAACTTTTCAATTGTAATTTGACGGAATTAACATCGTCTGCGTGCTCGAGATTATAAGATCTCCAGCTATAACTACTTCTTTCTGCAATATCTGATTCAGTTTTATATTCTATTTGATTGCAAAAGTATTTCTTTATAATATATTCTTTTAATGGAAGAGTATTATTTTCTCCAATTAAACACAAATCGTTTTTCTCTTCATTGTCATAACATTCTAGTTTTTCCTTTTTTCCATTATATTCAAGAATACCTTTTTCTACATCTATTTTAGCTCCAATTTTCCTTAATAGATTGTACCCAATTAATAAGTCGGATTCCAAACCTTCTATTTCATAAAATATATGTTTCGCTTCAAATATTGTTAGTATATGGTAATATTTTATAATTGAGTATCCATGAACTGTTGATACTCTCTTGTAAATTGGTAATTCTTTTTTATTTTTATAAATTCCTTTTTTGATATAGCAAGAAGAGGCTCCTGTGTCAATTAATATTTTTAGTTGTTTTTTTGTATTTCTGTCTATTCTTGTTATATGAGGCATTCCTCTGTAGGACCTTGATTTAAAAAATGATCCTCATCAATGTTATTTATTCTCATACCTTTCTGGGCTGGTTGACTTACTGTCCCAGTTGCTTCCCTTTTTAATGGGATTTGTGGTTCAATTTTTTGAGCTTGGTTATGATTATAATTATATCTTTGTGCAAAATTATTATAATTCTGTCTGTTATTATTATACCCCCTATTGTAATTATTACTCGGACGATAGTAATTATTATTCGGACGATTTTGATACTTTATGAAACTTTCGACTTCCATTGGTTCTGGTGGGGGTTGTACCTTAGAATTTATATTTGAGTTCCAATTATTATTTTGCCCAAAGTTCCCGTTTTGTTTTTTATTCATTCTGTTATTATTATTATTATAATTAATATTATTATTGTTGTTATTATTATTATTCTGTCTGGAATTAACTGTATTAAATCTTAAGTTGTTTCCCTGACCTTTATTTTCATTCCTAAATCCATAATACCTATTTGCAAATTGGGCTCGAAAGTTGTTAGACTCTAATTCTTGACACTTTGCCAAAGCATTTGGCAAGTCTGGTGGGTTTAGAGAAAATAGTGTTTCTGAGATTGAACCGTTCAATCCAGAAATAAAAATTCTAAGAGCGTTGCTCCTAATTGTTTTATTTGTTTCTTTGGTTATTTCGCTGTCTTTTCCATATGTCATTATGGTTTTATTTATCAGTAATGTCATTTTCTTGTTTACCTCGTTGTAGAATTCTGTAATGGGCATACGTCCCTGCCTAAGGATGCTTAATTCTGATTCGAGAATATGGATTGGTCTTTTATCGTTATAAATAAAATCCAATCTGGAAAGAATTGCTTGAAAGTTTAAAACTGTACCATGGTTAGTTAGAGCATCATGTGCTGCTCCCATGATTTTATTACGTAGAATTGTTAAAGCGATAAAATATTGTTCGCTTCGAATTTTGTATAGACTCATGGCAGTTTCTGCCGCTTCTCTCCAGCCTACATATTGGGTTATTTCTCCTGTGAATTTTGGTAAAGATTTAACAACCTCTAGGGTAGTTTCACAATTTATAGTTGGGTCGATTGTTTGGATTTTATAATCTTCCACTACATTTTTGCTAGCGATTATATGCCCTTCTATCCCTTCAATTTTTCTGGTTACTTCACTCAATTGTACACTTATTAATCGGTTAATTAATTCCATCGTCAGATTGCTGGCGTTGGATATCCCGCCCGCAGAGAGTATTGGTGCTGAACCTCCGGTTGCCATTGTTAAATTTAAATCTTCAAAACTTTTTATTAAATTTTCCAGATTGTTTTCTTATATTATTGGTTTAAATAGATTTTAAATTTTTTTCTTTTTTTACACTTTATAGTATTTTGTATATCCTGATCTTGTTTTATTAAATTGTTTAAAGACTTAAAATTATTTTATTCTGCTCACGATACTTTCCGTTGTATTCTTCCTTCAGTTCTGTTGGGGTCTTCCTTCAAAAAAAAATTTTTTGTATTCAGCTGTGGCGGGGGATGGCCCTTTGCTCTTCCTTCCTTCTTGGTGTTGATTTTTTATTATATATTTTTTTGAATATTTTGGTTATAGTTTTTGGGTTGGTTTCATTTCTTTTTCTTGTTGAGTTCTGGTTTGGTAGAGTTCGGTTTTTGTTGAGTTCTGTTTAGTATCGTGTTCTTGTAATTCGTATTAAGTATTCAGTCCACCTTTTTTTTTAACTTCTTAATTGGATTATTGCATTAATTAATTTCCAATTAAGTTTTTCCACGATCACTGTCACAGTAGTTAAATGTCGTTGGATTAATGAGGATGTTTTAATTTTTCCTCTAAAAATATGGGTTGTTGGCGGCGCGAGTTCCGTTTTATATTTAACTTATTATCATTAATATTTATTTAGAACTTTTAAATGACACCGCCCCACGTTGGGCGCCAATTAAAATTGATGTTAAAAAATTATTTAAAAAAATATTTTATTTTTATATTTTAATAAATTTATTGGTGATAAACTTTTTCACTTAAACAATATTACAAGACACTATTATCTGATTTTATCTTCGATCGTTCTCGATCCGATCCCGAAACAGACTGACTCTTAGATTCTGAATCCTGATCCATTCAACCTCGGCCAGAAGCTTTTCTTTGGAAACTTCTTGAACTTTCAATTATGTTTAGAATAAAAGCTTGATGCTGTAATTATTTCTTGCATTGTGAAATTCAATTATGCTGACCGATGCAGTTTGATTGAAGCGCAATAAGTTGACCATGGTTTGGTCTCCAAGCGGAAGCTGTGTTTTTTTGGAGTTTGATTGTTTATCTTAGCGGGGAGCTAAGCGCTGGCAAAGGCAATGTTATGCATATCTTGACCACTTGAGCTGCAAAGTGCATGATCAGCATTCCCACGCTGCGCAATCGGCTTATGTATGAGCGTTAGATCGTATTACTTGGGTTGTGGAATGCTTATGGGTCATTGGTCTTTTGTGTCGTTGGTCTTTTGGGTGTTTATATATTTATATTTATTATGACAAAGTGCCACAATGTATTGACGCTAAGTTATACCAAATTATTAAATGTATTGGTAGGGTAGATATGCTACACCTTCTTTTTTTAAGAAATGACTGGTGTTTTTGGTGTTTTTTTTTTGGTTGATCAGACCTAAAACGTTTTATTGATTATATATTTTTAACCTATCCTTATGTACTTTTTGTTTCTTCTGCTTTTAATCTCTAATTATAATGTTCTCTGTCTTCTATGGTTTCCACTGTATAAGACAAAAATATACTGGATCTAACTTATGACCCGCTTCGTTTTTATCTCCTATTTTAAATTCAAAATCTGAAGTTTTCTTATCGAAATTTTGTTTCCTGTAAGACTTAGCTTTATCTTACATAAGTCTAGCTCTTGTATATGCTATTTCTAATCTACATTTAATTTCCTTAGAGTAATCTTCTACATTATATATACTGGTTCTATTCTATCTATTTGTTACGTCGGTGTATTCGTGCTTGTGTCCTGGAAAAGGACTCAGGCCGAGGGAGGGGCATCAGATGTTCAGGCACTAAGATGCCGGCGTAAGCTCGTCGATTTTGGGTTGAGCGATCTTGGTAAGCCCCTCACCTCTCCAACATAACGAGAATAAATATTAGTAGTGCCTGAAAAAGTTCGTACCGTTCGTCAGTCAGCAGTCCTCACTGCCCCACAAGCTGTAGCTTGATCGTAAAACGATCGGTCAATGTTTCGGCCACGTTCCTCCCCTTCATGCATCCGCATGCCTGATGGATCGTCGCGGGCTGCGCAATACGATCCCCTTTTGTCAAGGTTGTCCGCCAAACGTTATGTCTTCGTTTTTACCTACTCCACTTCTCGCGTCAGCACCCCTTCTGGAAATGTATACCTACAGATTTTGTTGTATTTAAATTAATAGCATAACTTTATTGATTAACAAATTGTTGACTAGTGCCATTTGTAATACCAGAACCGACTATTTTTATACCTGCCTAGACCTTTTTCTGAGCTTTTCCGGGCATCGGTCTTCTATGCCCAGTATTCCCAGCTAGGAGTCATATATATAGATTTCCCCTATTTTGGGAGTAAATAACCCCGCGGTGAACTGTGCCCGTAACTGGAGTAGGTTTTTTCTGCGACCTATTCCGGCCGCTGAACTGGTCATCGGACACTCTTTTATTGTCGACTTGCATTTTCTTTGTCGCGTTCCGTCTGACTCATTGAGATTGTGGTTCCCCTTTCTCTGCTTTAGATTCTGGTTGTGATTCTTCAAAAGCGTTATAATCTTACAAAATGGGTGTACGTAACAGGCTCGAAGTGATCGAGGTGCTTACGCTTAGAACTTCGCAAAAGAAAATCGTACACTATTCTTTCAGTTGATTTTCATTCTTTGTTTGTAACAGGCGCCCATAAACCTGTGATTTCGACCCACCATACTCTGCTGACTACGCTAGCCGGGCTATGTGTATTTATGTAAAGACAGATGTTATCGGTTGTAATGTTTTTTTTTTACAAGAATGCTTTTGCTAATTTTCCAATACAATTTTTACTAACACGGGTATTTAGTATTTCCAGTAATTCTACTTCTACCGAATTCCCGGTCTTATTTGGCGGTCTCCTTCAAAAACCCGTGTGTTTATTCTCATTACCTGACTTCTGGAAAAAACGTCCAGTGGACTCATGGAATCGAGAGATGCATGGATTCATGTTTGCGGGGTGTTGGCGGTAGAAATCCGCTCCACTTTTTGGACCTTGCGATATAATACGCCTTTTCGCAGATCATACGTTTTGGCTAGGTTTTCGGCCAACTCATCTGACTCCAATTTGTTAACAATTTTTGTTATCTCGGGGTCCAATCGTTGCTCAGAAAGAAGCCAAGTACTTGAAATTTCGGACACATTTACTCTTTTTTCGGGAATCTTGTTCATTAGCAGAATGTGTTCGGATGGCAAAGGATTTCTTGATAGGAAATCGACATGAGCCATACGTTTACTCTCTCTATATTGAATTTCAAAATTAAACGTAAGTAGGACCACCAGCGTTGAACTCTGAAGGTTAAATCTACTTTTGTGCGAGAAGCTTTTAATGAATTGTAGTCGGTATAGACAACGAACCAATTAGTTAATGGCGAAAATGCTTATCGAAAATGCTTAACGGCTTTTACTACTGCCAAGGTTTCCAGCTCGTAAGAGTGATATCTAGATTCAACAGAGGTAGTTGTTTTACTGAAGTAATCGATTACATGGGGTTTACTTTCTATACGGTGTAAAAGTATCGCTCCATATCAACAGGCACTTGCATCAGTGTGCAACTCTATAGGATAATACGGGTCGAAAATGACCAGAACAGGCTCATTTGTGAGGATCGTCACAACTTTGGGTCTGATTTCTTCTAGCTCGGCGCTCCATGTAATCTTGCCGTTATCAGACGAAAGTGAATACAATGGTTTCAAAAGTTTTGAAAATCGAGGAACGAATTTGCGAAAGTACAAGGCCAGGCCAATGAATTGTCTAACGCCGGAGACAGTTTGAGGAGGAGGCAAAGAGCTTAATGAAGCTATCTTTCGCACATTCGGCGAATCTGCCCAGCTCGCACTTCAAAACCCAAGTACTGGACCGTTGTTTTGAGAAAACTACATTTAGCAAGATTAAAGGCAAAACCAGCCTTTGTAAGAACATCCAAAACAGTTGTAAGCTTTTCCAAAGCCAATTCCTTGGTTGGCGATACTACCATTATATCGTCCATGTAAACTATTACAAAAGAATAAGCAAGGTCACCAAGGAAGGAAGCAAGGAATAAGCTGGAAAACAGATGGCGCATTTTTGAGGCCAAAAGGCATTGTAAGAAATTCAAATTGACCGTCTGGGGTCACAAATGCAGTATATTCCACTGATTCAGGGTTAATCGGGATTTGGTGGAAGCCACTTGCCATATCTAAGCATGTGAAATATTTTGCTCCGCGAAGTCTAGCAATTTGATCGCTAATAAGCGGTATTTATCCGAAATCGTGTTTGAATTTAGCTCTCTAAAATCGACACACAGACGGTCGGTTCCATTCTATTTGACGAGCAACATGGGGCTAGCAATCTAATATAGTCAGAACATAATACTCTGTAGGGATCATGCAACTCATTATTAGATATACAATGATTTAAAATTAGAGGTACGTAATTTCTAGTAAGTCTGCTTGGAACAGTGAAGTTCAGCCGACTAACCAAGTCGGGACTATCCACTTCACCACGAATAAGGTTAAAAATAAAGACTGTTCCAAGCATCGTTCTGAGGTTAGCTAAGGAGGGTAAGTTAATTAACATTAATCTACTTGAATAGGGAGGTAATCTAAGGTTTGCATCCCAATTAAGGCGCCGTAAGGCAAAAAGTAAGATGTTCTTTTGAACCGATTCGATGCGGTCCGAGTAAACTTCATATTGTGGACTCCAAACAGGTGATCCATACTCGAGGATCGGACGGACTAGAGAAATAAATAAGGTTTTGGTCATGTAAGGATCATCGAATTCCTCTGCCCACCGTTTTATAAAACCAAGCACACCTCTGGCCTTATTGACAATATGGTCCGAAATGTGGTCTGAAAATTTAAGTTTAGGGTCAGAAGAACACCAAGATCATCAACATGTGTTATTCTGTCCAAAGAGCACCCACTTAAAGTGTAAGTTGCGTGCATTGAGTTGGCACGATAAAAGGTCATAACTTTACACTTAATGCCATTTAAGTTTAATACGTTATCACGGCACCAGGTTTGAAAGCAATCTAGATCGGATTGTAAGTCCAAATGGCGAGAAATGCCTTTATATTGCAAGCATACCAAGGGACCTAGGTGGCTCCCTTGTGGGACGCCGGATGTGACTCGGAGAATACAAGAAAGAGAATTTTTAAAGAGAACCCGTTGCGTCCTGCCATTCAGATAACTTAGAATCCAATTTAGGAGATCAACAGGGAATCCTAATAAATCAAGTTTTTTTTATTAAAAGTGAATGATTAACAGAGTCGAATGCTTTACTAAAATCCGTATAAATGACATCTGTTTGAAGATTATTTTTGAAGCCCTGTACTACGAAAGAGGTTAGCTCCAGAAGGTTAGTAGTTGTTGATCTGCGTTTCATGAACCCATGCTGACATGGTGATATAATGGACCTACAAAGGTGCTGCAAATGAGGAGTGATAACGTTTTCAAAAAGCTTAGGGATAGCAGACAATTTGGAGATTTATCTGTAATTGCTTGCATCCGATTTGCTACCTTTTTTATGGAGAGGGATCACAAAGGACTCCTTCCATATTTGGGGGAACTGTGTAGATTCCAGAGATAAGTTAAACAGTTTTAGTAGAGGCTTGCACAAGGCACAGAATCTAAGGACACAGCCAGGAATTCCGTCGGGACCTGGCGAAAAGACAGTCTTAACTCGCTGAAGATCATAAAGCAGTGAGCTTTCGTTTAAAGTTGGACAGAATATTAAATTTGAATTTATTATTAGATTATGAATTTTTTCTTTGTCGGAAAATTCAACGACGGCGTGTTCAGGATTTGTGGATCCCAAACTATTAGTTTTATTGTTGACGGATAATTCAACGTCGGAGTGATCAGGATTTTTTTGATCCTAAGCTTTTTGATTGTAATTTGACGGAAATAACATCGTCGGCGTGTTCAGGATTTTTTAATCCAAAACATTTCAATTGTAATTTGACGGAATTAACATCGTCGGCTTGTTCAGGATTTTTTGATCCCAAACTTTTCAATTGTAATTTGACGGAATTAACATCGTCGGCATGTTCAGGATTTTTTGGTCCCAAACTTTTCAATTGTAATTTGACGGAATTAACATCGTCTGCGTGCTCGAGATTATAAGATCTCCAGCTATAACTACTTCTTTCTGCAATATCTGATTCAGTTTTATATTCTATTTGATTGCAAAAGTATTTCTTTATAATATATTCTTTTAATGGAAGAGTATTATTTTCTCCAATTAAACACAAATCGTTTTTCTCTTCATTGTCATAACATTCTAGTTTTTCCTTTTTTCCATTATATTCAAGAATACCTTTTTCTACATCTATTTTAGCTCCAATTTTCCTTAATAGATTGTACCCAATTAATAAGTCGGATTCCAAACCTTCTATTTCATAAAATATATGTTTCGCTTCAAATATTGTTAGTATATGGTAATATTTTATAATTGAGTATCCACGAACTGTTGATACTCTCTTGTAAATTGGTAATTCTTTTTTATTTTTATAAATTCCTTTTTTGATATAGCAAGAAGAGGCTCCTGTGTCAATTAATATTTTTAGTTGTTTTTTTGTATTTCTGTCTATTCTTGTTATATGAGGCATTCCTCTGTAGGACCTTGATTTAAAAAATGATCCTCATCAATGTTATTTATTCTCATACCTTTCTGGGCTGGTTGACTTACTGTCCCAGTTGCTTCCCTTTTTAATGGGATTTGTGGTTCAATTTTTTGAGCTTGGTTATGATTATAATTATATCTTTGTGCAAAATTATTATAATTGTGTCTGTTATTATTATACCCCCTATTGTAATTATTACTCGGACGATAGTAATTATTATTCGGACGATTTTGATACTTTATGAAACTTTCGACTTCCATTGGTTCTGGTGGGGGTTGTACCTTAGAATTGTTATTTGAGTTCCAATTATTATTTTGCCCAAAGTTCCCGTTTTGCGGCCAATTATTATTCAGGTTGTTATTCCAGTTATTATTCATTCTGTTATTATTATTATTATAATTAATATTATTATTGTTGTTATTATTATTATTCTGTCTGGATTTAACTGTATTAAATCTTAAGTTGTTTCCCTGACCTTTATTTTCATTCCTAAATCCATAATACCTATTTGCAAATTGGGCTCGAAAGTTGTTAGACTCTAATTCTTGACACTTTGCCAAAGCATTTGGCAAGTCTGGTGGGC
This sequence comes from Drosophila yakuba, assembly GCF_016746365.2. Classification (NCBI taxonomy): domain Eukaryota; kingdom Metazoa; phylum Arthropoda; class Insecta; order Diptera; family Drosophilidae; genus Drosophila; species Drosophila yakuba. Next base: position 1,169,376 of record NW_025048816.1, on the reverse strand, counting down.
TTAGAGAAAATAGTGTTTCTGAGATTGAACCGTTCAATCCAGAAATAAAAATTCTAAGAGCGTTGCTCCTAATTGTTTTATTTGTTTCTTTGGTTATTTCGCTGTCTTTTCCATATGTCATTATGGTTTTATTTATCAGTAATGTCATTTTCTTGTTTACCTCGTTGTAGAATTCTGTAATGGGCATACGTCCCTGCCTAAGGATGCTTAATTCTGATTCGAGAATATGGATTGGTCTTTTATCGTTATAAATAAAATCCAATCTGGAAAGAATTGCTTGAAAGTTTAAAACTGTACCATGGTTAGTTAGAGCATCATGTGCTGCTCCCATGATTTTATTGCGTAAAATTGTTAAAGCGATAAAATATTGTTCGCTTCGAATTTTGTATAGACTCATGGCAGTTTCTGCCGCTTCTCTCCAGCCTACATATTGGGTTATTTCTCTTGTGAATTTTGGTAAAGATTTAACAACCTCTAGGGTAGTTTCACAATTTATAGTTGGGTCGATTGTTTGGATTTTATAATCTTCCACTACATTTTTGCTAGCGATTATATGCCCTTCTATCCCTTCAATTTTTCTGGTTACTTCACTCAATTGTACACTTATTAATCGGTTAATTAATTCCATCGTCAGATTGCTGGCGTTGGATATCCCGCCCGCAGAGAGTATTGCTGAACCTCCGGTTGCCATTGTTAAATTTAAATCTTCAAAACTTTTTATTAAATTTTCCAGATTGTTTTCTTATATTAATGGTTTAAATAGATTTTAAATTTTTTTCTTTTTTTACACTTTATAGTATTTTGTATATCCTGATCTTGTTTTATTAAATTGTTTAAAGACTTAAAATTATTTTATTCTGCTCACGATACTTTCCGTTCTATTCTTCCTTCAGTTCTGTTGGGGTCTTCCTTCAAAAAAAAATTTTTTGTATTCAGCTGTGGCGGGGGATGGCCCTTTGCTCTTCCTTCCTTCTTGGTGTTGATTTTTTATTATATATTTTTTTGAATATTTTGGTTATAGTTTTTGGGTTGGTTTCATTTCTTTTTCTTGTTGAGTTCTGGTTTGGTAGAGTTCGGTTTTTGTTGAGTTCTGTTTAGTATCGTTTTCTTGTAATTCGTATTAAGTATTCAGTCCACCTTTTTTTTTAACTTCTTAATTGGATTATTGCATTAATTAATTTCCAATTAAGTTTTTCCACGATCACTATCACAGTAGTTAAATGTCGTTGGATTATTGAGGATGTTTTAATTTTTCCTCTAAAAATATGGGTTGTTGGCGGCGCGAGTTCCGTTTTATATTTAACTTATTATCATTAATATTTATTTAGAACTTTTAAATGACACCGCCCCACGTTGGGCGCCAATTAAAATTGATGTTAAAAAATTATTTAAAAAAATATTTTATTTTTATATTTTAATAAATTTATTGGTGATAAACTTTTTCACTTAAACAATATTACAAGACACTATTATCTGATTTTATCTTCGATCGTTCTCGATCCGATCCCGAAACAGACTGACTCTTAGATTCTGAATCCTGATCCATTCAACCTCGGCCAGAAGCTTTTCTTTGGAAACTTCTTGAACTTTCAATTATGTTTAGAATAAAAGCTTGATGCTGTAATTATTTCTTGCATTGTGAAATTCAATCATGCTGACCGATGCAGTTTGATTGAAGCGCAATAAGTTGACCGTGGTTTGGTCTCCAAGCGGAAGCTGTGTTTTTTTGGAGTTTGATTGTTTATCTTAGCGGGGAGCTAAGCGCTGGCAAAGGCAATGTTATGCATATCTTGACCACTTGAGCTGCAAAGTGCATGATCAGCATTCCCACGCTGCGCAATCGGCTTATGTATGAGCGTTAGATCGTATTACTTGGGTTGTGGAATGCTTATGGGTCATTGGTCTTTTGTGTCGTTGGTCTTTTGGGTGTTTATATATTTATATTTATTATGACAAAGTGCCACAATGTATTGACGCTAAGTTATACCAAATTATTAAATGTATTGGTAGGGTAGATATGCTACACCTTCTTTTTTTAAGAAATGACTGGTGTTTTTGGTGTTTTTTTTTTGGTTGATCAGACCTAAAACGTTTTATTGATTATATATTTTTAACCTATCCTTATGTACTTTTTGTTTCTTCTGCTTTTAATCTCTAATTATAATGTGCTCTGTCTTCTATGGTTTCCACTGTATAAGACAAAAATATACTGGATCTAACTTATGACCCGCTTCGTTTTTATCTCCTATTTTAAATTCAAAATCTGAAGTTTTCTTATCGAAATTTTGTTTCCTGTAAGACTTAGCTTTATCTTACATAAGTCTAGCTCTTGTATATGCTATTTCTAATCTACATTTAATTTCCTTAGAGTAATCTTCTACATTATATATACTGGTTCTATTCTATCTATTTGTTACGTCGGTGTATTCGTGCTTGTGTCCTGGAAAAGGACTCAGGCCGAGGGAGGGGCATCAGATGTTCAGGCACTAAGATGCCGGCGTAAGCTCGTCGATTTTGGGTTGAGCGATCTTGGTAAGCCCCTCACCTCTCCAACATAACGAGAATAAATATTAGTAGTCCCTGAAAAAGTTCGTACCGTTCGTCAGTCAGCAGTCCTCACTGCCCCACAAGCTGTAGCTTGATCGTAAAACGATCGGTCAATGTTTCGGCCACGTTCCTCCCCTTCATGCATCCGCATGCCTGATGGATCGTCGCGGGCTGCGCAATACGATCCCCTTTTGTCAAGGTTGTCCGCCAAACGTTATGTCTTCGTTTTTACCTACTCCACTTCTCGATTCAGCACCCCTTCTGGAAATGTAAACCTACAGATTTTGTTGTATTTAAATTAATAGCATAACTTTATTGATTAACAAATTGTTGACTAGTGCCATTTGTAATACCAGAACCGACTATTTTTATACCTGCCTAGACCTTTTTCTGAGCTTTTCCGGGCATCGGTCTTCTATGCCCAGTATTCCCAGCTAGGAGTCATATATATAGATCTCCCCTATTTTGGGAGTAAATAACCCCGCGGTGAACTGTGCCCGTAACTGGAGTAGGTTTTTTCTGCGACCTATTCCGGCCGCTGAACTGGTCATCGGACACTCTTTTATTGTCGACTTGCATTTTCTTTGTCGCGTTCCGTCTGACTCATTGAGATTGTGGTTCCCCTTTCTCTGCTTTAGATTCTGGTTGTGATTCTTCAAAAGCGTTATAATCTTACAAAATGGGTGTACGTAACAGGCTCGAAGTGATCGAGGTGCTTACGCTTAGAACTTCGCAAAAGAAAATCGTACACTATTCTTTCAGTTGATTTTCATTCTTTGTTTGTAACAGGCGCCCATAAATCTGTGATTTCGACCCACCATACTCTGCTGACTACGCTAGCCGGGCTATGTGTATTTATGTAAAGACAGATGTTATCGGTTGTAATCTGTTTTTTTTTACAAGAATGCTTTTGCTAATTTTCCAATACAATTTTTACTAACACGGGTATTTAGTATTTCCAGTAATTCTACTTCTACCGAATTCCCGGTCTTATTTGGCGGTCTCCTTCAAAAACCCGTGTGTTTATTCTTATCACCTGACTTCTGGAAAAAACGTCCAGTGGACTCATGGAATCGAGAGATGCATGGATTCATGTTTGCGGGGTGTTGGCGGTAGAAATCCGCTCCACTTTTTGGACCTTGCGATATAATACGCCTTTTCGCAGATCATACGTTTTGGCTAGGTTTTCGGCCAACTCATCTGACTCCAATTTGTTAACAATTTTTGTTATCTCGGGGTCCAATCGTTGCTCAGAAAGAAGCCAAGTACTTGAAATTTCGGACACATTTACTCTTTTTTCGGGAATCTTGTTCATTAGCAGAATGTGTTCGGATGGCAAAGGATTTCTTGATAGGAAATCGACATGAGCCATACGTTTACTCTCTCTATATTGAATTTCAAAATTAAACGTAAGTAGGACCACCAGCGTTGAACTCTGAAGGTTAAATCTACTTTTGTGCAAGAAGCTTTTAATGAATTGCAGTCGGTATAGACAACGAACCAATTAGTTAATGGCGAAAATGCTTATCGAAAATGCTTAACGGCTTTTACTACTGCCAAGGTTTCCAGCTCGTAAGAGTGATATCTAGATTCAACAGAGGTAGTTGTTTTACTGAAGTAATCGATTACATGGGGTTTACTTTCTATACGGTGTAAAAGTATCGCTCCATATCAACAGGCACTTGCATCAGTGTGCAACTCTATAGGATAATACGGGTCGAAAATGACCAGAACAGGCTCATTTGTGAGGATCGTCACAACTTTGGGTCTGATTTCTTCTAGCTCGGCGCTCCATGTAATCTTGCCGTTATCAGACGAAAGTGAATACAATGGTTTCAAAAGTTGTGAAAATCGAGGAACGAATTTGCGAAAGTACAAGGCCAGGCCAATGAATTGTCTAACGCCGGAGACAGTTTGAGGAGGAGGCAAAGAGCTTAATGAAGCTATCTTTCGCACATTCGGGCGAATCTGCGCAGCTCGCACTTCAAAACCCAAGTACTGGACCGTTGTTTTGAGAAAACTACATTTAGCAAGATTAAAGGCAAAACCAGCCTTTGTAAGAACATCCAAAACAGTTGTAAGCTTTTCCAAAGCCAATTCCTTGGTTGGCGATACTACCATTATATCGTCCATGTAAACTATTACAAAAGAATAAGCAAGGTCACCAAGGAAGGAAGCAAGGAATAAGCTGGAAAACAGATGGCGCATTTTTGAGGCCAAAAGGCATTGTAAGAAATTCAAATTGACCGTCTGGGGTCACAAATGCAGTATATTCCACTGATTCAGGGTTAATCGGGATTTGGTGGAAGCCACTTGCCATATCTAAGCATGTGAAATATTTTGCTCCGCGAAGTCTAGCAATTTGATCGCTAATAAGCGGTATTTATCCGAAATCGTGTTTGAATTTAGCTCTCTAAAATCGACACACAGACGGTCGGTTCCATTCTATTTGACGAGCAACATGGGGCTAGCAATCTAATATAGTCAGAACATAATACTCTGTAGGGATCATGCAACTCATTATTAGATATACAATGATTTAAAATTAGAGGTACGTAATTTCTAGTAAGTCTGCTTGGAACAGTGAAGTTCAGCCGACTAACCAAGTCGGGACTATCCACTTCACCACGAATAAGGTTAAAAATAAAGACTGTTCCAAGCATCGTTCTGAGGTTAGCTAAGGAGGGTAAGTTAATTAACATTAATCTACTTGAATAGGGAGGTAATCTAAGGTTTGCATCCCAATTAAGGCGCCGTAAGGCAAAAAGTAAGATGTTCTTTTGAACCGATTCGATGCGGTCCGAGTAAACTTCATATTGTGGACTCCAAACAGGTGATCCATACTCGAGGATCGGACGGACTAGAGAAATAAATAAGGTTTTGGTCATGTAAGGATCATCGAATTCCTCTGACCACCGTTTTATAAAACCAAGCACACCTCTGGCCTTATTGACAATATGATCCGAAATATGGTCTGAAAATTTAAGTTTAGGGTCAGAAGAACACCAAGATCATCAACATGTGTTATTCTGTCCAAAGAGCACCCACTTAAAGTGTAAGTTGCGTGCATTGAGTTGGCACGATAAAAGGTCATAACTTTACACTTAATGCCATTTAAGTTTAATACGTTATCACGGCACCAGGTTTGAAAGCAATCTAGATCGGATTGTAAGTCCAAATGGCGAGAAATGCCTTTATATTGCAAGCATACCAAGGGACCTAGGTGGCTCCCTTGTGGGACGCCGGATGTGACTCGGAGAATACAAGAAAGAGAATTTTTAAAGAGAACCCGTTGCGTCCTGCCATTCAGATAACTTAGAATCCAATTTAGGAGATCAACAGGGAAACCTAATAAATCAAGTTTTTTTTATTAAAAGTGAATGATTAACAGAGTCGAATGCTTTACTAAAATCCGTATAAATGACATCTGTTTGAAGATTATTTTTGAAGCCCTGTACTACGAAAGAGGTTAGCTCCAGAAGGTTAGTAGTTGTTGATCTGCGTTTCATGAACCCATGCTGACATGGTGATATAATGGACCTACAAAGGTGCTGCAAATGAGGAGTGATAACGTTTTCAAAAAGCTTAGGGATAGCAGACAATTTGGAGATTCATCTGTAATTGCTTGCATCCGATTTGCTACCTTTTTTATGGAGAGGGATCACAAAGGACTCCTTCCATATTTGGGGGAACTGTGTAGATTCCAGAGATAAGTTAAACAGTTTTAGTAGAGGCTTGCACAAGGCACAGAATCTAAGGACACAGCCAGGAATTCCGTCGGGACCTGGCGAAAAGACAGTCTTAACTCGCTGAAGATCATAAAGCAGTGAGCTTTCGTTTAAAGTGGGACAGAATATTAAATTTGACTTTGATACCGCGTAAGAGTAAGGGCGTTCAGAATGAGGTAACGTAGAATATGTGGTTTAAAAAAACTTGGGAAATAGATCGGCTATTGCCTGATCCGATGTTACCTAAGTATTTTCAAAAAAAAAAATAGCGAGGAAGGGTAACTGGTTGTTTTGCGCTTAGTGTTAACGAAATTATAAAACTGTTTGGGATCCTAGGCAAACTGGAACTTACAACGGTTTAAATAATTCTTATAACAGTGAGCGTTAAGCACGGTAAAATTTAACCGAGCACTTACATATTTAAAAAAATATAGATTGGGAACCGGTATTTTTAAATTTTATATAAAGTCTGGACTTAACATTTCTTAGATGTGTCAACTCTTTATTAAACCAAGGAGGTTTGTTAGAGGTAGACGGATAGTACATCGGAACACAAGAGTTGAAAATTGCAGTATAAAAAATATCTATGGCATCGGCCATTATGCTGCAAGAATATAGATCGGACCAATTAAAGCCAGATATAAAAAGATTTAGCCTCCGAAAGTTTGCCTTACGAAAACAATGAATTCGTTTGGTTGACCTATCTGGCCTCTCTTTTATTACGGTACCTGTGTCGATTGTCACCTCGAAAGTTGGATGGTATGGATCATCTGGTTGACTAAGAGGTGCTACTCTAGTCAGAAACACACTTTCAGGACTTCTAACAAAACATAGATCCAATAAGCGGCCAAGAGAATTTCAAATATAATTAACTTGCGACAACTATATGTCAAGCTAGCCGTCAATAAAGTCATGTTGTGCTATAGGCAGGAGAATATTCGACTGTTCTTAAGTGGACCACTTAGTGCTTGGTATATTAAAGTCACCTAGAACAACTAGTTAGTCCCTATCGGCCAGTCTGTTTGAAACGGATTGGAAAGCGGACAAATGGTTAATATATTCAGGAAATTCAGAGCACGTAATATAAACATAGCTATCAGAAAATGACAGCTTTACGCATAAGAATTCTAAGTTACGAAACTCATCAAAAAGTACCTCCTCTGACGTGAGGGTAGACCTAACAGCAATTAGGACTCCCCCTCCCCGCCTGGAGGGACGATCATGCCTGTATACTGTGTACATACCTGGGAAAACTTCGGAGTGAAGTATCTCCGGTTTTAACCAAGACTCTGTAAATTAATTAGTAAATAGCTAATAAGCTAATAAATTAGCTTCAAACTCTTTCACAATCATACTTTCCGGCCAAAAATCACCAGAACATATGGTTGAGAATAGCTCATTTGGGACAGTTATCTTGAAAGATGAGATATCCCTAGCATAAGAAAAGTTAAATTTTTCCACTTTTATGTTGTCGGCTTTTGTTTTGTCTTGTACATAAGACAGTACATCAGATGATGTTTGATCAGGGGAAAGCCGAGAAAAAAAAATTTGTTTCTTTAGTGGAACCACCGAGAGAGGGTTTGGCACTGCAGGTTGTATTTTTGTGCCGGTAGTCCGGACTCAATATTTCTTTGTGGTGGTAAACAATTCGGGACGGGTGGAATCACCGGTTGAGAAACCAGTGCGGACAAAACGGAATCTGTAGCAATCCCAGGCTGGACTCCCTCCACAACCGATTGATCGGATTGCACCGAATCTTTTTTAGCTGCCGATCTAAGCAACATTTGAGGGTTTGCTGCGATCGTCAACTGATCAGCTGTGGAGTCCTGTTGATCACTTGCCGAAGGTTGCGGGGCATTCTCCTTAGGCAGCCTACCACCAGCGGCTTTCTTGCGCTTTGGAGATTCTTCTAATAGTTTGAGGCTATTAAATTGTGAATCAAGCGCAGAAAGAAGATCATCAGCTCGACGAAAACGTTCTCTATCACAACAGTATTTTAGATTAGGGCCTGTAGCTAGGTCATCACTTGTTCGGCCGTTAAAACCAGCGCACTTAGTGTGCACCATTCTATCACATAGCCAACAGGTAATTTTTGACTGATCAGGCTTTATTACCTGACGGCATTTGTTATGGAAGCAGACAACATTGGTTTCCATGTTTAATTGGGTTTCGACCACTGTACCAAAAGACAAAATCAGAAAATGTACCGCAAGAGCGCAGTCTGCACTTTAGGATTTTGTGTGGGAGAGCGAGAGAGCGGGTGCACCGTGGAGTTAAGTACAAAAACAACACCAAACAGCACTACGTACAACGCACGAAAGAGAGAGTAAACAAAAACACTTATCACAAAAGATTCACTCGCGAAGCGAACGGAACTTTTACTAGTACGGATTACGAAATTGAATTATTAAAGAATTTGTTAAATTCCACCACTGGATTTAGCAAAACAAAAATAAATTCGGAGCGCAGAAAAAAAACACGACCGTTCGTTTGAAGCTAATGTTTTCGTTAATAGTAACCTTACTCAAGATTTTCAATGTACTGCATACACTACCACCACCAATACCTTTTATCATTACAATATTGTTTATACGTTTACCATATAACTTATTACTAATGTCGTCTTTAATAAGGGAGCACTCTGCAACGAAATCGAAGCAAATTGGATAGATCTCACCCCGTTGATGCAAATTTCCCTTTGGCTCAGCCACACAACATTGGTTAAAAGTCTTCTGATGAGTAACATCTTGCTTGACTGCACTTCCGTTTTTCGGGCACTGGTTGGAGAAATGTCTTAATTGGCCGCACCGATAGCACGTGACATTTGATTTTTCACGCTGCGGTTTCGTCTCTCTATCTTGTTACTTCGCATTTTACTTCGGCATTCAACAATTCGATGTCCCGGCTTTAAACAGAAGTGACATATAACTGTCGGTGCCTTATGGTTCTTCTGGTTAGGTCCAAGGTTGTCATCTCGAGCATGTCGCTTCTTGTCGAACGTAAACGCTTTTAACTCCGCCTGTAGCTTACTTCTGGTGCGCAAATTGGATGTGAAGAGAACGCGTTGCAAACGACTGTCAATGTTTGCCATATGCGCCAGAACAGTTGTAACGGCAATTTCTTCTATTCCCATATTTCGCCACTTCGTAGTCAGCGTCGTCACCAACCGACTCGCATATACCGCGAGTCGGCGCCACTCGGGCGGCTGTTGAGTTAATTCAAAAACGTAGCGGCCGGCGTCTCTTCGGTTTCAAAGCGCTGTAGAAATAATTCCTAAAACTCTCGCCAAGTCATACCACGGTACGAAATTTGTGTGAGCCACTGAGATGCACTTCCCTCCATACAGTTGCTAAGTACTCAATTTACTTCCTTAAAGGGGGTGCTCAGACAGAATTATATCGGTTGTTGAACACCACTTTGCTGCCTCAACGCATGCAGCTTCAGGGTTAAATTTGGGTAGCTTAATTTGATAGCTAGGTTGCTGCTCGCGTGCCGGCGTCACTTGCATGATTTTTACGAGTTCAGCCGAATTCCGATTTTACATTTCGACCACTGCACGCCACTGCTCCTCAGAAAATGCAGGATGGGGCACAGATCCCACTTCTGATGTCGGGTTATTGATGCCAGGAGCCTCGTCGTCCGTTCTTACGTTCATATCGGCGTTACTTATAATGATTTTTTCACTACTCAATTTGTAAAGCTGCGCGCGTTTAACGAGTCCACTTGCGTCTACTTTGGCTTCTCAACGGTTAATGTGTCGTTTCGTACAGACTGCTATTTGTCTTCCCAATTTTTGACATTCCCTTTTCATTATGTCTCTTTCTCACTCTAATTCAAGTAGCGCAAGAGGCCACGTTCAGCAACAGCTATATCGCTCTCATTTTAGCAGAGTCCTGTTTATAGATAATTCATTCACTCATCCTCACACATTGACAATAAATAGGAACACGCATAACAGTACAAGGAACTTGGAGAAGAAGTAAATAGCGACTAAGCGCATACACATTATTTTCGCCCCGACATATACAGAAGGCATGCATATGTTATGCATAGCTTGACCACTTGAGCTGCAAAGTGCACGCTCAGCATTCCCACGCTCCGCGATCGGCTTATCCATGAGCGTTAGATCGTATTACTTGGGTTGTGGAATGCTTATGGGTCATTGGTCTTTTGGGTCGTTCGTCTTTTGGGTGTTTATATATTTATATTTATTATGACAAAGTGCCACAATGTATTGACGCTAAGTTATACCAAATTATTTAATGTATTGGTAGGGTAGATATGCTTCACCTCCCCTTTTTAAGAAATGACGTAATACAAGTAGTCATTTAGTTTTAGTGTTAATATATTGTGTTACAAAACATATTTTTTTTTCTTTTAAATAATATTGATTTGTTCCTTATTAGATGTATATTCAATTATTTGCAATGGTTTGTCTCAAATAATTTGTGTGTAATGACAAACAAAACTTGTTGTTTTTGGATATTGAATTACGTAATGTTTTGTTTTATGTTTAACTTTCTTAGAAGAAAGTATACATTTTTTTTGTTTTTGGTGTTTTTTTTTTTTTTTTGGTTGATCAGACCTAAAACGTTTCATTGATTATATATTTTTGTCCTATCCTTATGTACTTTTTGTTTCTTCTGCTTTTTATCGCTAATTATAATGTTATCTCTGTCTTCTGTGGTTTCCACTGTATAAGACATAAATATACTGGATCTAACTTATGACCCGCTTCGTTTTTATCTCCTATTTTAAATTCAAAATCTGAAGTTTTCTTATCGAAATTTTGTTTCCTGTAAGACTTAGCTTTATCTTACATAAGTCTAGCTCTTGTATATGCTATTTCTAATCTAAATTTAATTTCCTTAGAGTAATCTTCTACATTATATATACGGGTTCTATTCTATCTATTCGTTACGTCGGTGTATTCGTGCCTGTGTCCTGGAAAAGGACTCAGGCCGAGGGAGGGGCATCCGATGTTCAGGCACCAAGATGCCGGCGTAAGCTCGTCCATTTTGGGTCGTGCGATCTTGGTAAGCCCCTCACCTCTCCAACATAACGAGAATAAATATTAGTAGTGCCTGAAAAAGTTCGTACCGTTCGTCAGTCAGCAGTCCTCACTGCCCCACAAGCTGTAGCTTGATCGTAAAACGATCGGGCAATGTTTCGGCCACGTTCCCTCCCCTTCATGCATCCGCATGCCTGATGGATCGTCGCGGGCTGCGCAATACGATCCCCTTTTGTCAAGGTTGTCCGTCAAACGTTATGTCTTCGTTTTTGAACTACTCCACTTCTCGCGTCAGCACCCCTTCTGGAAATGTTTACCTACTCATTTTGTTGTAGTTACAATAGCATAATTTTATTGAGTAATAGATCGTTGTAAGTAAGTAAGTAAGAGATCGTTGGCTATTGCCATGTAATACAAAAAAAAAGAATTAAAAAGCTAGCATACAAAAATTATGATAAGTTCGCTATAATTGTTTTTAGCGAGGAGTATCGAATTCGTCACCAAACAAAGGTGCGCACGTCAACAAAAATTGTTGGCTATTCACGACTACAAACGTCTCCCTGAGGCTCTTGTTGTTGCATAACAAAAACAAGGCGGATAGTCGTTGCTGAAAAGTAATTTTTTTTTTAAAACAATATCGAAAACAAAATATTTAACTTTTATTACTGAAATAAACTGTCTGGAAGATGCTAACAATAATATATTTTTCTTTAAAACTGACACAATATACTTATATTTACTAATAGTGTAGAAATAAAAATGAGCACGAGAATATATGTATATATATGAATATAGAGAAAACTCGGGAATGAACGGAACAGGGTTCCGTTAAACTTATCTCGACGCGTTGGATCCTGGGTGTTGCTATATATATAGTGATGGAGTTATACCTTCATATACTTTCGTGCAATTAATTGTAACCGAACAATAATAAGATATACACAGACACAAAATAAAAAAAATACATACATACATACAAAATACGAATGAGTTGGGCACTTTGTGGGAAACCGGATTCAATCCTGTCCAACATTCGGATTCGAACGTCGGCGAGTGCAGACGTGTTTCTTTCAAGCTACGAATAGCAAGATCTAAAAACTACAACAGTATAGTGAAAGTTAAACACAAAGTGTAAAGTGCAGTTTGCACAACTAACAATTATTGACTATAGTAATTATTTACTAAAATAAATAATTATTCCATATTGTTCTGGTAATTGTTATATGTGGACTTAGAACAATGAATCAAAACGACATACGTTCTCAGCGACAATGTGAACAAGACGAGCGCCGGCTCTCTTTACAACGCAACAATGCATACTTTTCTTTCGTCTCACCGCAAATCGGTGATCGAGCACCCTCACCTTCAACTAACTCGAAACTTTTGCCCTCAGAGAACGACAGACCGCGTTCTTGCTCTCCCTCTCTGCCTGCTTCGGCTCACAAGTCGTGGAGCGAAGAGACCGCCTCTCCTACCCCGCTCCTCTCGCAGCGCCAAACGACCGTCCCGGGTAACTGTAACACTGCAATAACGAGTGCAGTGACCTCACTGGCAACTGTCACTGCTACCACAACAACAACTTCGTCAGCGGCCCAACTAATTATCGCTGTGCCAGCTGTAAATAATTCAGCAGCACTGACCGTTTGCAACAACAATAATGCACGCAAAGAAGAATCAAAACAAAAGCAGAAGTCGATTTCGACTGTGCAGACTGGCATGGATCGCTACATCCAAATCAAGAGAAAGCTCAGCCCTCAAAACAATAAGGCAGGTAATCAACCCAAAATCAATCGAACCAACAACGGCAATGAAAACTCTGCAGTAAATAATTCAAACCGATATGCCGATCTTGGCTGATTCTGCGACCGAACAACCCAACGAAAAAACGGTAGGGGAACCAAAAAAGACCAGGCCTCCACCAATTTTCATACGAGAACAAAGTACAAATGCACTTGTAAATAAACTCGTTGCTTTGATTGGTGACAGCAAATTCCACATTATCCCACTTAAAAAAGGAAATATACATGAAATAAAACTACAGATCCAAACAGAAGCAGACCACCGTATAGTGACTAAATACCTAAATGATGCTGGTAAAAACTACTACACATACCAATTCAAAAGTTGCAAAGGGCTACAGGTAGTACTTAAGGGCATTGAAGCAACAGTGACACCAGCTGAGATAATTGAGGCTCTGAAGGCCAAAAACTTTTCTGCAAAGACAGCTATTAATATTTTAAACAAAGACAAAGTTCCGCAGCCACTATTCAAAATAGAACTCGAACCAGAGCTCCAGGCAGTAAAGAAAAACGAAGTGCACCCAATATACAATTTACAGTACTTGCTACATCGGAGGATCACCGTGGAGGAGCCGCACAAACGTATCAATCCAGTTCAATGTACTAATTGCCAAGAATACGGCCACACCAAGGCATACTGCACCCTTAAGTCCGTATGTGTTGTCTGTAGCGAACCTCATACTACCGCAAACTGCCCCAAAAACAAGGACGATAAGTCTGTGAAGAAATGCAGTAACTGCGGGGAAAAACATACTGCAAACTACAGAGGCTGTGTGGTGTACAAAGAATTGAAGAGCCGCCTAAACAAACGTATTGCCACAGCACATACATACAACAAAGTCAATTTCTACTCTCCGCAACCGATTTTTCAACCACCCCTAACTGTCCCAAGCACTACTCCAACAATTTCTTTCGCTAGCGCCCTAAAATCCGGACTAGAAGTGCCCGCCCCACCGACAAGAACTGCTCATTCCGAACATACACCGACAAACATCCAACAAACACAACAAAGTGGCATCGAAGCTATGATGCTATCCCTACAGCAAAGCATGAAAGACTTTATGACGTTCATGCAAAATACTTTGCAAGAGCTCATGAAAAACCAAAATATCCTGATTCAACTTCTTGTATCTTCAAAATCCCCATAATGGCTTCCCTACGGATATCTCTGTGGAACGCAAATGGCGTTTCACGGCATACACAAGAGCTCACACAGTTCATTTACGAAAAAAACATCGACGTAATGCTACTATCAGAAACGCACCTCACAAATAAAAACAATTTTCATATACCAGGATACTTGTTCTATGGTACAAATCATCCAGATGGTAAAGCTCATGGAGGCACTGGAATACTCATCAGAAATCGCATAAAACACCACCACTTAAACAATTTTGACAAAAACTACTTACAATCTACGTCCATAGCCTTACAACTCAACAATGGTTCAACGACTCTAGCCGCAGTCTACTGCCCACCGCGCTTTCCAATCTCTGAGGATCAATTCATGGAATTCTTTAACACACTAGGTGACAGGTTCATCGCAGCGGGTGACTATAACGCCAAGCACACCCATTGGGGATCTCGACTTGTGACGCCAAAGGGTAAGCAATTGTACAATGCGCTTACGAAGCCAGAAAACAAGCTAGACTATGTATCCCCGGGTAAGCCTACATACTGGCCAGCAGACCCAAGAAAAATCCCAGACCTGATCGATTTTGCAATTACTAAATATGTCCCCCGCAACATGGTCACCGCCGAAGCACTATCAGATTTATCATCAGATCACTCACCTGTTTTTCTAAATATGCTAACTCGCCCCCACATCGTCGACCCACCGTATAGACTCACAAATTTTAGAACAAACTGGCCAAGGTATCAAAAGTATGTCTGTTCACACATAGAACTAACGACGGCATTATCTACAAAGGAGGATATAGACAAGTCAACGGAAACTCTTGGAAACATTTTAGTTTCGGCTGCAAAGGCTTCAACCCCGCCAGTGACGTATGCAAAACCAAACTACATCAAAACTAATCGCGAAATCGAGCGGCTGGTATTAGATAAACGACGCCTACGAAGGGATTGGCAGTCTAATAGATCA
Source organism: Drosophila yakuba (assembly GCF_016746365.2). Taxonomy (NCBI): domain Eukaryota; kingdom Metazoa; phylum Arthropoda; class Insecta; order Diptera; family Drosophilidae; genus Drosophila; species Drosophila yakuba. Next base: position 1,154,187 of record NW_025048816.1, on the reverse strand, counting down.
CCAATTACAAAGCACATGCTTAAGATAGCCACACGCAGGCTTACCAATTCTCTCAAACAAGAGGAAAAAAACAGCCAACGTTCATATATCGAGCAACTCTCTCCCACCAGCACTAAGTACCCTCTTTGGAGAGCTCACAGAAACCTAAAGACTCCAATAGCGCCAATTATGCCACTGCGAAGTCCCTCTGGCACCTGGTTTCGAAGTGATGAAGAAAGAGCCAGTGCTTTCGCTGACCATTTACAAAATGTATTCCGACCAAATCCCTCTACCAACACATTTATTCTCCCTCCTTTAATAGCAGCCAATCTAGATCCTCAAGAACCCTTTGAATTCCGACCATGTGAACTAGCAAAGGTTATCAAAGAGCAACTGAACCCAAGAAAATCGCCTGGCTACGACCTAATAACTCCAAGAATGCTCATTGAACTCCCAAAGTGTGCTATTCTTCACATCTGCCTGTTGTTCAACGCAATCGCCAAGCTTGGATACTTCCCTCAAAAATGGAAAAAGTCGATCATAGTAATGATTCCAAAGCCAGGAAAAGATAAAACGCAGCCATCATCATATAGACCGATAAGCTTACTAACATGTCTTTCAAAGCTGTTTGAAAAAATGCTACTCCTTCGGATTAGCCCTCATCTTAGAATAAACAACACACTTCCAACACATCAATTTGGCTTTAGAGAAAAACATGGAACCATCGAACAGGTCAATCGAATCACGTCAGAAATTCGTACTGCTTTTGAACATCGAGAATACTGCACAGCCATTTTTCTAGACGTCGCGCAGGCATTTGACAGAGTGTGGCTCGATGGACTTTTGTTTAAAATAATCAAGCTGTTGCCCCAAAACACACATAAGCTACTGAAGTCATACCTATATAACAGAGTGTTTGCAATAAGATGCGATACAAGCACTTCACGCGATTGCGCAATCGAAGCTGGAGTGCCGCAAGGCAGTGTACTGGGTCCAATCTTATACACCCTGTATACGGCGGATTTCCCCATAGACTACAATCTAACAACCTCCACGTTCGCTGATGATACCGCGATACTCAGTCGCTCCAAATGCCCAATAAAAGCCACGGCACTCCTATCCCGACACTTAACATCTGTAGAACGATGGCTTGCCGACTGGAGAATTTCAATAAATGTTCAAAAATGCAAGCAGGTTACCTTTACCTTAAACAAACAAACATGCCCACCACTGGTCTTGAATAACATATGCATTCCACAAGCCGACGAGGTAACATATCTGGGTGTTCATCTGGACAGGCGGCTCACTTGGCGCAAACATATAGAAGCCAAATCGACACATCTTAAACTTAAAGCAAGGAACCTCCACTGGCTCATAAATGCTCGCTCTCCACTTAGTCTGGAGTTCAAAGCTCTTCTATACAACTCCGTCTTAAAACCTATCTGGACTTATGGCTCCGAGCTGTGGGGCAACGCATCCAGAAGTAACATAGACATTATTCAGCGAGCACAGTCAAGAATTCTGAGAATTATCACTGGAGCGCCGTGGTACCTTCGGAACGAAAACATACACAGAGACCTAAAAATCAAATTAGTAATCGAAGTAATAGCTGAGAAAAAAACGAAGTATAACGAAAAGCTGACCACCCATACAAATCCCCTCGCAAGAAAACTAATCCGAGTATGCAGTCAAAGCCGGCTGCACCGCAACGACCTCCCAGCCCAGCAATAAACTTATTAGGGCATTAATGAAAAAACTATCACTAAGTGAAAGTTAATTAAGTTAGATTAAGATTTGAACACTTATTGTTAGTCTCTTAACACAAAGGGAAGATTCAAAAAAAAAAAAAAAAAAAAAAAAAAAAAAAAAAATCCTGTCCAGGGTATGGTGATGGTCCCTCCTCCGCTGTACGGATCTCTTTTACATTTTTACGATCTTTAATAGAGCCAGGAAGATCTGTATAGCAGCCATGAATTCTAGGGTATGTTGCACTCCTTATATTTCCTGCTTGTGGTCGACAACCTCCACAGTGTTTATCTGCAATCTATTGCGGCCGCTGACCGGATCATCGGAGACTCGTTTACTGTCGATTTGCATTTTTTTGTCGCAATTCAACTGAGTCAACGGGGTGATAGGACCCCTTCCCCTGCTTTTAAATTCTGGTTTTGAATCTTCAAAGTCTCACGATCTCCCCAAAAAGGGTGTACACAACAGGCTCGAAGTAATCAATGCGGTGACGAATGGAATGACTTCGCAAAAAGAAGGACCGTACGCCTTTTTCTTGTATTTTGGTTGTTTCTTTTTCTTTTTTTTGTAGCTGTCTTCGACCCACCACACTCTGCTGACTGCGCTAGCCGGGCTATTATGTAAAGTTAGATGTTATCGGTTGTGATCTGTTTTTATTTTTTCTTCAAGAATGCTTCTGCTATTTTTCAAATACAGCTCGTACTAGCAACTCGTTGTTCTAGGTTCTTATGTGTTTGATAATTCTGCGTGAGCTTACGGTAATTTATGGGTATGACGAATTTCCCGGTTTATCGTTCTTACCGGACTTCTGGCAAAAACGACAAGTGGACTCATGGAATCGAGACGTGCACGGATTCTTGTTTCCGGGGTGTTGGCGGTAGAAATCCACTCCGTATTCACACGTATAGCAAATTATATTGTGTAAAGAGGCGCTGTTCTGTTGAACTCGCGGCTGTCTTCCGGTCTGCGTTGGAATTCTACCTCAAGGACACCATCGGGAATACGTTCTTGCCTCTCTGTGCGTTGGATCTCATTTAGACGTCTACCTCGCATCGGTTTCCCATGGTTTCTTAACCACCGATCCACTCTGAGCCCCTCGTTTTAAAGCTCTGCCAGAGACCTTATTGGGGACGTCAACAGTAACCCACCCTTGTTTTCTATCCATCAACTCTTTGTTCTTCATTAGTTGTAGAAAAAGCGCGTTTCATTTCCCTGGTAAGCGAATAGTAATCAAAATCGTAATCCTCGGCTCGATCCTCCATGAGTTGCCAATACCACTTGCTAGCTGCGCCGATCAGCAGACTATGAAATTCTCTGAACACTTGCTGTCGGCTTATGCCATATAATTCTTGTAGTCTTTCCACACGGATTAAAATACTTTCAACGGTCATACCGCGACTTATTCCGTCAACTTTTAAGTTCCATTTATCTAGCGGAACACCCTTTTGTGCTGGCGCTTGAAACGTTAGACTACGATCTAACTCGGGGTGCAGTTGGTGGCTGGCCTCTGCTCGGCTGGTCTCCTGTATTTACTGCGGAGTGGCCGTTCGTCTGGGCTCCCTTAACCGATGTACTCGTATTTGGCTGTTAAAACATTCTTGCGACACTTGTTCTGGTGTCGGGGTATCTTAATGTCTTAGAAAGCTATTTGTGGGGTTTCCGGGTAGTCCAGGTGGTGGGGCCACTCTTGGTTGCTCGGAAAAGGTTTGGGTGGCTTGTAACTCAGACACTTTCTTCTTCAAAGCGTTTATTTGAGCGATCATTGCCTATTGTGCATCTCTACTTTGCTTCACTAAATCCATTACCTCTCTCTCTCTGAACGGTCTTCGGAACCTGCCTGGTACTGTGGAAGCATGCTGAAGCGTCCTTTAGGTGGTCCTAGCGGTAAATCCATTCCTCCGGCTTCTTCATCCATCGTGCTTTCAATCTGCTCGGACAAGTGTCTTACCTCTTCCGGCTGGTTCTCGAAGTATTGAAGCCTCTCTTGATTAAGTGCCTCATATACTCGGGGGTGTCTCCCGCACTTGCACTTCGCAGTGTTCTCGTGTTCGCGATCGGGTTACTCTCCCGGTGGCGGGTTGAAACACTCCGAGAGCATATTCTTGGTTATGCAGGGCTTTCTCAATGGTGGCTACTAATGAGTGTAGTACCGTCTTCACTGTCTTACCTTTCGTGTAAGCATGCTGGTTGGAATACAGTAGTCGTCCTGTATAATTTCTGATGTATATGTCAAGTAGCTTTTCTAGCGTCTTGAGTAAAAAAGAGGTGAGACTAATCGGCCTGTAATCCTTGGGGCTCATATGGCTGTACTTCCGTGCTTTTAGCAGGAAGACAATCCTAGAGGTCCTCCATTGGATAGGGATATAGCCAGTGCTTAACACCTCTTTTCGGGCTTCTTCGCTTTCTGTGGGGGAGGGCCTGCCTCCTTGTGCCCGCGTCGCCGCTTGCTCCCCTGTGCGTCCTTATTGGCGCTCTAGGCGTTGCCTCTGGTTGGAAAGCGACTCCTCCCCCTTTCTGGCGAATCCGCTTGTGGATGCCATGTTGGGAAGGTTGGCGAAGTGCAGCCTGCCCTCTGCGACCCTTTGCTCGGCCCAGGTTAGCCTTCTCCTGTGGGGATACGGCGGCTTTTTCCTTGAGCCGGCTCAGGATGCGAAGGGCGGCTTTGTATTGCGCCTGGTTTCGGCGAGCGGAGGAGGATTTCCTCATCTTCTTTAGAGAGCTGCACGCTTACCAGGTCCGAGCCTGTATCGACTATGGCACCTGAGCGGCTTAGCCTCCCTTGAGTCGTTGTTGTGGCAGTAGCATTGCAACTGACATGACCTGCTCCCGTCAAATCAGAGGTGTGACCGCTGGCGACACGCAGAGGGGATTGCTCCCCTCCGTGCCCGCCGGTGGTAGCAGTCACGCCTTCCACCGACGTTTGGGCTAACATCCCAGCCCGAGTTGAGGTGTTTTTATTGTCCCTTTCACAAAGAACCCTTGGTTAGTTTTCTTCTGGTTAGTTAGTTCTATTAATGAAATACATTTCCTGAAAGAGGCTAACAATAAAATAATTTTCTATAAACCTGACACCCTTCGGTTACCATTGTTACAGAAATATACTTTGACTTACTAATGGTGTAAAAATAAAATGAGCACGAGAATATATGTATATATATGAATATAGAGAAAACTCGGGAACAGGGTTCCGTCAAACTTACCCCACTTTAATCCGCAGCGATGAGATCTTGACGCGTTGGATGTTGGATCCTGGGTGTTGCTATATATATATATAGTGATGGAGTTATACATACATATACCTTCGTGCACCAATTAATTGTAACCGTACAATAATAAGATATACACGAACAAAGATAAAAAATACACTAAGTGAAGTATGCATATATATGCATGAATAAATGAGTTGGTTTTCTTTTCTTTTGTGGCACTCCTTGGCTGCTATTCGGCTCTCAGATTACTTGGAGTAAGCACTTGTTAGGAAAGTCTACGCTGTTGCTTGTTTTTGCTGATGTTATAATTAAGCACTTTGTGGGAAACCGGATGCAATCTTGTCCAGGGTATGGTGATGGTCCCATTACCGCTGTACGGATCTCTTGTACATTTTCACTAGCTTTAATAGAGCCAGGAAGATCAGTGAAGCAGCGATGAATACCCGGATCTGCTGCACCCCTTCTATTTTCTGCTTGTGGTCGACAACCTCCACGGTGTTGATTACATTTGCTGTTTTGTCGGAGGTTTTAGACTCCTTGCCGCCCATCCTGAAAGTTTTATGAAACTATGGTCTTCCTTCAAAGTGTGTTCCTTGTAAGTCCTGGATTCTTCCAAGGTAAGTCCTGTTATTTTAAAGGTTGACAGCATCAAATTTTGTAGTATTCGGTGTTAAGTTTAAAGTAGCTTATGCCGAAGTTTTGATGTAGCCTTTAAACATAACGTGTACATATTGTTGGACTTCCAGTCTGTAAAGAGCATTTATTCATAAAATCATAATTAATGCATAAATCAACCCTACATCGGACGTCATCAGGTCGGTGGGCTTCGTGGGATCTTCCGTAAGTACGGCATAGCCTGAATTATTATTATGTATGTGTTTCCTCAAGAAACTCGCGTCCAACAAAGATACACGCTTGAATATTGACGTAAAAAAATGTAAATAGCGATAAGAAATAAGGGTCAAATATTGGAATCATTTTGGTATAGTAGCGATAGTTTTGAAGCAAGGATTTAAATTTGAATTTCCATGAAGAACATTTTTATTTTTATTTGTATCGCCTGGGGGAGGAACAGTTTGCAACAAAAAAAAAAGGGCAACATATGACTGATTTGAACATAATTCCAGGGGGCGGGTATAGACTGAAAGAAACCACCATATTAATCTTCCGCTGCTAGCTGAGCTTTCTTTCTTTACGTTTGCATCTAAAACTTCCCGTCCGCTTTTTATATTGCCACTGTCTACATATTGTTAATGTGACGACTGCTATTCGAGAGTCAAAACAACCTACCCCAGCCCTGAACCTAGCCGGAAAGTTAGTTAGACAGAGAAGACTCTCAGAAGACTGTTTATCGTAAATAAACAGTCGTGTTTGTTACAAGCTCTACAAATTCATCCTCGGCGATCTTGTGCTTCAATTTAAAGTGGAAGTTGTGCATGTCAGAGACATAATCGCTGAAGGATTCGTTATACCCTTTATTCCTCTCTATTTTTCCGCTCTAGTTTAAGTTTGAACTTTTAGTCTCATGTATGCAGCCGAATAAAGTAGAACTAGTATCCACGACGCCCTCGCTTCTTCGTTCATCTTCTTCGACCCCTGGGCGGTATTTTTGGGACTTTGCTCTACGCCGTGTGAATTTATCCATTTGCCAACAGCCTGCCGCTTATTTTTGGAGGACGATCGCCCCCTACAAAACATTGGTCCTTCGAAGCCAGATAAGGATATTCTTCCCTTCTGCCAGCAGTTCCCAAGGGAATTTCCTTGTTCGCCGGACAGTCCGCCGTGTTTTCGATATTCTTTTTTTCATCTAGGTGTTTGCCATTTTTTCGCCACATAATTTTTTTGTCCTTTTACAGACATTCAATACATCCAAATACAGACCACTTCTCGACGCTTTACTGTGCCCTTACATATCCATACATGCCCATATATTCCATATACGTGTATTATCTGCATTTCTAACCTCAGCTACGAAATTAATATAAATACTAATTAAAAGCGAGACAAAAACAACAAACATTATTACAAATCCATTAGGGCGGGATCGCGATTGATTTTTTGTCCAAAGTTTCGATTTAACCGCTGCGGAGGCCGCGGTGTTGTCGCTGTTTGTTCTCCCTATCTTTTGCGTCCCTTACGCATACACAGCTTTGCCGACGGCATAACAGCCAAGGTTTCAATTCCATCGTTTCGGCTTCGCAATTATTAAGTTGGAGAAGATGTGATTTTTGCGATTAATATTTTCTGATTTATTAATCAAATTTTTTTGAATTACGGGACAAGATCAACCTTTCGTGGGCCTAATTTTGCTTTCTAACCCAACAAAATAGAAGAAAGCTCAACGTCCGAGCAACGAAATATTAATATTTATATTCTTATATTTGTGTCCGACGACATCGAGATCTCGGATCTTCTTGCCTACATTCCCGTTCTCAATTTTGTTGTCCAATCCGCGTAGGGCACCATACGTCCGCAGCAGCAGTCGGCCGTTAAAATTTTCTGGCCGAATTTTCTTCGGTGGCGTCCAAAGCCCGCGCAACTTTCACCAGTTTGTTTTGCCTGGTTTGTTGGATTCAAGTTATTTGCGGTCAAGCGTTTTCTGGACCCTTTTTTTTTTTGGTTTTTTCCGCCGTTCTAAAATAACCCAGTGGTTTCAACCGGCTTCAGCGGCCGCATGCCATTTGGCTGTTCACGTATTCGTCTCTTCTTTTGGCGGTGACAAACTTGTCGCGCCAAGAGCTTTAGTGTGACCGTCTGGCCGCTTCTTCCGAGGCACCCGTTGCTCAAGTCAGGTGACAAGCCGTGATCAGCAGAAGTCGATTCTAAGAATGCCCACGGGAGGCGACAAGAAGCCGCGTACGATCCCTTCGATCCTCTTGGACAGGTCCCAATCCGCATCTCCGCGGCCGTCTCATTTAAAGCCAAAGGCTGCCACTACTCTTTAAACGGCAAAAAACGACGAATCCGTCAATACCACCTCCGGCCCCTCATCAAGGTTTACTCGATCAGTTGCAAAAATGACGCAAAGTGCGGGTTACCGAGTTAGCTTATTCGATGCTGTTCTTCACACTCAGGGCGCCTCGGAACCTGAAAGATTTTACCCGCAGATGTGCCGAGTCTATCTGAACGAAATCCGGACCTTTTGGGAAAATGTGAAGAGGGGCTATGATTGCTGCTCCGATCTCCTTTCTGTTTCCGCCGAGGATACCGCCACCTTAACAGTGCTGGAATACAAATACAGCTACTGTTATTCCGTCTATTCGAGGTGTGTTGCCAATCTTTAAGAGATCATAGAAAAGGCGGCAGTCCAGTGTGTTCCCACACCTTCGACGACAGGGAGTCGTCTACCGCCAGTGGACACCGAAGATTTCGCTGGTGATTATCTTCGGTGGCCCACATTCCGAGACCTTTTCACCGCGACATATATCCAGAATCCCCGTCTCACACCGGTGGAAAGGTTGTTTCACCTGCTTGCCAAGACGAGTGGCGATGCACACGTGATTGTGTCGATAGCACCGGTGACGAATGAAGGGTTTAGTTCAGCGTGGCGAGGCCTTACGGATCGCTATTAAAACAGACGCTTGTTGGTTAACAGTCACTTGAAGATTTTAAACAGCCTCCAAGCTATCCACCAAGAGTCCAGGACCGCCTTAAGAGACCTACAAAGCACAATTTAAAAATGTTTGACAGCCTTAAAGACGTTCTCCATGCCAGTCGAGGCTTGAGATTCTTCTGCATCTTGGTGCTTATGGTGTCCGTAAAGCTTCCCAAAACCACACTATTCTTGTAGAAGCAATCCATCCATAACAAGGCCGAAAATCCAACTTGGAATGAGATATACGCGTTCCTGACCGAGCGCCATCGTACTCTGGAGGCCGTCAACGAAGTCCGCCCTAGAGATTCGGGGAAATTTCCGCCGAAATCGGCAACTGCGAACGCCCCACCGCTCAGGCTGAACTCATACGAGACCAGGGTGCCTTCAGACAAAGGCTGAAACCAAACCGTGACCGGTCACCTCACTAAGGTGTGTAATTTTTCGATTCGATCGCCTTTCATACCTGAAATACGGTTAGAGACCGCAGCCTATGTTTTTCCGCATCTGCCCTCGTATCCAATCCCACAGGATCTTCCGGACATCCCATTCTTTGACTTCAATTTCTTTGAGAGCTCCCAAATCAATGTCTTGATAGGACATTCTCCCGTCTATTCTACTAGGCAACTGCAAAATTATCATTTGTGGATCACTTTTCGGCCAGGAAACCATTTTTGGATGGTGTTGACAGGCCCAGTCCATTCGGCAGCCCACTGGAGGGTGTCCGCCTTCTCCACGCGAGCTACCTTCGCCTTTGAGGACTCGCTGTACCAGCTCCTCACCAAGTTCTGGGAGGTGGAGAAAGTGTTGTGAGGAGTTGAAATGCGGATGGTGATCGCATGAGGAGGGCCTGTCGTTGTCAGTTACGCAACAAGTCAACGCGTAGTAACGGCAGTGCAAAACCTGAAAAAAGCAAATTTGGAGACTCTGAGCTGGAGAAAGAGAGTTTGGAGACTCTGAGAGAAGAGAGTTTGGAGACTCTGAACTTATAGAAAAGAGAGTTTGGAGAGTCAGAAGAGAGGAGACTGGATACCAAAGGGATGAACCGTTAGAGGAGGCCTATATAAGCAGGCCAAACGCTGGAAGCGGGACAGCCAACGAGGACAAGTGTACCAGTCAACAACGTAAAGAAAGAAGTCAGCATTGGAGCTACAGCCGTGGTAGTCAATAAGGAGCAAGATCGCTACGTCAAGACGTTCGGGACGAGAAGGTCTCCGAATTGAGACGCAGGTAGCTGAGGTCCGACACGACGAAGCACTGAGGCATTCCACAGGCGAAGCCAAACCAAGGAGGGCACGGGAAAAGCGGCAGGGATTGTGGTGTGGTCCCGGTGGACTCTGTAGGAGACCGCGTACTTGAATCAGAAGATTGCCTGGTGTGTCCGTGCGATCCAAGCATGCGTGGTACCGGCGCCATCAGTGCGAACCAGACCTGGAGTTGGCGTGTTGCTGTTCCACTGGCGTTTGCCTTGAGGATCACAGCCGTTAGCTGCCGTGAGTCTGCGTACGATAACAATTCGCAGCCCAAGTGACGAGCGCCAAACAACGAAGGTCCGCTCCACTCAGGACGACGAGAGCGGCGAGACAAAGGAACGAGGCCACTGGACAAGTCATCTAGCACTACGTTCGGATAATCAGATTCCATTGTAAGGCTAAGCACGAATAAAGATCCGAGAACGAAAACTGCAAATGTTATTACTGATTACCGGGTGATCACATTATTCTATAAATTTGATGACACCAAGCAAATCAGTTCGTTACATCTGGCGCCCAAATAACGTGATTATCCCGGCAGTAGACACAAATAAAGCAGTATGGGCAGAAGTTGGATCAACCGTCTTAAGGTTGCCGTCACAGAGGTTGCGCATATCACTGACCGGAACGACAGAGGACATGCGAAAGGCCCTAGCGGAGTACTACGCAGAGAAGGGTGAAGACCTCATCGCAAGTCTGAGCATGGAGGAGATGCAGCGGGAAGGTCAACGGAGAGAGACGAGCTGGGAATCCTAGTCCAGAAAGACCCAGGCCCAGCCAGCCGGACTACGCAAAAGTAGGGAAACAAGTCAGACAAGACTTTTCGTTTTGACGGAGAAGAAAAACCCCTCCAATTCCTGGAGCAGGTGGAGTGGTTCGCAAACACGTACGGTTTGGACCTGAACATGATTCCCCGAGCCATGCCGGAATTAATGCAGGGAAAGGCTCTGAAGTGGTACATATCAAACAACAAGCACTTAAGAAACTCGCGGACAAGGTGAAACAAAGGAAGCAAGGGTTTAGGGAAGCATTCAAGGTCGAGATGCAGACCCTGATAACACCCCTTGGGTATGGGAAAAAGGAAACGCTGCAGCTCATCAAGGAGAACTGCACGCCAGACCTCCGAATAGCTTTGAGATCCTACCACGTGGACGACCTAGAGGCACTCATGATCCTGGCAGATGAGTACGAGGAATTGCACAGGGAACGGGAAGCCTTTACGGAAGAACATAAATTTATCCACAACAAAGCCGCGGCCGCAACACACATTACGTGTAGAAGGTGTGAGGACGCAGGCGATCAAAAGATTCATGGGATGGTCAATGCAAAGGTGGACGAACATCTGGAAATGGGGCTGATAGAACATTCAAGGAGCACATACATCTCGCCCATAGTCATGGTAAAAAAGAAAACTGAAAAATGGAGACTGTGCGTGGGCTTCAGGCAGATAAACGCAAAATCCATAAAGGATGCCTAGCCGACGCCACGGATAAACAACATCCTCGACTAACTAAACGAGCCGCGGTTCATTAGCAGTCTTGACCTCAAGGTTGGATATTGAAAAATACAGTTGGAAGAGTCAAGCCGGGGCTTCACGGCTTTCACGGTCCCAGGGAAAGGGCTGTTCCAATGGAGAGTGATGTCGTTTGGATTACACTCCGTGTCGGCCTCATTTAAACGGGCCCATGATAAGGTGATTGCCTTTGCGTATCAAAATGACACTATCGTGATTGGCCGCACCCTAGAGGAACACAAAAGAAACCTCAGGGAAGTATTCCGAAGGTTGAATTCTTCAAGCAAGAACAACTGTACCTAGGGCACCGCATCACAAGCCAAGGGATAGCCACGGACCCAGAGAAGGTAGCAGCCATAGCCCAGATAGAATCACCGTCATCAGTCCGCGAGCTGAGGCAATACTTTGGAATCGCATCTTGGTACCGACCTCCTCCCCAAGAGTACCAAGTGGACATGGTCAAGGGACCACCAGCAATAATTCGAGGAGGTAAAAGCCAGATTGGTTACCGACGCAGTGCCTGCCACGACTTCGGGAACTTGTTCATCCTGCAAACGGATGCCAGTGACTACAGGATTGGCGCGTACCGCACACAGGATACAGAAGTTAGCGAAAAGGTCTTTTCTTACTCCAGCCGGACCCTAAACGGACCCGAGATGAACTACTCAACAACAGAGAACAAGTGCTTTGGAATTGTGTGGGCTATTCGGAAGCTAAAGCTTACCTGGAGGGCTACCACTTTAAGGTAGTAACGGATCATATGGCACTGAAGTGGTTGAACAACATAGAAAGCCCTTCGGAAAGAATTGCCAGATGGGCGTTAGAGCTACAACAGTATGACTTCGAGGTCGCATATAGGAAAGGCCAGTTAAACGTATTAGCAGATGCGTTATCGAGGCAGCCACAGCCAGAATCGATATCGGCAGAACCAGAGATGCTGCGAAGAACGCAGGACACAGAGCAGAATGCAGCTGGATCACGGAAATGCGAGAGAAGATAAAAGCACATCCTTTACAGTTCCCAGTCTACGTATGGGAGGGTAGCACCCTTTATAGGCAGATTCCGTATAGAGCAGGGAACGAAAATGTAGTGACCTGGAAGCTATACGGCAGCTGAGGGAAACTGTCCTGCGCGAAAACCACGACAGTGCGACAGTGTGCGCCGATTTCGTTCGTCCGATTTCGGAGACCAAGAGAGCCATTACAACTTGCGGAGAAGGCAGTGGAAGCCAAGGATTGGTAAAGTGGTGTGGGCCAAAGAGCACCATTTATCAAAAGCGGCTGAGGGGTTTCCTGCCAAACTAGCTCCGAGGCTCGATGGTCCTTTCCATATTGTGGATTTCATATCGCCAGTTATCTGTATGATTCCCCACCGGAAGAACAGAAAGGAGCGCACGGTACACGTCAGCGACCTTAAGCAACAGAATCTGGAGGAGAATGATGTCAAGAACGTGGATGTGGATCCTTCGGGAGGTAATAGGGAAAGCATGCGGTAGAGCCAGCTATACCCGAGAATGGACGGGGCCAGTCATCCGTTTCAGCGTCAGGCCAAAGCCGAAGTCAACGAAGACATGCCGCGAGCAAACCGGAATACTGCGTACACGAACATGCCTGAAGACGACTTTTCATTCGTCTGGCCACCGCCAGAGTGAACAGCCCCACCAACAGGAAAAGGTGAGACCACCACTGTCGGTATGAAGAAATGGCAGGACCCCAGAACGGACGCAACACGACTCCCGTTTCAGCGTCAGGCAAAGGCGAGAGTCAACGTGGCCATGCAGCGAGCAAGCCGGAATACTGTTTCTTCCACGCGGACATCAGGATTTCCCTATCATCAAAGCTTAGGGAAGCGGTCGATCGGCACTCGATAGTGTCAATCGATGGCGAAATATGTCGGAACAAGCAGCACATGACGGGTCACACTATAGAAATACTATGGTCATCGAGTGGCAACACCGCACCCACGAGAGTTATCGGGATCTATCAGCAACAATCGATCAATTGGACGTAGTGTGACCATGTAACGAAAGGACGAGAATGGGGAATGCGGGAAGAAGAGTGAAGAAAGAAGTAAAGTCACAGAAGAAAGAATGGGCTGCAAAATTTGAACGGAAGGTTTGAATTAGAATAACGTTACAAGTTGGACTTTGGACCGGGCCAACGGTAAAACCATGGACCATGGAGATCCGGAGACTGGAGCTGGAAGCTGGACAGTCGAGGAGAACGAGTATAAAAGTCAAGAACGTGAAGAAACAAAGTCAGCAGAGGAGCTACAGCCTTGGTAGTCAATAAGGAACCAGATCGCTACGTCAAGACGTTCGGGACAAGGAAAGTCCCCGAATTGAGAAGCAGGTAGCTGAGGTCCAATACGACGAAGCACGGTTAGACCGGAAGCATTCAAAATGCGGGGCCTAACCAATGAGGGTACTGAAAAGGCGACAGGAATTGTGGTGTAGACCTGGTCGACTGTTTCGGAGACTGCGTACGTGAACCCGGCGATTACCTGGTGTGTCCGCGCGATCCGAGCAGGCGAGGTACCGGCGCCACCAGTCCGAGCAGACGTGGGGTTGGCGTGTTGCTGTTCCACCAGGCATTTGCCTTGGAGATCGCAGCCGTTAGCTGCTGTTATTAGCTTTGGCTTTTCTAGTTTTCGGCATCGTGCAGTTTCTAAAAGTGAGCTGTGGAACCTTTCCACCTGTCCCTTTGAGGTACTATGATAGAGTGGTGAATTTTCCACTTGAACATTTAATTGATTTGATAAAAACGACCTGATTGAGTCAGAGTTTATAGACTCTTCATTGTCAAAAAATATTGTCTTTGCGTTCGGATAGAGCTTCATCAATTGCAATATTGTGGGCTCTATGTCGACTATCGTTTTAGAACCTATGGGTTGTACGACTGCAAGTTTTAAGAATTTATTTATACAGGTCTGACTATATCTCCTGTCAGTAGAGAAAATATCAATGTGCTTGTTGGCAAACCAGGCAGTTACGTATTATATCGGCTGCCAGCTGTTACATTCTTGGGAAAATATAATCTTGTACAATTTGTTTAACGTTTTCGTGCGCTGCCCTGTTCGCTCTGCTGTGTTCAATGGTTACTATTTCTCTTTGCTATAAATGTCAATCACCACCTTTTTTGTATTCCAGAAAGTGTGGATGGCCTGCCTGGATAGTGCTTCTGCGACATGGTTCTCCTTCCCTGGCTTATGCAAAATGTTTGCGTTGTGCTCATCTATAAATGCCTTCCACCTTTTGATTTTAGCACTTGTGTTTTTATCTGACACTACAAACGTTAATGGTTGGTGCTCCATGTAAATATTAAGATTTTTAGTACCAAACAGATAGTCCTTTAATGTTTTTGAAGCCCATACAATGGGTAGAAGCTCTCTTTATTGCGAAACCAAGCTCTCAACCTTTTAAGGATCTAGAGGATCATCGTAATAGGCGTGCGGTTTTGTGATAAAAGCGCGCGCAGGCCAAAAGCTGTAGCGTCCGTAGTTAAATCAAAAGGCTAAGTGTAGTCTGGGTATGGTTGCATTACATTTTCGGAAACTAAGATATTCTTAAGTTTCTCAAATGCAGTGCGTGGCTATCATCTAAAATAATGGGTATCTTTTTAGAGCGAGTGGCGGAAACTTTTCCGTTTTCCCCTTTAAGGGGGAAGAAGCCTATAGAACTTTCAAAAAAAAAAAATTTTTATTTAATCGAAATATAAAATGTTTAAAAATATTTTCTCAAAATTTCGAGTTAATCGCACCGAGAGAGGTAAAGTCCGGTTCCACCCTCGCGGTGGCTTACCGACATTTTTCTCGTTTCGATTACGAGGGAACTATTCAATAAATTCACGTAAACCAAACGGCATTTGATAATGAATTCGATATTCAAGTGCGTGACAGATAGATATTAAAAAAAAACAGATATTTTATAGTTTTAAAGTATTACTATATAAAAAAACACGGGTAAAAATCGCACTTTTTAGGGACTTATGGATATATATTGTTAAGATTCGACAAAGACATTAAATTATTTCTGTTATTTTCAATTTATTTTACGCGTTTCAATTTTGTGTTTTCTGGCGCGTCTTTCTTCAGTTTGTCTCTTTCTTAGAGTGCCCAGGCGTTTACCATTTCAAAGTACAACTTAGGAAATACCAAATTCAAGATTACTTAACCTATCGATATCAAATATTGTCTGACATTATCGGATTCAAATTTGACGTTATACTGTTTCAAATTCTTACACCCTCCACAACCGTGAATCGTCCTCGGATTCACCATACAACTGAAGGCGTATTAACTTCGATGCTGGTCGATGTAGAATAGTATCCACAGTTTTCACCTCAGCTGAACGTACTTGTTGATCCTTTCCAGTGAAGACTTTGATTATTCGTCCTCTCCTCCATGCTCTTCTTGGTAAGGTGGCGTCCATTATGAGTACCAGGTCGTCAATTTTAAGCGGGGTACTGATACTGATACTTGTGGAAGGTATGCCACTATTGTTTTACTTAATAATCTCTTTATTGTTCCTATTAGCCTTTCCCAACATCCTCCGGCATTGGGCTGTAAAGGGCAGTTGAAAATCCATTTTATTCCCTTATGGACAGCTTCATTTTCGATGGCGTCTCGATCCAATAATTCCTCGTTGTTCTTGAGCTCCTTTGTTGCTCCGATGAAGTTGGTACCATTATCGCTTCGAATCATTACAGGTGTGCCTCTACGATTAATAAAATTTCGCAAGCATAGAATAAAGGCGTCCGTGGAAAGTCGGCTGCTAATTCTATATGAGCAGCTCTGACTGTCATTCAGGCAAATATTCCTCCCCAGCGCTTCTCGTGATGACGTCACACAGTTACGGTAAGTGGGCCGAACAAATCAACCCCAGTATAAGTGAATAGTCTCACATACGGTGTTCATCGGTCCGGCGGCAGTTGACCCCTACGTGGAGTCTTAGGTGCGCTTTTATCTAAGATGCATCTATTGCATTCATGCATTACTTTACTTAGGAGTTTCTTAGTATGCGGTATCCAAAATTTTTGACGGCTCTCATTTATGATGACTGCTTGGTTCTGGTGGTGGTATTTTATGTGAAAATGCCACATAATCAAATTAGAGACTTTGTGATCTTTTGGAAGGAGAATTGGACGACGTCTTGACAGTGGTAAATATGAGGCCTCATCTATTCGACCCGATAGATGTAGGAGGCCGTCTGATTCATAAATTCGGCTCTGCTTGGTGATCAGCTGCTGATTTCGTAGGGTTTTGATTTCCTCGGGAAAGGCTTCTTGTTGCACCATCCGACAGATCTCGATTTCGGCATCAGCTAACTCTTTGACAGTTAAAGATCTTTTCCTGTTCGAACACTTAAGCCAGGACTCTTTGGCCCGTATTACCCAAGATACTACCCGCTTGATGTTGCTGTAGGAAGAGAATCGGTTATCGGTATAGCTAACTGGCATCTTAACACTGGGCGAAATTCTTCTTCCAGAACATCTGGTAACATGGTATCAGTAGTTTGCGGCCAGTCACAGCGCAGTAGCTTTAAAAAACTCGGGCCGAGTATCCATGAGTATCCATGAGCTCTGACCAGCGATTTTCGGGGTGTTGGATAGACGAGTGGCGGCATCAGCAGTGTTGCAGGACGATGGTACCCAATTCCATTGAGACTCTAATGAATTTGCAGATATTTCGGTTATCCGGTGGCTTACAAACGGTTTGAACTTTCTTGTCTTGGAATGAATCCACTGTAGGACGGTTTTGGAATCGCTCCAAAAAAATGTTTCCTTAATTGGGAGTTTATGATTTGCTTGTAGCAATTCAATCGAATGCCAAGGATTGCAGCTTGAAGCTCCAGTCTAGGAATAGACAACAGTTTTCGGGGCTAGGCGTGTTTTGCCCATGACAAAGGCTATACCGACGGCGGTAGGACAAACTATGCTCAAATAAGCAACCGCTGCAAATGCTGCTTGACTCGCGTCGACGAATTTATGCATCTCCAATCGGTGGCAGCAGTGTAACTTAGGAGAGTAAATTCGGGGAACCTTAAAGTTGTGCATATTATGTATTTCAGCTAACCAACGTTTCCATTTTATATGCAGCTCTGGCGGTATAGTTTCATCCCAATTTGTTCCAAGACTCCAAGTACTCTGAACTATGATCTTTGCCGAAATATATAGTCAGCAATCAACCCGAACGGGTCAAAAATCGCCATAACCATTCCTAATAGCTCTCTCTTTGTTGGGAGTCGACTTCCATTTAAGACGTTCTGTGGAATGCGATTGAACTTGGTCTCAAATTGAAAATCATCCAGCTGTGTATTCCCAAACATGCCTAAGACCTTCTCGCTTGCGATATGACTTTGCAGATGGTTGTGAGTTTTTTGTACCTGCTGATTGTTCATGATATTCTGCAATTTCTTTGAGTTCGAGGAGAATTTACGCAGCTCAAATCCTCCTTCTGAATGTACCTTTATGACCTCTTGACAAATCTCGATTGCCTCTTCTTCAGATGTAAAACTCATGACAAAGTCGTCTACATAACGGTGTTCAACAATTGCTTGCCTTGCCCTTGGAAATCGATCTTTAAAGTCTTCTGCGTTTAGATTCTTGACATAATTTGCACAGAATGGCGAACATATTGCTCCGAAAATAAAGGACGTCATTGCGTAGTGTCTAATCGGTTGACTTATGTCTCCATTTCGCAGCAAAAATCGTTGGGCGCTCTGTTCGTTCTCGTTTATCTGTATCTGCGAAAACATTCCTTGAATATCTGCAGTTACACCTATTTTATTTTGCCTAATTTGCATAAGAATTAATAAGAGTGGCTTTAAGTGGTCAGGGCCTTTAAGTAGCGCTTTGTTAAGCGAGATACCTTCGACTTCAGCAGCTGCGTCGAAAACGATGCGCATTTAATCTGGTTTGTGAACCGACTGTACTGCAAAGTGCGGAATGTACCAGGCTGGTTTGGATGTTTCAATAATTTCCGGGTAACTTAGTTCGCAAGCATCGACATATTTAGTCATCTCTGCTCAGTATTTTTAAGCAATCTCTTGATCAGCGTGCATCTTCTTTTCAATTCCGTACAATCTTTTCTCAGCCATCACGTAACTACCCGGCATTCTTACATTTTCCTTCCATGGCAATCCGATTACAAACTGTTTTCCAATTCGAATGGTTTTTTTCATCATCAGTTCCTTGGCTCTTACATCATCAATTGATTCTATGGGTGGTAAGTTACTCATACCGAAATTTTCGGATTCTACAAACTTAGTCACTAGATCTTGTTATTTATTTTCATCCATTAAAAAACACACACGGGATTTTAATGAAGCTCTGATTCTTTCAAACTTTGAATTTGGACCATATGCCAGCCATCCTAGTTTTGTATCAATGGCTACTGGTTGTGAGCTTCCTGTTTCCACTATCCTTTTCGGAAGACCTAAATGTAGGTTGTCAAGTCCAATGAGCAGAACTGGTTTAGCGTCAGTGTAATCCAATATTGGTACATTAGGGAAATGATTGTGCTGATTCTTTGCAAGCGACTGGGTTGGCAAATCGAGACTCCTTACAGTTTGTATATTCTTTTAGTCGTATCGCACATGATCATTCATGACAGTAATGTCAAATCTTATCTTCTTAGACATTTCTAAACTTTTTCTTTTATCGTACCACTGCAGGGTTAATGGACTTCTTTGGCCTTCTAGTCCAAATTGGTCAGCAATACTTTCCTCCAACAAGGTAACTGAGCTTCCGTCATCGAACATTGCATAAGTTTATATTTTTCCGTTGTTTCCATTTAATATAATAGTAAAGGCTTAGGATCTGTGATTGGTAGATTTTGAATTTGTGGAACATTATGAGGACTACTATGATGCGAATGTAAGCA
The DNA here is from genome assembly GCF_016746365.2 of Drosophila yakuba. Lineage (NCBI taxonomy): Eukaryota > Metazoa > Arthropoda > Insecta > Diptera > Drosophilidae > Drosophila > Drosophila yakuba. The sequence continues at coordinate 1,135,014 of NW_025048816.1, read as the reverse complement.
ACCTTCAAACGGGCAAGTTTGTTTAACTCTGCAATTCTGAACATTATGCCCTTTTTTCAGACATGCGAAACATAAATGATTTTCCTTGACAATTTTCCAGCGCGACTTTATATCGGTTGCTTCCCTCCAGATCTTACAGGTTTCAAGATCATGGCATTCTGTGCATAGGATGCACTCCATGATTTTCGTGTTCGCAATAAATATAGGCGAGTTGTTTTCCTGAAGTGCCCACTACAGATGGTAATCGGCCCATAATTCTCGCCATTGAACTCAACCATGTAGAAAATTGGCCAATAGATGGGCACATATTCGTCGCTTCAGCGCTTTGAAGCCAGTCCATCTGCAAATGGGGTGGTAGTTTCGTTAAAAGTTCTTCCAATAAGATTGGGTTATTTAAACGCTCCGTGTGGTTGGCCGCTGACAAAAAATGTACAACCCCGCGAACATTTGTTGCAAAATTAATAATCTGCTCGGGCTTGTTATATGCAACCTTCGGAAAATTTCGAATCTTCGATTATTGTGAACGAATGAGTAACTCGGGTCGACTAAACCTAAACTCCAACTCCTCGATCACATCCTGTACATTATTTGGGTAAATTAGCAGGGATGCTACAGTCTCCTTGGCTTCTCCAACTAGGCAATTGCCCAAACGCGTGAGATTTTCTAAATTATTATAATAAAAGAGGTTAGTAGAATCATCATAGGTTCTTTTAAAGAGTGGCCAGTCCTCCGTATTTCCCTAGAGTTTGGGCAAATCGTGTAGCTGCACGTTGTTTTGGGTAGGTTGAGCGATCTTGAGTAGCATTATTTGTATATCCCTCGTCTGTATTTGAATTTGTTTTTTCTATGGAATCGTTTTTTAAATCACGTATACTCTCAAACTGTTTTAATTGACGATCGGCCAAAGACTTAATTTCACGTTGATTGTTTTGTATACCTAAACGGGCACTGCTTATATCTATTCGCATACCCTTTTTGTCTGAGCTGAGGGCTAATAACATGATTACCAAGTCATTCCTCTTTTCACTTTCACCTCGATTTTTAATCTCACGCACTGTATTGACTAAGTTCTCTTTTGCTACTTTGCAAATGATATTGACTTATTAAGCTTGAATTTTTAGGGACACGAGGGTGATTTTTTTGCTCTGCCGGATAGCTATGCCCCTGCTCATAGCCGTCTTTTAGTTACCCAAATAAAACAAGGCTTTGGTCAAAAATGCTCGTAGTACACGTTCACTCTGCTTTTCTATCCGTTTCTATCCGTGCAGAATTCCAAAGTTCTGATGAAAATAAGCACTAACACTTATGCACCACGCGTCTGTCTTACACCGACACTCGGCGTCGGTCTCAAACACTCGCAGGATTCTAAATTTCTGATAAATTTGGGCACTAACGCTCATGCACTTTTGGCGCCTGTCTTACACCGACACTCGGCGTCGGTCTCGCACACTTGCAGCATTCTAAATTTCTGATGAAATTGGGCAACGGCTTCTTATTGAAATTTGAAGTTTATAACAGTGTCTCGACATTTATTATATATACCCTGACAGGGTGTTGTTTTTAGGTATGCCTACAAGCAAATTCGACGTCGGGCTTGTGACATCTATACCTAATATACTTCTACAAAACTATGAAAATTTCATTAATTGTCCGCTATGTAAACTTTTCACTTCATCAGTCCGGCAAAACGCACCAAAAATTGAAAACGTGTCACAGCTACGAACGACAAAATTAAAAGATGTTAAGATTCGACAAAGACATTAAAATATTTCTTTTTTTTTCCATTTATTTTACGCGTTTTAATTTTGTGTTTTCTGGCGCGTCTTACTTCACTTTGTCTCTTTCTTAGAGTGCCCAGGCGTTTACCATTTCGAAGTCCTACTTAGGAAATACCAAATTCAAGATTACTTAACCTATCGATATCAAATTTTATCTGACATTATCGAATTCAAATTTGACGTTATACTGTTTCAAATTCTTACATATATGTATGTCTAATTTTTAATCTTAAAAAAAAACATTTTTTTTATAATAAAAAAGCTTTAAAAAGTGCGTAGTAGAGGAATTTTGATGATTTCTAAAAATTAGACATATATAGCCATGAGTTCCTAAAAAGTGCGATTGAAAAAAAAAATCTTTTTTTATGTTCTATAGGTATTTCTCCCCTTAACGAAGTTCGATTTCTCCTTAGACACCCTTTTATTGGCTTTAAGAAGTCTATCTAGTACCCAACAAATATGATTCAGATGGTCCTCAAGTCGTTCGGAAGAAATAATAACGTCATCAACGTAAACAAAACAAGACTTTTCTATTTGGGGCCTAAGTACGTCGTCTATGGCACGTTGAAACATACTGGGTGCATTCTTAAGGCCAAAGGGAAGTCTACAGAACTGCATGTGCAACAGAGAACGCGTTTTTTCCCTATAATTTTCTGCAAGTGGGATTTGATGAAATCCTGACTCTAGATCTAGTGTGGTAAAAAATCTGGCTTTTCTCAAATCTGATAGGATGAATACAACATTTGGCACCGGGTATTTGTCATCCACTGTCTTTGAGTTTACCTTCCGAAAGTCTATAACCATCCTTTTTTTCTCATTTCACTTCTTATCTGTACCCTTTTTGTCGAGTAACCAAATCGGATTGTTGTAGGGTCGTATTATTCCGCCTTTTAACAACGCCTTCGTCTCTTTATTTACAAAACAAGAGAGAACGCTATAGTCGAGTTCCCCGACTATCTGATACCCGTTACTCAGCTAGTGGAAGTGCGAATGAGAGTCTTCAACACTGACAGTTATTGGCGGTTTGTGGGCGTTAGAGTGGGCGTGGCAAAAAGTTTTCTTGCAAGTCGATAGAAATTTACAAGACTGATACAAAAATGAAAAAATATCAAAACATTTTTCAAAAGTGTGGGCGTGGCAGCTTTGGGCGGTTTGTGGGCGATAGAGTGGGCGTGGCAGAATGATTCGACTAACTTGCGCTGCGTCTATGTCCCTGGAGTCTGTATGCTTTATCTCAACTTTCTAGCTTGTACTTCCTGAGATCTCGACGTTCATACGGACAGACAGACGGACAGACGGCCGGACAGACGGACATGGCCAAATCGACTCGGCTATTGATCCTGATCAAGAATATATATACTTTATATGGTCGGAAACGCTTCCTTCTGCCTGTTACATACCTTTCAACGAATCTAGTATACCCTTTTACTCTACGAGTATACTGGTCGGTCGTCTTTCGTACAGCGTTAACGTGTCAAATCCTAATATAGCGTCAAAGCTTGAGAGGTCTGGTGGTGAAGAAGGGAACAGTCTTGTTGAAAAGTTCAATGCATTTTTTTTCACAGTGTTTCAGCCACAAAGAAAATTCTTTTTGTACCGGCGTTTTACTCTAATTCAAGAATGGTGCTTGCCTATGTTGCTTCAATCGAACTGTTCGCATAGATACATCAGTATCAAACAGCTTAGTCTATGCCTGGTCTGGTATTTGACCTGCTTGGCTGTCAAAACTGGCAAAAAACTGGCACTTACTAAAATAGGGTCTTTTGCCTTGCATATTAGTGCTTCTATCCCTTTTAGTATTCTTTTTGGCTTCGGACCTTTGTCCTGCAAGCATTTTGAGTAGTTCAGAGCGAATTAATACGCTCGTGGTTTGACTCAACCTCCTGTGCTAGAGCAAGGGCTGTTGGTAAGTCCTTGGCTCCTTTGGCAAACATGGTATAGCTCAATAACTTCTTTGTGCGTAACGCGTCAGCCCTATACTTTTTATTGACTGTAAACGCCAAGGATTTATCCCATCTTATGATTCATAAACTTTAAAAGCGACATGCGCCGCTTTTCTCCACGACACATACAGTGGCGTGCAAGTATGAGTAAATTTTTGCAACTTTTGACTGTTGGCCTAAATAAAAAAAACGTATTAGTTAAGCAAATGAACCCAAATTTTTACTGTTGATTCTTTGATTATTTATTTACAAATTCTTTAAAAAAAAATAACAATAGTATAATTCTTTTCGTTAGGAAAAAAATAAAATTTAAATAAATTATGCTGAATTTGAATTTTTCAACAAAAGCTTATCTTTTAGTACTTAGTCCAAAGACCCTTATTTCTAATGACGCTTTTTATTCGCTTTGGCATACTTTCCACCTGATTTTGAATAATTTCCATTCTTGCTGGTTTCGTTGCCACAACTCGTGTTGGTTTGCTGCAACCGATTCGCAGTGTCCCAATCGTCTTTTCACAATCGACCACAAATTTTCGATTGGATTTAGATCAGGACTCTGAGCTGGCCACTCCATTAACTTAAAGTCTTGATTTCCGATCCATTCCTTCACGATTTTGGACGTGTGTTTCGGATCTCCATCTTGCTGGAATGTGATATCACTCTCATCATAAACGCATTTGTCAACAAAATCGCAAGGATGGGTCTGCAGAATATCTAAATAGTTCTCTTTTTTCATAGTTCCTTCTATTTTCCTTATTGGTCCAGTGCTCCACCAGGTAAAACAGCTCCAGACCATGATATTTCCTCCTCCGTCTTTCACTGTTTCCTGTACGTGTCGTCATTGCAGCGACTCTTCATTCTTTTTCCAACAATATTGTTTTCCGTCCGACTGGTATCGATTGAATTTTGATTCATCAAACCATATAACTTTTTTCCCTCAAAGTCTGGCAGCGACTTTTCTATGTCTAAAGATTCGTTACACACTACACCCGGTATAATTTCAACATTTCTGTAAGTTTCAAATTCTGGGGTGTTCACTGTAAATGTTCCTATGCGCCGTTAATCGCTTGTAATTCTTTATCAAATAATTATAATAAAAATTATCAAATAATTTTTGAATTGCAAGCGCACCATTAACGGCACTTTCTACTGTTGCTTTCAGTTGACATGCTGATAATTCCATTCTTGCGGTTTCTACTTGACTAGTTCCTTTTAATATTCTATTCCAACCTTATATTGAGTCGTCGATTTCTTTATCACTGTCGCTCATTAATGTGTTATTTATAACCTTCAATAATCTTTACGTGTTTTAAAATTTTTTTTTTTATATATTAAGACCTTATCAAGGGGCGTTGTACTTACAACTTGTGTGATGTTTTGAAATATATAGTGTTTTTATACTCGTTACTCGTAGAGTAAAAAGATATACTCGATTCGTTGAAAAGTATGTAACAGGCAGGAGGAAACGTTTCCGACCATATGAAGAATATATATTATTCTCAATCAGGATCAATAGCCGAGTCAAACCATGTCCGTCTATCCGTCCGTATGAACGTCGAGATCTCAGGAACTACAAAAGTTAGAAAGTTCAGATTAGGCATACAGACTTTAGAGACATAGACGCAGCGCAAGTTTGATTCATGTTTCTTGATTCATATTGCCACGCCGACTCACAACTACAACGCCCACACTTTTGAAAATTGTTTTGATATTTTTTCATTTTTGATTAGCCGTGAAAATATCTATCGATTTGTCAAAAAACTTTTTGCCACGCCCACTCTAACGACCACAAACCGCCTAAAGCTGGCACGCCCACACTTTAAAAAAAAAGTTTTGATATTTTTTCATTTTGAGAAATAGTCTTGTAAATTTTTTTTTTGCCACGCCCACACTTACGCCTACGAACCGCCAAAAGCTGTCAGTGTTGAAGACTCTCATTCGCACTTCCAGTAGCTGAGTAACGGGTATCAGATAGTCGGGAAACTCGACAATAGCGTTCTCTCTTGTTTTGTTTGTTTTACAAATTTTTAACGATTACCAAAATAATTTAACAATATTTCAATCCGATCACCACCTGCTAAGTCTCGGCTATCTGATCGTCGATTTTAAGAAATTTGTTTATGCGTCTGACGACGCTTATTAAACTTCTGATGATGTTTGGAACTCAACTATAGCGTGCTCCCTTGTTTTTTATTTTATAAGCCGCTTGAGTATATCTACTCCAGCTGTTGTGTTTCTCCTTTTGATATCGTGCGTTTTAGATTAAGTTACTCCATTTAATATCGTAGGTTTTAGATTTAGTTGTCTCCTTTTTATATCGTGGGTTTTAAGATTTAGTTGTGCGCCAATTATGATTAAGGATATTTAGTCTATTGTAACGAACTGATTTCTTAGTTTCTGCTCGCTACGATTTGCAACGGCTAGCTCAGAGAGTTTGTTTGTTCGTCCCACCAAATTTATGATTTGTGTGATTGCCCGACCAAAGAGAAGACAGAGTTTCAGATTTAAATCACCATTATTCAGTGACTTGATAAAGAGAATCCTGTATTCCTCGCCTTCGGACGCGCGTTGTCGCTCCTTCGTCGTCCTTCTTCGCTGGACCCGCGTCGCTCTCGACGGCGTATCCGTGCCGGCTCGACTGGACTTGGGATGTTATCGGGCAGGGTGTATCGTCCGTAAGATCAGCTAGAGCTTCTCCCAAAACCACCTTTGCGACCACTGACTCTACCGTCCCTTCTTGCGTAGGCCAGGCACTCGTTGCCCTTGCCAAAGGACCAACCTGCGGGCTTGGCCGAGGCTTAGGATGTTATAGGGCAGGGTGTATCGTCCGTAAGATCAGCTAGAGCTTCTCCCCGAAGCACCTTTGCGACCACTGACTCCACCGTCCCTTTCTGAGGGAGTGTGTGCTTGTCCTTCGCTGATCCTTCCTTGCGGATATCCTCTTTGGATGCTCGCTTCAACGCTCTTGTACTTTCACTTGTTCGCGTCACTGTGTAGCTCTCCACGCACTGTTCCGGATCGGCTGTCTGCCCGTGTGGGACTACGTCTGGCACTTACTTATTGAATGTCTGTGTACTCCGCGATCTTTTCCAGATCGACTGTGTGGCTGTATGGCTCTTCGCGCACTTCTCATTGACTGTCCCGAGCTGCGCCTGCGCCGTCTCTTTTATAGCCCGCGGGAATCCAGTTATTTACCTTTTTGCGCACGGCTCATTCGAGTACAAGGTCCAACGCATGTCCCTTTAATTCACGGTGCGTCCTCTTTTTGCTTGTCCAAAGTCCGCACCGTTACCGTTCGACCTTTGTGCCCTTGGCCGGCTCGAGTCCAAGGTCCAGCGCGGTACCGTTTATTCACGGTCTCTCCGCTTTGCCAGGGTCCAAAGTCCATTATTTCCCGTTTGACCTGACCGCCCTTGACTCCTCTCGCATTCCAGCCGTCTTCTCCATTGCTATGCCGTTCTCCAGCACCAGGATTTGTTGGGAGTTTTAAGACTCCTCACACTATATTTAATTGTGTAAATTATAATATACCTTTTGCGGTCTGCACCTTTGGTTATAATGCCTTACGGAATTATGCCTACGTACTAAAACAAAAACCTTCGTGTCCTCTTCAGTCCATTTTCGCTCACCGGAATGAGCAGGATATGAGGACTGGTCTAACTGTCTTCTTGGTAGTTGGCCATGGGGGCTCCTCCTTTAGTCGCCTTCTGCTACAAGCCAGGTATGCTGAGATAGTATTCTTCTCCCGCTACCACACAGGACACGTATTTTGTTTTTAGGCACCAGCTCTGTTGGCTATCTCATTGGATCGGACTCGTTTTATCATATTAATAATTACACTGTGTTCCTGCTCCCACGCCTCACTGTTCGCCAGCATAGCCGCGAACAAGCCACTAGTGCTGAACGGACTGTTTTTCAAGGCCTTTAGCTGCTCTTTCTCCGCCCCAAACCTGGAGCAGTACACTAGAAGATGCTCTGCTGTTCCTCACCATCGGTGCAGTACAGGCATTAGACTGACTCTAAGTGCCGGAACCGGAGTAGATAGGCCTGAAAACAATCGTGGTCCGTAAGAAACACGGTAGTCCGTGCATTTGTGTTGATACTCTGACCATACCGCCAGCTCCGGGATAACCTGGTAGGACCACCTCCCCCGTTGAGACGTTTGCCACCTGCTCCATCAGCCGCTCGTGGGCCTCAAGCCGGGTTGCGTCCTCCCGGATTAAACAAAGAGCCTTGATCTCCAGATCGATTGCCGGCATACCTGCCAGCGCTAGAGCTGTGTCTTCGGATATTGTCCTGAAACCTCTAATGAGCAGCTTGCGCGCTTCTTTCAGGTATGATCCTATCCTAGCGGCATATCTCCAGATTGGTGCAGCATATCGCGACGTTGCCTTTGCTACCGTCACCAGAAGTTGCCTGGCCAGAATTCTGGGTCCTCCAACCAGAATAGTTTCAACCTTTTTTCTGCTACCTAGTAGAACTGTCCGGCTTTCTCGAGCCAGATGATAGCAGCTCCAATCTTAGCGTTAAATTTGTCCTGTAGGTCTACGATTATTTTAGTGAACAGCAGTCACAGTGCCATATCGTCCGCGTAACAGTGCAGCTCTACTCCCTGGGGCCTGTTGATGCCCAGGATTCCATCGTACATGATGTTCCACAAAATCGATCCAAGTACAGATCCTTGGGGAACACCTGCCAAAACTTGGTATCTCTTTGCGCCAGCTTTCGTATCGTACCACAGTACCAGGTCCTTAAAGTAGCTGCCAACGACTATCCTCAGGTACTCCGGGATCACCATTCTGTTCATGGCTCCGAGTATTACGGGCCATTTAGCGGTGTTGAAGGCGTTCTTTACGTCTAGAGTCACGATTGCACAATATTCCTTCCTGCCTCCTAGCCATCTATTGCCAGCAAGGGCGTCCTGGGCTATGTTACTCACTGCCGTGAGTGCGTCTAGGGTGCTCTTCCCCTTCCGAAAGCCATATTGTTGGCTTCCAAGGCCGTTGGTGCTCTCGGTGAATGATTCTATTCGGCCATACAGGATACGTTTAAATAGTTTCCCGACGATATCCAGCAGGCTAGTGGGCTGTTTGGAGCTTGCAGGACTAGTTTTTGACTCTTCCACCTCGTTGGAAAGACCCCGTCCAACAGACATTTCTAGAAGGTGATCATTTCAGGTCTACGCAAAGCCACTGCTTTGACGACTGCTCCAGGAATTCCGTCTATTCCAAAGGCTTTATGGAGTTTAATACGCTTGGCTGCCTCGACGACTTCCAGTTCTATGACGCACGGGAAATCGGGAACTGGGGCTACTGCTGTTTGCCGCCATATTGTGGCCTGCACTGGGAATACAGAGGTGGTCAAAAGTATTTACGCAACGTGCTTTTTTTCAATTGCCAACTTTGATCGCTTATTGTTGCTGCTTTTGTACTCATAAACGAACATAACGGTATTTTTCGTGCTTCTACATCTATACAGAAGCAAACGAAAGAAGAAGTGAATAAAATAACTGTTCATGGGCTAAAAATAGAAGCATTGAACTGATGCTTGTCTGTTCTCAGAAGATTAACACATAATTTAGTCTTTGATTTGCATTGAGTAAGTGAAGTTCTAGTTGATGTTAATCGCTTAATTGGAACTTAAACTAACTGTTAACAGTTAAATTAATAGATAAAACAAAGCATTTAATTTGTAAAATGGCAAAAACAAAGGAGCTATCAGTTAAGCATCGAGCCGAGAATGTCACTAAATTTAAGGCTGGTACTTCTGCATCCAAATGAGCTGAGTTGTACAAAATATCACGTAAAACTGTGTACAAATTTGTACACAGTTGTGTAAATACTTTTGACCACCCGTGTAGTTCACCAACAATGTTAGCCAGGATCCCAGGGTCCGATGGTGTTACCCCTTTCTTCCTTAGCTTGTTCGGTACCAGCTTGTATTCATTCTTTTGAGCACGCCTATTGGCAGCCGCTATGCCGTGCTTGAACTCTAAGCGTTTCCTTCTGTAGTCTTCCAGCCCCTGGCTCGATGCGCTGCTCTTCTAGCTCGCAGGCATTCAGACCGTTACTGACTCAGGATGGCACTCCACCAATATGCTGGTGGTTTGCGCTAAGCCTTATTCTTCCTTGACATGTTTGCGTCGCAAATTCTGACAAGCATATTTATGATATGCCATGATCGTCAGTTGGGATTACCAGGAAATCAATTTGGTATGCCAGCATGTTTTCGTCGACCTTCCTGGTGTCCCACGCTTGCCCGGTCGTTCTTCTCTGCCGTCTCAAAGACGTACCCTCCGGTGAGAGGCTGAAGGAAATCAGAGCGTGATCGCTCAGAGCTACCACGTCGCGGATGCTGATCTTGATTACGTTAATTTGGGCGAGCATTGTGATGGCTATAAACTCCCTTTAAGCTTGCTTTGTAGGTTGGGTACGCAAAGCTGCCCGTCGGGTGATTTTGGTCCATCTCGCCGCTGCAGATTAGGCATTTTGGTGGTGCAATACACCCCTTTGCCTTGTGCCATCGGTCTCCGCATCACAAACAGCAGTTAACCCGATCGATCGCCTTGCAGGTCGCTGCACGCAGACACCTGTAGCATGTCGTGGACTGGGCGTCCAACGGTTACCGTGCCCCGTTTTAGAGCCGCGATCGCATTGTTTGCGTTCATAAGCACTGAGGCTATCTGCGTCCAATCCCGAATTCTTTGATGGCCCCTGACATCCTCCGGTTTTAACCGTACTCCCTGGAGTTGGGTGACCAGGCAGTTGTGGAGCTCCACTGCTGTCGTAGCCTCGTCCATTCTGCTACAAGATAGGGCAATTCTCTGCGCAGCCGTACGAGCGTCTCCTCAAGATCGCTCTTAATCTTGGGAACGCTTTCCGAGGCTTTTCCCTCTACTTCCAGCAGCAGCTCACCTTGCTGAGCTCTACGTATTTTGCGTACATGTTTGCCGAGTTCGCTAAGGTTCGGGTCCGATTTTAGTTTCGGGACCATCTCTGTATAAGAAGTTAACTTATACGACAAAGTAGGGTGCCGATATTGGCAAAGTGCTTATGTATGCCTTTTTAAAAAGGAAATACTACAATGCGGCTGGGCCGCAATACAATACATATGTTTATTTGTATTTGTAAGTATATATAAGTATATATATATATATATATATATACTTTTAATATATTAACATATGGCGACCACGGTCGGAATGGAAAATAAAAAAAACTTTATCCGCAAGGGGCGCCAGTGGATCATGATAGATCGAAGGTCCATGAAATGGAGTTATCGGATAAGGTCGACTATGTGGGTCCGCTGGTCGCTGTTGGCCGAGAAAAAGACGTCGGGTCGTTGATGCACTTCACATTATTGTATTTCGGTGGTCGGATTAGTACTAACTTAAACCTAATACAAAGAGTGCCGCGGGACCGGGGAGTGGTGAATTTGCGAGCTGGATGTAACGAGTGCGAGAAAGGAGTGGAGCGAAAGCTCCTGCGCAGGTCGCTCACAATGCCGGTCAGAAATTCGCGTCCTTCTGGCGTTAACAAATTTAGGAAAACAAAAACATTTTACAAAATCCCATTAATATAGAATAATATATAATAATTTTTTTAATCACTAAATGGTAATACAAGTCCCTTATACACCATAAATTAAGAAATAAAGTAACAAAAAGTAAAGTAAACTATAAAGTATATGTAAGCAGGCGATATATCGAGCAGTTGGCAGCGTTGGTGGGAGAGACTAGAGTTGGCAGCACTAGAAGTTAGAAGTCGATCGAGAGCAAGCGGAGAAGAAGGACGTGTAAAAAGTTTCTACAAAGAAGCCGAGCCGAACTAAAGCAGTAACCTAAAGCCGTAATCTAAAGCAGTAACCTGAAGCCGTAATCGAAAGCCGTAATCAAGAGCTGTTGTCAAGTCTCTTACTTATTATAAACATTCGCCGAGCTATTATTCGTTGTATTACTTAAATACCCATTAATTATCAATAAACTATAAACATATATCTATATTTGGGGGCTCCACCTTGCCTAACCGTGACGGGTTGTGCTTGATCAAAAGGCTGAAAGTGTGCTGATAAATAGTTAAATGTGCCGAAACTGTAAAAGAATATAAGAAAAGGAAATTCGCAAAAAAAAAACCGCAAGTACACCAAGAAAAGCCGCTCAGAAACCAGCAGTGCAACAGAGACAGAACATTGAAGCGAAACCTTTAGCTGTGCAAATGTCATTGAAAATGAATACAAATACAGCATGTACAGCTGCAAGAGTAACGATGAACTACAGAGTCAGTATTCAATTTACGAGCAAATGAAAGAACGCGAACCAGTTCATAAATATACAGCCGGATCAGGGAAAAAAGCCGAATATGGAGGAACAGCAGCGCATTTTTTCAATTGTCAAGCTGCAACTAAATGTTTCAAGTGCGGCGAAAGTGGTCACATGTCGAGAAATTGTCCAAAAGCTGTGCAAAGCGTAAGAGTGATACGGGACAACAACCGCCTTTAATCTGTTGTCATCAATAAAGTGGCGAACGATTGTCTGGTTGATACAGGTGCTGATGTATCCATCAAAAAAGCCAGCGTGTTTCAAATGTTTCCTGATGTCCAGCTGCTGAAGTCGGTATCAATGCTGAGGGGCCTTTGCAACTCTAAAACATTGCCGATAGGACATTATGTTGCTGATGTGCTCCTGGACAACATACAAGTTCAACAGAAGTTCTCAGAAGGTTGCGCCGGTGGAACAGGAGGCGCACAATGAGCTAAGTATTTATAATGTTGTAGAAGCCGATATTGAAATCCACACTCCTCCGCAGTTCGAGCCAGTTATACGATCCATTGTCACGGCTTATAAGCCGGAATCGCCCGCTGCAAAAAGCCCAATCGAGCTAAAGATTGTGCCAAAGGAGAAGATGATACCATTTTATCACCAGCCCAGTCAATACTCAATGGTTGAATGCGAAGCGATTCGAAATCAAGTTGCGGAATGGCTACGAGACAAAATAGTACGCAAGTCGACGACGAATTTTGCCAGCAGAGTCGTCATCGCCAAAAAGAAAGATGGATCCAACATAGTCTGCGTTGATTTTCGTCCACTTAACGCCATGGTTTTATAAGACTGCTTTCCCGTGCCGCTTATGGATGATATCCTGGAAAAACTGCAGGCAGCAAAGCTTTTTGTCGTCATGGATTTGGAGAACAGTTTTTTTCACGTCCCCGTAGAAAAGCCGAAAATACACAGCATTTATAACCAAGGAGGGCCTGTTCGAGTTCAATAAAACGCCCTTCGGATTCAAAAACTCGCCAGCTACATTTATACGATTTATAAACGCCGTTTTCCAAGATCTTGTTAGCCGTAATGTAATGCAAATTTATATGGATGACATTATCATATACGGCATGTCGGTAGATGAATGCTTGGAAAAGCTTAAATTAGTGCTGGAGGTATCTGGTCGTTTTTCATTGATCATAAAATGGAAAAAATGCCATTTTCTGGAAAGCAGGATTGATTTCCTCCGACATACGGTTCAAAACGGAAAGATTTGGCCTGGCTCCGAAAAGACTCGAACCGTAAAATATTTCGGTATCCCGACGAATGTTAAAGCAGTGCAGTCGTTTTTAGGGCTGACTGGTTTTTTTCGCAAGTTTATAAAAGGATACGCACACATAGCTCGACCATTAACAAGTCTGCTAAAAATGATTCTAAATTTAAGATGGACGCCGAGGAGCTGAGCGCATTTAATCAGTTAAAGAATAGCCTTTGCCAAGAACCAGTTCTTCGAATATATTTACAGAATGCACACACGGAACTGCACACAGACGCTTCAAAGGATGGATTAGGCGCAACGTTGTTTCAGCGGTTTGGAGAAAATCTTCATCCAATATTTTTCTGGAGCAAAAAGACCTCGGAAAGCGATTCAAAACGACATATGTATGTGTCGTGGAGAAAAGCGGCGCATGTCGCTTTTAAAGATTATGAATCATACGATGGGAGTTCAAAGTATTATAAAGCCCTAGGTGTTATCCGTAATAAAATTACAAACGCTGCCACCAACGTGCTAGCTTCGTTCAGCACACTGTTTTAAGGCAATAACCAATCGCCTTGACATTACATACGCGGACTAAAGGTCCATCTACCTAATCGAGCAAGAGTTGTCGACGTTGTGACATTGCGATATGACAATAACCGAATTTTATTATGAGAAAAAAATTGAAAAAATTGGCTCTGCTTAGAAATAAGTCTATAGTGAAGTGCAATAAATCCTTGGCGTTTACAGTCAATAAAAAGTATAGGGCTGACGCGTTACGCGTTTTTATAACAGGCACAAAAAAAGTTTTTGAGCCAAAGGAGCCAAGGACCCATTTCTCTCAACTGTTGTATAGCAAAAACACTAGATAAAATTATAGCTAAAAGACTCTGGTGGTTGGTGACACATAGCAACCTACTTAACGAAAACCAATTTGGATTTAAAAAAGGCAAATCGACTTCGGACTGTCTACTCTATGTAGACTATCTCATAACGAAGTCAAAAATGCACACCTCCCTCGTCACTCTTGACCTTTCAAGAGCCTTCGATCGAGTAGGTGTGCACTCCATAATCCACCAGCTGCAGGAATGGAAAACAGGCCCAAAAATTATAAACTACATAAAAAACTTTATGACTAACAAAAAAATAATTGTCCGTGTCGGTCCGCATACATCAAGCCCACTACGTACCCACTCGTACCCCTATCCAATGGAATCCCCCAAGGTTCACCCATATCCGTAATACTCTTTCTCATAGCTTTTTATAAATTATCTAATATCATATCCCTATACAAAGAAATAAAATTTAACGCATACGCTTGCGACTTCTTCCTTATAATAAAAAAAACACAAACATCAGCCTAGACAACCTATTAAATTATATAGGGAATTGGGGCTCCTACTCAGGGGCATCGCTATTCCTATCAAAATGCCAACACCTCCACATATGTAAAAAACATCACTGTACTTGCAAGGTAAGCTGCAACAACATCCAAATTCCTACCGTTACTTCCCTAAAAATTCTAGGTATAACTATAAACAACAAATATAAATGGAACACACACATATATTTACTCTTACCCAAACTCTACAATAAGCTAAACATAATAAAATGTCTATCCAGTCTCAAATTCAATTGCAACACGTATACACTACTTAATGTAGCAAAAGCAACGGTCATCGCTAAATTAGAATACGGCCTGTTTCTATACGGCCACCCTCCCAAAAGCATTCTAAACAAATTAAAAACACCATTTAACTCCGCAATCCGCCTAGCCCTCGGAGCCTATCGCTCTACCCCAATAAATAATTTACTCTACGAGTCAAATATTCCCTCTTTAGAAATGAAACGAGACCTTCAAATAGCCAAGCTATCCCAAAACCTAATCTTCACAAATTTGTTAAGCACAAAAAATCTAAAAAGAAAACACTATCAATAATAGACCACACAATCAAACTCAGCCTAGAACTTAACCTACCCTACAAACCAATAAAACTCCATAAATACAAGCCATCATGGGACCTCCCCAACCTAATAGACACATCACTCAGAGGCCACAAGAAACAAGAAACATCCCCAGAATTATACAGAAAATTATTCGAACACACAAAAAATAAACTAAAGCCACATAGTTTCATATTCACCGACGGTTCAAAAATTAACTGCATTATAACATTCGCCATAACAACTGACACAAACATCTTGAAACAGGGCATACTGCCTCCATACTCATCCATCCTCACCTCCGAAACAATTGCCATACTAGAAGCAGTAGAACTAATTAAAACCCGAAATTTGTTATCTGTTCCGACTCCCTATCAGCAATAGACTCAATCAAAAACCCGAATAACAACAGCTTTTACCCAAACCGAATCAGATCCCTAATAACACAACATGCCCCTAAAATTAAAATAATGTGGATTCCTGGCCATTCAGGAATAATAGGAAATGAACTTGCCCATCAAGCTGCAAAATCAGCAAGCAATATGCCACTAATTGTCACCCCAAACATAAACAACACAGATATAAAAAGACATCTTAAAACTGAGCTTGCGACAAAACAAAAAGAAAACATTAGAAACTGCAATCAATGGTACCAATCACTTAACATAAATAACACACACACCTGCGATTACCTTAAACAAACTGCTGCAGTACTGCACCAGGACCAGACCCGACCAAATAAAAATAATACGACTTCGACTAGGACACACAAACATAACCCACCAACACTACCTAAATCCAAATCCTATAACAGTTTGCCCTTTTTGCCAAGGAGATCTTTCAATAAGCCACATAATAAACTCATGTCCATCCCTTATACAAACCAAGCAAGCCATATTTAGCAACACTAACCCCCTAGAAATTCTTAGCAAGCCCAACCCAGAAAACATACAAAAAATCATACGTTTCCTAAAAAAAAACAGAATAATACCACCAAATTTCAAAAAAAAAACAAATGTACAACAACAAACACAGTAATCATTTAACCAACTAGCCATTAATTAGATTTAAAAAAATAAATTAATAAATAAAAATTGTAAACCAACATAGCCATAGGCCCTGCAGCCAGTGCTATATTACTTAAGTTAGTTCAGTTTTGTAAACTGTTCTATCTATTATAATAAATAGATAAAAAATAGTATATATATTCTTGATCAGGATCAATAGCCGAGTCGATTTGGCCATGTCCGTCTGTCCGTCCGTCCGTCTGTCCGTCTGTCTGTCCATATGAACGTCGAGATCTCAGGAACTACAAAAGCTAGAAAGTTGAGATTAAGCATACAGACTCCAGGGACATAGACGAGTGTCGAATCATGCTGCCACGCCCGCTCTAACGCCCACAAACCGCACAAAACTGCCACGCCCACACTTTTGAAAAATGATTTGATATTTTTTCATTTTTGTATCAGTCTTGTAAATTTCTATAGACTTTCAGGAAAACTTTTTGCCACGCCCACTCTAACGCCCACAAACCGCCCAAAGCTGCCACGCCCACACTTTTGAAAAATGTTTTGATATTTTTTCATTTTTGTATCAGTCTTGTAAATTTCTATCGACTTGCAGGAAAACTTTTTGCCACGCCCACTCTAACGCCCACAAACCGACCAAAGCTACCACGCCCACACTTTTGAAAAATGTTTTGATATTTTTTTATTTTGGAATCAGTCTTGTAAATTTCTATCGACTTGCAGGAAAACTTTTTGCCACGCCCACTCTAACGCCCACAAACCGCCCAAAGCTGCCACGCCCACACTTTTGAAAAATGTTTTGATATTTTTTTATTTTGGAATCAGTCTTGTAAATTTCTATCGACTTGCAGGAAAACTTTTTGCCACGCCCACTCTAACGCCCACAAACCGCCCAAAGCTGCTACGCCCACACTTTTGAAAAATGTTTTAATATTTTTTTATTTCTGTATTGGTCTTGTAATCCTATCGATTTGTTAAAAAACTTTTTGCCACGCCCACTCTAACGCCCACAAAGCGCCCAAAGCTGCCACGCCCAAACTTTTGAAAAATGTTTTGATATTTTTTCATTTTTGTATCAGTCTTGTAAATTTCTATCGACTTGCAGGAAAACTTTTTGCCACGCCACCTCTAACGCCCACAAACCGCCCAAAGCTGCCACGCCCACACTTTTGAAAAATGTTTTGATATTTTTTCATTTTTGTATCAGTCTTGTAAATTTCTATCGACTTGCAGGAAAACTTTTTGCCACGCCCACTCTAACGCCCACAAACCGCCCAAAGCTACCACGCCCACACTTTTGAAAAATGTTTTGATATTTTTTTATTTTGGAATCAGTCTTGTAAATTTCTATCGACTTGCAGGAAAACTTTTTGCCACGCCCCCTCTAACGCCCACAAACCGCCAAACACTTTTGAAAAATGTTTTGATATTTTTTCATTTTTGTATGTCTTGTAAATTTCTATCGACTTGCAGGAAAACTTTTTGCCACGCCCACTCTAACGCCCACAAACCGCCCAAAGCTGCCACGCCCACACTTTTGAAAAATGTTTTAATATTTTTTTATTTCTGTATTGGTCTTGTAAATTGCTATCGATTTGTTAAAAAACTTTTTGCCACGCCCACTCTAACGCCCACAAAGCGCACAAAGCTGCCACGCCAAAACTTTTGAAAAATGTTTTGATATTTTTTCATTTTTGTATCAGTCTTGTAAATTTCTATCGACTTTCAGGAAAACTTTTTACCACGCCCACTCTAACGCCCACAAACCGCCCAAAGCTGCCACGCCCACACTTTTGAAAACTGTTTTGATATTTTTTTATTTCTGTATTGGTCTTGTAAATTCCTATCGATTTGTTAAAAAACTTTTTGCCACGCCCACTCTAACGCCCACAAAGCGCCCAAAGCTGCCACGCCCACACTTTTGAAAAATGTTTTGATATTTTTTCATTTTTGTATCAGTCTTGTAAATTTCTATCGACTTGAAAGAAAACTTTTTGCCACGCCCACTCTAACGCCCACAAACCGCCAATAACTGTCAGTGTTGAAGACTCTCCTTCGCACTTCCACTAGCTGAGTAACGGGTATCAGATAGTCGGGGAATTCGACTATAGCGTTCTCTCTTGTTTTGTAAATAAAGAGACGAAGGTGTTGTTAAAAGGCGGAATAATACGACCCTACAACAATCCGATTTGGTTACTCGAAAAAAAGGGAACAGATGAGAAGTGAAATGAGAAAAAAAGGATGGTTATAGACTTTCGGAAGGTAAACTCAAAGACAGTGGATGACAAACACCCGGTGCCAAATGTTGAATTCATCCTATCAGATTTGAGAAAAGCCAGATTTTTTACCATACTAGATCTAGAGTCAGGATTTCATCCAATCCCACTTGCAGAAAATTATAGGGAAAAAACGCGTTCTCTGTTGCACATGCAGATCTGTAGACTTCCTTTTGGCCTTAAGAATGCACCCACGTGCCATAGACGACGTACTTAGGCCCCAAATAGAAAAGTCTTGTTTTGTTTACGTTGATGACGTTATTATTTCTTCCGAACTACTTGAGGACCATCTGAATCATATTTGTTGGGTACTAGATAGACTTCTTAAAGCCAATAAAAGGGTGTCTAAGGAGAAATCGAACTTCGTTAAGGGGAGAGATACCTATAGAACATAAAAAAATTTTTTTTTTTTAAATCGCACTTTTTAGGAACTCATGGTTATATATGTCTAATTTTTAGAAATCATCAAAATTCCTCTACTACGCACTTCTTTAAAGCTTTTTTATTATAAAAAAATGTTTTTTTTTTTAAGATTAAAAATTAGACATACATATATGTAAGAAGTTGAAACAGTATAACGTCAAATTTGAATTCGATAATGTCAGATAATATTTGATATCGATATGTTAAGTAATCTTGAATTTGGTATTTCCTAAGTTGTACTTCGAAATGGTAAACGCCTGGGCACTCTAAGAAAGAGACAAAGTGAAGTAAGACGCGCCAGAAAACACAAAATTAAAACGCGTAAAATAAATGGAAAATAAAAGAAATATTTTAATGTCTTTGTCGAATCTTAACATCTTTTAATTTTGTCGTACGTAGCTGTGACATGTTTTTAATTTTTGGTGCGTTTTGCCGGACTGATGAAGTGAAAAGTTTACATAGCGGACAATTAATGAAATTTTCATAGTTTTGTAGAAGTATATTAGGTATAGATGTCACAAGCCAGACGTCGAATTTGCTTGTAGGCATACCTAAAAACAACACCCTGTCAGGGTATATATAATAAATGTCGAGACACTGTTATAAACTTCAAATTTCAATAAGAAGCCGTTGCCCAATTTCATCAGAAATTTAGAATCCTGCGAGTGTTTGAGACCGACTCCGAGTGTCGGTGTAAGACAGACGCGTGGTGCATAAGTGTTAGTGCTTATTTTCATCAGAACTTTGGAATTCTGCACGGATAGAAACGGATAGAAAAGCAGAGTGAACGTGTACTACGAGCATTTTTGACCAAAGCCTTGTTTTATTTGGGTAACTAAAAGACGGCTATGAGCAGGGGCATAGCTATCCGGCAGAGCAAATAAATCACCCTCATCGTGTCCCTAAAACTTCAAGCTTAATGAGTCAATATAATTTGCAAAGTAGCAAAAGAGAACTTAGTCGATACAGTGCGTGAGATTAAAAATCGAGGTGAATGTGAAAAGAGCAATGACTTGGTAATCATGTTATAAGCCCTCAGCTCAGACATAAAGGGTATGCGAATAGATATAAGCAGTGCCCGTTTAGGTATACAAAACAATCAACGTGAAATTAAGTCTTTGGCCGATCGTCAATTAAAACAGTTTGAGAGTATACGTGATTTAAAAAACGATTCCATAGAAAAAACAAATTCAAATACAGACGAGGGATATACAAATAATGCTACTCAAGATCGCTCAACCTACCCAAAACAACGTGCAGCTACACGATTTGCCCAAACTCTCGGGAAATACGGAGGACTGGCCACTCTTTAAAAGAACCTATGATGATTCTACTAACCTCTTTTATTATAATAATTTAGAAAATCTCACGCGTTTGCGCAATTGCCTAGTTGGAGAAGCCAAGGAGACTGTAGCATCCCTGCTAATTTACCCAAATAATGTACAGGATGTGATCGAGGAGTTGGAGTTTAGGTTTAGTCGACCCGAGTTACTCATTCGTTCACAATAATCGAAGATTCGAAATTTTCCGAAGGTTGCATATAACAAGCCCGAGCAGATTATTAATTTTGCAACAAATGTTCGCGGGGTTGTACATTTTTTGTCAGCGGCCAACCACACGGAGCGTTTAAATAACCCAATCTTATTGGAAGAACTTTTAACGAAACTACCACCCCATTTGCAGATGGACTGGCTTCAAAGCGCTGAAGCGACGAATATGTGCCCATCTATTGGCCAATTTTCTACATGGTTGAGTTCAATGGCGAGAATTATGGGCCGATTACCATCTGTAGTGGGCACTTCAGGAAAACAACTCGTCGCTCGAAGCTCAAAACCTATATTTATTGCGAACACGAAAATCATGGAGTGCATCCTATGCAAAGAATGCCATGATCTTGAAACCTGTAAGATCTGGAGGGAGGAAACCGATATAAAGTCGCGCTGGAAAATTGTCAAGGAAAATCATTTATGTTTCGCATGTCTGAAAAAAGGCAATAATGTTCAGAATTGCAGAGTTAAACAAACTTGCCCGTTTGAAGGTTGCTAACATTCGCATCATAGTAGTCCTCATAATGTTCCACAAATTCAAAATCTACCAATCACAGATCCTAAGCCATTACTCAATTTCTGTGGCGAAGTGACTAGTTCGAGCCCATACCTGTTCAAGGTGATTCCCGTCGTATTATATGGAAACAACGGAAAAATATAAACTTATGCAATGTTCGATGACGGAAGCTCAGTTACCTCGCTGGAGGAAAGTATTGCTGACCAATCGTTCAATAGGCGACGCGTGAAGTCGTGTAATTATCGAGCTCCGCACAAAATTAGTTGTTTTGAGTGAAGTGAACGCCTAATAAAATGAACTAAATAAATAATCCGAAAGCGAAAGAGACGCTCTATGCGATGCAAGATCGGTTAAATATATATAGTGATTTGTTATCCTAAATAATAAAACTATGAGTCAGAACGACACTCGCTCTCAGCGTCAGCGTGAGCAAGACGAACGCCGGCTCTCAGTTCAACGCAACAACGCGTACTTCTCCTACGTCTCACCGACAACCAACAAATCAAATCTTCTACCAACAAATCAAGAAAGAGCGCGCTCTTGCTCTCCCGCTCTCTTAGCTCCGACAGAAGCCTCGCTACCTCCAACAACAACAGCTGGAGATATACCGACAGCCCGCTATATCTCGTCATCGGCTGCACCCGCTCACGCTCTGACTGAGTCAGCGAAAGCAAATCCGCAAGCAATAAACGGTTCTGCTACACTACCAGCAAAACAAAAAGAAAACGTAAACAAAAAAGCTGGGTCGACCTGGCAGACTGGACTACATTACAATAAAGCGAAAGCTCAGCCCGGAAAATTCAGATTTGGAAAACAAGCCAAAAAATACACGCGACAACTCTACCTTGATCAACAATGTAGCCCCCGGGAATACCAACAGATTTGCCTTGCTGGCAGATACCGCTGAGGACGTGCCGCTGGGATCCGTTGATATCGAACCGAAGAAAACAGAGCCTCCGCCAATATACATCCGCGAGAAGAGCACAAGCGGTTTTATAAATGCTTTGATTGGCCTTATTGGAAAAGATAGCTTTCATATAATTCCCCTCGTAAGAGGTACTATCAATGAAATCAAACTTCAAACGAAAACGCAGGACAACTACAGAAAAGTCACAAACTATCTTACCGAACAAAAAATAGGCTTCTACACCTACCAGCTTAAAAGCAGCAAGGGCCTGCAAGTAGTACTGAAGGGCATTGAGTCTGATGTTACGCCCGAAGAGATACGAGTAACTGAGGAAAAGGGATTTTACGCCAAAAGCGTGTTCAATATCAAAAACAGAAACAGGCAGCCCCAACCACTCTTCAAGATTGAGCTTGAACCAGAAAACAAGCCTCCTAGAAAAAACGAGGTACACCCAATTTACAAACTCCAGCTCCTTCTGTACCGTAGGATCACAGTAGAAAAGCCGCACAAACGTAACGCTCCTGTACAATGTACAAACTGCCAAGAGTATGGCCACACTAGGTCGTTTTGTACACGCCCGGTGTGCGTAGTCTGTGGAGATCTCCACGACTCCAAACACTGTCAAACTAACACGGCGCGGACACACCAAGGAACAGCTACGCTGAGACCATCAGAAACAAATCCTAAAGTACTTTTCTCGAAAGCAGCAAGTTTTGCTACCTGGCCTACATCCAACACTAACAAGATAACATTTGCAAACGTTTTAAAATCCGGTATGACGCTTCCAACCCAAAATGCTCGAACCCCACATGAAGTGCACACAAAATTAGACACAGCAAAACCATAACCAAGCTGCGCAGCAGGAAACAAAAACTGAAGCTATGATGCAAGCCCTACAAGAGGGCATGATGGAATTTATGACATTTATGAAGACCACCATTCAAGACATGATGCGTAATCAAAACCTTTTGATATAAATGCTTGTAGCCCAACAATCAAATAAATAATGGCTACCTTACGCATAGCTACGTGGAACGCCAATGGCGTTTCACAGCGCAAACTTGAGCTAGCTCAATTCTACATGAGAATCAGATCGACGTAATGCTTCTTCCGGAAACTCATCTCACAAGCAAATACAATTTTCAAATAAGAGACTACCATTTCTATGGTACAAATCATCCCGACGGAAAAGTACACGGTGGCACCGCCATACTCATAAGGAACCGTATGAAGCACCACTTTTACAAAGAATTTGCGGAAAATCATCTTCAGGCCACATCTATCAACATTCACCTGAAGGACAACACTCTCCTCACACTAGCGGCCGTATACTGCAAATGTGCATTGCAATCCATCCTTACTGCAGCAGCTTTTACTGCAACACCCAAAATAACAAATACTACAATTAATTCAAAAGAAACCAACGTACAAATCGAGCAACTCGTAAACATAAAACGACGCTTACGCAGAGAATGGCAATCTTCCAGATACCCAACTGCAAAACAAAAGCTTAAAGTAGCCACACGGAAACTGGCCAACGCTCTGAAACAAGAGGAGGATACATAGAGCAACTCTCACCAAACAGGCACAAAACAAAAGTCACTGTGGCGAGCACACTCAACTCTTCGCCCACCGACTGAAACCGTTTTGCCGATGAGGAATTCCGCAGGCGGCTGGGACCGTAGTGATGCAGACAGAGCCATCACATTTGCCGCTCACCTACAAAATGTGTTCACGCCAAACCAGGCTACTAGCACATTCGCGCTACCGTCCTCACCCGTAAACTGCCACCAGCAACACACCCCAATTGTGTTTCGTCCTAAAGAAGTAACTAAAATTATCAAAGACAATCTCAGCCCGAAAAAATCCGCCGGCTGCGACCTTATAACACCGGAAATGATCATCCAGCTGCCACACTCCGCAGTTCGCTACATAACCAAGCTCTTTAACGCCATCACCAAACTTGGTTACTTTCCACAACGATGGAAGAGGTCGATTATCATAATGATTCCAAAGCCTGGTAAGGACCACACAGTCCCTTCATCTTACAGACCAATAAGTCTACTCTCATGCATTTCGAAACTATTCGAAAAATGCCTGCTGATCCGACTTAATCTACATCTGAGATACCACAACATAATCCCAGCCCATCAATTTGGATTCCGCGAAAGCCATGGAACCATTAAACAGGTGAATCGTATTACAACGGAAATAAGAACTGCATTTGAACATCGCGAATACTGTACAGCAATATTTTTAGACGTATCCCAAGTATTCGACAGAGTCTGGCTCGACGGCTTAATGTTTAAAATTAAAACAGCCCTACCCGAAAGCACACACAAACTTCTAAAGTCTTACCTCTACGACAGAAAGTTTGCAGTGCGGTGCAACACTGCCACTTCCACTGATCATACAATTGAGGCTGGAGTCCCCCGAGGCAGCGTTCTTGGGCCAACCTTATACCTCATCTATACAGCCGACATCCCTACAAATAGTCGCTTAACGGTATCCACATTTGCTGACGATACAGCTATCTTTAGCCGTTCAAGGTCCCCTATCCAAGCTACAGCACAGCTGGCAATGCACCTCATCGACGTTGAGAAGTGGCTCTCTGACTGGCGAATAAAAGTAAACGAGCAAAAATGCAAGCACGTGACGTTTACGCTAAACAGACAAGACTGCCCACCGCTCTTGTTGAACAACATACCACTCCCGAAAGCAGATGAGGTAGTGTACCTAGGAGTACACCTTGACAGAAGACTCACATGGCGCAGGCACATTGAAGCCAAAAAAACCCAACTTAAACTCAAAGCCAACAACTTACACTGGCTTATCAACTCTGGTTCTCCGCTCAGCCTAGATCAGAAGGTCTTACTCTACAATTCTATATTGAAACCTATCTGGACCTATGGCTCACAGTTATGGGGCAATGCCAGCAATAACAATATTGAGATCATACAGCGAGCACAATCAAAGATTCTGAGAACCATCACTGGGGCACCGTGGTACGTTCGGAGTGAAAACATCCAAAGAGAATTAAATATCCCATCAGTTACCAATGCAATCACGGAACTTAAGGAAAAATACCATAGCAAGCTGTACACGCACCCCAACCACCTAGCGAGATGTCTCATCCAGCTCAGCAGCCGTTCCCGTCTCCGGCGAAAGGACCTACCAACCCAGCGAATAAATTATTAGGGCCGTTTAACCATAGAACAGTTGGAAAATTAATACAACGGTTCAAACAATACATGTTATAGTTAAGATTTTTAAACTTATTGTTAGTTCTTATACAAGAAGATTCAATAAATAAAAGCAAAGTAATAATAAAAAAAAAAAAAAAAAAAAATTATGACTAGAAGGCCAAAGAAGTCCATTAACCCTGCAGTGGTACGATAACAGAAAAAGTTCAGAAATGTCTAAGAAGATAAGATTTGACATTACTGTTATGAATGATCATGTGCGATACGACGAAAAGAATGTACAAACTGTAAGGAGTCTCGATTTGCCAACCCAGTCGCTTGCAAAGAATCAGCACAATCATTTCCCTAATGTACCAATATTGAATTATACTGACGCTAAACCAGTTCTGCTCATTGGACTTGACAACCTAATTTAGGTCTTCCGAAAAGGATAGTGGAAACAGGAAGCTCACAATCAGTAGCCATTGATACAAAACTAGGATGGCTGGCAAATGGTCCAAATTCAAAGTTTGAAAGAATCAGAGCTTCATTAAAATCCCGTGTGTGTTTTTTAATGGATGAAAATAAATAGCAAGATCTAGTGACTGAGTTTGTAGAATCCGAGAATTTCGGTATGAGTAACTTACCACCCATAGAATCAATTGATGATTTAAGAGCCAAGGAACTGATGATGAAAAAAACCATTCGAATTGGAAAACAGTTTGTAATCGGATTGCCATGGAAGGAAAAATTTAAGAATGCCGGGTAGTTACGTGATGGCTGAGAAACGATTGTACGGAATTGAAAAGAAGATGCACGCTCATCAATTTGCTGAAAAATACAGAGCAGAGATGACTAAATATGTCCCTGCAGGATTATTCGTTTGCAGTGGAGCATCGTAGCGCTGATCGAATGAAACATGTTGACTGCTTAAGCCGATTTCTAAATATTCTTTTGGTGGGAACAGAAGTAACAGCCCGTATAAGGAAAGCACAACGGATGGACTAGTTTATTAATGCAATCTCATGGATCCTGGAGAAGGGACCATACCAAGGATATAAGCTAAAGGAAATGTTTTGTTTAAACATGTTGACGGTGATCTTCTCGTTGTACCTAAGGCTATGGAGCATGAGATTATAACTGAAGCCCATGCAGATGGACACTTTGCAATAACAAAGACGATGCACAGCCTGCAACAGCATTTTTTTTATCCCGCACATGGAACGAAAGGTGGCACAGGTTATCGCCACCTTCATAAAGTGCATAATGACCAATAAGAAAATTGGTAAGCAGGAGGGTTACCTGAACTGTATAGACAAAGGCGGTCAACCGTTACAGACGCAGCATCTGGATCACCTTGGCCCAATGGATTCCACGGCAAAGCTTTATAAGTACATATTTGCAATGGTCGATGGATTTTCGAAGTTCGTGTGGTTATTCGCTACAAAATCTACATGAAGTTATCAAAAAGCTGGAGGAATGGGCAAAAGTTTTTGGATTTCCTGTTCGGATCGTGACGGATAGAGGAGCAGCTTATATCTCAGACGCTTTTGAGGAGTTCGTAAAGCAGAATGCGATTCAGCACAAATGGACGACAACTGGAGTGGCCAGAGGAAACGGTCAGATAGAGCGAGTTATCCTGTCCATCATTAGTAAACTTTCTGCTGACGATACAACTAAATGGTATAAGTTCGTTGCCGAAGTCCAAAAAGCAGTCAACTCGCATGTTCATTCGACTACACAAAAATCACTATTCGAGCTTATGTTTGGTACCAAGATGCTGACCAAAATTACAGACAAGATATCTATGGTCCTAGAACAAGCATTAATGGAAGATTTTGAGAAAGAAAGGCAAGAAATGCGTCGCGAAGCTCGAATGCATTCTATAAGGAAGGGGATCTGGATGCCATTAAGCGGACGCAGTTCGTCGCTGGTAGGAAACTGGCTAATACTTTTCTTGGTCCTTACGAGGTGGTGAAAGTGAAACGCTGTGGTCGCTATGACGCCAAGAAGGATGCCGAGTTTGAAGGTCCAAATTATACCAACCTGAAGCCGTAATCGAAAGCCGTAATCTAAAGCCGTAGCAGAAGCCGTTATCAAGTGCTGTTGTCAAGCCTCTTACTTATTATAAACATTCGCCGAGCTATTATTCGTTGTATTACTTAAATACCCATTAATTATCAATAAACTATAAACCTATATCTACATATATATATTAAACTTTTTTGGTGATTGATTTAAGGAAAAAAAATATATTTTCCTTTTATAATCTTTATTTGATAAGTTTTCACCATAGGTAAATTATGAACTAATTTACAAATGTATTCTTTCGGACCTTTTACAGAGTATTAACATAAGCCTTTAAGTTCTACTTAGCTTTATATGTCAAGCTCATCGGATCGTTAAGCTCGTTACCGATAAGCGGTTCGTATCTTGGGAGAATGTTATTTATGAGTCTTTTGAAGAGTGAACCTTTCCAAAAGATCGACTTTAGCTTTTTTATATGAAGAGTGAATATGTCACTCCCCCACCTTTTAGATATTAGTTTGTCCCCAAGCGATTATTTCTGGATATAAATGTGGTACTGGATTTTCAATTTCAGCTATTTCTGTTTTTGATTCTGTTTCTTTTGCGATATATTTGTTAGTGGTTTTACTTGGTTTTAGGTGAGAGATAATAATTTTGTGTGGCGCTTTTATACATTTCATATAAAAGTAAAATATGTAAATTAAAACTAAAACAGATATGAAGATTATTAGTATGTTTCTATAAATTGTGTTACTCTTATTGTTTAACAAAATCATTTCCTTAATTTCTATGGGTGACATTGATTCGATTTTTGTTACATTGTGTTCAGTAAATATTACATTTGTGTATTGTTGAATACTATTAGATAATGTAATTTGTTTTAATTCTGCTGTGCAGTTGGATATTTTTAAAATTTTATTATTTTCAATATACTCGTAAATTTCTTGACCGTTACAATCGTGATAAATTTTTTCTCTGGTCATATTCCAGGTTATAAGTATATTTGGTTTAATGTATTGAATATAGGATTGTTTACGATATTTTTGAAAAGTACAAGTTGGTGTTTCGTGTTTTATTATGTTAGCTATGCAATGGTCTTTGACAATATTCTTTGTTAGTGTATTTAGAACATATCACTATGGGAAATTTGACCCCTTTTTCTGGCCAAAACCCATTTTCTGAAAGTCGGAATATTACAATAATATTTAGTGTACGCATTCATAATTGACCAATCTTTAGTGCTGCATACCAGAAATTTTAATAGATGGCGCCACAACAAAGAAATCAGCTGTTAAAAACAGATGTTGCGCGTACACAAAACAACAATCTGCAACATTAAGTTTTTCTTTCGTTACAAAAGTTCTAATATCTTTGAAACCAAAGCGTTAATTTTCATTCTGTAAAAAGTATTTTAATCAGTGGGCCTTCTATTAGGCGTTTGCAACATTCAATAGAAAAAAAAACTAATGTTGTCCCAGTAATTAAGTAAAAATCTTAGTTGCTTTACAAAAGTATTTTTCTTTATAATGCCTAACTTTGAATAGAGATTTAAAGTGATTGCAGCAGATTGCATCAATAAAATATACCTCATGTTGTAGCTTTTTTAATTCTTGTTCAGATTATTGTAATTTTAAAAACCACTTTTACCGATTTTGGGAGAATTTATAGATTTTAGACATAACCCTACTTTTCCAAATTCAGAGTAATCTCATGCTAAACGGGAGTTAAACAAGGCGTTTGCTGAATTGTTTATTTTAATTAGTACTATTGTTGTTAAGTTCTGTAAAATCATTTAGTATATAAACACTATCACGAAATCAGTTCTTTTTGCTGAGATTAGAAAAGGCATACAAAATTAGAAAAAGCCTTTACGAAAATTAATAATATAAATATAAGGGACTGTGCCACGCCCCCAGTTTTTAGGGTACGTTTAGATATGGTCTAGTGCAAATTAATGCAAAAAAAAAAAATTAAATATCTTTATTCGTTCTGGAGTTATAAATTACAAAAAATAGAAAGGGCGGTGCCACGCCCACAATTTTTGGTACCATAAAAGATATGGACTAGTGTAACCCCATACAAAAAACACCAATTGAGTATCTCTCCCCGTTCTGGAGTTATTAATTTAGGCCAGAAAAAGTGGTCAAATTTCCCATAGTGCATACGAGCCCCAACCAATATTAATTCGAACAGTATGTGTTTTTGGTAGTGTGCAATGTTCAACACACTATATTTTCAATACTATTACAGATAACTTATGCCAATGTATTTTGTCTAAAAGAGAATTTTGTTCTCTTTACGATGACAAACAAAATTTCTTGTACTTCCAACAACAACAACAACATGACTAATTCATTCAAACGGTAGACTTAAGAGATAAGAAAATATTACCACTATTAATTCGAACGCTGCGTAATATAACAAATTAATTAATATTAATATTATAATTAATATTATTAAAATTATTATTAATATTATTAATATTATTATTAATATTATTCTCGAGAAACTTCTCTTGCAACATAATTTTAAGGTCAGAAATGCTCCTTTGAAAATAAAGTGTGTTGAACATTGCACACTGCCAAAAACATATACTGTTCGAATTAATAGTGGTTGGGACTCGTAGTTGTTATGTGAGAAGAATTTGCCTTCAATATTTTCCTTAACACTATGGCCATTATTGTCGGGGTAAGGTGCAATTATGAAAGTTGGTCGTTCAATTGACGTTATACCAAGCGAAAGTTTTTATGTTTATCAGATTTTTGTAATTAACGTTGCCATGTTTTAGTAGTTTACGATTAAATATTCCTCATAGTCGTGTTAGTTGTGAACCCATTTCAATGTCCTCGATATATTCGGTAAAATGTTCAATGTTAAATATTAATAAATTAATTTTTTGGTCTTTATTTAAAGAATTGTTAATTATTTCTATGCCATTATTGAGACTGTCAATAACGTGGTTCGTTCTTTTATCTCGCCATATAAGTAACTTGTTAGCGCTCGATTAATTTAGTGGAGCCATTTGCGAGCCGCCATGAGGGCACAATTTAAAGACGACCTGGCAGACAGCTGACATTCTGTCAGCTATTGACCGACGCAAGCAAAGGGAGAAGGATTCTTTTGACGAATTTTATGAGTCGATCGTGGTGTTAGCCGATAAGCTTTCAGACCTGTAAAGCAATCCCAATCTACAGAAACCAATATGCCTGACAAGACCACTTCACTAACGGTACAACCATCCTTACGTCCAGCCTTAGTAATGGGCAGAAGATCTTGCACACGCCTTCGTGAATATTAAAAAAGAATTAAAAATGAAAAGCAGGCTTTGATCTCTGCCATCGTAGGTCACGACGTACGACCATATGCAGAAATTACTATACTAGGAAAGCAGATGATAGGATTAATGGATACAGGTGCATCCATCAGTTGTATAGGAGGAGACTTTGCTAGAGAAATATTTAACCGAATTATAACTTATAAACCAATGTCATCAAATGTTCACACTGCCGATGGTCAGCTGCAGGGTATAACTGGAAAACTTGGTCTGGATGTTACGTATCGGGGAGCAACAAAGACCCTAAACTTTTATATTGTTCCTTCACTTGTTCAGCCGTTATATCTAGGCATTGATTTTTTATTTAAATTTAAAATTTTGCCTTCCGGCTTGGCAGTCTAAGGCAGCTGATACTATCACGCAACGCGAGCTGACGGCGGATCAGCGTAATCAATTAGAAAAGGCCGATCAATTATTTCCTTCATTTTTAGAAAAGGGTCTCGCGAAAACAAACTTGTTGCATCAACATCGTCGCATCGCCGGCGATCGAAAAACTCATGTATGAGGAAATAGATCGCCTGATCGGCCTTGGAGTTATTGAAGAATCTAATAGTTCCTGGTCCTCGCCAGTGGTGATCGTTTGAAAGCCAGGCAAGGTGCGCCTCTGTATCGACTGCCGAAAAATAAATATGGTGACACGGAAGGATGCTTATCCCATGCCTCTCATAGAGGGTATATTGAGTCGAGGCAAATACCTCTTGAGCCTGAATCCAGAGACAAAACAGCCTTTACAGTGCCTGGCAGGTCCCTGTATCAGTATCATTCTGTATCAAGGTTATGCCTTTTGGCTTGACCAATGCTCCATCCACCATGGCAAAACTAATGGATCGTATAATTCCAGCCTCCCTTAGAAATTAGGTATTCATTTATCTTCGTAATTTCCGACACCTTCGAACGGCATACAAATGTTCATAAGGAAATTGCTGAGGCCTTGGCTACAGCGGGTCTCACTATTAATGTACAAAAAAGTATGTTCTGTGTGCCTGAAATTCAGTATTTGGGTCATATTGTCGGCCACGGGATTATATGATGCTAAAATTGAAGCCATCACAGCGTATCCCACTCCCCAGTTTCAAAAACAACTTCGCCGATTATTAGGCATGACTGGGTGGTACAGTAAGTTTATAGAGAATTATGCATCAATAACCTCCCCGCTCACAGACTCTTTAAAAAAGAAAAAATCCTTTACGTGGTCGAGCGCGGCTGAGCAATCCTTTCAAGATTTGAAAGCAGCATTGTGTAGGCTCCCGTTCTGCATATGCCTGATTTTACTCGCCCGTTTTTCATACATTGTGATGCGAGTCAGACGGGAGTTGGCTGCGTTTTGATGCAAATCAAACGGGAAGGTGACGAAATTCCTAACTAGCGAAACTATTCTGTAACAGAGAAAGAGTGCTTGGCCGCTATTTTGAGCATTACAAAATTTAGACCCTACGTAGAAGGTCATACTTTTAACGGACCACGCCTCCTTAAAATGGTTGATGTCGCAAGCCGACTTGAGTAGTCGTTTAGCCAGATGGGCACTCAAACTACAAGGATATAGCTTTACCATTCAGCATCGAAAGGGCGTAAGAAACGTAGTTCCAGACGCGCTGTAACGCACCTTTACGGAAGATTTGTCTGCAATAGAAAGCGAACACGCAATTGATATTTGTTCTCCACATTTCCATTCAAAACAATATCAAGATCTGAGGGTAAAACTGATGCAAGCTCAAAAGCAGTTGTGAAAGTCGTGGATGATTGCATTTATAGGAAGACAGAGCATGCATCCAGGGAATGGCTAGCAGACAACATGATATGGACATTATGGCTGCCACAAGAACTGGTACCTGTGGTCCTGGAAAAGGCACACGATAGCCCTTTATCCTCGCACTGTGGGATTAACAAAACATTAGAGAGGATACGAAGGCATTATTTTTGGCCAAATTTAGTTAACGAAGTTAAAGAGTATGTAAATAATTGTGGAGTATGATAAAGTATTAAGCATCCCAAGGCATGCGTTGGCATTCAGCTGTTAAAAATACCCCATAGCACATGATCACAGAAGGTTCTACATACAAGCTGTTGAGAGAATTGGACTTGTTAGAGGATCGAGCAGTTCAATTCAGTCGTGAGGAATCTGTGAATATTCTTAGAAAAGATGCAGTCAAAGCAATGAAGCAACAACAAAGTCGGAATAGCTTTAGAAGCCGAGTCGTGTCATATACCGTTGGCCAGGAAGTTCATCGTAGAAACTTCCAGCAAAGCAAGTTTGTAAAAGGTTTTAATGCCAAACTAGCACCAGCATTTGTGAAAGCTAGAATTAGAAGAAATATATGTTCAACTTCAAGGAAAATTAGTTGGAAAATTCCACGGGATAGATATCAAACAATGATATAAATTAGCTCTCCAAGCTGGTATCACGCATTGTGAGAGCATGTCTCCCAAGTGCGATTTTAGCGGTGCGGATTTGTAGGAAGGGCTTGTCGAGCTTATATACAAAAAAATAAAAAAAAAAAAAACTATAAAATACACTAGATATGGAAACAAATTCATTTGTATGGATAGTCCATCAAGATAGGGTGGCGCCATCTATGGCGGAAAACTGAGACGTGACGTACTGGCAACGTCGAAAATAGGGTAGTTCTCTGGCTACCAGTTGACTGTCATTATAGTCAACTTTGACGGATATATATTTCCGATCTGGGGTAACCTTCTGAGCCCACGCATCCAGATCGTTCTTTACCACTTTGGCCATCATCGAGAGCAGTTGTCTTCTGGGAGTAATTGGTTTTTTTTTGGCGTGATTGAATTGCATTAGCAATGTGTTTTAAAATAACGACAAGCTAAGTGCAAGCTGTGAGCATGCTAAAACCAAAAAAAGCAAAACAAATAAAGCTTAATGTGCTATTTTATCTAGATATACAATACAACTTCAAACAAACAAAAAACTAGAACGACAAAGAAAAAAAGAACCCCCGCGACAAGTAGTAAAAGCCAAGGGAAAGAAAGAGCAGTTGTATTGTACTGGATGCCAGGCCTGAACGTAGGGTAAATATTTAATAACCCCGGTTAAAGAATTAGGAAGTGATTTTTGTTTTATTTTTTTTCTTTGGCGATTTTCATTTCGAAAAAAATCATAGCGTGTCACCTTGTGAGCAGTCCCATAGGCAAAGGTTAAGCGGAAAAGTAAGCCAGCATCCCATCGCCGTAGCAGTAGTCGTTTAACAATAGACCACCAAGAAAAAATGTAAAAAAAAAAAATTAGCTAGATGACGTCATAGAATGGTTCTTCGAAATCCCTAGCTTATCCCAAAAGCAATACCTGTGCCGCCTGCAATAAAACCAAAAGAGATTAAACAAAGAAGAAGTAACGAAAACGGAGCTGCTAGCCAGTGCAGGCGATATGACGTCGAGCTGCCCTGTTTAATAGGCTCATACTTTGGGACTAGTGCCATTCTACTCAGCGATATTTACCGATATCACCTGCTAGTTCGACCAAATTGTTTAAATCTTAAAATTATTCCATCTTGTTACTGTATAGGGATCATGAATTTGAAAATAAAGGCAATCAAATAAGAGAAAAATGTTGTTGAAGTGAACGGGTGAAAACTAATATATATAAAAAAAAGAAAGAAATCGCTAAAAAAAAAGTAGACTTATAATTCCGCAGGCTAGATGCGCTTTAGAAGCTGAAGTAATTGTTTCGCATTAAAATTAGTTTTGTTTTGATTACCCCTTTCGTCTTTCGCATTGGAATTATGAATTTTTATACCCGTTACTCTTAGAGTAAAAGGGTATACTGGATTCGTTGAAGAGTATGTAACAGGCAGAAGGAAGTGTTTCCGACCATATAAAGTTATATATTCTCGATCAGGATCAATAGCCGAGTCGATCTGGCCATGTATTTCTGTCCGTCCGTATGAACGTCGAGATCTCAGGAACTACAAAAGGTAGAAAGTTGAGATTCATGTTGCCACGCCCACTCTAACGCCCACAAACCGCCCAAAACTGCCACGCCCACACTTTTGAAAAATGTTTTGATCTTGTTCATTTTTGTGTTGGTCTTGTAAATTTCTATTGATTTGGAAAAAAACTTTTTGAAACGCCCACTTTAACGCCCTCAAACCGCCCAAAGCTGCCACGCCCACACTTTTGAAAAATGTTTTGATATTTTTTCATTTTTGTATTGGTCTTGTAAATTTCTATCAATATGCCAAACAACTTTTTGTCACGTCCACTCTAACGGCCACAAACCGCCAAAAACTGTCAGTATTAAAGACTCTCCTTCGCACTTCCACTAACTGAGTAACGGGTATCAGATAGTCGGGGAACTCAACATAGTTTTACATACATGAAAACGAAGAATTTGGATTGACGTAATACAGCAATATACCTTCCCATGTTTCATTCTTATTATTAAATATGTCATTATTATTATTACTATTAATATATCATACTTATTAATTATTGAACTACAACTTTATATAAGATTGACCCAGTTCTTTTCCAGCAACATTTATCTCTTTGCCAATAAGTTACAATACTTATATATATATAGCTAATTTCTTTATATACATTTATCTATACATAACTAATGTTAAAACTAAAGATATAACGAGAAATTAAATAGGAATTTAGGTGAATTATGTCAAAAATATATACCAATAGAACTGAGATAGTTTATAAATTACTATGTTAATAAAAGGTAATCAAAATGAATTTTAGATAAATTTCTCCTTATCTGGGGGTCATGGAATAAGTAGAATGTAGTACTTCAAGGGATCCTAAGTGTAATTTGTAGGACCATAAGGATCATGAAAGGGTGGGAATTACGCAGACTGGCGTGATAGAAGAAGTGATGTTGGCAAGTGTATCCCTTATTTTTTCCCTCTTTAGTTTTTCTTTCTATTTTTATTCTAGCCTTTTCTGATCGTCCCCTTTTTTGTCCATAAAAAAAAGACGCGAATTTTAATTATTTTTCAATAGCAAACGAGCATTTTAACGTGGCTGTTCTTTCTTTTGCTGATCCCACCCAAGCCGACTAGAAATCCGAAATGCCGAGGACATACCGTGCTCCGCTAACACGTTAATATTCCACCAGCTCAGTCTCAATAGATCGTTATATGATACAGAAATAATTATGGCTCCCAAAAGTGAGGCCTAGCCTTGGCTGCCTCGTCAGAATTCAGAATAGTCATCAACATCGAACTGTGTGGAATTTTCGATTACCACTGGAGACTAAAATATGGTTCGAACATTTTCTTTTGTGGTCACTATTATCATTCTGAGTGAATGAGTTTATAGCGGCATCAGCTTACACGATTGAATTAACTTACATTAAATAAAGGTATTGTTTCGGGAGTGTAAGTTTAATATGCCGTCCCAAAAAAAAAGAACGGATATATAACGCTGGTTCCTGTGATTGGTCGTGGACATATGGGAAGACTTCTATATCTTCGCAGATATCTTCTATATATATCTTCTATATATATCGCAGGATAACAAGCGTTGTGCTTTTTGGGTATTAATGGATTAGAGCATACTTCTAAGTAAGGGTTCTACCTTATTAAATTATTTTCATTAGGTGCTTATAAATAATGTGCTTGAATGCTAACTTTTGTAGGCAGAATATATTTACTTGGATCTACTATTATTTAGCAGCAGTACTTTATTCGTGTGTATTAGTTAGGTATTGCAGGTAGCACATGAATATATTATAATATAGTAGCAATAGTGCGATGCCAGACAAGGTATACAGGGGTTTCAGTTGGTTGCGAGCATTATTATCTTGGAAAAAAAAACGATGGATCAGTTGCATGTGCGAAATCGAATATAACCTCAATAGCTATACTATCTTGTTACGTTAATTTCTGATACACAATGTCAACAGAGTGATGATTATTAGACACGAAGATTATTTTAATTCCTGGAGATAAATTTTTGTTACAAACAAAAGAAAAAAAATACGACCAAAAATTGAAAATTGCCGCTCAATAGGCAGATTTATAATAAAAATATGTTAAAAAAAAAAATAATAATAATAATTAAATAAAAAATATAAATATATATATGTAATAAAAACTTACGGTAATGTTTGAAAATAACGCACCCGCAGGAGACAACTCGGTAATGACAAACGTTGACTGCTTTTTTGCTTGAAAGAAATTGAATACTCGGCTCAACTATTAGCAGCAAGTTGTGGTCATAGCTTTCATCGAGTTTGTTTCAATTGTAACGAACTGATTTTGTTTGTCTGCTCGCTGCGGAATACGTGCGGCTAGCTCAGTAGTGTTTGTGCGTTACCAGTAATAACACTTGCAGTTTCGTTCTTGGATCTTTATTTGTGCTTGGACTTACAAAGAAATCTGATTATCCGGCCGTAGTGCTGGATTGTCCACCGGTCTCGTTCCGCTGTCTCGCCGCTCCTGTCGTCCTGAGTGGCGCGACCTTCGTTCTTGGGCGCTCGTCACTTGGGCCTAGAGTTGTTGTCTTACGCAGACTCACGGCAGCTAACGGTATCACGCCTTTTTGGATCGCACGGAAACACCTAGGCGATCGCCTGGTTCATGTTCGCGGTCTACAGTTCTCCGGGTCTACACCAAAATCCCTGCCGCTTATCCTGTGCCCTCCTTAGTTTGGCTTCGCCTGTTGGGTGCTTCTGGGCTACTCGTGCTTCGTCGTACTGGACCTCAGCTTCCTGCGTCTCAATTCGGAGACCTTTTCGTCCCGAACGTCTTGACGTAGCGATCTTTCTCCTTGTTGACTATCACGGCTGTAGCTCCTCTGCTGACTTCGTTCTAACGTTGTTGACTCGTACACTTGTTCTCCTCGACTGTCTGTCCCGCTTCCAGCGTTCGGCCTGTTTATATAGGCCTCCTCTAACGGTTCATCCCTTTGGTCTCCAGTCTTCGGATCCAAAGTCCACGATTTTACCGTTGGCCCGGTCCAAAGTTCGACTTGTCCCGTTATTTGCTTTTGAACCTGCTGACAAATGGTGATCCTTGGCCCACGCCACTTTACCAACCCTTGGCTTCCACTACCTTCTCCGCAGGTTGTAATGCCTTGCTTGGTCCTGTGACACCCTCTCTAGTTTCCTCCGCACAATCTCGAAGACCTCTCTCATCTTCTCAGCGTTTCCTTCCGGTGACTCTGGTTGCCTTCCCGTACCTAGCGTTTCTGTGTCATAGAGTGCGTTCGGCAGCCTTGGCTCGTGGCCCTGTGTCAAAAATGCCGTTGAGTAGCCTGTGGAATCTGAAACACTGGAATTCATAGCCAGCATGATTTCGGGCCATCTTTCATCCCAATTCTTCTGGTTCTGTCCGGAAAACTGCGCTATCAATGTCTTCACAGTGCGGTTCGCTCTCTCCGTCGAATTCTCCTGTGGGGTATACGGCGCCGTAAACTGCTGCTTTATCCCCATGTCGTTGAGGAACTTCTTAAAAGCCCGGCTCGTGAACTGCACGCCGTTGTCCGTAATCACGACCTTCGGTACTCCAAATCGTGAGACTATGCGTTCCCTGAACGCTTTCTGCAACTTTTTCGCCAAGGCACCAACTCCGTCCACTTCGAAAACCTGTCGATCAACACCAACAACATACTGTTTCCGTGCTTCGATCTTGGTAGTGGTCCGACGAAATCGGCGCACACTGTCGCCCAGGGATCCTCAGGGATCTGTCAACATCTTTCCTGCCGCCTGCCGCTGATTCGGTTAGAGCCTTACCAGTAGTACCGGGCTGCAAGCCGTGCAATCGTCTTCCGACTGCCTACAGCTGCTGGGGAGTCGTAGTTTTCGTGCAAGATAGTTTCTCTCAGCTGCCGCGAAACACATAGCTTCCAGGTCACTACATCTTCGTTCCCTGCTCTATGTAAAGGGTGCCTGAAAAAGGGTGCTGCCCTCCCACACGTAGTCTGGGAACTTTTGAGGCTGTGCTTTTATCTTTTCTCGCATTTCGTTGATCCAGCTGCACTCCGATTCGGCCTCCTTGTCCTGTGTTCTTCTAAGCATATCGGGTTTGCTGAGACCGACTGTGGCAGTGGCTGCCTTGACAATGCGTCTTTCCTGTATGCTACCTCGAAGTCGTACTGCTGCAGCTCCAACGCCCGTCTGGCAATTCTTCCCGACGGGTTTTCTATGCTGTTCAGCCACTTCAGCGCCATATGATCCGTCACTACCTTAAAGTGGTAGGCCTCAAGGTACGGCTTTAGCGTCCGAATAGCCCACACAATTGCCAAGCACTCCTTCTCTGTTTTCGAGTAGTTCTTCTCGGCTCCGTTTAGGGTCCGGCTGGAGTATGAAATGACCCTTTCGTCATCTTCTGTGTCCTGTGTGAGGATTGCGCCAATCCCGTAGTCACTGGCGTTCGTTTGCAGGATGAACATTTTCCCGAAGTCGGGGCACACCAAGACTGGGTCGGTAACCAATCTGGCTTTTACCTCCTCGAAGGCTTGCTGGTGGTCCTTTGACCATGTCCACTTGGTACCCTTGCGGAGGAGTTCGTTGAGTGGCCTCACAATGCGCGCGAAGTCAGGCACGAAACGTCGGTACCAAGATGCGACTCCAAGGTATTGCTTCAGCTCTCGGACCGATGACGGTGGTTCTAGCTGGGCTATGGCTGCTACCTTCTCTGGGTCCGTGCCTATCCCTTGGCTTGTGACGCGGTGCCCTAGGTACAGAAGTTCTTGTTTGAAAAACTGGCATATCTCCGGGCTTATTTTCAAGTTCGCTTTCTTTAAGCGACGGAATACCTCTCTGAGGTTTTTGTTGTGTTCCTCTATAGTGCGACTAATCACGATGATGTCGTCTTTATACGCAAATTCATGTGGCGACATTTCCGGTCTAATCACCTGATCCAAGGCCAGTTGAAATGTGGCCGACGCGGAGTGTAACCCAAATGGCATCACTCTCCATTTGAACAGCCCTTTCCCTGGTACCGTGGAGGCCGTGAAGCCCCGGCTTGACTCTTCCAGCGGTATTTGCCAATACCCATCCTTTAGGTCCAGACTGCCTATGAAGCGCGCCTCCCTTAGTTGCTCGAGGATGTAGTTTATCCGTGGCATCGGGTAGGCATCCTTTATGGATTTCGTGTTTATCTGCATAATCGTGACTTCAGTCCACGCATAGTCTCCATTTTCCCGTTTTCTTCTTTACCATGACTATGGGTGAGCTGTACGGGCTCCTTGAATGCTCTATCATCCCCATTTCCAGAAGTTCGTCCACCTTCGCGTTGATCTCCCCTTGAATCTTTGGATTCTTGAGGTAGAATCTCTGCTTAATTGGTTTAACATTCTTCATGGTTATTGTGTGCTCGGCTATGCTCGATGTTCCGGTCATGGAGTGAAACTCCGCGAGCTCTGTTTTCAGGAATATGTTCATGTCGTCCTCTTCGCCGTCCTTTTGGACTACTGCGACTGACAACTTCTCCTCGAGCCACCCGTTGTGTCTGCCTCTGGCCGGTATTCGGATTTCGTGCCCGGCGCACTTGATCTCGGCCCCGACTTGCGTGAGGAAATTCCACCCCAGCACCAACGCATTCCCTATCCCTGGTAATATTAGCAGGCTCATAACGAGTCGCCTGTTGCCGAACTTCACTTCCATTTCGAGCTTTGCGTTGATTTCGCCGCACCTTCCCTCTGCCAACCTAACCTACCGTCGTATCCTTGTAATCGCTCCACGGGCAGCCAGCTTGCCCGCCACCTCTTCACTTATGAAGCTTGCTGTTGCCCCGTTGTCGATCGTAGCCTTGTACGTGTTCACACCAATCGTTACCGCTGCAGACAACTGCTGCTCCTCCTCGATTAATTTTCCGGTTAGTTTGGAGAGGCGGCACCCTGCGACCTCTGCTCGCCTCTCTGCGGCTGAGATCGCTGCCCATTTCCCGCTCTCTGACAGCATTCCGTACTTCGGACTCCTATTTTTCCGCACATCCAGCAGAACAGCAGCCTCTGTTGTCGGCAGCCTCTTGCCCAATGGTCGTGTCCACCGCACCTGCGACAAGCTTCTTGGAGGTTGGCAACATGGGTTGGGTGTTGACCCGAGTTGCCCGCAAGAGTCGTTCCAGTGTGTCTCTGGGTGGTGACTGGCGGCCTCCATAAGGTTGTGTTATGACGCCCAGACTGACCCGGGGTATATCGTGCCCACTGTTCCTGGGACTGCGTGCCTAGCTCTCCTGAGTCCTCACACCTTCTACACGTGACGTGTGCATTTTTGCTCTTCCGCAAAGCCATCCCGTTCCCTGTGCAGTTCCTCGTACTCATCTGCCAGGATCATGAGAGCCTCTAGGTCTTCCACGTGGTAGGTCTCAACGCTATTCGGAGGTCTGGCGTGGAGTTCTCCTTGATGAGCTCCAGCGTTTCCTTTTTCTCATACCCAAGGGGTATCATCAGGGTCTGCATCTCGACCATGTAGTCCTTGAATGCATATCTTTTGGCATATCTGTCTAGACTGCTGCGAGCTGTGGGTCATTTTCCGTCTCTGCATAGTACTCTGCTAGGGCCTTTTGCAAGTCCTCTGTCCTTCCGGACAGCGATATGCGCAACTTCTGTGCAACATTTGCGAAATATTCTTTTTTGAGACGGTAGATCCCATACTGCTTTGTTTGTGTCTACTGCCGGGATAATCACGTTATTTACGTGATTCTCTCTCCTACCGAGTTCTCCGGGTCTACACCACAATCCCTGCCGCTTATCCTGTGCCCTTCTTAGTTTGTCTTCGCCTGTTGGGTGCTTCTGGGCTACTCGTGCTTCGTCGTACTGGACATCAGGTACCTGCGTCTCAATTCGGAGACCTTCTCGTCCCGAACGTCTTGACGTAGCATCTTGCTCCTTGTTGACTACCACGGCTGTAGCTTCTCTGCTGACTTCGTTCTAACGTTGTTGACTCGTACACTTGTTCTCCTCGACTGTCTGTCCCGCTTCCAGCGTTCGGCCTGTTTATATAGGCCTCCTCTAACGGTTCATCCCTTTGGTCTCCAGTCTTCGGATCCAAAGTCCGTGATTTTACCGTTGGCCCGGTCCAAAGTTCGACTTGTCCCGTTATTTGCCTTTGAACCTGCTGACTCTTCAAACTCTCTTTTCAATAAGTCTGGAGTCTTCACCCTCTCTCTCTCTCCATTTCCCGAGTCTCCAAACTGTCTTCCTCCAGAGTCTCCAAACTCTCTTTCTCCAGCCCAGAGTCTCCAAACTCTCTTTCTCCGGGCTTCACACTGCCGTTACTACGCTTTGCCTTGTTGCGTAACTGGCAACGGCCAGCCCTCCTTATGCGATCGCCATCCGCAGTTTCAACTTCTCACACAATGTAAAGGCTCGAAATCATAAAGTTTGTCCAGTTTGTAAAGTAGACTTACGCACCGAAGGTGAAAGCGAAAATACTAGTAGGCCAGCCAGTGGCCTGGGTAGGTCTCAAAACGATTTAAGTCAGGAATTAACAGAGAATTGTAACACAGCAAATCATAAAGGAGTCTAATAGACGAACAGAAATTTTTGCAGAAACCATTAGTTCCTGTTTTAAAAAAATGTTTACCTTATTGGAGAATCAAAAGCAAGACGCAGCAACTAGTAGTAACCGATCAGAACATGACGCGCAACCTCATGAAATAGAAAATCTTTCCTTAAGGGGAACTCCCGTGGCAGTTGGAAATATTCCTTCAGCAGGACTCGAGTCGGAATCTAGATTCTCACCAATAGATACAAACCAACGTATCAGCCAGATAGTTATAAACTGGAAATTGCGGTTTTCAGGTCGTTCAAATTTGTCGATTGATGACTTTATATATAGAGTAGAAGCACTAACGTTTCAAAACCTTAATGGTAACTTCGATCTTTTATCTTTCAGACCTTTAAAGCAATTCCAATCTACAGAATCCAACATGCCTGATAAGAGCACTTCACTAGCGGTACAACAATCCCTACGTCCAGCCTCTGTAATGGGCAGAAGATCTTGCACACGCCTTCGTGAAAATTACAAAAGAATTAAAAATGAAAAGCAGGCTCTGATCTCTGCCATCGTAAGTCACGACGTACGACCATATGCAGAAATTACTATACTAGGAAAGCAGATGATAGGATTAATGGATACAGGTGCATCCATCAGTTGGATGGGAGGAGACTTTGCTAGAGAAGTATTTAACCGAAATATAACTTATAAAGCAATGTCACAAGCAATGTTCACACTGCCGATGGTCAGCTGCAGGGTATAACTGAAAAACTCGGTCTGTATGTTACGTATCGGGGAGCAACAAAGACCCTAAACTTTTATATTGTTCCTTCACTTGTTCAGCCGTTATATCTAGGCATTGATTTTTGGACTGAATTTAAAATTTTGCCTTCCGGCTTGACAGTCCAAGGCTTGGCGATATCCAGCCTAGCAGGGTAAGATAACAAGGCAGCTGATACTATCACGCAACGCGAGCTGACGGCGGATCAGCGTAATCAATTAGAAAAGGCCGATCAATTATTTCCTTCATTTTTAGAAAAGGGTCTAGGGAAAACAAACTTGTTGCATCACGATATAGATTTAGGAAGTGCAAAACCTATTAAGCAGCGCCATTATCCGGTTTCGCCGGCGATCGAAAAACTCATGTATGAGGAAATAGATCGCCTGATCGGCCTTGGAGTCATTGAAGAATCTAATAGTTCCTGGTCCTCGCCAGTGGTGATCGTTTGAAAGCCAGGCAAGGTGCGCCTTTGTATCGACTGTTGATACATGGGATGCTTATCCCATGTCTCTCTTAGAGGGTATATTTAGTCGTCTCCCTAAGGCTGAGTATATCAGTATCCTTGACCTCAAAGATGCGTATTGGCAAATACCTCTTGAGCCTGAATCCAGAGACAAAACAGCCTTTACAGTGCCTGGCAGGTCCATGTATCAGTATCATTCTGTATCAAGGTTATGCCTTTTGGCTTGACCAATGCTCCATCCACCATGGCAAAACTAATGGATCGTATAATTCCAGCCTTAGAAATTGGGTATTCATTTATCTTGATGACCTTCTTATAATTTCCGACACCTTCGAACGGCATACAAATGTTCATAAGGAAATTGCTGCGGCCTTGGCTAAAGCGGGTCTCACTATTAATGTACAAAAAAGTATGTTC
The DNA here is from genome assembly GCF_016746365.2 of Drosophila yakuba. Lineage (NCBI taxonomy): Eukaryota > Metazoa > Arthropoda > Insecta > Diptera > Drosophilidae > Drosophila > Drosophila yakuba. The sequence goes on along the minus strand of NW_025048816.1, from coordinate 1,091,518 downwards.
TGTGTGCCTGAAGTTCAGTATTTGGGTCATATTGTTGGCCACGGGATCAATGGATGATGCTAAAACTGAAGCCATCAAAGCGTATCCCACCCCCCAGTCTCAAAAACAACTTCGTTGATTCTTAGGCATGACTGGATGGTACAGTAAGTTTATAGAGTGTTAGTTGTGAATCCATTTCAATGTCCTCGATATATTCGGTAAAATGTTCAATGTTAAATATTAATAAATTAATTTTTTGTTCTTTATTCAAAGAATTGGACTGGTTGTTAATTATTTCTATGCCATTATTGAGACTGTCATTAACGTGGTTTAGAGAGCTGATCTGTACTGTGTCTTGTGATGGAGTAGAAATTTGTTGTTCAAAATGTTGCATGTCGTCTTCGTCTAGTGTGCCAAAGAGATATTTTATTGTGGAACCTACAAAGTTAACCAGTCCTCCTCCTCCATTTTATTTTAATTTTTATTAATCATCTGGGTATCATAAGTAGGTGTGTCTGCGTAAAGAAGGATGTTAGCCGGTATCTGTCCGGTTGTGTTATGTTTAGTCTTGTGGTTGTATATTGTTCGAAGGGCTTGTCGAGCTTATATACAAAACAATAAAAACTATAAAATTCACTAGATATGGAAACAAATTCATTTGTATGGGTAGTCCATCAAGATAGGGTGGCACCATCTATGGCGGGAAACTGAGACCTGACGTACTGGCAACGTCGAAAATAGGATAGTTCTCTGGCTACAAGTGTACTGTCATTATAGTCAACTTTGGCGGATCTATATTTCCGATCTGGGATAACCTTCTGAGCCCACGCATCCAGATCGTTCTTTACCACTTTGGCCATCATCGAGAGCAGTTGTCTTCTGGGAGTAATTGGTTTTTTTGCCGTGATTAAATTGCATTAGCAATGTGTTTTAAAATAACGACAAGCTAAGTGCAAGCTGGGAGCATGCTAAAACCAAAAAAAGCAAAACAAATAAAGCTTAATGTGCTATTTTATCTAGATATACAATAAAACTTCAAACAAACAAAAAAATAGAACGACAAAGAAAAAAAAACCCACGCGACAAGTAGTAAAAGCCAAGGAAGAGAAAGAGCAGTTGTATTGTACTGGATGCCAGGCCTGAACGTAGGGTAAAGATTTAATAACCCCGGTTAAATAATTAGGAAGTGATTTTTGTTTTATTTTTTTTCTTTGACGATATTTCTTTTCGAAAAAAAATCATAGCGTGTCACCTTGTGAGCAGTCCCATAGGCAAAAGTTAAGCGGAAAAGTAAGCCAGCATCCCACCGCCGTAGCAGTAGTCGTTGAACAATAGACCAGCAAGAAAAAAGAAAACAAAATTAGCTAGATGACGTCATAAAATGGATCTTTGAAAACCCTAGCTTGTCCCAAAAGCTATGTTATGTTATGTTATGTTATGTTCGACCAATTATGTTATCATTCTCATGAAAGCTCTACTATGTTAATAAGCCCACTCGTAAAACTGAAGTCGAAGCTGCTGGCTGCGCCAGCGCATTAAACATTTTGGATCGAACCTCTCGTTTTTTTTCTTTTGGTGGAAATTTCCCAGTCTTAATTTTGTAACAAATTTTCTTCGGGAAAACTCTCCCGATTTTTCATGGCTCCCGAACAGGGACTACGGCTAACATTTATTTAATTTTTGCGTGCGAAAAAACGAACAATGTAGTGAATTATCCGTCGTCTTGGCACTTGTTCTGTTTTTTCTCTATTGTGGGCGAAATAACCTAGCTGGTGGAATTCGGCGAATTTTTTGGATTTGGCGACATTTCAGACATTTGGAGTGGAAAAGGAAAGTCATTGGAAATTATGCCAAATAATAACCTGGTATTCTGTGCCAAAAATTAAAAATAATAAGCATTCCACTTTTTGTGTGTATTGTGTGCGTTAATAATTCTTGGCATATGTGGTAAATTGGAAAACCAATTTAAATCCCAAACAAACCACCACCCCCAAGTAAAAATATATAAAAGTGAACTGCCTTTGACAAAACTTATGGTGTTAATTTCTGTGAAAATTTTGAGAAATTTATGTGCGTTAAATACATACTGCAAAAGTTCAGTAAACCTACATACATACATATACATAACGCCAGTTTTCCGCCAATTTCGTTTTCCTTTTGTGCAGTTGCAGAGCAGTTATTTGTCTGCTATATACACGGTGTCAGTGGCCAACCATATATACCTCGCACATTGGTTTTTTTTCAGCAGTACATACTGTGGCAGTGGCTCTCAAACCGTTCATAGTGGAAAATTTCTGCAAAACTTGGCAGTGAATTTAAGCCGTGCTCACATTTGTATGTACATCTATGCATTTGCGTGAACATTAATTCGATTTATAGTGAGATATTTGGCCTTAGAAAATTGTATTACATTTTTTGAATTTTGGCGGTGTTTGTGGGCCTATTTAACCCGAATGGTATCCACTTAAATATTTCGGACAGTTTATGTGTCATAAAATTCAAATTTTGTGCATTTTCGGCTTTGGTTTTACCCATCATCGGTACATACAAACTACACATTTTGTGCATTTCGGTGGTTCTTCGTCACAGTTAACTCTCATATAACCCAATAAAATTTATTGTTGAATTTGAATTTGGAAATCAAGTTTTTATATTTGGGCATCGATTAAAAATTGGTTTCGCGCTCATTTACGTGTGTGATTTAACACTTCGGAAATTTACTAGTATTTGGATTATTTTTATTTATTCCGATTCATTTAAAAAATGGAAAAATAAAAGGAAGTATCGGCAAAGCTTAATACTAAAATAAAAGTGGCTATGCACAAACACGATAGGGTTATGAGTGATATTGGACGTATGAAAACTGCATTTGAGGAAAAACTATTTCGTTCGATAGTTTTCAACTGGAATACCGAATGCAACTTCTCGAAACATTTGTGAAAAATTAATGGATATTCAGTCAGACATTGATGTGCTAAACCCAGGAAATGATTTAAGAGCGTCTGTCGAGTATATGTCTGTCGAGTATATGTGCATAATCACAAAGGCTTTATATCGGTCCGCAATGAGTCGAGTCGAGGCTCCGAGACTTAGTCACGGGGATAACAGTGGGTTTCGTCCTATTTACCAAAAATGAATTTGCCCAAATTCAGTGGAAAACATTCCGACTTAAAAAATTTTATAAGTCTTTTCGAGAGCTTAGTGCATAATGACCCGTCTCTAACAAATATCGAAAAATTCAACCATTTGCTGACATGTCTAACAGACGATGCATTAGGAACTGTCAAGGCGTTTCAAATTTCGGATTTAAATTATGAGAAGGCATTGGCTAGTCTGAAAAACGTTTACGACAATAAATGCTTGATTTTTTTTGACACCATTTCTCAATTGTTTAACCTTCCTCAAGTATCGAAACCATCTTGAGGCTTGAGGTCCCTTATTGACGAAATATCGGCCTTTATTCGTCATTACAGTCGTTGGGTGGTGAAAAGGACATAAATAACGCAATTTTTATTCACATTGTCCAAGGTAGATCACACTACAAAATCCCGATTTGAAGAACAGCTTGATTATAACACGCTACCGACATGGTCCGATTGTGCGATTCAATTGAATCGAAGATATCAACATCTAGCTGCTAAGGAGTCAACCAAAAGTAAAGGGAAGCTTAGCCAAGCTTCCAATAAGGGATATTCCAAATCCTCCTTCTCATGCACACAGACAGATCGCAGACCGGATTCAAAGTGTCGATATAGCTCAGCCACAAATCACAGTTTAGGCAGTTGTTAACCTTTCATGGCTTTATCGGTGATTCAGCGGTTCGATTTTACAAAACACAATCGGTTGTGCATAAATTGCTTAAATCCAGGTTATCCAGTGAAGAAGTGCAAAGCAACAAAGTGTCGTGTTTGCTCTAAGCCTCACAACACACTTCTTCACAGATACGGGGTAGAGCAGCAGCCATTTTCGTCGGGATCAGTTCCTCAAGTGCATGTCCAGGCACCTTCAGTAGCAGTTGATCATAATAATCAAGCCCATTCTTGTCATGTTGCTAGTACTGACCAAGTTATTCTTGCTACTGCTGTCGTTAAAGTACGGTATTGATTTTGACAGTTTCAATTAGCACGAGCGCTGTTAGATTCAGGATCTCAAATCAATTTTATGGCAGAGGACTTAGCACAGCGTTTGCGGTTACACAGGCAAGAATCATATCTAAATATCACTACTGTAGGGAAAAACGACACGGTAGTACGGCACAAAGTTCACACGTCAATTCATTCTCGCGTCAATGCTCATAGTTTCGTTACCAATTTTTGGGTGTTAAGATCAATTTCATCTTATCAACCCGATCACGAAGTCAATTGTGCCCAATGGAGAATTTCGGCAAACATTAAACTGGTAGACCCTCGCTTTCACAAGCCTGCAAAAGTGGACTTACTGATTGGCGCAGAATCCTTTTTCGATCGGCTAACGAACTGAAGTTGTCGTTTCTTAGGATGGTCCAAATATTTCAAAAGGAGTTCAGTTCAGAATACGTCAAGTTGGAGAAGTCTGAATGTTTAAGCCCACATCTACAATGTTTAACTCCTTTTATACATACCAGCGATTTAGAAAGTGTGACGTTCAACCTAATCCGAGTTGGGGGGAGATTGCTAAATGCACCAATTCCGTATGATGCCAAGTTTCCACTATTACTGTCCTAAAAGTCTGAATTTGTATCGCTATTTCTTCGCAACCTGCATCGGACTCATTATCATGCCGGTGTCAAGGTGATGGTTTCACTTTTGAGGCAAGAGATATGGCTGATCAATGCACGAGAAGCATGTACGAAAATTGTCCGTAGCTGCGTTCACTGTTTCCGGTATAAACCAGTGCTGATGAGCCAGATAATGGGCAATTTTCCAGCCGATAGAGTCCGAATGGAGCGCCCCTTTCTAGGGGCGGAGTAGATTTTTGTGGTCCATTTTATGTGTACTTAAAGGTCCGCGGTAAACCTCCTATCAAAACTTATGTGGCCGTTTTTGTGTACTTTTCGTCAAAGGCTGTTCACCTTGAACTTGTTGTCGACCTATCCACTGACAGCTTCTTATCCGTATTTCAAAGGTTCGTCGGGAGGAGATGGCTGCCGGAGAAGGTGTACAGCGACAACGCCACGAACTTCGTAGGAGCGTGCAACGTGCTGAAGGAGCTGAGCGAAGCGTTTCACCGCAGTCGGGACGAGCTGAGCGGATACGCGGCTCAGAGAGGCGTCGAGTGGTGTTTCATACCGCCGAGGTCACCACACTTCGGAGGACTTTGGGAAGCAGCCCTCAAGTCCGCCAAAACCCGGTTGCTGCGAGGAGTCGGCAACGCCAAGCTCACAACGGACGAGTTGAGCACCCACCTGGTTGAGGTAGAGGCGCTGCTCAATTCGCGTCCAATCGCGTCGCCGGGCAACGATCCCAACGATAGAGAGGCCCTAACACCAGGACACCTACTAATCGGGCAGCCTCTGATCACGCGGCCGCAAGAATCCGGCACAGGAGAAGTTTGCAGCAAGGCCAGTTGCGCGTATTTGAAGCGGTGGCGAATGCTGTCCGCTCTCAAGCAGCAGTTTTGGGACAGCTGGTCCAAGGACTACATCGCCAGCCTGCAGCAGCGCAACAAATGGAGCGTCGGATGCCGCGATCTGGAGGTCGGTTGCCTAGTGGTCGTCCACGAGGACAACGTGCCCCCGCAGCGTTGGCTAACAGGCCGCGTGGTGGCAACAACAGCAGGCGAGGACGGTAGAGTGCGTGTGGCGGAAGTGCGGACGTCAGGAGGCGTCATCAAGCGCGCCATCCACAAGCTGGCATTACCGCCAGTGCATACTGCTCCTGTTGAGGAGATCAAAGAGCCGGAGGTCTTTAACGGAGCCGAAATGTTGGAACAGTAGTTTAAGTTTAAAGTATAAGAGATCTTAGAACTATTATAAAATTCCTATGTTATGTTATGCTCGACCAATTATGTTAACATTCTCATGAAAGCTCTACTATGTTAATAAGCCCACTCGTAAAACTAAAGGTGAAGCGCATTAAACATTTTGGATCGAACCTCTCGTTTTTTTTCTTTCGGTAGAAATTTCCCAGCTAGGCTGCTAGCCGCCAGTCTTAATTTCTAAATTTTCTTGGGAAAAACTGTCCCGATTTTTGAGGGTTAATTAAGAAACCAAATTGTTTAAAGTTTAAAATTATTCCATCTTGTTACTGTATAGGGATCATGAAATTGAAAAAAAAGGCAATCAAATAAGAGAAAAATGTTGTCGAAGTGAACGGGTGAAAACTAATATACAAAGTGAAAAAAGAGTATGTGAAAAAAAGGAAAGAAATCGCTAAAAAAAGAGTAAACTTATAATTCCGCAAGCTACATGAAAACGAACAATTTGGATTGACGTAATACAGCAATATACCTTCCCATGTTTCATTCTTATTATTAAATATGTCATTATTTTTATTACTATTAATATATCATACTTATTAATTATTGAACTACAACTTTATATAAGATTGACCCAGTTCTTTTCCAGCAACATTTATCTCTTTGCCAATAAGTTACAATACTTATATATATATAGCTAATTTCTTTATATGCATTTATCTATACATAACCAATGTTAAAACTAAAGAAATAGAATAGGAATTTACGTGAATTATGTCAAAAATATATACTTATAGAACTGAGATAGTTTATAAATTACTACGTTAATAAAAGGTAATCAAAATGAATTTTAGATAAATTTCTCCTGGAATAAGTAGAATGTAGTACTTCAAGGGATCCTAAGTGTAATTTTTAGGACCATAAGGATCATGAAAGGGTGGGCATTACGCAGACTGGCGTGATAGAAGAAGTGATGTTGGCAAGTGTATCCCTTATTTTTTCCCTCTTTAGTTTTTCTTTTTATTTTTGTTCTAGCCTTTTCTGATCGTCCCCTTTTTTGTCCATAAAAAAAGACGCGAATTTTAATTATATTTCATAAGCATACGAGCATTTTAACGTGGCTGTTCTTTCTTTTGCTGTTCCCCCCTAAGCCGACTAGAAATCCGAAATGCCGAGGACATACTGTGCTCCGCTAACACGTTAATATTCCACCAGCTCAGTCTCAATAGATCGTTATATTATACAGAAATAATTATGGCTCCCAAAAGTGAGGCCTAGCCTTGGCTGCCTCGTCAGAATTCAGAATAGTCATCAACATCGAACTGTGTGGAATTTTCGTTTACCACTGGAGACTAAAATATGGTTAGAACATTTTCTTTTGTGGTCACTATTATAAGCAAATTGGTCTGAGTGAATGAGTTTATAGCGGCATCAGCTTACACGATTGGATCAACTTACATTAAATAAAGGTATTTGTTTCGGGAGTGTAAGTTTAATATGCCGTCCCAACAAAAAAAAAAAAACAGAGATATAACGCTGGTTCCTGCGATTGGTCGTGGATATCAGGGAAGATCTCAATATAACAAGCCCTGTGCCCTTAGGGTATTAATGGATTAGAGCATACTTCTAAGTAAGGGTTCTACCTTACTAAATTATTTTCATTAGGTGCTTATAAATAATGTGCTTGAATGCTAACTTTTGTAGGCAGAATATATTTACTTGGATCTACTATTAGTTAGCAGCGGCAGTACTTTCTTCGTGTATATTAGTTAGCTATTGCAGGTAGCACATTAATATATTATAATATAGTAGCAATAGTGCGCTGCCAGACAAGGTATACAGGGGTTTCAGTTGGTTGCGAGCATTATTATCTTGGAAAAAAAAACGATGGATCAGTTGCATGTGCGAAATCGAATATAACCTCAATAGCTATACTATCTTGTTACGTTAATTTCTGATACACAATGTCAACAGACTAATGATTACTAGACACGAAGATTATCCTGATTCCCGGAGATAATTATATGGTACAAACAAAAGAAAAAAAAATACAATCATAAATTGAAGTATGCAGCTCAATAGGCAGATTTATAATAAAAATATGTTAAAAAAAATAATAATAATAATAATAAAATAAAAAATATAAATATATATATGTAATAAAAACTTACGGAAATGTTTGAAAATAACGCACCCGCAGGAGACAACTCGGTAACGTCAAACGTTGACTGCTTTTCTGGCTTGAAAGGAATGAATACTCGGCTCAGCTATTAGCAGCAAGTTGTGGTCATAGCTTTCATCGAGTTTGTTTGTCTGCTCGCTGCGGAATACGTGCGGCTAGCTCAGTAGTGTTTGTGCGTTACCAGTAATAACACTTGCAGTTTCGTTCTTGGATCTTTATTTGTGCTTAGACTTACAAAGAAATCTGATTATCCGGCCGTAGTGCTGGATTGTCCACCGGCCTCGTTCCGCTGTCTCGCCGCTCCTGTCGTCCTGAGTGGCGCGACCTTCGTTCTTGGGCGCTCGTCACTTGGGCTTAGAGTTGTTGTCTTACGCAGACTCACGGCAGCTAACGGTATCACGCCTGTTTGGATCGCACGGAAACACCTAGGCAATCGCCTTGTTCAAGTTCGCGGTCTCCTACAGAGTTCACCAAAATCCCTGCCGCTTATCCTGTGCCCTCCTTAGTTTGGCTTCGCCTGTTGGGTGCTTCTGGGCTACTCGTGCTTCGTCGTACTGGACCTCAGCTTCCTGCGTCTCAATTCGGAGACCTTCTCGTCCCGAACGTCTTGACGTAGCGATCTTGCTCCTTGTTGACTATCACGGCTGTAGCTCCTCTGCTGACTTCGTTCTAACGTTGTTGACTCGTACACTTGTTCTCCTCGACTGTCTGTCCCGCTTCCAGCGTTCGGCCTGTTTATATAGGCCACCTCTAACGGTTCATCCCTTTGGTCTCCAGGCTTCGGATGCAAAGTCCACGATTTTACCGTTGGCCCGGTCCAAAGTTCGACTTGTCCCGTTATTTGCCTTTGAACCTGCTGACTCTTCAAACTCTCTTTTCAATAAGTCCGGAGTCTTTACCCTCTCTCTCTCTCCATTTCCCGAGTCTCCAATTTCTCTTCCTCTAGAGTCTCCAAACTCTCTTTCTCCAGCTCAGAGTCCCCAAACTCTCTTTCTTCGGGCTTCACACCGCCGTTACTACGCTTTGCCTTGTCGCGTAACAGGCAACGGCAGGCCCTCCCTATGCGATCACCATCCGCATTTGTGCGGAGTTTCAACTCCTCATATATCCCCCTTTCTTCGGGAAAATTTAAAATCCGGCCTTGCAGTTACCGCGGAACACTCCTGAGATCTCGTTGACGCTCACAGCTCCATCTCGAGTTCCATAGCGCCGATCTCCTTCCAGTACGTTCCTCGTTCCTTTTTTGCCGCCCATTCATATTTCCGTGACGCTACTACGACCACCACTCTTCTTCCCGCATTCCGCGTTCTCGTCTTCTCGCCATCTGGTCACACTTCTAGCCATCGATCGATTGTTGTCGATAACTTTCGTTGGTGCGGCGTTGCCACTCGATGACCATATTGATTCCATAGTGTGACCCGTCATGTGCTGTTTTTTTTCGATGTTTCTGCCCATCGAGTGCCGATCGACCGCCTTGTGATCGGGGCGCCCCTTTTGGCGGTAATTTGGAATATAAACAAAATGTTTCATCCTTGTAATCCTTGACTTTCTTTCCTGCAGACTTATTTGGCGTGCCTTGCGGTACTGCTGTACCGCCCCTCCCCTTTCCTCGGGAGTATGGCGATTCCTTGGTCCGGTGGTTGTTGAGGCAAGTTTCTGGTTCGCTCGCGGTCCGTTTCCGTTGACTCTCGCCTTGGCCTGACGCTAGAACGGTTGCTGCATATGTAATCTGCACCCGTTGACTCTCGCCCTTTCCAGACACTAGAATGGTTGCCGAGCCTAGTCCGTTCTCAGGTGCTGTCACTCTCAACTTCCCGTCGTTTGTGCCTTACTCTTCCCTGGTGGTGGTAGTCACGGCAATACTCTGGTTCTCTCGCCTTGGCCTGACGCTCTAATGGTGGTCGGACTCGCAGTCTGCATCCGTCGACTCTCGCCTCGGCCTGACGCTAGTACGGCTGCCGAACCCAGTCCGTTCTCGGGTGTTGTCGTTCTCCTGCATGCCTTCCCTGCTTCCTTCCGATGGATCCGAATCCACGTTCCTGTCAACATTCTCCTCCTGATCCTGCTGTTTTAGGTCGCTGACATGTACCGTGCATTTATTTTTGTTCTTCCGGTGGCAAATCTTACGTATCACTGGCGATATAAAATCCACAATTTGGTACGGTCCATCGAACCTCGGAGCTAGTTTAGCCGCAAACCTTCTTTTGACAAATGGTAATCCTTGGCCCACGCCGCTTCACCAACTCTTGGCTTCCACTGCCTTCTCCGCACGTTGTAATGCCTTGCTTGGTCCTGTGACTTCGAGATTGAGCGGAGGGTAGGTTCCTGGGCACAATCTCGAAGACCTCTCTCATCTTCTCAGCGTTTCCTTCCGGTGACTCTGGTTGCCTTCCCGTACCTAGCGTTTCTGTGTCATAGAGTGCGTTCGGTAGTCTTGGCTCGCGGCCCTGTGTCAAAAATGCCGGTAAGTAGCCTGTGGAATCTGAAACACTGGAATTCATAGCCAGCATGATTTCGGTCCATCTTTCATCCCAATTCCTCTGGTTCTGTCCGGTAAACTGCGCTATCATTGTCTTTACAGTGCGGTTGGCTCTCTCCGTCGGATTCTCCTGTGGGGTATACGGCGCCGTAAGCTGCTGCTTTATCCCCATGTCGTTGAGGAACTTCTTAAAAGCCCGGCTCGTGAACTGCACGTCGTTGTCCCTGATCACCACCTTCGGTACTCCAAATCGTGAGACTATGCGTTCCCTGAACGCTTAGTCTGCAACTTTTTCGCCAAGGCACCAACTCCGTCCACTTCGAAAACCTGTCGATCAACACCAACAACATACTGTTTCCGTGCTTCGATCTTGGTAGTGGTCCGACGAAATCGGCGCACACTGTTGCTCAGGGTTCCTCAGGGATCTGTGTCAACATCTTTCCCGCCGCCTGCCGCTGATTCGGTTAGAACATTGCGCAGTCCTCGCATTTCCGAACGTAGGCCCTTGCGTCTCTCTGCATATCTGGCCAGTAGTACCGGGCTGCAAGCTGTGCAATCGTCTTCCGACTGCCTACATGACCGGCTGCTGGGGAATCGTAGTTTTCGCGCAAGACAGTTTCTCTCAGCTGCCGCGGAACACATAGCTTCCAGGTCACTTCATTCCCTGCTCCATGCGGAATCTGCCTGTAAAGGACGCTGTCCTCCCACACGTAGTCTGGGAACTTTTGAGGCTGTGCTTTTATCCTTTCTCGCATTTCGTTGATCCAGCTGCACTCCGATTCGGCCTCCTTGTCCAGTGTTCCTCTCAGCATATCGGGTTTGCTGAGACCGACTTTGGCAGTGGCTGCCTCGACAATGCGTCTGCTACCACGTTCAACTGGCCTTTCCTGTATGCTACCTCGAAGTCGTACTGCTGGAGCTCCAACGCACGTCTGGCAATTCTTCCCGACGGGTTTTCTATGCTGTTCAGCCACTTCAGCGCCATATGATCCGTCACTACCTTAAAGTGGTAGGCCTCAAGGTGCGGCTTTAGCTTCCGAATAGCCCACACAATTGCCAAGCACTCCTTCTCTGTTTTCGAGTAGTTCTTCTCGGCTCCGTTTAGGGTCCGGCTGGAGTTTTTTTTTTTTTTTTTTGTATCGCCTTACGGTAGGAAAATTAAAATCTTCTAAAGATACCACCTACCGTCCGTAGGTGGCATGCACGACATAACCCCTTATGCCTACGTACTAAAACAAAAACCTCCTCAGTCCTATAAACGCTCACCGGAACTGCCAGTCAAGGTAAGACTTCGATGAGCAGGATGTGAAGCCAGGTCGCTCTCCCTTCCTGATGCATTGGCCATGTAGCGCTCCTCCTTTCCACTCTTTAGTCGCCTTTTACGACAAGCCGGGAACGCTGAGGTAGTATTCTTATCCCGACACCTCACAGGAACACTCCTTCGGTGTTTTAATTGCCAGCTCTGTTGGCCGTCTCGTCGGCACGGACTCGTTTCATCATATTTATTATGATGCGGAGTCCCAGCTGCCATTTATTTACATTCGCCGTCATCGCCGTGATCAATCCATTTGGACTAAGCGGGTCTCCAGTTAACGCTTTCAGCTGTTTCCTCTCCGCCGAGAACCTAGAACAGTGCATTAGCACATGTTCCGCGGTTTCCACCGCATCAATGCAGTATAGGCATTGGGCTGAGTCTACATGGCGGAAACGATGTAGGTAGGCCCGGAAGCAGCCATGGTCCGTGAGGAATTGCGACATGTGGTAGTCCAAAGTTTTGTGGCTGCACTGCGTCCATGCGTCTATCTCCGGGATGAGTTGGTAGGTCCACCTTCCCCGTTGCGACATTTGCCATCTCGTCTGCCACTCTCCAACCACCCGTTCGTAAGCCTCGTTCCGTGTAGCACCATTGCTGATGAGAACAAGAGCCTTGATCTCCAGATCGGCTGGTGGCATGCCTGCCAGAACTAATGCTGCATCCTGAGATATCGTTCTAAAGCCTCTTATTAGCCTAAGGGCCATCGACCTTATCACCATTCGCGCTTCATTTAAGTATGAGCCTTTCTTTGTGGCGTCACTCAAAATTGGCGCAGTGTATAGGAGCGTTGCCTTTGCTACGGTTACCAGTAGCCTCCTGGCTGGGTCTCTGGGGCCTCCCACGTTGGGCATAAGTCGAGATAAGGCTGCCGATGTGATGGCTGCCTTTCTGCTAGAGTATTTAGCATGATCCTTGAAAGATGGCCTGTGGTCTATGAGGACTCCGAGGTACTTCAAGGACTCAGCTGAAGACACCTGGGTTCCGCTGACTGAGACTTGCATGCTCTCCACCTTTTTCCTGTTGCTTAATAGGACAGCTTCAGTTTTATGTGCCGCTATTGCTAGTCCAGCTTTCTCAAACCAGTCGATGGCCGCTCTAATTGTTGAGTTGCACTTCTCCTGGGTTTCCATCTGCGAAGCAGTGCAGCTCAGCTCCTGAGGGCTTCGTGATTGACAGTATACCATTGTACATGATGTTCCACAGTATCGGTCCAAGTACAGATCCTTGTGGAACACCAGCCGAGACTCGGTAACTTTTCGGTCCATTTTCCGTATCATACCAGAGGATACGATTTTTAAAATAGCTGCCTACAGCGATCCTTAGGTACTCCGGGATACCCATCGTGTACATAGCATCGAGGATTAAAGGCCATCTTGCCATGTTAAATGCGTTTTTAACGTCCAGCGTGACAATCGCACAGTATTCTTTTTTGCCACCTAGCCATCTGTCGCCCTCGAGCGCGTTCTTGGCAATGTTTCTCACTGCCGTGAGTGCGTTGAGGGTACTCTTTCCCTTTCGAAAACCATATTGGTGGCTGCTTAGACCGTTTGTGCTCTCGGTTACCGCCTCTATTCGGGCATATAGGATGCGCTCAAATAGCTTTCCTACTATGTCCAGAAGGCATAGTGGGCGGTAGCTGACTGCAGCTTGTGCTGAACCTTTCCCTTTAGGCAACAGTACCAGCTTCTGGCAGTTCCACCTTGCTGGAAAGACTCCGTCTAGGAGGCACTGCTGAAAGGTGTCCCTGATGATGTCCGCTCTAGACAACGCCACTGTTTTACGACTACTCCCGGAATGCCATCAAGTCCAGGGGCTTTGTTAGCCTTGATTCGCCTTGCTGCCTCCACAACCTCCTGTGCAGTGATGCTCGGCAAGTCGGAGACTGGAGCTGCGGCTGCCATGTGGTCGACTGCATCGGAAAAAGCTCCGCAACGATGTTGGCCAGGACATCAGGATCCGAAGGGGGGACATCTCTCTTCCGCAGTTTGTTGCTTACCAGCTTATAGGCCAGACCCCAGGTGTCGTCGTCTACGCTATTCAGCAGATTCTTGTAGGCCTGTGCCTTGGCCACCGAGATTCCGTGCTTGAACGCGGTTCGTTTGGCTTTAAAAGCTTCCAGAAGCTCCGTTTGATGGGGGCTACCTCTGGCTCGTTGTGCTATCCTCCTAGCCATGAGGCATTCCGATCGCATCTGTTGAAGGACGGGGCTCCACCAGTATACGGGGGGCTTACGCTGCACCTTTTTTTGCGAGGCATTGTCGCATCGCACATTGCTACGAGTATTTTCATAAGCTCCGCCGCCATTGTCTCTGCGTCACCCGTTGGGATTAGTAGGGTATCGATCTGATATTGCAGCATATCCCTATCGAAATTCCTGGTATCCCATGCTTGCCCCAGTGATCTTCTCGGTTGACTTCTGATTGTGCCAGTCGAAGAGACGTTAAAAGTGATCAGAGCGTGATCGCTCAGCGTTACCACGTCCAGTACCGTCCAGCTTGAGTTAGCCACTAGGCCTCTGCTGACAAAAGTGACGTCAATAAATGAGGTTCCCCTGTCATTATTAAACGTGGGCACGCGGCCGTCTTTCTGCAAGGTCAGGTCCAGCATCATCATAGCATCTATCACCGCTCTGCCTCTGGGATTGGATACCCTGCTGTCCCATTCGACTGCCCAGGCATTAAAGTCCCCAGCAATAATTGTCGAACAGCGCCCTCTCGCATGATTGACAAGAGTGTTCAGCATCTCCTCGAATTGGTCAGTGCTGTCGCTAGGTGGAGCGTAGCAGCTATAAATATGCACTCCCTTCACCCTGGCATATGCTAAACCGCGCATCGGCAGGTAAGCCCGTTCCTGGATGTGGAGAGGGCTGCAACACTTTAAGGCCGCTTTGCCTGACTCGTCCAGGATCATCGAAGGGTTTCCAAATCCCGGCTGATAGGGCTCGCTTAAGAGCATGATGTCTATGCTGCGCTCCGCCGCAGTATGAGCCAGGAGGCTCTGAGCAGCTGAAGTATGAAATGACCCTTTCGTCATCTTCTGTGTCCTGTGTGAGGATTGCGCCAATCCCGTAGTCACTGGCGATCTTTTGCAGGATGAACATTTTCCCGAAGTCGGGGCACACCAAAACTGGGTCGGTATCTAATCTGGCTTTTACCTCCTCGAAGGCTTGCTGGTGGTCCTGTGACCATGTCCACTTGGTACCCTTGCGGAGGAGGTCGTTGAGTGGCCTCACAATGCGCGCGAAGTCAGGCACGAAACGTCGGTACCAAGATGCGACTCCAAGGTATTGCTTCAGCTCTCGGACCGATGACGGTGGTTCTAGCTGGGCTATGGCTGCTACCTTCTCTGGGTCCGTGCCTATCCCTTGGCTTGTGACGCGGTGCCCTAGGTACAGAAGTTCTTGTTTGAAAAACTGGCATATCTCCGGGTTTATTTTCAAGTTCGCTTTCTTTAAGCGACGGAATACCTCTCTGATGTTTTTGTTGTGTTCCTCTATAGTGCGACTAATCACGATGATGTCGTCTTTATACGCAAATTCATGTGGCGGCATTTCCGGTCTAATCACCTGATCCAGGGCCAGTTGAAATGTGGCCGACGCGGAGTGTAACCCAAATGGCATCACTCTCCATTGGAACAGCCCTTTCCCTGGTACCGTGGAGGCCGTGAAGCCCCGGCTTGACTCTTCCAGCGGTATTTGCCAATACCCATCCTTTATGAAGCGCGCCTCCCTTAGTTGGTTGAGGATGTAGTTTATCCGTGGCATCGGGTAGGCATCCTTTATAGATTTCGTGTTTATCTGCATAATCGTGACTTCAGTCCACGCATAGTCTCCATTTTCCCGTTTTCTTCTTTACCATGACTATGGGTGAGCTGTACGGGCTCCTTGAATGCTCTATCATCCCCATTTCCAGAAGTTCGTCCACCTTCGCGTTGATCTCCCCCTGAATCTTTGGATTCTTGGGGTAGTATCTCTGCTTAATTGGTTTATCATTCTTCATGGTTATTGTGTGCTAGGCTATGCTCGATGTTCCGGTCATGGAGTGAAACTCCGCGAGCTCTGTTTCCAGGAATTTGTTCATGTCGTCCTCTTCGCCGTCCTTTTGGACTACTGCGACCGACAACTTCTCCTCGAGCCACCCGTTGCGTCTGCCTCTGGCCGGTATTCGGATTTCGTGCCCGGCGCACTTGATCTCGGCCCCAACGCATTCCCTATCCCTGGTAATATTATCAGGCTCATAACGAGTCGCCTGTTGCCGAACTTCACTTCCATTTCGAGCTTTGCGTTGATTTCGCCGCACCTTCCCTCTGCCAACCTAACCTGCCGTCGTATCCTTGTAATCGCTCCACGGGCAGCCAGCTTGCCCGCCACCTCTTCACTTATGAAGCTTGCTGTTGCCCCGTTGTCGATCGTAGCCTTGTACGTGTTCCCACCGATCGTTACCGCTGCGGACAACTGCTGCTCCTCCTCGATTAATTTTCCGGTTAGTTTGGAGAGGCGGCACCCTGCGACCTCTGCTCGCCTCTCTGCGGCTGAGATCGCTGCCCATTTCCCGCTCTCTGGCAGCATTCCGTTCTTCGGAATCCTATTTTTCCGCACATCCAGTAGAACAGCAGCCTCTGTTGTCGGCAGCCCAATGGTCATGTCCACCGCACCCCAATGGTCATGTCCACCGCACCTGCGACAAGCTTCTTGTGGGTTGGCAACATGGGTTGGGTGTTGACCCGAGTTGCCCGCAAGAGTCGTTCCAGTGTGTCTCTGGGTGGTGACTGGCGGCCTCCATAAGGTTGTGTTATGACGCCCAGACTGACCCGGGGTATATCGTGCCCACTGTTCCTGGGACTGCGTGCCTAGCTCTCCTGAGTCCTCACACCTTCTACACGTGACGTGTGTATTTTTGCTCTTCCGCAAAGCCATCCCGTTCCCTGTGCAGTTCCTCGTACTCATCTGCCAGGATCATGAGAGCCTCTAGGTCTTCCACGTGGTAGGTCTCAACGCTATTCGGAGATCTGGCGTGCAGTTCTCCTTGATGAGCTCCAGCGTTTCCTTTTTCCCATACCCAAGGGGTATCATCAGGGTCTGCATCTCGACCATGTAGTTCTTGAATGCATATCTTTCGGCATATCTGTCTAGACTGCTGCGAGCTGTGGGTCATTTTCCGTCTCTGCGTAGTACTCTGCTGGGGCCTTTTGCAAGTCTTCTGTCCTTCCGGACAGCGATATGCGCAACTTCTGTGCAACATATGCGAAATCTTCCTTTTTGAGACGGTAGATCCCATACTGCTTTGTTTGTGTCTACTGCCGGGATAATCACGTTATTCACGTGATTCTCTCTCCTACCGAGTTCTCCGGGTCTACACCACAATCCCTGCCGCTTGTCCTGTGCCCTTCTTAGTTTGGCTTCGCCTGTTGGGTGCTTCTGGGATACTCGTACTGGACATCAGCTACCTGCGTCTCAATTCGGAGACCTTCTCGTACCGAACGTCTTGACGTAGCATCTTGCTCCTTGTTGACTACCACGGCTGTAGCTTCTCTGCTGACTTCGTTCTAACGTTGTTGACTCGTACACTTGTTCTCCTCGACTGTCTGTCCCGCTTCCAGCGTTCGGCCAGTTTGTTGCATCACGAAATAGATTTAAGCAGCGCCATTATCCGGTTTCGCCGGCGATCAAAACATTCATGTATGAGAAAATAGATCGCCTGATCGGCCTTGAAATCATTGAAGAATCTTATAGTTGGCGGCGTTTTGATGCAAATCAAACGGGAAGGTGACGAAATTCCTAACTAGCGAAACTATTCTGTAACAGTGCTTGGCCGCTATTCTGAGCATTAAAAAATTTAGACCCTACGTAGAAGGTCATACTTTTACTGTGATAACGGACCACGCCTCCTTACAATGGTTGATGTCGCAATCCGACTTGAGTAGTCGTTTAGCCAGATGGGCACTCAAACTACAAGGATATAGCTTTACCATTCAGCATCGAAAGGGCGTAAGAAACGTAGTTCCAGACGCGCTGTAACGCACCTTTACGGAAGATTTGTCTGCAATAGAAAGCGAACACGCAATTGATATTCGTTCTCCACATTTCCAGTCAAAACAATATCAAGATCTGAGGGTAAAACTCATGCAAGCTCAAGAGCAGTTGCCTGTTGTGAAAGTCGTGGATGATTGCATTTATAGGAAGACAGAGCATTCATCCAGGGAATGGCTAGCAGACGACATGATATGGACATTATGGCTGCCACAAGAACTGGTAACTGTGGCCCTGGAAAAGGCACACGATAGCCCTTTATCCTCGCACTGTGGGATTAACAAAACATTAGAGAGGATACGAAGGCATTATTATTGGCCAAATTTAGTTAACGAAGTTAAAGAGTATGTAAATAATTGTGCAGTATGAAAAAGTATTAAGCATTCCAAGACATGCGTTGGCATTCAGCTGTTAAAAATACCCCATAGCACATGATCACAGAAGGATTTACGTACAAGCTGAGAGAATTGGACTTGTTAGAGGAATCTGTGAATATTCTTAGAAAAGATGCAGTCAAAGCAATGGAGCAACAACAAAGTCGCAATAGCTTAAGAAGCCGAGTCGTGTCATATACCGTTGGCCAGGAAGTTCATCGTAGAAACTTCCAGCAAAGCAAGTTTGTAAAAGGTTTTAATGCCAAACTAGCACCAACATTTGTGAAAGCTAGAATTAGAAGAAATCTAGGATCAACTTATTAGCTAGAAGACCTTCAAGGAAAATTAGTTGGAAAATTCCACGGGAAAGATATCAAACAATGATATAAATTAGCTCTCCAAGCTGGTATCAAGCATTGTGAGAGCATGTCTCCCAAGTGCGATTTTAGCGGTGCGGATTTGTAGGAAGGGCTTGTCGAGCTTATATACAAAAAAATAAAAAACTATAAAATACACTAGATATGGAAACAAATTCATTTGTATGGATAGTCCATCAAGATAGGGTGGCGCCATCTATGGCGGAAAACTGAGACCTGACGTACTGGCAACGTCGAAAATAGGGTAGTTCTCTGGCTACCAGTGGACTGTCATTATAGTCAACTTTGACGGATATATATTTCCGATCTGGGGTAACCTTCTGAGCCCACGCATCCAGATCGTTCTTTACCACTTTGGCCATCATCGAGAGCAGTTGTCTTCTGGGAGTAATTGGTTTTTTTTTGGCGTGATTGAATTGCATTAGCAATGTGTTTCAAAATAACGACAAGCAAAGTGCAAGCTGTGAGCATGCTAAAACCAAAAAAAGCAAAACAAATAAAGCTTAATGTGCTATTTTATCTAGATATACAATACAACTTCAAACAAACAAAAA
The DNA here is from genome assembly GCF_016746365.2 of Drosophila yakuba. Taxonomy (NCBI): domain Eukaryota; kingdom Metazoa; phylum Arthropoda; class Insecta; order Diptera; family Drosophilidae; genus Drosophila; species Drosophila yakuba. Next base: position 1,072,335 of record NW_025048816.1, on the reverse strand, counting down.
ACTAGAACGACAAAGAAAAAAAGAACCCCCGCGACAAGTAGTAAAAGCCAAGGGAAAGAAAGAGCAGTTGTATTGTACTGGATGCCAGGCCTGAACGTAGGGTAAATATTTAATAACCCCGGTTAAAGAATTAGGAAGTGATTTTTGTTTTATTTTTTTTCTTTGGCGATTTTCATTTCGAAAAAAATCATAGCGTGTCACCTTGTGAGCAGTCCCATAGGCAAAGGTTAAGCGGAAAAGTAAGCCAGCATCCCATCGCCGTAGCAGTAGTCGTTTAACAATAGACCACCAAGAAAAAATGTAAAAAAAAAAAATTAGCTAGATGACGTCATAGAATGGTTCTTCGAAATCCCTAGCTTATCCCAAAAGCAATACCTGTGCCGCCTGCAATAAAACCAAAAGAGATTAAACAAAGAAGAAGTAACGAAAACGGAGCTGCTAGCCAGTGCAGGCGATATGACGTCGAGCTGCCCTGTTTAATAGGCTCATACTTTGGGACTAGTGCCATTCTACTCAGCGATATTTACCGATATCACCTGCTAGTTCGACCAAATTGTTTAAATCTTAAAATTATTCCATCTTGTTACTGTATAGGGATCATGAATTTGAAAATAAAGGCAATCAAATAAGAGAAAAATGTTGTTGAAGTGAACGGGTGAAAACTAATATATATAAAAAAAAGAAAGAAATCGCTAAAAAAAAAGTAGACTTATAATTCGCAGGCTAGATGCGCTTTAGAAGCTGAAGTAATTGTTTCGCATTAAAATTAGTTTTGTTTTGATTACCCCTTTCGTCTTTCGCATTGGAATTATGAATTTTTATACCCGTTACTCTTAGAGTAAAAGGGTATACTGGATTCGTTGAAGAGTATGTAACAGGCAGAAGGAAGTGTTTCCGACCATATAAAGTTATATATTCTCGATCAGGATCAATAGCCGAGTCGATCTGGCCATGTATTTCTGTCCGTCCGTATGAACGTCGAGATCTCAGGAACTACAAAAGGTAGAAAGTTGAGATTCATGTTGCCACGCCCACTCTAACGCCCACAAACCGCCCAAAACTGCCACGCCCACACTTTTGAAAAATGTTTTGATCTTGTTCATTTTTGTGTTGGTCTTGTAAATTTCTATTGATTTGGAAAAAAACTTTTTGAAACGCCCACTTTAACGCCCTCAAACCGCCCAAAGCTGCCACGCCCACACTTTTGAAAAATGTTTTGATATTTTTTCATTTTTGTATTGGTCTTGTAAATTTCTATCAATATGCCAAACAACTTTTTGTCACGTCCACTCTAACGGCCACAAACCGCCAAAAACTGTCAGTATTAAAGACTCTCCTTCGCACTTCCACTAACTGAGTAACGGGTATCAGATAGTCGGGGAACTCAACATAGTTTTACATACATGAAAACGAAGAATTTGGATTGACGTAATACAGCAATATACCTTCCCATGTTTCATTCTTATTATTAAATATGTCATTATTATTATTACTATTAATATATCATACTTATTAATTATTGAACTACAACTTTATATAAGATTGACCCAGTTCTTTTCCAGCAACATTTATCTCTTTGCCAATAAGTTACAATACTTATATATATATAGCTAATTTCTTTATATACATTTATCTATACATAACTAATTTTAAAACTAAAGATATAACGAGAAATGAAATAGGAATTTAGGTGAATTATGTCAAAAATATATACCAATAGAACTGAGATAGTTTATAAATTACTATGTTAATAAAAGGTAATCAAAATGAATTTTAGATAAATTTCTCCTTATCTGGGGGTCATGGAATAAGTAGAATGTAGTACTTCAAGGGATCCTAAGTGTAATTTGTAGGACCATAAGGATCATGAAAGGGTGGGAATTACGCAGACTGGCGTGATAGAAGAAGTGATGTTGGCAAGTGTATCCCTTATTTTTTCCCTCTTTAGTTTTTCTTTCTATTTTTATTCTAGCCTTTTCTGATCGTCCCCTTTTTTGTCCATAAAAAAAAGACGCGAATTTTAATTATTTTTCAATAGCAAACGAGCATTTTAACGTGGCTGTTCTTTCTTTTGCTGATCCCACCCAAGCCGACTAGAAATCCGAAATGCCGAGGACATACCGTGCTCCGCTAACATGTTAATATTCCACCAGCTCAGTCTCAATAGATCGTTATATGATACAAAAATAATTATGGCTCCCAAAAGTGAGGCCTAGCCTTGGCTGCCTCGTCAGAATTCAGAATAGTCATCAACATCGAACTGTGTGGAATTTTCGATTACCACTGGAGACTAAAATATGGTTCGAACATTTTCTTTTGTGGTCACTATTATAAGCAAATTGGTCTGAGTGAATGAGTTTATAGCGGCATCAGCTTACACGATTGAATTAACTTACATTAAATAAAGGTATTGTTTCGGGAGTGTAAGTTTAATATGCCGTCCCAAAAAAAAAGAACAGATATATAACGCTGGTTCCTGTGATTGGTCGTGGACATATGGGAAGACTTCTATATCTTGCCACGCAGGATAACAAGCGTTGTGCTTTTAGGGTATTAATGGATTAGAGCATACTTCTAAGTAAGGGTTCTACCTTATTAAATTATTTTCATTAGGTGCTTATAAATAATGTGCTTGAATGCTAACTTTTGTAGGCAGAATATATTTACTTGGATCTACTATTATTTAGCAGCGGCAGTACTTTATTCGTGTGTATTAGTTAGGTATTGCAGGTAGCACATGAATATATTATAATATAGTAGCAATAGTGCGATGCCAGACAAGGTATACAGGGGTTTCAGTTGGTTGCGAGCATTATTATCTTGGAAAAAAAAAAACGATGGATCAGTTGCATGTGCGAAATCGAATATAACCTCAATAGCTATACTATCTTGTTACGTTAATTTCTGATACACAATGTCAACAGAGTGATGATTATTAGACACGAAGATTATTTTAATTCCTGGAGATAAATTTTTGTTACAAACAAAAGAAAAAAAATACGACCAAAAATTGAAAATTGCCGCTCAATAGGCAGATTTATAATAAAAATATGTTAAAAAAAAATAATAATAATAATTAAATAAAAAATATAAATATATATATGTAATAAAAACTTACGGTAATGTTTGAAAATAACGCACCCGCAGGAGACAACTTGGTAATGACAAACGTTGACTGCTTTTTTGCTTGAAAGAAATTGAATACTCGGCTCAACTATTAGCAGCAAGTTGTGGTCATAGCTTTCATCGAGTTTGTTTCAATTGTAACGAACTGATTTTGTTTGTCTGCTCGCTGCGGAATACGTGCGGCTAGCTCAGTAGTGTTTGTACGTTACCAGTAATAACACTTGCAGTTTCGTTCTTGGATCTTTATTTGTGCTTGGACTTACAAAGAAATCTGATTATCCGGCCGTAGTGCTGGATTGTCCACCGGCCTCGTTCCGCTGTCTCGCCGCTCCTGTCGTCCTGAGTGGCGCGACCTTCGTTCTTGGGCGCTCGTCACTTGGGCTTAGAGTTGTTGTCTTACGCAGACTCACGGCAGCTAACGGTATCACGCCTTTTTGGATCGCACGGAAACACCTAGGCGATCGCCTGGTTCATGTTCGCGGTCTACAGTTCTCCGGGTCTACACCAAAATCCCTGCCGCTTATCCTGTGCCCTCCTTAGTTTGGCTTCGCCTGTTGGGTGCTTCTGGGCTACTCGTGCTTCGTCGTACTGGACCTCAGCTTCCTGCGTCTCAATTCGGAGACCTTCTTGTCCCGAACGTCTTGACGTAGCGATCTTTCTCCTTGTTGACTATCACGGCTGTAGCTCCTCTGCTGACTTCGTTCTAACGTTGTTGACTCGTACACTTGTTCTCCTCGACTGTCTGTCCCGCTTCCAGCGTTCGGCCTGTTTATATAGGCCTCCTCTAACGGTTCATCCCTTTGGTCTCCAGTCTTCGGATCCAAAGTCCACGATTTTACCGTTGGCCCGGTCCAAAGTTCGACTTGTCCCGTTATTTGCTTTTGAACCTGCTGACAAATGGTGATCCTTGGCCCACGCCACTTTACCAACCCTTGGCTTCCACTACCTTCTCCGCAGGTTGTAATGCCTTGCTTGGTCCTGTGACACCCTCTCTAGTTTCCTCCGCACAATCTCGAAGACCTCTCTCATCTTCTCAGCGTTTCCTTCCGGTGACTCTGGTTGCCTTCCCGTACCTAGCGTTTCTGTGTCATAGAGTGCGTTCGGTAGTCTTGGCTCGCGGCCCTGTGTCAAAAATGCCGGTAAGTAGCCTGTGGAATCTGAAACACTGGAATTCATAGCCAGCATGATTTCGGTCCATCTTTCATCCCAATTCCTCTGATTCTGTCCGGTAAACTGCGCTATCATTGTCTTCACAGTGCGGTTGGCTCTCTCCGTCGGATTCTCCTGTGGGGTATACGGCGCCGTAAGCTGCTGCTTTATCCCCATGTCGTTGAGGAACTTCTTAAAAGCCCGGCTCGTGAACTGCACGCCGTTGTCCGTAATCACGACCTTCGGTACTCCAAATCGTGAGACTATGCGTTCCCTGAACGCTTTCTGCAACTTTTTCGCCAAGGCTGTTCGCAAAGGCACCAACTCCGTCCACTTCGAAAACCTGTCGATCAACACCAACAACTTACTGTTTCCGTGCTTCGATCTTGGTAGTGGTCCGACGAAATCGGCGCACACTGTTGCTCAGGGTTCCTCAGGGATCTGTGTCAACATCTTTCCCGCCGCCTGCCGCTGATTCGGTTAGAACATTGCGCAGTCCTCGCATTTCCGAACGTAGGCCCTTGCGTCTCTCTGCATATCTGGCCAGTAGTACCGGGTTGCAAGCTGTGCAATCTTCTTCCGACTGCCTACATGACCGGCTGCTGGGGAATCGTAGTTTTCGCGCAAGACAGTTTCTCTCAGCTGCCGCGGAACACATAGCTTCCAGGTCACTTCTTCTTCATTCCCTGCTCCATGCGGAATCCTGTAAAGGACGCTGTCCTCCCACACGTAGTCTGGGAACTTTTGAGGCTGTGCTTTTATCCTTTCTCGCATTTCGTTGATCCAGCTGCACTCCAATTCGGCCTCCTTGTCCAGTGTTCCTCTCAGCATATCGGGTTTGCTGAGACCGACTGTGGCAGTGGCTGCCTCGACAATGCGTCTGCTACCACGTTCAACTGGCCTTTCCTGTATGCTACCTCGAAGTCGTACTGCTGCAGCTCCAACGCACGTCTGGCAATTCTTCCCGACGGGTTTTCTATGCTGTCCACTTCAGCGCCATATGATCCGTCACTACCTTAAAGTGGTAGGCCTCAAGGTGCGGCTTTAGCTTCCGAATAGCCCACACAATTGCCAAGCACTCCTTCTCTGTTTTCGAGTAGTTCTTCTCGGCTCCGTTTAGGGTCCGGCTGGAGTTTTTTTTTTTTTTTTTGTATCGCCTTACGGTAGGAAAATTAAAATCTTCTAAAGATACCACCTACCGTCCGTAGGTGGCATGCACGATTCATAACCCCTTATGCCTACGTACTAAAACAAAAACCTCCTCAGTCCTATAAACGCTCACCGGAACTGCCAGTCAAGGTAAGACTTCGATGAGCAGGATGTGAAGCCAGGTCGCTCTCCCTTCCTGATGCATTGGCCATGTAGCGCTCCTCCTTTCCACCCTTTAGTCGCCTTTTACGACAAGCCGGGAACGCTGAGGTAGTATTCTTATCCCGACACCTCACAGGAACACTCCTTCGGTGTTTTAATTGCCAGCTCTGTTGGCCGTCTCGTCGGCACGGACTCGTTTCATCATATTTATTATGATGCGGTGTCCCAGCTCCCAGTTATTTACATTCGCCGTCATCGCCGTGATCAATCCATTTGGACTAAGCGGGTCTCCAGTTAGCGCTTTCAGCTGTTCCCTCTCCGCCGAGAGCCTAGAACAGTGCATTAGCACATGTTCCGCGGTTTCCACCGCATCAATGCAGTATAGGCATTGGGCTGAGTCTACATGGCGGAAACGATGTAGGTAGGCCCGGAAGCAGCCATGGTCCGTGAGGAATTGCGACATGTGGTAGTCCAAAGTTTTGTGGCTGCACTGCGTCCATGCGTCTATCTCCGGGATGAGTTGGTAGGTCCACCTTCCCCGTTGCGACATTTGCCATCTCGTCTGCCACTTTTCAACCACCCGTTCGTAAGCCTCGTCCCGTGTAGCACCATTGCTGATGAGAACAAGAGCCTTGATCTCCAGATCGGCTGGTGGCATGCCTGCCAGAACTAATGCTGCATCCTGAGATATCGTTGTAAAGCCTCTTATTAGCCTAAGGGCCATCGACCTTATCACCATCCGCGCTCCATTTAAGTATGAGCCTTTCTTTGTGGCGTCACTCAAAATTGGCGCAGTGTATAGGAGCGTTGCCTTTGCTACGGTTACCAGTAGCCTCCTGGCTGGGTCTCTGGGGCCTCCCACGTTGGGCATAAGTCGAGATAAGGCTGCCGATGTGATGGCTGCCTTTCTGCTAGCGTATTTAGCATGATCCTTGAAAGATGGCCTGTGGTCTATGAGGACTCCGAGGTACTTCAAGGACTCAGCTGAAGACACCTGGGTTCCGCTGACTGAGACTTGCATGCTCTCCACCTTTTTCCTGTTGCTTAATAGGACAGCTTCAGTTTTATGTGCCGCTATTGCTAGTCCAGCTTTCTCAAACCAGTCGATGGCCGCTCTAATTGTTGAGTTGCACTTCTCCTGGGTTTCCATAATCGTTTTGGCGACTGCAGTTATAGCCACGTCATCTGCGAAGCAGTGCAGCTCAGCTCCTGAGGGCTTCGTGATTGACAGTATACCATCGTACATGATGTTCCACAGTATCGGTCCAAGTACAGATCCTTGTGGAACACCAGCCGAGACTCGGTAACTTTTCGGTCCATTTTCCGTATCATACCAGAGGATACGATTTTTAAAATAGCTGCCTACAGCGATCCTTAGGTACTCCGGGATATCCATCGTGTACATAGCATCGAGGATTAAAGGCCATCTTGCCATGTTAAATGCGTTTTTAACGTCCAGCGTGACAATCGCACAGTATTCTTTTTTGCCACCTAGCCATCTGTCGCCCTCGAGCGCGTTCTTGGCAATGTTTCTCACTGCCGTGAGTGCGTTGAGGGTACTCTTTCCCTTTCGAAAACCATATTGGTGGCTGCTTAGACCGTTTGTGCTCTCGGTTACCGCCTCTATTCGGGCATATAGGATGCGCTCAAATAGGTTTCCTACTATGTCCAGAAGGCATAGTGGGCGGTAGCTGACTGCAGCTTGTGCTGAACCTTTCCCTTTAGGCAACAGTACCAGCTTCTGGCAGTTCCACCTTGCTGGAAAGACTCCGTCTAGGAGGCACTGCTGAAAGGTGTCCCTGATGATGTCCGCTCTAGACAACGCCACTGTTTTACGACTACTCCCGGAATGCCATCAAGTCCAGGGGCTTTGTTAGCCTTGATTCGCCTTGCTGCCTCCACAACCTCCTGTGCAGTGATGCTCGGCAAGTCGGAGACTGGAGCTGCGGCGATTGGCTGCCATGTGGTCGACTGCATCGGAAAAAGCTCTGCAACGATGTTGGCCAGGACATCAGGATCCGAAGGGGGGACATCTCTCTTCCGCAGTTTGTTGCTTACCAGCTTATAGGCCAGACCCCAGGTGTCGTCGTCTACGCTATTCAGCAGATTCTTGTAGGCCTGTGCCTTGGCCACCGAGATTCCGTGCTTGAACGCGGTTCGTTTGGCTTTAAAAGCTTCCAGAAGCTCCGTTTGATGGGGGCTACCTCTGGCTCGTTGTGCTATCCTCCTAGCCATGAGGCATTCCGATCGCATCTGTTGAAGGACGGGGCTCCACCAGTATACGGGGGGCTTACGCTGCACCTTTTTTTTGCGAGGCATTGTCGCATCGCACATTGCTACGAGTATTTTCATAAGCTCCGCCGCCATTGTCTCTGCGTCACCCGTTGGGATTAGTAGGGTATCGATCTGATATTGCAGCATATCCCTATCGAAATTCCTGGTATCCCATGCTTGCCCCAGTGATCTTCTCGGTTGACTTCTGATTGTGCCAGTCGAAGAGACGTTAAAAGTGATCAGAGCGTGATCGCTCAGCGTTACCACGTCCAGTACCGTCCAGCTTGAGTTAGCCACTAGGCCTCTGCTGACAAAAGTGACGTCAATAAATGAGGTTCCCCTGTCATTATTAAACGTGGGCACGCGGCCGTCTTTCTGCAAGGTCAGGTCCAGCATCATCATAGCATCTATCACCGCTCTGCCTCTGGGATTGGATACCCTGCTGTCCCATTCGACTGCCCAGGCATTAAAGTCCCCAGCAATAATTGTCGAACAGCGCCCTCTCGCATGATTGACAAGAGTGTTCAGCATCTCCTCGAATTGGTCAGTGCTGTCGCTAGGTGGAGCGTAGCAGCTATAAATATGCACTCCCTTCACCCTGGCATATGCTAAACCGCGCATCGGCAGGTAAGCCCGTTCCTGGATGTGGAGAGGGCTGCAACACTTTAAGGCCGCTTTGCCTGACTCGTCCAGGATCATCGAAGGGTTTCCAAATCCCGGCTGATAGGGCTCGCTTAAGAGCATGATGTCTATGCTGCGCTCCGCCGCAGTATGAGCCAGGAGGCTCTGAGCAGCTGAAGTATGAAATGACCCTTTCGTCATCTTCTGTGTCCTGTGTGAGGATTGCGCCAATCCCGTAGTCACTGGCGATCTTTTGCAGGATGAACATTTTCCCGAAGTCGGGGCACACCAAAACTGGGTCGGTATCTAATCTGGCTTTTACCTCCTCGAAGGCTTGCTGGTGGTCCTGTGACCATGTCCACTTGGTACCCTTGCGGAGGAGGTCGTTGAGTGGCCTCACAATGCGCGCGAAGTCAGGCACGAAACGTCGGTACCAAGATGCGACTCCAAGGTATTGCTTCAGCTCTCGGACCGATGACGGTGGTTCTAGCTGGGCTATGGCTGCTACCTTCTCTGGGTCCGTGCCTATCCCTTGGCTTGTGACGCGGTGCCCTAGGTACAGAAGTTCTTGTTTGAAAAACTGGCATATCTCCGGGTTTATTTTCAAGTTCGCTTTCTTTAAGCGACGGAATACCTCTCTGATGTTTTTGTTGTGTTCCTCTATAGTGCGACTAATCACGATGATGTCGTCTTTATACGCAAATTCATGTGGCGGCATTTCCGGTCTAATCACCTGATCCAGGGCCAGTTGAAATGTGGCCGACGCGGAGTGTAACCCAAATGGCATCACTCTCCATTGGAACAGCCCTTTCCCTGGTACCGTGGAGGCCGTGAAGCCCCGGCTTGACTCTTCCAGCGGTATTTGCCAATACCCATCCTTTATGAAGCGCGCCTCCCTTAGTTGGTTGAGGATGTAGTTTATCCGTGGCATCGGGTAGGCATCCTTTATAGATTTCGTGTTTATCTGCATAATCGTGACTTCAGTCCACGCATAGTCTCCATTTTCCCGTTTTCTTCTTTACCATGACTATGGGTGAGCTGTACGGGCTCCTTGAATGCTCTATCATCCCCATTTCCAGAAGTTCGTCCACCTTCGCGTTGATCTCCCCCTGAATCTTTGGATTCTTGGGGTAGTATCTCTGCTTAATTGGTTTATCATTCTTCATGGTTATTGTGTGCTAGGCTATGCTCGATGTTCCGGTCATGGAGTGAAACTCCGCGAGCTCTGTTTCCTGGAATTTGTTCATGTCGTCCTCTTCGCCGTCCTTTTGGACTACTGCGACCGACAACTTCTCCTCGAGCCACCCGTTGCGTCTGCCTCTGGCCGGTATTCGGATTTCGTGCCCGGCGCACTTGATCTCGGCCCCAACGCATTCCCTATCCCTGGTAATATTATCAGGCTCATAACGAGTCGCCTGTTGCCGAACTTCACTTCCATTTCGAGCTTTGCGTTGATTTCGCCGCACCTTCCCTCTGCCAACCTAACCTGCCGTCGTATCCTTGTAATCGCTCCACGGGCAGCCAGCTTGCCCGCCACCTCTTCACTTATGAAGCTTGCTGTTGCCCCGTTGTCGATCGTAGCCTTGTACGTGTTCCCACCGATCGTTACCGCTGCGGACAACTGCTGCTCCTCCTCGATTAATTTTCCGGTTAGTTTGGAGAGGCGGCACCCTGCGACCTCTGCTCGCCTCTCTGCGGCTGAGATCGCTGCCCATTTCCCGCTCTTTGGCAGCATTCCGTTCTTCGGAATCCTATTTTTCCGCACATCCAGTAGAACAGCAGCCTCTGTTGTCGGCAGCCCAATGGTCATGTCCACCGCACCCCAATGGTCATGTCCACCGCACCTGCGACAAGCTTCTTGTGGGTTGGCAACATGGGTTGGGTGTTGACCCGAGTTGCCCGCAAGAGTCGTTCCAGTGTGTCTCTGGGTGGTGACTGGCGGCCTCCATAAGGTTGTGTTATGACGCCCAGACTGACCCGGGGTAAATCGTGCCCACTGTTCCTGGGACTGCGTGCCTAGCTCTCCTGAGTCCTCACACCTTCTACACGTGACGTGTGTATTTTCGGCTTGACAGATGCTCCATCCACCATGGCAAAACTAATTGATCCGTCTCTGCGTAGTAGTCTGCAAGGGCCTTTTGCATGTCCTCTGTCCTTTCAGACAGCGATATGCGCAACTTCTGTGCAACATATGCGAAATCTTCCTTTTTGAGACGGTAGATCCCATACTGCTTTGTTTGTGTCTACTGCCGGGATAATCACGTTATTCACGTGATTCTCTCTCCTACAGAGTTCTCCGGGTCTACACCACAATCCCTGCCGCTTATCCTGTGCCCTGCTGAGTTTGGCTTCGCCTGTTAGGTGTTTCTGGGCTACTCGTGCTTCGTCGTACTGGACATCAGCTAGCTGCGTCTCAATTCGGAGACCTTCTTGTCCCGAACGTCTTGACGTAGCATCTTGCTCCTTGTTGACTACCACGGCTGTAGCTTCTCTGCTGACTTCGTTTTAACGTTGTTGACTCGTACACTTGTTCTCCTCGACTGTCTGTCCCGCTTCCAGCGTTCGGCCTGTTTATATAGGCCTCCTCTAACGGTTCATCCCTTTGGTCTCCAGTCTTCGGATCCAAAGTCCACAATTTTACCGTTGGCCCGGTCCAAAGTTCGACTTGTCCAGTTATTTGCCTTTGAACCTGCTGACTCTTCAAACTCTCTTTTCAATAAGTCCGGAGTCTTCACCCTCTCTCTCTCACCATTTCCCGAGTCTCAAAACTCTCTTCCTCCAGAGTCTCCAAACTCTCTTTCTCCAGCCCAGAGTCTCCAAACTCTTTTTCTCCGGGCTTCACACTGCCGTTACTACGCTTTGCCTTGTTGCGTAACTGGCAACGGCCAGCCCTCCTTATGCGATCAACATCCGCATTTGTGCGGAGTTTCAACTTCTCACACAATGTAAAGGCTCGAAATCATAAAGTTTGTCCAGTTTGTAAAGTAGACTTACGCACCGAAGGTGAAAGCGAAAATACTAGTAGGCCAGCCAGTGGCCTGGGTAGGTCTCAAAACGATTTAAGTCAGGAATTAACAGAGAATTGTTAGAATTGAGAATTGAATCAAATATGTCGATTGATGACTTTATATATAGAGTAGAAGCACTAACGTTTCAAAACCTTAATGGTAACTTCGATCTTTTATCTTTCAGACCTTTAAAGCAATTCCAATCTACAGAATCCAACATGCCTGATAAGAGCACTTCACTAGCGGTACAACAATCCCTACGTCCAGCCTCTGTAATGGGCAGAAGATCTTGCACACGCCTTCGTGAAAATTACAAAAGAATTAAAAATGAAAAGCAGGCTCTGATCTCTGCCATCGTAGGTCACGACGTACGACCATATGCAGAAATTATTATACTAGGAAAGCAGATGATAGGATTAATGGATACAGGTGCATCCATCAGTTGGATAGGAGGAGACTTTGCTAGATAAGTATTTAACCGAAATATAACTTATAAACCAGTGTCATCAAATGTTCCCACTGCCGATGGTCAGCTGCAGGGTATAACTGGAAAACTCGTATCGGGGAGCAACAAAGACCCTTAACTTTTATATTGTTCCTTCACTTGTTCAGCCGTTATATCTAGGCATTGATTTTTGGACTGAATTTAAAATTTTTCCTTTCCGTCCAAGGCTTGGCGATATCCAGCCTAGCAGGTGAAGATAACAAGGCAGCTGATACTATCACGCAACGCGAGCTGACGGCGGATCAGCGTAATCAATTAGAAAAGGCCGATCAATTATTTCCTTCATTTTTAGAAAAGGGTCTAGGGAAAACAAACTTGTTGCATCACGAAATAGATTTAAGCAGCGCCATTATCCGGTTTCGCCGGCGATCAAAAAATTCATGTATGAGGAAATAGATCGCCTGATCGGCCTTGGAGTCATTGAAGAATTTAAAGTTCCTGGTCCTCGCCAGTGGTGATCGTTAGAAAGCCAGGCAAGGTGCGCCTTTGTATCGACTGCCGAAAAGTCAATATGGTGTCACGGAAGGATGCTTATCCCATGCCTCTAACTAGTCTTGACCTCAAAGATGCGTATTGGCAAATACCTCTTGAGCCTGAATCCAGAGACAAAAAAGCCTTTACAGTGCCTGGCAGGCCCCTGTATCAATTTAAGGTTATGCCTTTCGGCTTGACCAATGCTCCATCCACCATGGCAAAACTAATGGATCGTATAATTCCAGCCTACCTTAGAAATTAGGTATTCATTTATCTTGATGACCTTCTTATAATTTCCGACACCTTCGAACGGCATACAAATGTTCTTAAGGAAATTGCTGAGGCCTTGGCTAAAGCGGGTCTCACTATTAATGCACAAAAAAGTAAGTTCTGTGTGCATGAAGTTCAGTATTTGGGTCATATTATCGGCCAACTTCGCCGATTATTAGGCATGACTGGGTGGTACAGTAAGTTTATAGAGTGTTAGTTGTGAATCCATTTCAAAGCCCTCGATATATTCGGTAAAATGTTCAATGTTAAATATTAATAAATTAATTTTTTGTTCTTTATTCAAAGAATTGGACTGGTTGTTAATTATTTCTATGCCATTATTGAGACTGTCATTAACGTGGTTTAGAGAGCTGATCTGTACTGCGTCTTGTGATGGAGTAGAAATTTGTTGTTCAATATGTTGCCTGTCGTCTTCGTCTAGTGTGCCAAAGAGATATTTTAGTGTGGAACCTACAAAGTTAACCAGTCCTCCTCCTCCTTTTTATTTTAATTTCTTTAATCATCTGGGTATCATAAGTAGGTGTGTCTGCGTAAAGAAGGATGTTAGCCGGTATCTGTCTGGTTGTGTTATGTTTAGTCTTGTGGTTGTATATTGTTGGAAGGGCTTGTCGAGCTTATATACAAAACAATAAAAACTATAAAATTCACTAGATATGGAAACAAATTCATTTGTATGGGTAGTCCATCAAGATAGGGTGGCACCATCTATGGCGGGAAACTGAGACCTGACGTACTGGCAACGTCGAAAATAGGATAGTTCTCTGGCTACCAGTGTACTGTCATTATAGTCAACTTTGGCGGATCTATATTTCCGATCTGGGATAACCTTCTGAGCCCACGCATCCAGATCGTTCTTTACCACTTTGGCCATCATCGAGAGCAGTTGTCTTCTGGGAGTAATTGGTTTTTTTTGCCGTGATTAAATTGCATTAGCAATGTGTTTTAAAATAACGACAAGCTAAGTGCAAGCTGGGAGCATGCTAAAACCAAAAAAAGCAAAACAAATAAAGCTTAATGTGCTATTTTATCTAGATATACAATAAAACTTCAAACAAACAAAAAAATAGAACGACAAAGAAAAAAAACCCACCCGACAAGCCAAGGGAATGAAAGAGCAGTTGTATTGTACTGGATGCCAGGCCTGAACGTAGGGTAAAGATTTAATAACCCCGGTTAAAGAATTAGGAAGTGATTTTTGTTTTATTTTTTTTCTTTGGCGATTTTTCTTTTCGAAAAAAAATCATAGCGTGTCACCTTGTGAGCAGTCCCATAGGCAAAGGTTAAGCGGAAAAGTAAGCCAGCATCCCACCGCCGTAGCAGTAGTCATTGAACAATAGACCAGCAAGAAAAAATGTAAAGAAAAAAGAAAGAAGAAAGAAAGCTCTACTATGTTTATAAGCCCACTCGTAAAACTGAAGTCGAAGCTGCTGGCTGCGCCAGCGCATTAAACATTTTGGATCGAACCTCTCGTTTTTTTTCTTTTGGTGGAAATTTCCCAGTCTTAATTTTGTAACAAATTTTCTTCGGGAAAACTCTCCCGATTTTTCATGGCTCCCGAACAGGGACTACGGCTAACATTTATTTAATTTTTGCGTGCGAAAAAACGAACAATGTAGTGAATTATCCGTCGTCTCGGCACTTGTTCTGTTTTTTCTCTATTGTTGGCAAATAACCTAGCTGGTGGAATTCGGCGAATTTTTTGGATTTGGCGACATTTCAGACATTTGGAGTGGAAAAGGAAAGTCATTGGAAATTATGCCAAATATTAACCTGGTATTCTGTGCCAAAAATTAAAAATAGTAAGCATTCCACTTTTTGTGTGTATTGTGTGCGTTAATAATTCTTGGCATATGTGGTAAATTGGAAAACCAATTTAAATCCCAAACAAACCACCACCCCCAAATAAAACAAGAGAGAACGCTATAGTCGAGTTCCCCGACTATCTGATACCCGTTACTCAGTTAGTGGAAGGGAGAAGGAGAGTCTTAAACACAGTTTTTGGCGGTTTGTAGGCGTTAGAGTGGGCGTGGCAAAAAGTTTTTTGGCAAATCGATAGAAATTTACAAGACCAATACAAAAATGAAAAAATTTCAAAACATTTTTCAAAAGTGTGGGCGTAGCAGCTTTGGGCGGTTTGTGGGCGTTAGAGTGGGCGTGGCAAAAAGTTTTTTGGCAAATCGATAGAAATTTACAAGACAAATACAAAAATGAAAAAATATCAAAACATTTTTCAAAAGTGTGGGCGTGGCAGTTTTGGGCGGTTTGTGGGCATTAGAGTGGGCGTGGCAACATGAATCGACAAACTTGCGCTGCGTCTATGTCTTTGGAGTCTGTATGCTTAATCTCAACTTTGTAGCTTTTGTAGTTCCTGAGATCACAGCGTTCATACGGACGGACAGACAGACGGACAGACGGACAGACGGACATGGTCATATCGACTCGGCTATTGGTCCTGATCAAGAATATATATACTTTATATGGTCGGAAACCCTTCCGTCTGCCTGTTACATACTTTTCAACGAATCTAGTATACCCTTTTACTCTACAAGTAACGGGTATAAATATATAAAAGTGAACTGCCTTTGACAAAACTTATGGTGTTAATTTCTGTGAAAATTTGGAGAAATTTATGTGCGTTAAATACATACTGCAAAAGTTCAGTAAACCTACATACATACATATGCATAACGCCAGTTTTCCGCCAATTCTGTTTCCCTTTTGTGCAGTTGCAGAGCAGTTATTTGTCTGCTATATACACGGTGTCAGTGGCCAACCATATATACCTCGCACATTGGTTTTTTTTCAGCAGTACATACTGTGGCAGTGGCTCTCAAACCGTTCATAGTGGAAAATTTCTGCAAAACTTGGCAGTGAATTTAAGCCGTGCTCACATTTGTATGTACATCTATGCATTTGCGTGAACATTAATTCGATTTATAGTGAGATATTTGGCCTTAGAAAATTGTATTACATTTTTTGAATTTCGGCGGTGTTTGTGGGCCTATTTAACCCGAATGGTATCCACTTAAATATTTCGGACAGTTTATGTGTCATAAAATTCAAATTTTGTGCATTTTCGGTTTTGGTTTTACCCATCATCGGTACATACAAACTACACATTTTGTGCATTTCGGTGGTTCTTCGTCACAGTTAACCCTCATATAACCCAATAAAATTTATGGTTGAATTTGAATTTGGAAATCAAGTTTTTATATTTGGGCATCGATTAAAAATTGGTTTCGCGCTCATTTACGTGTGTGATTTAACCCTTGTTACGGAAATTTACTAGTATTTGGATTATTTTTATTTATTCCGATTCATTTAAAAAATGGAAAAATAAAAGGAAGTATCGGCAAAGCTTAATTCTAAAATAAAAGTGGCTATGCACAAACACGATAGGGTTATGAGTGATATTGGACGTATGAAAACTGCATTTGAGGAAAAACTATTTCGTTCGATAGTTATACCCGTTACTCGTAGAGTAAAAGGGTATACTAGATTCGTTGAAAAGTATGTAACAGGCAGAAGGAAGCGTTTCCGACCATATAAAGTATATATATTCTTGATCAGGATCTATAGCCAAGTCGATCTGGCCATGTCCGTCTGTCCGTCCGTCTGTCCGTCTGTCCGTCTGTCCGTCTGTCCGTCCGTCCGTCTGTCCGTCTGTCTGTCCGTATGAACGTCGAGATCTCAGGAACTACAAGAGCTAGAAAGTTGAGATTAAGCATACAGACTCCCAAGACATAGAAGCAGCGCAAGTTTGTCGATTCATGTTACCACGCCCACTCTAACGCCCACAAACCGCCCAAAACTGCCACGGCAACACTTTTGAAAAATGTTTTAATATTTTTTAATTTTTGTATTGGTCTTCTAAATTTCTATCGATTTGCCAAAAAACTTTTTGCCACGCCCACTCTAACGCCCACAAACCGCCCAAAGCTGCCACGCCCACACTTTTAAAAAATGTTTTGATATTTTTTCATTTTTGTATTAGTCTTGTAAATTTCTATCGATTTGCAAAAAACTTTTTGCCACGCCCACCCTAACGCCCACAAATTGCCAAAAACTGTCAGTGTTTAAGACTCTCCTTTGCACTTCCACCAGCTGAATAACGGGTATCAGATAGTCGGGGAACTCGACTATAGCGTTCTCTCTTGTTTTCAACTGGAATACCGAATGCAACTTCTCGAAACATATTGAGAAAAATTAATGGATATTCAGTCAGACATTGATGTGCTAAACCCAGGAAATAATTTAAGAGCGTCTGTCGAGTATATGTCTGTCGAGTATATGTGCATAATCACAAAGGCTTTATATCGGTCCGCAATGAGTCGAGTCGAGGCTCCGAGACTTAGTCACGGGGATAACAGTGGGTTTCGTCCTATTTACCAAAAATGAATTTGCCCAAATTCAGTGGAAAACATTCCGACTTTAAAAATTTTATGTCTTTTTGAGAGCTTAGTGCATAATGA
Source organism: Drosophila yakuba (assembly GCF_016746365.2). NCBI lineage: Eukaryota > Metazoa > Arthropoda > Insecta > Diptera > Drosophilidae > Drosophila > Drosophila yakuba. Next base: position 1,055,104 of record NW_025048816.1, on the reverse strand, counting down.
CCCGTCTCTAACAAATATCGAAAAATTCAACCATTTGCTGACATGTCTAATAGACGATGCATTAGGAACTGTCAAGGCGTTTCAAATTTCGGATTTAAATTATGAGAAGGCATTGGCTAGTCTGAAAAACGTTTACGACAATAAATGCTTGATTTTTTTTGACACCATTTCTCAATTGTTTAACCTTCCTCAAGTATCGAAACCATCTTGAGGCTTGAGGTCCCTTATTGACGAAATATCGGCCTTTATTCGTCATTACAGTCGTTGGGTGGTGAAAAGGACATAAATAACGCAATTTTTATTCACATTGTCCAAGGTAGATCACACTACAAAATCCCGATTTGAAGAACAGCTTGATTATAACACGCTACCGACATGGTCCGATTGTGCGATTCAATTGAATCGAAGATATCAACATCTAGCTGCTGAGGAGTCAACCAAAAGTAAAGGGAAGCTTAGCCAAGCTTCCAATAAGGGATATTCCAAATCCTCCTTCTCATGCACACAGACAGACCGCAGACCGGATTCAAAGTGTCGATATAGCTCAGCCAGAAATCACAGTTTAGGCAGTTGTCAACCTTTCATGTCTTTATCGGTGATTCAGCGGTTCGATTTTACAAAACACAATCGGTTGTGCATAAATTGCTTAAATCCAGGTCATCCAGTGAAGAAGTGCAAAGCAACAAAGTGTCGTGTTTGCTCTAAGCCTCACAACACACTTCTTCACAGATACGGGGTAGAGCAGCAGCCATTTTCGTCGGGATCAGTTCCTCAAGTGCATGTCCAGGCACCTTCAGTAGCAGTTGATCATAATAATCAAGCCCATTCTTGTCATGTTGCTAGTACTGACCAAGTTATTCTTGCTACTGCTGTCGTTAAAGTACGGTATTGATTTTGACAGTTTCAATTAGCACGAGCGCTGTTAGATTCAGGATCTCAAATCAATTTTATGGCAGAGGACTTAGCACAGCGTTTGCGGTTACACAGGCAAGAATCATATCTAAATATCACTACTGTAGGGAAAAACGACACGGTAGTACGGCACAAAGTTCACACGTCAATTCATTCTCGCGTCAATGCTCATAGTTTCGTTACCAATTTTTGGGTGTTAAGATCAATTTCATCTTATCAACCCGATCACGAAGTCAATTGTGCCCAATGGAGAATTTCGGCAAACATTATACTGGTAGACCCTCGCTTTCACAAGCCTGCAAAAGTGGACTTACTGATTGGCGCAGAATCCTTTTTCGATCTTTTGAGCGTAGGCCAAATAAAATTGGGTTCTGAACATCCTTCACTTTAGAAAATTTTACTAGGATGGATTGTTTCTGGAAAGTTCACTCAACGCGCATCGAAGAACGCTCAGGTATGCAGCGTCTTTGGCAATGAAAATGTAAGTTCTCTCGACTCTCTGTTGGAACGATTTCGGGAATTGGAACACGTTCCTGAGAGATCAAAGGCTGCTTATACAGCTGAACAACTTGCTTCCGAGCAGCACTTTGAGCAAACCGTACATAGGCTTTCGTCTGGTCGTTTTGAGGTGAAGTTGCCATTTAAAAAAAAGAGAGAACGCTATAGTCGAGTTCCCCGACTATCTGATACCCGTTACTCAGCTAGTGGAAGGAAGAAGGAGAGTCTTAAACACAGTTTTTGGCGTTTTGTAGGCGTTATAGTGGGCGTGGCAAAAAGTTTTTTGGCAAATCGATAGAAATTTACAAGACCAATACAAAAATGAAAAAACTTCAAAACATTTTTCAAAAGTGTGGGCGTAGCAGCTTTGGGCGGTTTGTGGGCGTTAGAGTGGGCGTGGCAAAATGAATCGACAAACTTGCGCTGCGTCTATGTCTCTGGAGTCTGTATGCTTAATCTCAACTTTCTAGCTTTTGTAGTTCCTGAGATCACAGCGTTCATACGGACGGACAGACAGACGGACAGACGGACATGGTCATATCGACTCGGCTATTGGTCCTGATCAAGAATATATATACTTTATATGGTCGGAAACCCTTCCTTCTGCCTGTTACATACTTTTCAACGAATCTAGTATACCCTTTTACTCTTCGAGTAACGGGTATAAAGATCCGAGTGTCTTAGGCTTATCCTTCGAATCGACAAAGCGCAGATTTCTTGCATTGGAACGCAAGCTTGCAAATAATCGCGAGTTACATGACATGTATAAGGTATTTATGAGAGAGTATCTTAACCTTGGACACATGTCACTGCTTCCAACACCTTCTCCAGAGAAACACTATTACATTCCACATCAATGTGTCTTGAGACCTGATAGTAGCACCACAAAGTTGCGAGTTGTTTTTGACGCTTCAAGCAACTATTCAGAGGGAGCTTTACGCCATTCTGGCAAGATTTCGTTTGCACAAATATGCCTTGACGGCGGATATCTCAAAGATGTATAGGCATGTTGACATTGCAAATGAAGATAATGATTTCCAACTTATCGTGTGGAGGGAAAAATCAACGCAAGCTCTCCAAACCTATCGCCTCAACACTGTCACTTATAGGACAGCCTCTGCTCCGTTTCTGGCCATCCGCTGCCTCTGAGCTATCAAAAATTTACGCTGAGTCACATCCTGTTGCATCACAGGTGATTTCAAGCGACTTCTATGTCGACGATATGCTCACAGGAGCGAACAGTATTGAAGAGTTGGAGGTAATTCGCAAAGAAGTGACGAAGGTTTTGGAGTAAGGGGGTTTTCATCTAGCCAAATGGGCAACAAATCACCCAAGTTTGATGACCAACCAGGGTTCAGAAAAACCGTCAAAATGATGCGTTTCATTATTGCTTGGAGGATTCGTTTCAGTCCTTCCCACAAACTAAACGCAACATTTTGTCCGTCACAGCTCGTTTGTTTGACCCTTTGGGATTATTATGTCCATTGATTACACGAGCAAAACTCTTTCTTCAGGAACTGTGGCGACAGAAATTAGATTGGGACGAATCGGTTCCCATGAACTTGCATACCAGTTTGAACGAATTTAAGCAGAACTTAGCAATTAACAAGATCTCCATTCCTCGATATATCTGTCTGTCTGGCTATGACACTGTTCAAATCCACGGATTTGCTGATGCATCGAGCCACGCCTAAAGAACAGATATATACGCTGGTTCCTGTGATTGGTCGTGGATATCAGGGAAGATTTCAATATCTTGCCACGCAAGATAACAAGCCCTGTGCTCTTAGGGTATTAATGGATTAGAGCATACTTCTAAGTAAGGGTTCTACCTTATTAAATTATTCTCATTCGGTGCTTATAAATAATGTGCTTGAACTTGAACAAATAATGAACTTTCGTAGGCAGAATATATTTACTTGGATCGACTATTAGTTAGCAGCGGCAGTACCTCAATAGCTATACTATCTTGTTACGTTAATTTCTGATACACAATGTCAACAGACTAATGATTACTAGACACGAAGATTATCCTGATTCCCGGAGATAATTATATGGTACAAACAAAAGAAAAAAAATACAATCATAAATTGAAGTATGCAGCTCAATAGGCAGATTTATAATAAAAATATGTTTAAAAAAATAATAATAATAATAATAAAATAAAAAATATAAATATATATATGTAATAAAAACTTACGGAAATGTTTGAAAATAACGCACCCGCAGGAGACAACTCGGTAATGACAAACGTTGACTGCTTTTTTGCTTGAAAGGAATTGAATACTCGGCTCAACTATTAGCAGCAAGTTTTGGTCATACTCGTAGCTTTCATCGAGTTTGTTTTAATTGTAATGAAGTGATTTTGTTTGTCTGCTCGCTGCGGAATACGTGCGGCTAGCTCAGTAGTGTTTGTGCGTTACCAGTAATAACACTTGCAGTTTCGTTCTTGGATCTTTATTTGTGCTTGGACTTACAAAGAAATCTGATCATCCGGCCGTAGTGCTGGATTGTCCACTGGCCTCGTTCCGCTGTCTCGCCGCTCCTGTCGTCCTGAGTGGCGCGACCTTCGTTCTTGGGCGCTCGTCACTTGGGCTTAGAGTTGTTGTCTTACGCAGACTCACGGCAGCTAACGGTATCACGCCTGTTTGGATCGCACGGAAACACCTAGGCGATCGCCTGGTTCAAGTTCGCGGTCTCCTACAGAGTTCTCCGGGTCTACACCAAAATCCCTGCCGCTTATCCTGTGCCCTCCTTAGTTTGGCTTCGCCTGTTGGGTGCTTCTGGGCTACTCGTGCTTCGTCGTACTGGGCCTCAGCTTCCTGCGTCTCAATTCGGAGACCTTCTCGTCCCGAACGTCTAGACGTAGCGATCTTTCTCCTTGTTGACTATCACGGCTGTAGCTCCTCTGCTGACTTCGTTCTAACGTTGTTGACTCGTACACTTGTTCTCCTCGACTGTCTGTCCCGCTTCCAGCGTTCGGCCTGTTTATATAGGCCTCCTCTAACGGTTCATCCCTTTGGTCTCCAGTCTTCGGATCCAAAGTCCACGATTTTACCGTTGGCCCGGTCCAAAGTTCGACTTGTCCAGTTATTTGCCTTTGAACCTGCTGACTCTTCAAACTCTCTTTTCAATAAGTCCGGAGTCTTCACCCTCTCTCTCTCTCCATTTCCCGAGTCTCCAATTTCTCTTCCTCCAGAGTCTCCAAACTCTCTTTCTCCAGCTCAGAGTCTCCAAGCTCTCTTTCTCCGGGCTTCACACCGCCGTTACTACGCTATGCCTTGTTGCGTAACAGGCAACGGCAGGCCCTCCCTATGCGATCACCATCCGGATTTGTGCGGAGTTTTAACTCCTCATATCTCCCCATTTCTTCGGGAAAATTCGTTCCGTTCTCGTCTTCTCGCCATCTGGTCACACTTCTTGCCATCGATCGATTGTTGTCGATAACTTTCGTTGGTGCGGCGTTGCCACTCGATGACCATATTGATTCCATAGTGTGACCCGTCATGTGCTGTTTTTTTTCGATGTTTCTGCCCATCGAGTGCCGATCGACCGCCTTGTGATCGGGGCGCCCCTTCCCTAAGCTTTGATGACTATAAACAAAATTTTGGCGGTAATTTGGAATATAAACAAAATGTTTCATCCTTGTAATTCTTGACTTTCTTTCCTGCAGACTTATTTGGCGTGCCTTGCGGTACTGCTGTACCGCCCCTCCCCTTTCCTCGGGAGTATGGCGGTTCCTTGGTCCGGTGGTTGTTGAGGCAGGGTTCTGGTGCGCTCGCGGTCCGTTTCCGTTGACTCTCTCCCTTGGCCTGACGCTAGAACGGTTGCTGCATATGTAATCTGCACCTGTTGACTCTCGCCCTTTCCTGACACTAGAACGGTTGCCGAGCCTAGTCCGTTCTCGGGTGCTGTCACTCTCAACTTCCCGTCGTTTGTGCCTTACTCTTCCCTGGTGGTGGTAGTCGCGGCAATACTCTGGTTCGCTCGCGGTCCGCAGCCGTTGACTCTCGCATTGACCTGACGCTGTAATGGTTGTCGGACTCGCAGTCTGCATCCGTCGACTCTCGCCTCGGCCTGACGCTAGTACGGCTGCCGAACCCAGTCCGTTCTCGGGTGTTGTCGTTCTCCTGCATGCCTTCCCTGCTTCCTTCCGATGGATCCGAATCCACGTTCCTGTCAACATTCTCCTCCTGATCCTGCTGTTTTAGGTCGCTGACATGTACCGTGCATTTATTTTTGTTCTTCCGGTGACGAATCTTACGTATCACTGGCAATATAAAATCCACAATTTGGTACGGTCCATCGAACCTCGGAGCTAGTTTGGCCGCAAACTCTTCAGCCGCTTTTGACAAATGGTAATCCTTGGCCCACGCCGCTTCACCATCTCTTGGCTTCCACTGCCTTCTCCGCAGGTTGTAATGCCTTGCTTGGTCCTGTGACTTCGAGATTTTGCGGAGGAACCTAGAGAGGGAAGGTTCCTTCGCACAATCTCAATGACCTCTCTCATCTTCTCAGTGTTTCCTTCCGGTGACTCTGGTTGCCTTCCCTTACCTAGCGTTTCTGTGCCATAGAGTGCGTTCGGCAGCCTTGGCTCGCGGCCCTGTGTCAAAAATGCCGGTAAGTAGCCTGTGGAATCTGAAACACTGGAATTCATAGCCAGCATGATTTCGGGCCATCTTTCATCCCAATTCTTCTGGTTCTGTCCGGCAAACTGCGCTATCAATGTCTTCACAGTGCGGTTCGCTCTCTCCGTCGAATTCTCCTGTGGGGTATACGGCGCCGTAAACTGCTGCTTTATCCCCATGTCGTTGAAGAACTTCTTAAAAGCCTGGCTCGTGAACTGCACGTCGTTGTCCGTGATCACCACCTTCGGTACTCCAAATCGTTGCCCAGGGTTCCTCAAGGATCTGTGTCAACATCTTTCCCGCCGCCTGCCGCTGATTCGGTTAGAACATTGACCATAGATTTCCGAACATAGGCCCTTGCGTCTCTCTGCATATCTGGCCAGTAGTACCGGGCTGCAAGCTGTGCAATCGTCTTCCGACTGCCTACATGACCGGCTGCTGGGGAATCGTAGTTTTCGCGCAAGACAGTTTCTCTCAGCTGCCGCGGAACACATAGCTTCCAGGTCACTTCATTCCCTGCTCCATGCGGAATCTGCCTGTAAAGGACGCTGTCCTCCCACACGTAGTCTGGGAACTTTTGAGGCTGTGCTTTTATCCTTTCTCGCATTTCGTTGATCCAGCTGCACTCCGATTCGGCCTCCTTGTCCAGTGTTCCTCTCAGCATATCGGGTTTGCTGAGACCGACTTTGGCAGTGGCTGCCTCGACAATGCGTCTGCTACCACGTTCAACTGGCCTTTCCTGTATGCTACCTCGAAGTCGTACTGCTGGAGCTCCAACGCACGTCTGGCAATTCTTCCCGACGGGTTTTCTATGCTGTTCAGCCACTTCAGCGCCATATGATCCGTCACTACCTTAAAGTGGTAGGCCTCAAGGTGCGGCTTTAGCTTCCGAATAGCCCACACAATTGCCAAGCACTCCTTCTCTGTTTTCGAGTAGTTCTTCTCGGCTCCGTTTAGGGTCCGGCTGGAGGATGAAATGACCCTTTCGTCATCTTCTGTGTCCTGTGTGAGGATTGCGCCAATCCCGTAGTCACTGGCGTTCGTTTGCAGGATGAACATTTTCCCGAAGTCGGGGCACACCAAGACTGGGTCGGTAACCAATCTGGCTTTTACCTCCTCGAAGGCTTGCTGGTGGTCCTTTGACCATGTCCACTTGGTACCCTTGCGGAGGAGTTCGTTGAGTGGCCTCACAATGCGCGCGAAGTCAGGCACGAAACGTCGGTACCAAGATGCGACTCCAAGGTATTGCTTCAGCTCTCGGACCGATGACGGTGGTTCTAGCTGGGCTGTGGCTGCTACCTTCTCTGGGTCCGTGCCTATCCCTTGGCTTGTGACGCGGTGCCCTAGGTACAGAAGTTCTTGTTTGAAAAACTGGCATATCTCCGGGCTTATTTTCAAGTTCGCTTTCTTTAAGCGACGGAATATCTCTCTGAGGTTTTTGTTGTGTTCCTCTATGGTGCGGCCAATCACGATGATGTCGTTTTTGCCTTCCGGCTTGATAGTTCAAGGCTTGGCGATATCCAGCCTAGCAGTAGAAGTTAACAAGGCAGCTCATACTATCACGCAACGCGAGCTGACGGCGGATCAGAGTAATCAATTAGAAAAGGCCGTTCAATTATTTCCTTCATTTTTAGAAAAGGGTCTAGGGAAAACAAACTTGTTGAATAGGTAAATTAAGAAACCAAATTGTTTAAAGTTTAAAATATTCCATCTTGTTACTGTACAGGGATCATGAAATTGAAAAAAAGGCAATCAAATAAGAGAAAAATGTTGAAGAGAACGGGTGAAAACTAATATACAAAGTGAAAAAAAGAGTATGTGAAAAAAAGGAAAGAAATCACTAAAAAAAGAAGAATACTTATAATTCCGCAAGCTACATGAAAACGTAGAATTTGGATTGACGTAATACAGCAATATACCTTCCCATGTTTCATTCTTATTATTAAATATGTCATTATTATTATTACTATTAATATATCATACTTATTAATTATTGAACTACACTGTTTTTATATAAGATTAACCCAGTTCTTTTCCAGCAACATTTATCTCTTTGCCAATAAGTTACAATACTTATATATATATAGCTAATTTCTTTATATACATTTATCTATACATAACTAATGGTAAAACTAAAGATATAACGAGAAATGAAATAGGAATTTAGGTGAATTATGTCAAAAATATATACTTATAGAACTGAGATAGCTTATAGGCTCTTTAATATTATTTAGCCAAACAAGGGGTTTGTGATCGCTCAAAATCTCAACAGGGACTCCATATAAATATGGGCGGAAATATTTGGTTGCCCAAATTTTTTTTATCATTTTTCAAATGATATATTGTATTTTTCGTTTCTTGTGTCTATTTTAGCTCCTTTTTTTTATAAATATTGTTAGAGGTTTTGCAATCTTTGCAAAGTCTGGAATAAACTTACGGTAATATCCGCATAAGCCTAGGGCTGACGGCAGAGTGCGCGCGAGAAGCGAAGCGAAGCGATGCGAAGCGTAGCGAGAAGCTATAAGCAAAGCGAGAAGATGACAGTGAGAGCGAGACGAGAAGCGAGCTACATTGCTCTCTTTTATTTATAAATGAACGAGATGGATTCGGACGAAGAATTTTTCGCATCAAGCGCAAAAAGGGGAATTCCACAATTTATACAATGATTTGCGAAACTACCCAGATAGGTTCTTTAACTATACGCGTATGTCTATTTCGACTTTTGATTATATAAATTTTGTTATACACCCTATACTGCCTTGTCAAAAATTAATAATAACATTGAGGTAAGTTTTTAATATATTTATTGTGTATTATAGTTTGTCGGTATCGGAAACATCGTCAAAAGAAAAATTAAAAATTGTTTTTTGAATTTCCATTCGGCATAATAAAAGCCTATCTGGCTTTTACCTCCTTGAAGGCTTGCTGGTGGTCCTGTGACCATGTCCACTTGGTACCCTTGCGGAGGAGGTCGTTGAGTGGCCTCACAATGCGCGCGAAGTCAGGCACGAAACGTAGGTACCAAGATGCGACTCCAAGGTATTGCCTCAGCTCTCGGACCGATGACGGTGGTCCTAGCTGGGCTATGGCTGCTACCTTCTCTGGGTCCGTGCCTAGCCCTTGACTTTTGACGCGGTGCCCTAGGTACAGAAGTTCTTGTTTGAAGAACTGGCATTTCTCCGGGTTTATTTTCAAGTTCGCTTTCTTCAAGCGACGGAATACATCCCTGAGGTTTCTCTTGTGTTCCTCTATGGTGCGGCCAATCACGATGATATCGTTTTTGCCTTCCGGCTTGATAGTCCAAGGCTTGGCGATATCCAGCCTAGCAGTAGAAGTTAACAAGGCAGCTCATACTATCACGCAACGCGAGCTGACGGCGGATCAGAGTAATCAATTAAAAAAGGCCGTTCAATTATTTCCTTCATTTTTAGAAAAGGGTCTAGGGAAAACAAACTTGTTGCATCACGAAATAGATTTAAGCAGCGCCATTATCCGGTTTTGTCGGCGATCAAAAAACTCATGTGTGAGGAAATAGAGCGCCTGATCGGCCTTGGAGTCATTGAAGAATCTAATAGTTCCTGGTCCTCGCCAGTGGTGATCGTTAGAAAGCCAGGGAAGGGCCTTTGTATCGACTGCCGAAAAGTAAATATGGAGACACGGAAGGATGCTTATCCCTTGCCTTTCATAGAGGGTATATTGAGTCGCCTCCCTAAGGCTGAGTATATCAGTAGCCTTGACCTCAAAGATGCGTATTGGCAAATACCTCTTGAGCCTGAATCCAGAGACAAAACAGCCTTTAGTGCCTGGCAGGCCCCTATATCAGTTTAAGGTTATGCCTTTCGGCTTGACCAATGCTCCATCCACCATGGCAAAACTAAGGGATCGTTTAATTCCAGCCTACCTTAGAAATGAGGTATTCATTTATCTTGATGACCTTCTTATAATTTTCGACGCCTTCGAACGGCATACAAATGTTCTTAAGGAAATTGCTGAGGCCTTGGCTAAAGCGGGTCTCACTATTAATGTACAAAAAAGTAGGTTCTGTGTGCCTGAAGTTCAGTATTTGGGTCATATTGTCGGCCACGGGATTATATGATGCTAAAACTGAAGCCATCAAAGCGTATCCCACCCCCCAGTCTCAAAAACAACTTCGCCGATTCTTAGGCATGACTGGGTGGTACAGTAAGTTTATAGAGTGTTAGTTGTGAATCTATTTCAATGTCCTCGATATATTCGGTAAAATGTTCAATGTTAAATATTAATAAATTAATTTTTTGTTCTTTATTCAAAGAATTGGACTGGTTGTTAATTATTTCTATGCCATTATTGAGACTGTCATTAACATGGTTTAGGGAGCTGATCTGTACTGTGTCTTGTGAAGGTGTCGAAATTTGTTGTTCAATATGTTGCCTGTCGTCTTCGTCTAGTGTGCCAAAAAGATATTTTAATGTTAAACCTACAAAATTAACCAGTACTCCTCCTCCTTTTGATTTTAATTTCTTTAATCATCTGGGTATCATAAGTAGGTGTGTCTGCGTAAAGAAGGATGTTAGCCGGTATCTGTCCGGTTGTGTTATGTTTAGTCTTGTGGTTGTTTATTGTAGGAAGGGCTTGTCGAGCTTATATACAAAAAAAATAAAAAAAAACAAACTATAAAATACACTAGATATGGAAACAAATTCATTTGTATGGATAGTCCATCCAGATAGGGTGGCACCATCTATGGCGGGAAACTGAGACCTGACGTACTGGCAACGTCGGATATAGGGTAGTTATAGTCAACTTTGACGGATCTATATTTCCGATCTGGGGTAACCTTCTGAGCCCACGCATCCAGATCGTTCTTTACCACTTTGGCCATCATCGAGAGCAGTTGTCTTCTGGGAGTAACTGGTTTTTTTGGCGTGATTGAATTGCATTAGCAATGTGTTTCAAAATAACGACAACCTAAGTACAAGCTGGGAGCATGCTAAAACAAAAAAAGCAAACAAATAAAGCTTAATGTGCTATTTTATCTAGATATACAACAAAACTTCAAACAAACAAAAAAATAGAACGACAAAGAAAAAAAAACCCACGCGACAAGTAGTAAAAGCCAAAAGAAAGAAAGAGCAGTTGTATTGTACTGGATGCCAGGCCTGAACGTAGGGTAAATATTTAATAACCCCGGTAAAAGAATTAGGAAGTGATTTTTGTTTTATTTTTTTTCTTTGGCGATTTTTCATTTCGAAAAAAAATCATAGCGTGGCATCTTGTGAACAGTCCCATAGGAAATGGTCAAGCGAAAAAGTAAGCCAGCATCCCAGGGCCGTAGCAGTAGTTGAACAATAGACCAGCAAAAAAAAATGTAAAGAAAAAAAAAATAGCTAGATGACGTCATAATATGGATCTTCGAAAACCCTAGCTTGTCCCAAAAGCAATACCTGTACCGCCTGCAAAAAAACCAAAAGAGATTAAATAAAGGAGAAGAAACGAAAACGTAGCTGCTAGCCAGTGCAGGCGATATGACGTCGAGCTACCCTGTTTAATAGGCTCATACTTTGGGACTAGTGCCATTCTTCTCAGCGATATTTATTGATATCACCTGCTAGTTCGACCAATGGGTTAATTAAGAAACCAAATTGTTTAAAGTTTAAAATATTCCATCTTGTTACTGTACAGGGATCATGAAATTGAAAAAAAGGCAATCAAATAAGAGAAAAATGTTGAAGAGAACGGGTGAAAACTAATATACAAAGTGAAAAAAAGAGTATGTGAAAAAAAGGAAAGAAATCACTAAAAAAAGAAGAATACTTATAATTCCGCAAGCTACATGAAAACGTAGAATTTGGATTGACGTAATACAGCAATATACCTTTCCATGTTTCATTCTTATTATTAAATATGTCATTATTATTATTACTATTAATATATCATACTTATTAATTATTGAACTACACTGTTTTTATATAAGATTAACCCAGTTCTTTTCCAGCAACATTTATCTCTTTGCCAATAAGTTACAATACTTATATATATATAGCTAATTTCTTCATATACATTTATCTATACATAACTAATGGTAAAACTAAAGATATAACGAGAAATGAAATAGGAATTTAGGTGAATTATGTCAAAAATATATACTTATAGAACTGAGATAGCTTATAGGTTCTTTAATATTATTTAGCCAAACAAGGGGTTTGTGATCGCTCAAAATCTCAACAGGGACTCCATATAAATATGGGCGGAAATATTTGGTTGCCCAAATTTTTTTTATCATTTTTCAAATGATATATTGTATTTTTCGTTTCTTGTGTCTATTTTAGCTCCATTTTTTATAAATATTGTTAGAGGTTTTGCAATCTTTGCAATAAAATAAAAATAAACTTACGGTAATATCCGCATAAGCCTAGGGCTGACGGCAGAGTGCGCGCGAGAAGCGAAGCGTAGCGAGAAGCTATAAGCAAAGCGAGAAGATGACAGAGTGAGAGCGAGACGAGAAGCGAGCTACATTGCTCTCTTTTATTTATAAATGAACGAGATGGATTCGGACGAAGAATTTTTCGCATCAAGCGCAAAAAGGGGAATTCCACAATTTATACAATGATTTGCGAAACTACCCAGATAGGTTCTTTAACTATACGCGTATGTCTATTTCGACTTTTGATTATATAAATTTTGTTATACACCCTATACTGCCTTGTCAAAAATAAATAATAACATTGAGGCAAATTTTTAATATATTTATTGTGTATTATAGTTTGTCGGTATCGGAAACATCGTCAAAAGAAAAATTAAAAATTGTTTTTTGAATTTCCATTCGGCATAATAATTTTTTTTTCGGATCCATTTTCCGCAAGTACGGTAGTAGGCTGTCAAAAAATGCCTCGTCGGCGTCTTTCTCTTTTTTGCCATTTGTTTTTTTTTCGATCAACAGAAACTTTTGTTGTTCAATAGCAACCAATTCCTCCGCTGCAGTCACCTTCTTTTGTTTTTTTTTGGTGGACAAATTGGTTGATCATCACAAAGCTCTCGAATTTCCTCACAGATGGTCTCATCTAGGGACACTTCTGATAAAAATCCCGGTGAAGCTGCCTCGAAGGTAAATTGTAATGATTCGTCAAAACTTCCAACCAATTTGCGCGGTTTCATCTGGCCTTTTTAAAAAAGCAAACTGGTGAAATGAGGCCAAGAAGTGTAATGGCTTTAAGTCTCCTCCGAAATTCCAGGGTCTCCAGATTTGGAAATAGGAATTTTTTTCCATTCGCTTCGGAACTGGTCGCGGATGTTCTTCCATTTTTTTTTAAACAGCCTTCTGAAATAAAAATTGTATCCGTAATTACAGATTTTTAGCTACTGGAGCATGTTTCGCATCATTGGCATATTCATTTAAAATTGAGAGGACTACTGTTTCAGTTGTTGTGAAAGAGACTGTAATAGCTCTTTGGGAGGAGCTACAGCAGCTACATATGCCTCAGCCCACGAAGGAAATAATTAGCCAGACGGCAGACAAATTTTGGAATCTGTGGAACTTTCCCAATTGCGCTGGAGCAATTGATGGAAAACACATCCGTATTAAGTGTCCAGCGGACTCTGGGTCTATGTTCTATAATTATAAAAAGTACTTTTCGATAGTACTTCAAGCGGTAGCAGATGCCAATTGCAAATTTATTGCCATAGAAGTTGGAGGTTACGAAAAACAAAGTGATGGTGGAACATTCAATGCATCACAACTGTATATGATGCTAAAGGCTCGACAATTCTTGCCGCCAGATTCTTGCTTGCCTGGAACAAACACAAAGATGCCATATGTTTTTATTGGTGATGAGGCTTATCCATTACTCGGAAATCTTTTAAGGCCATATTCAAGAAGGGATATACATAAATGCAAACAACGAATATTTTTACAGTAGACTTTCCAGAGCTCGAAGATGCATTCAATGTGCCTTTGGTATCATAACATCCACGCTGTGCGTAAAAATAATTCGTCAATTAATTTTTCAACGTTTATCTCCATTTCGTTCTGTTGTTTTCTCACAAAGGCCACCAAATGAAAACATTAAAAACGCATGCTTTGAAAGCAAACGGTAAATAAAGCACAGAATGCAACAAAACAATCGTACGCTCTGAGCGAGTTGAAGCGATAAAGCAGGTTGCAAACTGCTCTCTCGCTTTGCTCTCGCTTTATCGCTTGAGCTCGCTACTCGCCTCGCTCTCACTCTGACATATTCGAGCGATTTCACTTAAAAATGCTTGCAGAACTTTATCGCTCGTTCTCGCCCAATATTATCGCATCGCTTCGCTTCTCGCGCGCACTTTGCCGTCAGCCTAAGAAAGATTTGATTTCTTTTGGTGTCTTTGGGAGAGAAAACCTTTCGATTGCTTTAACTTTCTCTTTATTAGGTCGTTTACCCTCTGGACTTATATTATGACCTAAGAAATTTGTTTGCTTTTTTAAAAATTCGCATTTGTCCAATTGGTGTTTAAGATTGGCCTCTTTAAGTTTCTCAAAAACCTTTCTCAGTGAGTCTAGGTGTTCGTTCAGAGATGTTCAATAGATGATCACATCATCTAAATAAACAAGGCAATGCTTATTTATGAGGTCTTGTAGGACGTAATTCATGCACCGTTGGAAGGTTGCAGGAGCATTTTTTAAACCAAATGGCATGCGACTGTACTCATAGTGAAAATGTTTGGTCGAAAACGGCGTTTTTGGTCTGGACTTAGGGTCCATTTCGATTTTGGTGAAAGCCTTTTGCTAAGTCAATTGTAGTAAAATACTGACATTTTCCTAATTTGCCTATTATTTCGTCCATATAGTATAATCGGAAATTTATCATTTATTGTTATTTCATTTAGATTTCGAAAGTCCACGACGACCAACCTGAATTTCGGTTTGCCAGAGGCATACAACTTTTTGGGGACAATCCATAATGGTCTGCAGTAAGGGGAGTCGCTTTCGCATATAATACCTTGTTTTAACATTTCCTCAATTTGCTTATTTACTTCTGCTTCGTAGGCAAACGGATACGAGTATGGTCTTTTGTAAACTGGGTTTTCGTGAGCGGTTTTTATATCATGACGTATTATACTTAAAATGTAAGGTTTTCATTTTTGCAATATTGAATGTCACTGAACTCTTTTAATAAATTTGTAAGTCTGTATTTTTCCTCACTATTTAAATGTTTTAGTCTGTATGTGGGTTCTGAGTCTATGTTGTTGTCTATGGGATAGTTTATTTCTGATGTAAAGTTGTTTTTTGTAAGAGTGCATTAAAGTTTTTTAAACAGTTCCCATCACATGAATCTAGTTCTGTGTGAATGAATGTTCATTTGTTAATTATTGTGTTCCTACGAGAGTAGTCTATTAAACCGTTATTCTCCATTAGTATTTTTCTTCCTAATAGAATGACATAATAAGGTGAAAATGAATGAATATAGAATTTTTGTGTTGGTTGAAAAAGACTGTTGGCTGAAAGGTCTACATATTTATTCAATTTAGAATACATACTCCGGACAGTTATTTGCTTATCTTTAAATTGAATTTGGAAAAAGTTTGAGCTCATCATGTTTATTGAAGAGCCAGTATCAACTATGCATCTATATCTGTGGTTATTAAACATGATCTCTATGTATTGATGGGATCCTAGGCTGGTATTGGAAAATTTTCAGCTTGTTGATATTGCTGATCTGTAAACATTCCTGTCTGAGTATTCTGTACTTGATCTTCGTGAAACTGTTCGTCGTTATTAATGTAGTGTTCAGTTTCGTTATCGTAATCTAATTCGCGCTGGTGAAAATTTTCATTTGTCTGCATACGCGATTGTACGCTGCTTTTTGTAAAACGCTAATTCGGCACTCTTGGTTGTTTGGGGGGGCTGATAGTAGTTTCGGGTGTCGTTTTGACGGTCATAAAGTAAGTATGTTCTGAAGCCGTTGTATAAATGTTTGTACTGATTAAGTTGCTGTTGTCTGGTCAGAGGAATTTGCAAATAAATCGTTGGTTGGGGTGAGTGTTTTTGACTTGATTAATGTTGGTATGTTTATAGGTGTTAGGTGAATTTGAGTTAAGTCTTGGTTGACTATCGGATGTTTTTAAAATTGGTTTTTCGTATAGACTTTCTTGTTGGGCGGTTTGTCTTAATTTTTGAACGGATGAAATGCCATACCTCGCTAAGGTCATGAACAACCTATCGGGGAGTGAGCGTTGAATTGTATTTTTTATAGTAGTTGCCATTGCTTGTGTATAAACCGCTATATTATTTCGGCCATTCTCTAATGCTAACTTATTTATAATTACAGTTGACTTATCTTCTAATTGTTCACAGAATAGACGAAAGTTACCCTTAAAAGGTGTTCGATACAATCTTCCTAGTAGTTCCTCCAGGGGCGTCTGAGTCTTGAATTTCGTGATTGGGGCGTCTCTTAAAGTTGTCCAATTCCAAATTGGGTAACCTTTTCCGCATCTCCGACAATTTGAAGTTCGATGGCTCCATTTTAGTTTTATTTATAAGTTAGTTACTGTTCTTGGTCACAGACTGCTACAGTATGTCGAGACTTATGCCTCAACTGCACTGTTTTAACTTTTTGTTGTTTTATACAATAGTAGCGGTTGCACTTTTGATATTAGTGGGCTCCTGTTTTTGTTCACAGACTGCTACAGTATGTCGAGACGAATGTCTTAGTGAACTGCACTGTGCGCCTTTTAATTGTATTACACCTTAGTGGAGGTCTCACTTCACGAAGCGGTCCACAAAATTAGGTCTTTAAATTAACTCCGATCGCAAAGGTTCGTGTGGGAATACCGATTTTAGTCACTTTAAAAAAACCAAAATCACTTTGCTGCGGCCAATTCGCGGGTACAATTGTCAAAGGATAACGAGTTTACTAGGATTTTTTTCTTTATCCTACCGACTGCGCCAATAAACTTTTTTGGTGATTAATTTAATGAGAAAAAAACAAGAGAGAACGCTATAGTCGAGTTCCCCGACCATCTGATACCCGTTACTCAGCTAGTGGAAGGGAGAAGGAGGGTCTTAAACACAGTTTTTGGCGGTTTGTTGGCGTTAGAGTTGGCGTGGCAGAAAGTTTTTTGGCAAATCGATAGAAATTTACAAGACCAATACAAAAATGAAAAAATATCAAAACATTTTTCAAAAGTGTGGGCGTAGCAGCTTTGGGCGGTTTGTGGGCGTTAGAGTGGACGTGACAAAAAGTTTTTTGGCATATTGATAGAAATTTACAAGACTAATACAAAAATGAAAAAATATCAAAACATTTTTTAAAAGTGTGGGCGTGGCAATTGGGCGGTTTGTTGGCGTTAGAGTAGGCGTGGCAAAACGTTTTTTGGTAAATTGATAGAATTTTACAAGACTAATACAAGACTAATACAATAACTTATGCCAATGTATTTTGTCTAAAAGGAAATTTTGTTCTCCTTACTTTGACAAAAAAAATTTTTTGTACTGCCAACAACAACAATATCATGACTTATTCATTCAAACGGTAGACTTAAGAGATAAGAAAAAATGACCACTATTAATTCGAACGTTGCGCAAGCTTATCGTTATCTTAAAAGAAGAACAAAGCAATTAGAGATTAGAGATTATTTCAAATCTGGGAAGACAATTAGTGAAATAAACAATTAAATTTGTCAAAATCGTCGGTGCATGGGGTGATCCAATTATTTAAGGGAGTATTAAAAATAATATCGCGAATAGAGGCCGAACTTCAGCAATAACACCCCGAGACAAAAGATAACTGGTCGCCAATCCCTAAGAAATGTGGCTTCAGAGTGGTCGCAGAAAATTGGCAATACTGTCAAGAGAGAATGGACGCGACTGCAGTTAAAAAATATTGGATATGGTGTCTATAAAGTCTGTTTTGTTTTTATTTATGTATCATACCAAATTACTTATCTGACTTGTGTATCATACCAAATATCTTCTCTGACTTGTAGGCCAAGGAAAAACCCTTGCTAACGCTTCTTCTTCAAAAAAAGCGTTTGCAATGGGCTCGGGAAAGGATGTCTGGACTCAAAGGCAATGAGACACCATCATATTTAGCGATGAAGCTAAATTTGATGTTAGTGTCGGCGATATGAGGAAACGCATCATCCGTACAAAAACAGAAACATACCATAAAGGACTGTAAAGTTTCCTGCAAGCACTATGGTATGGGGATGTATGTCTGCCAAAGGACTGGAAAAGCTGCATTTTATTGAAGGGACGGTTAATGCTGGAAAATATATTAATATTTTGGAAGAAAGTTCGAATTAATATTGGTTGGGGCTCGTAGTTGTTATGTGAGTAGAATTTGCCTTCAATATTTTCCTTAATAATATGGCCATTATTGTCGGGGTAAGGTGCAATTATGAAAGTTGGTCGTTCAATTGAATTCATAGTAATGTGGGACATCAGGAATATTTCATTAGTAGCTACGTTATACCAAGCGGAAGTTTTTATGTTTATCAGATTTTTGTAATTAACGTTGCCAATATTGTCATGTTTTAGTAGTTTAGGATTAAATATTCCTAGTCGTGTTAGTTGTGAACCCATTTTAATGTTTTTTGTTCTTTATTCAAAGAATTGGACCGGTTGTTAATTATTTCTATGCCATTATTGAGACTGTCAATAACGTGGTTCGCTCTTTTATCTCGCCATATAAGTAACTTGTTAGCGCTCGATCAATTCAGTGGAGGCATTTGCGAGCCGCCATGAGGGCACAATTTAAAGACGAGCTGGCAGACAGCTGACATTCTGTCAGCTATTGACCGACGCAAGCAAAGGGAGAACGAATCTTTTGACAAATTTTATGAGTCGATCGTGGTGTTAGCCGATAAGCTTTCAGACCTGTAAAGCTATCCCAATCTACAGAAACCAACATGCCTGACAAGACCACTTCACTGGCGGTACAACCATCCTTCCGTCCAGCCTCAGTAATGGGCAGAAGATCTTGCACACGCTTTCGTGAATATTATAAAAGAATTAAAAATGAAAAGCAGGCTTTGATCTCTGCCATCGTAGGTCACGACGTACGACCATATGCAGAAATTACTATACTAGGAAAGCATATGATAGGATTAATGGATACAGGTGCATCCATCAGTTGTATAGGAGGAGACTTTGCTAGAGAAATATTTAACCGAATTATAACTTATAAACCAATGTCATCAAATGTTCACACTGCCGATGGTCAGCTGCAGGGTATAACTGGAAAACTTGGTCTGGATGTTACGTATCGGGGAGCAACAAAGACCCTAAACTTTTATATTGTTCCTTCACTTGTTCAGCCGTTATATCTAGGCATTGATTTTTTCAGCCTAGCAGGTGAAGATAACAAGGCAGCTGATACTATCACGCAACGCGAGCTGACGGCGGATCAGCGTAATCAATTAGAAAAGGCCGATCAATTATTTCCTTCATTTTTAGAAAAGGGTCTAGGGAAAACAAACTTGTTGCATCACGATATAGATTTAGGAAGTGCAAAACCTATTAAGCAGCGCCATTATCCGGTTTCGCCGGCGATCGAAAAACTCATGTATGAGGAAATAGATCGCCTGATCGGCCTTGGAGTCATTGAAGAATCTAATAGCTCCTGGTCCTCGCCAGTGGTGATCGTTTGAAAGCCAGGCAAGGTGCGCCTTTGTATCGACTGTTGATACATGGGATGCTTATCCCATGTCTCTCATAGAGGGTATATTTAGTCGTCTCCCTAAGGCTGAGTATATCAGTATCCTTGACCTCAAAGATGCGTATTGGCAAATACCTCTTGAGCCTGAATCCAGAGACAAAACAGCCTTTACAGTGCCTGGCAGGTCCCTGTATCAGTATCATTCTGTATCAAGGTTATGCCTTTTGGCTTGACCAATGCTTCATCCACCATGGCAAAACTAATGGATCGTATAATTCCAGCCTTAGAAATTAGGTATTCATTTATCTTGATGACCTTTTTATAATTTCCGACACCTTCGAACGGCATACAAATGTTCATAAGGAAATTGCTGCGGCCTTGGCTTAAGCGGGTCTCACTATTAATGTACAAAAAAGTATGTTCTGTGTGCCTGAAATTCAGTATTTGGGTCATATTGTCGGCCACGGGATTATATCCATGGAGGCTGCTAAAATTGAAGCCATATCCCACTCCCCAGTTTCAAAAACAACTTCGCCGATTATTAGGCATGACTGGGTGGAACAGTGTGTGATTTCGGATCCCTCCGAACTTGCTTTACGTGGCGTGTTCCACATTGAAGGGATTACAACCACGACATCCAAAGATGCATTAGTCTGGATACGCCAGACAAACGTCCCGGTCTAGAAGCTATAGCTATGTATATAGCGACAACCCCGGTTTCAAAAAGAACTTCGCCGATTATTAGGCATGACTGGGTGGTACAGTAAGTTTATAGAGAATTATGCGTCAATAACCACCCCGCTCACAGACCCTTTAAAAAAGAAAAAATCCTTTACGTGGTCGAGCGCGGCTGAGCAATCCTTTCAAGATTTGAAAGCAGCATTGTGTAGGCTCCCGTTCTGCATATTCCTGAATTTACTCGCCCGTTTTTCATACATTGTGATGCGAGTCAGACGAGAGTTGGCGGCGTTTTGATGCAAATCAAACGGGAATATGACGAAATTCCTAACTAGCGAAACTATTCTGTAACAGAGAAAGAGTGCTTGGCCGCTTTTCTGAGCATTTAAAAAATTTAGACCCTACGTAGAAGGTCATACTTTTACTGTGATAACGGACCACGCCTCCTTACAATGGTTGATGTCGCAATCCGACTTGAGTAGTCGTTTAGCCAGATGGGCACTCAAACTACAAGGATATAGCTTTACCATTCAGCATCGAAAGGGCGTAAGAAACGTAGTTCCAGACGCGCTGTAACGCACCTTTACGGAAGATTTGTCTGCAATAGAAAGCGAACACGCAATTGATATTTGTTCTCCACATTTCCAGTCAAAACAATATCAAGATCTGAGGGAATAACTCATGCAAGCTCAAAAGCAGTTGTGAAAGTCGTGGATGATTGCATTTATAGGAAGACAGAGCATTCATCCAGGGAATGGCTTGCAGACGACATGATATGGACATTATGGCTGCCACAAGAACTGGTAACTGTGGCCCTGGAAAAGGCACACGATAGCCCTTTATCCTCGCACTGTGGGATTAACAAAACATTAGAGAGGATACGAAGGCATTATTTTTGGCCAAATTTAGTTAACGAAGTTAAAGAGTATGTAAATAATTGTGGAGTATGATAAAGTATTATGCATCCCAAGGCATGCGTTGGCATTCAGCTGTTAAAAATACCCCATAGCACATGATCACAGAAGGTTCTACATACAAGCTGTTGAGAGAATTGGACTTGTTAGAGGATCGAGCAGTTCAATTCAGTCGTGAGGAATCTGTGAATATTCTTAGAAAAGATGCAGTCAAATCAATGAAGCAACAACAAAGTCGGAATAGCTTTAGAAGCCGAGTCGTGTCATATACCGTTGGCCAGGAAGTTCATCGTAGAAACTTCCAGCAAAGCAAGTTTGTAAAAGGTTTTAATGCCAAACTAGCACCAGCATTTGTGAAAGCTAGAAGAAATCTAGGTTCAACTTTTCAAGGAAAATTAGTTGGAAAATTCCACGGGAAGGATATCAAACAATGATATAAATTAGCTCTCCAAGCTGGTATCACACATTGTGAGAGCATGTCTCCCAAGTGCGATTTCAGCGGTGCGGATTTGTAGGAAGGGCTTGTCGAGCTTATATACCAAAAAAAAAAAGTATATTTCCGATCTGGGGTAACCTTCTGAGCCCACGCATCCAGATCGTTCTTTGCCACTTTGGCCATCATCTGGGAGTAATTGGTTTTTATTTGGCGTGATTGAATTGCATTAGCAATGTGTTTCAACATAACGACAAGCTAAGTGCAAGCTGTAAGCATGCTAAAACAAAACAAGAGAGAACGCTATAGTCGAGTTCCCCGACTATCTGATACCCGTTACTCAGCTAGTGGAAGGGAGAAGGAGAGTCTTAAACACCGTTTTTGGCGGTTTGTTGGCGTTAGAGTTGGCGTGGCAGAAAGTTTTTTAGCAAATCGATACAAATTTACAACACCAATACAAAAATGAAAAAATATTAAAACATTTTTCAAAAGTGTGGGCGTAGCAGTTTTGGGCGGTTTGTGGGCGTAAGAGTGGGCGTGGCAACGTGAATCGACAAACTTGCGCTGCGTCTATGTCTCTGGAGTCTGTATGCCTAATCTCAACTTTCTAGCTTTTGTAGTTCCTAAGATCACAGCGTTCATACGGACGGACAGACAGACGGACAGATGGACGGACGGACAGACGGACAGACGGACATGGTCATATCGACTCGGCTATTGATCCTGATCAAGAATATATATACTTTATATGGTCGGAATCAATTCTTTCTGCCTGTTACATACTTTTCAACGAATCTAGTATACCCTTTTACTCTACGAGTAACGGGTATAAAAATATTTTCCTTTTATAATTAGGAAGCGTTTCCGACCATATAAAGTATATATATTCTTGATCAGGATCAATAGTCGAGTCGATTTGGCCATGTCCGTCTGTCCGTCCGTCTGTCCGTCTGTCCGTCCGTCTGTCCGTCTGTCTGTCCGTATGAACGTCGAGATCTCAGAAACTACAAAAGCTAGAAAGTTGAGACTAAGCATACAGACTCCAGGGACATAGACGCAGCGCAAGTTTATCGAATCATGCTGCCACGCCCACTCTAACGCCCACAAACCGCCCAAAACTGCCACGCCCACACTTTTGAAAAATGTTTTAATATTTTTTCATTTTTGTATTGGTGTTGTAAATTTGTATCGATTTGTCAAAAAACTTTTTGCCACGCCCACTCTAACGCCCACAAACCGCCGAAAGCTGCCACGCCCACACTTTTGAAAAATGTTTTGATATTTTTTCATTTTTGTATTAGTCTTGTAAATTTCTATCGATTTGCCAAAACACTTTTTGCCACGCCCACTCGAACGCCCACAAACCGCCAAAAACTGTCAGTGTTGAAGACCTCCTTCGCACTTCCACTAGCTGAGTAACGGGTATCAGATAGTCGGGGAACTCGACTATAGCGTTCTCTCTTGTTTTTATTTGATAAGTTTTCACCAGAGAAAAGTTATGAACTAATTACTCGTTTACTCGTAGAGTAAAAGGGTATCCGAGATTCGTTGAAAAGTATGTAACAGGCAGAAGGAAGCGTTTCCGACCATATAAAGTATATATATTCTTGATCCGGATCCGTGTGTCTGTCCGTCCGTATGAACGCTGAGATCTCAGGAACTACAAAAGCTAGAAAGTTAAGACTAAGCATACAGACTCCAGAGACATAGACGCAGCGCAAGTTTGTTGATTCATGTTGCCACGCCCACAAACCGTCCAAAACTGCTACGCCCACACTTTTGAAAAATATTTTTATATTTTTTCATCTTTGAATTAGTATTGTAAATTTTTATCAATATGCCAAAAAACTTTTTGCCACGCCCACTCCAACTCCCACAAACCGCCAAAAACTGTCAGTGTTGAAGACTCTCCTTCGGACTTCCACTAGCTGAGTAACGGGTATCAGATAGTCGGGGAACTCAACTAAAGCGTTCTGTCTTGTTTTCACATATTTTTCAACTTTGATGGAAAAAACAATATGGGATTTTACCGGATTTCGGGTTTGGCGTATGAGCTGTTGTTCTTAAATATGCTCTTTATGATGAAAAATTCTCATGATGATCCATTGGCCTGGGTTAATAGATGATGTGAAAGCGTATCTCCAATCCTGTGAGGTCTGCAAATCAACCAAACCACCAAATATAGTGCAGAGACCTCCGATGGGAATCCCTCTAGAATCGCAGCGTTTTTTTCAGCGATTGTATGTTGATTTCCTTGGCCCATATCCTCGATCTCGGAGCGGAAATGTGGGAATCTTTATCGTTTTGGATCAGCTTGTGTTCTTAAAGGCAGTAAAGAAGCTTGCAGCGGATGTGGTAATTAGGTTTATGCAGCAAGAGCTGTTCCACACATTTGGTTTTCCAGAGACAATTGTATCCGATAATGGCTCTCAGTTCAAGGCGGATGCATTTCAGAAATTCTTGAGAGAATACCAAATTTCCCATACCCTTACTGTAGCTTACTCTCCACAGGCAAATGCGTCCCAATGGGTTAATCGTTCTGTGATTGCTGCTATTAGATCTTATGTAAGAGCTGACCAAAGGGATTGGGACGAGCAACTAAGCAGCATATGTTGTGCTTTCCGTTCTGCGGCCCACTCGGCTATTGGGACCAGTCCATATTATTTAATGTTTGGCCAACATTTTATGTCTTCGGGATCTACACGTTGCTAAGGTCGTTGGGAATTCTTGAGGATAGATCTGCGTTATTTTCGCGTGAGGACTCTCTAGAGTTAGTGAGGAAAAAGGCTCTTGAAGTTATGAGCAAACAAAACAGCAAAAATGAGCCCCAATATCATTTGCGATCAAGAGAGGTGGTATACAAAGAAGGCCAGGAAGTATTGCGAAAGAATTTTAGGCAGAGTAGCTTTCCCACCGGATACAGCTCGAAATTGGGTCCAGCCTTCCTAAAAGCGAGAGTTCGGAGAAAATTGAGAAATTCATGCTATGAATTAGAAGACTTGCAGGGGCACATCCTAGGGATGTTTTATGGTAAGGACATGAAGCAGTAGGTTCTGCAAACTGCAAGCTTTTTGGTGATCAGCCTTCGGGTTTGGGACCCCAGGTCTGCTCTTAGGCAGGGGACTTTTGTAGCGCTTGTATTAGATCGAAGATTGTAGAAGATCGACGACCGCATATTCATAGGCGCCATCTAGATGTGGGTGTTCGAACCAAAGAAGTGGCTCAAAAGAAAGGCAGAGGAGAGCAACAGCCCCAAATGTCAACTTTCTCTGGGGCACATCTCTCTTTTTCTTAGGGGCGGTAGGTTGGCGCCAGATTGGTGGCGTCTAAGATTTTCTTTCACCTCCCGACTTTGGTCAAGAGCAGTTGTAAAGTACTTAAATTGTACTTACATTGGTCCCCGTTATATACCCCGTTTGGGCAGTGGCAAAGTGAGAAGTTAAAATAGCAAGCATTAAATTGCAGAACTGCAGGGTAAGGGAATCTTGTGGCGCCGGTATTTTTTTGAGAGCCGCCAAAAAGCACTGAAAGATTTGGAGACCCCATGCGGGAGCTGGAGTCGGAAACAAATTTCGCTTCAGTGATCGTGGAGCCGTCCCGCCCGAAACGAAAAAGCAGAGGCGAAAATCATTTTTCTTTGCCTAGTGCAAAATCATTTTTAAGCGGTTGTAATGGTTGACTTCAGCATGAGAAGCCGAGGAGTATGATAGTACCCAAACACTGGTGATTCGTGCTCTTACTCTTCTACTCGATTATGAATAATGGCGGGCGGAATCCTCTGGTGCCTTAGCTCTTTCGGCGATGGGGTGGGTCGGTTTGCCTTTCATAACGGTCCACACATACTTTAATTGTAAGGATTTCTACGGAAACTATAAGTTACTAGGCTTGTACTAAAAGAAGAAAACTGAAAATAAAAAAAAAACGGAAAAAAAGTGAAAAAAAAGATAAATGTTGCAGACGACAGCAAGACTAAACGGTAGCAAGGTCTTTGGTGGAATTTGAACCTCGCTTTCTCTACCCAACCCAATCTTCACGATAGCATCTTTGAAAATTCCCTATAGAGACTTCCGATTTTATTTAAGCTGCCATGTCAACTCAGGATAATTACAGGTTTAGCAATCCATGATTTTTATACCCGTTACTCGTAGAGTAAAAGGGTATACTAGATTCGTTGAAAAGTATGTAACAGGCAGAAGGAAGCGTTTCCGACCATATAAAGTATATATATTCTTGATCAGGATCAATAGCCGAGTCGATATGACCATGTCCGTCTGTCCGTCTGTCCGTCCGTCCATCTGTCCGTCTGTCTGTCCGTCCGTATGAACGCTGTGATCTTAGGAACTACAAAAGCTAGAAAGTTGAGATTAGGCATACAGACTCCAGAGACATAGACGCAGCGCAAGTTTGTCGATTCACGTTGCCACGCCCACTCTTACGCCCACAAACCGCCCAAAACTGCTACGCCCACACTTTTGAAAAATGTTTTAATATTTTTTCATTTTTGTATTGGTGTTGTAAATTTGTATCGATTTGCTAAAAAACTTTCTGCCACGCCAACTCTAACGCCAACAAACCGCCAAAAACGGTGTTGAAGACCTCCTTCGCACTTCCACTAGCTGAGTAACGGGTATCAGATAGTCGGGGAACTCGACTATAGCGTTCTCTCTTGTTTTTTTTTAGTTTCATATAATAATTTTATTTACAAAAGGGGCTGGATGGCCGAACAAATAAGATGTAGTAATGTATTCATTTATGCAACTTCATTGAGCTAAGCGCTCAAAACAAATTAAGAAAACTAAAAAAATCTCCTTCATTTACTTAAACTACTATCGAAATTTCCATTCATCACATTTCCTAAGACCTAAAAGTATTTCATTTAATTCATTTTGTAATATCTTATCTTAATATTTATGGTTAAATGTTGGGGTTCCTATCAAACGAACTATGCATAAGGTTAGAAATATTTTTGAATTAGAATGCTAGGCTATATGGGGTCGCGTTATAGAAAAATAAAAAAATGTCCTTTCGTAACGGGCTCTCTATTATTTCAATTTCGTTTAATTTCAAGGTTTAGATATATATCTTTTTGTTTTCTGTTCAGTCACCCCCTAATCTTTATATTCATTAGAAATGTTCTTGTAAGAATGTAGGTATGGCATACGCTGCGACAATACGAAATTACTCTTAGCTTTATGAACTCACATGTGTCCAGTTCCAGCGTTGAAAGGCACTACTTTTATCCTAATCCCTTATCCGCTGACGGTCCAGGTTTTGGTTTCCATAAATGATCCTGACTAGGAAAAGTAACTGGTGTGGCTTAGCTCATCCAGCGGTGCGGAGTTAGTTGTAGTTGTTCTACTGTCCAATCAGTGCTTAATCGAAGGGTAAGGCTTCGGGATACTGGCGTAGCTCCCAGAAAGACAATTGCTTCAATTATCAGTAGCCAGGGGTTGTCCTACGCAGAATAATAACGCTAGTTGGTGGTCAGGAATGCCTCCGACCAGCCAGTATTTGCAGAGGCCCGTGGCCAGATGAAAACTTGATACTGCCAACAGAGTGGGTTTTAGTTAAGGCACTAGTGCAAGTCGGCGACATACCTACTCTCTTGGGAGAATTCCCTCCGAGGGGGTTATGCGAATCACGTGGTTGGGGCTCCAAGGCGAGGCAACCACCGCGAAGAACACAGTTGCCACTTAAAATTTTGGGGCAGTTTCGTTTTTCCCTCCAGTATGTGATCAGATCACGTCACCAATCAGACGACTCTAGTAAGTAGTTGCGCTTAACCTTTAACTCTATTTAGAGGACTTGCACAATGATTTATCAGGAATATTTTTCGGGTTACGAAAAGAGCGGGACTGTAGCCGCGTGGGAATTTTATACCACCAAATTCCAATAATTATAGCTGTTCTTCTATTGGAAAGTGGGAAGACGCTCTCAGTGTTGGGCAACGTTTTGGGACATGTTAATCGATGATTAGACTGAGGTTATCGACCACAGCCTAAAAGCATACCCACTGAATGAACTAACCCATCCCTAGAGTCAAGTTCTCAGTTGTAAGTGGCCAACATTGCATTAATAATTTTTTCTATTTGCAAATTCTTTTCGCTTACCATGCCGACCATTATACCACCCGATAATATTTCTTCGTTAGATGCAATGTTAGCGGGAATTAGCTTCGAATGCCCTTTGCATGATACGTTCCTACCTCTTTTCCTTGTAAATTTTCAAGCTGGTAAAAACAATTTCCCAATTTCTTTTTGATTCGGGACTTTACAAATTGTGGGCCTAATTTTGAGTTAAAATTCGGCGCGAATTTGCTTTGTGCAAAATTTCGACGGAATACTTCCTGTCCTTCCTTAAAGGAAATGGGTTTATATTGCCGCACATTGCGATCATAGGCACGACGAATATTGGCCTGAATGTCTTTTCGAATGATGGCTAAATTGTTAGACCGGGAAATTGGTGTTATCCCATCTTCCAATAGGTATAAATTCCTTAGCAGTTTCATGGGTAATCATATCTAATCCGTATAACGCACGGTATGGTGAACATCCTTACGATTGATTCAACGCTGATCTTAGCGAACATGAGATACTAGTGATGTTTCTGTCCCACTCGGTTTGGTCGGTTTTTAAGTAAGTGCGGATGGCAGCTAATAGCGAACGGTTACTTTGTGGTGAGTATAATGCGGTATAGACGTGGTTTACTCCTAATTCCGTAAGAAAGGCTTTGAATTCGACAGCTTAAAATTGGACTCCATTGTCGCTCACGATGGTTTCGGGAACACCTACACTATAAAAGGCCTGTTTTAAAAGGAAATCTATGATTGCCGTTGAGGTAAATCTTTTTATGGGTTGTAACCAAGGATATACTAAAGTGGTCTAATACTATAAGCAATCCAACATGTCCTTCCTTACTACGGGGATGGGGTCCGAGCAAGTCAATATATAGTCGTTGAAATGGTCGGTACGAGGGACAATGCTCACCCAAGGGTGGACGTAACGTATAATTCGGGGCTTTGTTCTTCTTACATGCATCACAGGATCGAATGTAATCTCTAACATCTTTTGCTAACCCGGGCCAAAATAGATTCCGGCGTAGCCTTGCGATGGTCTTCTGCATTCCGGCATGGGAGGACGTAAGACTATCATGTGCCTGTCGAAGCACTTTCGGTCTTAACGTTTCGGGAACCCAGAGTTTCCAGGAATGTTTGTCGTGAAACTCATTTCCGTCAGCGTGTTCTGTACGAATGTACAAAAATTTATCTACTATTGTAATGTCGGGAAATTTGTCTTCGCTATTAGTAAATATAGTTTTTAGCGTCGTGTAAGTGTCCTCTTTAAACGCTTCCGAGATAAGGTCGATTATAGGGCCCATGTCTAATGTATTTATTTCGTTCTCGAATAGTCTAGACAAAGCGTCAGGGACAACATGATCTTTTCCTTTTCGATGCGAGAATGATTATTTAAACAGTTGCAATCTAAAAATCCACCTAGCCAGTCTTCCTGTTACATTCTGTTGCCTCATGAGCCATAATAAGCTAGAATGATCGGTAACTACTTCAAACTCCTGCAGTTCTAAGTAGCATCGAAACTTTTCAATGGCTAATACCACTGCTAAACACTCTCGTTCGGTGACGCTATAATTACGTTGTGATCAATTTAATTTTTTTGACATATAGGCAATGGGCTTTTCAGCTTTATCTTCCGCTAGTTTAACCAACACTGCACCAATGCCGAAATCACTGGCGTCACAGTGAAGATAAAACTTCTTCTCAAAGTCTGGGTTTGTTAAAACCGGTGCAGAGGTCAATATGATTTTTAGTCTATCCATCGCTACTTGAGCTTCTGGAGGCCAAGCAAATTTTACCTTTTTAGAAAGCACATCTGTGATTGGACATGTGAGATCCGCGAAATTGGGTATGAACCGACGGTACCAGCCACAAACTCCAAGAAATCCTCTTACTTGTTTCAGATTTTTGGGAGCTGGCCAATTTACTATACACGAGATTTTAGCTGGGTCCGTACAAATACCTCCACTACCAATGACGTAACCCAAATAATTGATGCTTGTTACTCCAAACTGGCTTTTGTCCATGTTAAGAGTAAGATTGGCTTTGCGAAATTCCTCGGCCAATCGAATCAGTACTACCGAGTGAGACTCAAAATCTTCGGACACAACGCAAAGATCATCTAAGTATCCAAAGACACAATAGCGCAGATCTGCTGGAATGATCTGATCCATTAAGCGACATATCGTAGATGGTCCATTACAAAGCCCGAATGGCATAACCTTAAACTGGTATAACGGTTGCCCTGGCACCGTGAATGCAGTTAAAGGTATTGATTCAACACTGAGCTGTATTTGCCAATAAGCATCTTTTAAATCGAGCTTAGATATGATGATAGCTTTGGGCAATCGAGAAAATATTCCGTCAATGCTGGGCAACGGATAAGCATCCTTTTTGGTAGCATCGTTAAGCTTGCGTGCATCCAGGCAAAGTCGAATTTTATTAAGTTTGACGACCAGACGCATTGGAGAACTCCATGGGCTTACAGAAGGCTCAATAACATCTAATCGAAGCATTCGATCAATTTCTGCATACAGTAATTTCTCTACTGCGTGACTGACTGGATAGAACGTCTGTTTAACGGGCTTTGCATTTCCGACGTCAATGCAATGTTCAATAAGTGAGGTGCGACCTAATCTCTCTGAAGCTTTCTCTCTCTCCTAACTTTATTGTAGGTTAGTTCGATGTGTAGGAAGCCTATTATGGTTTGATTTTCACCACTTGCTGTCTTAGCTCGCGATTTGATAGGTTTAAATTGAGGATGACTTGAAAAATCTTGTTGTGCTAGCTCTTCTCCAAGATAACTAATGTTCGCTCCTGCGTCCAACAGACCAAGTTCTGTATACCCCATGAACGATACTTCAGCATAGCTTCGCAAATCACTTGATTTGTTAAAAATAGTGGAAATTTGTAATTGTTTATTTCTCTTAACCTCGGCATAAAATGACTTTAATCTAAGTGTGCGCCGATTGCGGTGCGGCTTTGTATCCTGAAATAGAAGCTTCCTTACTTCAGCATAGTTTTTGACCCGTTCTTCATATGGGCGCAATCGCATTGGAATGCAGTTAGCCATCGATGGCTCATGTAATGTGGCATTTTTATTTAAATTTTCGGGGGCATTCAGTTCTTGTTGAATGCTCCCGCATGTCGGTTTTCCGATTGCTTTTGATTGCGGCTTGTAGGTGTCTGGCCTACCACAGCCGTAGCAAAATACTCGACGATCAGCTAAGCAGTTCTCCCAGATATGACCTATTTCTTCGCAGTTCCAACACTTTAGCTTTTCCGTTGATCTACGTAAAGCAGCAATTTCTGCACCCGTTGGAGAAATTTCTTCTACCTCCGAGCTATGATCTTCTAACGCAAAAACTTGTCGGCGATTTGGAATTGATTTTGTCTTAACTTGTTCTGTCCGGCAACTGATTTCATGGTATAAGTTTTCACTCATTTGAACTAGGCGACGTAAGTGTCCCACCGAATGCAGGGGCTGATACAGCAACTTTTGCCTAGTTTTGGGTAACAGGTTTAAGGTTTTAATAAACTCCTCTTCTTCAATTTTTATCGATGCCTTATCAATTAAAGAAGCCACTGCTTCATAGAAAGGCTCTCTATTATTTCAATTTCGTTTAATTTCAAGGTTTAGATATATATCTTTTTGTTTTCTGTTCAGTCACCCCCTAATCTTTATATTCATTAGAAATGTTCTTGTAAGAATGTAGGTATGGCATACGCTGCGACAATACGAAATTTATGAACTTTATGAACTCACATGTGTCCAGTTCCAAAGTTGAAAGGCACTACTTCGTGGCCAGATGAAAACTTGATACTGCCAACAGAGTGGCTTTTAGTTAAGGCACTAGTGCAAGTCGGCGACATACCTACTCTCTTGGGAGAATTCCCTCCGAGGGGGTTATGCGAATCACGTGGTTGGGGCTCCAAGGCGAGGCAACCACCGCGAAGAACACAGTTGCCACTTAAAATTTTGGGGCAGTTTCGTTTTTCCCTCCAGTATGTGATCAGATCACGTCACCAATCAGACGACTCTAGTAAGTAGTTGCGCTTAACCTTTAACTCTATTTAGAGGACTTGCACAATGATTTATCAGGAATATTTTTCGGGTTACGAAAAGAGCGGGACTGTAGCCGCGTGGGAATTTTATACCACCAAATTCCAATAATTATAGCTGTTCTTCTATTGGAAAGTGGGAAGACGCTCTCAGTGTTGGGCAACGTTTTGGGACATGTTAATCGATGATTAGACTGAGGTTATCGACCACAGCCTAAAAGCATACCCACTGAATGAACTAACCCATCCCTAGAGTCAAGTTCTCAGTTGTAAGTGGCCAACATTGCATTTATAATTTTTTCTATTTGCAAATTCTTTTCGCTTACCATGCCGACCATTATACCACCCGATAATATTTCTTCGTTAGATGCAATGTTAGCGGGAATTAGCTTCGAATGCCCTTTGCATGATACGTTCCTACCTCTTTTCCTTGTAAATTTTCAAGCTGGTAAAAACAATTTCCCAATTTCTTTTTGATTCGGGACTTTACAAATTGTGGGCCTAATTTCGAGTTAAAATTCGGCGCGAATTTGCTTTGTGCAAAATTTCGACGGAATACTTCCTGTCCTTCCTTAAAGGAAATGGGTTTCGCGCGTAGGTTATATTGCCGCACATTGCGATCATAGGCACGACGAATATTGGCCTGAATGTCTTTTCGAATGATGGCTAAATTGTTAGACCGGGAAATTGGTGTTATCCCATCTTCCAATAGGTATAAATTCCTTAGCAGTTTCATGGGTAATCATATCTAATCCGTATAACGCACGGTATGGTGAACATCCTTACGATTGATTCAACGCTGATCTTAGCGAACATGAGATACTAGTGATGTTTCTGTCCCACTCGGTTTGGTCGGTTTTTAAGTAAGTGCGGATGGCAGCTAATAGCGAACGGTTACTTTGTGGTGAGTATAATGCGGTATAGACGTGGTTTACTCCTAATTCCGTAAGAAAGGCTTTGAATTCGACAGCTTAAAATTGGACTCCATTGTCGCTCACGATGGTTTCGGGAACACCTACACTATAAAAGGCCTGTTTTAAAAGGAAATCTATGATTGCCGTTGAGGTAAATCTTTTTATGGGTTGTAACCAAGGATATACTAAAGTGGTCTAATACTATAAGTAATCCAACATGTCCTTCCTTACTACGGGGATGGGGTTCGGACTTGCTCGGGCAAGTCAATATATAGTCGTTGAAATGGTCGGTACGAGGGACAATGCTCACCCAAGGGTGGACGTAACGTATAATTCGGGGCTTTGTTCTTCTTACATGCATCACAGGATCGAATGTAATCTCTAACATCTTTTGCTAACCCGGGCCAAAATAGATTCCGGCGTAGCCTTGCGATGGTCTTCTGCATTCCGGCATGGGAGGACGTAAGACTATCATGTGCCTGTCGAAGCACTTTCGGTCTTAACGTTTCGGGAACCCAGAGTTTCCAGGAATGTTTGTCGTGAAACTCATTTCCGTCAGCGTGTTCTGTACGAATGTACAAAAATTTATCTACTATTGTAATGTCGGGAAATTTGTCTTCGCTATTAGTAAATATAGTTTTTAGCGTCGTGTAAGTGTCCTCTTTAAACGCTTCCGAGATAAGGTCGATTATAGGGCCCATGTCTAATGTATTTATTTCGTTCTCGAATAGTCTAGACAAAGCGTCAGGGACAACATGATCTTTTCCTTTTCGATGCGAGAATGATTATTTAAACAGTTGCAATCTAAAAATCCACCTAGCCAGTCTTCCTGTTACATTCTGTTGCCTCATGAGCCATAATAAGCTAGAATGATCGGTAACTACTTCAAACTCCTGCAGTTCTAAGTAGCATCGAAACTTTTCAATGGCTAATACCACTGCTAAACACTCTCGTTCGGTGACGCTATAATTACGTTGTGATCAATTTAATTTTTTTGACATATAGGCAATGGGCTTTTCAGCTTTATCTTCCGCTAGTTTAACCAACACTGCACCAATGCCGAAATCACTGGCGTCACAGTGAAGATAAAACTTCTTCTCAAAGTCTGGGTTTGTTAAAACCGGTGCAGAGGTCAATATGATTTTTAGTCTATCCATCGCTACTTGAGCTTCTGGAGGCCAAGCAAATTTTACCTTTTTAGAAAGCACATCTGTGATTGGACATGTGAGATCCGCGAAATTGGGTATGAACCGACGGTACCAGCCACAAACTCCAAGAAATCCTCTTACTTGTTTTAGATTTTTGGGAGCTGGCCAATTTACTATACACGAGATTTTAGCTGGGTCCGTACAAATACCTCCACTACCAATGACGTAACCCAAATAATTGATGCTTGTTACTCCAAACTGGCTTTTGTCCATGTTAAGAGTAAGATTGGCTTTGCGAAATTCCTCGGCCAATCGAATCAGTACTACCGAGTGAGACTCAAAATCTTCGGACACAACGCAAAGATCATCTAAGTATCCAAAGACACAATAGCGCAGATCTGCTGGAATGATCTGATCCATTAAGCGACATATCGTAGATGGTGCATTACAAAGCCCGAATGGCATAACCTTAAACTGGTATAACGGTTGCCCTGGCACCGTGAATGCAGTTAAAGGTATTGATTCAACACTGAGCTGTATTTGCCAATAAGCATCTTTTAAATCGCGCTTAGATATGATGATAGCTTTGGGCAATTGAGAAAATATTCCGTCAATGCTGGGCAACGGATAAGCATCCTTTTTGGTAGCATCGTTAAGCCTGCGTGCATCCAGGCAAAGTCGAATTTTATTAAGTTTGACGACCAGACGCATTGGAGAACTCCATGGGCTTACAGAAGGCTCAATAACATCTAATCGCAGCATTCGATCAATTTCTGCATACAGTAATTTCTCTACTGCGTGGCTGACTGTATAGAACGTCTGTTTAACGGGCTTTGCATTTCCGACGTCAATGCAATGTTCAATAAGTGAGGTGCGACCTAATCTCTCTGAAGCTTTCTCTCTCTCCTAACTTTATTGTAGGTTAGTTCGATGTGTAGGAAGCCTATTATGGTTTGATTTTCACCACTTGCTGTCTTAGCTCGCGATTTGATAGGTTTAAATTGAGGATGACTTGAAAAATCTTGTTGTGCTAGCTCTTCTCCAATATAGCTAATGTTCGCTCCTGCGTCCAACAGATTAAGTTCTGTATACCCCATGAACGATACTTCAGCATAGCTTCGCAAATCACTTGATTTGTTAAAAATAGTGGAAATTTGTAATTGTTTATTTCTCTTAACCTCGGCATAAAATGACTTTAATCTAAGTGTGCCCCGATTGCGGTGCGGCTTTGTATCCTGAAATAGAAGCTTCCTTACTTCAGCATAGTTTTTGACCCGTTCTTCATATGGGCGCAATCGCATTGGAATGCAGTTAGCCATCGATGGCTCATGTAATGTGGCATTTTTATTTAAATTTTCGGGGGCATTCAGTTCTTGTTGAATGCTCCCGCATGTCGGTTTTCCGATTGCTTTTGATTGCGGCTTGTAGGTGTCTGGCCTACCACAGCCGTAGCAAAATACTCGACGATCAGCTAAGCAGTTCTCCCAGATATGACCTATTTCTTCGCAGTTCCAACACTTTAGCTTTTCCGTGGATCTACGTAAAGCAGCAATTTCTGCACCCGTTGGAGAAATTTCTCCTACCTCCGAGCTATGATCTTCTAACGCAAAAACTTGTCGGCGATTTGGAATTGATTTTGTCTTAACTTGTTCTGTCCGGCAACTGATTTCATGGTATAAGTTTTCACTCATTTGAACTAGGCGACGTAAGTGTCCCACCGAATGCAGGGGCTGATACAGCAACTTTTGCCTAGTTTTGGGTAACAGGTTTAAGGTTTTAATAAACTCCTCTTCTTCAATTTTTATCGATGCCACTGCTTCATAGAAAGCGGAAAAAGGTTCACCGTGTTTTTGCTTTCGTGCTCTTATCAACTCCATGCTCATAAAATCTGATCGATAGTCTTTTTATTGTTGACGGAGTGACGCACAAATGTTTGACCCAACTATTCCATCTACCTGCTTGTGGTATCTCCAATACCAGGATCTAGCCTTACCGGTGAACAATACATGTATGTTCTTACACATACTTGTAAAGTCACTGCCCAAGGTTTCGTCTGTGAGCGCTTTAATTCTATATATAAATTCTTCAACGCCTAACCCGTCAGTAGATCCATCAAAAAGTACTCCCCATTTTTGCATGATGTCGACTGTTTGCCGAAACTTATTGAGGACGAACTGAAAGAGGTCATGTCCGGCCCTTGGGAGTTGCTTGGTTGTGGAAGGTTCTGTATGGATAAGCACGATAAAACCCTGGTAATGGTTTGCTCTATCATATCTTGAATTGTATTATAATCCACCGCTTGAGTTCGACGTGAGTCGATGGTTCTGACTGGTCTACCCGAACGGGGCCTACCACGAGGGGGTCTAGCAATACCCTCACGATGCTTGGTACTTTGACTAGCATCCAATACAGAAGACGGAGCACCACTGGTATTCAAAGGAAGTGGTTCCGGTATGTTGGCCCGATTAGCTTCTTCTAACTGGGCTAGAGCTCTGGCTAAGTTTCTAGTAGTTACTCCACGCTGAACCGGCGCTGTCGGTACAGGCAATGGTTGCGCTCGAAATGGCGAACAATTTCCAACCACTACTTTAATCTCTTTTTTATGAATCGGAGCATTACAAGAATAACAACACGAATTCTCGGTTAACCAGGCTTCTACACAATTTTTGTGAAAGACATGCTTGCACGCTAAATGATAACAAGGATTGGTGTTATCCATAACCGTTGAGCAAAGGGCGCAATTATTCTCCATATTACCTTCCGAAGAAGTTCTGGGAGGCGTATTCACTACTGGCATTGCTGGTTATCTTAATTTTTTTTTCTTTAGATTTTATCCTGAATATGACATTTGATGGCTAAAATTAAAATGGGCTAAATTGTATTAGCCTGCCGTATCTATAACTATCTTTGAGAACTGGATTATTGAAAGTCTAATTTCCCGATTGAAATAAGTGCGTTGACTAACTTTCTACAGGTTTCTGTTTGGCAAATGGAAGCATTAAGCTGCATCCTCACAGGTTCCAGACAACAGATACTTCTAGATCGTATTTTTAGTGACAACTCGCAACTCACAGGGCTATCAGATGTGTTTTAAGGAATTTGCAGCAGTAGCGGCATGTGGAAACCACACTCTACCAGCTGAACGATCATTAAGTATTGATATTCAATCAGAGTCAAATCATCAATATTCTTTAAGTGCTCGTCCCTTTCGCTTGCAAATAAGCGACTGGTACCCTGCACAAACTCCTACCACTGAACAAAAGAGCATTGATAGTTAAGGACACAAGATTTCCGAATAGCTGATGTTTTGCTAAATTCATGGGTTGGTGTACACTTCAGGTTTTTCGGTTTGATATCCGCGTCCGAATAGCAACGTCGTAGGCCTTATTAATGGTCGCACTTCTCCCTCTGACATGCGATAGGAAGATCACGCCGATCTAACTACTTCCACACTTCAGTATCCTTCGGAAATCCCATAAAGGACAATAAATTGGATTAGGAAATCTATACCACTGAACGTTTTAATCGTATCGTGGCATGCCCCACGTTGGGCGCCAAAAGTTATGTAATGGTTGACTTAAAATGAGAAGCCGAGGGGTATGATAGTACCCAAACATTGGTGCTCTCACTCTTCTACTCGATTATGAATAATGGCGGGCGGAATCCTCTGGTGCCTTAGCTCTTTCGGCGATGGGGTGGGTCGGATTGCCTTTCATAACGGTCCACACATACTTTAATTGTTAGGATTCCTACGGAAACTATAAGTTACTTAAACTACTATCGAAATTTCCATTCATCACATTTCCTAAGACCTAAAAGTATTTCATTTAATTCATTTTGTAATATCTTATCTTAATATTTATGGTTAAATGTTGGGGTTCCTATCAAACGAACTATGCATAAGGTTAGAAATATTTTTGAATTAGAATGCTAGGCTATATGGGGTCGCGTTATAGAAAAATAAAAAAATGTCCTTTCGAAACGGGCTCTCTATTATTTCAATTTCGTTTAATT
The DNA here is from genome assembly GCF_016746365.2 of Drosophila yakuba. Lineage (NCBI taxonomy): Eukaryota > Metazoa > Arthropoda > Insecta > Diptera > Drosophilidae > Drosophila > Drosophila yakuba. Next base: position 1,017,220 of record NW_025048816.1, on the reverse strand, counting down.
TCAAGGTTTAGATATATATCTTTTTGTTTTCTGTTCAGTCACCCCCTAATATTTATATTCATTAGAAATGTTCTTGTAAGAATGTAGGTATGGCATACGCTATGACAATACGAAATTACTCTTAGCTTTATGAACTCACATGTGTCCAGTTCCAGTGTTGAAAGGCCTTCCAGCGGTGAAATGATGGTACGGGTTGTCAATGCTAGCGGAGATTAATTGAAGTATAAAAATTACGGGGCTACATGACGGCGGTTACGAAAAAACACACTTTCGCAAGTCGACTTCCGTATGGTCTAGCAACCTGCACTACTTTTATCCTAATCCCTTATCCGCTGACGGTCCAGGTTGTGGTTTCCATAAATGATCCTGACTAGGAAAAGTAACTGGTGCGGCTTAGCTCATCCTGCGGTGCGGAGTTAGTTGTAGTTGTTCTACTTCGCACCGATATACATATACATAGGTCGGAGTGTCCAATCAGTGCTTAATCGAAGGGTAAGATTTCGGGATACTGGCGTAGCTCCCAGAAAGACAATTGCTTCAATTATCAGTAGCCAGGGGTTGTCCTACGCAGAATAATAACGCTAGTTGGTGGTCAGGAATCCCTCCGACCGGCCAGTATTTGCAGAGGCCCGTGGCCAGATGATAACTTGATACTGCCAACAGAGTGGGTTTTAGTTAAGGCACTAGTGCAAGTCGGCGACATACCTACTCTCTTGGAAGAATTCCCTCCGAGGGGGTTATGCGAATCACGTGGTTGGGGCTCCAAGGCGAGGCAACCACCGCGAAGAACACAGTTGCCACTTAAAATTTTGGGGCAGTTTCGTTTTTCCCTCCAGTATGTGATCAGATCACGTCACCAATCCGACGACTCTACTAAGTAGTTGCGCTTAACCTTTAACTCTATTTAGAGGACTTGCACAATGATTTATCAGGAATATTTTTCGGGTTACGAAAAGAGCGGGACTGTAGCCGCGTGGGAATTTTATACCACCAAATTCCAATAATTATAGCTGTTCTTCTATTGGAAAGTGGAAAGACGCTCTCAGTGTTGGGCAACGTTTTCGGACATGTTAATCGATGATTAGACTGAGGTTATCGACCACAGCCTAAAAGCATACCCACTGAATGAACTAACCCATCCCTAGAGTCAAGTTCTCAGTTGTAAGTGGCCAACATTGCATTAATAATGTTTTCTATTTGCAAATTCTTTTCGCTTACCATGCCGACCATTACACGGTGTAATCTAAGGCCCGAGAAAAGGCAAAAAAAAAGATCTAAGAAGGAAAGAGAAAAGTGGTGGAATTGGTAATGTAAAAGGAAATTAAAGAAAAAAACTATAAAGAAAGTCATTTACAATGCCGTAGTAGAGTTGATGGACCGCTTGGACATGCCATTAACAGAAATGGAAGTTGTCGAAATACTCAAACGAAATTTAAGTCCAGAAGTAAGGCATGAGATCCTAAGCATTCCGATCCGTACAGTAGAAAAACTAAGAGAAATTTGTCGTCGGAGGGAAGACTTTTTGGATGAAGTTCGTCGTACGCAGGCTCATCAAAAAGTTATTCCGTTCCGGAAAAAGGTCTCAGAATTGGTAGAAGAGATTCAAATGGATGAGGCTACAGAATTTTCGGAGCAGGAAGCAGGTTGGGAAATTGAAGCTTTAGCACTTCTTTGCTGAACTGTCACAAAGAAGGTCACAGGTACTAAGACTGCGGATCCAAAAGAAAAGTGTTCTGTTACGGATGTGGCGCTGCGAACATTTATAAGCCGACATGTGCCTATTGCCAAAAAAACGGGCGAACGAGCCCTGGCAACAAACGCCTGCAGTCAAGTGCTCTAAAAAGCAAGGCATCAAACCCCGAGTCGAGTCACCATTAGAAGTTCCCATTTCTCCTATGCCAGAAATAGTAGACAAGGCCATAGGCCTCTCAGATTGTTGGCCAGAAATAGTTGAGAAGAATATTAATTCTAGTACCACCACAGCGAATACAAGATCTAAATCAAGAAATTCTAAGAGAATGAGAACTTTTTGGCAGTCCATAAAAACAATTAATGCTATACGATTTAAGGAGAATGATAAACGACCATATGCCGAGGTTTGGATGTTGGATAGAATGGTTGTCGAATTGTTGGATACCGGAGCGGCCATAAATGTTATCGGAGGCAAGTTGGCAGAACTGATTATACGTAGTAGGGTAAAATTTAAGAGCGTTTCAATGGTGGCGCATACTGCGGATGGAAGAAAGCAGGAAGTTTTAGGGAAATTAACAACCGAAGTAAAATTTAAAGGGGTATCAAAAGAACTCGATTTTCACATTTTGCCTTCTTTGAGCCAGGATCTGTATTTGGGGATACATTTTTGGAAATCCATGGAAATCTCAGAAATCGTATCGGATGCTCACACCCTGTCCAAAAGCCAACGAAACAGCCTGATTGAAGTGATTGGCAAATTTCCCTCGGAAAGACTCATTTAATATCTCACGAAATTGATGTTGGCGAAGCTAAACCGGTAAAGCAGCGGCATTTTCCCGTGTCTTCCGCTGTCAAAAAAATGTAGACAGGATGTTGAAAATGGGGGTGATAGAGGAGTCTCAGAGCCCTTGGTCGTCTCCAGTTGTTCTCGTTCAAAAACATGGAAAAGTTCGTCTCTGTCTAGAAAGTCGAAAGGTCAATGCGGTGACGACAAAGGACGCATATCCCTTGCCGCAGATCGACGGGATATTATCAAGACTTCCTAAGGCGATGTATATTTCAAGTTTGGATTTGAAAGATGCCTACTGGAGATTCCTTTAGATCCTAAATCTCGAGATAAGACGGCGTTTACCATTCCGGGGAAGCCTCTTTACCACTATAAAGTAATGCCATTTAGGTTACCTAAGGCTTCACAAACGATGACACGTTTGATGGATATGGTTATTCCAGCGGAATTAAGAAATGAGGTGTTTGTGTACCTAGATGACTTGCTGGTAGTTTCGGATAATTTCGAAATGCATCTCAAAGTTGCAGAAAAAATCAAAGCTGCTGGTTTGACACTCAACGTAGAGAAAAGCCATTTCTGCATGCGTTCAGTCATAAGAACCGACCCGAAAAAAATATCGGCAATGTCCGAATTCCCTCTTCCGAAAAATCTCAAATCTCTACGCAGTTTCTTAGGAATGGTAGGATGGTATCGTAAATTTATCAGCAATTTTGCTTCAGTCGCTACCCCATGGACCGACTTGCTGAAGTCCAAGAAGAAATTCCAGATGACTCCAGAAGGTGAAAAAGCATTTGATCAGCTGAAAACTATGCTATGTTCGGCTCCTGTTCTTCGCAGCGCAGATTTTAACAAGCCATTTTTCGTGCTGTGCGATGCGAGCAAGACTGGTGTGGGTGGAGTCTTGGTTCAGAAAACAGAGCAGGGAGATGAGTTGAACAAGGCTCAGAGGAATTATTCGGTCACTGAACAGGAATGTTAAGCTGTCATAATTTCCATTAAACGGTTTAGGCCGTATATCGAAGGACATGAATTCACAGTCATTACGGACCATGCTTCTCTCAAGTGGCTTATGTCCCAGACGGATCTTCATTCCCGCTTAGCTCGCTGGGCATTAAAACTGCAAGGCTTTAATTTCAAAATAGAACATCGTAGTGGAAGACTTAATGTGGTGCCAGACGCGTTATCTAGGGTAAATGAGTCAGAGATAGCGGCTGTGGAGGCAAGGCTGGTTATCGATTTTCAATCACCCCACTTTAAATGTAGAAGCGAATCAGGAGAAGTTGTAAGACTTAAAGGTAGTGGATGGGCTGGTATATCGCAGATTTAATCACGCCACCGGCGATCAGTTGCATGATACTTTTATCTGGAAATTGTGGATTCAAAAAGATCTGGTTCCTGAGGTGATGAAAAATTCTCATGATGATCCATTGGCCTCTCATGGAGGTGTACAAACGACTCTTGAACGTGTCCGTAGATATTATTATTGGCCTGGGTTAATAGATGATGCAAAAGCGTATCTCCAATCCTGTGAGGTCTGCAAATCAACCAAACCACCAAATATAGTGCAGAGACCTCCGATGGGACGAGCAACTAAGCAGCATATGTTGTGCTTTCCGTTCTGCGGCCCACTCGGCTATTGGGACCAGTCCATATTATTTAATGTTTGGCCAACATTTTATGTCTTCGGGATCTACCTACACGTTGCTAAGGTCGTTGGGAATTCTTGAGGATAGATCTGCGTTCTTTTCGCGTGAGGACTCTCTAGAGTTAGTGAGGAAAAAGGCTCTTGAAGTTATGAGCAAACAAAACAGCAAAAATGAGCCCCAATATCATTTGCGATCAAGAGAGGTGGTATACAAAGAAGGCCAGGAAGTATTGCGATAGAATTTTAGGCAGAGTAGCTTTCCCACCGGATACAGCTCGAAATTGGGTCCAGCCTACCTAAAAGCGAGAGTTCGCAGAAAATAGGGAAATTCATGCTATGAATTAGAAGACTTGCAGGGGCACATCCTAGGGAAGTTTCATGGTAAGGACATGAAGCAGTAGGTTCTGCAAACTACAAGCTTTTTGGTGATCAGCCTTCGGGTTTGGGACCCCAGGTCTGCTCTTAGGCAGGGGGCTTTTGTAGCGCTTGTATTAGATAGAAGATTATAGAAGATCGACGACCGTGTGGCGACACTGATATATTGGTAGCGTCACCTACAAAATACTAGATTTAAGCGATACGGTAACCCTTTACAATTTAAGCGTCATTCTCTGGATACGACTTGATACGCGCGCATTGTGTGTGCCTTATTATAATAAAGCTTTGTAATAAAATATATATGTACGCAAACGAAGTAAATGGCGAAACTAACATCGCCAAAGTGGTGACCCCGACTAGCGAAAATTGTGCGAGAATCTGAAAACAATATTTCGTACTATTGTGAAATTCAAGTGCACGCACACTCACACACATACGTTGACCCAAGTCAATGCGCAATAGCCGCTATAATTTGCGAAATTTACAACCAAAACGCCTAAATTTCGACGAAAGCGATCAAGAGAATCCGCCATGCCGGACCCGAACCCAGATTTCTCCGCTCAAATTCGAGAACTCCAACAACAGCTCGAGGCACTTCGGACAAGCGTTCCTGCGAACAGAGATGAGACGCCGCGCACGCACACACGTGTTACCGTGCATTTGCCAAAATTCACACACAACAACCCGCACCTGTGGTTTGCTCAAGTGGAGCGATCATTCCGTTTGCACCACATTGTCGACGACACTGACAAGTTCGACTTGGTGACACTGCATTTGGAAGAAGATGTGGTTTTGGCTGTGGAGGATTTGGTCACTCGTCCACCGGCAGACAACAAATACGCAGCAACCAAAACTCGCTTGCTGCAGAAGTTCGCTGAATCGCCCGAGTCAAAACTGCGACGACTACTTCAAGGAGGAGGTGCCACCGGATTAAAGCCTTCGGAAATCTTGGCAAATATGCGACGCTTGGCCCCGGATCCTGGCAGCGAAAACATCATTCATACCCTATTCCTGGCTGAGATGCCAGCCTCCATTCGTCCGCTGCTCACCGTATGGGATGAGTCGGACTTGGACAAGCTTGCGAAGATTGCAGACAAAATGCTCGAAGCCATTAGCACGAACGCCTCGTTTGCCATCAACACATCTTCAACTGCTGTTCCTCCAGCAAATCCGGCTATCTGCGCAGTTGCCCCTGCAGATCCTTTGAAAGAACTTTCTGACAATTTACGTTCGCTCATGCAAGATGTCACGGCATTGAAAAAGGATGTCAAGCGCATCCAATCACACAACCGATCACGCAGTTCATCTCGTGGCGCCAGACCAGCAGACAATTCCGGTCAACCGACTTCAGGAGCACAGGAAAATCTTTGTTTTTACCACAAGCGCTTTGGTGACAACGCAAATAAATGCCGACCACCCTGCGCACGCTCCACGTCGTTAAACTAGAGGAGCTGCCGCCTGACGCGCTGGTCAGCGGCAGCCAGGACAGCAGCAGCGATCCACCAGTTCAGTCAGCTGTTCCACGGGAGCAGCGTTTGCACGTCACCGATCGTACCTCCAACATCAGATACCTCATCGATTCTGGATCTGTGGTTTCAGTTGTACCTCGCACGCTGGTTAAACAGAAAACCACCCAAGCCGATCTGACGCTATACGCAGCAAACCAGACCATCATTCACACCTATGGTAGATACATAACTAATCTGGACTTGGATCTCAGACGCAACTTCACCTGGCCATTCATCATTGCGGACGTACACACACCTATAATTGGAGCAGACTTTTTAGCCGAATTCCAGCTTCTTATTGATCTCAAAAACAGATGCCTTATTGACTCGGTCACAGGACTGTCAACAACCGCGCGCCTAGCACAGGCGAATCAAACATCCGTTTCCATTGTGCAGGGAATTTCTAAATTTCGAGACCTTCTGCAAGAGTTTGTGGAAGTCACTAAACCGTCAACGAAGCATACAAAGCAACATGATGTACAACACCATATCGAAACATAATGGGACCACCGTTTCTGACCGACCACGACGCTTATCTGGAGATAAACTTGCAACTGCGAAAAAGGAAATCAACTTTCTGATTGAGCAAGGCATATGTCGTCCCTCCAAAAGTCCTTGGTCCAGCCCACGCCACATGGTCACCAAAAAAGACGGTGGCTGGAGGGCATGCGGCGATTATCGTAAGCTCAACTCGATTACGATACCAGATCGCTATCCGATTGCACACATTCACGACTTCACCGAACAGCTACATGGTGGGAAAGTCTTCTCAACGCTTGATTTGGTAAAGGCGTACTACCAAATTCCCATGGCGGAAGAAGACATCCAGAAGACGGCCGTATGAACACCTTTTGGACTCATAGAATTCCAGTACATGCCTTTCGGGTTAAAAAATGCGACACAGACGTTCCAGCGTTTTATGGACAACATTTTTCGCGGCATGGACTTCGTATATTGCTACATAGACGATATACTTATAACTTCGAAATCGATCGCCGAACACGAAGAACATCTTCGAGCAGTGTTATCAGTCCTGCAGAAACACGGGCTTAGCATCAATCTGAGCAAATGTCAACTAGCGCAAACGCAAGTTAATTTTCTCAGCTATACGATTAACGAACACGGCATCAAACCACCGTCCAGTCGCATCGATGCCATCCTCAATTATGCTCGTCCTGAAACTATCAGCCAACTAGGCCGTTTCTTAGGCGTTATAAACTACTATCGAAGATGCCTACCTCGATCTTCGCACACTCAGGCACCGCTGTCCGCGCTGTTAAGAAATGTAAAGAAGAACGACCAACGACAAATCATCTGGACTACAGAACTCATGTCAGCCTTCGAGAGTTGCAAGCAGAGCATAGCAGACGCAGCGCTCTTATCATTTCCTGCTCCGAAATCTGAACTACAGCTGGTTTGTGACGCATCGGACCTCGCAATCGGAGCAGTTCTGGAACAACGCACTAGTCATGACTGGCAACCTCTAGGATTTTTCTCCAAGAAGCTCACCGACACTGAGAGAAATTATTCCACGTACGACCGAGAGCTACTTGCCATATACGAGGCAATCAAATATTTCAGACACCTCGTCGATGCACGCATTTTTGTGATAAAGACTGATCACAAGCCATTGGTTTACGCATTCCAACAGCGCCCTGAAAAAGCATCACCTCGACAGCTGCGGCATTTAAATTATATTTCGCAATTTTCGACAACCATCCTTCACATAAAAGGAACAGAAAATATAGTCGCAGACGCTTTTTCGAGGCTTTGCACTATCACGATGCCCACAGCGATCACCGCGGCACAACTCGAGGAGGAGCAAGCCTCAGATTTTGAGTTGACACGCATCTTGCAAGGAACTACTTCCTTAAAGCTGAAGAAAGTTTGTTTTGGTGGAAAAAATTCAATATACTGTGACGTATCCACACCAAATCTCCGTCCTTTTGTACCGCAATCTCTTCGCAAACAGGCTTTCTCATATATCCACAATCTTTCGCATCCCAGCGGACGAGCAACTGCCCGTCAAATCAGACAGAAGTTTGTCTGGCCTTCGATGAACAAAGATGTCCTCAAATGGTGTAGATTTTGTCTCCCATGCCAGCGCTCCAAAATTCACAAGCACAATCACCTTCAGCCGGAGAAGATCGCTGTGCCAAATGGAAGATTCGACCACGTCCACCTGGATATAGTTGTTATGCCTTTACAACAAAACTATCGCTATTGTCTTACAATGATTGACCGTTTCTCACGATGGCCAGAAGCAGTACCACTCACTAATATCACGGCCGATACGATAGCTATGGCGTTCTGGACACACTGGGTATCCCGTTTTGGATCACCCAAAACAATCACTACTGATCAAGGCGCGCAGTTTGAATCTGCAGTTTTCAAACAACCTGATCGGAAGCAAGCATATTCACACTACGGCCTACCATCCGCAATCAAACGGACTTATAGAGAGGTGGCACAGATCCTTCAAATCGTCCTTGATGTGCAGCAGTGGCACGCCGTGGCCTCAACTATTACCAACTGTGCTACTTAGCCTTCGTACCTGTTTCAAAGAAGACATAAAATCATCTGCAGCTGAAATGTTATACGGAGTACCAATTCGACTGCCAAACGAATTCTTCGCCAACATGGATGAAACTGTGGACCCTACGACATTCCTGAGCAGTTTTCGAGAGCACATGCAGAAAATTCGACCAACTCCCACATCGCACCATATTAAAGAAAAAATGTTCCTACTGAAGGGAATTGACAAATGCACCCATGTATTTCTCCGCATAGACGCAGTAAAGCAACCTCTGGAGCCTCCTTACACCGGACCGTACGAAATCATCAAACGCGACAACGACCGAGTTTTCACCATACGAATCGACGGGAAGGACTCAGCAGTATCAGTCGACCGCCTCAAGCCTGTTTTCCTAGTCAAGGACGACAAGCAGTTCGACTCGGAGGAATCCAACCCCACTCCTCAAAGGACTTACGAAAAACGGCGTAAGGTAACATTTGCGAGCCAAGGATCGTGACGGATTCACTGGAAGGGGAGTACTGTGGCGACACTGATATATTGGTAGCGTCACCTACAAAATACTAGATTTAAGCGATACGGTAACCCTTTACAATTTAAGCGTCATTCTCTGGATACGACTTGATACGCGCGCATTGTGTGTGCCTTATTATAATAAAGCTTTGTAATAAAATATATATGTACGCAAACGAAGTAAATGGCGAAACTAACATCGCCAAAACCGCATATTCATAGGCGCCATCTAGATGTGGGTGTTCGAACCAAAGAAGTGGCTCAAAAGAAAGGCAGAGGAGAGCAACAGCCCCAAATGTCAACTTTCTCTGGGGCACATCTCTCTTTTTCCTAGGGGCGGTAGGTTGGCGCCAGATTGGTGGCGTCTAAGATTTTCTTTCACCTCCCGACTTTGGTCAAGAGCAGTTGTGCGTGATTTGCTTCGTAAAAGTACTTAAATTGGTCCACGTTATATACCCCGTTTGGGCTGTGGCAAAGTAAGAAGTTAAAATAGCAAGCATTAATTTGCAGAACTGCAGGGTAAGCGAGTCTTCTGGCGCCGGTATTTGTTTTTTCGTCAAATTTAGGTAAGGTTTTTTTTTGTCGGGGATAGGTTCGTCCAACATACACCGTGGGCAACGTGAAGTACCTCGAGCCAACGCCCCAATCCACCAGCTGCGTCCAGAGTCGCGGACCAGGAAGTCAGGGAAGCTTCCGACGCATCGAGAGCCAGTAAAGCTATTCGGAAGGAGAGCCGCCAAAAAGCACTGAAAGATTTGGAGACCCCATGCGGGAGCTGGAGTCGGAAACAAAATTCGCTTCAGTGATCGTGCAGCCGTCCCGCCCGAAACGAAAAAGCAGAGGCGAAAATCATTATACCCGTTACTCGTAGAGTAAAAGGGTATACTAGATTTGTTGAAAAGTATGTAACAGGCAGAAGGAAGCGTTTCCGGCCATATAAAGTATATATATTCTTGATCAGGATCAATAGCCGAGTCGATTTGGCCATGTCCGTCTGTCCGTCCGTCTGTCCGTCTGTCCGTCCGTATGAACGCCGAGATCTCAGGAACTACAAAAGCTAGAAAGTTGAGACTAGGCATACAGACTCCAGGGACATAGACGCAGCGCAAGTTTGTCAAATCATGGTGCCACGCCCACTCTAACGCCCACAAACCGCCCAAAACTGCCACGCCGACACTTTTGAAAAATGTTTTAATATTTTTTCATTTTTGTATTGGTCTTGTAAATTTCTATCGATTTGCAAAAAAACTTTTTGCCACGCCTACTCTAACACCCACAAACCGCCCAAAACTGCCACGCCCACACTTTTGAAAAATGTTTTAATATTTTTTCATTTTTGTATTGGTCTTGTAAATTTCTATCGATTTGCAAAAAAACTTTTTGCCACGCCCACTCTAACGCCCACAAACCGCCAAAAACTGGCCTTCGCACTTACACTAGCTGAGTAACGGGTATCAGATAGTCGGGGAACTCGACTATAGCGTTCTCTCTTGTTTTTCTTTGGCTAGTGCAAAATCATTTTTAAGCGGTGTAATCTAAGGCCCGAGAAAAGGCAAAAAAAAAAAAGATCTAAGAAGGAAAGAGAAAAGTGGTGGAATTGGTGGTGTAAAAGGAAATTAAAGAAAAAAACTATAAAGAAAGTCATAGGCCAAAAATGGACTGACTTTAGTTAAATGTAGGATAAGTAGAATTAGTTTATTTCTTATATTTTTTTTGGTGTTCAACCGGCGAAATTTGTAAAACATCCGGCAAAAAGAAAACGGCAAGATCCTAGAGAAAGAAAAACGCTTGGCCGAAGAAAAATTAAGTGGTTTTTGTTTGTTCTGTGAATTTTTGTTTTGAGTGATTTTCTGTTCGCCTCTGCTCGGTATAAAAACCCATATGTCTATCGCTTGAAAAAAATGAGATATGAATATTTAATATAAAACATAATGTAATTTTGGGAAAAAAAAGAAGTGAATATCTATAATATTTTCTGCAGCGTTTACAGGCCCTGGAAAGCGCTTTCAACGAAGGACTTGTTGGCGAAAATTGGTGAGCGAAAATATATAAAACGTAAAGTTATATGCAAATTCTATTTCCCTCCATTTCGTCTCCAAATCAAAAATTACTCTGCAAACCCAAAAAGTAAAAGTAAATTAACCAAATAAAACCTTAAAGTTATGTAGGCAGAAAAAGAAAATAGAAAAATTAACAAATGTGCTCAAAGCGTTCGCTGCAATCGAAGCCCACTCAATTTTGATCCAAATACTATTTGTCTGAACCGGCTTCGCGCTTTGAAATTATAGCCGAATATAAAACATTGTTAACAAACGATGAGAAGCCCTTCAAATTTAACTATTGCTTAATTTTTGTCTTATTTACTGAATAATCTTAATTACAATCGAAGGTTTTATATATAATACTTTTAACCCACCTTTATAATCACTTATATTTATTTTTATATTTATACCAACTGTTTATATTCATGTTAGCATGTCCCCAGATATATCGTCTCCTTTTAGTTTTTAAATAAATTTTTATAATGTTTTAGAAAAATAGTAATTTTTGACTCGGCATGACCTTAACCCTTTGAGACCCCTAAACACTGAAGGGGTCGTTCAATCTAAGAATATAAATATGGTAATAGAACGGCCATGGTTAGGAGGGCGAAAAGTATCTCAATTCCATCTGAGATAAGTAGGTGTTTGTGATTTTTCTTGTCAATGTCCTTTTCTTGTCAATGTCTATCCTTTTCCGTGTATTTAGACCAAGACTGGTGTTATCCCGTGCCCCTATTTTTTGGCTTGTCCCTTCACGCAAAATATGAACTTCATAATGAGAAAAGGCAAATCCAAGAGAATTAGCAAGACCACCACCCCTCATAGTCGACGACCCCAGCCGGAGAAAATTTTTGCGTGTGCACTTCTCTTGAGTTTAACATTCAGCCAAAGTATTCAATAAATGTTCGTAACAGGATGTGGCTGAAGCTGATGCAACTGAATGGTGCGCAACTGAAAATATCGCTATGGAAGAACAAACGATTGAAGGAAGTAACTTAATTATGTTGCATGCAGGGAAGTGCTTCGTCATGGCTGACCCAAAGTTTCTATATTGGCATTACTTGGGAACAGTTCCGTGAGTTTTTTCTACAACGCTTTGAAGTGAAGGAGATACCGCCATCCGCAATTTTGAAGCTGCTAAACAGTCGTCCAGCACATAATGAGTGCCATGGTGCTGTGTCTACTGTACTAGGACACATGGCGAATTTTGATAACCGTTGGCAGCGTGTGGCGTTTTCGTCAGATGTTAGCTCGAGGAACTAACTGCAGATGGAGTTTAAGGCGTTTACCTTCGAGAAGGAGCGCAGTGCTGGACACACGGAAGGTACTGGCGGAGAACACAAGCGTACCAAAATAATATGCCACGAATGCAAGCAGCCTGGGCATAAGATGGCGGAATGTCTCAAGCGATCAGACGTGGAGCAGCAGCAGCAGCGGAATTTGCGAAACGTCACCTGCTATTGTTGTGGACAGCTTGGACATTTGGTGAATCGGTGCATTAACAATGAAAAAAAAACCTGCTATTGTTGTGGACAGCTTGTGGACTCGTATTAATGAAAATACTTTAGAAAAATTGTTTCGTATCGTACCAGACGATTCTCTTGTAAATGACATTATAATAGGTAGGGAAATACTTGGTGGAGGATATGAAATTTTGTTTAAGCCTAATGAAATTAAGCTTGTAAAGTCGAAGCCTAAACGTATGTGTGAGGTAAGTATGCCATTATCCTTCTAAAATAATATTGATACCGAATTAGTCGGTAAGGACAAAGACCAGTTAATTAAATTGCTTCAAAATTATTCAGATGCATTTATTAATGAAATTCCTTGCTCTAAAGTTAATTCAGTTGAAATGACAATTCGGTTAGTCGATCCTAGTAAAACGGTAAAACGGAGACCATATCGATTAAGTCCAAATGAAAAAGAAATTGTACGAGAATGAATTGCCGATTTCTTGAGGTGTAACATTATTCGACCTAGCTGTTCTCCCTATGCAATCACAATACTTTTAGTAAAAAAAAAATGGATCAGATCGTCTTTGCATTGATTATCGTGAACAACAATACGGTTGCTGACAGGTTTCCTTTGCATTAATCAATGACCAAATATAGCTTGGTTAGCTGGGGCAAAATACTTTACGTGTTTGGATATGGCTAGTGGTTACCATCAGATTCCTATACATCCTGATTCTATCGAATGTACAGCGTTTGTAACACCAGTACATTACGAATACTTGACAATGCCGTCTTATTTCCGAAAATTTGTTTCTCGATTCTCTCAGATCATGAAATCAATATATTCGCTAACTTCGAGCAAAAGCACTGTTAACTAGACTGGTGATTTGCAGGAGATTTGGAAGAATGTTATCACTATTCTGACAAGTATGCCAGTACTTGTTGTTTTTGATCCACAACATCCGATAGAATTGCATACTGATGCGAGCTCTTGTGGATATGGAGCAATGCTAATTCATCGGATCAAGGGGGATTATAGTAAAACCACCTGCCCTGCTGAGTCTAAATACCATTCGTATGAATTGGATACATTGGCTGTTGTTGAATCAGTTAAACATTTTCGGCATTATTTTCTCGGACGAGAGTTTGTTGTATTTACGGATTGCAATTTGCTAAAAGCGTCGCGATAAAAAATTGAACTAACACCTAGGGTGCATCGCTGGTGGGCATACTTGCAATCTTATGATTTCAAGTTGCAATATAGGGAAGGAAAGCGCATGGCGCATGTGGACTTTTTATCCAGGAATCACGTGCCTGATGCAACTCCAGTTCAAAAGACAAAAATCCTAGAAAAACTAGGATGCTAAACTGCTAAGCTTAACATAAATCTCAAATGATTGGCTTGCATCTGAGCAACGTCAGGATTCTGAAATTTCTGATATTGTTAGTAAACTAAAAAAAAAAGATTTCACAGATGATATTGCTTACTTACGTGACTTATGATCTTAGAAAAGGGGTCTTGTTTCGTAAAATACAGAGGAATGGAAGAACTCGGTGTCTGCCAGTAGTGCAGCATGCATTTCGATGGTCGGTAATCAATACAGTTCATGAGTCCGTTATGGATTTAGGTTGGAAAAAGACTCTCGATAAGACTTATCAATATTATTTTTCAACTGTTGTATAACGTGTAAAACTGTAAAAGGGTCATCTGGGAAGATACAAGCAGAGTTACATCCAATCCCAAAAGTAAATGTCCTATGGCTTACAGTGCATATCCATATAACGGGTAAACTAAGAGCGAAGAATGATATTAAGGAATATGTCATAGTACAAATAGATGCTCTAATAAAATTCGTTTATTTGTTTCACACTTTAAAGTTGGACACCGATGCGTGAAGGCATTAAAATCCGAACCGAATAATAGTCGATCAGGGTAGATGTTTTACCAGCGGAAAGTTTGCAGAGTTTTGTGGATCTAAGAAGATAAAGCTCCATCTTATAGCTACAGGAGGAAGCCGAACAAAGTTGCAAGTTGAGCGCGTTATTGGAACGCTCAAGAATCTCTGCGGTGGAATCAAGTAAGAGGTCATGGCAGGACGCTCTTGGCGAGGTACAACTTGCATTGATTTGCACAGTACTCTAGAAATGCTGATTGGTAAAGAGACCCGTCCCCTGGGCTTTGTGCCACCGCATGACACGGAGATAAAGGTAGATAAAGAAAATGTTAGAGACAGGGTAGTAGTCAGTATAAATATTCAGGCTAGTAATGATAAATATAGATTTGACAAAAAAAAAAAGCAGCAGTTGTAAGACATAAAATTTGAGATTTTGTGTTATTAAGAAATGAAGAACGTCATCAAACTAAATTAGATCCGAAGTTTAAGGGACCATTTAGAATCACCTACAAACCGCCAAAAACTGTGTTTAAGACTCTCCTTCTCCCTTCCACTAGCTGAGTAACGGGTATCAGATAGTGGGGGATCTCGACTATAGCGCTCTCTCTTCTTTTTGTATTGGTCTTGTAAATTTGAATCGATTTGCCAAAAAACTTTTTGCCACGCCTACTCTAACGCCCACAAACCGCCCAAGGCTGCCACGCCCACACTTTTGAAAAATATTTTGTTATTTTTTCATTTTTGTATTAGTCTTGTAAATTTCTATCGATTTGCCGAAAAACTTTTTGTCACGTCCACCCTAACGCCCAAAACCAGCTTAAAGCTGCCACGCCCACACTTATAATGTTGTAAGGAGTTAAAACTCCGTTGTCAATTGCTAAAGGATTAACTGCCTGTTTTCAGTTATGCAATCAATAGAGCTTTTGGAGATACGGTTTGGAGAGAGAATATGGAGAGACCGTTATAGTCAGCAAGGAGCTGTTTGGACAAGAAAAGTCTCGAAATTGAGACACAGGTCCATTAAGACAAAGCACGGGTAGGTTGAGATGCCTTGTCGGGGAACTCGACTAAAGCGTTCTCTCTTGTTAGGACCTGTAATCCACATTTCTTATTATCATTTATAATAATATCAAATTTGATTAAATTTGATTTAATTGCGAATTTGTTATTCAGCTTTAGTATTGAATTATTTGGCAAATAATTATGCCAGGAAATAAAAATAAATCGTAATAATAATAATTTATAATTTGTCTTTGGATTATTTTTAATTTATTTTTTTTATACTTTAAGGCTTATGAGCTAATTAAGCTAATAGCCTTCAAAGATGTAAGTAAACGGTGTTCCCTTATTCTTCAGTAAAATTTACTCATTCAAAATTGCGCTTTGATATCATTATAGACTATAAGATCTAAATTTAATTAAAATTAATTAAGATGAACTCTTATATATATATTTACAATCTATCGTCTAACTTCAGCCACTTAATCTATTAATGGTGACAATGTTTATTTTGAAATTTTTTTATTGAATTATGTGAAATGACCAGAAAGCGTAGAATCGACGCTGCCGACGTACTAGGCTAATGAGCCAGGTCGTTTGAGAGGCTCGAGTCTTTACAGCTTGCTATGACTAACTTTGGACGAGGGACGATTTTAGTTTCTTTGGTTCACGCTGTCGACGGACTAGGTCAAGTAGCCAGGTCGTTTAAGAAGCAGTGGCCAGGGAAACAGGAAAACTGTTGTGGATTCCAAACGTATAGTCAAGCTACCGCGGGTGGTGGATTCCGAACTAAATCGGTCAAATAGCAGCAGGTTGTGGAGTCCGTGTACACAAGTTGGAAAGAAGGATAACCTCAGCTAGCTTTAAATTGTTGTAAACCGTATCCTAACTAGGCCAAACCTTTATCACGTTTAATTCTTTAATATATTCATTACAAGAAGATTTTGTTGTACCAATATGCCTATTACAAGAAGCAGCGACAACCTTACTATTAGCAATCCTGAAAGCACCATTTGTAACGATACTCTAGCCAACGAAGTTCCGATCATTGAAACCACCTGTCGACACAGATTTCATAGCGAGTGTATATCGCAGTGAATGCTTAACAATGACAATTGTCCCAACTGTCGTAGAGTATGTAGTTAAGATAATGTCTAGAGTCTACAAGCCTAGTTGTTCAGATTGTACACCGACTTCGGAAAACTCCAACGTGGATGTCCGGAGGCGGACGTCCGTCACTAAAACCTAATTGACTGGAATGTTAGCTTGGAGCCCAGCCTCGGACAGAATATTCCATTTCCATCAGACACGTCTACGAACAGCCTTACTAGACCTTTTCACGAGCTGTTAAAATAATATAAAAGACGACGAGCAGAAATCTTTATAGACGAGGTCGACTTGCGTCCGAAATGCCGGTCCACTGATCGTCTAAGACGTTATTGATCACAAAAACAACAACTCAAACATGTATTAATTTCCCCTCTAGTCCACAAGGGAGATGACATCCGACCCTTTACATATATTACTCTGTTGAAGGAGCCTTACTTAGCCTTACTAGATAGTGGTGCGAATAAAAGTGTCATCGGCGGTAAGTAACGCCAGCGAATTTTGAAGCAAGGGTTAACCTTCACCAAGTCACACGCGAATTTTAAAACTGCAATTGGAACACCGCAGGTAATATCGGGCATTATACCTCTACCAATCGAATATAACGCACTTAAAGCCAATTTCCAATGTTTTATTGTAGAAACTATTACTCAAGATGTAATTTGCGTAATTGATTTTTGGAAGACATTCAAAATATCTTTAAGCTTTTAGGTCAACGAGATCAGAAATGAATCTACGGACGTGACCCAACTTCAGCTAACTACTGCCCAACAACGTGAATTGCATGCAGTGACGGAATTATTTCCCTCGTTTGAGCGAGATGGACTGGGGAAGACTACGTAAATTGAGCACACGATCGATACCGGACAAGCGAAACCTATTAAACAAAGGTTCTATCCAATATCACCGGCCAAAGAGAAGCTGTTATGTGCGGAGGTCGATCGAATGTTAAGTCTAGGGGTAATCGAAGAAGCAAAATGCTCCGGATGGTCCTCACCAGAGATATTAATAGTAAAAGCAGGCAAGGATCGCTTCTGTCTAGACTTGCGTAAGATGAATGAGGTAACGAAGAAGGATGCGTACCCAATGCCGAGTTTAGAAGGCTTGCTTAGTAGACTGCCTTCCCGTACATTGTATCTCTCAAATCGATCTCAAGGATGCCTTTTGGTAGATTTGTATCAATACTACGACAAAGCCAAAGACAGCATTTACCATACCGAAAAGGCCTATCTATCATTTCACACTCATTCCTTTCGTCCTATGTAATTCTCCACACACCATGTGTCGACTTATGGACCAAGTAATTCCCTACGTAATTGCAGTCGCCAAGCGAATACGAGAAGCCGGATTAACAATCAATATTCAATAAGTTTGGATTGAAAAAGGTGGAATACCTCGTTCATATCGTGGGCAAAGGAACTCTTCAAGTCAACCCAGAGAATGTACGGGCGGTACAAGATTTTTTCGAGACCACAAACAAAGCGTCAGTTACGTCGTTTCTTAGGCATGACTGGCTGGTGCCAGAGATTTATTCCAAATTACTCAGCAGTGACTGCGGCACTCTCTGACCGTCTGAAAGGAAAGGTCTTCGAATGGACTGAAGCTGCCCAAGAATCTTTTGAGGCGATAAAATCCAAACTGTGTTCGGCACCCTTTCTTCGACATCCCAATTACCACCGACCATTCATCATCCAATGCGATGCGTTTTCCTATGCAGTATTAGCACAGCTAGACAAAGAGGGAAATGAGCTTCCGATAGATTATATGACGACGAAACTAAACTAAGCTCAGCGAAACTACTCGGTGACTGAGTTGGGATGTTTGGCAGTGGTACTGGCGATAAAGAAATTTCGTATGTACATCGATGGACACCCGTTTAAAATTATCACTGACCACGCCAGTCTTAAGTGGTTAATGAACCAAAAGGATCTCAGCGGACGTCTGGCGCGATGGGCCATCAAGTTGCAGGGCTACAATTTTTGTATAGAACATAGGAAAGGATCACAAAATATAGTGGCAGATGCGCTTTCACGAGCACATGAAGTATAAACCGATATATCTGCCATCGAAATCGAAATCGTTTCTGCAATCGAATTAGACCCTCCCGCATTTTTAGACAAGGTATATCTAGAGCTAAAAGAAAAATTCGTAAAGGCTGCTATTCCCGATTATCAAGTTATTGATATATATACCATCATCCCAAGTTCCCATCACTGGAAGGAGATATCGACCCCGAGTGGAAGCTGTTTGTTCCGGTTGGTCTTAGACAATCCATTTTGGAATCTGCGCACTGTCAACCAGTAAAAGCCATGAGTTTGTGTCATTCCTGACCTCTTATGGGATCATCTAAGTGTTTACTGGAGTCTATTCGCCGCAAAGCAATTCGGCCGAGCGAGTCAATCGATCTATTAACGCGGCTTTGCGTTCCTACATCCGATCGGACCAACGGGATTGGGACCAATATATAAGCAGTATAAACTGTTCCCTGCGTAATAACATACACCATTCGATTGGACAGTCACCCTATATGGTAGTGTATGGCCAACACATGGTCACTAATGGAAAGGATTATAACGTTCTTCTAACGTCCTTTGCCTGCTGGAGGATAATACGGCACAAGTAAGGCGGCCCGATGAGTTCGACAAAATTCGTTTAAGCATTCATCGCCACATGGAAAAGGCTTATGTGCAGAATAAGAAAGTATATGACCTTCGCAACCGACCACGATGTTTTCAACAAGGACAGCTGGTAATTAAGCGGAACTTTTCGATAAGCAAACTGGCAGATCATTTCAACGCCAAATTAGCACCCATAGATGATAAGGCAAGAGTAAAAAAACGAATAGGAACCGCGTTGTACTTATTGGAGGACCTAAACGACAGAGAACTTGGCACTTTTCACGCCAAAGACAAACAAAATGTAAACCCAGAGTTGTGAAGAACAAAAGAATAGAAATAAAGATTCAGTCGGAAAATAGAAAGCAAAAAGATCAGACGTTCAATTCTTTAATAAATTCAATTCAACTACCAAGATCGAAATCACACAAACGAAATCACTCCCCCATAACCTCAATCAAATCCACAAGGACCTACTAATTATAACTCGCGCACCCCATGCAGCTGCGACTATGGCGCGGACAACGCTTTTCCATGGCCGCATTCCATGTGCGGATCATCAGCGGATCAACTAATGGACGCCGCATTCCACGTGCGGATCATCATATCGGACTCCGCCTTTACGTGCGCATCATCTATACGGAATCTGCTTACAACGCGCTGATCGCAACACCCCCTGCAATATGTCTGCGGCATGTGATCAACTGATCAAAGCTCTGTTTCGTTTCGAATGACTTAAATGTTGAAATTCAATTAAATTTTGGTAGCATTCGGTTTAAGGTTAAAAGTTGTTTAAGCCGAACATTAGATGTAGCTTTAACGTGTACATATGGTTGGACTTCGATCCTGTAGAGAACATTTGTTCATAAAATCTCTATTAAGGCATAAATAGATCTAAAATCGGACGTCATCAGGCCTGCTGACTTCGTGGGATCTTTCGTAAGCACGGCATAGCCGAGATTACTATTATGTTTCCTCCAGAAACTCGCGTCAGACAAAATACACGTAGCTTGAATATTGACGTGAAAATAGCCAATATCGATTAGAATTAAGTGATTTGAATACATTTTTGTATAGTAGTGATAGTTTTGAAGCAACGATTTAAATTTGAAAATCAATGAAGAACACTTTTATTTTATTTTTATTATTACTAAGTTTCTATAATGTATTCAACGATTAATAATTAAATGGAGATAAATATGATTCAGTAAATATATAGAAGGTCGCCTGAGGAAGAACCGGTTTACAACAAAGGGGAATCTATGGCTGATTTTAACATAATTCCAGGAGGGCGGGTATAGACCGGAAGAAACCAATTCTAATTCTTTCACTGCTAGCTGAGCTACCTTTCTTTCCGTCTGCATCTATAACTTCCCATCCGCCTTTCATATTGCCTCTGTCTACATATTGGTAATGTGACGACAGCGATTCAAGAGTCAAAACAACCCAGCCCTGAACCTAGCCGACAAGTAAGTTAGACGAGAAGACTCTCGGGCGTAGATAAACAGTCGTGTTCGTTACACTCCCCAGGAAAAGGTTTGCCAGTACACATATGGAACCACATAAAATCTCACCAGGAAACGGTGGGCCAGTTCAAATATGCAACCAAGTGAAAGCTCCCCAGGAAATAGTGGACTAGTTCACGTACGGAACCTAGTAAAAGATCCCTAAGCAGTGGAAGACGGAGGCAGGTTGGCCGGATGTAACCATGTCAGGGCAACGACCAACACCTCCGGGTATTATTTGTTTTTTTTTTGGGCTTAAATACCGGAAGAACTTTTGACTGAGGAGAAACTAATAAAGGAGAAATTATTGGCGTAACAGCCCCCAACTTACCTATGCTACTATATCAAGTCGTAATCAGCAACGTTCACTGTAGCTCGTGTTATATATTTAGCTCCATAACAGGCAGATCACCGAAAATAATTCTTAAATAAAGAAACCCAAATACAGAACGAAATTGTTGTTTCCACCATCCACCGGCATAGTAACCCGTTCGTGCACACAAGAAGCCATACCGTGCGGGAGGCACCCCCGACTATATGAGGCATTTAATCTTGACAACTTAAAAAACCAGCCGGAGGAGGTAGGACACTTGACCGATCAGGTTGGCAACACAATGGATGAAGCAACCGGAGGGATGGATTTACCACTAGGACCTCGTAGGGGTCGCTCCAGCATGCTTCCGCGGTACCAGGCAAGTTCGGAAGACCGGTCGAATACTGCCGACAGGAACTCATGGATTTAGTGAGACAAAGTAGAGATACGGAATTGGAAATGAGCGCTGAAATAAACGCTCTGAAGAAGAAAGTGGCTGGGTTGCAAACCGCACAAACCTTTACGGAATGGCACCACCACCTGGACTACCCAGAAACCCTACGGATAGCTTTCTAAGGAATCTAAACACCCCGACACCACAATAAGTGTCGCAAGAGTGTTTTGACAGCCAGATGCATCGATTGAGGGAGCCCAGAAGAACGGCCACTCCACAGCACCAATTTCACCCCGAGTTAGTCTAACGTTTCAAGCTCCAGTACAAATGTTCGGTTAGGTGAATGGAACTTAAAATTTGACGGAACCGGCCGCGGTATGACCGTTGAAAGTTTTTTATTTTGTGTGGAAAGGTTACAAGAGTTATATGGAATAAGTCGACGGCAAGTTTTCAAAAAATATCATAGTCTGCTGGTCGGCGCACCAAGCAAGTGGTATTAACAACTAATGGCGGATCGAGCTGAAGATTACGATTTTTATTAATATTCGCTTACCAGGGCAATGAAAATGGCTTTTTCCGCACCTGGAAGTGACTTAATAAAGGTCAAAAAATTGATGGAGAGGAAACAAGGCTATAACGAGTCCTTCAGCGATTAGGTCTCCGACATGCACAGCTTGCACTTTAAATTGATATACAAGATGGCCGAAAATAAATTATTAGAGCTTTTAAAGGACACCATGAACTCCCAATTGGGTGGTTTATTGTTGACGTCCCCAATAAGATCTCTGGCTGAGCTTTAAAAGGAGGGGTTCAGAAAACCGATGCGTACAACCCCAGTAAATGATATCCAACGCTCAGACGTGCGAGGACGTATTCCCGATGGTGTCCTTGTAGAAGAATTCCAACGCAAGCCGAAAGACTGCCGGGAGTCCAACAGAACAACGCCTCTGTGCAAAAACCCTTTGCACGATAAGATTTGATATGTGAGTGGATACGCAGTGGATTTCGCAAACAAAAATCCATGCACGTCTCGATACCATGAGTCCACTGGTCGTTTTTGCCAGAAGTCAGGTAATGACGATAAACACACGGGATTTCGAAGGAGTCCGCCAAAAAAAAGACCGGGAATTCGTCATACCCATAAATTACCTCAAGCTCAAGCAAATTAACTGATCACATAAGAACGCAAAACAACAAGAGCAGGAATATGCATTAACCCGATATTGCATTTTCAACAGCGCCCAGGAAGAGGATAACATCTCATGGAACGCTCACAGAATACAAATACTTTATGAAAACATAACCGGACACCGACGCTTTAGACAGAATGTCGCGGACACGAAGATGAGCGTACAACAAGACATCACTAAGGGTGATGAAGTAAAATTACTGGCAATACTAGATACGCGTCCTAGTACTAATTGTATTGGAAAACAAGAGAGAACGCTATAGTCGAGTTCCCCGTCTATCTGATACCCGTTACTCAGCTAGTGAAAGTGCGAAGGAGGTCTTCAACACTGACAGTTTTCGGCGGTTTGTGGGGGTTAGAGTGGGCGTGGCAAAAAATTTTTTAAATCGATAGAAATTTACAAGACTGATACAAAAATGAAAAAATATCATAGCATTTTTCAAAAGTGTGGGCGTGGCAGCTTTGGGCGGTATGTGGGCGTTAGATCGGGCGTAACAAAAAGTTTTTTGACAAATCGATAGAAATTTACAAGACTAATACAAATATGAAAAAATATCAAAACATTTTTAAAAAGTGTGAGCGTGGCAGCTTTGGTCGGTTTGTGGGCGTTAGAGTGGGCGTGGCAAAAAGTTTTTTTCCAAATCGATAGAAATTTACAAGACCAATACATAAATGAAAGAATATCAAAACATTTTCAAAAGTGTGGGCGTGGCAGTTTTGGGCGGTTTGTGGGCGTGGCAACATGATTCGACAAGCTTGCGCTGCGTCTATGTCTCTGGAGTCTGTATGCTTAATCTCAACTTTCTAGCTTTTGTAGTTCGACGTTCATACGGACAGACAGACGGACGGACAGACGGACGGACAGACGGACATGGCCAAATCGACTCGGCTATTGATCCTGATCAAGAATATATATACTTTATATGGTCGGAAACGCTTCCTTCTGCCTGTTACATACTTTTCAACGAATCTAGTATACCCTTTTACTCTACGAGTAACGGGTATAATTACCAGAAGCATTCTTGTAAAAAAATAAAAAAAACTGATCACAACCAATAACATGTGTCTTTACGTTAATACGCATAGCCCGGCCAGCGCAGTAAGCTGAGTATGGTGGGTCGAAGTCCCAGGTTTAAGGGCGCCTGTTTAGAACAGCGAAGGAAAATCAACTAAAAGAATAGTATACGATTTTCTTTTGTTCCATGCGTAAGCGCAGCGATAACTTCGAGCCTGTTACGTACAGTAACTGTAAAGCCTGTAAAGCGATAACTAAAGCGATTACAGGTAATTGATGGGCAGCATTACCATTTTTGTCTAGGATAAGTGATTAACATTTCCTAACGCGAGATCACCCGAAATGCAACTCTGCTGCTGTTAAAAGCTTACCGCCTTTATTGTCGGCGTCAGTTCGGTCTCTTCTTATACTGCTCTGAAGGAAGAAAGACGTATAACGTAGTGCTTGTGCGAAACTAATTAAATCCACGTGTTCAACTAAGTCAAGTGCAAATCGTAAAGACCAGCTAAAGCACCGATTCAGACAGAATCTGGTGGTTCTTATTTTCAACTGAATCAGGTATGTGGATTCTGTACAGTTTGGGATCAGCCTTCTAATTAAGGTTATCAATGGACACAGGCATTGAATTTCAAATCTGGACACAAGTGAGGTTCAGCATACACCCTCGGCGGTCCCCCGCCGAAACCCCCTCGTCAATCAGAGACTTAAGTGTCGCCTCAGCAAGTGCCGCGAAGACCCCTCTTGACATCTGAGACTTAGACAACACTTATAAGTATTGGTATCGAACGGCACTTGGAATGCTGAGTCGCTACAACATCGGGGTTGACCCGATACCCCTCGAACCACAGAACTGCATCCGCTCCAATTCCACCCTTTGGACCAGATCAGCACTTTAAGTAACAATATGTAAACCCAGAGTTGTGAAGAACAAAAGAATTGAAATAAATATTCAGTCGGAAAATAGAAAGCAAAAAGATCAGACGTTCAATTCTTTAAAAAATTCAATTCAACTACCAAGATCGAAATCACACACCAACTCCCCCATAACCTCCATCAAATCCACAAGGACCTACTAATCATAACTCGCGCACCCCATGCAGCTGCGACTATGGCGCGGACAACGCTATTCCATGGCCGCATTCCATGTGCGGATCATCAGCGGATCAACTAATGGACGCCGCATTCCACGTGCGGATCATCATATCGGACTCCGCCTTTACGTGCGCATCATCTATACGGAATCTGCTTACAACGCGCTGATCGCAACACCCCCTGCAATATGTCTGCAGCATGTGATCAACTGATCAAAGCTCTGTTTCCTTTCGAATGACTTAAATGTTCAATTAAATTTTGGTAGCATTCGGTTTAAGGTTAAAAGTTGTTTAAGCCGAACATTAGATGTAGCTTTAACGTGTACATATGGTTGGACTTCGATCCTGTAGAGAACATTTGTTCATAAAATCTCTATTAAGGCATAAATAGACCTAAAATCGGACGTCATCAGGCCTGCTGACTTCGTGGGATCTTTCGTAAGTACGGCATAGCCGAGATTACTATTATGTTTCCTCCAGAAACTCGCGTCAGACAAAATACACGTAGCTTGAATATTGACGTGAAAATAGCCAATATCGATTAGAATTAAGTGATTTGAATACATTTTTGTATAGTAGTGATAGTTTTGAAGCAACGATTTAAATTTGAAAATCAATGAAGAACACTTTTATTTTATTTTTATTATTACTAAGTTTCTATAATGTATTCAACGATTAATAATTAAATGGAGATAAATATGATTCAGTAAATATATAGAAGGTCGCCTGAGGGAGGAACGGTTTACAACAAAGGGGAATCTATGGCTGATTTTAACATAATTCCAGGAGGGCGGGTATAGACCGGAAGAAACCACCATCTAATTCTTTCACTGCTAGCTGAGCTACCTTTCTTTCCGTCTGCATCTATAACTTCCCATCCGCCTTTCATATTGCCTCTGTCTACATATTGGTAATGTGACGACTGCGATTCAAGAGTCAAAACAACCCAGCCCTGAACCTAGCCGACAAGTAAGTTAGACGAGAAGACTCTCGGGCGTAGATAAACAGTCGTGTTCGTTACACTCCCCAGGACAAGGTTTGCCAGTACACATATGGAACCACATAAAATCTCACCAGGAAACGGTGGGCCAGTTCAAATATGCAACCAAGGGAAAGCTCCCCAGGAAATAGTGGACTAGTTCACGTACGGAACCTAGTAAAAGATTCCTAAGCAGTGGAAGACGGAGGCAGGTTGGCCGGATGTAACCATGTCAGGGCAACGACCAACACCTCCGGGTATTATTTGTTTTTTTTTTGGGCTTAAATACCGGAAGAACTTTTGACTGAGGAGAAACTAATAAAGGAGAAATTATTGGCGTAACAGCCCCCAACTTACCTATGCTACTATATCAAGTCGTAATCAGCAACGTTCACTGTAGCTCGTGTTATATATTTAGCTCCATAACAGGCAGATCACCGAAAATAATTCTTAAATAAAGAAACCCAAATACAGAACGAAATTGTTGTTTCCACCATCCACCGGCATAGTAACCCGTTCGTGCACACAAGAAGCCATACCGTGCGGGAGGCACCCCCGACTATATGAGGCATTTAATCTTGACAACTTAAAAAACCAGCCGGAGGAGGTAGGACACTTGACCGATCAGGTTGGCAACACAATGGATGAAGCAACCGGAGGGATGGATTTACCACTAGGACCTCGTAGGGGTCGCTCCAGCATGCTTCCGCGATACCAGGCAAGTTCGGAAGACCGGTCGAATACTGCCGACAGGAGCTCATGGATTTAGTGAGACAAAGTAGAGATACGGAATTGGAAATGAGCGCTCAAATAAACGCTTTGAAGAAGAAAGTGGCTGGGTTGCAAACCGCACAAACCTTTACGGAATGGCACCACCACCTGGACTACCCAGAAACCCTACGGATAGCTTTCTAAGGCATCAAAACACCCCGACACCACAATAAGTGTCGCAAGAGTGTTTTGACAGCCAGATGCATCGATTGAGGGAGCCCAGAAGAACGGCCACTCCACAGCACCAATTTCACCCCGAGTTAGTCTAACGTTTCAAGCTCCAGTACAAATGTTCGGTTAGATGAATGGAACTTAAAATTTGACGGAACCGGCCGCGGTATGACCTTTGAAAGTTTTTTATTTTGTGTGGAAAGGTTACAAGAGTTATATGGAATAAGTCGACGGCAAGTTTTCAAAAAATATCATAGTCTGCTGGTCGGCGCACCAAGCAAGTGGTATTAACAACTAATGGCGGATCGAGCTGAAGATTACGATTTTTATTAATATTCGCTTACCAGGGCAATGAAAATGGCTTTTTCCGCACCTGGAAGTGACTTTATAAAGGTCAAAAAATTGATGGAGAGGAAACAAGGCTATAACGAGTCCTTCAGCGATTAGGTCTCCGACATGCACAACTTGCACTTTAAATTGATATACAAGATGGCCGAAAATAAATTATTAGAGCTTTTAAAGGACACCATGAACTCCCAATTGGGTGGTTTATTGTTGACGTCCCCAATAAGATCTCTGGCTGAGCTTAAAAAGGAGGGGTTCAGAAAACCGATGCGTACAACCCCAGTAAATGATATCCAACGCTCAGACGTGCGAGGACGTATTCCCGATGGTGTCCTTGTAGAAGAATTCCAACGCAAGCCGGAAGACTGCAGGGAGTCCAACAGAACAACGCCTGTGTGCAGAAACCCTTTGCACGATAAGATTTGATATGTGAGTGGATACGCAGTGGATTTCTACCGCAACACCTCGCAAACAAAAATCCATGCACGTCTCGATTCCATGAGTCCACTGGTCGTTTTTGCCAGAAGTCAGGTAATGACGATAAACACACGGGATTTCGAAGGAGTCCGCCAAAAAAAAGACCGGGAATTCGTCATACCCATAAATTACCTCAAGCTCAAGCAAATTAACTGATCACATAAGAACGCAAAACAACAAGAGCAGGAATATGCATTAACCCGATATTGCATTTTCAACAGCGCCCAGGAAGAGGATAACATCTCATGGAACGCTCACAGAATACAAATACTTTATGAAAACATAACCGGACACCGACGCTTTAGACAGAATGTCGCGGACACGAAGATGAGCGTACAACAAGACATCACTAAGGGTGATGAAGTAAAATTACTGGCAATACTAGATACGCGTCCTAGTACTAATTGTATTGGAAAACAAGAGAGAACGCTATAGTCGAGTTCCCCGTCTATCTGATACCCGTTACTCAGCTAGTGAAAGTGCGAAGGAGGTCTTCAACACTGACAGTTTTCGGCGGTTTGTGGGGGTTAGAGTGGGCGTGGCAAAAAATTTTTTAAATCGATAGAAATTTACAAGACTGATACAAAAATGAAAAAATATCATAGCATTTTTCAAAAGTGTGGGCGTGGCAGCTTTGGGCGGTATGTGGGCGTTAGATCGGGCGTAACAAAAAGTTTTTTGACAAATCGATAGAAATTTACAAGACTAATACAAATATGAAAAAATATCAAAACATTTTTAAAAAGTGTGAGCGTGGCAGCTTTGGTCGGTTTGTGGGCGTTAGAGTGGGCGTGGCAAAAAGTTTTTTTCCAAATCGATAGAAATTTACAAGACCAATACATAAATGAAAGAATATCAAAACATTTTCAAAAGTGTGGGCGTGGCAGTTTTGGGCGGTTTGTGGGCGTGGCAACATGATTCGACAAGCTTGCGCTGCGTCTATGTCTCTGGAGTCTGTATGCTTAATCTCAACTTTCTAGCTTTTGTAGTTCGACGTTCATACGGACAGACAGACGGACGGACAGACGGACGGACAGACGGACATGGCCAAATCGACTCGGCTATTGATCCTGATCAAGAATATATATACTTTATATGGTCGGAAACGCTTCCTTCTGCCTGTTACATACTTTTCAACGAATCTAGTATACCCTTTTACTCTACGAGTAACGGGTATAATTACCAGAAGCATTCTTGTAAAAAAATAAAAAAAACTGATCACAACCAATAACATGTGTCTTTACGTTAATACGCATAGCCCGGCCAGCGCAGTAAGCTGAGTATGGTGGGTCGAAGTCCCAGGTTTAAGGGCGCCTGTTTAGAACAGCGAAGGAAAATCAACTAAAAGAATAGTATACGATTTTCTTTTGTTCCATGCGTAAGCGCAGCGATAACTTCGAGCCTGTTACGTACAGTAACTGTAAAGCCTGTAAAGCGATAACTAAAGCGATTACAGGTAATTGATGGGCAGCATTACCATTTTTGTCTAGGATAAGTGATTAACATTTCCTAACGCGAAATCACCCGAAATGCAACTCTGCTGCTGTTAAAAGCTTACCGCCTTTATTGTCGGCGTCAGTTCGGTCTCTTCTTATACTGCTCTGAAGGAAGAAAGACGTATAACGTAGTGCTTGTGCGAAACTAATTAAATCCACGTGTTCAACTAAGTCAAGTGCAAATCGTAAAGACCAGCTAAAGCACCGATTCAGACAGAATCTGGTGGTTCTTATTTTCAACTGAATCAGGTATGTGGATTCTGTACAGTTTGGGATCAGCCTTCTAATTAAGGTTATCAATGGACACAGGCATTGAATTTCAAATCTGGACACAAGTGAGGTTCAGCATACACCCTCGGCGGTCCCCCGCCGAAACCCCCTCGTCAATCAGAGACTTAAGTGTCGCCTCAGCAAGTGCCGCGAAGACCCCTCTTGACATCTGAGACTTAGACAACACTTATAAGTATTGGTATCGAACGGCACTTGGAATGCTGAGTCGCTACAACATCGGGGTTGACCCGATACCCCTCGAACCACAGAACTGCATCCGCTCCAATTCCACCCTTTGGACCAGATCAGCACTTTAAGTAACAATATGTAAACCCAGAGTTGTGAAGAACAAAAGAATTGAAATAAAGATTCAGTCGGAAAATAGAAAGCAAAAAGATCAGACGTTCAATTCTTTAAAAAATTCAATTCAACTACCAAGATCGAAATCACACACCAACTCCCCCATAACCTCCATCAAATCCACAAGGACCTACTAATCATAACTCGCGCACCCCATGCAGCTGCGACTATGGCGCGGACAACGCTATTCCATGGCCGCATTCCATGTGCGGATCATCAGCGGATCAACTAATGGACGCCGCATTCCACGTGCGGATCATCATATCGGACTCCGCCTTTACGTGCGCATCATCTATACGGAATCTGCTTACAACGCGCTGATCGCAACACCCCCTGCAATATGTCTGCAGCATGTGATCAACTGATCAAAGCTCTGTTTCCTTTCGAATGACTTAAATGTTCAATTAAATTTTGGTAGCATTCGGTTTAAGGTTAAAAGTTGTTTAAGCCGAACATTAGATGTAGCTTTAACGTGTACATATGGTTGGACTTCGATCCTGTAGAGAACATTTGTTCATAAAATCTCTATTAAGGCATAAATAGACCTAAAATCGGACGTCATCAGGCCTGCTGACTTCGTGGGATCTTTCGTAAGTACGGCATAGCCGAGATTACTATTATGTTTCCTCCAGAAACTCGCGTCAGACAAAATACACGTAGCTTGAATATTGACGTGAAAATAGCCAATATCGATTAGAATTAAGTGATTTGAATACATTTTTGTATAGTAGTGATAGTTTTGAAGCAACGATTTAAATTTAAAAATCAATGAAGAACACTTTTATTTTATTTTTATTATTACTAAGTTTCTATAATGTATTCAACGATTAATAATTAAATGGAGATAAATATGATTCAGTAAATATATAGAAGGTCGCCTGAGGGAGGAACGGTTTACAACAAAGGGGAATCTATGGCTGATTTTAACATAATTCCAGGAGGGCGGGTATAGACCGGAAGAAACCACCATCTAATTCTTTCACTGCTAGCTGAGCTACCTTTCTTTCCGTCTGCATCTATAACTTCCCATCCGCCTTTCATATTGCCTCTGTCTACATATTGGTAATGTGACGACTGCGATTCAAGAGTCAAAACAACCCAGCCCTGAACCTAGCCGACAAGTAAGTTAGATGAGAAGACTCTCGGGCGTAGATAAACAGTCGTGTTCGTTACACTCCCCAGGACAAGGTTTGCCAGTACACATATGGAACCACATAAAATCTCACCAGGAAACGGTGGGCCAGTTCAAATATGCAACCAAGTGAAAGCTCCCCAGGAAATAGTGGACTAGTTCACGTACGGAACCTAGTAAAAGATTCCTAAGCAGTGGAAGACGGAGGCAGGTTGGCCGGATGTAACCATGTCAGGGCAACGACCAACACCTCCGGGTATTATTTGTTTTTTTTTTGGGCTTAAATACCGGAAGAACTTTTGACTGAGGAGAAACTAATAAAGGAGAAATTATTGGCGTAACAGCCCCCAACTTACCTATGCTACTATATCAAGTCGTAATCAGCAACGTTCACTGTAGCTCGTGTTATATATTTAGCTCCATAACAGGCAGATCACCGAAAATAATTCTTAAATAAAGAAACCCAAATACAGAACGAAATTGTTGTTTCCACCATCCACCGGCATAGTAACCCGTTCGTGCACACAAGAAGCCATGCACCGCGAACATACCGTGCGGGAGGCACCCCCGACTATATGAGGCATTTAATCAAGTGAGTCTTGACAACTTAAAAAACCAGCCGGAGGAGGTAGGACACTTGACCGATCAGGTTGGCAACACAATGGATGAAGCAACCGGAGGGATGGATTTACCACTAGGACCTCGTAGGGGTCGCTCCAGCATGCTTCCGCGGTACCAGGCAAGTTCGGAAGACCGGTCGAATACTGCCGACAGGAACTCATGGATTTAGTGAGACAAAGTAGAGATACGGAATTGGAAATGAGCGCTGAAATAAACGCTCTGAAGAAGAAAGTGGCTGGGTTGCAAACCGCACAAACCTTTACGGAATGGCACCACCACCTGGACTACCCAGAAACCCTACGGATAGCTTTCTAAGGAATCTAAACACCCCGACACCACAATAAGTGTCGCAAGAGTGTTTTGACAGCCAGATGCATCGATTGAGGGAGCCCAGAAGAACGGCCACTCCACAGCACCAATTTCACCCCGAGTTAGTCTAACGTTTCAAGCTCCAGTACAAATGTTCGGTTAGGTGAATGGAACTTAAAATTTGACGGAACCGGCCGCGGTATGACCGTTGAAAGTTTTTTATTTTGTGTGGAAAGGTTACAAGAGTTATATGGAATAAGTCGACGGCAAGTTTTCAAAAAATATCATAGTCTGCTGGTCGGCGCACCAAGCAAGTGGTATTAACAACTAATGGCGGATCGAGCTGAAGATTACGATTTTTATTAATATTCGCTTACCAGGGCAATGAAAATGGCTTTTTCCGCACCTGGAAGTGACTTAATAAAGGTCAAAAAATTGATGGAGAGGAAACAAGGCTATAACGAGTCCTTCAGCGATTAGGTCTCCGACATGCACAACTTGCACTTTAAATTGATATACAAGATGGCCGAAAATAAATTATTAGAGCTTTTAAAGGACACCATGAACTCCCAATTGGGTGGTTTATTGTTGACGTCCCCAATAAGATCTCTGGCTGAGCTTTAAAAGGAGGGGTTCAGAAAACCGATGCGTACAACCCCAGTAAATGATATCCAACGCTCAGACGTGCGAGGACGTATTCCCGATGGTGTCCTTGTAGAAGAATTCCAACGCAAGCCGAAAGACTGCCGGGAGTCCAACAGAACAACGCCTCTGTGCAAAAACCCTTTGCACGATAAGATTTGATATGTGAGTGGATACGCAGTGGATTTCTACCGCAACACCTCGCAAACAAAAATCCATGCACGTCTCGATACCATGAGTCCACTGGTCGTTTTTGCCAGAAGTCAGGTAATGACGATAAACACACGGGATTTCGAAGGAGTCCGCCAAAAAAAAGACCGGGAATTCGTCATACCCATAAATTACCTCAAGCTCGCACTGCATTAACCCGATATTGCATTTTCAACAGCGCCCAGGAAGAGGATAACATCTCATGGAACGCTCACAGAATACAAATACTTTATGAAAACATAACCGGACACCGACGCATTAGACAGAATGTCGCGCACACGAAGATGAGCGTACAACAAGACATCACTAAGGGTGATGAAGTAAAATTACTGGCAATACTAGATACGCGTCCTAGTACTAATTGTATTGGAAAACATGAGAGAACGCTATAGTCGAGTTCACCGTCTATCTGATACCCGTTACTCAGCTAGTGAAAGTGCGAAGGAGGTCTTCAACACTGACATTTTTCGGCGGTTTGTGGGGGTTAGAGTGGGCGTGGCAAAAAATTTTTTAAATCGATAGAAATCGATAGATACAAAAATGAAAAAATATCATAGCATTTTTCAAAAGTGTGGGCGTGGCAGCTTTGGGCGGTATGTGGGCGTTAGATCGGGCGTAACAAAAAGTTTTTTGACAAATCGATAGAAATTTACAAGACTAATACAAATATGAAAAAATATCAAAACATTTTTAAAAAGTGTGAGCGTGGCAGCTTTGGTCGGTTTGTGGGCGTTAGAGTGGGCGTGGCAAAAAGTTTTTTTCCAAATCGATAGAAATTTACAAGACCAATACATAAATGAAAGAATATCAAAACATTTTCAAAAGTGTGGGCGTGGCAGCATGATTCGACAAGCTTGCGCTGCGTCTATGTCTCTGGAGTCTGTATGCTTAATCTCAACTTTCTAGCTTTTGTAGTTCGACGTTCATACGGACAGACAGACGGACGGACAGACGGACGGACAGACGGACATGGCCAAATCGACTCGGCTATTGATCCTGATCAAGAATATATATACTTTATATGGTCGGAAACGCTTCCTTCTGCCTGTTACATACTTTTCAACGAATCTAGTATACCCTTTTACTCTACGAGTAACGGGTATAATTACCAGAAGCATTCTTGTAAAAAAATAAAAAAAACTGATCACAACCAATAACATCTGTCTTAACGTTAATACGCATTGCCCGGCCAGCGCAGTAAGCTGAGTATGGTGGGTTGAAGTCCCAGGTTTAAGGGCGCCTGTTTAGAACAGCGAAGGAAAATCAACTAAAAGAATAGTGTACGATTTTCTTTTGTTCCATGCGTAAGCGCAGCGATCACTTCGAGCCTGTTACGTACAGCCATTTTGTAAGATTATAAGGCCTTTGAAAATTTACAATTAGACGGAACGCGACAAAGAAATCGCAAGTCTACAATAAAGGAGTATCCGATGACCAATAGGTCGCAAAAAAAACCTACTCCAGTTACAGGCACAGTTCACCGAGGGGGTATTGACTTCCAAAATAGGGAAAATCTAGAAATGTAACTCTTAGGGGGGAACACTGGGCATAGAAGACGGATGCACAGAGAAGCTCAAGAAAAGATCTAAGCCGGTATAAAAAGAGTCGGTTCTCGTATTACACATTGCACT
This sequence comes from Drosophila yakuba, assembly GCF_016746365.2. Taxonomy (NCBI): domain Eukaryota; kingdom Metazoa; phylum Arthropoda; class Insecta; order Diptera; family Drosophilidae; genus Drosophila; species Drosophila yakuba. The sequence continues at coordinate 983,131 of NW_025048816.1, read as the reverse complement.
AGCCAACAATTAATTAATCAATAAAGTTATGCTATCAATTTAAATACAACAAAATCAGTAGGTCAACATGTCTTAAAGGGGTGCTGACGCGAGAAGTGGAGTAGGTCAAAAACGATAACGTTTGACGGACAACTTTCAGAAAAGAAGATCGTATTACGCGGCCCGCGACGATCCATCAGGCATTGGCGCATGAAGGGGAGGGAATGTGGCCAAACCACCGATCGTTTTGCAATCAAGCTACAGCTTAGCTTGTGGAGCAGTGAGGACTGCTTCAAAGCGAACGGTCGTGTTTTTTTTCTTCGCTCCGAATTTATTTTTGTTTTTGCCAAATCCAGCGGTGGATAAAATACTGTTGTGATACTTGCCTAGGAGTTAGGAATGAAATAAAACTCTTTATGCACCAAACCACAGGTGGCTTAAAAGGACTGATCACCAGTTTCGGCGTGGCTAGAGATAGTTTTCGTCGAGCTGATAATCTTCTTTCCGCACTAGATTCACAATTTAATAGTCTCAAGCTATTAGAGAAATCTCCAAAGCGCAAGAATCAAGATCAACAGGACTCCACTGCTGTTCAGTTGACGATCGCAGCAAACCCTCAACTGTTGCTTGGATCGGCAGCTAAAAAGATTCGGAGCAATCCGATCAATCGGTTGTGGAGGGAGTCCAGCCTGGGATTGCTACAGATTCCGTTTTGTCCGCACTGGTTTCTCAACCGGTGATTCTACCCGTCCCGAATTGTTAACCACCACAAAGAAATATTGAGTCCGGACTACCGGCACAAAAATACAACCTGCAGTGCCAAACCCCATCTCGGTGGTTCCACTAAAGAAACAAATTTTCGTTTCCCCTGATTAAACATTATCCGATGAATTGTCTTAAATACAAGACAAAACAAAAGCCGACAACATAAAAGTGGAAAAAATTTAACTTTTCTTACGCTAGGGACATCTCATCTTTTATGATAACTGTGCCTAATGAGCTATGTTATGGTGAATTTTGGCCGGATAGTATGGTTGTAAAAGAGTTCGAAGCTAAGATTAAAAATAGAAAACAAGGGCCCGTGGGAAATAAACTGCCCTCACGTGACCAGATCACTGTCCCAGCCCCACTACTACTTCTACTTCTTTATCTTAAAAAAACTAAAATCTAGTCTCTCTATCTATTATCAAAATGTTAGAGGCTTGTGTAGTAAGCTAACTATCTGTATTCAGATAGCCTTGCCTTTGCATCCCACATTATTGTGTTTAAAGAGACTTGGTTAAAACCGGAGATAAAATCTAGTCTCACTATCTGTTATCAAAATGTAATAGACTGTCCTATAGGGACCAACTGGTTGTTCTAGGTGACTTTAATATACCAGGCACTAAGTGGTCCACAGAATAACAGTCGAATATTCTTCTTTATTGACGGCTTGCTCGACATATCGTTGTCGCAAGTTAATTATATTCGAAACTCTCTTGGTCGATTTTTGAATCTATGATTTGTTACATGTCCTGAAAGTGTGTTTCTAAATAGAGTATCACCTCTTGGTCAACCAGAAGATCCATATCATACAACTTTTGAGGTGACAATCGACACAGGTACCCTAATAAAAGAGAGACCAGATAAGTCAACCAAACGAATTCATTGTTTTCGTAAGGCAAACTTTCGGAGGCTAAATCTTTTTATATCTGCCTTTAATTGGTCCGATCTTTATTCTTGCAAAATAATGGCCGATGCCAACCATTTTTTAAAATGCAATCAAATCATTTTTTAACTCTTGTGTTCCGATGTATTTGGTTTAATAAGGAGTTGACACATTTAAGAAATGTTAAGTCCAGTAACATTTAAAAATACCGGTTCTCAGTCTATATTTTCTAAATACGTAACTGCTCGGTTAAATTTTACCGTGCTTAACGCTCAGTGATAATAATTATTTAAACCGTTGTAAGTTCCAGTTCGCACAGGATCCCAAACAGTTTTATAATTTCGTTAACACTAAGCGCAAAACAACCAGCTACCCTTCCTCGCTATTTTAATACTACGGTAATATCTGATCAGGCAATACCTGAACTATTTGCCAAGTTTTTTCAAACCACATATTCTACGTTATATTCGGATTTAATTTTTTGTCCCACTCTAAACAAAAGCTGACTGCTTTATGATCTTCAGCGAGTTAAGCCTGTCTATTCGCCAGGTCCCGCTGAAATTTTTGGCTGTGTGCTTCGATTCTGTGCGGAAGCCTTTTGCAAGCCTCTACTGAAACTTAACGTATCTCTGGAATCTTGACAGTTTCCTCATATATGGAAGTAGTTAGCAAATCGGATGCAAGCAATTACAGAGGAACCTCCAAATTGTCTGCTATGCCTAAGCTTTTTGAAAACGTTATCACTCCTCATTTGCAGCACCTTTGTAGGTCAATTATATCACCATGTCAGCATGGGTTCATGAAACGCAGATCAACAACTACTAACCTTCTGGAGCTAACCTCTTTCGTAGTACAGGGCTTCAAAAATAATCTTCAAACAGATGTCATTTATACGGATTTTAGTAAAGCATTCGACTCTGTTAATCATTCACTTTTAATAAAAAAAACTTGATTTATTAGGTTTCCCTGTTGATCTCCTAAATTGGATTCTAAGTTATCTGAATGGCAGGACGCAACGGGTTCTCTTTAAAAATTCTCTTTCTTGTATTCTCCGAGTCACATCCGGCGTCCCACAAGGGAGCCACTTTGGTTCGCTCCTTTTTACCTTTTTTATTAACGACCCTCCCTTAATAATAAAGCATTTGCGTGTACTTATGTACACTGATGATGTAAAAATATGCCTGTAGTATAAGGACATTTCTCGCCATTTGGACTTGCAATTCGATCTAGATAGCTTACAAACCTGGTGCCGTGATAAAGTATTAAACTTAAATGACTTCAAGTGTAAAGTTACGACCTATTGTCGTGCCAACTCAATAAACGCGACTTACACTCTAAGTGGGTGCTCTTTGGACAGAATAACACATGTTGATGACCTTGGTGTAAATATGTATTTCCTCGTCCTTTACTGGTCTATATCGCATCTATCATCCCGCTATTTGAGCCGTACGATACACGGCAGCGGCCCTCGGTCGGTTGGTCGGGAGGTGAGGCCGTGGGACTCGCGCGTAAAACTGCTGACTGACGAAGGGTTCTATCATGTGCCATGTAGCAGGAAGCTACCAGAAGGCGCTTCCTCTCGCTCTCCAGCATCACAACAGTCTGGTCATCCGTGCTGTAATGAGACATAAGGTTAGCATGCAGGCCCTTCCGTTGCTGCTCCTCCCCCTCATGCATGCACTTCAGGATTTTGACCCCGTTCAGCCACCCGGCACCATCAAATGTGGGCAATGGGGCCTTAGGATCTTCCTCCTTTCTTTAGCATAATACTTTGCCTGGATTCTCTGCACTTAGGTATCCTTTATCGAGTTAACGGCATCGCTTAGATATTATTAAGGTACGCAGTGCATACATACATAGATAGTTTCCAGATAATTAACGCAGAACTGCTGGAAGCACCTCTTTGCCACCAGTCGCGCCTTGAACCGGTCTATGCGACCGTTCTTATCGCGCTTAACATAGAAAATCCACTTGCATCCAATGGCTTGCAGACCCATGGCCTTACGCCACTCTGGCGCATGTGTATTGCTCAAAGCCTCTTTGCAGTTAACTGAAATTAAAACGTTTTCAGAAACCAAAGCGCTCAGGATATTAAATTGCTTCTTTGGACGATCAGGTTTTCCTGTCCGCATCACTTTTGGTCGACCAGGTCCTCGGCGCTTATTTTCATTCATAATCTGTACATCCGGTCCATTTCTTTGTTTTCATCACTCACTAGAAATGAGTTCGTTACCCAGTCAGTGCCGAGATATAAAGCCTAACACATTAAACCACTCCCTTTGTTAACTCATTAAAGTTTTAACCTTAGGTTTCCACGGCCTTCTTCGGAAATTATAGTGGCGCTCCTGATCCTGCGCTGCCTTCTCTATATTCCTCCGCACCAGTTTCCGCGTTTTCCGCCGGTGTCTGTGTACACCTGCCAGTTCCGGCCGTCTGTTCATCAAACAACGCGTTCGGCAGCCTTGGTTTCCCTCCCTGTGAGTACTCGGTGGTCTCCGCCACATTCGTGTTCACTGCCAGCTGCAGCTCCGGCCAGTTCTCGTCCCATGTCCTCTGATCGGCCCCTGTGAATTGCGCGATCATTGTTTTTACGGTCCTGTTGGCCCTTTCTGTCGGGTTTTCGTGTGAAGTATATGGAGCCGTGAGCTGGTGTCGCACACCCAGCTCCTCCAAAACCCTCTTAAATGCCCTGCTCATAAATCGGACTCTATTGTCCGTGATCATGTCTTTAGGCACCCCGTATCTGGCCACCATTCGCTATCGCACAGCCTTCCGCAAGTACCTCCTTATGTCCCGGTGCATTCCTGGCCAGTGGTACCTGGCTGCCACCCTTGCGATCGTCTTCCGACTTCCCAGGTGTCCTGCCATCGGCAAGTCGTGGTTCTCGGCCATGACGCGCTGCCTTTCCCTGTTTGGTACACACAGCTTTCATGACACTATATCCTCATTCCCTGCCCGGTGCGAAATGTGCCTATACAACTGGCCGGCCTCCTCTAGGTAGTCTGGGAATCTTTGGGGATCCTGCTTCACTTTTATCCGCATCGCTTCTGTCCACCTGCATCCCTGCTGCTCGGCCAGCTGCCCTACTTCCTTCGCCGTTATCCTTCGGCTTGTTTCCTGCAGCGGCTGTCTCGACAGTCTCGTCCGCGACGACGTTCAGCTGGCCCTTTCTATACGGGATTTCAAAATCGTATTGGAGCACCAGTAGGACGGGCTCTCGATGCTTTTCAGCGACTTGCTAAACATCCCTTCTCTGTTGCAGAGTTGTTCCTTTCCGCTCCGTTCAGCGCTCTGCTGAAATAGGATATAACCCGCTCGCCTTGCTCGGACTGCTGTGTGATAGCGCCCAGCCCGTAGTCGCTGGCGTTCGTCTGTAACACGAATGTTTTTGCGAAATCGGGGTATGCCAGAATGGGGTCAGCGACCAGCCTGGTTTTGGCGGCCACGAATGCTTCTTGATGGGCGTCTGTCCACTCCCACCTTGCCTGATTTTTGAAGAGTGCGTTCAGCGGTTGTACCAGCGTTGCCACTCCCAGGTACTGTCGCAGCTCCTTCACGTTTCCCGGGGCTTCAGCGGTGCCATTGCCTCTAATCCTTTCTAATAAACTTGCACTTACGTTTACCTTCAGGTTTGCCGCTTTTAGCATCCGGAAAATCTCTTTTAGGTTGCGCTTGTGTTCTTGTAGTGTCCGACCGATTACTATTATGTCGTCCAGATACACGAAGGCGTGTGCCATCATCCCGCGTCCTTTCAACTGGTCCAACGCCCGTTGAAACGTTTCCGATGCGGAGTGCAGTCCGAATGGTATCACTTTCCAATGAAACAGGTACCGTGAATGCCGTATATTGCCGACTTGCCGCTTCCAGGAGAATCTGCCAGTGCCCGTCCTTCAAGTCCAGGCTGCATATGTACTTACATTACATTACATTGGGTACGAGTCCTGGCGGAAATCCACACACAATCTCGTCTTCTTTTTCACCATCACTATAGGTGAGCTGTATGGGATCCTAGACGGTTCGATGCATCGTTTCTGTAACAACACATCGATCTTGGCGTTGACCTCTACCTGCATCTTGGGGCTCTTCGGGTAGTAGCGCTGTTTGATCGGTTGATCGTCTCTCATCGTGATTTTGTGCACCGCCACTGTTGACGTCCCTAGTACTTTTCCCATCTCAGCTAACTCAGACTTCAGCCGTCAATATTCTCATCCGCGAAGTCTGACGCCCTCTCCACGATTGCCACAGCTTCTCGCGTGGACTGCTTCGAACCGCCTGTCGCACTGGTATCGTTACGCTCAGTCCCGCGCTCTCCATCCTAGCTCCAACTTTCGTTAGGAAATCCCAACCCAGCACTAGAGCGTTGATAATGTTATGGAGGATTAACAGTTGTATTCTTACGGTCCACTCTCCAAGTCCTATTTCCACTTCGAGCAGCAATGTGACCTCCTCATACCGTCCAACAGCCATCCACACTTCTCTCCTCGTGGATACGACCTCTCCCGCCGCCCCCAACCTGTCCGCTGGTGATCTGGCTCGAATGGATCAAAATGTTGGGTTGTAGGGGGCTGCTGTCCTGGAATTTTCCAAATATGCTGAAATAGAGACACTCGAAGAAAAGCGAACACTAGACTTTTCGTAATTGCGAAATTAGTTTTTACACTGAAGCTTATTCTAATTAGCTAGGCTCTCCCAAGCGCAGCGGAGACTCCTTGGATACTCTGTGGTGAAGAGCGAGAGAGCGTAAGAGGGAGCGGAGAGCGGGTGACAGTCCAAACCCCGTAACTTGGACAGAGACTCCAATTACACCATTCCATTTTCTCCGTTTCCAGTTGTAAACAAAAAAATAAAACAAAAAAATAAAAACGTAGAAACGTTCTAATAAAAATTTTTTTTTCACCGTGTTCCACATTCCAAGTGTTCCAACCGTAAATCAGGTGGACCTAATTACCATAAATCACAGGTCATTTATACAATTCGCTGTTCACTCCGAGTGGAATGTGGAACACGGTGAATTTAATTTTCACTCCGTCTATTAGCACTGTGGCGGACAGTTGCCTTTCTCCCGCCTTTAGCTTGCCCATTAATTTTGAGGGGCAGCGCCTTGTGAACCCTGGTTGCCCCTCTGAGGCTGGGGTCGCTTGGCGTTTCCCGATCTAGGACAGCACTCTCCGATTCTCCCGCACGTCCAGCAAAAGCTGATCGGTCGGTTTCGGCACACCCGCATCCGGTGATCCTGGCTTCCGCACCTATGGCAGGCTTGTGCTGGGTTCAACACAAACCACCGCCGCACAGGGTCTGGTCCTCGCCCGTTCGTTTCGTGCCTCTTCGGTCCCGTGGTGTCCTCTTGGCACCTTCTGCACACCGCGTTTTGTTCCCCTAGTGAGAAATCCCGCTGGTGGCGGCCTCTATAGATCCACTCCGACTCAAATCGGTGTCCAGCTCCCCGAACTCATCGGCCAGGGCCATCAGGGCATTCAGGTGCCGGCATTCGTACGGGCGCACAAACATGCGCAGAGCTGGAGTGCTGTTCACCCTTATCCTTTCCAGGGTCTCTTTCTGGGACATCCCCAAGGGCCCCATTAGGGGTCCTTGAAACATTCGTCATGCAGCTGCTTCCTCTGCCTGTCCTGATCTGCCAGATTCGTCATGAAATCCCTGGACAGGAAGCTGGAAGCTTTGCATAAATTCTACCCATGTCTCCCATTTTTTGTTGGCAATGAACCACTTTAGGGCCCTGCCCTTCAGCAGTTCCGGCATCGTTCGTGGAATTTGTTTGGATATCAATACCGTATGTCATTGCTGACCCCTCCACCTGCCCCAGGAACTCCAACGGCATGTCGTGTCCGTCGTACCGGAAGCTCCACTCCCGCACCTGCTTCGCGTAATCTTGAGGGGCTACTCTCGCGTTGTCCTGACGATCGCGGCTGGACTCCCGCCCCTCCCTACTCACGCGACTGCCTTCCCGCCGTTCATTCCCGAACTCCTCCCTTTTGGGCCTGCTCCCGCTGGCCTCCATCATACTGTTGAAGTCGTGTCAGATTTAACGAACTTTCTTAGTTCCTGCTCGCTACGGATTGCAACGGCTAGCTAGAAGAGTTTTTTTCTTTGTCTTTTCTTTGTTTTTATGATTTGTGAGATTCCTCGACCAAAGAGAAGACAGGGTTCCTGATTAGAATAGCCTTTATATAGTACCACTTGGATAATAGGGATTCCTGCGATCACCGCGCCTATTCGCTCCTTCGTCGTCCTTCTTTGCTGGTCCCGTGCCGTTCTCGACGGCGTATCCGTGCCGGCTTGACTGGTGCTTGGGATGTTATAGGGGCAGGAAGTATTGTCCGTGAGATAAGCTAGCGCACCTCCCCGAACCACCTTTGCCGACCAAAGACTCCACTTTCCCTTGATGACAACGCTAGGTCCTTGTGATGGCTTGTCTTTCGCTTGTAGGGGTCCTCCTCGGATGCCCGCTTCTACCATCATTTGTCGTTCCGCGTACTTTGACTTTTTCACTATTTCGCTGTCGACCTCCGCGTACTTTCACTGACGGACTGTCTGTCTGTACGGACTTCCGCGTACTCTTCTGATTAACTGTATGATTCTCCGCGTACTTTTACTGACTGACTGATCTCCACGTACTTTTAGTGGTAGACTGTGTCCACACCTTCTGAGTCTGCTCCGACTGTCCGGCCGCACGCCCCTGTCCTAACTGCGCGACTCGCAACTGCGCTTGCACGTATAACCTACGCGTGTTTAACGGACTGCCTGTCCCGAGCTGCGCCTGCGCCGTCGCTTTTATAGGCCGCGGGAATGCCGCTGTGTTGAGCTGCTGTCGAAATGGGGATAAATTCCCACGGCGCAAACGAATATATCGCAAAGGGGACCACCGAAGGAAAAGAACAGCATACATACATACAAACATACAGCATACATAAGAAGAACAGGTGCATACATAAGGCTAATTGTAGCTTAAAACTAGAGCGGTTTTTTTACCCGCTTTACATCGCTAAAGCGGGGTCGGGTGATCGGGTGCGCTTGGAGAGCGCGAGCTCGGATGAGAGCGAGAGCGTAAGTGCGTAAGAGGGGTGAGCGGGGACGAGAGCGGAATGCTCTCGTTAATAACATTCATCCCTATTCTCTCTATTCTTTTAAGGTCCCAACGTTTTCTCACTTTCTCAAAAGCGACGACCAATCCGCGTCTCTCGGCCCACTTGCTCTACAGGCTTGTTTCCGATTATAGGATTCGGCCCTTCTGACTGGGTGTTTGTCCCAAACTGCTTCATGAACTCGGCTGTTGTCGATGTTTTCAATGGACCCTCACCATCTCCCACTTTTTCAACATCATACCTACATTGTGAACTTTTACTACTTTGTAAGGACCAAGAAACTTTCCTTTTAACTTCAAACAAACCCCATACTGACTACGCCGGATCGCAACTAGTTCGTTGACCTTGAACTGTTTTTCGTCCTTTCTCATCTGAATAAAAGTTCGCCAGTTTTCTACCTGCAATGCTCCTATATTATTTTTAGACTCCTGACGCATTTTTTCAGACTCCTGTATCTGCAAAACCTGTTATTTAAGATGTGAACTGTCAAGATCCGACACTTTCGTTCTTCTGGGCTCGATATAGTTTATCAATTGTTGAACTTTACCCACATTCTTGTACCAATATCCTGGTTTCTCTAGGCTCATCTTCGACAACATTGGCACCACGATATTATGCATTCTTTCCACCTAACCGATACCACGAGGCACACCTGTAGTAATCAATAAATGCTGGATCTACTCTTTTCGGCAATATTCCTTAAACAAATGAGATAACCCTCCTGTTTACCTGATTTATTCACTAAAATACACTCAACACCACTTCCACCTACTTTCAGCACCTTATCTTTAAACTTTGGATCGAAATAAGATTTTTCCACCAAATCCTGTGTCCTCTTTTTCAAAAAATTACCTTGTCAATGAGCAATCTGAATGATTTTAGTTTCCATTTGATTGGCGATTAGTTTTCTGCCTGGGTCGTTTAACAATATTTCATTTGCAATGTAATAATCCTCATGCCCCTTTGTTTCGGATCATAATGTTTCAAAACTGGTTTACTGATCAATGATGCTTTAACTGTTTAAATGCTTTAACTGTTAAAATCTGCTCTTTAAGATCTGACACTTGGCCCAGTTAATTAAATTAAGAATCTCAGAAATAAATCTTAGATCTGTCATTATAAATCTTGTGAACATCTTGTTTACCGTGCCGAAGAGCACGTACAAAAACTTGTACTGTTTTTTCTGTGTAACAAATGAGGTATACTTTTGGGAGTTGACCTCTACCGGAACATAGAAATACCTGTTGGTTAAGTCCTATGTTGTGAAAATGTAATTTCTCAATTACGCTGTCTATCTGAACCATTGAAAAGTTGTCCCTAACAATCCTTTCCATTAACTTGCGACTGTCGCAGTACAAATAATTCCTTCCATTCTTTTTCGCTACAAGAAGTGAAGCGTACTCTGAATTAATGGGCTTGATTATTTTTTGGTCTAGCCACTCCTGAACCTGCTCGTCTACTACCTTCTGAGCTGTATAAGCAATACGCAGTGCATGCTGAAACACTGGTGTTTCGTCTGTAAGCAAAATCTTCATCTTAACCGGACAATGAACTTACCTTTTCTGCTCTACTATTATACGTTCTACTCTCGTTGCGAATGTGGCAAATGCGACAACTTGCTTTCGGTTTGCTCTGCGGATAGCATGCACAAACTTTGATACCTGTTCAACAATTCCATGCATGAACTTCGGCCCAGCTACCCATCTTGGACCTGCTTTTTGAGTCCTGTCACATCCTGTCTATCTGATCTTTGTACGGTGCCATCCTTTGTGAATGCAAAAATCGCATTAAATTCCATATCTTTATCAGCTATTACGTGGAATTCTAAGCCGAGTTCTATGCCATCTATTTGAACTGGAATTATCAGACATCTAGAAGTTACGATTTGACTTTCTCCAATTCCAGTCAAACTTTTTCCTCCTCCCGTCAAGTTCATCTTTCCTATCTTCTAATAAATACTTCGCCGTAGCAAGTAAAGATCTGCTCCAGTATTCACTAATCCCTTGAAAATTAATTTTCCGAACACATTGTGTTCACGCCAGAAGGGGGCGAATTTCTGACCGGCAGTGCTTGCGCACGAACTTTCGCCCTGTTTTTTTCTCGCTCTCCCTTCTGCCAGCCGACAAATTCATTAGCTTTGGCTTACGCCGTGTGCATATGAACCTCTTGAGTCCGAACAAAGCAAAGCATTTAAATACGCAGACGTAGCATTTAACCGCAGGCTTGTTGCCAGTATCCGACTTGTGAAAGAAGGATCCACAGAAGTCTATACCAGCAACCTCAAAAGCGTGAGATCCCTCCAAGCGCTCCTTGGGAAGGTCCGCCATTATGTGCTCTATCAGTCGCGGCTGAATCCGAAAACATCTGATGCATCTGTTCACGGCCCTGGTAACCGTCTTCCTCCCCCCAATAGGCCAATATTGGGATCGAATTGCACCTAGAAGAGCTCGAGGTCCGGCATGAAAATTGCTTTCATGGTAATGCGAAATAATTGCTACCTTGGAAGGATTTTCGGGTGGCGGCCATCGAAGTCCAATGTCGAATTCCGGAGGCGACCGCCTAGTCTAAGAAGTCCAAATTGATCCAGGAACGGCGAAAGCGAGGAGTGGGACTAGACGAGGAAACACTTCCCAGCGCTTTTAGGGACCTCATGTCCTCCCATAACTGCGCGCGCTGCACCAACCGCAGCATCATCTGAGTACCCTCTTGAATGTGTGCGACGGTGAGCCCAGGATGACGAATTCCACTACAAAATTTGTAAATGTATGCAAACACTCGTTGCAGTGAGGGGTAAGAATTTGCAAATTTGGAGCTAGCAATTACATCCACGTACGGCGACCTTACGATGAACACACTTCAACGAAGCTCAAGCATCGGTTTGTTAGGACAAACAGCTGTTGGCCAAACTCTTTCAGGCTCCGTAAGATAGGCGGGTCCATGCGCCCAGAGTGACGACTCGCTAAGCTCAGACGGGAAGGATCCTCTGGATAAGATGTCAGCCGGATTTAACGCTGTTGGAACAGAACGCCAAGCCGTGGCATCTGTCAGCTCCTGAATGGCAGCAACCCTTAACTGTGTCGAATTTGTATATTTGAAGGTCATCGATCGGGGAGTCCCTTCACACAATGCACTTCAAATAGCTATCTTCTTACGAGACCCTTACGCATCGGTACATTTTACATATGTCTCCTGTAACGGATGTGAAATAACTTGGGCTGGATGACCGGGCCTAATGGCCTAAACGAGTAACTAGTGGAAGTGGCAGCTGCTCCGTCAAAGACAACGCGAAGCTTGGTAGTAGAGCTATCCTCCTTCATGACGCAGTGATGTGGTAAAAAATATCGGCACGAGCTGACCTTGGAAGCAGGCACAGTCCACATATGTCCCAGATGACGATATTCATGAACGAATTCATGAACAAGAATTTCCGCACAGCCTGAGGATATGAATCTCCTAAAGAATCCAAATGGAGTTTTAGCGGCAAACGTACCGAGTAATCGCCAACTGGCAATCGGGTGTAATTTTGAGCAAAGTGGGCATCGCAATCTAGCTCCTCCTTAGTGGCTTGAACTATTGGGCCGGGACAATTTTCTACCTCCCAAAAGCGCTGCAGAAGTGAATCCAGTTCAACATCAATGCTGTTTTCATCGCTGGCAGAAGAAGGAATGAATGGCGCGCGCATCCTCCAGACACAACCCAGCCCAGACGAGTTTTTTTAAGCAGTGGCAGTCCTGGCAACAACTTTATCTGACCTACGCACAGCAGCTCATAAAACAGGCTAGCTCCTATTAACAGGTCAACACGCTGAGCATTATGAAATGCCGGGTCGGCGAGCTGCACGTTTTCTGAAATCTTCCAGTCCCCAATGTCCACATTAATGCTTGGCTGGCGATCCGTGATATTGGGAGCGATAACTGCTGTTATGCTCGTTTAGAAATTCGAAGTGACAGACCGCATCGCAATTCCTACAGAGAATCCATCAGTCGCGAAATTAGAATCCCCGATTCCAGTGACGGAGCCAAACGACCTCGACTTCTTATGTTGCAGTTGATTTGCAAACCGAGAGGTGACCAAAGCAGTTGAGAGCCAGAATCTAGCAAGGCCCTGCAGGGAACGAACAGTCCCGACCGATTCTGCACTAGAACGGTTGCAGTGGCTAGCTAATTAGAGAAGAAGAAGTCGAAAGCGGGGCGGAAGGCTTAATGTGGTAACTTGAAGACACCGGAACATGTGGCTGCGAGGAAGGCGGACCATCTAGATGGATGCCAGATTCCACAGGTGCGGCAGCGGCTCGAGCTGCATTGCCGTAGCTGATGATCTGCCTTTAGGCAATTTAGGCAAAGTGATAGTATCTTTGCCTCGGGCAGACGATCTACTGGCGCTAAGTCTCTAAATTGCGGGCTAAATATATGGCATGCTATGCACTATGGCAAGGCATGCAACCAAGAGAATTTTGGGTGGTAGCAACTAGCGCCGAACGATTTCTGCCCACCTGTACGCCTGGCGCATATTTAATAAGGTTGTCAAAGACCGGATCTTCCAAGCGCTGTGGCTCGCCGCATCCAGCTTTTGCTGCAGCACTTGTACTATGATGCAGCCAGCGATTTGCTCAGTGGTGCCCAAACCCTTCAACGCACGAATGTGAGCGTTTAACTTGTCCGACAATTCCCGAAGCGATACCACTGAACCATTCCGTACAACCTTTAGACCCAGAATCTCGGTGATGTGTCAGACGCCGATTATCAAGACTTTTTTGAAGCAACTCTAAAGCCGCTTCGTAATTGCCGTTCCGAGGTCCGGATGGCTGTTGATTATGCTCGTAAAGACTGAGTAAAAATCCGCCAAATTTTGGCATCTGCACAGGCGGCAACGGCATCGCCCTCGGTTGCGGCTGAATGAATTCATCAAAAGTCTCGCTCATTGCACTGCCAATCTCGTCGAAATCTAATTCCTGTTCCAGTTCTGTATGCAGAACTTTGAAGGCACTTTGCAGCTCATCAATCTGCTCCAGCCTCATCGTAAGAGTGGGTTCGTCGTAACTGCTTAGCATCTCATTAGACAGCGACGTTTGTAGCCCTTTGCAACCTGCTGAACAATGCATTGGCTTTGCTTTAAAAAGGTCACCCTGTTTTTGTCACATCTAGCGGGCATAGCAACAAATCGCTTAAAATTCGGTTCAGCGGGAAGATGAGCACAAATGAAATGCCGAAAATGCAAGCGGAGTCAATGAACGTAACGGGGCGGGCTGCACTTAATATATGTATGTATATAATGCTAGCTCGCTTAAACACAGTCACTATCACCGAAATCACCACTAACTTGTCCAACCGAATGCAAACGGAATTTATAAACGGGACATGTGCATTAATTAATGCATGCAAATTAACACTATCACGTCGGGGTCACCAATGTTTAGCTATTGAGCTTTTTCAATAGCTGTTGCTAATAATAAATAGTCGAAGAAATTTTTTACTTTTTTCCGATACTGTTTATTTTGTTAATTATACTGGCAGACCAAGAGCTATATCGAATTCACAAGTTGAGTCTTAGCCGATAAACGAAGCACGATAAACGACAATTGGCGGGACAGACACCCAAGTGCAGCGCCCAGGCTTAATGTAGGTAGATAACAAAGAGAAGAATAAATGAGCGCCGTACAGATAAATTCGTGCGAGAACAGCGGTTTGCACTATGGGCATCGCAACTGCAATACAATATTAAGAGTATAAGATTAGTCTACTGCACAGTTTTGGCGGCTGCATGACCCAACATTTGACCAAGAATATTTCCTTTTTCCGCTTCTCGTACATACATATATTTTCACAAGCTTCCTGTTATTTTGCGCCTTGTGGCAAATTTTTACAAACGTATATATATATTTGCAAGCTCCCGCGCTATTCTGCGATGAGCGGCAATTCCATATACATATGTCGCCGCTGTATATTATATTTGTCGCGTATACATACGTGATTTAGATAGGCTTGCCTAACTGCAAGTTCTCTCGTCTCCTTTTTGCTCTTCAGCAATGCACTCATATTGGCACACTCATTCGAATGAGGGGTTCGCTTCGGCGTGGGAAGCGCTTCAAGATCGGTTCCAAAACAAACGACTTAAGTCAACAGCCTATTCAAAATCCTTTTCAACTTGAGTTTGATATCCCAAGAATCTGGTCATGCTCTAAAGGTTCCTGATTAAGGGGTGTTTAACCACGCTTATTAATTCTCATGTATCCACTGACAACTGGGATTGCATGTTAGTTGTCCTTTACGAGAGCAAACTGCCAGAGCTGACCCTCTACTTATGGGAACAGTCCTTAACGTTCAAATACGAAATCCCAGCTTGGAAAGAAATGAGCAACTTCCTGAGCGAATGCTATTGGACATTGGAGGCCATCGAGGATCTTAAACCGACTCAGGCAGTTCCAAAAAAAAACTGCAATTCTTCGAGACAAAGGTCAGCACTAAACGGAAAGGCAAGCACTTCAGTGGTGCTAACCTATTTCGCTTCTGGGACTTCAGCCGTTCTACTGAGCACGGTAATCATTGACCGAAGGCGAAGTTCATTTCCGAACGCCCATTTAACCTCATTAAGCTGCATTTCGTAACACTGTCATTCATCATTCTGTCTCCGCGAAGTCCTTGAAGCTGTGTCATTTTGAGATCCGCTCTCCGATTAAGCCGGGTCTGCAAGTAGAGACTGCGGCGTACGTCCTTCCGGAACTAGCAGGCTTTCCTATCCAATCCCCCGGAATTCTTTGAAGGACCTGCCCGCTCTCCGATGGGCAGAACCTACCTTTTTATTGATATGTTGATTGGGGCTGATATTTTACCGTCCATCAAGATGGATGGTACTCGACAAAATATTTATGGCTCGCTCTTGGCGAGCCGATTTCTAATAGTAATCCGAAGATCGCATTCTTCACGACTCAGATGCACCAGATATGCAACCCTGATTCGCTCAACAAGCTTCTCAGCAAGTTCTGCGAGGTGGAAAGCGAACAAGATCTTGACTCGTCTGCTTACAGCCAAAACACGAGTGGCTCCGAAATGGTGACAGCAGTCCTTCTGCATATGCCAACTGTCAGTTCAAATATGCTCTGCTGGACACATTCCACTATTGCTCTAGCCTGGTTACGAAAGCCTGCTTGCGACTGAAACTCTGTTGTGGCCATTGAATTGGGTCTTCCATACATAATACCTAATACAACAATCTTCGGCAGCTTACTCTTGCCCAACCGCTTCACCTCCTCTCCACGCTATATGGGGTAAAACGAAGTCCCCCACATAGTTTCCAAGTGCACCCTGTGTTCTGCGAACAGCAACAACACCCAGCAGGGCCCTAGCAGGTTACCAGACTGAGCGCCTTTCTACGACTAAGCAACATCAACGTAGACGACATTGCCCGATGACGTTAGGTGGCAGCCCCCCCACTGGGATAAACCGCATCTGGCATATCATCAGATCGGTCGAAAAACTTAAAACAGATTACCGAAACAGAAACGAGAGAATTAAACATATACGGCCCCTTAAATTCGATGACGACCATAGGCATATCAAAACAGACACGAGTTGGACAATGGAACGTTAGAACTTTGAGAGAACCATCTAGATTAGCACAGTTCGAGGCGGAGATGGAGAGACTCCATATTGGAATAGCTGTAATCAGTGAGATGAGGTGGTCTGGCAGTGGGGAGACAACAACATCAAATAGCAATCTAGTCCTTCACAGTGGCAACAATGACGGCAGCTGATACGGGGTGGGGATTTATGTGTCCAAGCGCATAAAAAAGACACTGCACTCCTGGGAACCCATTTCTGATAGAAGGCATGACAGCCAGTTTTAGATGTAGAACTAGACATATAAACATCATACAATGATATGCCGCGACGGAAGACGTCAAAAATGGCACCAAGGATTTCTACACTGCCAAAACAGCAACCCTCAACAAGATACGGAAAGGTGACATTAACATCCTCATTCACTACTTGACGTTTGGAACAAAAGGGGAGCATCTATAGACAGTGATCATAAGTTGGTCATTGGAGAACTTGAAATAAAGTTGAACCGCAACTACTCAAGGAACACTGATAACAGCCAACACCGACGAGCGCACCCCCTGAACCTGCACCTCCATTCTGAGGACGAGAATGACGTCCACATTGCGGGAACAACAGATCCCCCTAAAAGACCACCCATGGGAGCGCATCTGCAGACAGCTATGGACCGCAGCTGAGCAAATAATTGGACTGCAACAACGCGAAAGAGCAGACTGGATATCTGAAAGAACCTGGAACCTAATTAGAAAAAGGAACAATCTGAAGCCTCTGGCTGACCAGCTCACACAGAATCGTGATGAATATCGCGAACTGTGCAGAGCTGTGAAAAGAGCGGCCAGGAAGGACAAACGAGCGCTACTGGATAGACTTGCGACAGACGCAGGACGAGCAGCCGGCGAGAACAACATGCGCTCGGTATACCAGCAGATTGCACGGATTGCCGGAACCCACAACAGACGGAACCAGCCAGTCAGAGACCTAGAAAGCAACCTCTTATCCAATGATGATGCACAAATGGGAATTAGCCACACCATATCACCAAACGTGGCTACGGACTACAGAATCATTACGCCACCAAGTGAAAATAACCGGATACCCTCTACACCACCGCATGTAAGAGAGATTGTGAATGCAATAAAGAAGCTAAAGCGCAATAGGGCAGCCGGCGAGGACAACATACCAGCCGAACTGCTTCAAGTTGACACTCAGCTAATGGCTGATACCTGCATCCACATTTCGCAAGCATATGGGAAGGCGAGACTGTACCTGACTCCTGGAAAAGCGGAATCATCGTGAAGCTCCCCAAGAAAGGCGACCTTAGCGACTGCAACAACTGGAGAGGGAGAACACTGCTCAACACTAGCTATAAAATCCTAGCTACACTGCCTTCAGGAAAAAATCGAGCCAACAATCCGAGACTAACAGGCAGGTTTCAGACCACACAGGAGTTGCGTAGATCAGGCAAACACACTACGCATAATTGCCGAGCAAGCTGTGGAATGGAGAGCCCCGCTTTACCTCCTGTTCATCGAATTCAAGAAGGCGTTCGACTCAGTTGAAAGGGCAGCAATATGGCGATCGGCTGCTTAGCCTTGTTAGACTCCTCGCGAGCTAGTTAGGATGCGTTGATAGCTTGTTAAGGTACTTTTCCTTTTTTCCGCAATTTCGTCTTGTACAGGTGGCACGTTTAGATCTTTGTGAATGCTGGCGTTTCGAACATACCACGGTGCCCCGGTGATAGTTCTCAATATCTTCGTCTGGGCTCTCTGAACGATATCGATGTTGCTGTTGCTGGTATTTCCCCATAGCTGGCAGCCGTAAGTCCAGATTGGTTTTAGCACTGAGTTATAGAGCAGCACCTTGAAGTCCAATTTGAGTTTTGAGCGGGAGTTGGTAAGCCAATGAAGGCTGTTGGCCTTCAGCTTTAAGTGAGTTCGTCCGCAAATGTTGAAACTGTCAGTTTGCTGCTTGTAGGGATGTCTGCTGTGAATAGGACGTATAGTGTTGGGCCAAGGGCGCTGCCTTGTGGGACACCGGCTTCAATACTGTGTTCGTCAGATATCGCAGTGTTTCACCTCACTAAAAACTTCCTGTTGTAGAGGTACGATTCCAGCAGTTTATGAGTGGTGTTTGGAAGCGTTGTTTTGATTTTGTACATCAGACCGTCCAGCCAAACTCTGTCGAATGCCGGCGAAACATCTAGAAATATCGCAGAGCAGTATTCCCGTTTTTCAAATGCGTTTGGTATAAATGATGTTATGCGGTTAACTTGCTCAATAGTTCCGTGTTTTTCACGAAAGCCAAATTGGTGTGCTGCTGTTGTATTGTGCGTGTTCAGGAATGGAGTAATAGTCAGAGACAGTAGGCATTTTTCGAAAAGTTTCGATAAGCAGGATAAAAGGCATATGGGTCTGTACGACGATGGAACAGTGTGATCTTTTCCCGGCTTTGGTATCATTATTATTATTGACATTTTCCATCTTCCTGGAAAGTAGCCAAGTTTGTTGATGGCGTTGAAGAGCTGGGTAATGCTGCATACGGCACAGTAAGGCCGATCAATAATCATCTTAGGGGTAATTAGGTCGCACCCTGCAGATTTTTTTGGGTTTAGATGTTCTTTGATGATTTTTGAGATTTCGTTTGAGCGAAACACAACTGGTGCATGATGAAGCTGGGAGTCGTCTGTTGCGGGCGGAATTTCGAACGTGTTTGTTGCAGAATTCGGTTGGAACACTTTTTGTAGATGAGTGGTACATGTGCTGGCTCTATTTTTGTCGCTATGGGCCCAACCACCTGTGTGGTTTCTAATAGGGACCACTGGTACTGAAGATGAGCCAAGAGTTGGGTGAGCTTTCCACAGTGAGTTTTTTGTACTGGATGTTGATAATTTTTCAATATAAGTACGTTGGGCAAGCTCTTCTTCTTGCTTTAAAGCTTTTGTAAGTTTGCGTGTGGTGTCTTTTAAATTTTGTTTTGCCGACGGTGATCTGGAGGACTGCCATTCTCACCGTAGGCGCCGTTTTTCGAGAACAAGTTGTTCGATTTGCAGGTTGGTCTTTTTGTGATTTGTAATTTTGCTTACTGTTTGCGGCGTTGAGCAGCGAGCTGCAGCAACGATGATTGACTCCGGTGAGATAACAAAACTATCAATGTCAGCTTCAGCTTCAAGAGGTGGGTAAAGCTCAATGTGTTAGCTTATGTATTTGTTGTATTTGAGCCAGTTGGTTTTTTATTAGGAGGGGCGAGTGGTCAGATGATAGGTCTGAGAGGCACTCGGCGCTTGTCAAATTACGGGGAAGGTTTTTGGTGACTGCGAAATCAATAAGATCAGGTTGTTGTTTGGGGTCAGTAGGCCAGTATGTAGATGTGCCAGGAGAAACGTGGTCGAGCTTGTTGTTCGCTTTTATAATGGCGTTGTAAAGCTGTTTTCCTTTTGGATTCACCAGTCGAGACCCCCAGTGTGTGTGCTTTGCATTATAGTCCCAAGCTGCTATAAAATGTGCTCCAAGTGAGTTGAAGAATTCCATAAATTGGTCTTCAGATAAAGTGAAACGAGGTGGGCAGTAAACAGCGACTAAAGCAAATGAATTTTTAATGATGTTGCTTGTAGATAGTTTTTGGCAGTCTCAATATGACAGTGGTGCTTGAGACGGCTTCTTATCGCTATCATCAAATCGATTTATGACGATGCCAACTTGGCGGTAATGCACAACGGAAAAACAAGTGAACCTTTCCAGACGAACACCGGAATTCGGCAAGGATGCCCTCTATCACCTATACTTTTCAACATCGTGGTCGACGAGTTAATGAGCAAAGTATGCTCGTCTAAGCGCGGGATTACGTGGAGCCTCACCAGACACCTTGAGGACTTGGACTATGCAGACGACATCTGTCTTATCTCTCATAGACTCAGCGATATACAGAGGAAAAGTGATGAACTCGTCAGGATAGCCAGCAGCGTCGGACTCGAGATAAACGTAGCTAAAAAAAAGCAATGCGATTCAACCACTCCAAGCAAGGAAACATCATCATACATGGGAACCCAATCGAGTTCGTCAACAGTTTCCCATACCCTGGCACCATAATAAACAACAATGGAGGAGTGGATGGTGATGTCTCGAGTCGTCTTGGCAAAGCCCGCTCAGCTTTAGGGAGACTATACCGCATTTGGAAAAACAGAGAAATAAGCCGGCGAACAAAGCTC
Organism: Drosophila yakuba; assembly: GCF_016746365.2. NCBI lineage: Eukaryota > Metazoa > Arthropoda > Insecta > Diptera > Drosophilidae > Drosophila > Drosophila yakuba. The sequence goes on along the minus strand of NW_025048816.1, from coordinate 962,644 downwards.
AGGATCTACAATGCGTGTGTGAAATCCATACTGCTATACGGAACTGAGACATGGCTCGCAACGAAGAAAGTAACGCAGAAACTGCAGGTCTTCAGCAACAAATGGCTGAGAATTATATGTGGGATATTCTGGCCAAACAGAATAGCTAACACAGAGCTGTGGCGCGTTACGAGTGAGCCTCCGATACACACCCAAATAAGGAAGAAGAAATGGATGTGGATAGGGCAGGCTCTCAGGAGAAACCCTAGTAGCATAGTAAGGATGGCACTGGACTGGAACCCCCAAGGAATCAGGAGGGTAGGAAGGCCAAGAGCAACATGGAGAAGAACCGCTCAACATGAAATTGCCCAAATAAACATCACATGGGAAAATGCTAAACAGACAGCAAAAACAGAGTTAGATGGAAGTCTCTTGTAGAAGCCCTAAGTTCCCTAGAGAAATAAGAAGGAATTAAAAAAATTTGACCAACGAAATATAATAAAGTGAAGCGACTCGACGAATTCTTTTTTTTTTGGCAACAACAACAACAGCGAAGCGACGACGACCACAGGCCGTATTAATTGAAATTATCCGCCTCCTCCATTTCACAATGTACTTCAACTTCAGGCCTGAAGACGTAAACCCGCTCTTTGGATGTGTCTCGCCTTCTATCTGTACTACATTTAAGATCTCCTCCTTGGCAAGAAAATCTATCTTGCATTGTGTCGCTCTAGGTCTTCGTTGGTTGCATCTCTGCATTTGCTGTCTCTTTTTGGACAATATATTATTATGTACTCGTCTCCACAGCTGAAACATTTCCTAACCTTCTCAACGGCTTTCTTACCTTTAAATAGGTGAGAGTCATACTTGACATGCTTTACAGACCATCGTATTTTCAGATATGCTTCCATTTTAATTTTCAAGTGTCTCATAGTTTTGACTTAGTATAATTTCCTTGGAATCTGGAATACCTTCGATAAAGTATTCGATCAAGCTCTCATCATCTAAATCAATCGGCTTTGCCAATTTCCCTAGAAGGGTACAGATACTTCTATAAGCATCCGGTTTTCTTCTACTTTCGTTTACCAAGTCTGCGATGAACCTCTGCCAATGACACCTTCACACCAAATCGGTCAAGCAATGCGATTATTCAAGTTCTCCAATTACGAACATTACGCTGACTGCGAACAAAGAGCTATGCCGCTCCACTAAGTAATTGTTTCGCGTATATGAACTCCTGCAACTGACTCTATTCCACCGTAAGTGCAAGTTTTTCGATCAACTGATTAATGTCTGGTGAAATAATTCCTGAAAACTGTTACGGATGCAAAATACTTATCTACCGTTTGTTCATCATCCATTTCGATTTCTTTGTTATCCGAATTCAAGCCATAGTGAGCAAACAGTCTGTTTTGCAGTTCTTGGTTTCCTTCCATCTCTGCTTAGTCCTGATCCTGTTAATTTTTCTCGTAAGTCTGCAAATAGCAGTTCAAAAATCTCCTGCCTTTATTTAATTTTTAAACTTCAAAATAATACTAGAAAATAATATTAGATTAGTATAACAATTTAGAGGTAATGCTTATCAATTATATCAGATTAAATCCAAAATATGACACTCGGTCCAAAAATACAGCTTAACTCCACCAAGAAATGCTATGAAGTTTTTAATTAGTTTATTAAAAAATATTAACCGCATTTGGGGGCAAGAATAATTAATCTTTATTTCCCAACGACGAGAACGAAAAAAAAACGCTTGTGCTCGAGGTGAATTCAATTATCGACTTGATCTTCTATTTTACATATATGTTCTTAGGCCTAGCTTAACAGAGGTTGGCGAAGGCGGGGAGAATTCGCAAAGAGCGAAAGAGAGCTTTATTATGCTCCCACCTTCGCCCTAAACTAACTTACACTACACTTCAAGTTTTTCCCTTCTTCATATGTCAACAATAAACAACAAACAATAAACAATGACCGACAATATGGTTCAGCCAACACCGGCCCCGTTGAACGCCTACACGGCTTCAACAAATCGGCAGTGGCACCAGCTTGTGGATCGGCCTCCGGAAGATGGCTCCATCACTCATCCTAAGGTCGACGACCCTGACCTTGCCGTCCTTTCCTGCGTGCGTCGCGACGATCCTTCCCAGGAGCCACTGCTGAGGCAGCAGGTTGTCCTCTGCCACGACGACGAGTTGGCCCTCCTCGACGTTGGCCTTCTCCTCGTGCCACTTGCCCCGAACCTGAAGGCCCAGGACATATTCCCGGGACCATCGCCGCCAGAACGTTTGCCTGACTGACGAGACAAGCCGCCATCGCCGCAAGCAACTGAGACCCGCCTGGTCCGGGGTCCGGAGTGCTGGTGCTGCGATGAGCAGCCTACCTGTCTGCAGGTGCCCGGGAGTTAGCGCCTCTCCGTCGCTTGGGTCCTGGCTGAGCGCTCCGAGGGGCCGCGAATTCATTACGGCCGCAATCCCGACGAGGACTGTTGCCAGCTCTTCGACGTTGAGGAGTGCACTGCGCTCGTAGGAGTAGGTGCTTTGCAGTTTTCACACCTGCCTCCCATAGTCCGCCCATGTGGGGAGCCCGAGGGGGTGTGAACCCAAATTCGCATCCGCTTTTTGATGCGAACTCGCGAATTGCGTCCGCCTGCTCCTCGATCCGATGGCGAAGAGCCAGGAATTGGCGACGAAGTTCGTCGCGTTGTCGCAATGCACCGTCTGCGGACATCCTCGTCGACCAATGAATCTTTGAAAAGGCAATAGAAAAGAATCAGTACATAGATCTGAGACAATCTCTAAGTGAACCGCCTTGGACGCAAAACAAAGAAATAAGGCAACGTAGGACTTATACGGGGGCCTTTCTCGAATTTTTAATGTCGTATAGACAAGACCACAAAAATCAACGCCACATATCGCAAATGGGAGGAGAGCACGGAGTTTATCTGCGGGTAGGTTACCCATAATTTGTGTCATCAGTCCGGGCTTGCATTTGAGCAGCGCACACATGATCGAACTGTCTGACTGCAGAGTTCCTGAGCGTTTACGGTCCAAATACGCTGTCGTAGGATGCTCACAAGTGCTCGAGGGCCGACATGAAAATTGGAATGGTACAAATGCCGGACGTAGCTCTGCATAAACTGAGAGCGTTTCGTCAACAGCAAGGGAAACTTAGCATCATATGATATAAGAGCGTTAGCTAGTCGCCCCCCAACTCGCAACAACGAAAAGTTGCAATAAGTGATTGTATCCTCATGGATAAATGGGTTCAATCGCTAAAGACTTGGGCCGACCTTGGAGCCTTTACGAACCTTTTCAATTTCTATTTGATACTCGTGCTTTTGTACTATTTCGATAATCTTATGAAACGCTTAATTATATTCAGTCGGTGACAGAGTTTCTGCACAAACTATACTCTTGTCTTTGCATTTTCTTATAAAGCGGAACATATAAGCGAACACTCTAAGCAGTTTGAGGTGTGACGAGAATCCCTCGATGACATACAGCAAATCCGAAGTTTGCACAGCAGCTGTCAGTCCGACCACAGTCTTCCTAGCTTCCTGACGCAAGACTTCCTCATCCGGCTCGAAATGCGCATTTTTGGCCAGTTTTCTTCTTCGTCCTTCAGAAATGGTGGGCTAGTGAACCAGATTGACTGTCCTATCGACGTCACAACCTCTCGAAACGATATCTGCTGGGTTCTGCTTTGTAGGAACATGCCGCCTTGTAGCTTTTCCTGACCATTCTTGAATATCCGCTACCCTGTTCGAAACGAATGTCGACAACGAAGATGGATGAGATCAAGTCCAGTGAAGAGTAACTTTAGAGTCCGACCAGTATACAATTCGTTCGATAAGGACTTTTAATAAGGGTTTGATTCTATTGCAGAGATCTGCGAGAAGGTGAGCGGCATATAACTCAAGCCTTGGGAGCGTTTTGGTCTTGAGCGGCGCTACTTTTGACTTTGAAGTCAACAACGATATTTTAAAACCTTCGGCAGTTTTGCTACGAATATAGACGCAAGCTCCATAAGCTCTTATGGAGTCGTCGGCAAAAGCATGTAGCTGTACCGGTGACAATGGGTCGGTATGCACGAACCGAGGAATCGATATCTCATCCAGTTGAGACAGAGTGCTTTCAGCATATCCCAAGCTGTTTCCAAATGCATCGAAATTGACTCATACCAATCTAACTTATTAAGCCAGAGTTCCTGCAATAGGATCTTTGCTTTAATCACAATGGGACTTAACAAGCCGAGGGGGTCAAACAGCTTCGATGTCACCGATAGTATATTCCTTTTTGTCGCTCGGAGACCCATGACAGAAGTGCCAATTGTGAACTTGAAGGCATCTTCGCTAGGCAACCACGATATTCCTAACGCCTTAGTTGAATCTGAATCCGAGATAGGTATCGACTTAACAGTGCTCTCAGATGCAGTGACCTCAGGTGAGTTTGAAAACCACTTTGTCAATTCAAAACCTGCTGTTTGAAGAACCTGAGACACTTCAGACTTAATTGTCTTTAGCTCCTCTACGCATGCAGCACCAGTTAACATGTCATCGACGTAAAAATCGGATCCAATTACGTCGGCTGCTCTAGGAAATGAAAATTTAGCAGATTCACTCAACCTCTTTAAACACCGAATAGCCAGAAATGGGGCTGGTCCAGTACCATATGTGACGGTGTAGAGCTTGTATAATCTCAAGGATTCAGAGGGGTCTCTCCTCCACATTATGAGTTGAAACTTCCTATTCGCTTCATTAACCATTACTTGGCGATAAATCTTTTTTACATCGGCAGTCAGGGCATACCTGTGCAGCCGGAAGCGGAGTAGAGTGGAATACAACTCTTCTTGAATTGTCGGCCCCACCATCAGGATGTCGTTTAAGGCCACCTGAGACGATGTTTTGCAGGACGCATCGAACACGACGCGCAACTTTGTTGACGTACTCTGGGGACTTAACACGCATTGATGGGGAATGACATAATGTGGAGTGGAAGGGATTTTTTGTCTGTAGGCGACATACCATATGACCTAGGGCGAGATATTCTTCCATGAATTCCAAGTACATGGTCTTCAAGTTAGGATCTCGAGACAACCTTCGCTCAAGCGACCGCCGTTTTGCAACCTCGAAGGAGTTGCCTAATCCATTTGGATCAGATTTAAACGGCAGCCTAACTTCAAACCTTCGACATGATGGCAATACCTGAGTAGTCTTCTTATATTGGTCTTCACATAACTTGTGCTCAGGCGACAGAATTTTCTTTGGATTTGGCATTTCCTCCAGCGACCACAATTCCTGTAGTGTGCTGTCAATCGATACTAAAGGTTCATCACTACAACTGAAACTATTCACAACTTGTTTCGGGACTGCAGACTTGTATCTGCCCGAAACAACCCAACCAAGTAGGGTCTTTTGTAGAGTTGGATAGTCAGGACCTTGACTAATTTGACCAACAGCTAGCAACGAGAACTTGAGAATTGGACTCGCCAATACCAAGTAAGTTGATGCACGACTCCTCTCTACGAATCTGTAAGCGGTTCGCCAGTTCTTCTGTTATAAAATTCGTTTGAGACCCAGAGTCCAGCAGAGCTCGGGCTAAAACGTACGGACGCTTACGATTGACGTAGCCAAAATCACCCTGTCCAAGGACGTGGCATGCATAACATGTGACGCGGAAGTCTGATCTTGGTTAAAAGCAGGAGACATGGTCTCTGGCGGGGCCGCTAAACTGTTCTCAGGCACTGTATATCTATATGTGACGGTGTAGAGCTTGTATAATCTCAAGGATTCAGAGGGGTCTCTCCTCCACATTATGAGTTGAAACTTCCTATTCGCTTCATTAACCATTACTTGGCGATAAATCTTTTTTACATCGGCAGTCAGGGCATACCTGTGCAGCCGGAAGCGGAGTAGAGTGGAATACAACTCTTCTTGAATTGTCGGCCCCACCATCAGGATGTCGTTTAAGGCCACCTGAGACGATGTTTTGCAGGACGCATCGAACACGACGCGCAACTTTGTTGACGTACTCTGGGGACTTAACACGCATTGATGGGGAATGACATAATGTGGAGTGGAAGGGATTTTTTGTCTGTAGGCGACATACCATATGACCTAGGGCGAGATATTCTTCCATGAATTCCAAGTACATGGTCTTCAAGTTAGGATCTCGAGACAACCTTCGCTCAAGCGACCGCCGTTTTGCAACCTCGAAGGAGTTGCCTAATCCATTTGGATCAGATTTAAACGGCAGCCTAACTTCAAACCTTCGACATGATGGCAATACCTGAGTAGTCTTCTTATATTGGTCTTCACATAACTTGTGCTCAGGCGACAGAATTTTCTTTGGATTTGGCATTTCCTCCAGCGACCACAATTCCTGTAGTGTGCTGTCAATCGATACTAAAGGTTCATCACTACAACTGAAACTATTCACAACTTGTTTCGGGACTGCAGACTTGTATCTGCCCGAAACAACCCAACCAAGTAGGGTCTTTTGTAGAGTTGGATAGTCAGGACCTTGACTAATTTGACCAACAGCTAGCAACGAGAACTTGAGAATTGGACTCGCCAATACCAAGTAAGTTGATGCACGACTCCTCTCTACGAATCTGTAAGCGGTTCGCCAGTTCTTCTGTTATAAAATTCGTTTGAGACCCAGAGTCCAGCAGAGCTCGGGCTAAAACGTACGGACGCTTACGATTGACGTAGCCAAAATCACCCTGTCCAAGGACGTGGCATGCATAACATGTGACGCGGAAGTCTGATCTTGGTTAAAAGCAGGAGACATGGTCTCTGGCGGGGCCGCTAAACTGTTCTCAGGCACTGTATATCTATGAAGCAGAATATGGTGTGAGCGGTCACAAGCTCGACGCTTTTTGCCTTTGCATATCGAAACAGTATGGCCTTTTCGCAGACAATTAATACATAAGGAGGCAAACTTAACAAACTCGAACCCCTGCATTATAGAGAGACGCCCAAACGGGCTACAATTCTGTAGCAAATGATCTGCTGCATTGCAATAGCTACAAGTTTGCTGAGGTTTGCTGTTGAAGGAACACGAGAATGAGCTACGATTATGTGGCTTGCTCGACACAATTTTACCTTGCTTCGGCCTTGTAGATTCTTCAGCTGATAAATGCTGATATCGGCGATTTAAAATTTTTTTAAATCGGCCCAAAGCGGCAAAGTCTTATCATTTTTCGATAACTGGAATGCTGGCGTCTTTATGAACCAAAGTTTCAAAAAGGCTGAAAAGGCAATGCCAAATTCGGAAGTCGCGAACGAGTTGGAGCTACAGCAGCTGGTTCCGGAGCTTCACTGACGCTTGCTACCTTCAAGGCAGACACCAGGAACATTATTTTTGCCTTGGTCACTATACAAAGTTCTTCCAACTCGTCGCCAAATTCATCGCCACAATCTATGTCTTCTATCTGTTTTTGTAATTGATTTGCCTTATTAATTGAAGCATTTAAGTTTTATAGTCGACATTTAAATTCTTCCTCTAATAACGGAATCGATCCCATTTCTAATCGCTCGTTTAATCGGCGAATTGTTCTGACCCGACTTTGGAGCTTGCTATTCAGCTCTTCCAGAATCGATTTATTTTTGGTTTCTAGGCTCATTTTAAATTAAATATTCAAATTAATTAAATTAAATTAATTAAATATTATTTCCAAATTAAATAATTAAATGGCCGAAACAAATGGTTAATTGTTCGAAATGTATATTAAATATTTTTTCTGATGAGAACAACGAAAACGAATTATTTAAATTGAAATTCAAGTCACGCAGTATCAATTAATAGTGGGTGCGAAATGACGTCGAAAAGGGTATACCCGCAGAGTACACTTGGCGATCCGCTAATGTAAGCGCGCCAACGAAAAGGGCCAAACAACAACAACGCAGGTAGCGGTGCAAAAGCGAAGCGAAAACGAAAAGTTCACCGCAGCAGCTGATAGTATATTAGGCTGTCTGTGTATTAGTGCGCAAGCTTGGATTAAGTTCCCAACTATTAATGCGAGTTTCGACGAACGAGAGGGGGAAGGGGGCAACAGTGATTGCAATAATACAGTACAAAATAATAAATAATTGTTGCGTCCGAAAGCGGTTCAATATATGAATGTGTATGTATTTTATCAACAAATAAATTAGATAATTTGCATGCAATCTAGCTCTACTATATTGATACGTACATATGTGCCCAGAACTGAAAGCGAGGTGCAATATTCCAGCACAAGACAATAAACATTAAATTTGTCTATAACTCTAGCTTTCAATTTTTTGCACAAATACCTCTGATTTCCGAATGCAAATTTTAGCGGCCACTTTCCTTAAAAGTTCCCTCGGTGGTGGCGGCAATTCCGGAAGCAGGGTATTTCGCGACCGACACGGAATATGTTTAATATATATTTATTATTTAAACACAATATATTTACTTATTTGCACTCAAAAAAAAAAAAATACAATTTTTTATATTGCACTTTTATATATTATATATACATATTATATTATATATTATATATACATATATATTATATATACATATTATATATTATATATGTGTCACTGTCACTTTAATTAAATGTTGGCTTTTGTTTGAACTAATTATCTTGTCCACCCGGGGGCGCCATGAAATTTTTAATTAGTTTTTTAAAAAATATTAGGCGGATTTGGTGGCAAGAAAAATTAATCTTTATTTCGCAACGACGAGAACGAAAAAGAGTCGCGTGTGCTCGGGGTGATTTCAATTTTCGACTTGATCTTCTATTTTACATATATGTTCTTAGGCCTAGCTTAACAGAGGTTTGCGAAGGCGGGGCGAATTCGCAAAGAGCGAGAGAGAGCTTTATTATGCTCCCGCCTTCGCCCTAAACTAACTTACACTAGACTTCAAGTTTTTTTCTTCTTCATATGCCAACAATAAACAACACACAATAAACAACGACCGACAATATGGGTTCAGCCAACATACAAATTAAAAAAATTGCTAACTTAACACTTGTAAGATTTAACTTAATTATCCAGTTACGTCTTCTCTTGCGCCATCTTTCGCTGCAACTGTCTGTGTGTCTCACCAACTCACAAATTCAAATTTGATCTCGCTGTCCCCCTTTTCTAGATCTTTCTTTTTCTCCAGCTACTCGCAATCACCAATACGTCTCCAGATAGCCAACTCCTTCTTCTGCTACATACAGCAAAACAAGTGTGTAGTTTAAAACGTTAATGCGTTTACAAAGTTTGTGGTATAAAGCCTGTGTTACGCTTGAGATCTCGGCACTGACTGCTCTCGTTAATTACATTGATCCCTATTCTCTCTATTCTATTAATGCCCCCACGTTTTCTCATATTCTTAAAGGCGACGACCACTCCGCGTCTCTCGGCCCACTTCCTCTTCTGGATGGTTCCCGATTCCAACATACACGTCTTGCATTGAATATTTTTTGGTACAGAAATATTGTATACTCCTAGAACCATTCTTTTGGATATCATCTCGTTCATGCTAGAAAAATTTAAGTGACCAAATCTGTTGTGCACCAAAATTCCATCTACAGTTGCCATCGCAAAAGACTTACTGCGCTCTCCTTTGAAGAAGTAATAGGTTGCCAATCTTAGTGGCTGTCATTCTTTGGCATTTTTATATCGAAAATCACTCTGCATCTGTGTTGCACTGACTTGAAATTTCCTGTCATCTTCAGTACGAACAGATTGTTTTTGTGCGTAAGCCTGCACAAGCCTGTTTGAATCCTGACATAAAGCATGAAGAAAACCAGGATCGGCCAGTCGGATTTGTTCAGTGTACTTCTTCAAATTTATGAAGAGGTGTTTTTCGCAACACATGTGGCTCGTAGAGTAACGGCCCAACCACCACACAGATATCCTTAAGTTGCTAAAGTCACCAGCATTTAGCAGGCTACTACTCGTTCACCTAGTTCTTTGTCATTTTTTGCCATCCTGGTCACTAAAACTTGAGCACTTTAATTTTTGGCCTTTTTTATCTTACTTGAAACAGATGCCTTTTTGTTTTTTTCTGTTTCGTAACTGAATTTGATTCTATGCAGGGCAAATACGTTTGTGCAATCGCTTCGCTCTTCTGCAATGACCTTTCTAGCACCCTTTTCATTAAACTTAATGGTGAGAGGTTCGAAAAAAGGCCACCCAATCTACTTGTTCGGGAACATTCGATTCTGTGACCTTTCCAGAGGTAACGCTTCACCCGGAATTCAAAAACACAGATTGCATCTGTATTCCAGGTGTCATAGTTCGTGCCCTCCAACATGTAAATTTAAGGGGGGGGTTGGGTTTTAAAGGGAGAAAAAAACAGGTTTTTACAGATTTTTTTTTGGCGTACGGTAAAAGTAAATTTATTTCTGATTATTGTACATTAAAGAGTAGTATTTGAACTATATTCTGTGAAATATTGGTTGAAAAATATTGAAAATTGACCGAATGGCAGCAATTCTTCGCAGGCACCTCAGAAAAAATACATTTTGCGGTGCACGTCATACCTCAGCACTGGATAATCTGATATGAAATACCCAAAGTTTTTCCATCAATTTTTATGTCCCTCTAGGTATCCCTGTCGAGTTTTTCCATTTATTATAATTTTTGAACTTTTTACAAAACTTGAAAGTGATAATACCGATTTTTGGCCAAAGTTCATGACTATTGTTGTTAATAATAAAAAAATTAAAATCAAAAACGAAAAAATCTCGACAGGGTTACCTCATAAATTATGTAAGGAAATACTGTAAAAAATTTGAACGATCGGTTGAATAGATTTTGAGATACAGAGTGCACCGACTCAAAAAACATCGATTTGAGAAAAACGTGTTTAAAGTTTTTGTTGCTGTCTTCCCCGCGGCACTTTAATATCTCCAATGCCTTGGCAATACTAATAAGAAAATAAAAAAATACCAAAACATATTTCAAAAGTGTGGGCATGGCATTTTTGGGCGGTTTGTGGGCGTTAGAGTGTGCGTGGCAACATGAATCGACAAACTTGCGCTGCGTCTATGTCTCTGGAGTGTGCATCCTTAAACTCAACTTTCTAGCTTTTATAGTTCCTGAGATCTCGACGTTCATACGGACAGACAGACAGACGGACAGCCAGACATGGCCATATCGACTCGTCAACTGATCCTGATCAAGAATATATATACTTTATATGATCGGAAACGCTTCCTTCTGCCTGTTATATACTTTTCAACGAATCTAGTATTCCCTTTTACTCTACAAGTAACGTATAAAAATACAGGGTTCCTATTTTCAACACCTATTTATATCAACATTGCTTATCAACAAGCTTATATTTAAATTTTACCCGGATTTGGAATAATTTCTCTCATCTCATTAGTCAAAAGTCAGGAAAAAAGAAAATTTTCGGTTTTTTAGGAATAATTTATGCCATACTTGCTATTGGATTATTAGGATTTATTGTATGAGCTTATTATATATTTACAGTTCGGATCTAATATAGTTATTGCGGTTTCCCCTGGAATTAAAATGTTCACTTGATTAGCTACTTTACACGAAATGTTGTATCAAGTATTAGGTGAACTATTTGGTTTATATTATTTGAGAATGTTTAGTATCTTAACAACACAGTTCAATTAAATTCATCTATTGAATGATATCAAAATACACCAGCTGAACATAGATATTCTGAATTTCAAAGTAATTTCTTATATGGCAGAGTAAATTTATTCTTATATGGAGCATAAAGCCACTCCAAATTAAAAAAATGTACCTTTATTAGAAAATAAATCTCTACATGATCTAATTTAGGTTTAGAAGATAGAGCTTCTCCTTTAATGCATCATTAATTTTTGTAATAATTAGATTTATTATTAATTATTAATTTTTAATAATAATGTAAATCAATTCGTTATTATTTTTTGCTCTCCCTTCTCTACCATCAGTGTTTTTAAAAAGAGTTGGTCATCAATGATACTGAAGCTATGAATACTCGGATTTTAATAATATCGAATTTGATTCATATATAATTCCTACAAATGAATTGGAAATTTCTGGATTTCGATTGTTAGATGTTGATAACCGAGAGGCTTTACCAATAAATTCACAAATTCGAATTTTAGTAACAGCTGCTGATGTAATTCATTCTTGAACAGTGGCAGCTTTAGGGAAAAGGTTTATGGAACTCCTGGACGATTAAATTAAACTAATAATTATAATCAATCGACCACGTTTATTTTTCGTTCAATGTTCAGAAATTTGTGGGGCTAATCATAGTTTTCTACTACAATGTAATTAATAGTGTTCCTGTAAATTATTTTATTAAATGACTTTTTTGAAAAATTATAATAAAAATAGAAATAATTCCTTATTAGATCACTAAAAGCAAGTACTGGTCTCTTAAACCATTTTATAAAATCACCATTTACTTCTAATAATAAGAAATTAGTTAAATTATAACCTTAGTATTGGCGGGAAAATTCACTTGAGGGAGAGTTGTGTGTGTTTATTCAGCCAGCGGTGGTTCGGGTGGGGCTTTATTGTTGAGCCAGTGCTGAGGTCGATTGGGTGTGTTCTTCTCAGGCGGCTGACTGTTCTACTGCTGGCCAGTAGGTTGATTACCAGATGTCAAGGGTGGTTTTAAAGCATGATTGCGCACCTTACTGGTAAATGCCTAGTTCAATGTTGATATCGGCTTTCTCGTGGTACGGTTGTGCGTCAGAGACAATTCTAAGCCATTTGTTCTGGAACCGCTGTATTCTTAGACGGTTTGCCGTACCCCACAGCCGTATCCCATAGGTCCAGATCGGCTTGAGTATTGTCTTGTACAATAGAAGTTTTGTGTTTTGAGGTGGGTCAGCCCTAAGTACTTACTTTGGTATAGGTAAAGAGACAGGAGGGCATTCTCCTCTGCGCAGAGCGAAAGTGGACTGGGAGGATTTTTTTCGAGTTCACTATGATGTTCCAGCGTTGCAACCAGATAGCGGTGTCGACAGCGTATATAGTAACCAGCTAAAGCTTTACACTGCCAATAACTCTTCAATACACCCTCGCACTGAATTATAGCAGCTTTTGTATAACCCAAGAAGTGAGAGAATTGTCTTAGACCAATCAGGACAGAATATGATCGTACGATTGTACAGTTAAGGAAAGGAAAGCCTATAGCAGTGGTCACCGGCATGCAGCTTCCCATAGCTGAAGTCATAGAAAACCTCTTGGCGAACGCTCCAATATTTTGACGCTGCCCAATTAATCTTCACATACACGTGGAGATATAATATAATTATATATATCCAATCCGAATAAAAACAAGAGTGGGATATTTCAAAAAATTTCCGTGTATGATTTTTGTGAAAGTGAAAAAGGTAAACAAGTGCGATATAGTGAGTTCCAATTGTCTCGCTGACCCTCGCATCAGCTCGTACTTTGACCGCAATAGCTCCAAGAAGAGGCTAAGAGGACCACATATCCTCCAGCCAACAAGTTACGCCATCTACTACATGCGAATGGTGACTCGCTAAGGAAGGCTAGAACTCATCCGAAATATTCAGCGGTGCAGAAGTTTAGACGGAGCAGATCGCATTTAATTATATTTGGACATCATCAACGTTAATCAGTGAGGATCACCTCGAATGACCAGCGGATAATGATTCCGCCTATCGCAGCGCAAACGTAGCCGCCCGCGGTCTTCTAAGGTCTTATCTCTGTAGTACTGCAGTTGCATTTCGTTGTTTTGTTTTGATTATTGATTTTCTTTCGAAATATAATGAATTGTGAATAAATAGATATGATGGTTTGTCGAGTACTTATGTCAAACGCTTTCTTAAATATGTTATTTTGAACTTGGCCAAGGGACAATGTAAATATTTTAAGTAGCTTTGTCATGGTAGGGAGGGTAAAAACGTAGGGAATTATTAACATCCAAAATTCCCAATACTTATCAGAATTTGTAGGTTATCTTGACACGTGTCGGCGTGTGATACTACGGATATCAATATAAATCCATTTCTTTTATAAATCGAGAGTCCAGTTTTGAATATTGTTTTTGAATAAGACGCACTTAATAAATGTGGTAGCGCTTCGTACCATTCTAAGCTAAAAGACCCCCGACCTACGGCGAGCTAGACCCGAGCATAGCAAGAGTGTGCATCCCTAGCGAAGGAAGTACAAGGTCCTTTACTAGTAATTACCACCCACTTTTAAAAGACCGGTTGGTTGAAACCTTTCGCACTACGTACACTACACGTTTGACTTTTATTATTTATTATTTCTCACATTTATTTATTTTGTTCTATTAATTTTTATTCTTATATACCAACCTCAACTAAATCAAACGACTGAAAAATTTCCTTTAACCTAATAAACTGAAAATTATAACCAACCTATTTTCTGTATTTGACGCTTCAGCCTATTTTAATTTATCATTAAATTTATTGTGATCATATCTAGGACTTTTGATTATTCCATTAGCTTATTCATTTATACCTTCTCGTTATATAATTTTCTAAAATTCAATTTTATTATTTTTTATTTCTTTATTCTTTTTAATTTTATCGAATAATTATTTTATTTTATTATAATTATTGAGAAATTAACGCATAACTAAAATTATGCGGAATTTTGGATTAGCTATAGCAGCTGAGGTCCTTAAGCTAAGTTATATACATTTTTTTGGGTTTGGTTATATTATATGTACAAGTGAGGTTCTTATTTTACGGTTAATTACTATGTAATAGTTATTTAAAGCTAATTTATTTATGTGTAGCGTTGATATTTATGGATATGATTTTTTATTTTTATTTTTGCTTATATTGTATGGTAAAGTTTTGTATTTTTTAAGAATTGTATTGGTGGTGGATTTTATTGAGTATGTGGCTGTGGGTTAGATTGGTGTGTCCTAGTCTTATTCTTGTGAATTTTATTGAGTCTGATCGTGAGATGTTTTTCGTCGGGGTGCTGTCGTGGCTAATATTTTTGTAGTGGATTGAGGAATTGTTAAATATTGAAGTTTTAAAGGTTTCAGTGTTTAGTTTGATGTGTTCCAAGATGTCAGATGTGTTAAAGTTTTTTTGGGTAATCAAAGGGAAATTATGTGCGTTTTTTGCTGTTTCGTCCGCGAGCTCGTTTCCTGGAATCCCGCAGTGTCCCGGGACCCAAAGAATTAAGATTTTGTTCTCTTATATTTGTTTAGGATATTTCTGATGGAGGTGGTGTAGTAGTTTTGGCTTTTTATGTTTTCAATTTCTTTTAGGGCTGATAGGGAATCTGTGCAGATTGCAAACTTTCCTCGTTGTTTGCTGGCGTGGTTGCATGCTGTCAGAATTGCTGCTATTTCGGCTGTATATATGGAGCAGTATTGTGGGAATAAATGGTGGTAAATAATTTCTGTTTCCGTTGTTACGCTATATGAGACTCCGCTGACTTGGATCCATCTGTGTTAAGAAATTGTCTGCCTGCTAGTGTGTTTTTTAATTCATTTAACTTTTGTTGGTATATTGATGTTTTATGTTCTATGTTCTATTGGCAGTATGTTAGCTTCATGCAATAGGTTGTTTATTGGGGTGGTGCGAAAGGCATTGAAGGCGATTCTTATTGCTGAGTGGTAAATCGTTCTTAGTTTGCTCAGGGTTGATTTTGGGGCATTTCCAAAAATGTGTACGCCGTAGTCTATTTTGGAAATAATAATTGATTTGACCACATATATTATTGTGTTTGTGTTGCAGCAGAATTTTTTGTCGGCTAGACATTTAATGACGTCTAGTCTTTTAGCTAGTTCTTAAGTAAGATTTTCTATGTGTTTGCTCCATCTGTAGTTTCTGGCTATAGTTATTTCTAGTATTTTGAGGGACGTTACATTTTGTATGGGGGTATCGTTGGTTTGCAGTGTGAAGTTGCAGGTTCTTTTCCTACAAACGTGCAGATGTTTGCATTTGTTGGTAGAGAGGGATGCACCCGAGTAGTTGCACCATTGATTTATGTCGTGCATCTAGGTTGAGGTTGTTTTGTTTTTTCCGAAGATTGTAAATTATTGTGAAGTCGTCGGCGTAAGCAGTGAAATCCATTTGTTTGTGCGCAGCTATTACTTTGTTTAATTGGTTGAATGCTATTGCGAATAATATCACAGATAAGGGTATTCCATTGTGTAGTGGTTGGGGGTTTGAGTAGGATTTGTTGGATAGGACTGTTATTTTTCTATTGGTTATGTAGTTGGAGATCCTGGGACCTATTTTCCAGGCTAATTTCGTCAATGATGCTGTGGATGCCTACTCTGTCAAACGCTTTGGCGGAATCTAGTGAGATGATAGACGCGTGTCTTTTCATTGATAGGGATCCAGTTATCTGATAATCTAGCATAGCTAGATAATCAGAAACCGATTTTCCCTTTTTGAATCCCATTTGCCGGTTATCTAGAAGCTTGCTATTTGAAGTTAGCCACCATAGCCGTTTTGCTATTATTTTATCAAGGACTTTGGATATGCATGGATTGAGTGAAATGGGTCGGTAGGAGTTAATGTTGGTTTTGTCCGTGTTCGGTTTGGGTATAGGTATGACGCTGCTTACTTTAAGTTGCTGAGGTATGTTTGAGCTTAGGATTTTGTTCAAAAGTTTTAGCAGTCTTTTATGTAGGTTTGTGGATAGGTTTTTAAGCATAGGATAGCTTATACGGTCTCGGCCTAGAGTTTTTCCTTTGAGTTGGTTAAGTGCAGCAAGGAGTTCTGTAAGAGATATGTCCTGTTCGATGCTAAGCGCTGTAGGGGATGGGACGTGTGTGTGAGGGATTGGATTTGATTTCCTTTGTATGAATGTTGTGTGGAAGTTGCAGTCAAGCGATGCTTTAGACCAGTGGGTGCAGAGGTTGTTGGCTATTTCATTTTTGTCCATAATGCTTTGTGTTGTGTCATTGGGATCGGTAAGGTAGTGGATGTGGTGCCTAGTTTTCAGGCCGCAGAAATGGTTTATTTTAGTCCATATTTTTCCGATGGGTGAACTTGGGGTAATTTCGATTGTAAATCTATTGTTAAATCTATAATATTTGTTGTGTGTGGAAACATTAAATTAATACAAAAGCTAATTTAAATAGACAACAAACAAATCGACAGTTTCAAAATGAGCCAACGCGATTTGCGCGCTCAGCGGCAAAAAGAGCAAGACGAGCGCCGGCTCTCTCTCCAACGAAACAATGCATACTTCACCGTCGTGTCTGACGCCCGCGAGTGCCAAACAATCCATCAGGCCAATGACCTAGCACCTGCAGAAAGCAAACGAACGCGGTCTTGCTCACCAATGCTTATGACTGCTTGATGTGAACCCGAACGCATTGGGAGCGTCTCTCTCGCGCTCTCCTCATTGCAAACGATGTCAAGCTCTGTAGCTACCAGCACAGTAGCTTCGATATCTACTGCAACTGCACCTATAGCGACAACAACAACACTATGCTCAGTACCGAGAGCTGAGTACATTTCTGCTGAATCAACAACAACTAAAGCAAGTGCACTCTCTCCGACTCTAGAAAACAAAAGCGGACAAGAACCAAAACAAAACACAAAACTGTTTCAAACAGGGCTGGATCGCTGCATTCAAATAAAGCGAAAGCTAAGCCCACAACACAAACAGGCTGGCAATCAGCCGAAAATAAATCGCACCAACGTTGACAACTCAACTTCAAATAGGTTTGCAATACTGGATGACTGCGAAGTGCATCCAATCAAATAACAGGAGCAGAAGAAGATTAAGCCGCCACTAATATTTATACGAGAGAAAACCTCAGGTGCACAACCAGTGCAAACTAGCTACGATCATCGGAGAAAACAAGTTCCACGTTATACCTCTTACCAAGGAAAACATACATGAAACGAAAGTGCCAAAGGGTTGCAGGTTGTCATTAAAGGAATTGAATCATAAGTGACCCCATCCGAAATTATCGAGGCACTAAAGGAGAAAAACTATAAGGCAAAAACGGTGATCAACATTCTTAACAGGAAGAAAGAGCCGCAGCCACTCTTCAAAGTCGAACTGGAGCCATCGAGTCAAAAAATCAGCGAAAATGTAGTACATCCTATTTATAAACTACAGTTTCTCAGGAGTTTCCGGAGCAAACTGTCCTAAGAGCAAGGACGACAGCTCAATTAAATTATGCAGCAACTGTGGCGAAAACCACACAGCCAACTGGCGAGGGTGCATTGTTTACAAGGAACTTAAGAGTCGCCTAAACAAACGAGTGACTTCTGTTCGTGATCATACCACACCAACAATTCACAAAGCAATGGAACCGAGTACAACTAACATCCCTTTGTCTACCAGCTACCGAACAGCGCCAAATATTTCCTTTGCAAGTGCACTAAAATCAGGAATCCAAACACCAGCAGCGGACACCCCCATTCATCAAACAAACACTCACGATAACATGCAACAGCAGCCAATTGGCGTTGAAGCGATTATGCTTTCGATGCAGTAAAGCATGAAAGACTTCATGGTCTTCATGCAAACAACTATGAAAGAGCTTATGAGGAAACAAAACATCCTTATTCAAATGCTCGTTTCTTCTAAAACAGTATAATGACTCCCCTAATAATAGCAACCTTGAACGCTGATGGCGTTTCGCGGCACAAGCTAGAACTTGCTCAGTTCTCAGCCGACAGAAACATTGATGTTATGCTACTCTCAGAGACTCACCTTACTGAAAAGTACAATTTTCAAATACCAGGATACAAATTTTACTTTACGAATCACCCGGATGGCAAGGCCCATGGAGGCACTGGCATACTAATACGATCGCGAATCAAACACCACTTTATTAGTAATTGGCAAGAAGACTGCCTACAATCTACCTCTATAAGCCTCCAATGCTATAACGGTGCTCTCACTCTGGCTGCTGTCTATTGCCCACCCCGCTTCACAATATCAGAGGACAAATTCACAACACTCTTCGACTCGCTCGGTGAAAGGTTTGTTGCACCTGGTGATTGGAATGCCATGCACTGGGGATCTCGGATAGCGACCCCTAAAGGAAAACAGCTATACAACGCAATTATTAAACCGCAAAACAAGCTTAATTATGTTTCTCCGGGTACGCCTAATACTGGCCAGCAGATCGTAAAAAGCTTCCAGACTTGATTGACTTTGCCATCACCAAAAGGATATCCCAATCAATGATTACAGCTGAGGCACTTTCAGTACTTTCATCTGATCACTGCCCGGTGCTCTTTAATCTTTTGTACCAACTGCAACACATCGAGCGGCCGTATAGACTCACAAGCAACAGGACCAACTGGGAGAGGTACAAAAAATATGTTTGTTCACATACCGACTTCTCTAGCTCATTGAAAACCGAGCAACATCGGTTTGCTCGATCAGTTTGCTGGTAGCCTAGAATCAACACGAGTTGCAGCAGCAAAAGCGTCAACTCCACAACATACCCACGGATGCAGTAAAAACATGACAAGTCGAGATACCGAACTCCCTGTGCTTGAAAAACGACGACTTCGAAGGGAGTTGCAGCAGCACAGATCACCTGGCGCAAAGAGTAGATTAAATGCATCCTCTCGCAGACTTACTAAAGCGCTTAAGAAAAAAGAAGCGGACGCACAACTGCGTTACATCGAGAATCTCACGCCCACCAGCACAAAAAACTCTTTGTGGAAAGCCCATAGGAATCTGCAGGCACCAGCAGAAACTGTCGTACCCCTCCGTAACTCTACCGGAAACTAGTCTCGTAGTGACATGGACAGAGCAAGAGTCTTGGCTGATCATCTCAAAAAGGTATTCCAACCAAATCCAGCCACTAACTCATTTACTCTCCCACCCTTAACTGCATCTGATTTAGCACCACAAGATCCCATAGAATTCCGGCCAAGCGAAATAACGAAAGTCATTAGAGAGCAACTGAAGACTGGAAAATCGCCTGGCTTCGATTTAATAATACCGAAAATGATCATCGAGCTTCCAATGTGTGCAGTTCTACAAATCTGCCTACTCCTCAACGCTATTACCAAAATTGCATACTTTCCTCAAAAGTGGAAGAAATCAGTTATAGTTATGATCCCTAAGCCTGGGAAAGACAAAACACAGCCATCATCATACAGGCCAATTAGCCTACTTACTTGTCTCTCCAAGTTATTTGAAAAAGTACTGCTGCTACGAATCACTCCCCACCTTAAAACACACGACACACTCCCATCGCACCAATTTTGTTTTCGGGCAAAACATGAAACTATTGAGCAGGTTAACCGCATCACAACGGAAATTCGCACTGCTTTTGAGGATCGGGAATATTGTACAGCTTTATTCTTAGACGTTGCACAAGCATTCGATAGAGTATGGTTGGATGGACTTATGTTTAAAATAACCAAACTGCTGCCTCAAAACTTACATAAGCTTCTAAAGTCTTACTTATACAAAAGAGTGTTTGCGGTTAGATGTAGTTCAAGCACTTCAAGCGATTGTACTATAGAAGCTGGAGTGCCCCAAGGAAGTGTATTAGGTCCAATTCTATACACCCTACACACGGCGGACATCCCAACAGACTACCAGCTAACAATATCCATATTCGCTGATGACACTGCAATACTGAGTCTATCCAGATGCCCAGTAAAAGCTACGATGCAACTAGCACGCTATTTAACATGTGTAGAGAATTGGCTTGCAAATTGGCGTATACGAGTAAACGAACAAAAATGCAAACAAGTTACCTTTAACAAACAAAGCTGCCCGCCCTTGGTTATGAACCACACGCGCATCCCACAAGCCGATGACGTAACATACTTAGGTATTCATCTGGACAAGCGGCTCACCTGGCGGAAACACATAGAGGCCAAGATGACGCACCTGAGACTAAAAGCAAAGGATCTACACTGGCTTTAAACGTTCGGTCTTCCCTAAGCCTGGAGTACAAAGTCCTTTTGAATAACTCCGTTCTTAAACCCATATGGACCTATGGCTCCGAGCTATGGGGCAATGCATCGAGAAGCAACATCGACATCATACAGCGAGCACAGTCTAGGATTCTGAGAATCATAACTGGAGCTCCATGGTATCTTCGGAACGAGAATATACACAAAGACCTAGAAATAAAACTTGTCATTGAGACAATAACAGAGAGAAAAGTAAAATACAAGGAAAAACTAGGCTCACATCCAAATCCCCTTGCAAGAAAACTTCTTCGAGTATGCAGCCAAAGTCGACTGCACCGCAACGATCAACCAGACCAGCGTTAAATTTGTTAGGCCACATAGCACAAATCATCTCATAAAATTGTAATTAGCTAGCTTAGAATAAGATTTGAAAACTTATTGTTAGTCTCTTAAGTAAAAGGGAAGATTCAATAAATAAGAATATTTAAAAAAAAAAAAAATCTTGGTCTTTCGATTGGGTTGTTCATGTTATGTTCTTCGAATAGGTCTATGTGAATTGGGTAATGGTCGCTGCCTGAAAGCGAGCTGTCCGTATACCATTTTGAGTTCAGGTTAATAGGGGGTGATGCAATGGAAAGGTCTATTTGTGTGAATGTATGATGTGTGGTAAAGTGGATTTCTGAACCGTTGTTAAGTGTTACGAGTGAGTTTTGGTTGATAAATTTAAATAATGTGTTTCCTCTTTGGTTGTTGGTTTGTGAGTCCCAGCTCCTGTACCAGCTATTAAAATCTCCAGTTATTAGTAGGGGTCGTTGTAAGTTGTCGTATATATTTCTGAGGTTTTGTATTGTAAAAGGTTTGTT
Organism: Drosophila yakuba; assembly: GCF_016746365.2. NCBI lineage: Eukaryota > Metazoa > Arthropoda > Insecta > Diptera > Drosophilidae > Drosophila > Drosophila yakuba. Next base: position 940,976 of record NW_025048816.1, on the reverse strand, counting down.
GGGTGGGATCTAAGATGATGCTATTGTGAACTTGAATTTGGAATGAATTGTTACTGTTATTGTGTCGAAGTTAAAGGCGCTGACTTGTACATATTGATGTTGTAATGAGTTATGGACGAGGAGAGCAACTCCTTCAAAACTGTTTGTGGCGGTCTTTTCGTGATAGATAGTGTAGTTTATTGGAATAGGTATGTTTTGAGTAGAGTGTAAGTGTTTTCTTGTATGGATATTATCTTAGGGTTGTGTTTTTTTATAATAATTTGCAATTGGTTGTAGTTGTTGATGTAACCGTTCATGTTCCACTGTATTACTTTTAGCATTTTTTTAAATTGGGATTTTAATTAATTAAGGAAATAAAGACAATGTACCTGTTTTAATGTATAATTGCATTCTATTTGTTTTTGTATTTGTTTTATTTTTGTTTGTATTAGATACTGTCGCTGTTAAGAAGTGGGTTTTTGTTCCTATTGTTTTGTTGTTGTTTTTGTTCACTTTTTTCTTTAGATTCAAGGGGTTTGGTGAGAGTGTTTTGTTTGTTGGTGTGGATTCTTAGTTTTAGGTCTTCTTGTATGGAAGGGTTCAGTGTTGATGTAGATGCAGTGATCGGGGTGGTGTCCATGAGTGTGTCGAGGTCATCATATGTTGTTGTGTTTCTAGATGGGGGTTTAGCGGCAATATTTTTTCCGTTCTGAAGTGAGTTGGGTAAGACGATGGGTACTTTGGAGATTGGCGTGGCTTCTTTCATTGTTTTTTCGGTTGTTATGGTTGAGTATATAGTAGGTTGGTGGGTATGTCGTGAGTAGTAAATCATTAGGGCCTTTTTGTGGTCGACTTTTTCGAGGGTTTTTATAGATGTTAGTTCCTTTTGTTTTATAAATGCTGGGCTTGTTTTTTCTAAGGGGCTGTGCTTGTTGGCAGGGATATCGTATTTGCAGTTTACGCAAAATTTAGTTTTGGTGCATATTTTGTCTGTTGTTGTGTGTTGTTTTGCGGAGCTGTTTCCACTTCACCGTTGCATGCGTAGTCAATAACTTTTTTCCTTAAGAATGGGCTTACGTTTTTAAATGTTTCATTGTCTGTTCTTTTTATGATTATGAATGTGGGTCCAGTGTCGGATGATTTAAATAATCTATTTATATCGGGAGGCATTGTTGTTGTTGTTTATTGGGCACTAGCCCTTTTTGCTTTGTCTCTTTTTTTTGTTTCTCTTTTAATGTCGTTTGTTTGTCTAAAAAAAAAAAAAATTTTATATGGTTAGTGTTGTTTTTGGTTTTTTACTGATAAGGCGTATATGTCTGCTGTTAAATAGTCGCACGTCTTTACTTCTCGAAGCTTGGAGTGGTACTGAGTGAATAATTATTATAGAACCTTTTATATCTCATTTATTAGTAGCGTAATTATTATTATTAGTAACATTTTTATTAGTAGTCCAAATTGGTTAATTTTTATTAGAATCAGCTGTAGCTATAATTCAATCTTATGTATTTGCTGTATTAAGAACTTTACTTTCATGAACGTTATTTATAATGGTCATTGTTGCTGGTAGGATGATGTTCGGTAGGATGATTTCTGATCACGCCAGAAGGGCGCAAGCAGTTGAGCGGCAGTGTAAGCGGCCAATGCTTGTACTCAAAGCTCCTCCACGGCTCGCAAGCACCGCTACTCGCGCTCTCCTTCTCTCCTCTCGCTCTCCCTCCTTCCCGCAAGGTATTCACCACTCCGCGGTCCCGCGGTATTTCCAATATTAGTTTTAAGTTAGTCTTATTTTACAAGTGTTCTAATAAAGTTCAAAAGTGAAGTCGATCCCGTGCATTTAATTTCTGGAGGAATTAGCAGCAGCAGCCGCAACAACAACAACGACGATCTACGACACATACACTGAGAGACGACCACATCACGATCCCCCAGAAGTCAATAATTATCTTGGACAAATTCCGCCCACTCCATTTCATGGTCCTTCGACACGGATCCACATCCTGATCCTACCAGCGCTCCTTGCGGAAAAATCAAGATAAGTACGGCTTTAAATCCTATTCCATCCGTGGTCGCCATTTTCGTTTTTCCAACGGCGTTTATTCTTTCCGTCCATCCGTATCAAGTGAAAAGTGAAAATTAAGTGAAAATATATAACTACATGCGCCCAGCCACCGTGATTACTTCTTTTTTTAAGTGCATAAAAAAACACTTTTCCAATACCGGCCCCCTAATTCGTCTCACGGTGATCCGCTGGTATCCAAGCGCATATACATCTCTATATATATACATTTTTTAAAACACTGTCCAAAATTCACTATTATCGTCTGCTGCTAAACTGCTTTTTTTTGCCTCAATAAAAAATACAAACCACAAACTCAACTAAATTAAATCAAATATACATATACATATATTCAGCAAAATTTTACATACACATAAAATTATACATACCCATAAATATACATATAAATACATTAAGTAAAATTTGACATACATATATTCCAATCAAATTTACATCTACATACATATATAAGAATCACTCCATAGATTTAATCAATTTAATACACAAATAAAATATATTACCAAAAATAATAAATAATATCGAACCCGAACTGAGAACAAATTTTATCTCTTGGCTCAAAATAAAACACAAATCTCGACATACAGAATAAAATAAAACCTGACTTTTTTCTTCCGATATTACATTACATATATAATATATGTTTCTCCATACATATGTAAATACATATTGCAAGTCCCCTATTAAACTCCAAATAATACATACATACATACACACAGTCGCGACTTACATAGGCTTGCCAAGTGCAAGTTCTTTCGTCTCCTCTTTGTTCTTTATTGCCCTGACAAAAAACCGGCACATAGAGACGAGAGAATACCCTAGAATCGAAACATAAAATAAAATAAATAAGTCCGACGACAAAATTTAAGAAAAAACTGACCCGATTATTTAATAATTATTTAAGCCAAATAATAATTTTTACAAGCTATTTCTGGCTCCTATTTCTGGTTCCTTAATTAAAATAATTATTTATCAGTTCCACCCAAATTTACCAGCCTCCCAACTTGGCTTTTTGGCGTGTTTGTTGGTTTTTTGGTGTTTATGTTTCGCATCCGTTTGTTGCGATTTTTCGTTGTGGTCCTAAATCTGGTAGGTAATTTTTATAAATTATTGGCTATTACCCAGACTCCATCTGGTAGCTATTATTTAGCTATTTTTCAATAAATTCCAATTTATATCTATTTTCCATATATTAGCTATTTTTTTTCGGGATTTCCAATCGGTAGCGATTTTTTATAAATCATTGGCTATTATCCAGACTCCAGCTGGTAGCTATTTTTTAGCTATTTTTCTAGAAATTGCAATTCATAGCTTTTTTTTTTTTATAAATTTGAGCTATTGTTTTTCTAGACTCCAATATAGCTATATCTTCTTGTGGACTTCACTCTAGCTGTTTTTTTGTGAATCCTCCTAGCTACTTTTCACACTGAATTTTAGCTATATTGTGCTTCATTTAAGCTTTTTCCAGTTGATTGAAGATCTATTGGGGCCTTATTTCACAAAAATTGGGATTTATTTTCCTTTCGTGCTCCAATCTCCAGATCCCAATTGCAACTTTCTCCCGAATTCCGACGGGATTCTTTGTCCATCCAGATTTGGGTGCCCTCTTTGTCTGGTTCTTTTTCAATTCCACATTTTTTGCGGCGTGCAGGCCTTCCTTCTCCTAGGGCATAGCTGAGAATGCGTCTAGAGGGAGACAAGAAAAAGACACCCGCACCTGGAAAAGAACAAAAGTTCAACCCGCAATCTCCGCTATCCACTCGCGGTAAGCCAGCACCCAAGTCCGTTAGTCCCAGGGTCAAAACCGCGACTCCCACTCCGAAAGCAAAGGTTTTGCCATCGACCAGTTCGAAGACAACTCCTAGGATTGTCATTTCCCCACCAGTGACGCGAGCGTCTAGTGAGTCTTCTCTATCGAGAAAATCCGAGAGTCCCTCCGCTGTCGGGACTGATTTCCTCCGCGTCACACGCTCTACCACAAAAAAAATGACATCCTCTGAGCAGCCAACGCCCGCAACCGCAGCGTTGCATAAATTCATCGCGGTCAGCGATCGCGTAAGCCTTTTCGAAGCGAAGATCAACACTCCTGATCAAGCCTGTCCGTCCCCACACACGTTACAAGTCCGTCTGCAACAGGTGCGAGCCTTATGGGACAAAGTGGAAACAGAGTACGAAACATGCTCTGACCTAATGGCCCAAGAAGGATCCCTCGACACAGTGCCGATTCTCCAGGCCAAATATGACTACTGCTACTCAGTATACGAGTCATGTGCAGCACAAATTGGCGAAACAATCGACAGAGCAACGCCTCAAGTCGCGCAAGCACCCTCTCAGCCGCTAGTCCGGCTGCCGCTTACCTCCATGCGACACGGAAGTCTTCGATGGCGACTACATCCGATGGCCCACTTTCTGGGACCTATTCACGGCAATTTACGTAAACAACCCCAGGCTGACTCCGGTCGAGAAGCTATTCCATCTCCTTTCGAAAACAAGTGGCGAAGCGAAAGCCATCGTGGCGAAATCTCCTCTCACGAATGATGAGATCGAGATCGGTTCCAAAACAAGCGACTTTTAGTCAACAGCCAGCTCAAGCTCCTTTTTAACTTGAGTTCAATTTCGCAAGAATTTGGTCATGCTATAAAAGAGCTACAATCCATGATTCAGGGGTGTTTAACAGCACTAGCGCATTCCCAGGTATCCACAGAAAACTGGGATTGTCTCTTGGTTTTCCTTTGCGCGAGCAAACTGCCCAAGCAGACCCTGTCCTTATGGGAACAGTCGCTAACTGCCAAATCCGAGATCCCAGCTTGGGAAGAAATAATTGCCTTCCTGAGCAAAAGGTATCGGACATTGGAAGCCATCAAAGATATGAAACCGACTCAGGCAGTTCCAAAAAGGCTTCAATCCTTCGAGACAAAGGTCAGCACCAAGCAGAAAGGGAGTGACTTATGTTCTAAGGAGAACCATCCGTTAAGATTGTGCCCGCGTTTTCTTCAAATGTCTGTTGACTCGCGATCCGGCTATATAAAAAAGAAGCAGCTATGTCTGAATTGTTTTGCCAGAGGTCACCAGCTACGTGACTGCACAAGCACACACAGCTGCTTTACATGTAAGGGCAGGCACCATACGCTGCTGCATCGCAGCCCCCCAAATTCCGAAAATGCGAGTTCCTCAATCTCGCCCCCTACACAGCAACCTCCGAGACCCTCCAGCAGAAATGCATCGGCAAGCACCTCAGCGGTGCGAACTATTTTCGCGTCCGGCACTTCAGCCGTCCTACTGACCACAGCGATCATTGACGTGTGCCATTTGGGGACGAACTACCGAGCCCGAGCCTTAATCGACTCGGGATCCGAGGCGACGTTCATTTCAGAACGCCTGTTCAACCTCATCAAGTTGCCATTCCGCAACACCCAGACCCAAGTCTCCGGGTTAAATCGTTCGGTCTCCGCGAAATCCTCGCACTCCGCTGGGTAGATCCTACCTTTTTTGAGAGCTCTCAAATTGATGTACTGATCGGGGCTGACATTCTACCATCCATAATGATAGATGGCACCCGACAAAATATTTGCGGCTCGCTCCTGGGCCAAGAAACTATTTTCGGGTGGGTGCTAACGGGGCCGATTTCCAAGGGTAAGCCGAAACGGGTCGCATCCTTCACGACCCAGGTTCTCAGCAAGTTCTGGGAGGTGGAGGATCTACCAGTAAATATGGTAAAAGAGTCGGACTCCTATTGTGAAAGGAACTTCCTCCAAACAACAACAAAAGACGCAAGCGGGAGGTACGTGGTGACGCTCCTGTTCCGGGACCCCGAGAATACCGGATCCAATTTAGGATATTCAAGGTCCATTGCGTTAGCTCAGTTTCTTAGAAACGAAAATCGTTTAAAAAGAGACTTTCCCTTAAAAGAGCAATATGACAGCGTGATCCAGGAGTACCTGGATCTGGGTCATATGAAAGAAGTTCCGCCGACTCACAATTCTCCCTCGTATCATCTTCCTCAACACGCGGTAGTTAAGCCCGAAAGCACCACTACAAAGCTTCGCGTTGTATTCAACGCTTCAAGTCCGTCGGCAAATGGGACCATCTTAAATGATATCCTTCATGCTGGTCCAGTCCTACAATCCGATCTAACGATCCAGGTCCTAAAATGGCGATATTCTCAATACGTCTTCAGTGCAGACATTACGAAAATGTATCGTCAGATCTGGGTCGAACCAAAACATACCCCGTTTCAAAGAATTCTGTTCCGAAACAAGGAAGGAGATATCCGAGACTTTGAACTAAAAACAGTTACCTTCGGGGTTAACTGCGCCCTCTTCCTCGCCATTCGAGTCTTGCAACAGCTGGCAGAGGATATCCAAGTGCCATTTCCAAATGCCAGCCGCATCATCCAGCAGCACATGTACGTCGACGACGTTCTGGCAGGGGCGAATTTCGTAAACGAAGCCCAAAGTTCGATTCGAGAGTTGCAAGCAGCCCTAAGTGCCTCCGGGTTTCCGCTAAGAAAGTGAACCTCGAACAACAAAAGCGTCCTTAAAGACGCCAAGACGCTCGGTATTCGGTGGAGGGCAAAGTCCGACGAATTCTATTTCGTTCCCCCCGAAATAGTTGTGGAACCCTCCTATACAAAGCGAGAAGTTTTGTCCCAAATCGCTAGGTTGTTCGATCCTGCAGGGTGGCTCGCGCCGTTCATAATCCGTTCAAAAATGTTCATGCAGGAGATTTGGTTGCAGAACTTAGGCTGGGACGATAGGCTTCCCACTGAAATGAGTCAGCGGTGGCAATCGTTTTTAGACGAGTATTCCGACCTCAACCAGATCCGCGTTCCGAGATGGATCTGGTACCAGCCTGAGGTAATCATAGAGCACCACGGTTTCTGTGACGCGTCTCAGAGAGCCTATGAAGCGGCTATATACATCCGCGTCGAGAAGGGGCAAAAGATCCTGACTCGCCTGCTTACAGCCAAAACACAAGTGGCCCCGGTAAAAACCGTCTCCCTTTCTCGGCTAGAGCTCTGTGGTGTCATGCTGTTAACCGAAATGGTGACAGCAATCCTTCCGCACATGCCCTCCACCAATTCAGATATCCGCTGCTGGACAGATTCCACAATCGTCTTAGCCTGGCTACGAAAGCCTGCGTGCAACTGGACCACATTTGTGGCCAACAGAGTTGCCAAGATCACGCAGGCGACGCCAGTCGACTGTTGGGCACACGTTCGCTCAGAACAAAACTCCGCCGATCTAGCCAGTCGAGGCGTATCCCTACATGAATTGGCAGAAAACCATCTCTGGTGGCACGACCCGAGTGGCTGCAAGGGCCACGAGAGCTATGGCCAGCACAAAGCGACACTCTTCCAGTGACAGAGCTAGAGCAGCGCGCGGTCAAAGTGCATTTTGTCAAGGCCCCGTCCATCGACTTTCTCGAACGTTTTTCAAAATTGCACAAGGGCCTGCGAGTTCTGGGGTATGTTCAACGCTTCCTTAAACGCTGCCGCAAAGTTTCGTTTTTGCCCAATTCACGCCCTACAAGTGAAGAGATTCGAGAGGCAGAACGAACTCTGACCTTCATTGCGCAGCGCAGAGCATATGGCCAAGAGCTTCAGCATCTGACCGAGAAAAGGCCTCTTCCAGCGTCAAGTCCTTTGGTGAATTTGTTCCCGTTCATTGACCAACACGGCCTTTTAAGGGCGTGCGGCCGTCTCACTGCCTCCAAAACCCTGCAATATGATGAACGTCATCCGATTATTCTCCCCTATGACTGTAGACTGTCGCGCCTCATCGTCCAATTTACCCACCAGATTACTCTTCATGGCGGTAGTCAATTGATCGTACGCCTGATCCGATCGAAGTATTGGATTCCTAAAATCAAGAATCTGGTGAAGGCTGTGGTCAATCCGTGTATGATTTGCACGATTTACAAGAAGAGACTCCAAACACAGCTGATGGGCGATTTCCCGACAGATAGAGTCTCCTTCTCGAGGGCGTTCACCTACACGGGTATCGACTATGCCGGCCCTTTCGAAATAAAAAATTATACAGGGAGAGCGTGTCTCATAGCGTAGGGATATGTTTGTGTGTTTGTGTGCTTTTCCACGAAGGCTATCCATTTGGAACCCACTTCCGATCTAACAACCGAGAAATTTCTAGCGGCCTTTGCTCGTTTCGTAGCGAGGCGCGGTTGTTCTCAGCGGGTCCATTCGGATAATGGTAAGACCTTTGTGGGGGCGGCAACTTTGATTTCCAGGGACTCCAAGCCATCAAAGAGTCCGTGACTGATGCATATAGCCATCAGGGACTCGTATGGCGGTTCATCCCACCAGGGGCTCCACATATGGGGGGTTTGTTTGAAGCAGGGGTGAAAAGCTTCAAAACCCTGTTCGTTAAATCGACGTCAGCCCGCAAATATACATTTGAGGAGCTGGCGACGCTTCTCGCTAAGATTGAGGCTTGCCTCAACTCTAGACCCCTCTCCCCTATGTGCGAAGATCCCTCAGATTTGCTGGCCCTCACACCAGGCCATTTCCTTATTGGAGGGCCGTTGCTTTCCACGGCGGAACCCGAGATAAAGGGCGAAGCCAAGTCGATAATAAATCGATGGCAACACCTCAAGGCACAACATCAGCAGTTTAGTGCACGGTGGAAAGAGGAGTATCTTAAAGAACTCCATAAACGAAACAAATAGCAATATCCGAGCAGGAACCTCCAGTCCGTCAAGGAGGAAAATCTACCACCGAACGAATGTCGGCTCGGCAGAATCGTTTCTGCCTTTCCAGGAGCCGACGACCGCATTCGAGTCGTTGAGATCCGTACGTCTCGCGGCACCATAAACCGCCCTGTCCACAAAGTTATTCTTCTACCGATGGAGGACAAAGAGTCCTCCGTTCCTAGGGATTAGGGCACTTCCCCCATTCCGGGGCCCAAATAGTAGTCGGCTCATACTAAGCTTTTTTATTTCTTTTATTGGCAGACTTACTCACTTCCTACAATAATGGCTCCTCGTCCTCGTGCCACCCAGTCGTTGGAGAGCAGACGTACTCGAGGTATTAAATCCTACCGCTGCCGAGTCTGCTCTGGAATCCATCCTCTTCCGAAGTGCAAGAGGTTCCAGAAACTGAGCGCTGAAAAGCGCCTTCGGGCAGTACTTATTAATAAGTACTGCTCGAACTGCCTCGCCCAGCAGCACTCAGGAGGAGACTGCCGCAGCCAAGAGGGATGCAAGAAGTGTGGAGGAGACCACCACACTCTACTCCACATGCACGAGGTCCTCCCCGCTCCGACCCCGGCAGCGCTACCAGCTCCGACGCGCCATCCCGCTGCACCTCGTCCGGTCCGGATTTCCCGCACTCCGCCACGAGCCCCAGTCGCCAACAATCGCCCGCGTCCGAAGGTCTCCGTCGGTGGCAACGGCGGCAACAATGAAAGCTCAAAGCTCCTCCACGGCTCGCAAGCACCGCTGCTCGCGCTCTCCTTCTCTCCTCTCGCTCTCCCTCCTTCCCGCAAGGTATTCACCACTCCGCGGTCCCGCGGTATTTCCAATGTTAGTTTTAAGTTAGTCTTAATTTACAAGTGTTCTAATAAAGTTCAAAAGTGAAGTCGATCCCGTGCATTTAATTTCTGGAGGAATTAGCAGCAGCAGCCGCAACAACAACAACAACGACGATCAACGACACATACACTGAGAGACGACCACATCACGATCCCCCAGAAGTCAATAATTATCTTTGACAAATTCCGCCCACTCCATTTCAATTTCCTTTTTTTTGCGCGCAAGTCCCACGACCACACCTTCCGATTAACCGACCGAGAGCGCTGCCGTGTATCGTACGACTCCATTCGCGAGAATATAAACGCGATATAGAAACGAGTGCACGAAGGAGGAAATGTATAAATATTAGTAATTTTATTAGTAAGATATAATTCTGTGTTAAAAGACTAATAAAAAAGATAGAATTGATATCTATAATAGCGGCAGAGAGTCAAGATTAGAGATAATAGGATGCAGTCCATTATAGTCAGAAGTTAATACTCTGTAGGGGACATGCAACTCATAGTTAGATCTACCACGATTTAGGATTAGTAGTACAGTTGGAATTAGTTGGAACAGAGAAGTTTTGCCGACTAACAAAGTCGGGACTATCAACATCACCACAAATTAACTTACAAAACAAGACTGTTCCAAGCATCGTTCTACGGTTAGCTAAGGGTAAGGGAGGGTAAATTAATTAACATAAGTCTACTGAATAAGTAGGTAATATAAGAAAGAACAAGGTTTTGGTCATGTAAGTATCATCAAATTCCTTTGACCACCTTTTTACAAAACTAATCACACCCCTGGCCTTATTGACTATTGGGACCTAATTGACTATAGTCTGAAAATTTTAGTTTCGGGTCGAGAAAAACACCAAAATTTCTAACCCGTGTTATTGACACGACAGAATATAACTTCACAGTTCGAGCCATTAAAGTTTAGTACGTAATCGCCACCATATTTGAAAGCTATCTAGATCGAATGGTAAGTCCAAATGACAAGAAATGTCCCTATAGGCATAATTTAACATCGTCTATGTACATGCGTAGACGCGAATGCTTTACTACTAAGGAAAGTTCGTTCATAAATAAGGTAAAAAGGAGCAGACCATGGTGACTCCCTTGTGGGGCACCGGATGTGACTCTGAGAACACAAGAAAACGAATTTTTAAATAGGACCCGTTGCGTCCTGCCATTCAGATAACTTAAAACCCAATTTAGAAGATCAACAGGGAAGCCTAATAAATTTTCTTATTAGAAGAGAATGATTAACAGAGTCTAAAAGCTTAGGGATAGCCGACAAATTAGAGATTCCTATGTAATTGCTTGCATCCAAGTAGTTCCCTTTTTTATGGAGAGGGATCACAAAGGACTCATTCCATATATTGGGGGAATCCATAGATTGGGACAAAATATAACAAATGTAATAAGTATAGTAATGAATGAGGTAACGTGGAATATGTTGTTTGAAAAAACTTGGAAAATGATCGGATATTGCCTAATCCGATGTTACCGTTGTATTTTCAAAAAAGAGCGGGGAATGGTAAGAAATTATGTTGCGCTTAGTGTTAACGAAATATAAAACTGTTTCGTAACACAAGAATTAAAAAATTATTTTATAGCGGTATAAAAAATATTTATGGCCTCTGCCATTTTGTTGCAAGAGTAAAGATCGGACCAATAAAAGCCACCTATAAAATTATAAAGCCTCAGAATGAATTGAATTCGTTTGGTTGACTTCTGTCATTGTCATCTCGAAAGTAGGATGATATGGATCTTCAGGTTGAGTAAGATGTGCAATTCTGGACAGAAACACACATTCAGGACTTGTCATAAGACATAGGTCCAATAATCGACCCAGAGAGTTTCAAATATAATTGACTTGCGACAACGATAAATAGAGCAAACCTTCAATAAAGTCATGTTGTGCTATGGGGAAAAGAATAATCGATTTTTCTTCTGTGAAACACATAGTGCCAGGTATATTAAAATCATCAAGAACCACCAATTGGTCCCTATCGCACAGTGTATCGGAAACGGATAGCGGACAAATGATTTATATATTTATATAGAATTCAGAATACGTCGGAATATATGAACACGTAATATAAACAGTGCTAACGGATAATGACAGCTTTACGCATATGTACCTCCGTAACCACCACCAATAAAAGTGAAAAGATGCAAAAAAGTATGCCGAGTAGCTACGAATAATGAAAGCTATGCCAATTGGCTATAGGTAATGGAAATAATGAAAACTTATGCCGTGGCTATAAAAAATAAAAAAAACTTATGCCAAGTGGCTGAAAATAAAAAGTATATGCCAAGTGGATATAAATGAAAAGGATTAAAAAAACTCCGGGGGAACCGCAACTGGGGTCTGCTCAGGATACCTGAGGTTGTCTTTGTGGACCAACCTCCCTTTAATTAGGACTGTGGTCTCAAGTCTGCCTCGATGGTTCCCTCCTCGCATAAGGGAGTGAGTTTGTTGCCTAGTCGCCTGTTTGACTTTATTAGGTTTTTATCGCCGACCTGGAACACTCTGTTCCGCCGAGAAGCGTTTCCTCTGTTTCTTCTCAAATTTTGGGCTTAGGAAGTATTTCCTATTCGTTGAGAAAATATCGATGTGCAATATCTCTCCTACATGGCCCGGTATTGGTGTTTCACCGAGCTCCGGTTTTTTTGGATGTCTATCATATTTCGCCTTGGCGCAGGTTTTGCAATTGGTGGCTATCTCGCTCGCCAATTTAGTCATCTTGGGGAAGTAGTACTCGGAGAGTACCTGCTTCACGTTCTCTTGGGCCGACCTGTGAGCTCTGTTGTGCTCTGCGGTGAGGATTTCTTTTCTCTCCTCGACAGCGAAAATGACGGTGACGGTGAAAATCACATTGGAAGGCATTAGGGATAATGATGTTGGCAGGTTCCTCTAGCAAAGTTTGTTTGCACGAGAAATTAATCGAGTGGCGCCTCTTATTTCCAAATAGTACAAAAGTGCGTTTCCAAGGGGAGCGCTCCTCTTCTAAAATAATTTGGTTCTGGAAGCAATTCACAGGTTTGTCCTTGGACTCGTGCACTGGTCTCATCGATGCGTGCTTTCCATCTCTTAATCTTAGAGTTTGGATTGGATTCCGATACCGCAAACGTTAAGGGTTGGTGATCGGTAAAGATGTTAATTTCTTTAACCGCATATAGGTAGTGCCGCAACTTGGCTAGTGCCCAGACTATGGCTAACAGCTCCCTTTCGTTGGTAGCATAGTTTACATCGCTGTCGCTCAGTGTCCTGGAGATCATTGTAATCGGACGCCCCTCTTGTGACAGCACTTCGTAAATGCCTTAGGCCGAAGCATCTGTCGTTAGATCAAACGCTTTTTTGTATTCAGGGTATCTGAGGATGACGTCCTCAGATGCCAAGATATTACGTAGTTTCTCGAAGGCACCGCATCGCTATTGATGCGAAATCTTTGATGAAGCACCGATGATAGCTGGCTAAGCCCAAGAATGACCTTACCTCAAATACGTTTTAGGGTTCTGGAAATTCTTTTATGGCCAGGTCCTGAATTGTTCAACGCAATTCGGTCTCTCTGCGTTGGCCTTCTAAGACTTGTTCCTGTAGTACCTTTATTACAGTCGTAATTTGTTCTGCGTCTAAAGACATTTTATATGTAGCAAATAAATTGGTACCGGAACTTTTTAGTGCAGAGTTTATTGCAGAATCGTCGCTTTCGGACTCTGAGTCGCTAGCGTATAATTTCGAATTTCTATATCGCTCAAATGAATCACTCATGAGGAGCTGTGTATGAGAATACTCAAGCCGTTGTGCAGACATATGCACAAGTAGAATTAAATGCCCACAACAGAATATAACCACCCGGAAAGTCAATTAGTATTTGCGACAGTGTTCAAGTAATACACGAGAGTGGAATAAAATGCACACAATGAAATATAAATCACCAGGTCAATCAATATTAAATACTTCTTCATCGCAGTGGCTGGAATGTTTAAATATTGCATTACTAGCACATAAATATAATTCTCAAAACACATACATTTTTTTATTGTTATGGAAATGCAGTGTAAATTTTATTTTGTTTTATTGAATCGCAAAAATATTTTAATGTTTAAATAATGCAGTTTGGAGTTTGGGTTGAGAAGCTCACTTACAAAATTTGTGTGTAGTTTTGTGGGTTCGGTTTTTTTGTAGTTTAGCGCCAATTAATATATGTAGTAGCTGTCGCGGGGATCCCTCGCTGCAGTCACTGATATTTTGTCGGTTGGCTGTTGATATTTGGGAACCCCTCGTACGGTATCTTCGCTTGAAGATTTATGATTTTATTTCTTTAAACTTCTGGCCCAAAAACTCCGATAGTTAAGTTATGTTCAATAATCACGACGAGAGCCGGAGTAAGTTTACGTTTATTAATATGCAAAACGAAAAAACCGTGAGGGGCTTTGGTACTTAAGATTATATTTCCGAGGGGCCAACTTGTGCCGGTAGTCCAAACTGAATATTCCTTTGTGGTGGTAACTAATCGGGACAGGTGGAATCACTGGTTGAGAAACCGGTGCGTACAAATCGGAATCTCTAGCAATGCCAAGGTGGACTCTCTCCACAACGCTGCCGATATCAGAAAAATTTGAGAATATGCTGCGGATGACAACTGTTCAGCTGTGGAGTCCTGTTGATCACCTGCCAGTGGCTGCTGGATGTTCCCCTTAGGCTGACGGCAGAGTGCGCGCGAGAAGCGAAGCGAAGCGAAGCGATGCGATAATATTGGGCGAGAACGAGCGATAAAGCTCTGCAAGCATTTTTAAGTGAAATCGCTCGAAAGATGTCAGAGTGAGAGCAAGGCGAGCTCAAGCAATAAAGCGCGAGCAAAGCGAGAGAGCAGTTTGCAACCTGCTTTATCGCTTCAACTCGCTCAGAGCGTACGATTGTTTTGTTGCATTCTGTGCTTTATTTACCGTTTGCTTTCAAAGCATGCGTTTTTAATGTTTTCATTTGGTGGCATTTGTGAGAAAACAACAGAACGAAATGGAGATAAACGTTGAAAAATTAATTGACGAAATATTTTTACGCCCAGCGCTTTGGGATCAATAGAGCGAGATCTATCATAATAGAATCGCGTTGGGAAAAAATTGGACAGAAATGAAAAATATATTTGAAACAGAAAGTAAGTATAGATTTATTAATAACTATGAACTATTTGGATTTATATATTTTTATTCGGTGTTTCTGTGAGTGCAAACAAAGTCGCGAAAGGCGTTTCTAATTAATTGGCCTGTTCTTAAATTAACATGATTGAAAGTTTCGTCGTTATGAGTTTCGGTGTCAATATGGAAATTTTGTGTTTCCATATCAATATCATATCACGTTCTGGATGCTCTCCTCACTAAACCCAGACCCAGACCTCTCCACACCAAGCAACATAGACGCGGCCATCGATGACTTAAACAAGGAGATACATAATGCCGCCGAGTTTGCGAACCCTCCTCCCCCTACGACCCCGAGAACTCCAGCAAGGGACCTGCATCTGTGGTCCCCAGAAATAGCCGCCCTCGTGGCCGAGAAAAGACGCCTCAGAAGAGTATGGTTCCTCTCGCGTAACCCCAGGGATAAGAACTGAAGGAAAAACTGACGACCCTACGCCAAGACTCGTTTCAACGTTTCCTTGAAGACCTGGAACCTGGAGACCCGCAGCACAACCTGTGGAACGTCACGCGGCATATCAAAAGACCTGCCAAGAAAACGGTACCAGTGCGTAAAGCGGACGGCACCTGGTGTCGGTCTGAGGCAGAAAGAGCCGAAGCTTTTGCTGACCACCTCCACACTGCCTTCACACCGTTTGACCGATGCACAGCTGCAGAGCAAGCTGACACCATCAGAGCTGTTGAAAGCCCATGTGCTCCAGGACCAGCAATCCAGCCCGTTGCACCAGAGGAGATCGCGCAGGAAATTGCCTCACTGAAAAACGGCAAGTCCCCAGGCCCCGATCGCATCGACGCTACTGCACTAAAAATGTTACCCACATTTTGCTCACAGCTGCTCGCCAACATATTTAACAGCTGCTTCCGGCTAGGGTACTTCCCGAAACTATGGAAACGCGCCGATGTGATCACCATCCTCAAGCCCGGTAAACCTGAAGCCAATCTCGCCTCCTATCGTCCGATTAGTTTGCTGGCAATCCTCTCCAAAATACTCGAAAGAGTATTTCTGCGCAGAGTGTTGCCAGCACTGGACGAGGCTGGTCTGATCCCCGATCACCAGTTTGGCTTCAGGCGCTCCCACGGAACACCAGAGCAATGCCACCGGCTTGTAGAGCAAATATTGGAGGCCTTCGAAAGGAAGCAATACTGCTGCGCCGTCATGCTGGATGTCAAACAGGCCTTCGACAAAGTCTGGCACCCTGGTCTCCACTACAAGATCAAGTCGCACCTTCCCGGATCCCACTTCGCCTTCCTCAAATCCTTCACCGAGGGTAGAGAGTTCCAAGTTCGCTGCGGAACAGCGACCAGCACGCCTAGGCCGATAAGAGCCGGAGTACCCCAAGGCAGCGTTCTTGGACCAATACTGTACACACTCTACACAGCAGACCTTCCTATCACACCCTCCCGAAGCCTAACAGTGGCCACATACGCCGATGACACCGCCTTCCTAGCCTCCGCCTCAGACCCCCAAGAAGCATCAGCCATCATTCAAAGCCAGCTGGATGCCCTCGACCCATGGTTGAAGCGATGGAACATTGCCGTGAACGCAGACAAATCCACCCAAACTACTTTCTCCCTGCGCAGAGGAGACTGCCCCCAGTCACGCTCAACGGGGAAACTATTCCATCTTCAAGCACCCCGAAATACCTCGGATTGACGCTAGACCGGAGGCTCACTTGGCGCCCCCACCTAATCGCCAAACGACACCAGGCCGACCTGCGCCTCAAGCAACTCCATTGGCTCATCGGGAAAAGGTCCAAACTTAGGGAGAACCTAAAACTCCTCCTGTACAAGGCCATCCTGAAGCCAATTTGGACTTATGGGATTCAGTTGTGGGGCACTGCAAGCGTCTCTAACCGAATCCGCATACAACGCTTTCAAAACAAGTGCCTAAGGCTAATCTCTGACGCTCACCCATACCACGAGAACTCGACAATCCATAAGGAGCTAGGAATACCGTGGGTAGCAGAGGAAATCTCCCGATTCAGTGCGAGATACGCCAAGCGTCTAGACAACCACCCAAACCATCTGGCTATCAACCTCCTGGACAATAGTGAAACCACCAGGCGCCTCCAGAGGAAACACCCGCTTGATCTCCCCCACTTATAACCCACTACAATGAACCCCCGACCTATCTACAACTTTGTAATCCCTTAAGTTAATGCCCCCCCCACCCAAACATTTAATTATTGTCCACATGGACAGATTTTAAATTAATAAATGTACGATACAAAAAAAAAAAAAAAAAAAAAAAAATAAGGCCCTTTCAGGTCAATAATTGTATTATGCAAAATACATATACTCTTCACAATTATATCAACAAAACTGGGATCTGTCTCAATAGGCTTCCAGAGAAGACGCCATTTGGATGTTATGATACCAAAGGCACATTCAATGTATCTTCGAGCTCTGGAAAGTCTACTGTTAAAATATTCGTTGTTTGCATTTATGTATATCCCTTCTTGAATATGGCCTTAAAAGATTTCCGAGTAATGGATAAGCCTCATCACCAATAAAAACATATGGCATCTTTGTGATTGTTCCAGGCAAGCAAGAATCTGGCGGCAAGAATGGTCGAGCCTTTAGCATCATATACAGTTGTGATGCATTGAATGTTCCACCATCACTTTGTTTTCCGTAACATCCAACTTCTATGGCAATAAATTTGCAATTGGCATCTGCTACCGCTTGAAGTACTATCGAAAAGTACTTTTTATAATTATAGAACATAGACCCAGAATCCGCTGGACCCTTAATACGGATGTGTTTTCCATCAATTGCTCCAGCGCAATTGGGAAAGTTCCACAGATTCCAAAATTTGTCTGCCGTCTGGCTTATTATTTCCTTCGTGGGCTGAGGCATATGTAGCGGTTGTAGCTCCTCCCAAAGGGCTATTACAGTCTCTTTCACAACAACTAAAACAGTAGTCCTCCCAATTTTAAATGAATATGCCAATGATGCGAAAGATGTTCCAGTAGCTAAAAATCTGTAATTACGGATACAATTTTAATTTCAGAAGGCTGTTTAAAAAAAAATGGAAGAACCTTCCGCGACCAATTCCGAAGCGAATGGAAAAAAATGCCTATTCCAAAATCTGGAGACCCTGGAATTTCGAAGAAGGCTCGGTCTGTATAAATCAAACCCATTACCCCTATTCAACGGAATCCCCCAAGGTTCACCCATATCCGTAATACTATTCCTCATAGCTTTCAATAAACTATCTAACATCATATCCCTAAAATTTAATGCATACGCCGACGATTCTTCCTTATAATAAATTTCAATAAAATCACAAATAAAAACTTCAGCTTAGACAACCTTTTAAGCGATATAGAAAATTGCGGCTCCTACACAGGAGCATCGCTATCCCTATCCAAATGCAAACACATCCACATATGTAAAAAACACTAATTTACTTGCAAGATTAGCTGCAACAACATCCAAATTCCTACAGTTACATCCTTAAAAATTCTAGGAATGACCATAAACAACAAATATTAATGGAACACACACATAAACTTACTTTCGTTTAATTGTAACACGTATACAAGCCAATTTACAAGTTTGTTAAATCAAACTCTGCCTAGAACTTAATTTACCCTACAAACCAGTAAATCTTTATACACACAGGCCATCATGGACCCTCCCCAATCTTATAGACACATCATTAACAATCCATAAGAAACAAGAAACATCTCCAGACCAATACAGAAAACTATACGAAAATAACCCTAAACCTCATAATTTCATATTCACTGACGGCCTAAAAATTAACTGCACAATAACATTCGCCATTACAACGGAAACAAACATACGATCACTAATAATAATACTAAAAATAATACGACTTGGACTAGGACACACAAACATAACCCTAAATCCAAATTTAATACCAATTTTCACGTTTTGCCAAGCTGATATCTCAATAAACCATATATTATTTCGTGGCCACCCCTTTGCCAAAAAATCAGAAAAAAATAAGACAAATGTATATAACAAACAGCAATTATTTAGCCATTAGCAAGATTAAGGTACAAACCCACTGTAAACCAACATATCCATAGGCCCTGCAGCCAGTGCTTTTAAGTACTGTTCCATTTACGTACTATTTAAGTTGGTTTAGTTTTGTAAACTACTCCATCTATTAGAATAAATTAAATTGTGTATATATATATACATATAACGTCGGGTTCACTATAATGTTGAGCTAATTGGGGTAAAGCTGTAGGTCCGGGGTCTGCATGAATACAATCAATGCAGCATTTGGTACTTTTACTCAAAATTCTGACTGACTGAGTGAGACATTGAGTAAAACGGATTTGGCAAAAGTGGTAAAGGCTTGAGTAAAAAATGTACTATATTCGAACGGCGAGGCAATGCACAAATAAGTACTCGCGGCCTAGAATTCGGAATAACCGAGACGGCTAACTGTGCGCCGCATTCGTTTTTTCGTTTTTGTCTTGATTTTTAATACAAGACATAGAAAAATAGAAAGAAATGGATTAATCAATTAGTAAATGCAGAAACATAATTTTGTTTATAGTATCAAAATTGTTAAATTAATAAAATTTCTAGCATCTGAAAATGCTCTATTATTAATGTGTTATTCTATTTACACATATAGTATGTATCTAGATATATTATGTTGTACATATGTATGTATTTAATTTACTAAGAACTTAAGCTTTCTTTCGAGCTCTGCATTCTCATCATTGCCTATGCAAGCCATGAACGACGAAATTGCCAAAATTTTATCCGAGTGCTCTAAAAATGTACTCTGCATTCACTCATTATATCCATTCCGCATTGAATTGAATTTCACTCATTTCGCATACAACGAAAACAACGCTAGCCAATGCGCAATTCACTCATTCGATACCGTTTCGGCACGCCGAATTGTGAGTTAGGCTTGTGAGTACTCAAATAACCAAAAAATTTTGAGTGCACTCGTGCAGACCTACACTGTAGCTGCAAGAATAATTAAATGAATTAATTAAAATGAAGTTTTAGAATAATTTGTTAGTTTATATTATATAGTTGTCCCCCAAAATATTCAGACCAACCCTGATCAAAACTTTTTACAACTAATTTACCATAATTTAAGGGGAACGAAATTATGCCATAAGTTTTGATATAAGGTATAAATCATACAGATCATAAAATTACTGTTAAGTTATAATTTTATAGAGACTTATTTAAAGAATATAAAATTCTTACAGAAATAAAATACCCAAATAAACCCCCTACAATACATATATACATATATTTTAATACATAGGCAAACAAATTATATAATAAAAAGGAAAAATAAATTTAGATGTAATATTCTACCCTCAGTACTTCTTATAAATAATAATCATAATATCCCTCGAAGTATATCTCAACTTTCATCATTTAATATATTTAATCTTCCAAAATTTAAATCTGAATAATAAATAAATAAATAATAAATAAATAGACAAGAGAGAACGCTGTAGTCGAATTCCCCGACGATCAGATACTCGGTAAACACGAGCAAGAAATTTTGACATTTTTCTGGCATATTATAAACAGGGAAAGAAAGAATTAAAAACAAGATATTATATAAAATATATAAAATGTAATGCCACAAAATTATCTTTCTTTATTAAGAAATCTTTATTTTAAACACATTCAAAAACATTTCTTGGAAACATTAATATTTGGAAAGCATTCAGGGATACGTTTAAACATGTGTAGCTAAATGAGTCCTAGTATGCGTTTTTTCCTAAGTTTTAAAAGAAACGCCCATATTTGTCCTTTTAAAAGAAAAACAACAATTACAATTAATGTCCAAGTTAAAATATTACCTTTTCAAGAATCCTGTTAATGTCTTTTTAACTGCACAGGGAACAATTTTTCTTGGGGGTAAAATTTCATAAAATCTTTGCGTAGGGCATTCCTGTGGCCAGATGCTAAAATCGTACCTGAAAATCATCCAAATTCTTTTGCTCGCCTTTATGTTATTTTTAAAGAAAAACTGATTTCGTAAATAATTAATTTTTAAAACTACAAAAATTTTGATATTATATCTAACACTTACAAGTTTGCTGGTATTCAGAATCCTATAATTTATTTATTTATGTTACATTAAATTTATTATTCTCAGATGTCAATTTTTTGTACTCACCCTTATTTTTTGTAAGGGTTACTCAATTTGAACGATTTGTTAAATTTTTTTGTTCTCTTTCAGTAAAGGGATGAAATTTGATTGCTCCTTCTGCTCACATAAATTTACCAACGTCTTCAATACAGTAATTTATTATTAATATGAACTCAAATAATCACTCAACTGAAAACTTAAGCCCTGCTGAGATCATGAGATCATCATCTTAATTTCTTACATCCAACTGGGTGAGAATATTTAGATGGTCTATAATTTCCTGAGATCCTGAGATCTCGACGGTCATACAGACAAACAGACGGACAGACCGACAAGGCCAGATCGACTCGGCTATTATTCCCGATAAAGAATATATATACTTCATATGGTCGGAAACGCTTCCTTCTGTCTGTTGCATACAACTCTGCGAGTAACGTGTATAATAAAGTGTTGCATAGTCGAATATGACTTTACATACCCTGGTTCGATGAGCAAAAAAAAAAAAAACAAAGAAAACCTAAAACTACTCAGGCTAAAAAGAAAGAAATAGGCACGCACATTTATTTACGGTTTCACTTACGATTATTTTTGTGTGATAATTAACGATTATATTCGGCTAATAAGGTTTTGGCGTCCGACCTGCAGTGTCAGTCGAAGGCCATCTTGCAATTACCTTACGTATTGCGGGTAACTTTTTAAACTGGGTGATAATCCACTGTACAACAATTCATTTACGAATCGGCGTTCTTTTCTCGCCATAAATACCGATGGTGAAAAACTGGTTGCCTAAATGGTGAAGTGGACATGATCATAACAAAACATTAGTTATGTAAAGCTTCTTTCAAAGTTAAACAGACACCTGAGGCAAATTAGGCTCTCGTCTAGTTCCGCAGTATTTGAGTTACGAAATAACATAAGAACCATTTACGGTTACGCAGTTTAGACGTCGATAATCTGCACAGAACCGGCTGAAGCCGCTCTTATTCTTTACCACTACGGGCTTTGCCCTCGGGCTGGTGGTGGCTCTGTAGATGGGTCACACAGCGGCAAATATTCCTACTGCAACTTAAAGGTCTTTCGGCCTTATAGCGCAACACGAAGTCAAAACTTAACAAGGCCTTTGCCTTGTAATTAAAGAAATACGTGGTAAACCGTCCGTCATTTACACGAGCGGTAGACATAAATGTTGATGATGATGATGTTCTCTAAATTGCCACTAGGCTTTAAGTCGATTCTGAAGGTCCCTATTGCTTAGAAGGAAGACAACAGTGTCGATAATTGGTTGTTAGAATGCTTTCGTATGAAGACAAACCGTGTAAATGTTGGCCACCAAAGATACTTGACTGGTAAAGATTGGCCTACGCTATGGTCATCTTTCACGGCGTTTCCAGTTGTCTCGGATTTTTTCCCAATTAAGGGGGTTGGTATCAGACGTCTGCACGAATGCACTCAAAATTTTCGGTTATTTGAGTACTCACAAGCCTAACTCGCAACTCGGCGTGCCGAAACGGTTTCAAATGAGTAAATTGCGCATTGATTAGCGTTGTTTTCGTTGTATGCGAAATGAGTGAAATTCAATCCAAAGCGGAATGGATAGAATGAGTGAATGCAGAGTAAAAGTTTAGAGTACTCGGATAAAATTTTTGGAAATGGCTTGCATAGGCAATGATGAGAATGCAGAGAGAGCTACATAAGTTCTTAGTAAATTGCGTACATATGTACAACATAATATATGTAGATACATAATATATGTGTAAATAGAATAACACATTTTCAGATGCTAGAAATTTAATTAATTTAACAATTTTGATATTATAAATTACTATTACTAAATTACTATTAATTAATTTAACAATTTTGATACTATAAACAAAATTATGTTTCTGCATTCAGTAATTGATTAATACATGTCTTTCTATTTTTCTGTCTTGTGTTGAAAAGCAAGACAGAAACGAAAAAACAAATACGGAATAAATTTTACGTCGCCAATGCGGCGCCCAGTTAACCGTTTTGGTTATTCCGAGTACTCGGTCGCGAGTACTCATTCGTGCATTGCCTCGCCGTTCGGTTATAGTAAATTTTTTACTCATGCCTTTACCACATTTGCCAAATCCGTTTTACTCAATGTCTCACTCATTCAGTCAGAACTTTGAGTGAGGGTACCATATGCTGCTTTGACTGTATTCATGCAGACGAATGGTTGGTATCCCATCTCCGAAGGTATCTTTACATAACATTCGCCCTAAAACGAAGTCTACGTTTTGTATGTTTGACTTTTTTCCTTTTGCAGAAGATCTCGTCGGCCGGCTGCTCCGGACGACAGCTTAAAATGGACGGTTTAACATTATAGCCTCGCAGGCTTTACTGGGTTCTGAGCACTTCGCGTAATGAGAGTCAAACTCGCTAATTTCGATGTATTGGTTGCACAAATCACAAGCCAATGATGATTCCATTTTGAATTTTTTATAAATATATTTTATTTATATATTTTAAATCGTTATTAAAATTTTTCACAGTAAATGGTTTGAGTCCACACAAACAATAAAAACGGTTAGACGTGATATCCCGAGCAAGTTCGAACGAAATTATATTATAAGAATGCAGTGCTGAGGTATTATAAGAACTGATCCTGAGCAATTTAAGGGCATCCATTTTTATACACGAGGATTAGAGAGTTTTACATCTACAGGGGGTGTCTACTCTTAGAATCCACCTGATTGGTTCTCGAATTAAGGAGCCTTCACAAACTGCAGACTGCACAGACTGCAATGGGGAAGTCAGAAAAGGAGGGCGAGCTATGGGCTTGGATGCAGGTAAATAGCCGCTTGACTTTCTCGGTAATATGTTCAAAGAGTCATAAATATTTGATTTTATGGGGTCTCCTAGCGTAATGAAAATGGAGACAGATCACAAATAATCTGAAGTACATATCTCTGTAGGGATGACCGCAGTCAGGGCTCAAGAAATTATTGGTGACTACTAGTCATTGTTTTTATACCTGCGCGAGTTAAGTCGTGGTCGAGGATCTGTTCTGTTTATACCCGTTACTCGTAGAGGGAAAGGGTATACTAGATTCGTTGAAAAGTATGTAACAGGCAGAAGGAAGCGTTTCCGACCATATAAAGTATATATATTCTTGATCAGGATCAATAGCGGAGTCGATTTGGCCATGTCCGTCTGTCCGTCCGTCTGTCCGTCCGTCCGTCTGTCCGTATGAACGTCGAGATCTCAGGAACTACAAAAGCTAGAAAGTTGAGATTAGGCATACAGACTCCAGGGACATAGACTCAGCGCGAGTTTGTCGATTCATGTTGCCACGCCCACTCTAACGCCCACAAACCGCCCAAAACTGCGACGCCCACATTTTTGAAAAATGTTTTGAAATTTTTTCATTTTTGTATTAGTCTTGTAATTTTCTTTCTATTTACCAAAAAACTTTTTGCCACGCCCACTCTAACGCCCACAAACCGCCCAAAACTGCCACGTCCACACTTTTGAAAAATCTTTTGAAATTTTTTCATTTTTGTATTAGTCTTGTGATTTTCTATTGATTTACCAAAAAACTTTTTGCCACGCCCCCTCTAACGCCCTCAAACCGCCCAAAGCTGATACGCCCACACTTTTGAAAAATGTTTTGATATTTTTTCATTTTTATATTGGTCTTGTAAATTTCTATCGATATGCCAAAAAACTTTTTGCCACGCCCACTCTAACGCCCACAAACCGCCCAAAGCTGCTACGCCCACACTTTTGAAAAATGTTTTGATATTTTTTCATTTTTGTATTAGTCTTGCAAATTTCTATCTATTCGCCAAAAAACTTTTGGCCACGCCCACTCTAACGCCCACAAACCGCCAAAAACTGTCCTTCGCACTTACACTAGCTGAGTAACGGGTATCAGATAGTCGGGGAACTCGACTATAGCGTTCTCTCTTGTTTTATATTAAAGCCAAGGAGGATTTGTGGTATTGAAGTGAGTCGCACGAAGTTCGGTGACAGAATAAATTTTATTTTCAGAATAATTTTTCACTTAGCCTAGCGTACAATTCTTTTTGTTCTGCGAAACCCCTTGCGTCGGCACTTTTCACCCGGATGCCCCTTCCAGTGCTTCGGTTGGATTCTTGGGAATCCTGACTCTGCTGATCCAGTGTGGGTTGATGACTTTGCTGCGGTGTGTGCCCGGGTTGAGTGTCTCATATGTAGGTCGCTGCCCGTGGGGGTTTCGGGGGAGGTGAAGGCATGCTTGTGCCGTCACCGATAACTCGCGCACAAGCAGTCATAAGGATGATCGTAGGGGTGGGGGTGAGATTTCTGTTCAAGGATATGCACCTTACTGTGTCCTCAAATTTCTGGGAAGGTAACTGGTGGTTGGATTATTTGTTGGGAAATATTTAGAAATATCATACAAACTGGTCGTGTAAACGTATATATAAAAAAATCATATAATCATAAAACCGTTAAAAAACCGTCGCTCCCATATATTCCAGCTACCCTCGAAAACTCTTGTACCGCTCGTACCTTCTCTGGGTTGACTTGAAGAGTTCCTTCGCCCACGATATGACCGAGGTACTCCACCTTTTTCAATCCAAACTGGATTTTTCGAATATTGATTGTTAATCCGGCTTCTTATAATCCCTTGGCGACTGCAATTAAATGGCTTAAGTGATCTTTAAACGTAGATGACATGACCAAAAGGTCATCTAAATAGACGAACACGTTATCCTTCATTGCGTAGGGAATTACTTGATCCATCAGGCGACATATAGTGTGTGGAGAATTACAGAGGCCAAGAGGCATGCGTGTGAATTGATAGAGAGGCCTTTTCGGTATGGTAAATGCTGTCTTTGGCTTGGACGTAGCATCAAGACAAATCTGCCAATAGGCATCCTTGAGATCGATTTTAGAGATACAATGTACCGGAGGCAGTCTACTAAGTAAACCTTCTAAACTCGGCATTGGGTACGCATCCTTCTTCGTTACCTCATTCACCTTATGCGAGTGTAGACAGAAGCGATCCTTACCTGGTTTTACTATTAATATCTCTGGTGAGGACCATGCGGAACTTGTTGCTTCTTCGATTACCCCAAGACTTTACATTCAATCGACTTCCAAACATAACCGCTCCTCTTTGGCCGGCGATATTGGGTTGTGGACTAGAGAGGAAATTAATACTTGTTTGAGTAGTTGTTTTTGTGATCAATAACGTCTTAGACGGTCAGTGGATCGGCATTTCGGACGCAAGTCGACCTCGTCTATAAAGATTTCTGCTCGTCGTCTTTATATTCTTTTAACCGCTCGTGAAAAGGTCTAGTAAGGCTGTTCAAAGACGTGTCTGATGGGGTTGGAATATTCTGTCCGAGACTAGCTAACATTCCAATCATCCGAATCAGGTATTAGTGACGGACATCCGGTCTCGGACGTCCACGTAGAAGTTTTCCAAAGTCGGTTTACAATCTGGACAACTAGGCTTGTACGTGTCCAGTTTCCCACATCCATAACAAAATACACGACGGGGTTTTAAACAATCGTGGTAACGATGACCCGCGCCATCACAATTCCAGCATTTGGTTGAGCGAAGGGCATTTACTTCAACTTCTTGATCCTCCTCTTGATCAGCGTTACCGTCATCTTCGTACATTACTTCTTGAACCACACGCTTAGGGTTCTGGGGTCTCCAGGATGACTTGTTGGTAACGTGCCAATAGAATTCT
The DNA here is from genome assembly GCF_016746365.2 of Drosophila yakuba. NCBI lineage: Eukaryota > Metazoa > Arthropoda > Insecta > Diptera > Drosophilidae > Drosophila > Drosophila yakuba. Next base: position 914,357 of record NW_025048816.1, on the reverse strand, counting down.
TCGTGTTTATGGCATTCGTTACGTATAGCAGACAAATTTGCGATTGGCACATGCAGGAGTTCTTGTCTTAGCTCGGGCTTCAGATTTCTCACTTATCATTTTTTGAGTAATTTCTGCCGGAAATGAAGGATGCGCTGCCGTCCATGGTCAGTCTTAGCCGGAGTTTGTCATTTTTAATGATTCTGCAAGCAACAAATTTGGTCATACTCGATCAGGATTATTAGTCGAGTTGATCCGGCCATAACCGTCTGTATTTTAAAGTAGAAATTTCAGATAAAGCTAGCAGGTCTAGTATTGCCTATGTTTGTTTCATAACGTTCCCCAGACTTCTGTAATGACCACAAGCCGCTTAGAACTGTCACGCATTACATTTGTTAAGTTGTTGCATTTTCCCACAAACCGCTCAAACTGACACGCCCACAGCTTTGAAAATGTTTTGATATTTTTCCACCTCTTTTACTGTGAATTTCTATCGAATTGCCACTCCCACACACTCAAAACTAACACGCCCAAATTTTTAACTTTTTTTCCTTTATTACTTTTTCTCCCTTTTCTACCGATATTCCACTACCTGAGTATCGGGTATATGATAGTTGGGAAACTCGACCATTAGTTAACAACAGAAACTCTTGTTAGTCCTTTCGACGGCCGATACAATGAACTCTTGGTACTTTTCTTCATGACGTGTGCAACAATGTATTCCAATGAAAACAAGAGTTCAAAATTCTAAAACACCAATATTGTAAGCATCCGCCGTGACAAGTCCCACGCAACGCCGAAATTGCAGAGATTGCAATTTGGTCTAGTTCAATAAAGTTCAAACCACTCCTCGCCTAGCTGTCGATCACGTTGTCAGCGACGACGCCAACGTTCTGCCGACGCCGGTGCCAGACACCCACAGCTAGCTTACTCTCATTTTCAATGTTCTTAATTTGAATCCAAAATAAAAGGTCATCTCGTAAATTGGGCTTGTGCTCAAATTCTTCAAAGTGAGCTATTAACTGGCTCCCAAAAACGGACCTGATGAGAAGAAAATCTTGTTAAGTCAGATTAGTACATCAGTACGACTCCTACGCGGATTTACTTTCCCGAGTAACTATGTGAAAAGGACAGGATCCGGATCAAGATAGCAATGTAAGTTAAGTTAAGTGAACTAAATTACCTATAACGAAATAAGAAAATTGAAGCACAAATAATTCAAATTACAAATACTGATAAGTTAAATGCAAAAATAAAGTGAAATTGTTTAAAGAAATTAACAAAAATTTGTGAATAAAATAAAAACATATAAAATAAATAAGCGTACAGCCATTAAATGAAACAAGAGAGAACGCTTTAGTCGAGTTCCTCGACTATCTGATACCCGTTACTCAGCTACTGGAAGTGCGAAGGAGTTTTCAACACTGACAGCTTTTGGCGGCTTGTGGGCGTGGCAAAAAGGTTTTTGGCAAATCGATAGAATTTACAAGACCAATACAAAAATAAAAAAATACCAAAAGATTTTTCAAAAGTGTGGGCGCGGCAGTTTTGGGCGGTTTGTGAGCGTTAGACCGGACGTGGCAACATAAATCAACAAACTTGCACTGCGTCTATGTCTCTGGAGTCTGCATGCTGAATCTCAACTTTCTAACTTTAATAGTTTCTGAAATCTCGACGTTCAAACGTTCAAACGGACGGACAGACGGACATGGCCAATTGACTCGGCTATTGATCCTGATCAAGAATATATATACTTTATATGGTTGGAAACGCTTCCTACTGCCTGTTACATACCTTTAAACGAAACTTCCCTTTTACTTTACGAGTAACTGGTATAAATACCACTGCGCTGCAAACAAATAAAGCAGCATAACAAAGTTTGATCTTGCGAATCCCAAGGGACCCTCCAGGGCAGAAGAGCAAAACCTGATACTAGTTTTCAACAATTAAAATAAAATGAATTCACTTTACACAAAACACACAGAACTTTGATCATGTTTCTTTGTTAAAGCTGAATAAAGCTAATTTTGAAATTAAGGAAAGTACAATTTGTACTAAACTAAATAAGTTTAAATATGTATTAATAATTCTATGCAAAATTATTTATATACACTCGAAAAGTATTATCATAAATGGAAAATTAAAATTAACCCTAACAAAACCAGCGCCATCTTTTTCACCAAACGAAGAAAATCTTTTTATATACCTAATAGTTGTTTGCATATATGTAATACTCCCATTGAATGGGCAAGTAATATTAGATATTTAGGGATACACTTTGATAAAAGGCTCACTTTTTAATTTCATGTTGGTCATGCAAATGATAAAATAAATAAAACAATTCGCTTATTGTACCCTATTATAAATCGATAATCAAAATTATCAAATTCTAATAAACTTATAATTTTTAAGACAATATTTAGGCCGTCTCTCATGTATGGAAGTTCCATCTGGGGTAAATCTGCTCCGGTACACATTAAGAAAATTCAAATATGTCAAAACCAATTACTTAAATTACTATTGAATTTGCCATATTATACAGACACCTTATATCTACACAGTATAGTTAATGTTCCAACTGTAAAACAATATTTAAATTTATACTCAAATTAGTTTGTAGTTGGTTAAGAAAATTCAAATCAAGGGTTTTCTTCCCACTTTTCCTTGAAAATTTAAAATGTAAAAAGTTCCAGGACAATAAATTGTTAAAAAACAAAAAAAAAATTCAGTTGAAAAGCGCATAAATGCTAGATACTGAAAAATTATAATATTATATCATAAGCTTTAGTGACTAAAATAATTTTTAAGGGAATATAAAGCACAATAAATAAATAAATAAATAATAAATATGTTTACAATTCTATACATTAAAAATAAAATTAAAATAATAAATTATTAAATATTTAAATTTGAAATAAAATTTAATTTTAATGTGCTATACAATTTTGCTATTAAATATTATTGATTATTAAATAAGTTTATTATTATCAAAAAAGTTTTATTTAAATTTTAAAATCAAACACAAATTAACTTAATAATTGTAAGGATTTTTAAACATACATATCTCAAGTGACATCATTTTAATCCCCTTATTCATTTTTTATACATCTAAATAATTGATTTTATTGCTATAACTATACATAATTACGCTTAACCCATATTTAGTACGCAATATCACAGTAAAATTTTCCCTTTATAGCAAATTTTAACTATTTAATTAGACCACCAGTACTTAAATTAAAAATAGAGCCTGAGGTAGTAAGCCGAATTGAACCTAACGACTATAATCTACTCCAACAACACAGACAAATTGCAAGACACTCCAATAAAATAGAAACATATGTGAGGGCGGTTTTAAACCATTTTCGAGTATTCGATTTATTATCCAAAGCGATAACTAAAGCGATTACAGGTAATTGATGGGCAGCATTACCATTTTTGTCTTGTGATGAACATTTCCTAACGCGAGATCACCCGAAATGAAACTCTGCTGCTGTTAAAAGCTTAACGCCTTTATTGTCGGCGTCAGTTCGGTCTCTTGTTATACTTATCTGAAGGAAGAAAGACGTTTAACGTAGTGCTTGTGCGAAATTAATTAAAACCGCGTGTTCATCTAAGTCAAGTGCAAGTCGTAAAGACCAGCTAAAGCACCGATTCAGACAGAATCTGGTGGTTCTTATTTTCAACTGAATCAGGTACATTGAATTTCAAATTTGGACACAAACGTGGCACCCCACGTAGCTGCGACTGTGGCGCGGACGACGCTACCATCTTCATCAGGTGTAACTAGGAGATTCCTGGCCGCATTCCACGTGCGGATTATCAAATCGGACTCCGCCTTCACGTGTGCATCATCTTTACGGAATCTGCAAACAACGCGCTGATCACCACACCCCCCAAAATGTGTCTGCGACATGTGATCAACTGAACAAAGCTCTGTTTCGTTTCGAATAATTAAAATGTTTAAGTTCAATTAAATCTTGGTAGCATTCGGTTTAAGGTTGAAGGTTGTTTAAGCCGAATAGTAGATGTAGCTTCGACGTATATATGTATATTGTTGGGCTTCGAGCCTGTAGAGAGCACTTGTTCATAAAATCACCATTAACGCATACATCGACCTAACATCGGACGTCATCAGGCCTACTGATTTCGTGGGATCTTTCGTAAGTACGGCATAGCCGCAATTATTATTATGTTTCCTCCAGAAACTCGCGTCTGACAAATTACACGTAGCTTGAATATAAACGTGAGAAAAGTAAATATCGATTAGAATTAAGCGATTTTTATAAAAATAAGTATAGTATATATACAGTGGAGATTAATGTGATTCAGTAAATATATTAAAGGTCGCCTGAGGGAGGAACGGTTTACATCAAAGGGGAATTTATGACTAAATTTAACATAATTCCAGGAGGGCGGGTATAGACCGGAAGAAACCACCATCTAATTCTTCCAGTGCTAGCTGAGCTACCTTTCCGTCCGTCTGCATCTATAACTTCCCGTCCGCTTTTGATATTGCCTCTGTCTACATATTGCTTATGTGACGACTGCGATACGAAAGTCAAAACAACCCACCCCAGCCCTGAACCTAGCCGGCAAGTTAGTTAGACAGAGAAGACTCTCGGGCGTAGATAAGCTGTCGTGTTCGTTACGTACTAATTGGCGCCCAACGTGGGGCTTCGAGGATTTCTCATCATTTCTCGTTGCCGAGGCTTATGTTAAGGTCTCTATGGATGCTTTCGCTGCGTAGGTACCATGGTGTCCCAGTGATAGTTCGCAGAATCGCTGACTGAGCTCGCTGTATAATTTCAATGTTGGTTTTGGACGCGTTTCCCCATAATTCACAGCCGTATGTCCAAATGGGTTTCAGCACGGTATTGTAGAGAAGTACTTTGTATTCCAGACTAAGCGGAGAGTTGCAATTAATAAGCCAGTGGAGATTGCCTGCTTTAAGCTTCATATGAGTCCTTTTAGATTCTATATGCCGCCGCCAGGTGAGGCGTCTATCTAGGTGAACCCCGAGATATGTTACTACGTCCGATTGTGGGATGAGTGTATTGTTTAGGGTACATGGTGGGCAGGTTTGTCTATTCAGTGTGAATGTTACATGTCTGCTTTTGGTCTCGTTTATCTTAATGCGCCAGTCCGCAAACCATCTCTCCACTGTTTTAAGATGACAGTCAAGTTTTTTTGTTGCCTTTGATGGGCATTTGGATCGGCTGAGTATTGCGGTATCGTCAGCAAATGTAGAGGTTGTGAGCTGATAGTTTGTAGGCATGCCTGCTGTATATGAAGTGTAAAGAACGGGGCCCAGCACACTTCCTTGGGGAACTCCAGCATTGATGACGCGGTCGTGTGAAGTCGAACTGTTACACCTGATTGAGAACACTCTTTTGAAGAGATAAGATTCGAACACTTTGTGGGTATTCTGGGGAAGCAGTTTTGTTATCTTGTACATTAGTCCTTCCAGCCAGACTCGGTCAAATGCTTGTGCGACATCTAAGAATATTGCTGAGCAGTATTCCCGGTGCTCAAAAGCAGTACGAATTTCGTTTGTGATGCGATTGACCTGTTCGATCGTTCCATGATTTTTGCGAAAACCAAATTGATGGGATGGTATTGTGTTTCGCATTCTTAAGTAGGGAGCTAGGTGTTTTAAGAATGCCTTTTCAAAAAGTTTCGAGAGACACGATAGGAGACTGATTGGTCTGTAGGATGAGGGTTGCGTTTTGTCTTTGCCTGGTTTTGGAATCATCACTATGACCGCCTTTTTCCACCTTTGGGGATAGTATCCAAGTTTCGTAATAGCGTTAAAGAGATTAAAGAGATAATTCCCTACAGAGATATGTACTTCAGATTAACTGTGATCTGTCTCCATTTTCATTACGCAAGGAGACCCCATAAAATCAAATATTTATGACTCTTTGAACATATTATCGAGAAAGTCAAGCGGCTATTTACCTGCATCCAAACCCATAGCGCCCTCCTTTTCTGACTTCCCCATTGCAGTCTGTGCAGTCTGCAGTCTGTGAAGGCTCCCTAATTCGAGAACCAATCAGGTGGATTCTAAGAGTAGACACCCCCTGTAGATGTCAAACTCTCTAGTACTCGTGTATAAAAATGGATCCACTTAAATTGCTCAGGATCAGTTCTTATAATACCTCAGCACTGCATTTTTATAATATAATTTCGTTCGAACTTGCTCGCGATATCACGTCTAACCGTTTTAACTGTTTTTGTGGACTCAAACCATTTACTGTAAAAAATTTTAATAACGAGTTAAAATATATACATTTTTTTTTTTTGAAGATCCAATAAATATTGCGTTATTTATTATGAGACTAACAATAATTATTCAAATCTTATTACACCGCACACGGTGGGAGTTCTATGATCATTTTTGGTGTCACCAAGTCGTGTCCAGGTGATTTTTTGGGCTCAAGATCTTTTATTATAATTGCTATCTCACGTTGACTAAATGTTATTGGATTTATTGGTGGCTGGATTTAAATTGCTACAGGTAGGACAAATGAGTTGCTAGCAGTATTTGGTTGGAATACGCCTTGAAGGTTATTGGCGAATGCACTTGCTCTATCTGGTTCGCTGCGTATTCAGCTTTCTGAGGGGCCTCGCGGTGGAACGACTGTTTCTGCTGGTGGCTGAATATTTTTGTGTGCTTTCCACAAAGGGTTCTTCTTGCTGGTGGGCGATAGTTTTTCGATATATAGATGCTGGGCGTTTGCTTCCTCAAGCTTAAGTGCCCTGGTTAGTCTACGTGTTGCTATTTTTAGCTGTTTCTTAGCCTTTGGGGATCTGTGATTCTGCCATTCTCTTAGTCTTCGTTTTTCAAGTACCAGCTGTTCGATTTCGCGAGTTGTCTTGGTATGATTTGTCATTTTGTGTGTGTCTGGAGGGGTAGAGGCCTTGGCTGCAGCAACAAGATTTTCCTCCATCCATTCGGTCAGGTGGTCAATATTCTCATGGGTAGACACTGTTTGAGTTGGTACCATGTGAGTACAACCATATTTCGTGTACCATGCCCAGTTGGTCCTGTTGCCTGTCAGCCTGTAGGTGTGCTCAGTTGTATGTGGTCGATGCCTGAGAGCAAGTAAAACTGGTGAGTGATCTGATGATAGTTCTGCAAGTGACTCAGCCGTAATATTATTTCTTTCTTATTATTGCGAAGTCAATGAGATCCGGGAGCTTATTTGGATCTGCTGGCCAGTATGTAGGCCTACCCGGAGTGACATAATCGAGCTTATTTCGAGGCTTAATGAGCGCGTTGTTTGTTTACCCTTTGGGTTTAAAAGGCGTGAACCCCAGTGCGTGGGGTACAAATAAATGTATTTAAAAAAATGCAAAATGGAATCATCTGTGGCTTGTGATTTCTGCAACCAATGCATCGAAATTAGTGAGTTTGACTCTCATTACGCGAAGTGCTCAGAACCCAGTAAAGCCTGCGAGGCTTTAATGTTAAACTCTAACATTAGATGTGACATATGCTCTAATCTAGTAAAAAATTGTGAATTTGATGATCACTACCGACGCTGTGAATGACCCCAAAATGCATTTAGCATTTTAATGGGTAGAGGAAAACTGGATGATCTACAAAACCGGACAAATCATCAAGAATACCCTATGACATCAGCAAAGTCTTTAAAACGATTAAGGATGGAAGAGGATAAGGTAATATCTAACCCCCCAAAAAGAAAACAAATTGACTTAAGAAGGGAACTCTTATGTCCTACTTGCGGTGAAAAGTACCAGAGAACGTCAACATATTTTAACCGATATACATAAAAATGCGTCGGCCAGAGAAGTTAAGAACAATGCAGAACAAAGAACAATATCATATTGCTTACATCTGAGACGACATATCCAGTAAAATCAGATCGAATTGATAGTCCAGTATATATACGAGTATATAAGTGTATATGGAACATATATAAAGCAAACAGATGAAGGAGTTACAGTGGAAACAATGAAGCACTTTAAAACTGCCTACAAATCTGTATACATAAATGAAGACATTATTGATGAGCTAAATTCGGCCATAGATTGACTAAAAGACTCAAGCTGAGCTATTAATTAATTTTAACTATTTTGAAACTACTATAATAAAACTGGAAAACATTCCTGCCAGCGCCTAAAAAAATAAGAGCCCGTAATGCGCTTATAAACGTGCAGAATGCCGACGTATTTTGTTTTAAGTGGTGTATACTAGCATTTATAGCTAATCAAAACCATGAAAATGGGAATTTTACAACCCCCCAGCAAAGGAAACTATTGAGTATGGCGGAATGACTTTAGATTTTTCGGGAATTAAATTTCCAATCGAAAAAATAGGAGTTCGACATTTTGAGAAAAACAATGTCAACTTTAGCATAAATATTTATGAAATTGATGAAGCAGGTGGAAAAATGGTTGGTCCCACGATTATAACAAAAGAAAGAAAACGAAACCACATTAATATATTGGGAATAGATAATATTACCCAAAACATACATTATGCTCTTTACAATTTTCTAAAGGAAAACCGGGAGGATATTTTTGTGAGAACTGTCTTCAGTGTTATCACGTGAAAAGCACTGCTCACAACAAAGTGAAATGCGGAAAAGTGTCCTCATTTTATCCTGACTCTAATACGACAACATCGTTTAAAGGGTTTCACAAAAAATGATCTCCTCCAGTGGTAATTTATGCAGACATTGAGGCTGTTCTTGAAAATTACAAAACATGCTTGAATTTTTCTGCTTCCTAGTCAACCACGCAAGTACAAAAGCATACGCATGTGCAGTATCTTTTTATTTTGCCCATAAAGATTATCCTAATCTTAACGAGCTGTATACCTACGAAGGTAAATAGAACAACATTTTAATAAAATTATATTTAGCTTACATACTTAAATTTTATAATTTTATAGGCATTGATTTTATACAAACATTTTGTAAAAATGTTTAATAATTTAAGCCTGTACTAAAAATACTGGGTTAACTCCAAGAAACCGAGGGATGACTCATTTGATGAACAGCTTCAACATGGAAATTGTTGCGCCTGTGGGAAAGAAATAAATGCGAGCGACCTGGACAAATTCTTTGACCAATTTTCTGGAGAATACGTAGGTCCTATCCATAGAAATTGTAAGCCTAAGTTTAGATTAAGTGACCCTTTCTTTCCTGTAGTGTTTCATAATTTATCGAAATATGATATTCATTTATTTATTAATGAATTAGAGGGGGACTTAAGTCCCATACCTTGCAATAAAAAGCTCTATATAGCACTTACGCAAGCTATAAAAACAATGCTACAAGCAGATACAAAATAAGATACATAGATTCAGTCCGATTTTTAAATTCAAGTTTAGAAAAACTATCAAGCTATATGGAGGATAAAGATTTTAAAATTCTAAGTACGAAATTTCAGGGAGAAAAATTTAAGCAAATGATGAGGAAGGGGGTGTTTCCCTATGACTACTTAGATGGTTTTGAAAAGTTTAATTATACCCAACTGGCAAGCACTGATAGTTTTTATAATTCTCTTAATGATGAAAATTGTAGTATAGATAACTTTAATTTCGCACAGAAAGTATGGGAGACATTTAACTGTATAACTATAAAAAACTATTTAAAACTATATTTAAAAAGCAACGTTTTAATTTTAGCAGATATGTTTGAAAATTCTAGGAAAATTTGCAAAAAAATTTATAAGTTAGATCCCATTAATTATGTTACTGCGCCATCAATATCATGGGATGCTATGCTTAAGTTCACTAACGTAAATTTAGAACTAATAAGTGATGGTGATATGTATAATTTTTTAAAAAGAGCAATTCGGAGAGGGTTGACTCAATGCACTCAGCGCATTTCTATAGCAAATAATAAATACTTAAAAAACTTCGATCCAAAAAAACCGAACAATTTTTTATGTTATATTGATGCCAATAATTTATATGGGTGGGCTATGAGTCAGCCCTTACCCCTATCAGGGTTTTAGTTTTTGGATAACGAAGAAGTTGATTTATTCGACTATAAAAATATAGCATGTGATGGTAGTACAGGCTATATGCTAGAAGTTGATATAGAGTACCCGGCCGATAAGAATGATTTACATAATTATTTACCTGAAAATAAAATTCCACCAAAGAAAGCTTATAGCTGATTTAACCAATAAAAGTGAATACATAATTCACTTAAAACAGCTTTAACTTTGTTTAGAGCATGGTCTTATTGTAAGAAAGGTACACCGAGTTTTGTCCCTTACGCAATCATGCTGGCTCAAGCTTTATATCGACCTAAACACACATCAGAGAAAATTGGCTAAAAATGATTTAAAAAAAAAATCTTTTTATGCTAATGAATAATGCTGTTTACGGGAAAACAATGGAAAATTGTAGCAAAGCGTCGCCAAGTAGCTTTAGTTAAACATTATAAATCGAAACAAAATTCTCCACGTTTTAGACAGCGCATAGCTAGAAATGATTTTCATAACGTAGAAATATTTGGTTCAGACTTAGCAGCAATTGCTATATAGAGCTCTTTAATGCAAGGTATGGGACTTAAGGCCTCCTCTAATTTAGTAATAAATAGATGTATATTATTAAGTATTTAGATAAATTATGGAACACTACAGGAACGAAAGGGTCACTTAATCTAAACTTAGGCTTACAATTCCTATGGATAGGACCTACGTATTCTCCAGAAAATTGGTCAAAGAATTTGTCCAGGTCGCTCGCATTTATTTCTTTCCCACAGGCGCAACAATTTCCATGTTGAAGCTGTTCATCAAATGAGTCATCCCTCGGTTTCTTGGAGTTAACCCAGTATTTTTAGTACAGGCTTAAATTATTAAACATTTTTACAAAATGTTTGTATAAAATCAACGCCTATAAAATTATAAAATTTAAGTATGTAAGCTAAATATAATTTTATTAAAATGTTGTTCTATTTACCTTCGTAGGTATACAGCTCGTTAAGATTAGGATAATCTTTATGGGCAAAATAAAAAGATACTGCACATGCGTATGTTTTTATACTTGCGGTGTTGACGAGGAAGCAGAAGAATTCAAGCATGTTTTGTAATTTTCAAGAACAGCCTCAATGTCTGCATAAATTACCACTGGAGGAGATCATTTTTTGTGATACCCTTGAAGCGATGTTGTCGTATTAGGGTCAGGATAAAATGAGGACACTTTTCCGCATTCCAGTTTGTTGTGAGTAGTGCTTTTTACGTGATAACACTGAACACAGTTCTCACAAAAATATCCTCCCGATTTTCCTTTAGAAAATTGTGAAGAGCATAATGTATAAAGATTTGTTATATACGCATAATGTATAATGTTTTGGGTAATTTTATCTATTCCCAATATATTAATGTGGTTCCGTAACACGGATGCAGGTAAATAGACGCTTGACTTTCTCAATATGTTCAAAGAGTCATAAATATTTGATTTTATGGGGTCTTCTAGCGTAATAAAAATGGAGACAGATCACAGATAATCTGAAGTACATATCTCTGTAGGGAATTATTTCGTATGACCGCAGTCAGGGCTCAGGAAATTATTGGTGACTACTAGTTATTGTAACTTTATAAATAACATTTTGCAAGGGATACATTTAAAACGTGGGTAGCCTTATGCTGAAATTAGCTATGACTTCAGATTGTTTAGGGTTTCTTCTCAACGGCTCCATAGCTTTTAGCTGAAAGTAGCTCCAGCTATATACGGGAGAGACAGTTTTTTAACGGTTTTATGATTATATGATTTTTTTATATATACGTATACACGACCCTATAACCAGTTTGAATGATATTTCTAAATACTTCTCAACAAATAATTGAACCACCAGTTACCTTCCCAGAAAATTGAGGACACTCTAACGCCCACAAACCGCCAAAAACTGTGTTTAAGACTCTCCTTCTCCCTTCCACTAGCTGAGTAGCGGGTATCAGATAGTCGGGGAACTCGACTATAGCGTTCTCTCTTCTTTTTGTATTGGTCTTGTAAATGTGAATCGATTTGTCAAAAAACTTTTTGCCACGCCTACTCTAACGCCCACAAACCGCCCAAGGCTGCCACGCCCACACTTTTGAAAAATATTTTGATATTTTTTCATTTTTGTATTGGTCTTGTAAACTTCTATCGATTTGCCGAAAAACTTTTTGTCACGTCCACCCTAACGCCCAAAACCAGCTTAAAGCTGCCACGCCCACACTTTTAAAAAATGTTTTGATATTTTTTCATTTTTGTATTGGTCTTGTAAACTTCTATCGATTTGCCAAAAAACTTTCTGCCACGCCCACTATAACGCCTACAAACCGCCAAAAACTGTGTTTAAGACTCTCCTTCTCCCTTCCACTAGCTGAGTAACGGGTATCAGATAGTCGGGAAACTCGACTATAGCGTTCTCTCTTCTTTTTGTATTGGTCTTGTAAATTTGAATCGATTTGTCAAAAAACTTTTTGCCACGCCTACTCTAACGCCCACAAACCGCCCAAGGCTACCCCGCCCACAATTTTGAAAAATATTTTGATATTTTTTCATTTTTGTATTGGTCTTGTAAACTTCTATCGATTTGCCGAAAAACTTTTTGTCACGTCCACCCTAACGCCCAAAACCAGCTTAAAGCTGCCACGCCCACACTTTTAAAAAATGTTTTGATATTTTTTCTTTTTTGTATTGGTCTTGTAAACTTCTATCGATTTGCCAAAAAACTTTCTGCCACGCCCACTATAACGCCTACAAACCGCCAAAAACTGTGTTTAAGACTCTCCTTCTCCCTTCCACTAGCTGAGTAGCGGGTATCAGATAGTCGGGGAACTCGACTAAAGCGTTCTCTCTTGTTTTAATTTCAGAATGAAAAGCATTATTATTTGTTGAGAAATATTTAGAAATATCATACAAACTGGTTATATGGTCGTGTATACGTATATATTAAATGATCATATAATCATCGCTCCCGTATATTCCAGCTACTTTCGAGACCAAAAACAAAGCGTCAGTTACGTCGGTTCTTAGGCATGACTGACTGGTGCCAGAGATTTTTTCCAATCTACTCAGCAGTGACTGCGGAACTCTCTGACCGGCTGAAAGGAAAAGTCTTCGAATGAACGGCACGTATCTTTTGAAGCGATAAAATCCAAACTGTGTTCGGCACCTTTTCTTCGTCATCCCAATTACCACCGACCATTCATCATTCAAATCGATGCGTTATCCTATGGTATTGGTGCAGTATTAGCACAGCTAGACGAAGAGGGAAATGAGCTTCCGATAGCTTATATGTCGAAGAAACTAAACTAAGCTCAGCGAAACTACTCGGTGACTGAGTTGGTATGTTTGGCAGTGGTACTGGCGATAAAGAAATTTCGTATGTACATCGATGGACACCCGTTTAAAATTATCACTGACCACGCCAGTCTTAAGTGGTTAATGAACCAAAAGGATCTCAGCGGACGTCTGGCGCGATGGGCCATCAAGTTGCAGGGCTACAATTTTTGTATAGAACATAGGAAAGGATCACAAAATATAGTAAAAGATGCGCTTTCACAAGCACATGAAGTATAAACCGATATATCTGCCATCGAAATCGAAAACGTTCCTGCAATCGAATTAGACTCTCCCGCATTTTTAGACAAGGAATATCTAAGGCTAAAAGAAAAATTCGTAAAGGCTGCTATTCCCGATTATCAAGTTATTGATATATATACCATCGTCCCAAGTTCCCATCACTGTTTGTTCCGGTTGGTTTTAGACAATCCATTTTGGAATCTGCGCACTGTCAACCAGTAGCTGCTCATCGCGGGATCGCTAAAACTCTGGAACGTATCCGAAGGTATTTATACTGGCCACGTATGGTTGTCGACGTACGTGGTTTTGTAGGCAAGTGTAAACTGTGTCAGACTTCAAAATATTTTACGCGATCGTTAAAGCCACCGATGGGATCTCCAGTCGTTACACATCGGCCCTTTCAAAGGCTGTACGTTGATTTTATAGTACCCTTCCCGCGATCTAAACGAGGAAATCTTGGAATCTTCATAATCTTATATCACTTTTCGAAATTTACCTTTCTCAAGCCAGTAAAAAAATTCACATCGAAGTTCATTATTCAGTATTTTGGGGAGGATATTTTATCTTGCATAGGAGTGCCGGAAATATGAGTAAGCGACAATGGTACTCAATTTAAAAGCCATGAGCTCGTTTTATTCCTGACCTCTTATGGGATCACCCAAGTGTTTACTCGCCGTGTCTAATTGCCGCAAAGCAATTCGGCCGAGTGATCCGATCGGACCAACGGGATTGGGTCCAATATATAAGCAGTATAAAGTGTGCCCTGCGTAATAGCATACACCAGTCACCCTATATGGTAGTGTATGGCCAACACATGGTCATTAATGGAAAGGATTATAACGTTCCTTGAAACCTCTGCCTGCTGGAGGATAATACGGCGGCCCGATGAGTTCGACAAAATTCGTTTAAGCATTCATCGCCACATGGAAAAGGCTTATGTGCAGAATAAGAATGTTTATGACATTCGCAGCCGACCACGATGTTTTCAACTAGGACAGCTGGTAATTAGGCGGAACTTTTCGAGTCAATCTGTTGGTGTGAGGGCGGATTTAAACCATTTTCCAGTATTCGATTTATTATCTAAAGCGATAACTAAAGCGATTACAGGTAATTGATGGGCAGCATTACCATTTTTATCTAGGATAAGTGCTTACATTTACGATTAGAATTAAGCGATTCTAATCAATTTTTGTATAGTAGCGATAGTTTTGAAGCAACGATTTAAATTTAAAATTCAATGAAGAACACTTTTATTTTATTTTTTTTATTACTAAGTTACTCAAATGTATTTAGCGGTTAATAATTAAATGGAGTTTATCACAATGAATATTAATATGATTCAGTAATATATATAGAAGGTCGCCTGAGGGAGGAACGGTTTACATCAAAGGGGAATTTATGACTAAATTTAACATAATTCCAGGAGGGCGGGCATAGACCGGAAGAAACCACCATTTAATTCTTCCAGTGCTAACTGAGCTACCATTTTGTCCGTCTGCATCTATAACTTCCCGTCCGCTTTTGATATTGGTCCTCTGTCTACATATTGGTAATGTGACGACTGCGATTCAAGAGTCAAAACAACCCACCCCAGCCCTGAACCTAGCCGGCAAGTTAGTTAGACAGAGAAGACTCTCGGGCGTAGATAAACAGTCGTGTTCGTTACACTTATTGGCACACCCCGAACAACTAGCCGGAGTGATTCGATTCGTCAGATTCTGATTGAACAACTCCCAACTCTCTTGCAACAAAGTCAAAGTTCTAGCTTTGCTTTCGCAAATGTCGAGAGTCAAAAGGTATTAACCCAGAACATCTACATAATTTACAATATCTGGACAAAGTCCCCAATATTGTAAAATCCTTGCATTATTTTTCCGGTGACCCAGCCGAATTCGGTTCCTGGAAAAGAATATTGAAAACGTATGCTTACACCGTAGGTATTTTGCATACAATTCGAAATAAGATAAAAGGCACCGCAGACATTGCCCTTGATTCTTATAATGTCCCTTTGAACTGGGCAGCTATATCAAAGTGCCTTACATTATATTATGCAGACAAACGAGATCTTGTCACCTTGGAATATCAAATGACAACAGCATTCCAAATGCCCAAAAAATTTAATTAGAATTGCTTATGATAAAGCTATACAGGGATAAAGAATTTGATACCTTTATCCGAGGTCTCCGTGGCGTGGGAGACCACGTTTACTGGGCACAAAAAAGCCCACTGACTTGCCATCTGCTTTGCAGCTGTGCTTAAGATTAGAAAACCAGACTTACCGTATCAATCACTCCCCGGCCAAAGTTCAACAGAACACTTTTAAAAGCACACCTCAAGGCCCGCTCCAACGCCCACTACCTATAACCAATAATATGGGTTACCAAACCAGACCAATACTACCTCCCAGACCCACAATACCGACCAGTACCGAATAATTTTGGGCAACAATTTTGATAAGCTCTGTTAGCACAAGCCCCATCATACCAACCATATCTACCATCTCGTTCGATTGCTACAAAACCCCAACCGAGACCAGTACCAATGGAAGTGGACAGAATCCTTTACACTAGGAAAATTAATTATATAAACAGACCTCAATTTGATGCCTTTGACAAAAGACCTCCAATACCTATTACAGATCCAGCCAAAAGGCAAAGAAATTTTAATATCCAAACAAAATCGAACAACAAACTGAGACAGAACCAGATGCACCGACAATGGCCGACTACGAACAAGAGGCACAACCAGAGAAACAGACGGACTATAATCCAACACTCGATGAATACACAGAAGCCGTTGACAGCAATGACCAAGAACCACAACATGTCTCAAACCCATTACCAAACAAAACCATATTAAATACTGTTTCTGTAAGTGGCGATAAAAAATAACTCATGACAAAAAAGCCAACATTTTTAATTTTTCTATTACCGACTCTTAAAACTTTTGACGCTATATTGAGCAATGACAGCTTAAAAGAATGAGGTGCACTCATTGACAAAAAAAAAAAACAAAATAATGCATTTAAAAAATAACACAAATATTCCCATTAAAGAAAAAAAATTGTAATCAGTCAATGTAATAATTCCAAGGTCAGATCACCTTAAACACAATCAGCCAATTAAAGACCTTTAAGAGAATAACATAATATGACATATTACGACCATCACGTTCTCTATACAATTCGAAAAAGCAAGATGCTTCCAACGTAAAATATATAGAATGGTCATTGATTATAGGTAACTGAATAGTGTAACAATACCCGACAAATACCCTATATCTGACATAAATTGCACAATTAGGTAATAACAAGCTTTTCTGTTCAAGAGCTTAAAAGTGGATTTCACCAAATTCCATTAAGGGAAAAAGATATAAAAAAAACAGCAGGCTTCCCTTTGGTTTAAAAAATGCCCCTTCAATATTCCAACGCATGACATTCTTAGGGAACACATAGGGAACATTTCCTATATTTACATAAATGACATTATTGTTTTTGGAAGATGAAGAGTCTCCTTGCAAAAATCTGAAAACAATTTTTGAAACTTAGTTAGCAAACATTATATGCCAACTAGACAAGTGCTAGTTCTTTAAAACCAAAGTAGAATTCTTAGGATTCGTCATATCGGATAAGGGAATAGAGACTAACCCAACAAAGGTAGAAGCCATAGCTAACTATCCGCGACCAAATACCCTGATTCCTTCAGGGTAAGATCCATTCTTGGGCTATCAGCTTTATACTGTGTTATGCTGCAATGGCCAAGCCACTGACTAATTTACTTAGAGGGGAAGACACGCAATTTAAAGGGAATGTCGGCAAAAAAAAATGATTTACTTAGACGATAAAGCAATTGGGCTGTTAATTTCTTTAAGGGATATCTTTATGGTGGTTCAAAGTAAAAATGTATACCGATCACCTTTTACGCACGATTGCAATCGGAAAGGCGTGAGAGCTCTTAGAAGGTGGAAGTCTTCATTGGATAAATATAATAATAAATAATGAAAGTCAGGGAATGAAAATGTAGTAGCAGACGCACTATCAAGGGCACCAAGGCAAGTTGAAGTTAATGCATTGACAGCAACTCAACATAGTGCTCAAAGTTCTGGCCATAATCTGATATCAAGTGTTGAATTTCTGATTACTGTTTTTGAAAACTAAATTTTAATACTTAAAGAAGAGCCACCACATTATTATAAATTCACCCCTTCATTTTCCACATTCCATAGGTTTTGTATGCAGCCAACATGTTCAGACGATGATTTAATACAAATTGGCATAGAAATGCTGAGGAGAATAAAATTCAGTTATCCGAAAATGATATTTTCCCAAAATGAAGTATTAGGTAGTATCCCTAGTAAAACAGTGTCTGATGTGCAAGGAAGAAAGGCATCTCACAAACCCACAAATAACGGAAAAGTCAAAAAATTTCAAAACATTTTTCAAAAGTGTGGGCGTGGCAGTTTTGGGCGGTTTGTGGGCGTTAGAGTGGGCGTGGCAACATGAATCGACAAACTTGCGGTGCTTCTATGTCCCTGGAGTTTGTATGCTTAAACTCAACTTTCTAGCTTTAGTAGTTCCTGAGATCTCGACGTTCATACGGACGGACAGACGGACAGACGGACATGGCCAGATCGACTCGGCTATTGATCCTGATCAAGAATATATATACGTTATATGGTCGGAAACGCTTCCTTCTGCCTGTTACATACTTTTCAAGGAATCTAGTATACCCTTTTACTCTACGAGTAACGGGTATTATCAATAGAAGACATAAAAAAAAACTTTACATGACACTGGGCATACAAATTTTCAAACCACCCTTTATAAAAGTTCTGGAGTTCAGCTGTCTACGAATACAACAGAAGTTCACAGAAGTTGGCAGAAATATAACCACTGACCCAGGAAAATTGGACAAAAGCAGACAAGACAACATTGAAAAACTGAAAGCAAAACAGGCAAAAAATTTAAAAAAACATTACGAAAAACGCAATAAGATAAAAATGATGAGCCAGGGCAAACCGTGTTTATAAAGCAAAACACAAGACTATGTTCTAAACTGTCCACACGGTACAAGAAAGAAACAGTTAAAGAAAATAGACAGAGGCAGGAAGAGTCGTTCACAAGAGTAACATAAAACAAGAGTAACATAAAACAAGAGTAACATAAAACAAGAGTAATAATAATACATAATAATAATAAAAAAAAAGTCCGATACTGCCTAGGGAAACATGGGCGTATTCGTCCGAAGTAAAATACAACAGAAACATTAAATAAAATCAAAATATTATAAAATTGTTCGCTAACTCACAACTGTTGTCTGTTTACGGTACTTACCCTACAAAAAAACTAATTCGTTCACTGAATAAATGATTCCATATACATTTGTTCGCCATTACAGTTCTTTTTTTTTTAATTTTAATGCTTCAACCATTAGCATTGGCAAGTGTGGAAATCACTAGTTACACCAACGCTCAAACCATCTCATTGTACAAAGGAATAGGAAAACTACAAATATCATAAACTAAACAAATCCATCTAATATACCTAAAACGGCTAAAAACATAATTAAACAAAATAGGAGAACAACTAACACATGAAATAGTTTAGGCAATTTCCTTATTAATTACTCTTACCTCAAAATATTGAAAACTTCGAACAATTAATTGGATTGAATAGAGAACAGTTTTAACAATGAAATAGCAACAAGTCTGCAAAATCAAGTTCGATTGATAAAAGAAGAAATTGTAAACATTAAATATGCCATTCAATGGGCAAAAATTAACGTAAATAACACACTCCTTTTAATTGAATTTGAACTAAATGAAGTACATAACATTTTTCAAAAAAATAATATAACCTCTTTATCAATCGACAAAATGCTAGAATTTGTTGATGTTTCAGTATTGCACAACAAAACAGCAATTATCTATATCATTAAAATACCAGAAATAAATCCCACTACTTATCTTAATAATTCCCGTTATAAAAAAAGGCTATTGTATGGTATACTTAAAGACAAATAAAATATTTGTAGCAGGAAAAGAAATTTTTAATGTGCCCACAAATTCTAAAATATCCAACTACTTAAAAATATGTAAAGAAGAAAACAACGTTTTATTTATGACAAACAAAAGTATTGCTAAGGAATGGAAGCGCTGTGTGACTTCAGAAACGCAGAGCATATTCAGAAAATAATAGGAGATCGATGACAGCTTCACATTACTTAACAACTACACCGGCAACTTAATACACAATAACATAACATACAATCTAAAAGGGACATATCTGGTCCATTTCTGGAACGATACTGTTCAAATAAATAAGAAACAATTTAACAATAAAGAAAAATGTATCCTAAAACCCGTAACACCAATAATTCAAATGTCACCCATAGAAGTGGAGAGGCTAAAAATGTTGTCATTTGAATCACTGGGGCTCTCAACACCAAAAACTCAAAGCACTTAAATAACATAATAACACACTTTATCATAAACCGCATCGCAATCTTGTGCTTACTGGGCACTGTTTTACTTCTTTCAATAATCTCCAAAATCTGGTCTAAGCCCAGAGAAAAAATAACCTTTAAAAATTCAACAAGAGTTTGCAAACTTAAAACCAAAGCCGATACAACCCGAATTCAACAATATTCCGTATTTCTAACACCCACTTAAGGACAAGTGGTGTTTTGAGGGGGGAGAGTTAACATACGAAACTCTTGTTACACCTCTCGAGGGCCGATACAATTGGCACTTTGCTTAAACATCCGCCGCGATGATTCCCACGCAACGCCGAAATTGGAAAGATTGCAATTTGGTTGGTGCAGTTCCTCTCCAATTCCTCTCCCAGCTGATGTTTAGCTCTTATTTTTCTTGCGTTATTTATTGGACTTTCTCTTATTGTGAGACTTACATTAATTATTCAAATCTTATTATATAACTTAGATTAATTAGAATTTAAAATAATTTTTTTAGTTAGAGACGGCCCTAGGATTTCTTTGATGGGATGGAGAATCTTTGCGCTTCAGTCTGCTCTGACTAAATACACGCTTGAGCGACTTCGCGAGAGGATTTTCGTGTGCTGTAAGGTAGCTTGTCGTTGATCTCGGCCTAAAAGTAGGCACTTAATTAGGTCGTTTTAAGGTCGGGAAAACTGTTAATTAGGCTGTCATGAAGAACATTTCTCCAACTGCATTTTTGGAGTTCAGACTCGTGGTCCCGACCCGAAGCGATAGCCACTGGGCATTAATTGAGTTTAAACCAGCGAGCAAGAAAGTGCGTCCTAGCAATCCAAAAATAAAATATAGTGTCTCTCAAAATTACAAAAAAAAGAGAAATTGACAATTCAACCAAAACTCACAAATTTCGATCGAGAAGAAAACCCAGTGAATCGGAAAATTTATATTTCGTTAACTTTAGTGCCAACCCCTAGAGGGTAAGTTTTGTGTGTGTGTTGTGGTTTAGAATTTTTTTGTTAAGGGCATCAAATTACAGGTGGCACCTAGAAGAATATTATATTTAAA
Organism: Drosophila yakuba; assembly: GCF_016746365.2. Classification (NCBI taxonomy): domain Eukaryota; kingdom Metazoa; phylum Arthropoda; class Insecta; order Diptera; family Drosophilidae; genus Drosophila; species Drosophila yakuba. Next base: position 893,300 of record NW_025048816.1, on the reverse strand, counting down.
AAAAAAAATCACGATTGAGGACAGTGAGACCAGTGAGGGAAGCATAAATTGCCGACCAGGAGGCCTATTTCTGGATATCATCAGTCAGCAGCGCCACCGTTAAGCGCAAAAACATGATTTTATTGAATTCACTATATTTACATTATCTACATCTATACATATTCTACTTTACACCGCTTCACACCTGACCGACTGCTTGTTAAGCAGATCGGCAACCAGACAAGCAGATCAGCAAAAGTTATTCCGATCGGAAAAAATAAATTCCGCCTTATGTTAGGAAACTAATTTAAGTTATCTTGTAAGAGAAATAGTATTCATTTAGGGCAATTCCTTTTTTTTCTTTCCTTCTCCCTTTATCCCATTTTCCTTCCACTTCCCACATAAGCAAAAGCCCGCCTAAACTGGCGTGAGCACAATAATAATAAAAAGAGAAGAAAGAGTACCGCAGTAGGAGAGCGGCCCAAAAGAGCAGATCAGAAAGAAATAGCTCTCTTAGGATTAAAAGACGGTGTAAGCTGATTTCTCTTTTACAGGCAACCACTTGAAGCGCTTCATCGTGGGAAATCCAGAGTGAGTAATATAAAAGTTTTTATTCAAATGAGAAAGCAGCTGCCGGAAGAAAAATCAAATAATTAGCTACTGCGGCGCTACTTGTTTCCAAGTCCATTGTTTACCAATAATAAATTAAAAAAAAAAAAAATTGTAAATGGAAATGAAAATTGCTCATGTTTAAAATTTACCCTTGCCCCAATATTCGCTTTTCTAAAATCTTAAAAGAATAAAAACAAGAAAAAAAATTAAAAATTAAAATACACATCCCTATATACCCAACCTTCCCTATTCTTAATGCCCTGCCGAGCGTAAATGTTCCTTTTTTTAAGCAAACAAAAAACTTTACATTTTTACATACATATCTCTTGCGATAATATCTACATGAACGCCACAGTCCAAAATTTCTTTTAACAATTTAAATCTAGATGTTTAAAATTTGTAAGTTAGGGTAATCATTTAGGATATTTTGTCTAAACCTGTTCCAATTAAAACATTGTCAGTTTTTAAGTTTATTCCATGTTAAAAATTAAATTTTATAAAGTTTAAGTCCGAGTAAATCTCTCTAGGGGTGCCATGCGGCGTCGGAAGGTGTATGTCGTGTAAGATGTAGCATACTTGTAGGGATCACCGGTTATGTCAAATGGTTAGTGGTGGTCAAGGTAGTGTGGGCGTCGACAGCTTAAGAGATGCTGTCGTACGAGTGTGCTATGTCCTTGTTTGTCCTTAGTCCTGTCGCCCGATAGTCCTTTAGTGTTTCTTGTGGAGATCAATTCCAAAGCACGCGAAATAAATGAGAGTGTGATACGAGACGAGCCAGTGTCGCGATGTCAAATATTCCCCCTTTTACTCTACCGAGAATTAGTAGCCGGAACTGCAATTTACCATCTACTCGGGAAAGTTATACTTGTAGTTCGCTACAGTGCGGCGAGCTTTGCTTGATGATTACTCTTTCTCATCTGGATTTCCTCGTTGACGAAGTTTATGTGGAGGTCTCTATGGAAGCTTTCGCTGCGTAGGTTCTATGATGCCCCAATGATAGTTCGCAGAATTGCTGACTGAGCTCGCTGTATAATTTCAATGTTGGTTTTTGACGCGTTTCCTCATAGTTCACAGCCGTATGTCCAGATGGGTTCAGCACGGTATTGTAGAGCAGTACTTTGTATTTCAGATTAAGCGGAGAGCTGCAATTAATAAGCCAGTGAAGATTGCCTGCTTTAAGCTTCATATAAGTCCTTTTACATTAGGTGAACGCCGAGATATGTTAATACGTCTGATTGTGGGATGAATGTATTGTTTAGTAAATGTTGGGGAGGTTTGACAGTTCACTGTGAACGTATGCTTTTAGTCTCGTTTACTTAGCTAAGATAACTCTTTGTAAACGATTTGCGTTCGGTTTGTCCGTGATTTTTGCTTAATTCTATCATAAATACTACATGACAGCGGAGCAATGCGTTGGATCAAATGGTTTCAGTTTTAGCACTTATGTTGTGCTGCATTTAACAAAAATATATTATGGGGACTTGACACAGAATATAAAATATATATCAGCAGCATTTGTTGAGACGGTTTAGTACCGATTCACACGTCAGACGCAGGCCTACAGTGCTCATTTGCTAAGTTGGCTCACTATTAAAGTGGCTGTAAGCACGGGAGATCAGGGAGCAAATGAACTTGAATCAACTTATTTAAATGTTTCAATTATATAATCTGAAATTTAGGGTCCGTACTAATAACTTTTACTAAATTACCAGAACCGTTGTTTCTGTATTCAAGTGATTTCTATTTTGGTTGGAGGCACCTGAATTTGTGGGATGCATTCTTATCATGTTTGTTTGTTGCTTGCACTGCAGTTTTCGCAATTATTTGCCTTGGTTTTTGGTTATCGTTAGCTCCCAAATCTTTGTTGTCTTCGGCTGTTCTTCTTTCATTGGGCTGTTTAGCTCATTAAGTTTTTCTGTTGCCTTTGCTGGGAATTTGGATCGGCGGAGTATTGCGGTATCGTCAGCAAACGTAGAGGTTGTAAGCTCATAGTTTGTGGAAATGTCTACTGTGTATAGAGTGTAAAAAACTGGGCTCACCACACTACCTTGGGGGACGCTAGCATTGATAACGCGGTCGTGTAAAGTCGAACTGTTAGACCTAATTGAGAAGACTCTTTTGAGATACGACTAGAACACTCCGTGGGTTTTCTGGGGAAGCAGTTTGGTTATCTTGTACATTCCATTAAGCCAGACTCGGTCAAATGCTTGTGCGTCATCTAAAAATATAGCTGAGCAGTATTCTCGGTGCCTAAAAGAAGTACGAATTTCGTTTTTGATGCGATTGACCTGTTCGATCATTCCATGATTTTTGCGAAAACCAAATTGATTCGATGGTATTGTGTTTCGCCTTCATAAGTAGGGAGCTAGGTGTTTTAAAAATGCCTTTTCAAACAGATTCGAGAGAGACGATAGGAGACTGATTGGTCTGTAGGATGAGGGTTGCGTTTTGTCCCTGCCTGGCTTGGGAGTTCTCACTATGACCACCTTTTTCCACCTTTGGGGATAGTATCCAAGTTTCGGAAAAGCTTTAAAGAGTTTGCATATGGTCAGAACTGCACACTGTGGAAGTTCTATGATCATTTTTGGTGTCACCAAGACGTGACCATGTGATCTTTTCTTTTATGATAGATGCTATCTCACTTTGGCTAAATGTTTTTGGATTTATTGGTGGCAAGATTTTAATTACTGCAGGTAGGTAAAATGAATTGGTAGCATAATTTGGTTGAAATACGTTCTGTAGGTGATCGGCGAATGCAATCTTCCTCGCTGCGTATCCAGCTTCCAGAGGGGCCTCGCAGTGGAACGACTGTTTCTGCTGGTGGCTGAATATTTTTGTGTGCTTTCCACAAAGGGTTTTTCTTGCTGGTGGGCGATAGTTGTTCGATGTATGTAAGGCATTATAGCCAGTTTATTAATAGAATTATGCTGGATGTGTAACAAAAGCTTGCGGGATGACAATTAACTGAGATGGCGCCTCCTCGGCTCTGCTGGCGATGGCTGCAACTTGAAGACTCAACGACTCGACGACTTGACCCTCCGACACACCAACTTATATGCTCGGACTTGATCCCTCGACGACTACTTTCAACTTGACAACTGGACTCTAACTTTTTACCATCTTATGGTAATTTTCTGCTCTTCGTATGCCTTGCACTCGCTATATTTTCTCGACGCTAGTGATGTTACTTCCTTAAAAACTATCGTAATGCTATCCCTTAGTGGGCACGTTGATAGCTATCGATAGCCAACTCTACTTTACATTCGGCCATCCTGATAATCTGAGTCTGACCCAGACGACGCAGCATCTTCGTTATCCGCTACATATTTCCAAAGCTTCATGTTATCAACACTGGTAGAAGTAAGAGCTGGTCCTTCACCGAATGCTGCCTTCTTAACATCGTAACGCCCATTTCGCTTCACCTTGGTTACTGTGTATGGACCGATGAACGAACTGGCCAATTTTTTACCAGCCACAAATTGAGTTCGCTTAATAGCAACCAGGTCACCTTCTTTGTAGAGCCTTTCCATGACTCGGTTCTTGTCGTAGTTCCTCTTGTACGTTTTTTGGGCTTCTTGAATTTGTCTTCGGGCCTCCATTCTCATCTGGTTTCTTTCTTGATCGAAATCATTGGCTATTTCTTCCTCCAGCAACGACAACACATTATCGCTCACTTTGTTGTGCATTTGTACCCCAAATAGTAACTGGAACGGGGTCTTCTTTGTGGAGCAGTGGACATGCGAATTTATAGCTCCTTGAACTTGCGCTACAAACTTATACCACTTGGATGGATCTTCAGCAGACAATTTAGCTATCATTGAGATAATGCATCTGTTTACACGTTCAATTTGTCCGTTTCCTCTGGCAACTCCTGTTGTAGTCCACACATGCTCAATTCCATTTGTGGTCATATGCTCTTGGAATTGATTTGACGTAAACGCGACTCCTCTATCGCTTATGAGACGAAGTGGGTGGCCAAAGACAGCTGACCATTCTTGCAACTTCTTCACGACCTCGTCGCTTCCAGTGCTTTTGGTTGGGAATAACCACACAAACTTGGTGAATGCATCCACGGCTGCAAAGATAAACCTATACTGCTTAGAAGTCGCATCCATCGGTCCGAGATGATCAACATGAAGAGTATGTAGTGGCTTATCTCCCTTGTCAATACAGAACAGCTGACCTTCTTTCTTTCCAACCTTCTTGTTTATCAGAATACATTTCACGCAGTTGTTGATGATTTGGCCTACTTTTTTCTCCATATGCGGGATCCAAAAATGTTGCTGCAAGGAATGCATAGTTTTCTGCAGGGCAAAATGCCCAATATCATGTGCTTCCTTTATTATTTCGTTCTCCATTGATTTAGGGACGACTATGACCTCATTACCATCCACTACTTTGAAAAGTAATCCTCCCTTTAATTGGAAGTCCTTGTAGGGCTGCGACTTGATAACTTCGAGAACTGCTGAGATATAGTTATCTTTCTGCTGAGCTGCCTTTATTTGAACTGAGATCTCCGACGCTACTACAAAAACATCCATCGGATAGCGACTCAGACTGTCGACGTGTTTCATTTTATCTCCAGCACGATGCTCAACTTGGAATGTGAAATCTTCAAGATACAGAATCCATTCAGCTACTTCCCTGGGTACATCCTTCTTCTTCACCGTCTGAGAAAACGCTGAGCAATCGGTGAGCAACTTGAACTCGACTCCCAGTAAGTAATGGCGAAACTTCTTGACCGACAGATACGCAGCTTTAACTTCTAAAATATAACTGTGGCGCTTTGAATCTGCTGCTGAAGTTTTCTTGCTCCAATATGCAACTGGATGAAGTTCGCCTCCGAATCTCTGCATTAATATGCCACCAAATCCATTCATAGAAGCATCAGTATGTAGTTCGGTTGGTGCTTCTCTGTTATACAACTGCAGGACAGGTTCATTCGACAGTATATCCTTCAGCTGGTTCATTGCGCTCATTTGCTCGGCTTCGAATATAAACTCGGTGTCCTTCTTTAACAAATTTGTTAGCGGTCGGGCTATTACTGCATACCCTCGTACAAATTTCCGGAAGAATCCTGTCAATCCTAAGAACGATTGGACATCTTTAATGTTTTTGGGTCGAGCAAACTTCTGAACAGCCTGTGTTTTTTCCTTTCCTGGCCAGATTTTGCCGTCCTCCACTGTGTGACCCAAAAAGCTGATCCTCTTTTCCAAGAAGGAACACTTTTTCCACTTAATGCGCAATCCATATTTAGCTGCCTCCTCCAGGACTTTCTTTAGCTTGACTATGCACTCCTCATTTGTTTGAGCGAATATGATTATATCGTCGACGTAGATCTGCATGACATCTTCTTGTATCAGGTTTTGAAAAATGGCATTGACAAAACGGTTAAACACGGCAGGTGAGTTGCAAAATCCAAACGGTGCTTTACAGAACTCAAATAAACCGTCTTTGGTGATAAACGCAGTGTAGCGACGACTAGACTCCTCGATCGGTACATGTAAGAAGCTGTTCTCGAGATCCATGACAGTGAATACTTTCGCAGATTGCAGCTTTTCTAGCACTTCATCAATTAAGGGTACAGGGAAACTGTCTCTGAGTACCATCCGGTTCAGCTGACGAAAATCAATACAAATTCGGTTTGTTCCGTCCTTCTTCTTCACAATGACAACTCGACTTGCGAAATTTGACGATGACTTCCGTACTACTTCATTCTTAAGCCAATCGTCCACTTGATCTCTAACGGCGGTCGCTTCCACAGCTGAATATCGGCTTGGTTGGTGACGAAATGGTTTTATTTGTTCGTCCGGTACGATCTTCATCTGAACAGGGCACTCGATAGGAGATTCAGCTGGCTTGTAACTGTCGACCAACGGCTGAATTATCGGCTTGAACTGTTCGGAAACGCATATGTTATTCTCGGTCTCGACAATATTGTAAATACTTAGCTCATTATGTCCAGCGCTGTCTGGTCGCGCTGACACCTTGGTGAAAGTGAATCCCTCTTCGTCCAACGTGACCCGGAACTTAGAAGCGAAGTCAAAACCAAGCAGTGTGTCATCTTCAATATTTTTATCCGGAACCACAAAAAATTTTTGTTCCACCTCAGCTCCATCGACGCTCACAGCTCCCGTAAATGTACCCAGCGGCATGGTTTTAACATTTCCTAGGCCTCGCAGTACAGTGAAACATTTTTCCAATTTCACGTCGGTCAGTTTCCTATAAACTGAGTTGCAAACGATTGACACATCCGCTCCAGTGTCCACCAGACAATTTATTTCAATTCCGTTCACGTTAATCGCCTTATGTCGTTTTGAAGACTGAACCACCTGCACAGATCTGGATATTTGTGGACATTCTCTTGCAATATGTCCTACGCCTTCACATTTAAAGCACTTGGTATCCATCTTGCAATCCTTCCTTAGGTGCTCCGCTGACCCGCAATTAAAGCAACGAGTATTTCGGTGACTGGCACTGGATATGTTTTTCTTGTCACCACTGTACGACTTGGCTTGATTGGACATGCACTTGCGTTGATATATCTCGAATTTCTCTTTCAGTTCGTGAAATTCTTTACAGCTGTACAGGCTAAATTTGAATTCACTTGGTATATCTAACCCGTCCACAATGTATCCAATAAGAGACTCTTCATCAATCGTTCCTTGTGCTGCTATATTTTTCATTATCAAAATATACTCTTGGAAGCTCTCATCTTTCTTTTTCTTTCGATCTCCCAGTTGGGCATGTAAATCGGCACTTCTCATTGTACGCCTAAACTCTCCTATTAATACGTTTTTCAGCTGCTCAAACGTATTAACAACTTCCGAATCCAAGAACAGTTTTGCCAACTTTGAAATCTTTCCACGTGCTTGTACGTATTTCTGTTGTTCGCTCAGGCCATATGCCTCGGCATTTTGCTCAAAGTTATTGAACCACTTCTCCACAGGAATAGTCTCTCCGTCATAGTCCGGAACCACATTCGCAAAATTTTCAGCTGAAATTGTGGTTCTATTCCGCTCCCTGTCAGTGGCTTCGTCTGCTTGAATTTTCAGCGTTAGAAGCTGAATTATTTGTTGAAGACTCTCGTTATTCATCTCTTCCTGAGTTTGTATTTCCAGTTCACTTCTGTTTTTCTTTTGATTTTCTCCTTTTCCAACTTCCCTTCCGTTGCGCGTTTGCGATCGTGTTAAAGCATGCGTTCTCTCTTGCTCTCGCTCGTCGTCGCTCATGCTTAAGTACACGCTCTCTTCTGATGACGTACTGACGCTTTGAATTTCACCACGGATTGCAAATAGCTTATGTATCCAACTGATTTGACCGGATCGGGCCTCAAATGTAAGGCTTTAGACCGGGACGAGCCCCCAAATGTAAGGCATTATAGCCAGTTTATTAATAGAATTATGCTGGATGTGTAACAAAAGCTTGCGGGATGACAATTAACTGAGATGGCGCCTCCTCGGCTCTGCTGGCGATGGCTGCAACTTGAAGACTCAACGACTCGACGACTTGACCCTCCGACACACCAACTTATATGCTCGGACTTGATCCCTCGACGACTACTTTCAACTTGACAACTGGACTCTAACTTTTTACCATCTTATGGTAATTTTCTGCTCTTCGTATGCCTTGCACTCGCTATATTTTCTCGACGCTAGTGATGTTACTTCCTTAAAAACTATCGTAATGCTATCCCTTAGTGGGCACGTTGATAGCTATCGATAGCCAACTCTACTTTACATGTATATATGCTGGGCCTTTGCTTCCTTAAGCATATTTGTCATGGTTAGTCTACGTGTTTATAATGTACTGTTTTTTTTTTATTATTAGCCGATTGGGACCCTAGTTGCGGCTAGCTTGCAATCGTATTGGGGGGGTTCGTTGTCCAAATAATAAAGCCCTCACTCGATCACACAGTCACATAGAATTAAATTTATATTCCCGTGCCAATTACGTAGATGAACAAGATTTATAATTAATCCATTAAAAATTTAAAAGAAAGAACAAATATTTGTTTCATTTTTTTGCTTATTTCTTTATTTTTAAAACAATGCAATATTTCATTTAATTTTTCTGTTAAAGTTGCTAACTTTAATTTAATTCCTTTAATTCCTATTTGTTTTCTTTCATATTTCCTATTTTTTTTATTTTTCTTAATTTCATTTCTTTAATAATTTCTGTAATTTCGTTTAATACTATATTTTATTTCTGTTTCACAAATTTAAACTTTTATTGAATGTAACTGTCATTTTCTTGTCTGTCACTTTAAATCTGTTCCTCTTAATTCTTTCATTTTATTTATGTATGGACTGTGCAATTTATAAGGTATAATAATTGTATGTATTTGTTGGTATATGTTCACATAAGCAAGTGTAAATATAAAGAAAATAATAAGATCACTTACCCCAATTCCATCCTATGGGCGGGCCCAGAGGAATTGTGGTTGGGATTTAATTATATTAATTTATTTGGCTGAAACAAAATATTTACACTTGTGCCTACATACATACATACATATTATATATACCCATGTGTGGGTACCCATAAAATGCCATGTCTAACTAAAAAAACTAACCTAATAAATAATAAAGATAATGATTAGCAGTCGCCTACAAAAGGTGTAATGAACGAAATAGCAAAATAAAAATAAGCAACAAACAAGAAATTTATAAAAAAAAATTTCTCTGCCTGATTTTTAATCTTGTAAAATGCTTGTAAGTAATAATGTGTAACAGTGGTGATGTATGTGTATGGCATTGTGTAATTTTGGGTATCACTGTTTATTTATGTTGTATTTTGTGTAAATGCTTTAATAATAGTTTTGCACTTTTTTTTATATTGTTGGTGGATATATATGTATGTATATGCGTTGATGTAGATGTAGATTTGTAGGTTATAGATGTAAGTGTGGAATATAGATGTAGAGTTAGGTTATAGATGTATTTTTTTCCTTTTCCCAGCTATGACAGGGCGAGTCAGCGAGGTTATGCGTTTGCTGATCGCCAGGATTTTTTTGTTTTTTTTTTTTTCCAATAAGGTGTGCAGATCTGTGGGTGTGCCGTTTGTTGTCGGGACAGAACCCCAAAAATCGGATTAGATTTAAACAATTAAAATTGATAAATTAGTACTCACTGATTTGCTTTGGACTTAAAAATATAGAGCACAACACTTTTTGTCTTTTTTTTTCCAAAGACCAAACGACTACGTTTTTTTAAGTTATTATTTGATGCAGATTTCACATCTGCTCTTCGCGAATGCCAAAATAGAAAAGAACTCTATGAGAGCGTAGGTGTCTCTCGAGCAGTGCAAAGCTCACATGCAACTCCCAAAGTTATAATTGGAGCTTTGAGCTTTTTGTTAGAGTTGAATAGGAGTGATCTTATATTGACTTCGAATTATCGAAATAGAAATTGAACGTTTTCGGAGTTAGCGTATTTTTCAAAAAAAAAATCGTTAGTTTCTTTTTTTCTTTTATACAATTGGAAGGGCTTTACATTACACCACAAGACATTTGTAAGTCGTTGAGGCCGGGAAATGGCTTGAAAAAAAGAAGCCGTTATTTTATAAGTGTCATTTCTCGTCCATGTAAGTCTTCTAAAACATAATAAGAACTTCCAAGCTTCACTTTTACGCGCGACTTTAGCCATTGTGGAATTAGCGTAGCATTTATTTGTTTAGAAAAATTACTTTGGGAGAAATTACGGCGAAACACCTCCTGACCGACCTTGAATGATATTTCTCTTGTTCTGAGATTGTATTGCTTTTCATTTTGATCGTAGGCTTTAGCAATGTTTGCCTTAATTTCTTTTCGGATCAAATTCAGCTGATTTTTTCAGCCTAACAGCTGAAAATTCTTTAATAGTTCGTAATGTTTACCATGAGTTCCCATATCGAATCCGTATAAAGCGAAATACGGAGAACATCCAATGCTCTGATGGTAAGCATTTCGCAATGCACAACTTATTGAGTGAATGTGCCGATCCCATTCGGCGTGATTGTCCGAAAGAAAGGCTTTAATGCCTGCAATCAAGGATCTATTAACCCTTTCTGATGCATTTGATTGGGGAGAATCTAAAGCCGTATAAATATGCTTCACTCCCAATGAAGTCAACCAAGCATTGAAATCAGACGATTTAAATTCAACCGATTATCACTTACAATGCAGCGCGGTACTCCATATGTCCAAAATATATGATCTTGCAGAAACTCCTTTATACGGGCCGTATTAAATTTTTTCAATGGGCATAGCCAATGAAATTTTGAAAGGTGATCAACGACTATAAGCAAACCAATATATCCTCGTTTGCTCCTCGGATAGGGACCTAAAATATATATATATAATATAAGCGTTCAAATGGCCTTTCAGATATGGCTGGCTTAACCATAGGAGGCTTTAATGATTGATTTGGTGCCTTAGTGGATTCACACACATCACAAGCGCGGACATACAAGCGCACCTGTGACACCATGCCTGGCCAATAAAAGTTACGACGTATAAGCTCCAAGGTCTTAGCCATGCCACCGTGGGCGGTCACTACCGACTCGTGAGCCCGACGAATGACACTTTCTGTCAAACATTTGGGAATCCATAACTTCCATGCCTGCTGCATACCTAAGTCTGCGCCATCTTCATGTTTAGTTCGAATATATAAATATTTACCTATAACTTTTAAGTCTGGATATTTTCCTTCCGAAGTTAATGCTTCATTTCTCATTTGGACATAATCTGCCGCATCAAAACATGCTGAGTCGAGATTAATTTCTGGCTCAATAAGCTTAATGGCTGACACATCTAGCCAACCTGCCTTTAAGATTCGGCTGTCGCATAAGTCATAGTAAACTAGCACGGACTGTTATGAGGTCAAATTCTTAGAGCTCCAAATAACACCTAAACTTTTCGATTGCCAACACCGCCGCCAAGCACTCACGTTCGGTAACGCTTTAATTGCGTTGTGCCGTGTTCAATTTTTTGGACATAAAAGCCACTGGAAGTTCAACATTGTCATGTGAAAGCTGCACTAACACAGCCCCCACCCCACAATCGCTTGCGTCGCAGTGTACGAAAAATGTCTCACTAAAATCCGGGTTTTGAAGTACCGGTGCCGATGTGATAACATTTTTCAAATTTTGGAAAGCAATCTCCGCTGCGTATGTCCATAAAAATTTCTTCTTAGTTGATAGAATTTCAGTAATCGGGAAGACTAGTTCAGAGAAGTTACTGATGAATCTCCGATACCATCCAACAAGGCCTAAAAAGCTTCTCACTTGTTTGGTCGTCTTAGGGGATGGCCATGTTTTTATAGCATCAACTTTTTTTTGGGTCAGTAGCGATACCACAATTTCCTATAATGTATCCCAGGTATTCGACTTCTGTAACACAAAAACGACTTTTAGCCACATTTAAAGTTAAATTTGCCCTAATTGCCCGCTAACCTAATAAGTATCGACATATGTGTGTCAAAGTCTTCTGGCACTACACACACATCATCAAGGTAACCAAGAACACATGTTTTCAAGTCTGCAGGGATCAATTCATCGGGTAGTGGCCACCCAGTACTGTACGCGTCCTTTTTAGTGCACTCGTTAATGCGTCGTGCATCTAAACAAAGGCGTACCTTGCCTGGCATAATAACAAGCCTCATCGGAGAACTCCAAGGACTCCAACCAGTAATTTGGTGGCTGCTTCCATCAGCAGTTTTCACACGTGATGATATTTTTTTAAAACTTGGACAGGATGACCAATCTTGGGCAGCCAAGTCTGCTCCCAAACAACTTATATTGGCTCCTGTGTCAAATAAGCCAATTTCTATCGACCTAAAAAGGTAATAGAAGCATAAAGACGACCGTCTGTCTGGGTGTCTACAACCGAGGCTACAAGCAGTTTATGCGCGGATTTTATCTTATGCCAGTAATTACGCATACGAAGAGTGTTCCGTTTAACATGGTCAAGGGTAGTTACTTCTGAAAATATTTTTGCTCTGATCTTTTTATAATAAGCTAATCTCTCTTGGTATGGTTTTATTTGACGTAGTAAAGGAATGTCTGAGTGTGGATGTGGAGATGCCTGTTTTAAAATTGCAGGCATCTGTCGAGGGCAGTCTGATTCTTCAGATTGATGTTCAGTTGCGGATTCTAGTTTTGGGCCATTCGCCTGCCGTCGACGAATGAGCCCCTCTTGGAGTCTCTCTTAAGGCATGTTGGGCATTGAGGCTTATAAAAATCTTTTGCTCCGCACCCATAGCAAAAGATTTTTCGTTCTGCGAGGCAGATGTCCCATGCATGTTCTGGCTGATCAGAGTTCCAGCAGACCATAGGTCGTTTGGCAAGTTACAAAGCATCTACCGATACTGAGTCCGTCTCTGAGGCCGACTGTAAAGACTTTTCAGTCTCCACAGCAGCAACGGCTCTTTTAAACACCCTCGGATGAGTATTGCTTAAAATCTGCATCATCTAGCAGATTTTCACGTTTCTGTCGCAGATGAGCAACAGAATGAATAGCGATGTATAATAATGCTTGTCGTAGCTCTGGAATTAAATTCCTTTGCAGCTGCAGAACAAGTCTGTACTCGTCTAAAGGAATAGTTAATCGTGAAACGATCGACATAGTGTCCTCATAAAACCAGTCAAAGGGCTCTCCCTCTTTCTGCTTTCGAGCACGAATTTCTTCAATAAGGACATCTTCGTCTTTATGGTCAGGGTTCTCTTTGCGGTATCTCCAATACCATTCTCTTGCTTTACTAGTCAAAAGAACACATAAGTTTTTGCATACAGTAGCAAAATCCCCGTTTAGACTATCTATGGTTAATGTTCTTACTCTGTATAAAAATTCCTGGACTGAAGGGCCATTAACTGTTCCGTCGTATTTTATGCACCAACACTGAATAATCTGGGTGACTTTCTTTGGACTCAACATTGTGCTCGAGCGCATGTCACCCGCCCTCGCCGACGCTGGACTAATGTGAGACACACATGCAGACGAAAGTTGCCGATAACTATTAGGAGAATGTATGCCGCTTGATAGGTTTAAGTTGTCAAATTTGGCTTGTATACGATTTTTGAGCCTACTAAAAATTCTGTCATAATCGATTTCTCTAAAATAATGTTCAGGCGGGTCGGAAATCCGTGGCTGATAGCGAGTATTTCTATTTCGACCTCCAACGCCCCTAGGCTGTCGACCTTGGGTGGTTAGTGAGTTAATTTTCGGCTGAGTATCTTGGCCTTGTGACTCATTTAAGTCAGCTGCTCCTATCTCCTCAACTATATGTTTGTTTAGTGTTACCCCAGTATCGGGCTTTCCTTTACTTAGTGTGTTGTGTACTTTTGAAATAGCACCTTTGCTAGTGCTTACTTGAGGCTCTAGATGTGCTGAGTAATCCAAGCCCTGTATTGTACCAGGTGCTTTGCACTTAGGACACTCTGTAAACTTTTCTAGATGTGCCACGATACACTGATTGTGAAATCTATGCCCGCATTCAGTATTAAGTATGTTTTCTATTGTCAGCAGATGCTCTACACAAAGATACGTACCTTCAGCCTCTCCTGTAGGTGCATGTATCTAACGCAAGTCCTCTCTACTGCGTGCTAAAGGCATATTAGTTTTTATACCCGTTACTCGTAGAGTAAAAGGGTATACTAGATTCGTTGAAAAGTATGGAACAGGCAGAAGGAAGCGTTTCCGACCATATCAAGTATATATATTCTTGATCAGGATCAATAGCCGAGTTGATCTGGACATGTCCGTCTGTCTGTCCATCCGTATGAACGCTGAGATCTCAGGAACTACAAAAGGTAGAAAGTTGAGATTCGGCATACAGACTCCAGAGACAGACTTAGGACATCTCGGATCTAAAGAGTGTATTGTTAACAGTCTATTATCCGACGCTAACTTGCGATCTAACACACTCGGTATAAATAAAGGCTGGATTTCGCATTCTAATTTAAAGTACCTAGTAGTTTCTGAGTGCCCCTCGTTGGGCGCCAAATTTTATAATGTACTCATTTTTTTTTTAAGTTGATTGAGTGGTGAAATTTTCGCTAAATTATTGGTCGATTGGGACCCTAGTTGCGGCTAGCTTGCAATCGTATTGGGGGGGGGAGGGGTTGGCCAAATAATAAAGCCCTCACTCGATCAGACAGTCACATAGAATTAAATTTATAGTCCCGTGCCTATTACGTAGATGAACAAGATTTATAATTAATGCATAAACAATTTAAAAGAAAGAACAAAAGTCTAAGAGCACGTGAGTGTATAATGCTGCTATGACAGAATATCTAATGTAAATGAGGCTTCACTGATGGTATAATAGACCGCCTCTGTACCCACCCTCCATGATTTACCTTTGGCGATATACGTTAAATCCCTAATTTAAATGTTACCCTTTCATTATACCCTTCGCCTTTTCACAACTATATATATTTACCAAAATATTATAATAAGTTTATTCATTTTATAACAAGAAAAAAGATAGTATGTAAGGCCATGCTGCCTCTTGATAAGTTTAAAAAAAATAAGGAAAATTAAATTTTATCATTATTTAACTTCATTATCTTCAGCTTATTTGTTCCATTTTTTTCTTGTTTCTTTATTTTTAAAACGATGCAATATTTCATTTAATTTTCCTTTTAAAGTTGCTAACTTTAATTTAATTCCTTTAATTCCTTTTTGTTTTCTTTACATTTCCTATCTTTTTCTTGTTTTTTTATTTTTAAAACAATGCAATATTTCATTTAATTTTCCTGTTAAAGTTGCTAACTTTAATTTAATTCCTTTTTGTTTTTTTTCATATTTCCTATTTTTTTATTTTTCTTAATTTAATTTCTTTAATAATTTCTGTAATTTCGTTTAATACTATATTTTATTTCTGTTTCACGAATTTAAACTTTTATTGAATGTAACTGTCATTTTCTTGTCTGTCACTTTAAATCTGTTCCTCTTAATTCTTTCATTTTATTTATGTATGGACTGTGCAATTTATAAGGTATAATAATTGTATGTATTTGTTGGTATATGTTCACATAAGCAAGTGTAAATATAAAGAAAATAATAAGATAACTTACCCCAAATCCATCCTATGGGCCCAGATGAATTGTGGTTGGGATTTAATTATATTAATTTAATTGGCTGAAACAAAAAATTTACAGTAAACTATTTCTTTGTTTTGTTCCTATTTTCTTCAATTTTTGTTTTTTTATATTCATGATACTTCTGTTTTTAATTCATTCTGCCTGATTTTTAATCTTGTAAAATGCTTATTAGTTAATAATGTGTAACTGTGGTAATGTATATGGCATTGTGTAATTTCGGGTATTTTTTTTTTTTTTTTGTGTATCGCCTTACGGTAGGAAAATTAAAATCTTCTAAAGATACCACCTACCGTCCGTAGGTGGCATGCACGATTCATAACCCCTGGTGGGATTATGCCTACGTACTAAAACAAGAACCTCCGTATGCTCCTCTGTCCTATAAACGCTCACCGAAACTGCCAGTCAAGGTAAGACTTCGATGAGCAGGATGTGAAGCCAGGTCGCTCTCCCTTCCTGATGCATTGGCCATGTAGCGCTCCTCCTTTCCACCCTTTAGTCGCCTTTTACGACAAGCCGGGAACGCAGAGGTAGTATTCTTATCCCGCCACCTCACAGGAACAGTCCTTCTGAGTTTTAATTGCCAGCTCTGTTGGCCGTCTCGTCGGCACGGACTCGTTTCATCATATTTATGAGGATGCGGTGTCCCAGCTCCCATTTATTTACATTCGCTGTCATCGCCGTGATCAATCCATTTGGACTAAGCGGGTCTCCAGTTAACGCTTTCAGCTGTTCCCTCTCCGCCGAGAACCTAGAACAGTGCATTAGCACATGTTCCGCGGTTTCCACCGCATCAATGCAGTATAGGCATTGGGCTGAGTCTACATGGCGGAAACGATGTAGGTAGGCCCGGAAGCAGCCATGGTCCGTGAGGAATTGGGACATGTGGTAGTCCAAGGTTTTATGGCTGCACTGCGTCCATGCGTCTATCTTCGGGATGAGTTGGTAGGTCCACCTTCCCCGTTGCGACATTTGCCATCTCGTCTGCCACTCTCCAACCACCTGTTCGTAGGCCTTGATCTCCAGATCGACTGGTGGCATGCCTGCTAGAACTAATGCTGCATCCTGCGTCACTCCAAATTGGCGCAGCGTATAAAAGCGTTGCCTTTGCTACGGTTACCTCCCACGTTGGGCATAAGTCGAGCTAAGGCTGCCGATGTGATGGCTGCCTTTCTGCTAGCGTATTTAGCATGGTCCTTGAAAGATAGTCTGTGGTCTATGAGGACTCCGAGGTACTTCAAGGACTCAGCTGAAGACACCTGGGTTTCGCTGACTGAGACTTGCATGCTCTCCACCTTTTTCCTGCTGCTTAATAGGACAGCTTCAGTTTTATGTGCCGCTATTGCTAGTCCAGCTTTCTCAAACCAGTCGATGGCCGCTCGAATTGTTGAGTTACACTTCTCCTGGGTTTCCATAATCGTTTTGGCGACTGCAGTTATAGCCACGTCATCTGCGAAGCAGTGCAGCTCAGCTCCTGAGGGCTTCCTGATTGCCAGTAAACCATCGTACATGATGTTCCACAGGATCGGTCCAAGTACAGATCCTTGTGGAACACCAGCTGAGACTCGGTAGCTTTTTGGTCCATTTTCCGTATCATACCAGAGGATACGATTTCTAAAATAGCTGCCTACAGCGATCCTGAGGTACTCCGGGATACCCATCGTGTACATAGCATCGAGGATTAAAGGCCATCTTGCCGTGTTAAATGCGTTTTTAACGTCCAGCGTGACAATCGCACAGTATTCTTTTTTGCCACCTAGCCATCTGTCGCCCTCGAGCGCGTTCTTGGCAATGTTTCTCACTGCCGTGAGTGCGTTGAGGGTACTCTTTCCCTTTCGAAAGCCATATTGGTGGCTGCTTAGACCGTGTGTTCTCTCGGTTACCGCCTCTATTCGGGCATATAGGATGCGCTCAAATAGCTTTCCTACTATGTCCAGAAGGCATAGTGGGCGGTAGCTGACTGCAGCTTGTGCTGAACCTTTCCCTTTAGGTAAAAGTACCAGCTTCTGGCTTTTCCACCTTGCTGGAAAGACTCCGTCCAGAAGGCACTGCTGAAAAGTGTCCCTGAAGATGTCCGGTCTAGACAACGCTTTGACGACTACTCCCGGAATGCCATCAAGTCCAGGGGCTTTGTTAGCCTTGATGCGCCTTGCTGCCACCACAACCTCCTGTGCAGTGATGCTCGGGAAGTCGGACACTGGAGCTGCGGCTAATGGCTGCCATGTGGTCGACTGCATCGGAAAAAGCTCCGCAACGATGTTGGCCAGGACATCATGGTCCGAAGGGGGGACATCTCTCTTCCGCAGTTTGTTGCTTACCAGCTTATAGGCCAGACCCCAGGTGTCGTCGTCTACGCTATCCAGCAGATTCTTGTAGGCCTGTGCCTTGGCCGCCGAGATTCCGTGCTTGAACGCGGTTCGCTTGGCTTTAAAAGCTTCCAGCAGCTCCGTTTGATGAGGGCTACCTCTGGCTCGTTGTGCTCTCCTCCTAGCCTTGAGGCATTCCGATCGCATCTGTTGAAGGACGGTACCAGTATACGGGGGGCTTACGCTGCACCTTTTTTTTGCGAGGCATTGTCGCATCGCACATTGCTACGAGTATTTTCATAAGCTCCGCCGCCATTGTCTCTGCGTCACCCGTTGGAATTAGTAGGGTGTCGATCTGATATTGCAGCATATCCTTATCGAACTTCCTGGTATCCCATGCTTGCCCCAGTGATCTTCTCGGTTGACTTGTTGTGCCAGTCCTTCTAATTCTCCTCACTTGGTTGCCAAACTCGCTTAGGTTCGGATCTGCTCTTATCTTAAGCAGTATATCGGCATACGATGCTTCGCCAGTTTTCTTTAATATGAACGCCTCGGGCTTTTTGCGTATGCGCTTAGGCTTCACCTTTGTCCATTCAACCGTGCTGCTAGTGTTCTTAGCAACCGCTGCAAAGCTGGCTGGGTTTGGTACCTTTGCCTTGGTAGCAGCCGCTTTGGGAGCCTTGTTTGGAGGAGGTAACACTGGAAACTTCTCCGTTACGCTTTTTAAGGCCGACGTTTCTTCTGAGCCTCTGCCTCTGTCTGTGTAGCGATGTCTTTAGCGGGGGCCGCTACGTTGACTGTGCTCTGCTGCAGCTGGATCGCTCTTGTATTAAGAGCAGCCAGATCCGTTATTGCACCTTTAGTCTCCTTGGTGACATGTCGCTGCGTCTCAAATGCGCACAACACCATATTTATCTTGGCATTCATCATGTCCAAGATGCTCCTCAGATTCTCGTGCTGGAGCGCTGACAGGACTAAAGGCCGTATTGGCGAACCAGGTGGAGATTTCGACGCTGATGAGATCACTGATCTTTTTCTGGCTTGTTGTTATGGTTGCTGCCGGAGCCAGGCTAGCTACCACTGCAGTGCGGTTGCTCGTTATCGCCGCCGTCGTATGGGGGCCCGTTTGATCCCCTTTCTCAACCGCTGGCGCGTGGGTACCAGCACCCTGCACCGTTATGTCTACTCCTCTCGTAGGAGACCGCGACATCCTGGAGCTTCTCCTGAAGGGGTCGTCGCCTTTGGGGGCACTGCCCCCCGCTGGACTATCCATTGTACAAACGTGGCACAAGAAGGGTGGGAGGATGCTTCTCGGTCTGTCCCAACACGCGGATCAGCTTTTTTGAAAAGAGAGTTCCCACGTAGGCCACAGATTTCCCCTTGGCGTTGACTGCTGGAGGTTATTCCGCCTCTTCTCGGACACCAGAGCCTCTACTTAGGCACCGCAAGGGTGAGAGGTTGATTTTCGGTCTGTCCGCGACCTTTGTGCCGGCTCCCTTTTCCGAAAGCGACCGCTCTAAAAGCAGATTCGAATTTGAATTTGAATTTGAATTTAGCTGGTTGCGCGCCCTAACCGATCTCCAATGCTGGTCTGGTAGCGCCGTTTGTCTGGCAACGCCGCTCGGACTTGATCGCCAACTGCGATATAAATTTTATAATGTACTCATTTTTTTTTTAAGTTGATTGAGTGGTGAAATTTTCGCTAAATTATTGGTCGATTGGGACCCTAGTTGCGGCTAGCTTGCAATCGTATTGGGGGGGGGAGGGGTTGGCCAAATAATAAAGCCCTCACTCGATCAGACAGTCACATAGAATTAAATTTATAGTCCCGTGCCTATTACGTAGATGAACAAGATTTATAATTAATGCATAAACAATTTAAAAGAAAGAACAAAAGTCTAAGAGCACGTGAGTGTATAATGCTGCTATGACAGAATATCTAATGTAAATGAGGCTTCACTGATGGTATAATAGACCGCCTCTGTACCCACCCTCCATGATTTACCTTTGGCGATATACGTTAAATCCCTAATTTAAATGTTACCCTTTCATTATACCCTTCGCCTTTTCACAACTATATATATTTACCAAAATATTATAATAAGTTTATTCATTTTATAACAAGAAAAAAGATAGTATGTAAGGCCATGCTGCCTCTTGATAAGTTTAAAAAAAATAAGGAAAATTAAATTTTATCATTATTTAACTTCATTATCTTCAGCTTATTTGTTCCATTTTTTTCTTGTTTCTTTATTTTTAAAACGATGCAATATTTCATTTAATTTTCCTTTTAAAGTTGCTAACTTTAATTTAATTCCTTTAATTCCTTTTTGTTTTCTTTACATTTCCTATCTTTTTCTTGTTTTTTTATTTTTAAAACAATGCAATATTTCATTTAATTTTCCTGTTAAAGTTGCTAACTTTAATTTAATTCCTTTTTGTTTTCTTTCATATTTCCTATTTTTTTATTTTTCTTAATTTAATTTCTTTAATAATTTCTGTAATTTCGTTTAATACTATATTTTATTTCTGTTTCACGAATTTAAACTTTTATTGAATGTAACTGTCATTTTCTTGTCTGTCACTTTAAATCTGTTCCTCTTAATTCTTTCATTTTATTTATGTATGGACTGTGCAATTTATAAGGTATAATAATTGTATGTATTTGTTGGTATATGTTCACATAAGCAAGTGTAAATATAAAGAAAATAATAAGATAACTTACCCCAAATCCATCCTATGGGCCCAGATGAATTGTGGTTGGGATTTAATTATATTAATTTAATTGGCTGAAACAAAAAATTTACAGTAAACTATTTCTTTGTTTTGTTCCTATTTTCTTCAATTTTTGTTTTTTTATATTCATGATACTTCTGTTTTTAATTCATTCTGCCTGATTTTTAATCTTGTAAAATGCTTATTAGTTAATAATGTGTAACTGTGGTAATGTATATGGCATTGTGTAATTTCGGGTATTTTTTTTTTTTTTTTGTGTATCGCCTTACGGTAGGAAAATTAAAATCTTCTAAAGATACCACCTACCGTCCGTAGGTGGCATGCACGATTCATAACCCCTGGTGGGATTATGCCTACGTACTAAAACAAGAACCTCCGTATGCTCCTCTGTCCTATAAACGCTCACCGAAACTGCCAGTCAAGGTAAGACTTCGATGAGCAGGATGTGAAGCCAGGTCGCTCTCCCTTCCTGATGCATTGGCCATGTAGCGCTCCTCCTTTCCACCCTTTAGTCGCCTTTTACGACAAGCCGGGAACGCAGAGGTAGTATTCTTATCCCGCCACCTCACAGGAACAGTCCTTCTGAGTTTTAATTGCCAGCTCTGTTGGCCGTCTCGTCGGCACGGACTCGTTTCATCATATTTATGAGGATGCGGTGTCCCAGCTCCCATTTATTTACATTCGCTGTCATCGCCGTGATCAATCCATTTGGACTAAGCGGGTCTCCAGTTAACGCTTTCAGCTGTTCCCTCTCCGCCGAGAACCTAGAACAGTGCATTAGCACATGTTCCGCGGTTTCCACCGCATCAATGCAGTATAGGCATTGGGCTGAGTCTACATGGCGGAAACGATGTAGGTAGGCCCGGAAGCAGCCATGGTCCGTGAGGAATTGGGACATGTGGTAGTCCAAGGTTTTATGGCTGCACTGCGTCCATGCGTCTATCTTCGGGATGAGTTGGTAGGTCCACCTTCCCCGTTGCGACATTTGCCATCTCGTCTGCCACTCTCCAACCACCTGTTCGTAGGCCTTGATCTCCAGATCGACTGGTGGCATGCCTGCTAGAACTAATGCTGCATCCTGCGTCACTCCAAATTGGCGCAGCGTATAAAAGCGTTGCCTTTGCTACGGTTACCTCCCACGTTGGGCATAAGTCGAGCTAAGGCTGCCGATGTGATGGCTGCCTTTCTGCTAGCGTATTTAGCATGGTCCTTGAAAGATAGTCTGTGGTCTATGAGGACTCCGAGGTACTTCAAGGACTCAGCTGAAGACACCTGGGTTTCGCTGACTGAGACTTGCATGCTCTCCACCTTTTTCCTGCTGCTTAATAGGACAGCTTCAGTTTTATGTGCCGCTATTGCTAGTCCAGCTTTCTCAAACCAGTCGATGGCCGCTCGAATTGTTGAGTTACACTTCTCCTGGGTTTCCATAATCGTTTTGGCGACTGCAGTTATAGCCACGTCATCTGCGAAGCAGTGCAGCTCAGCTCCTGAGGGCTTCCTGATTGCCAGTAAACCATCGTACATGATGTTCCACAGGATCGGTCCAAGTACAGATCCTTGTGGAACACCAGCTGAGACTCGGTAGCTTTTTGGTCCATTTTCCGTATCATACCAGAGGATACGATTTCTAAAATAGCTGCCTACAGCGATCCTGAGGTACTCCGGGATACCCATCGTGTACATAGCATCGAGGATTAAAGGCCATCTTGCCGTGTTAAATGCGTTTTTAACGTCCAGCGTGACAATCGCACAGTATTCTTTTTTGCCACCTAGCCATCTGTCGCCCTCGAGCGCGTTCTTGGCAATGTTTCTCACTGCCGTGAGTGCGTTGAGGGTACTCTTTCCCTTTCGAAAGCCATATTGGTGGCTGCTTAGACCGTGTGTTCTCTCGGTTACCGCCTCTATTCGGGCATATAGGATGCGCTCAAATAGCTTTCCTACTATGTCCAGAAGGCATAGTGGGCGGTAGCTGACTGCAGCTTGTGCTGAACCTTTCCCTTTAGGTAAAAGTACCAGCTTCTGGCTTTTCCACCTTGCTGGAAAGACTCCGTCCAGAAGGCACTGCTGAAAAGTGTCCCTGAAGATGTCCGGTCTAGACAACGCTTTGACGACTACTCCCGGAATGCCATCAAGTCCAGGGGCTTTGTTAGCCTTGATGCGCCTTGCTGCCACCACAACCTCCTGTGCAGTGATGCTCGGGAAGTCGGACACTGGAGCTGCGGCTAATGGCTGCCATGTGGTCGACTGCATCGGAAAAAGCTCCGCAACGATGTTGGCCAGGACATCATGGTCCGAAGGGGGGACATCTCTCTTCCGCAGTTTGTTGCTTACCAGCTTATAGGCCAGACCCCAGGTGTCGTCGTCTACGCTATCCAGCAGATTCTTGTAGGCCTGTGCCTTGGCCGCCGAGATTCCGTGCTTGAACGCGGTTCGCTTGGCTTTAAAAGCTTCCAGCAGCTCCGTTTGATGAGGGCTACCTCTGGCTCGTTGTGCTCTCCTCCTAGCCTTGAGGCATTCCGATCGCATCTGTTGAAGGACGGTACCAGTATACGGGGGGCTTACGCTGCACCTTTTTTTTGCGAGGCATTGTCGCATCGCACATTGCTACGAGTATTTTCATAAGCTCCGCCGCCATTGTCTCTGCGTCACCCGTTGGAATTAGTAGGGTGTCGATCTGATATTGCAGCATATCCTTATCGAACTTCCTGGTATCCCATGCTTGCCCCAGTGATCTTCTCGGTTGACTTGTTGTGCCAGTCCTTCTAATTCTCCTCACTTGGTTGCCAAACTCGCTTAGGTTCGGATCTGCTCTTATCTTAAGCAGTATATCGGCATACGATGCTTCGCCAGTTTTCTTTAATATGAACGCCTCGGGCTTTTTGCGTATGCGCTTAGGCTTCACCTTTGTCCATTCAACCGTGCTGCTAGTGTTCTTAGCAACCGCTGCAAAGCTGGCTGGGTTTGGTACCTTTGCCTTGGTAGCAGCCGCTTTGGGAGCCTTGTTTGGAGGAGGTAACACTGGAAACTTCTCCGTTACGCTTTTTAAGGCCGACGTTTCTTCTGAGCCTCTGCCTCTGTCTGTGTAGCGATGTCTTTAGCGGGGGCCGCTACGTTGACTGTGCTCTGCTGCAGCTGGATCGCTCTTGTATTAAGAGCAGCCAGATCCGTTATTGCACCTTTAGTCTCCTTGGTGACATGTCGCTGCGTCTCAAATGCGCACAACACCATATTTATCTTGGCATTCATCATGTCCAAGATGCTCCTCAGATTCTCGTGCTGGAGCGCTGACAGGACTAAAGGCCGTATTGGCGAACCAGGTGGAGATTTCGACGCTGATGAGATCACTGATCTTTTTCTGGCTTGTTGTTATGGTTGCTGCCGGAGCCAGGCTAGCTACCACTGCAGTGCGGTTGCTCGTTATCGCCGCCGTCGTATGGGGGCCCGTTTGATCCCCTTTCTCAACCGCTGGCGCGTGGGTACCAGCACCCTGCACCGTTATGTCTACTCCTCTCGTAGGAGACCGCGACATCCTGGAGCTTCTCCTGAAGGGGTCGTCGCCTTTGGGGGCACTGCCCCCCGCTGGACTATCCATTGTACAAACGTGGCACAAGAAGGGTGGGAGGATGCTTCTCGGTCTGTCCCAACACGCGGATCAGCTTTTTTGAAAAGAGAGTTCCCACGTAGGCCACAGATTTCCCCTTGGCGTTGACTGCTGGAGGTTATTCCGCCTCTTCTCGGACACCAGAGCCTCTACTTAGGCACCGCAAGGGTGAGAGGTTGATTTTCGGTCTGTCCGCGACCTTTGTGCCGGCTCCCTTTTCCGAAAGCGACCGCTCTAAAAGCAGATTCGAATTTGAATTTGAATTTGAATTTAGCTGGTTGCGCGCCCTAACCGATCTCCAATGCTGGTCTGGTAGCGCCGTTTGTCTGGCAACGCCGCTCGGACTTGATCGCCAACTGCGATAGGTTGGCAGCACCAACAGCTGATTTAACAGCTGACCTACAACAAAAAATTGCATTGTCAGTCCGATTGCAATAATACCTCCTTCTGTTTTATTGTTAACGCGCTCCTTTATGTCGATTCGATAGTGCGGCGAACACCCGCGCACTACCGCTATGGAACACTGCACGAAAACCAATTGTTCTGGCCACGGTGACACCAAAATAATCGAAATTTTGCGCAGCGTATAAAAAACACGTCCGTATTAGAAAACACTGTTTATGTATGTTGTATTTTGTGTAAATGCTTTAATAATAATAGTTTTGCACTGTTTTTGATATTGTTGGTGGATATATATGTATATGCGTTGATGTAGATGTAATAGTAGATGTAGATTTGTAGGTTATAGACGTAAGTGTAGAATATAGATGTAGAGTTGGTTATAGATGTATTTTTTTCCTTTTCCCAGCTTTGACAGGGCGAGTCAGCGAGGTTATGCGATCGCTGCTCGCCAGGAGTTTTTTTTTTTTATTTTTTCCAATAAGGTGTGCAGATCTGTGGATGTGCCGTTCGTTGTCGGGACAGATCCCCGAAAATCGGATTAGATTTAATCAATTAAAATTCATAAATTAGTACTCACTGATTTGCCTTGGACTTAAAAATATAGAGCACAACACTTATTGTTTTTTTTTTCCAAAGACCAAACGACTAGGTATTTTTAAGTTATTATTTGATGCAGATTTCACATCTGCTCTTCGCGAAAGCCAAAATAGAAAAGAACTTTATGAGAGCGTAGGTGTCTCTCGAGCAGTGCAAAGCTCACATGCAACTCCCAAAGTTATAATTGGAGCTTTGAGCTTTTTGTTAGAGTAGAATAGGAGTGATCTAATATTGACTCCGAATTATCGAGATAGAAATTGAACGCTTTCGGAGTTGGCGTATTTTTAAAAAAAAATCGATAATTTTTTTTTTCTTTTACACAATTGGAAGGGCATGTTGCTATTTTTAGCTGTTGGAATATGGAAATTTTGCTTGTCTGTTAGATGTATCTCGGAGAGGAGTATGAAGTCATAATTTTTTTCGGATAAGAACTGGGCAAGTTCGAGTTTATGTAGTGAAACGCCATTCGCGTTCCACATAGATATATGAAGTGTTGCGTACACCCTTTTGTGAGATCATAAGACTTTGAAGATTCAAAACCAGAATCCAAAAGCAGGGGATTATAGCGTTGACTCAGTTGGATTGCGACAAAGAAAATGTAAGTCGACAATAAACGAGTCTCCGATGTCCCAGTCAGCGGCCAAAATAGATTGCAGAAAGTAAAGAAAATCAACACCAGTTCCGGGCACACTTCACCGAAGGGGTATTGACTCCCCAAAATAGGGGAAAGCGAGAAATATGATTCCTAGGTGGGAACACTTGGCATTTAAGACCAATAGATCAGAAAAAGCTCTATGCCGGTATAAAAAGACCATGGCCCACAGATAAAAAGTCAGTCAGTACCCGGGTAAACTCCCGTCGTCAGTACACGGGTAAACACCCGTAGTCAGTACCCGGGAAAACACCCGTAGTCAATCGCTGGGGTAATCATCCGTACGTCTAATACCCGGGCAATTATCAGTCAGTCTATCGCCGGGAAGACTCAAGGATAACTCCAGTCGCGAAGAAAAATGTCAAGGAGCAAGGACGCTATCAACCTTTAAAAAAATAACAGGACTTACAAGGAACACACTTTGATGGATGACCATAGTTCCACGAAACTCTCAGGATGGACGGCAAGGAGTCTAATGCCTCCGACAACAAAGCAAATGTGATAAACACCGTTGAGGTTGTCGACCACAAGCAGGAAATAGAAGGGGTGCAACATACCCTGGAATTCATCGCTGCTTTACTGATCTTCCTGGCTCTATTAAAGATAGTGAAAATGTACAAGAGATCCCTACAGCGAAGGAGGGACCATCACCATACCCCGAACAGGATTGCATCCGGTTTCCCACAAAGTGCGTAAATAAAAATAGTAACGGCAAAACAATTAAATAAAAGAACAAGTGAACCGGTGCATGGTCGTTAATGTGACCATTAGCGAAAAAAAGCAACAGCGCAGACTTTCCTAACAAGTGCTCACTCCAAGTAACCTGAGAGCCGAATAACAGCCAAAGCGTGCCACAAAGAAAGCCAAGTAATTTATACATTTATATACGAGTATATGCATACTCCACTTAATGTATTTTTTATTTTGTGTTTGTGTATATCTTATTATTGTACGGTTACAATTAATTGGTGCACGAAGGTATAGGTAAGTTATGGCAGTCCGAAGGACTACCTTAACGAGAACTGCATTTCCAAATAAAAGAAGATGAATTAATTTAAATATTTATTCAAAGTTTAGGTTGATAGAATATTCAAGAACTCTTCGTAGTCGGATCGCAGCCAGAATTGGACTAAATTCCCGCGACGAATCCGCCGGCTTATCTACCCGGCTTGAGTAGCTGCGTCAGCATTCCAGCCGCAGCGGACGTTGCGACAACAGCATCGGCCAATGTTTAGCCGGCGCAACATTGTCGGAAACGGACGCTGTGGTTTTTGGTTTCCAACGCGGGTCGCGCATTCCGCGGCGTCAGCGGCGTCAGCGTTTTGGTCGCAACGGATATTGCGACACTTGCGCTAGTCGATATTTGACCAGCGCAGCGTTGTTGTGGGCCGAACGAGTTATTGAGGGGGACGGGCCTGTGTTAACTCCTCCCTACCACAAGATCTGCGTCCCGCAGATCACTTGGGCTCGCGTTTGACGCTGGTGACCTGTGATTCCAATTCCGAAGCCAAGTCGCCCGTATTCGGGATGCCTTTCGTTGGCGTGATCTTCCTCCACATGAGATAACTGCTTACAAGGATGATCATTACCAATATGATTTCCAGAGAACAGAAGTATATCAGTTTGCTTGATGTTGCGGATAGCCTTTTGATGTTTTCCAGGCTAAAGTCGTGAACGTATTCTAAGGAAAGTTCGTACCTCGTTGCAGTTATTTTCGAGAGTACTGCCGGAATTGCCATCAGATGTGTTGTAGTGTGGCTGCTGTAATTCCTGCCCTTGACAGCGATGGTTTCGTTGGGGTATTGTATTATGTAAGATCCCTTCAAGTTGTACTCCCTTGTGGCCGCTTATTGAACCATTAAAGTTTGTTAAGAAGATCGTGCCGTCGTCGACTGGCATGATGGTTTCTGCGTTGCTCCTCAGGTAGCTACAAGTAGCGTGTCCTCCCTTAAGCAGTCTGGGAATGCAAGTGTCCTCCTTTAGTTTGTGCAGGTCTTTTTCCTGGCATACCGTTGTATTGCCTATGGAGAGGCATTTGCCGAGGACAATGTAGGTTTCTTCGGCGGTCGTTGCCAATTTGTTGGCTTCCAATATTACCTGTTTTCCGTCAATCACCGTTGGGTACAAGTATATCATACGATATTTCTGCTCCGTTACCTTGGGCATGGCCACAATGTAAAGTAGGGCCGTCCCATTAGTTAGTATCGTAGGCCGAGAGAACTCTATTGCTTCCACTGCGTTCTGATAAGGAAGGTCTCTTACTTCCGAGAGTATCATAGCCATTTCCTCGTGGTCCAACGGGTTTGTGTTGACCACGCCAGTTTTAGTTAATTGACAAGCTCGCGTGGTCTCCGCTACTTGTGTGGCTAAGATCATAGCCTTGTGAAGTATAGCGGTGAAGAGATGAAAATTCCCATCTATGGCGTTGACCTTCCCAATAACGCCGTTTAGCTGCTGGAGCGACTGCTGTGTTGCGTCGAATAGCCTAGTGTTGATCCGTATTTGCTGATCGTTGTTCCTGGCTATATTATCCTTAGAGTTCAAAATAGCATCCCAGTCTGCTGCATCTGGCGAGCCTGCTATCCATTTCCAGGCGGAATTGATGGCCCGACGGTTCCGATGCGATGAGCCGGTCAGCCGGTTATTCGTTGGTCGTTGATCATAGCCGCTTCTCCTTGAGTGGCCTCACGATTCGTCGCATCCTTTCCAAATCGATGAAATGCACCAACTTGAAGACTCTGGTTACTCTCCATACGTTGCCTCTTTGTAGCGGGACGACAGGTGAATCGTACTTGATTATGTGGATTTCTCCCGCCATGTGGATGAAGAGCAAACATGGTTTTCAGTTTATTAAGATATTGTGGTATGATACAAAAAAATTTTTTGACGTTTAGTTTCAGATTTTACGTTAACCTCCCGTCGCAGGGTGAATAAATGGTGTATTTTGAATTAAAATTTTAGCTTAACAGTTTGTGCGTGGACTTTACAGTTAGAAGTGCAATTCTAGTATTCTTAATTTATAAGTGTATGATTAAAAGTGACACGCACTCTCTCTTTTTTTATTAATTCCTAAGATCTGATTTGTGAAAAATTTTACCGGATCTAGTCTTGACAGTTACTCTTCTATCTTCCTGTACTACCTCTGGCTTGTAGCGTTGTTTCTCTTTTGTTTTGATTTGCCTATTGGCTACGAAAATCTTGTCTCCCTGGTTGTAGGAAAGGGGTTTTGTTCTAAGCTTATTTTTATAAAAATTAGTTGACTCCTGATTGAATGCGATGAGACCTTTAACATCTTTCAAGGTTTGTTGTTTGAAATCAACCAACCCTTGGTAATTTACACGAGATGTTCTGTTGAAAAAAATGTCAACTGGTTTCCTATTAGTGACTGAGTGAACAGAGTTGTTGTATCTGTCCACTGTCCACTCTTGATAACCTTGATAACCCTGCCAATTCCTA
This sequence comes from Drosophila yakuba, assembly GCF_016746365.2. Taxonomy (NCBI): domain Eukaryota; kingdom Metazoa; phylum Arthropoda; class Insecta; order Diptera; family Drosophilidae; genus Drosophila; species Drosophila yakuba. Next base: position 863,878 of record NW_025048816.1, on the reverse strand, counting down.
CCTAAGCTGTCATTTTGGGCAGCGATCACTTCGTGTAGTATTCAATGCCTCCAGCCCTTCATCGAATGGTACCAGTTTAAATGATATCCTTCATGCTGGCCCTGTATTACAGTACGACTTGACCATTCAAATTCTGAAGTGGCGCTATTTCCGATACGTGTTTAGCGCCGATATCGAAAAAATGTATCGGCAGATCTGGGTAGATCCGAAGCACACTCCATTCCAACGAATACTTTTCCGAAATACTAGAGGGGAAATCAGAGATTTCGAATTTAAAACGGTAACCTTTGGAGTCAATTGCGCGCCTTTCCTGGCCATTCGAGTACTGCAGCAGCTAGCAGCTGACGTTGAACTCAACCATCCAAAAGCTAGCAATATCATTCGAAATTTCATGTATGTGGATGATGTTCTAGCCGGAGCGGACTCCACGGAAGAAGCTCAGCTCATGGTGCAAGAGCTCCGAGACGCTCTGAATTCCGCCGGATTTTCATTAAGGAAATGGACCTCCAACCAAAAGGAAGTTTTAGCGGCCATTCAGAGCGACCATCTATTAAACCCAGATATTTTCGAGATCGATGCAGAAAACACTGCCAAAACCCTCGTTACTCGCTGAAAGGCAACATCCGACGAATTCTTCTATGTTCCGCCAGAGTTGGCTAATGAAACGTCCTTCACAAAACGCCAAGTCCTGTCCCAAATTGCCAAGTTGTTCGAACCTGCAGGCTGGTTAGCGCCGTTTATCGTTCGAGCTAAAATTTTCATGCAGAAGATTTGGCTACAGGAGCTTGGGTGGGAAGAAAACATTCCAAATGAGCCTTTTCATCGATGGCTTAATTTTCTCCAAAGTTATTCGTTTTTAGAGCATCCCACCCTGGCTCTCATTTCATACAGATTTCAAGGTCCAGCATCATGGCTTTTGCGATGCATCGCAAAAGGCTTATGGGGCGGCAATATATGTCTGCGTAGAAGTGGGCAGCACCATTATGGTGAAACTCCTGACCGCGAAGACCCGGGTAGCACCAGTCAAAACGGTTTCGCTCCCAAGACTGGAGCTGTGCGGAGCGTTATTGCTTTCCGAAATGGTTGCAGCCATCATTCCACAGATGCCTACGATCAATTCCGAACTTTACTGCTGGACGGACTCCACAATAGTGCTTGCATGGTTAAGCAAACCAGCGTGCCAGTGGACCACATTTGTAGCCAATAGGGTGACGAATATCGCATAGTCCAGCAGACCTGGCAAGTAGGGGAGTTTCCCTCCAAGATCTAGCCGATAGCCAGTTATGGTGGCACGGACCGACTTGGTTGCAAGATCCACGTAACCAATGACCAGCTCAGGTCGACAACGCTCCGGTGACCGATCTGGAGAAGCGTTCTCTGAAAGTCCATCTCGCAAAAGCTCCTTCTGAAGGGTGGTTGGAACGTTTTTCCAAACTTGAGAAAGCACTACGGGTCCTCGCTTATGTTCATCGCTTCATACAGCGGTGCAGGAAGCAGACATATCCATCGAGCCGAGCGGTTCCTAATTTCGAACACTCAGCGCAGAAAATTTCCTGTGGAATATCACTGCCTAAGTGAAAAGCGTCCAGTGCCAAGTTCCAGTTCCATCCTAAGCATGAACCCTTTTCTAGATACGCAAGGACTGATCAGGGCGTGCGGCCGTGTGGCGGCTTCCGAAAGCCTTCAATACAATGAACGGCATCCAGTGATTCTTCCGTATAACTGCCTGCTTTCTCGCCTCTTTGCGAATTTCACACATCGCATAACTCTCCATGGTGTAACCAGTTAATGGTGCGCCTCATCCGGTCGAAATACTGCATTCCGAGAATTAAGAACCTGATGAAAGCAGTAGTAAATTCGTGCCAAGTATGTGTGATCCACAAAAAGCGGTTGCAAAGCCAACTGATGGGGGTCCTGCCCAAAGAAAGAGCATCGTTCTCTTGACCATTCACGTATACTGGCATGGATTACGCCGGTCCGTTCGATATAAAGAACTATACGGCAAGAGCATGTCTTGTCACAAAAGGGTATGTTTCTCCACCAAGGCCATCCATTTAGAGCCTACATCTGACTTAACGACCGAAAAGTTTTTTGCCGCTTTCGCTCGTTTTGTATTCAGAAGAGGGTGTCCACGTCAAGTCCAGTCAGACAATGGCAAAACCTTTGTTGGCGCTGCCACCCTGCTTTCCCGCGATTTCCTTCAAGCCGTAAAAGAATGCCTATAGTCATCAATAGATGCAATGGCAATTTATTCCTCCTGGGGCACCCCATATGGGAGGCCTTTGGGAAGCAGGCGTAAAAAGTTTTAAGACGCTATTTTACAAATCACTGCCACACGAAAATACACGTTCAAAGAGCTCTCCACGCTCTTGGCAAAAAAAGAAGCGTGCCTTACCTCCAGGCCGCTCTCTCTTCTGTCTGAGGATCCAACAGATTTGCTGGCTCTGACGCCAGGTCATTTCCTTGTCGGGGGACCCCTTATGTCCACGGTGGAACCCGAAGTAAAGGGAGAAACGAAATCCATTCTTAATCGGTGGCAGCAATTGTAGGCTCTTCATCAGCAGTTTCGTGTGCGATGGAAATATGAGTACCTCAAAGAACTCCACAAGCGCATTAAATGGCAGGCCCCGTCCAAAAATCTCCGCATCGATGACATGGTTGTCATAATGGACGACAAATTACCCTCTAATGAGTGGCGGCTCGGCAGAATTGAGTCTGTCTTCCCAGGAGCCGACGGAAACGTCCGTGTAGTAAATATCCGTACTGCACGTGGAGTTGGTAAACGTCCAGTGGCAAAAGTGGTGCTTTTGCCGACGGAGTCTGCCAAATCTCCACAATAAATAGGCGCGCCTCTCGTCCTTAGTTTTAGTTCACTATCACTAATCATCCATTCTTTTTCATTTCGTTTTCGATCTCCTTTCGCCATTCAACTACCCGCAGCATGGCCCCTCGTCAACAAAACGCACGCAGTGCTCGCGCCTTGGAGAGCAGACGTACCCAAAGTATTCAATGCCGCGGTATCCATCCTCTTCGGAAGTGCGCGAGGGTCCTAAAGCTCAGCGCTAAAAGCGTCTGCGAGCAGTCCTCATTAACAAATACTGCGCCAATTGCCTCGCTCACGAGCATTCCACAGGAGACTGCCGAAGCGGTGATCGTTGCAAGAAGTGTGACCGATCCCACCACACGCTTCTCCACATGCACGAGCAGGTTAGATCGTTGTCAAGGTCGCGAGCGCGCTCGCGTCTCCAACCGGTGCCAACCCGGCAAGCAGCTTCGGCCTCGTCCCAACGTTCCCGCCGGCAAAATCCGCCAACTCAGCGTAGGAGTTCACCGCCACGACGCCCGGAATCGACCACGCCAGGCCCATCGCGCTGCAACGCCACAGCGTGAACATCCTTCCAAAGCGAAAATGTAATAGTTATGGAATGCACACAATACTTCCCTATGATAAAAAACCTGTGGGGATACTTGGCAAAGAAGGTATACGAGGGTGGTAAACAATATGCCACTAAAGAGGAATTGATCACTGGAATAAAACTCGCTTGGTCTAGATTTCTTGGGATTACCTACAAAAAATATATAATGCACTTCCCAGACGAATGTGTGAAGTTCTCAAATCGAAAAGAATCGAACAAACTTAAATTATCGTACGGGGTATACTAATGACCCTATTTTATGGATCTATAAAAAGCAAACTGCATCCCATATAAAATTTTAATTTATAGAATGTTTCAACTTATGAGTGAAAAAAATCCCAAAACTCCAGCTTAAAAAGTTTTCTCAATATGTATATCTCATCAAAGATGTTTGCTCAAGGGGCACTAACATACATATATTTTGTGAAAAAAATGAATTTGGGTATGTTAAACATAGTATTACGCAACAAATAATCCGAGCAGAATAATGTAACTACATGGCTAAATATCGCATTTTAATCAATATTTATAGGGTAAGCTTGAACATATAATGTTTAAAGGTCATCCTTTGGAATACCCAACTCTGTGTTTTTCCATTTCTTTGAGTTGGGATAATCGAATTCCCCCTGTAAATAATGTTTTAAATAGAAAGGTTTACTTATATGACTTCACACTCTTACCGTTATATGGTCAGGTTCATGCCATAAGTGCCAGATTACCCACCACCACATAGCTCCACCAACAGTTACAGAACCAATTTTAGTTGCCTTTGAGTGGGGAGGGGGGCCATTACGGTAAGATACACTGAAAAACTTATGTAAGTTGAAAATGGTATATAATTGAATAGGTTTCTCCAAACATACACATGACTTTTTCTTTGAATTATGTTACGAGCTAATATCGTACGGTGAAAATAACCGATTGATGAACCCAATTTAAGAGCAAAGCTCATTGTCCGCTCGGAATTCGTTTTCAAAAAGCAAAAACTAACTAGTTCCTTTTTTACTATACTTGATATTTATTGGCATGTAATTTATTTTTAGGTTCACAAATATGAATAGTGCGATATACCGATAAACGATATACCCTCTCCACATTTTTAGCATCAATGAATAATAACAGGTTCCCAATAGGACAAACATACACATGACTTTTTCTTTGAATTATGTTACGAGCTAATATCGTACGGTGAAAATAACCGATTGATGAACCCAATTTAAGAGCAAAGCTCATTGTCCGCTCGGAATTCGTTTTCAAAAAGCAAAAACTAACTAGTTCCTTTTTTACTATACTTGATATTTATTGGCATGTAATTTATTTTTAGGCTCACAAATATGAATAGTGCGATATACCGATAAACGATATACCCTCTCCACATTTTTAGCATCAATGAATAATAACAGGTTCCCAATAGGACAAGTTTGTTTTTGACATTTAAGGGTGTTTCAGAATTTGGTTTTCGACAATAACGACAACGACTTAGAATTTAACACCGTGGTTTTTATATTATGATTTTTAACATGTGCCTTTTTTTATGGGTAATATAATGGGAAATTTATAAAAGAAGGCAAACAGAGTATTACTTTTTCCAATAGTTTTTATTTTAAATCTACCGTATTTAAAGATTGTGTTGTCAACTTTTTGATCAAAACGGAACAAAACTTACGGCACTTTCATCACGTTGTAAAACAGGGTTTGAGATAAAAAATTCGAAAATTTAATGCCTTTATCGTAAGCCATATTACACTATTGAATGACAATATTTGTAAGCGTTATAGTGGTCGTGGCAAAATGTTCTTTGGCAAACCGATAAAAATTTACAAAACTACTACAAAAATAAAATAACATCAAAACGTTTTTCAAAAGTGTGGGCGTGGCACCTTTTGGCAGTTTGATCCTTCTGCCTGTTATATTCTTTTCAACGAATCTCGTATACCTTTTAACTATACAAGTATCGGGTATAAATAGTTATTGACAAAAACAAAATTGTCTCCTAAGTTTATCGTACGGTGAAAATAACCGATTGATGAACCCAATTTAGGAGCAAAGCTCATTGTCCGCTCGGTTAACATAATTTGTTACATAAAACAATTTTCATTTTCTTACATTTTTACATGTATAAGCGGTTTGTCGCTAAAGTCCTTCCATATAACTTTGTATGGGGACCAACCAAGCAATCGAGTTTCCGTCGCAATAACCGGACTGACGCTATAAGCGTTATAACTGGATTCTACTGTATATGCTATAATTTTCATGTAAACTAACAGAAAATTATTAAAAAAAATTTATTTTCGCGTTGGTTTAATCCGAGATATTTTTTCGAAATTTGTCAGGGTAATAGCAGTGGGAAATTCAAATTCGTGTACAACTTCGAGTTTAGCTGCAATCGCTCAACGGTCTCAAAAGGTTCGACAAAATTGCCCGTAACGCGAACGGCAAAACAAATCCACAATTTAATATTTATTGATTTTACCTTTATTAATTACCGTTATATTACAAGCACACACATCACTAAATCCGACGGTTTAACAGAAACTTCAAAACTTTTTCATCCTTTCTCTGTGTAAATCTGGCAATTAATTTCTTTACAAATATTTTGACTTATGCTATGGAGAATATTAAATTTTCCAGACTTTTGTGTGCATTTCTTAAACAGGCATGCTCCGGTAATCGTAAGATTTTTTCGATTTCGATTTGCTCTGGTTTTCGAAAAAGTTTTGCTATCAGAATGTTTCGATTCTCATCGCTTCTTGCTGAACATCGCTTCTAAAGAACACTTTTGGCCCTCTTTTCTATCTGCCTGATTTGTTCCACGAACGACGTACTTATCAACGTACTTGCTTTGGCGACGTACTTATCGACCCATTACCAAATCGTAAATTGTTGTTGCCGACAGCAACTTTTTGTTTGTCAAATCTGAGGTGGGGTCAGAAATATATTTTTTATAAAATAACTAAGTGGCACAATGATTTTGTGGGGATGTGGAATTAACATCAATAGACCACTGAGTTAAATATTTTGTTCCCTTAGTAAATAAGATCTGATTTGATATAAAAAAAGGCATTTGCTTTTCATTTCGGCCAGACAAAAGTGCCCCTTTTACAAATCGAAAAATTCTTACGATTTCGAAAACCGGAGCACCAATTTTACGATTTCAAATCGAAATCGTAAAAATCTAATTCGATTACCGGAGCATGCCTGAATGTTTTATTTTTCCGCAGGTTTTCCTCAAAAACTAGTTTGTTTTTCTATATTTTTTTCACAGAAATTTTTCAGATTTTTCTTAACTTTTTTGTAGTCAAAGACATTTCCACATTTCTCCAGAATTTCGGTAAATTTATTTTACTGATTTTTCCTCAAAATTTGGCTGCCGTTTTGGTTCTCAATTATTTAAAGTAAGGCGTCCCAGTGAGTTCGATAAATTCGTTCAAGCATTCATCTCCATATGGAGAAGGCTTATGTGCAGAATAAGAAAGTTTATGACCTTCGCAGCGGACGACGACAGAACTTTTTGATAAGCAAACTGGGAGATCATTTCAACGCCAAATTAGCACCCATAGGTGATAAGGCAAGAGTAAAAAAACGAATGGGGAATTCATTGTACTTATTGGAGGACCTAAACGGAAGAGAGCTTGGCACCTTTCACGCCAAGGACATTTTGGAATGCAGAGGCTAACCACCCTTTTTCCAGTTTTAAACTCGAGTCGATAGACTGCCAGTTTCAGTTTTACTTTGGCTGTTATAAATAATTACCATTTCCTAACGCGAGATCACCCGTAATGCAGCTCTGCTGCTGTTAGAAGCTTACCGCCCATATGGTCGGCGTATTTTCGGTCTCTTGTTATACTGATCTGAAAGAAGAAATGCTTAAAAAGTAGTGCTTGCAAAATTAAACAAGACCGCATTTTTATCAAAATCACGTGCAAATCGTGAACACGCCATACCTGGAGCTCCGATTCACGCAGAATCTTCTGATACCTATTTTCAACTGAATTGGGTATGTGGATTCTGTGCAGTTTTGGACATCAGCCCCTGAAGGGTTTATAAGAATTAATTGACGAACCGAGACGACATAAAAACAACAGGCGAAACTAGGAACCACCCTGGCCGCATTCCGCGTGCGGATCGCGTTACCGACTCCGCATTCCAGGTGCGGATCATCATTACAGACTCCGCATTCCACGTGCGGATCATCATTACGGACTCCGCATTCCACGTGCGGATCATCATTACACGTGGATACCACGTGTAAATCTTTTCCCTTCCATTTTAAAAATACACCTTGTTGGACTTCAAGTCTGTAGAGAGCATTTGTTCATAATCTCAAAATTAATGTATAAAACGACATCAAATCCGACGTCGGCAAGCCGCAATTAATAAACAGTTATGTATGTGTTTCCTCCAGAAACTCGCGTCCGACAAAGATAAACGTAAATTCGAATGTTGGCATGAAAAAAATGAATATGGATAGAGATAAGTGTCTTTATTGAAATAATTTCGTAAAACGTATGTAACAGGCAAATGAAAGCGTTTCCGACCATATAAAGTATATATATATTCTTGATCAGGAGTCGATCTGAGTCGATCTGGCCATACCCGTCTGTCCGTCCGTCTGTCTGTTCGTATGAGGACGTCAAGATCTCCTGTAAATATCTCTCGATTTACCAAAAAACTTTTTGCCACGCCCACTCTAACGCCCACAAATTCTCACTTCCACTAGCTAAGTAACGGGTATCAGATGGTCGGGGAACTCGACTATAGTGGTCCCTCTTGTGTTACGTCGGTGTTTTCGTGCCTATGTCCTGGGAAATGACTCAGGCCGAGGCTTTAGACATCAAGATGCCGGCGTAAGCTCGTTGATTTTGGGTCGTGGTATCTTTGTAAGCCCCTCACCTGACCAACATAACGAGAATAAATATTAGTAGTGCCTGAAAATGTTCGTACCGTTCGTCAGTCAGCAGTCTTCACTGCCTCGTAAAACGATCGGGAAATGTGTCGGCCATATTCCCTCCCCTTCATGCATCCGCATGCCTGATGTATCGTCGCGGGCCGCGCAATGCGATCTCCTTTTGTCAAGGTTGTCCGTCAAACGTTATGTCATCGTTTTTGACCAACTCCACTTCTCGCGTCAGCACCCCTTCTGGAAATGTTTACCTACTCATTTTTTTGTAGTTACAATAGCATAATCTTATTGGGTAATAAGTTGTTGGCTAGTGCCATGTAATACAAAGAATAGAATTTAAAAGCTAGCATACAAAAATTATGATAAGTTGGCTATAACTGTTTTTGGCGAGGAGTATCGAATTCATCACCAAGCAAAGGTGCGCACGTCAACAAAAATTGTTGGCTATTCACGACTACAAACGTCGCTCTGAGGGCTCTGGATTTTGCATAACAAAAACAGGGCGGATACTCGTCGCTAAAAAGTAATTTTTATTTATTTAAAGCTATATTGAATACAAAATATTTAACTTCTATTAATGAAATAAATTGCATGGAAGAGGCTAACAACAAGACATTTTTCTTTAAGCCTGACACAAATATACTTATATTTACTAATGGTGTAGACAGGGTTCCGTCAAACTAACCCCACTTTAATCCGGAGCGATGAGATCTCGACGCGTTGGATCCTGGATGGAGTTATACATACATATACCTTCGCATCTGGCCAATCACCAGATTGGTCGAAAAACTTACAACGATTACTGAAACTAATACGAGAAGTTTTAACATAAGTTTAAGTTCCAGAGAGAAATAAAAAGAAATTAAAAAAAAAATACCTTTGTGCACCAATTAATTGTAACCGAACAATAATAAGATATACACAAACACAAACATAAATATGAATGTGTTCGGTTTCTTTTCTTTTCTAGCACGCTTTGGCTGCTATTCGGCTCTCAGGTTACTTGGAGCGAGCACTTGCTGTTGTTTGTTTTTGCTGATGTTCACATTAACGGCCAAGCACCGGTTCACTTGTTCTTTTTATTGTTTTGCCGTTAATATTTTTTATTAAGCACTTCGTGGGACACCGGATGCAATCCTCTCCAGGGCATGGTGATGGTCCCTCCTCCGCTGTACGGATCTCTTGTACATTTTTACAGAGCCAGGAAGATCAGTATATCAGCGATGAATTCCAGGGTATGTTGTACTCCTTCTATTTCCTGTTTGTGGTCGCTGCTCGCGCTCTCCTTCTCTCCTCGCGCTCTCCTTCCCTCCTCTCGCTCTCCCTCCTTCCCGCAAGGTATTCACCACTCCGCGGTCCCGCGGTATTCCCAATGTTAGTTTTAAGTTAGTCTTAATTTGAAATTGAAGTCGATCCCGTGACTTTTCATTTCTGGAGGAACTGATCAGCAGCAGCCGCAACAGCAACAACAACGACGTCAGAAGCCAAATTATCTTGGACAACAACTCCGCCCACTCCTTTCCATGGTCCTTCGAGCCCGCGACATCCTCATCCTACCAGCGCTCCTTGCGGAAAAAAATCAAGATAAGTACGGCTTTATATCCTATTCCGTCTGTGGTCGCCATCGAATCCGAACTGAGAACAATTTTTATCTCTTGGCTCAAAATAAAACACAAATCTCGACATACAGAATAAAATAAAACCTGACTTGTTTCTTCCGTTATTACATTACATATATATGTTTAAAGTCCAAATAATACATACATACATACACACAGTCGAGACTTACATAGGCTTGCCAAGTGCAAGTTCTTTCGTCTCCTCTTTGTTCTTTATTGCCCTGACAAAAACCGGCGCATAGCGACGAGAGAATACCCTAGAATCGAAACATAAAATAAAATAAATAAGTCCGACGACAAAATTTAAAAAAACTGACCCGATTATTTAATAATTATTTAAGCCAAATAATAATTTTTTACAAGCTATTTCTGGCTCCTATTTTTGGGTTCTAAATTAAAATAATTATTTATCATTTCCACCCAAATTTATCAGCCTCCCAACTTGGCTTTTTGGCGTGTTTGTTGGTTTTTTTTGGTGTTTATGTTTCGCATCCGTTTGTCGCGATTTTTCGTTGTGGTCCTAAATCCGGTAGCTATTTTTATAAATTATTAGCTATCATCCGAACTCTATTCGTTAGCTATTTTTTAGCTATTTTTTTTCTATAAATTCAAATTTTAAGATTATTTCTATATATTAGCTAATTTTTTTTTCGGGATCTCAAGTCGGTAGCGATTTTTTATTAATTATTGGCTATTACCCAGACTCCATCTGGTAGCTATTTTTTTTCCATAAATTCAAATTTATAGCTATTTTCTATATATAAGCTATTTTTTTCGGGATCTCAAGTCGGTAGCGATTTTTTATAAATTATTGGCTATTATCCAGACTGCATCTGGTAGCTATTATTTAGCTATTTTTTCCATAAATTCCAATTTATAGCTATTTTCTATATAAGCTATTTTTTTTTCGGGATTTCCAATCGGTAGCGATTTTTTATAAATCATTGGCTATTATCCAGACCCCAGCTGGTAGCTTTTTTAGCTATTTTTCTAGAAATTGCAATTCATAGTTTTTTTATAAATTTGAGCTATTGTTTTTAGATCCCAATTGCAACTTTCTCCCCGAATTCCGACGGGATTCTTTGTCCATCCAGATTTGGGTGCTCTCTGTGTCTGGTTCTTTTTCGATTCCACATTTTTTGCGGCGGGCAGGCCTTCTTGACTTCCTTCTCCTAGGGCATAGCTGAGCATGCCCCTAGAGGGAGACAAGAAAAAGACACCCGCACCTGGAAAAGAACAAAAGTTCAACCCGCAATCTCCGCTATCCACTCGCGGTAAGCCAGCACCCAAGTCCGTTAGTCCCAGGGTCAAAACCGCGACTCCCACTCCGAAAGCAAAGGTTTTGCCATCGACCAGTTCGAAGAGAACTCCTAGGATTGTCATTTCCCGACCAGTGACGCGAGCGTCTAGTGAGTCTTCTCTATCGAGAAAATCCGAGAGTCCCTCCGCTGTCGGGACTGATTTCCTCCGCGTCACACGCTCTACCACAAAGAAAATGGCATCCTCTGAGCAGCCAACGCCCGCAACCGCAGCGTTGCATAAATTCATCGCCGTCAGCGATCGCTAAGATCAACACTCCTGATCAAGCCTGTCCGTCCCTACACACGTTACAAGTACGTCTGCAACAGGTGCGAGCCTTATGGGACAAAGTGGAAAGAGAGTACGAAACATGCTCTGACCTAATGGCCCAAGAAGGATTCCTCGACACAGTGTCTATTCTCCAGGCCAAATATGACTACTGCTACTCAGTATACGAGTCATTTGCAGCACAAATTGGTGAAACAATCGACAGAGCAACGCCTCAAGTCGCGCAAGCACCCTCTCAGCCGCTAATTTCGTCCGGCTGCCGCTTACCTCCGTGCGACACGGAAGTCTTCGATGGCGACTACCTCCGATGGCCCACTTTCCGGGACCTATTCACGGCAATTTACGTAAACAACCCCAGGCTGGCTCCGGTCGAGAAGCTCTTCCATCTCCACACTTTTGAACTCTGTTGTTTTTTACTGGTTTCCTTATAAGAATTACAGATTAACATTTTTTAAAAGTGTAGGTGTAAAGTTTGTGAGCGCCGTTTATCTACTCGTGTTGTCACACCTACTATAACGCCCACACACAGCCAAAAACTGTCACGCCCACATTTTTGAAACATGTTTTGTCTTTTTTTTCGTTTTATTGTTTGTCTTGACAATTTTTATCGCTATTTGAAAAACACTTTAGCCACACCGCTTCACGCATACACCTTTAAACAATTTTAAAATTTTTTTTGCATTTACATTTTTATACCCGTTACTCGTATAGTAAAAGGGTATACTAGATTCGTTGAGAAGTATGTAACAGGCACAAGAAAGCGTTTTCGACCATAGAAAGTATATATATTCTTAATAAGAATCGGTCGAGAAGCTCTTCCATCTCCTAACGAAAACAAGTAGCGAAGCAAAAGCCATCGTGGCGAAATCTCCTCTCACGAATGATGGTTTTGCTTCAGCGTGGGAGGCGCTTCGAGATCGGTTCCAAAACAAGCGACTTTTAGTCAACAGCCAGCTCAAGCTCCTTTTTAACTTGAGTTCAATTTCGCAAGAATCTGGTCATGCTCTAAAAGAGCTACAATCCACGATTCAGGGGTGTTTAACAGCACTAGCGCATTCCCAGGTATCCACAGAAAACTGGGATTGTCTCTTGGTTTTCCTTTGCGCGAGCAAACTGCCCAAGCAGACCCTGTCCTTATGGGAACAGTCGCTAACTGCCAAATCCGAGATCCCAGCTTGGGAAGAAATGAATGCCTTCCTCAGCGAAAGGTATCGGATATTGGAAGCCATCGAAGATATGAAACCGACTCAGGCAGTTCCAAAAAGGCTTCAATCCTTCGAGACAAAGGTCAGCACCAAACAGAAAGGGAGTGACTTATGTTCTAAGGAGAACCATCCGGTCAGATTGTGCCCGCGTTTTCTTCAAATGTCTGTTGACTCGCGCTCCGGATATATAAAAAAGAAGCAGCTATGTCTGAATTGTTTTGCCAGAGGTCACCAGCTACGTGACTGCACAAGTACACACAGCTGCTTTACATGTAAGGGCAGGCACCATACGCTGCTGCATCGCAGCCCTCCAAATTCCGAAAATGCGAGTTCCTCAACCTCGCCCCCTACACAGCAACCTCCGAGACCCTCCAGCAGAAATGCATCGGCAAGCACCTCAGCGGTGCAAACTTTTTTCGCGTCCGGCACTTCAGCCGTCCTACTGAGCACAGCGATCATTGACGTGTGCCATTTGGGGACGAACTACCGAGCCCGAGCCTTAATCGACTTGGGATCCGAGGCGACGTTCATTTCAGAACGCCTGTTCAACCTCATCAAGTTGCCATTCCGCAACACCCAGACCCAAGTCTCCGGGTTAAATCATTCGGTCTCCGCGAAATCCTCGAAGCTGTGTCACTTCGGGATTCGCTCTCCTACTAAGCCAGGTCTACAGTTAGACACTGAAGCGTACGTCCTTCCGGAGCTCTCAGGCAAACTGCCCTCCTATCCGATCCCTCGGAATTCTTTGAAGAACCTGCCCGCACTCCGCTGGGCAGATCCTACCTTTTTTGAGAGCTCTCAAATTGATGTACTGATCGGGGCCGACATTCTACCATCCATAATGATGGATGGCACCCAACAAAATATTTGCGGCTCGCTCCTGGGCCAAGAAACTATTTTCGGGTGGGTGCTAACGGGGCCGATTTCCAAGGGTAAGCCGAAACGGGTCGCATCCTTCACGACCCAGGTGCACCAAATAGGCGACCCTGATTCGCTCGACACGCTTCTCAGCAAGTTCTGGGAGGTGGAGGATCTACCAGTAAAGATGGTAAAAGAGTCGGACTCCTATTGTGAAAGGAACTTCCTCCAAACAACAACAAAAGACGCAAGCGGGAGGTACGTGGTGACGCTCCCGTTCCGGGACCCCGAGAATACCGGATCCGATTTAGGATATTCAAGATCCATTGCGTTAGCTCAGTTTCTTAGAAACGAAAATCGTTTAAAAAAAGACTTTCCCTTAAAAGAGCAATATGACAGCGTGATCCAGGAGTACCTGGATCTGGTTCATATGAAAGATGTTCCGCCGACTCACAATTCTCCCTCGTATCATCTTCCTCATCACGCGGTAGTTAAGCCCGAAAGCACCACTACAAAGCTTCGCGTTGTATTCAACGCTTCAAGTCCGTCGGCAAATGGGACCATCTTAAATGATATCCTTCATGCTGGTCCAGTCTTATAATCCGATCTAACGATCCAGGTCCTGAAATGGCGTTATTTTCAATACGTCTTCAGTGCAGACATTACGAAAATGTATCGTCAGATCTGGGTCGATTCAAAACATACCCCGTTTCAAAGAATTCTGTTCCGAAACAAGGAAGGAGATATCCGAGACTTTGAACTAAAAACAGTTACCTTCGGGGTCAACTGCGCCCCCTTCCTCGCCATTCGAGTCTTGCAAACAGCTGGCAGAGGATATCCAAGCGCCATTTCCAAATGCCAGCCGCATCATCCAGCAGCACATGTACGTCGACGACGTTCTGGCAGGGGCGAATTCCGTAAACGAAGCCCAAAGTTCGATTCGAGAGTTGCAAGCAGCCCTAAGTGCCTCCGGGTTTCCGCTAAGAAAGTGGACCTCGAACAACAAAAGCGTCCTTAAAGACGTCCCGGCCGAACACCTCCTTCATAGCGAGTTCCTCGACATCGATGCCGAAAGCACGGCCAAGACGCTCGGTATTCGGTGGAGGGCAAAGTCCGACGAATTCTATTTCGTTCCCCCCGAAATAGTTGTGGAACCCTCCTATACAAAGCGAGAAGTTTTGTCCCAAATCTCTAGGTTGTTCGATCCTGCCGGGTGGCTCGCGCCGTTCATAATCCGTTCAAAAATGTTCATGCAGGAGATTTGGATGCAGAACTTAGGCTGGGACGATAAGCTTCCCACTGAAATGAGCCAGCGGTGGCAATCGTTTTTAGACAAGTATTCCGACCTCAACCAGATCCGCGTTCCGAGATGGATCTGGTACCAGCCTGAGGTAATCATAGAGCACCACTGTTTATGTGACGCGTCTCAGAGAGCCTATGGAGCTATATACATCCGCGTCGAGATGGGGCAAAAGATCCTGACTCGCCTGCTTACAGCCAAAACACAAGTGGCCCCGGTAAAAACCGTCTCCCTTCCTCGGCTAGAGCTCTGTGGTGTCATGCTGTTAACCGAAATGGTGACAGCAATCCTTCCGCACATGCCCTCCGCCAATTCAGATATCCGCTGCTGGACAGATTCCACAATCGTCTTAGCCTGGCTACGAAAGCCTGCGTGCAACTGGACCACATTTGTGGCCAACAGAGTTGCCAAGATCACGCAGGCGACGCCAGTCGACTGTTGGGCACACGTTCGCTCAGAACAAAACTCCGCCGATCTAGCCAGTCGAGGCGTATCCCTACATGAATTGGCAGAAAACCATCTCTGGTGGCACGGACCAGAGTGGCTGCAAGGGCCACGAGAGCTATGGCCAGCACAAAGCGACACTCTTCCAGTGACAGAGCTAGAGCAGCGCGCGGTCAAAGTGCATTTTGTCAAGGCCCCGTCCATCGACTTTCTCGAACGTTTCTCCAAATTGGACAAGGCCCTGCGAGTTCTGGTCTGTGTTCAACGCTTCCTTAAACGCTGCCGCAAAGGTTCGTTCTTGACCAATTCACGGCCTACAAGTGAAGAGATCCGGGAGGCAAAACGAACTCTGACCTCCATTGCGCAGCGCAGAGCGTATGGCCAAGAGCTTCAGGATCTGACCGAGAAAAGGCCTCTTCCAGCGTCAAGTCCTTTGGTGAATTTGTTCCCGTTCATTAACCAACACGGCCTTTTAAGGGCGTGCGGCAGTCTCACTGCCTCCAAAACCCTGCAATATGATGAACGTCATCCGAATATTCTCCCCTATGACTGTAGACTTTCACCAGATTACTCTTCATGGCGGTAGTCAATTGATCGTTCGCCTGATCCGATCGAAGTATTGGATTCCTAAAATCAAGAATCTGGTGAAGGCTGTGGTCAATCCGTGTAAGATTTGCACGATTTACAAGAAGAGACTCCAAACACAGCTAATGGGTGATTTCCCGACAAATAGAGTCTCCTTCTCGAGGGCGTTCACCTACACGGGTGTCGACTATGCCGGCCCTTTCGAAATAAAAAATTATACAGGGAGAGCGTGTCTCATAACGAAGGGATATGTTTGTGTGTTTGTGTGCTTTTCCACGAAGGCTATCCATTTGGAACCCACTTCCGATCTAACAACCGAGAAATTTCTAGCGGCCTTTGCTCGTTTCGTAGCAAGGCGCGGTTGTCCTCAGCGGGTCCATTCGGATAATGGTAAGACCTTTGTGGGGGCGGCAACTTTGATTTCCAGGGACTTTCTCCAAGCTACCAAAGAGTCCGTGACTGATGCATATAGCCATCAGGGACTCGTATGGCGGTTCATCCCACCAGGGGCTCCACATATGGGGGGTTTGTGGGAAGCAGGGGTGAAAAGCTTCAAAACCCTGTTCCTTAAATCGACGTCAGCCCGCAAATACACATTTGAGGAGCTGGCGACGCTTCTCGCTAAGATTGAGGCTTGCCTCAACTCTAGACCCCTCTCCCCTATGTCCGAAGATCCCTCAGATTTGCTGGCCCTCACACCAGGCCATTTCCTTATTGGAGGGCCGTTCCTTTCCACGGCGGAACCCGAGATAAAGGGCGAAGCCAAGTCGATAATAAATCGATGGCAACACCTCAAGGCACAACATCAGCAGTTTAGTGCACGGTGGAAAGAGGAGTATCTTAAAGAACTCCATAAACGACACAAATGGCAATTTCCGACCAGGAACCTCCAAGCCGACGATATGGTGGTTGTCAAGGAGGACAATCTACCACCGAACGAATGGCGGCTCGGCAGAATCGTTTCTGCCTTTCCAGGAGCCGACGACCGCATTCGAGTCGTTGAGATCCGTACGTCTCGCGGCACCATAAAACGCCCTGTCCACAAGGTTATTCTTCTACCGATGGAGGACAAAGAGTCCTCCGTTCCTAGGGATTAGGGCACTTCCCCCATTCCGGGGCCCAAATAGTAGTCGGCTCATACTAAGCCGGAAGGGCGCAAACAGTTGAGCGGCAGTGTAAGCGACCAATGCTTGTACTCAAAGCTCCTCCACGGTTCGCAAGCACCGCTGCTCGCGCTCTCCTTCTCTCCTCGCGCTCTCCTTCTCTCCTCTCGCTCTCCCTCCTTCCCGCAAGGTATTCACCACTCCGCGGTCCCGCGGTATTCCCAATGTTAGTTTTACGTTAGTCTTAATTTACAAGTGTTGTAATAAAGTGCGAAATTGAAGTCGATCCCGTGACTTTTCATTTCTGGAGGAACTGATCAGCAGCAGCCGCAACAGCAACAACAACGACGTCAGAAGCCAAATTATCTTGGACAACAACTCCGCCCACTCTAGTTCACCGCCCATCCTGAGAGTTTCGTCGAACTATGGTCTTCCTTCAAAGTGTGTTCCTTGTTATTTCTGTTATTTCTTTTAAAGGATGCTAGTGTCCTTGCTTCTTGACGTTTTTCTTCGAGACGAGTTATCCCTTAGTCTTCCCCTCGATGGACAGAAGAATAATTGCCCGGATGACTACCTCTGGGTATTGACTACGGATGTTTTCCCGGGTACCGACGGACTACCGGTGTTTACCCGGGTACTGACTGCGGGTGTTTACCCGGGTACTGACTGCCGGTGTTTCCCCGGGTACTGACTGACTTTTCATCGGTGAGCCGTGGTCTTTCTATACCGGCATAGAGCTTTTTTCTGATCTATTGGTCTTCAATGCCATGAGTCCCCATCTAGGAATCAATACCCTTAAAATAGGGGAAAGTGAGAAATATGATTCCTAGGTGGGGACTCATGGCGTTGAAGACCAATAGATCAGAAAGTGTTGATTTTCTTTACTTTCTGCAATCTTTTGCAGCCGCTGACCGGGTCATCGGAGACTCGTTTATTGTCGACTTGCTTTTTCTTTGTCGCAATCCAACTGAGTCAACGGGGTGATGGTTCCCCTTCCACTGCTTTTAGATTCTGGTTTTGAATCTTCAAAGTCTTATGATCTCACGAAAAGGGTGTACGCAACAATTAGTTTGAACAATTAATATTAAAAAAATGAATACTCCACCCGTATTCTTAAGTTACTAGGATATATTCAATTGAACACGAAAAGCAGAAGAGGAGTAAGCTACAACTCTTGCGGCAAGTCCAGTTACAGTCAGTAGTATATGCTTTAGCAGGTGCGCTGGTTGAGCCCACCGACGAAAGTAAAGAAAACATCTACAAAATCCTTATCGATTATCTACCATATAAACACTTCTTCCCGAAGCAGAACTCAAAGTTTGAGAGACATCTTTTTTCAGGCCTGACGCGTAGGTTGGTGACATTTGCCTTAAAGATAAAATCATAGATGTGTGGGCACCTCTATACCTCAAGAATAGATTCCTGGGAAAGGAAAAATTCACTAGAAGAAGTGATCGAAGCGTGTCTGGTTGACGAACAGATCAATAAAGAATCAAAAGCAATGACATCAAGACCAGCAGCAGAATCCATCTGTAAAATGGCAAATCGCGGTTTTAAGCGGAGTGGGGCATGCCTAAGGTGCGGAATGTTTGGTCATTCATCTAATGACCCATCATGTCCGGCAAGAAATGTCATCTGCAATAAATGCTTGAAGCCTGGACACTTCACCAGGAAATCCCAAACTAACCTGAACCTAAAAAGGCCTAGTACGTATATACGCCGTGTGAAGAAGGAGGCCACCAACTCAAAAATAGGAAAGAACGATTAATACGGCTTTAAGGTTTCAAGAGAAGATGAAGAGGAGTTCATACAATTCCGAGTGGGGGGTCGTGAAATTCGCCTAATCATCGACTCGGGCTACAACTTTAACCTAATTAGCCACGAGGACTGGTCTCAGCTGGTAAAGGGGAAAGCCACAGTCATTAACGTAAGAACCCACTCGGAAAAGCAATTCCGAGCATATGCCTCTAATAAATTACTTCGACTGCATTCTTGAGCATCTGCATTTTTGAGGCCCAAATTTTCGTTCCGAGAGAGGTACCGAACAGATTGTTTTTTTTTACGTTATTAAATATGGAAAACACACGGCCATCGAGTTAAAAGTCCTACGACTGGGAAGAAACATTAACCGGATGGAAGAAATGGAGCCCTTCCTAAAATGGAAAAACATCGAAGTAAAACTTTCCATCGATTATGACATACATCAAGTTTAGCAACCAGTGAGACGAATTCCGGCAGCTCTCGAAGACAAGGTCATAAAAAATCTCAGAGAAGCCCTATGTAGAGACATAATTAAACCTATGACAGACCCAAGAGCTCGGATATCTCCCATCGTCCTTGCGTTTAAGGAATACGGGGACATATGCGTCGACATGCGACTAGCAAACAAAGCAATCCTACGGGAAAACTATACATTGGCAACCTTCGACTGTAACAGGCTGTAACAGAGTAACTGTAACAGATTAAAGGTGGCTGCTGCGACCCTTCAGCTTGCCTGAATTTCCACCTCGTTAATTTGCCGCTGGCCTCCTTCATCTTGTGCAACCGGCAAAGCGGTTGTTGATTTGCTATATCAACCTTTTTAATGCCTCAGTATATTCCGGGTTTTTATATCTTTTCTTGCTTCCTTTTTTTTTGTTAAAGGTTTTGTGATCTGTGTAAAATGGAAACCTGCATAATTTTCCTGTTTTAATTTTGTTTTTCCATTGCTTTCACTTCTATGTCAATGTCTGTTTTCCACTTCGGGTGACACAAATTCTCATTTATTACACTGAATTCTGTTCCAGTGTCAATAATAAATAATAATGGCCTCTTTTTTCCTTGAACTTCTATATATGGGGTTCTTCTTGATCCTCTATCTGAAAATTTACACTTAATTGATTAATATCCATTGGCTCGAAACTACTCCTGCTTTGCTCAAATAGGCGAAATCTATTTGTTGAAACTCGAGCAGAATTAGAAGTTCATCTATTCATCCATTGATGTTGATATTATTTTATTTATTATTATTTACGCTAGACGTACCTTCAGTTCTTTGATTTTCTTGTTGTACGACATTGTTTTGTTGATCCCTATTTGCTTCATCAAAACAACTTTGTGTAACGACTGGTTCGTTTACATTTCTATTATCATTACTGAAATTGGTTCTGAAGTAGGGTTTGTTGTACCTATTATTTCTTCGAATTAGTCCGTATAATAACTTTGACGCCGAGCATCTTCAATGATTTTATAGGCATCCTCTACGGATTGTGGGTTTCTCGCGAATATTAACTGGCCAGGAACGCACCGGGACATACGGAATACGTGTCGAACTACGAAAGCTGTATAAAGTACACGCCTAACAAAGAAGGGGGAAGACGATACGAGGTATCGAAAACGAAAAAGCACAAAGTCAGTCATACACACAAACAGGCCTGTTGCTAGCACCGTTAACGGCTACCACACATAGTTGCAAACTTTATGGGAGGCAGGTTCCGTGACCGGTACAGGCCCCGCGGAATAACGGCACAAAGAGTGAAAAGGACGACGGGGGTGAGACGGTCACCCCGGAGGTGTCATCTGACGAGGACGAGGACGTTAATGTGGCGAGGTCCAGAATGGTCTACCACAGCGTGCGAGCGACGCTGGGGCACGGGCGGATACGCCTTGCCGTTGACGTTGCAACCAACACCACCGCCTCAGACGCAGCCACCGATACGACCGCCAACACCGCCGCCGACGCAGCAACCAACACCTCCGCCACCGCGCACGCCAACACAACCAACACCCCGATCGCCGCCGCCACAGGCTGGATAGTGGCCCCGGTGCGAGAGGCAGCCATCTTAGGAGGTCGACCAGGCACACGTCGCGCAGACTTTGTGCACGATCCGGATGGTGTCACTAACAGACGGTCACGTGAACGTGGTCAACGGAAGCGGAGGACACGCTAGAGGCCCGCGTGTGGGAGAAGGTGGCTGCGTTCGGCTGGAAGGCGGTCTACCGGGAATCGCGCCATCCGCGTTTCGCGTCCGGACCGTCGAGAACAGCCTGGAGGGGGGAACCCGGAGGAGGGTCCGTGGGTGTGCCCGCACTACGGGAGACGCCGCCACGGTCGAGATTGGCGCGGCAAATCTCGTGCCCCGAGGCACAGCAACCACCGCGTCGCTTAACGAGCAGCAGTAGAGGGAGCTGCCAAAGGTGGAGTAGCCGCGCATAGTAGCCGAGGAGGCCGAGAAGCAGGCGACGCGAGGACGGAAGGACCGCTGGGTCAAGCCCTTCGTCCACGACGGCCTGCGGTACCGCCTCAAGGTGCAGAAAGGCAGGGAGGTGAAGGTTGGCGCAAGTTGGCCTTGGCGCGCTCGGGTCCTGGGCCAGCCACCCCGGAGCATGCAGGGGCGTCCATTAAAAGGTGGTGCTGAAAGCCAAAAGAGGGGATAAAATTATTAAACTTACGCCAAAAACTGCAAAACTTAGATACAACCCCTGAAACCACATGTGTGAAAAATCGTGATGGGGGCGCTCCGATAGCTGCGGTCGATCGATTGTGAGATCAATAGGGAACTAAAATACTGGATAAACAATGATTTTCAACACGCGGTCACACTATTGGCAGCAATCGGCACAACATGGCAACACCGGCAATACCGATCTGAAAAGGGAGTGACAATATTGGCCGCCAATATCGATAACTCGATCGGGGTGAGTATCGGTGGAGTTGTCAGACACAAAAGGCGATGAGCTTCAAAGGAAGGCGGAAAGTTTAACTACAGTGCTGGTGACGAGGGGCAGACGACAGCAGATGAAGGAAGCTGGAGAAGGGCGCAAGGAGATACCGAGTCGAGACGCTAAACGACAGGGTCTACTAGGCTAAGATCAAGGAGGCGCAGGTTGACGAGAGGAGTCAGGAGCGGTGTATATGGTGGAACAAGCTGTCACGACGAGACGCTTAACGACAGGGTCTACTAGGCTGAGACGTCAAGGCTGAGATTAGGAAGGTACGGGACAACAGAAGGAGGCTGCAAAAGGACAGCCGGAAGCACAATCTTTTAAAAAATTCCGAAGGAGATAGGAGATAGGATAGGAGTCTTAAAACTCCCACAAATTCGGGTGCAGGGGACCAAAGACAACCAAGACGGCTGGAATGCGAGAGGTGTCAAGGGTGACCAGGTCAAACGGGAAATAATGGACTTCGGAGTTGAAGTTGCCACAGAGTCTAGACTTTGAAATATGATGCTGTTCGTAAATAACAGCTTAGCTTAATCGAAGGGCTCTCGATCTTTGATAACATTTTGTACATAGACATTTATGTGTGTGTGTGAGTTGTTACAATACTGTGTGTGGTTTTGTACACTAATGTGCCTGTGTCCGTTGTTTCAATAGTGTGTGTGGTTGGGGAGTTGTGGGTGTAGAATGAAACTGTTACTTCCCCATCTTTAAGAAAAAAGTCTGTCCTCAGGCGTTTAGATTAGGGTACAATACAGGGGTTATGTGGGGTACAATATTGTCTGTTTCAGGACTTATAATATTTTCGTTTCTTAGGGTTTGATTTTTGAATTTTACAATTAACTTTTGGGGTATAGTTTTATATTTCTATAGATAAAGTACAATAATGCAATTATAACAATTAATGTTGTTAATTAATGTGGTAAGTGTTATTATTTGAAAGACATTATTCGTCTGATTGTGTTGTTCGATTATTTCTTTTGTCTAAAGGTATTCGAGTGGTTCAAGTTTTGTTACATTGTTGTTTATATATGTAGATAGATAGATACTAAAACTGTGTTGGTAATTAATATTTCTTTTAATTGAACATTTAAATGTTTTTATTATGTTATTGCCTTCTATTATAGTTTCTCTATTGATACAATTTTGGTTTACGATAGTCTTGGGAAGGTTCCAAGTTGGCTCTACATATTTTATTTCAAAATCATAGTGTGTTTTACTGTATCTATATTGTGTTGATACTAAAACTGTGTTGGTAATTAATATTTCTTCTATTTAAACAATTAAATGTTTTTATCATGTTCTTGCCTTTTTTTATAGTTTCTCTATTGATACAATTTTGGTTTAGGATAGTCTTGGGAAGGTTCCAAGTTGTTATTATATAAGGCTCTACATATTTTATTTCAAAATCATAGTGTGTTTTACTGTATCTACATTGTATGGGTACAGTTTAGTATACCAGTTAGTATGGTTTAGTATACCAGTTATTCATTTATTTACCACCAAGCTTTGAGAACTTGCCGAGTAAGTTTGATTATTGTGTGAAATATTTGTCATGTATTGTTTCGGTTAGTATGTTACTATTTTTGTCTGGGTATGGTATTATTACAAGAACTGGTGTTTTGAGTATGTCTCTTGGAATGTGGGATATTATCAGAACTTCGTTGGTATCAGATTTAAGCCAAGCAGAATTTTTGATATTAGGAAGTTATTCAGAATTGACGTGGATTAATGAATCGTGTTTAAAAAGTTTTGGGTTAAAGATAACTAAGAGTGTCAGTTGTAAACCAAGCTCTTTGTCTTTAAAGTAATTTTTCTTTATCTTCTTGATCTAGAGTACCGAATAAGTATTTGTAAATTGTTCCCATAAGGCTAAACAGACCGCGTTTACTTCGTTTTACAATTTTTAAACCGTTCATTTCTCTGTTAAGTTTTTCTACTAGATACTGAATTTGTGGTAAGTTATTAAAGTGTTGAGTTTGTTTGATAAGTCCTTCATATTTATTTTCTGTTTTAGTTAAGTTAATAGATAAGTAATGATTTTCGTGGTTTATCGGTAAATCTATTAATTCGGTTTGAAAGATTAGGTAGCCGTTTTTGGCCTGGATAAAGGTTACTTCTAGGTATTGTGTGTTAATTGTCGATAGGAGGCATATCTTGAGTATCATGCTCGGGAGCAGGCCTGGAAATTTCGTTATTATATTAACTTTTATTAATTAAATTTTTTTTTTAACTTAGATTTATAGTGTATTATCGTTCTACCTCTATTTGCTTTTCCGAAATGTTTATCATCTATTTGTCTTAAATTTCCTATCTGAATGGGTTAGTTGTTTTTGATCTAACTAGAGGGGATTCTCTTAAGTTGGTGTCTATATTGACATCTTGTCTATTTTTATTGAGTTTATTTTGTCTATTTTTATTTTGTTGAGTGTCGTAGGCAGGTGTTGTCTTCTGCTTTGTTTTGTGATTGTATATGTAAAGTATTTTTTCGAATTTTGTGAATTGGTTTTCAGGTTCACTTTCGCTTGTTATTATTCTTAATTTTTTATTAACAGTTTTATGAAATCGCTCAGTGTCAGAAATTCCATTTTTACTTGTTGTTATATTAAGAGTCACTCCTTCTGATTCTAACTAGATTTTAAGTGCAATGCACATGAAAGCGTGTCCGTAACTGGAGTAGGATTTTTTTCTGCGTCCTATTGCGGCTGCTGAACTGGTCGTCGGACACTCGTTTATTGTCGAATTGCATTTTCTTTGTCGCGTTCCGTCTGACTCAACGAGATGATAGTACTACTTCCCTTGCTTCAGATTCTGGTTGAGAATCTTCAAAGTCATCGTCGGTATTTGGTTATGTTTTCATAAAGTTTTTGTGTTCTGCGAGCGTTCCATGCGAAGTTATTCTCTTCTTCGGCGCTGTTGAAAATGCGCTATCGTGCTAATGCATATTTCTGCTCTCGTTGTTCTATGTTCTTATGTGATAGTTAATTCTACATGAGCTTGAGTTCATTTACGGGTGGGACGAATTCTATTTTGGTGGACTTTGTGAAAAAACCGTGTGTTTTTAGTCATTACCTGACTACTGGCAAAAACGACAAGTGAACTCCCGGCCTGCGTTTGAATTCTCCCACAAGGTCACCATCGGGAATATGTCCTTGCATGTCTGAGCGTTTAATTTCATTTACTGGTCTATTCGCATAGGTTTTCCATGGTTTTTTAACCACCGATCCACTCTGAGCCCCTCCTTTTTAAGCTCTGCAAGAGATCTTCTTTTTGGGGACGTCAAAATCAATGCACCCATTTGGGAGTTTATTTTGTCTATTAAAAGCTCTACTCATATTCGGCGATATTGTGTTTTAATTTAAGTGCAAGTTGTGCATGTCGGAGACATAATCGCTGAAGGTCTCGTTATACCATTGTTTCCTCTCCATCAATTCTTTGATCTTTATTAGGTCACTGCCAGTTGTAGAAAAGGCTCGTTTCAGCGAATAGTAATCAAAATCGTAATCTTCAGCTCGATCCACCACTAGTTGCCAATACCATTTGCTTGCTGCGCCGATCAGCAGACTGGAATTCTCTAAACACTTGCTGTCGACTTATTTCAAATAATTCTTGCAACCTTTTCACACGGAATAAAACCCTTTCAAACGTCATACTGCGGCCGGTTCCATTTATCTAGCCGAACCCGCTTTGGTACTGGAGCTTGAAACGTAAGACTACGATCTAACTCAAATTTGTGACTGGTCTCCGATGCTACGCATTGTTCAGATATCTGCTGCGGAGTGGCCGTTACTTCTGGGCCCCCTCAATCATTTTGTTGTAGTTAAAATAATAGCATAATTTTTTTGATTAATAAATCGTAATCTTCAGCTCGATTCTCTACTAGTTGCCAATACCATTTGCTTGCTGCGCCGATCAGGAGACTGGAATTCTCTAAACACTTGCTGTCGACTTATTTCATATAATTCTTTCAACCTTGCCACACGGAATAAAACACTTTCAAACGTCATACTGCGGCCGGTTCCATTTATCTAGCCGTACCCCTTTGGTACTGGAGCTTGAAACGTAAGACTACGATCTAACTCAAATTGGTGACTGGTCTCCGCTGCTACGCATTGTTCAGGTATCTGCTGCGGAGTGGCCGTTTTTCTGGGCTCCCTCAATCATTTTGTTGTAATTAAAATAATAGCATAATTTTATTGATTAATAAATTGTTGTAATAAATTTGTACTGTGTAATACAAAAACAAGAGAGAACGCTATAGTCGGGTTCCCCGACTATCTGATACCCGTTACTCAGCTAGTGGAAGCGTGAAGGAGAGTCTTCAACACTGACAGTTTTTGGCGGTTTGTGGGCGTGAGAGTGGGCGTGGCAAAAAGTTTTTTGGAAAATCGATAGAAATTTACAAGACTAATACAAAAATGAAAAAAATATCAAAAGATTTTTCAAAAGCGTGGGCGTGGCAGCTTTAGACGGTTTGTGGGCGTTAGAGTGGGCGTGGCAAAAAGTTTTTTGGCAAATCAATAGAAATTTGCAAGACTAATACAAAAATGAAAAAATATCAAAACATTTTTTAAAAGTGTAGGCGTGGCAGTTTTGGTCGGTTTGTGGGCGTTAGAGTGGGCGTGGCAAAAAGTTTTTTGGCAAATCGATAGAAAATTACAAGACTAATACAAAAATGAAAAAATATTAACACATTTTTCAAAAGTGAAGGCGTGGCAGTTTTTGGCGGTTTGTGGGCGTTAGAGTGGGCGTGGCAACATGAATCGATAAACTTACGCTGCGTCTATTTCTCTGGAGTCTGTATGCTTAGTCTCAACTTTCAAGCTTTTGTAGTTCCTGAGATCTCGACGTTCATACGGACAGACGGACAGACAGACGGACGGACAGACGGACATGGCCAGATCGACTCGGCTACTAATCCTGATCAAGAATATATATACTTTATATGGTCGGAAACGCTTCCTTCTGCCTGTTACATACTTTTCAACGAATCTAGTATACCCTTTTACTCTACGAGTAACGGGTATAATTAAAGGCTAGCATACAATGATTATGATAAGTGTACTATAATTGTTTTTAGCGAGAAGTATCGAATTTATCACCGGGCAACGGTGCGCACGTCAACAATAATTTTTGGCTATTCACGACTACAAACATCGCTCAGAGGGCTCTTGTCTATGCATATCAAATACTCGCCGCTGAAAAGTTATTTTTATTCAAACAATATTGAACATTAAACATTTAATGTATGTTAATGAAGTATATAGCGTGGACGGGGCTTACAATAAAATTGGAATATAAAAAATATAGAAAAACACGGGAACAGTGTTCCGTCAAACTTACCCCACTTTTATCCGGAGAGATGAGATCGCGTTGGATCCTGGGTGTTGCTATATATTCTGATGGAAAGTTATTTTTATTCAAACAATATTGAACATTAAACATTTAATGTATATTAATGAAGTATATTGTGTGGACGAGGCTTACAATAAAATTGGCATCAGAGAACTGCAAGAGTGGCATTTTTTGCCCCCCTGATCACACTCAACAATTTTGAGTGCCGGTGCCACTCACACCGGATTTAGCGGGTACATACAAACACCCGGTCAAAATATTCGGGTGTCTGCAAACACCCTGGTGCCTGCGCACCCGAATCAATGCGGCACCCTATGTCGCGGGTGCCGATCACACTCGCCACTCATAACGAAGGGTAGAGAAGGCAAACATGCAGAAAAAGGCAAGTGCCTTTTTCTTGGAAACACCCGGGTGTTTTGGTAAACACCCGGGTGTTTTGGTGAACACCCGGGTGTCTGGTAGACATTTGAGTGCCTGTGGTAGGTAACATACGAAAAAGAAAAGTACATTAAGTACTGAAAAACGAAATATATTATGCCAAAAATCTGTAGAATTATGCTTTCTATTTACAGAAATTTAACCAACATGAAATAGACATTTCTTTTTTATATCTTATATTATTTGCTTTGTTAAAATTTTTAATATTTAATTACCATATTTAACTTTGTATGTATAATTTTTCTTTTTAATATGATAAAAAAAAACAATAGAAATAGAATTGTGTTAATTAAGTATAAATACTATTTAATAATATACATAATATATTATTTAATAATACATAAGTTTGTTTTTTGTTAAGACATTAGATACATCAAAACGCAAAAACATGTGCACGACCTTTTTCTTGGGTGTTTCCATTCACCCTAAATTTTTTGGACCGTGTCTCGCTTCCACCCATACAATTTTTATGCATACAGAAAAGTACCTGCGGCCGATCCTTGCTTGCGCGTCACCCACCCTAAACTTCTTTGCACAGCAGACACCCGGGTGTTTTTTGTACTTGCACAAAAAACACCCTGGTGGCAAAACACCCGGGTGTTTGTCATTGCTAAATTTAGGGTGTCTCCAAACACCCGGGTGCGGAGACTCCCGGTGTTTAGCGGGTACACTTAGGGTGCCGGTGGCTTGCTGCAGTTCTCTGATTGGCATATAAAAAATATAGAGTATATACAGTGTTCCGTCAAACTTACCCCACTTTTATCCGGAGAGATGAGATCGCGTTTGATCCTGGGTGTTGCTATATATACTGATGGAATTATACATACACTTACATTCATGCTTCAATAATTTGTAAACTAAACAGTAACGTAATATACACAAACGGTTTATATTAAACAGTGCGGTAGTCCGCTTCGGCTGCTAGCCGATTCTCAGATTTCTTGAATTGTGCACTTGTTTGGGAAAGTCACTGCTGTTATTTTGTCTTTGTTGATATCCACATAAAAAAAATCCACCGGTTCACTTATTCTTCGTTTATTTGTTTGGCCGGCATTAATGTTATGTTTGGTCGTAGACGATTGAGTTTTTCATTGACGAATTGTTTGGCCCGATACACTGCTCATATCGTTTTGAGTATTCCTTATGCTAATCTAAGTCCTGGGATCCTGGAGGTTGGTGTAGGATTAAGTCCTGGCTCTTCTCGGTAGTTTTCTTTTGATCAAAGTTCTTAGCGTTTAAGACAGTTTTCAATACCGCCCGAGAATAGACTTCCCGAGAGTAGAATCACGAGGATAAAATCTCAAAAAGGGAATCTCCAGAATTGAGTCCCGACTACTGACTCTCGAGTATTGGCTTTCGAGAGCTGACTCTCGGGTATTGACTTCTTTATCGGTGGCCCACGGTCTTTTTATACCGGCTTAGAGCTTTTTTGAGCTTCTCCGAGCATCGGTCTTCTATGCCAAGTGTTCCCACCTAGGAGTCATATTTCTAGATTTCCCCTATTTTGGGAGTCAATACCACCTCGGTGAACTGTGCCCGTAACTGGAGTAGGATTTTTTTCTGCGACCTATTGCGGCCGCTGAACTGGTCGTCGGACACTCGTTTAATGTCGACTTGCTTTTTCTTTGTCGAGTTCCGTCTGACTCGATGATAGTACCCCTTCCCCTGCTTTATATTCTGTCTGAGAATATTCAAAGTCTTAAGTACTTACAAAAAGGCCATAAGCCATAAGCTGTTTAAATTTTTTTCATGGGATATGCTGACAGCGCCACAGTGGATCGGTCGCTGACAGCGTATGGCTAATTGGCGGGCTACTTTGTGGTTATCGTATCTATGTCACTATATGTATACCTGAACATTTTTCCTCTAATCGGTATAGGCGGTATTTTTATTAAAGAAATACAATTGGAATAGAAACGAATAAGCCGGAATAATAGTAGCAAGCGCTATTGTAGACTCTCAGAACGCTTTTATAAATAGATGATTATGATGAAACAGAAAACAATAAAAAAAGGGCTTCAGGAGTATTTAAGCTTTTTAATTCCAATCGTTATAAAAAAACAATTTAATAAGATTTTTTCCGAATTCTGCGATATATTTGGTCTCGAAACGGACACTACAAACAAAAGTTGAGATTGGACAATAATACACCAGTATAGACGCTAAAGTCGAGTTCCTCTACTATCAAACACCCGTTACTCAGCTAGTGAAAATGCTCATGAGAAATTTCAACATTTTCCTGGCATAATAATAGAAATTTTGAAGAGGTTTTTGAGAAATAAAAGAACACTTGAATTTGAGTCACTGAACACACCAGATCGGCATAGAAAAATCCTTCTCGTCTTGAGTTTATTATCAAATTACATTCAGCACCAACGAACGACTTAGCTGGCGCAGCCGGAAAAGGGAACAAGGAGATAAAGGAGACCAAGGAATCAAAGAGAAATGGAGACCACCGGAACTCTTATAATTATACTGTAATGCAGGTAAGCAGCCAGCCAAGTGACATTAATAAAGTAGTGCAAAATGCAAAAAAAAATAAGAAAAAACGAATTTAATAATGAAAAGGTGCAACCCAACAAATGATAAATTCCGTGCGCTTATATACAACAACCAATGAAAAAACCAAAAATAAAACAGTGTTCGGAAGTAACAAATTGTGCATTAAACATACAAATCTAGAAACATTGTGACGGTCTGTCAGTGCTCGGATGGCTCAAGGATGGCCAGGAGTCGTCTCAGATATTTATTTAATTCAGGTGGGGTTGCTGGAAGAGAATCCGACCCGGGTCACAGAGGAGTAGGTAAGAGAATGATACAATAATTGGGTCTTTATTCGTGAATAAAGCAAAGTGTTCACAGTCGCTTCAGATGGGCTGCAGTCCTTGTGTCGAGATCTGGTTGCCTCGGGCGCTTCTGTTCTCGTCCCTGGAGGGGGTTGTACAGCTCTGCGATGGATACGGGTGAGAGCAGGACTCCCGAGATGGCCACGTCGCCGTTAGTTTCCCCACTGCCTGTGAACGAGAGATAGTTGGAAGAGACCGCTTCGGTCTGCCAGTTAACAGTTTAGAGGCCGGTTAGGTCTGCCAACGGTGAGAACAGTTTTGAGACCGATTAGGTCTGCTAATGGTGAGAACAGTTTCGAGACCGATTAGGTCTGCTATTGATGAGAACAGTTTAGAGGCCGATTAGGTCTGCTATTTGAGAGAAGAGTTGTAGAGGTCGATTAGGTCTGCTAAGTGTGAGAAGAGTTAAGAGGCCGATGAGGTCTGCTATGTATGAGAAGAGTTTAGAGGCCGATGAAGTCTGCTAATGGCCTTGACAGTTCCTAGTGCATCGTCTGTTAGACATGTAAGCAAATGGTTGAATTTTTCGTTATTTGTTAGAGACGGGTCATTATGCACTAAGCTCTCGAAAAGACATAAAGTTTTTAAAGTCGGAATGTTTTCCACTGAATTTGGGCAAATTCATTTTTGGTAAATAGGACGAATGACGAAACCCACTGTTATCCCCGTGACTAAGTCTCGGAGCCTCGACTCGACTCATTGCGGACCGATATAAAGCCTTTGTGATTATGCACATATCCTCTACAGACGCTCTTAAATCATTTTCTGGGTTTAGCACATCAATGTCTGACTGAATATCCATTAATTTTTCACAATATGTTTCGAGAAGTTGCATTCGGTATTCCAGTTGAAAACCATCGAACGAAATAGTTTTTTCCTCAAATGCAGTTTTCATACGTCCAATATCACTCATAACCCTATCGTGTTTTTGCATAGCCACTATTAATTTAGAATTAAGCTTTGCCGATACTTCCTTTTCTTTTTCCATTTTTTAAATGAATTGGAATAAATAAAAATAATCCAAATACTAGTAAATTTCCGAAACAAGGCTTAAATCACACACGTAAATGAGCACGAAACCAATTTTTTAATCGATGCCCAAATATAAAAACTTGATTTCCAAATTCAATTCAACAATAAATTTTATTGGGTTATATAAGTGTTAACTGTGCCGAAGAACCACCAAAATGCACAAAATGTGTAGTTTGTATGTGTATGTATGTACCGATGATGGGCAAAACCAAAGCCGAAAATGCACAAAAATTTGAATTTTATGATACATAAACTGTCCGAAATATTTAAGTGGATCCCATTCGGGTTAAATATGCCCACAAAACACCGCCGAAAAATTCAAAAAATGTAATACAATTTTCTAAGGCCAAATATCTCACTATAAATCGAATTCATGTTCACGCAAATGCATAGATGTACATACAAATGTGAGCAGGGCTTAAATTCACTGCCGAGTTTTGCAGGAACTTTCCACTATGTATGGTTTGAGAGCCACTGCAACAGTATGTACTGCTGAAAAAAAAACCAATGTGCGAGGTATA
The DNA here is from genome assembly GCF_016746365.2 of Drosophila yakuba. Lineage (NCBI taxonomy): Eukaryota > Metazoa > Arthropoda > Insecta > Diptera > Drosophilidae > Drosophila > Drosophila yakuba. Next base: position 831,965 of record NW_025048816.1, on the reverse strand, counting down.
TATGGTCGGCCACTGACACCGTGTATATAGCAGACAAATAACTGTTCTGCAACTGCACAAAAGGGAAACGAAATTGGCGGCCAACTGGCGTTATGTATATGTATGTATGTAGGTTTACTGAACTTTTGCAGTTTGACCGTATGTATTTACGCACATAAATTTCTCTAAATTTTCACAGAAACTAACACCATAAGTTTTGTCAAAGGCAGTTCACTTATATATATTTATACCCGTTACTCGTAGAGTAAAAGGGTATACTAGATTCGTTGAAAAGTATGTAACAGGCAGAAGGAAGCGTTTCCGACAATATAAAGTATATATATTCTTGATCAGGATCAGTAGCCGAGTCGATCTGGCCATGTCCGTCTGTCCGTCCGTCTGTCCGTCTGTCCGTCCGTCTGTCCGTCCGTATGAACGTCGAGATCTCAGGAACTACAAAAGCTAGAAAGTTGAGATTAAGTATACAGACTCCAGGGACATAGACGCAGCGCAAGTTTGTCGATTCAGGTTGCCACGCCCACTCTAACGCCCACAAACCGCCCTAAGCTGCCACGCCCACACTTTTGAAAATTGTTTTGATATTTTTTCATTTTTGTATTAGTCTTGTAAATTTCTATCGATTTGCAAAAAAACTTTTTGCCACGCCCACTCTAACGCCCACAAACCGCCCAAAGCTGCCACGCCCACACTTTTGAAAAATGTTTTGATATTTTTTCATTTTTGTATTAGTCTTGTAAATTTCTATCTATTTGCCAAAAAACTTTTGGCCACGCCCACTCTAACGCCCACAAACCGCCAAAAACTGTCCTTCGCACTTACACTAGCTGAGTAACGGGTATCAGATAGTCGGGGAACTCGACTATAACGTTCTCTCTTGTTTTATTTTGGGGTGGTTTTTGTTTGGGATTTAAATTGGTTTTCCAATTTATCACATATGCTAAGAATTATTAACGCACACCATACACACAAAAAGTGGAGTGCTTATTATTTTTATTTTTATTATTTGGCATAATTTCCAATGACTTTCCTTTCCAATCCAAATGTCTGCCAAATCCAGAATAATCGCCGAGTTTCACCAGCTAGGTTATTTCGCCAACAATAGAGAAAAAACAGAACCAGTGCCGAGACGACGAAAAATTCACTATTTTGTTCGTTTTTTCGCACGCAAAAATTAAACAAATGTTTGCCGTAGTCCCTGTTCGGGCGCCATGAAAAATCGGGAAAGTTTTCCCGACGAAAATTTGTTAGAAAATTAGGACTGGCGGCTAACAGCCTAGCTGGGAAATTTCCACCGATAGAAAAAACGAGAGGTTCGATCCAAAATGTTTTAATGCGGTGGCGCAGCCAGCAGCTTCGACTTCAATTTTATGAGTGCGCTTCTTAACATAGCAGAGCTTTCATGAGAAATATAACATAATTGGTCGAACATAACATAACAGGAATTACATAATAGTTCTCTTATACTTTAAACTTAAACTACTGCTCCAACACCATAACCAAAAATACCGCTCAGCTTGCTACAAGAAAAGTGCAAGTTAGATCGTGTGCATTTTGCTCTAAAGATGGCCACGATATGATAAAGTGTCTTAAATTCAGAGCACAATCAATCGTAAAAAGAAAAGAATTCGTTCAAAAGAACAGCATGTGCTTTAGATGCTTTGGAAAGCATAATGCTATCGACTGCAGAAAGGAAATTACATGCAATCGATGCTCCAAAAGACACAACAGCCTTCTTCTTGAAGACACAAAACGCAGTATCAACAGCAATAGCCTTAAGCAAGGCCAAGACACACTATTGGCTACAGCTGTTGTTTTAGTGAAATACAAAGCTGGAGGTTACAACGAGTTGAGGGCGCTTATTGACAGTGGATCCCAGAAGACGCTGATTTCAGAGGAAGCATCACAAATATTAAGGATTTCCAGAGTAGGAAGTACTATATAGGTCGAAGGTATCTCCCAGACTACTCAATTATCAAAAAATAGTGTCCACCTGACGATCAAACTAAAAATTCCAAGCAGCTTCAAAGCATCAACGGAAGCATTGGTTTTACCAACACTCCGTAGAGCCCTTCTCAGCAAAAAGTTTGATATTGATATCAACGACGATTCAACGAGCCAAGCAGTATTGACATGGTGATAGGTGTGGATCGATTTCCCCTGATTATGATGGAGAAAATAAAAACCGTGAATGGAATCTTGGGACAAAAAACCAATTTTGGATGGATTGTGTCCGAAAATATAACTCGAGCAGCAAAGCAAAAAATTATAAGTGCCACTACAACCATAAATCTAAAGGACCTGTATCGCTTTTGGGAATTGGAAGATGAAGCCGATGAGACGATTACAGACAATGCAGAATGCGAAAGAAAATTCCAAGAAACAACTGTCATCAACGAGGAAGGCAGATTTGTGGTTTCAATTCCATTCCACCAAGGGGCAAAGATGGGGGACTCTCGCAAACAGGCAATGGCAAGGCTTATGCAAATGAAAAAGAAGTTTCAAAGAAACCCAAAGAACTTGGCTGCATACAACGAATTCATGAAAGAATACCTTAAGATGGGGCATATGGAATTTGTAAAGACAACGGGTCAAGGTAAATACTATTTACCCCATCAAGCAATCATCAGGCCTGAAAGCTTAACTACGAAGCTACGAGTAGTTTTTGACGCATCCGCAAAGACGACAAATGGACTAAGCCTAAATGACGTTATTATAGCTGGTCCTAAGATTCAAAAGGATATATTCGATATTCTAATTAAATGGCGCAAGTGGCAATATGTTATGGTAGCTGACATTGAAAAAATGTATCGCCAAATAAAGGTTGCTGATAAAGATCAAGAATACCAATATATCCTATGGAGAGATGATCCAAAATTGCCGATCAGTGAGTTTAAGTTAACAACCGTAACTTAAGGCACCTTCGGCAGAAAACCCAATGCTAACACGCATAACAAAGCGGTTAGTGTTATCACAGTTATCCAGAATTTTTGACCCACTGGGATGGTTGGCACCTGTAACGATTCAAGGCAAATGTTTCATTCAGGAACTGTGGAAGTTACCGATGACTTGGGACGTTGAATTGGAATCCAACTTAGCAAACTGGTGGATGGAATATGCTAAAGGTCTATCAGATTTAGAAGAAATTAGCATTTCACGCTGGACTGGATGCTCTAAAGGTATTATGGAGCTACACGGATTCTGCGATGCATCAGAGAAAGCATATGCAGCGGCTGTGTATACAAAAGTAGGCGGCAGAGTTACTTTGCAAGCAGTAAAAAGCAAAGTAAATCCTATAAAAAACAGGAAATAATTCCAAAGTTGGAATTATGTGCTGCGCATTTACTAGCAAAGTTATTAGCGAAAGTGCAGGCTATATGGATCAACAAGATTACAACGCATGCATGGAGTGATTCGCACATTACTATTGCTTGGATACAGAACAAGCGCAGCAAAGATAAGTTCGTCAGAACTAGAGTGGAAGACATCAATAAACTAATTCCCAATGTCAAATGGAATTACCTTAAAACGGAAGAATTAGTAAGAGCTACTACGATAGAAGCAAACCGGAATTTGGGAAAACTGACCCAACAAGTCAATATTATTGCAGAAACGATGAAGGAGCACTTTATGGTATATAAGGAGTCAATTAAATTCCTTATGTTATCAAATCAAGTGCGAAACTGGATTGAAGAGGCAGAAAGCCTACAAGCAACAGCGATCTCAATGGTAACGGACATTAGTGAAGGAAGAATTCATCCTACACTAATTGCGCCTAACAAAATGCTGTAGGAGCTCGAAAAAGTTAAGCAAAAATTAGGACGAAAACAAATGCTACCGAGTGGAAATTCAGTTATACAATTACCACTGATCTATAAACTGATGAAGGCACAAGCTATGTTGAAGGATAATGTCTTATTCATTGAAGCAAAATTGCCGATATACAACAATCAGGAAACGGATCTCTTTGAAGTAATCCCAATACCACTGTGGACAAACGGAACAAAGCTTATTCCGAAATTGAATTCTAAATATTTTGCGTTCAATACAGACATAAACGCATATCACCTAATGTCTGAAATGGAAATAAACCAATGCAGACAAGAGGATTCGACCACATGGCTTTGCGAAAATAATTGGGCATGGAAAAACGCGGATGATAACTCTTGCGAAATATCTCCATTGAAACCAAGCAAGGCACACTCATGCGAAATGATGGAATACCAAGGCAATTCGTTCATCAAAGAGATAAGTGGATCCAACCGTTGGCTATTTAGACTGTTTCGGAATACAACAGCTAATATAAGATTCAACGAACAGCATCAAGTTATAAGACTGCCCAATCAAGGCATTATACAACTACCTGCAGGATGCACAGCAATATTAGGGGATACAACAATAATTACTCCTCAAAAAGTAATTTCGACAGCGTCTGAGTTATAGTTTACGAGTTATAGATGACAAGGAGACATGGAACGTGGTCCCGCTGAAGCACTTGATTGTCAACAACAACTACAACTACAAAACTACAAAATCTTCAAATGCGCATAAAGACTCTGAAAAATAACAAAGTACACATTGATGACTTGATTTTCCACACGGCAAGCGGACTCTCGGCTCTAGCGTTAACAACGATTATCATAATTATAATGGTCATTTATATCCGGAGGCAACGCATAAATGAGAGACAACTACTGGCCGTACATTTTCCCCCCCGGAGAATGTCTAAAGATGTGTTTAGACATGATAAGTAGACAAATTATAAATATGTTCTATTTATGGGCTGCAATAAACATGGCACGGGACAACATAAGTGGCAACTACAGATAAGTACAATTGCAGTGGAGGGAGGTGATTTAAGATAAATCTCATCTGCATTGACCAACGCAGACTGCAGCGTCTTACAAGCGCTGCATTATGTAATTAGATGATAAGAACCTATGTAAGAATAAATAAAAGGCGATGCCCTCGCAGTAGCGAGTCAGTTAGATTCAAACACCCGAATTGAACTCATTAAGTGTACGCATTAGTTTATAGTGTGAACACCTTATGTACCGTTTGTTTGTTGTTTTTATTATTCGTTATTCTATCTCCTATTTCCGTTACTTTATACGGACCAGTATATTTAATAAGACTTTATCACTGATATATGTATGTTGTTAATTTTCTGATCATATAATATTTTTATATTTCTTAATTTTCTTTTATCATTATTTTAGCTATTTTATATGCTACTTCTAATCTGTATTTACTTTCCTTAGCATAGTCATCTATATTATATATGGTCTCTATATTATCTATACTATTACAGTTTCACTTCGAGAAGTAAAGACGTGTGACTGCTTAGCAGCGAGTAATAATCTTTTATCAGTGCTTAACAATAACAACAACATCCAACACAACTGTTCATCAGGCTATTTTAGAAAAGACACAAACAACAATTCGTAAAACAGCAACAAGTGAACAAGTGCTGTCGGGCAATAGCCCAACAACAACAATGCCACCTGACATAAACAGACTGTTCAAAGCAACAGCAATTGAACCTAAGTGTATAACTGTGAATAGAACAGACAACAAAACGTTTGAAAATGTTTCACCATTTATAATCATGCAAAAAAGAGCCGGTGCTCTGCTAATTAAAACGAAAAACACTACCCAAGCCCTAAAACTCTTAAAACTTACCACCTTTGCCAACTTCCCTATAACTGCAAGTGAACACAAAACACTTAACTTCACCAAAGGAGTCATCTACTCCAACGAACTGCGCAACATCGAGGACGCAATCATCTTAAACGAGCTAAATTCCCAAAAGGTCACTGAAATAAAAAAAATTATGAAAATGGAAAACAACAACCTCAAAAAAACCGGTCTAATTATCTTAACATTTGCATCACTAAACCTACCAGAGACACTAATGATTGGCTACAAACGCGTAAATATCCGACCTTACATCCACTACCACTAAGATGTCGTTATGCAACAACTGCTCTGCAGAACAACATACCATTGAAAATGAACCTTGCATTAAGGACAAATTTTGTATCAACTGCAAATATGATATCAACAAGCTAAACAATCACAGCCCTACAGACAAGTAATGCCCAGCTTTCATAAAGCAAAAAGAAATAACATCAATAAAAATCTTAGAAAAAGTAGATCATAAAACAGCAACCAGTATATATTTCTTACGGCACTTACACCAGGACTCCAAATTCTCCACCATAGCAGCGGCCCAACCAAGTCATCAAACAGTCACAAACAAATCTATTACCCTTAGCAGCAGCACATCAAACACCAATCAACAACAAAGAACAATAACAACATACCAAGATCTAGAAACTGAAATGGACACATTGGATTTCCCAACAACATCTAAAACTATATCATCAACCAAAGAAGGACTATCTGAAGAACTCAAGTTTAGATTATATGGTAGCAAACAAGCTACCCTCATCAAACCCCTAAAATGTAAAGATAAAAATGAATCTAAACCAAAAAAAAATAACAGAAACAAAAACACCACCCTAAACAGTGATAGCGAAAGCATAAAACACCCGCTAACCTGTATACTGGTGCCCTTGATGGCCGCGGTGCGCTTGGAGTGCAACATGCGCTCCAAGCTCACCTCGGGCAGCAAACACTCAGACAAGTGTCTCCTATCTAATGATATTATATCACAAGATAGAGGACACATAAAAATCCACCCATAATGCAACTGAAAATCTCTTATTAGTATCTTAATTTAAAAAAACCTATATAAACTCCCTTTATTATATATAATTAATGTTAAAAATACTCCAATGGAATATTAATGGATATTTAAACCACTATGATCAGTTGCAAACCCTTATAAAATCTCATAATCCAAAAATAATCTCCTTGCAAGAAACTCACCGACTCCTCACAACAAATATACCAATCCCAATCAATTTCACATTATACAACGCAAATTCCTCTATTAATAGACACGGAGGTGTTGCCCTCCTAATACACAACACAATTCCTATAAACTGTCAAAACTTCGACACAATAGCAGTACAAGTTCACTCAAAAATCATATTTACTATAATTTTTTCGTACATACCTCCCAATAGGACATTCAACCTAAAAGACACATGCAACACCTTTAACCACCTGTATTAATAACAGAAGACTTCAATAGATGGCACAGATCTTAGGGATTACAAAACAATAACTCTAGAGGTATTACACTATTTAAATTCATTAATCAATCCTCTCTCACAACCCTCAATGATGGCTCAACTCACCTTAGCACCCACCACACATTCACTAACATTGACCTCTCTCTTGCTTCACCCTCTATAATGTTACACTGTAAATGGAGCAAAAACAACTCTTTCTCAGGAAGCGATCACTATCCAATTCACATTAGCTTATTAGACGACACTGACTTTATTCCTCCGAAAACATGTCCAAAATTCAACCTCAACAAAGCCAACTGGCCCCTTTTTAAAGAGATAACAGAGACACTCTCATCCAATAGACCACCATGCAATAACACTTACAAAGAAGCTGCCAATATCACAAAGATCTTAATCCATGGGGTCAACCAAGCAATCCCACAATACCAACAACAACGAAAAACCAAACTTGTCTCATTGTGGGACAAGTTTATTTGCATTTTATATTCGTTTGATAAAAGCGCCGCTCGAATAAGCTACCGTTTACATATTTATATTTATATTGATAATTAATAATTAATAATATGTAATATATCTATTAATCGGTACCCAGGGAACACCACGGGGAGGCTATTACAATTGTAATAGGGTCTTATATTTATATGACCTTCGTCGAGTCGACTTGAACTGTTTAAATGTTCAACATTAAAACATTTCCATGTTCCCCAACTAAGCTAGTTTTCTAACTATTGCTTTTTATTATATATTGCCTCTTTTTTTAATTATATAATTTAATTTTTTTAGTCAATTATTTTAATGTTTTCATTTTCATCACTTATGATATAAAATGCTGAGTTTAGCTTGCCTTTTTTGTCTATCAATAATAACAGTCCATTTGCAATGTTTAAAAAGCAAAACTTTTATAAGTTCTTTTAAAAGATCTATTTTATGCTCATAACATTCATTTTCTATTATTCAATTTATTTATTACTTCAGCACTGCAACCAAACAACTTTAATTTATTGTAAACACAATTTTATAGCGAAATTTAAATAAAAATCGAGGAGCTCTACGTATAGTCAGCTTTAAGCAAACATATTAAGAGAAAAAAAAGCGCATTTAAAGGAAAAACAAAAAAATTGGCGCGCTTTTCTTTCCAACCATAATTGCGCGCTTTTTTTAAAACCTCAAAATAAAATAAAAAAAATAATTTATATGAATCTTATTTGCATTTTAAATATTGAAAATTGGTAATTTTTATACTAGTAATTTGACTAAATAACAATAATAAATAATAAAAACATATACAAAGTAAATTTAAAAACTACTGTAATTAAAAAAAAAGAAATTACGTTTAAAAAATAAATATTTCATAAAAATAATTCATAAACTAAAATATTATTTATAAAATAAATAAAAATATGGAAACCGTTTATTGCAAAATTGATTTCTTGATGCACGAAGTGCGCACATAAGCACCGAAGAATCATTGTCTTCTTATATTTTTCACACGTCGCACGCTGAATACCGTAATAACAACTATTCTACTATAAAATCATATTTAAAAATTATTATGCATTATTATGTACATAGATTGTGCTATTATTATTTCTGTGTTGAATTTTAATAATTGTTATGTTAAGGCAAAGCAAAACTAGAGTTTTTAAGTGGTGACAATTTATAAAAAATAATATAGATTTAAAGTCTAAGAACTTCTAAAATGAAGGGCATATTTTGTAATTTTTACAATGCATGTGCATACGTGTGCACCAATACAGTGGTCAGCTGTCGCTGTATGCGTTCAAGAGAGCTGCTGGCTCTAGAGCTCTCCGCTCTCTGGCTTTTGACCAACATTTCGAGAGAGCCTGGAGCCAGTTGAAAAGCACGAAAAAATCGTGTGCAAAAAAATCGTATGGCGTTACGCATCTTGTTATTCTAATGCTCTTTGCTCATACCCTAGCATTGAATATAGAAAAGGACATTACCATGGTCGAACTCCTATACGCTCTCACTCAATTAAAAGGTAAAACACCCGGGCGAGATCGCATAACCTACCCAATGCTTAAGAACCTCCATCTCAACCTTCTCCAAAGACTCCTTAACTTATTCAATAACATCCTCAACACACAAATTCCCCAGCAATTCAAAGTTAGCTGCATCATACCCATTCTGAAACCAAATATGAATAAAACATCAATAAACGCCTATCGCCCCATCTCTCTCAATCCCTGCATTGCAAAAATACTTGACAAAATCATAGCAAGACGGCTATGGTGGATTGCCACAAACGGCAAGCTTCTAAATAGCCGCCAAATGGGCTTCAAAAAAGGGAAATCAGTGTATGACTGTCTAGCCGTATTAGACTACCATACCATGTCCTCCCTCTCAACTAAAAGTCACGCCTCTATTATTTCGCTAGACTTTGCCAAGGCATTTGACAGAGTCGGTATCCATAGCATTATCGACGAACTTATCGAATGGATAATAGGACCGAGAATAATCAAAAATATCTCTAACTTCCTAACAAACCGACAAAATGACTGTGTTAGCCAATAATGTATACTCCTCCCAGCAGCCGCTTAACAATGGAATCCCACAAGGCTCACCCCTGTCGGTGATTTTATTCGCTACAGTCTTTAACAAATTAAACAAACTTATTGACAAACACAAAAATTGTCAGTTTACAGCATATGCTGATGACTACAAAATCATCTACAATTTAAATAAAAAAGAAAATACACTTAACATAGACTAATTACTCACTGACATCAAACAATGGTGCAACTACTCAGGAGCCTCACAAATGCAAGCATTTGCACGTCTGCAGCTACCTAACTTTCCAATCCAACTCATACACCCTACAAAACGTAGACTCACTAAAAACTCTCGGTATTACAACTGACAATAAATACAGATGGAGCAAACACATCGACAATCTTACACTCCAACTTTCCAATAGACTTAATATAATAAAATGCCTATCCAGTAACAAATGTAAATACAATACTTTATGTAGTAAAGGCAATAATAATGTCAAAAATTGATTTCGGGCTCCACCTTTATGGTACAGCGCCCAAATCAGCCCTCAATAAATTAAAAACAATGTACCACTCAGCTATTAGACTCGCTCTTTGCTCTTTTCGTTCAACCCCAATAAACAACCTGCTTCGTGTAGCAAACATTTTACCAATAGAATATAGAACAGCTCATGCCATCCAAAAAAACTTTAAATTAATCATGAATTCAAAACAATCTCCTATAGAAACTATCTACAACAAAATTATTAAAGCTAAAAGAATTCCAACAATCAAATCTTCGCTCCATAACACAATTTACGTATGCAAAGAACTCCAAATACAAATTTCCCCTATAACAACAACAAAAGAAAGTACCCCGCATTGGGTTATCAACGACAGGTCTTTTAACACATCACTTCACTATATAACCAAAGCAAACACTCCACCAATAATATATCAACATAAATTGAGAGAATATAAAAACACAATGAAAGATCGCATATTCTTATACACTGATGGATCAAAATCATCTGACGGTGCTTCTTACAGTGTAACAACTAAAAAAGAAGTAATCTCCTACCAAATACTACCAGAATACACCTCAGTATTTACAACAGCGCGATAAGAGGAAAACACATAGTGTGCACAGACTCCCTTTCTTCATTGAAAGCAATACAAAACGGCAACTACCATAACCATTATACAAACTCAATTAGAAAAATTATAAATAAATATAAAACCGATAAACTAATACTGCTTTGGGTCCCCGGACACTGCGGTATAGTAGGAAATGAGTTAGCAGACAATACAGCAAAGAACACCCATAATTTGCCTTTAAAAGAAATAACATCATTCCAAAACATAGATAAAATAATAGAGTTCCTCAAACAATCAAATAGTTTCCATCTAATTTAATTATTACAAATCCAAATCATGTAAATAAAAAAAAACAAAAAGAATATTTAGTATTAAATACCTCATACTATATGTAAATATGAATATATAATAAGTATACCCCACACATTTAAAAAAAAACAAGCTTAAGGCGATACCTGCTATTACTTAATAAAAAAAAAGTTAGACTTAAATTAAATTAAGTACTGACTTGTATATAATATAATAATATCAATACTATTAAATTGTTTTGGTAAATTTTTTGTTTTACCAAATACCAACTCATATGGACAGTAATTATGGGCCATTGAGGGGGTAGTGTTGAAACAGAAAAACGAAATATTGAAGCCCTACGTCCCAATCAGTTTTATCAACCGATATATGTATATGAGCGCAAGTATTCATTGAAATTTCTATTACTACGTTATATTGATCCAACTGTCTGGTGGTGGTGTGCCGTAAATGTTATATTTTTAATTTCTAGGTATTTGCATAAGTCATTTATAATTGAATTTTTATATTCTGTTCTTTAGCGACAGTGTTCGCGATCTTATTTGGAACCGGTATGGCAACTAAATATTTAGTTAGGTCACATATTAGAGTGACTGCATATTTATTGCCGTTTTCTGATTTTGGTAGTGGACCAATAGTGTCTACCATCACCCTGTCGAAAGCATTTATGGGCGTTTCAGTTATTATCAATGGTGTCTTATTGTGTTTGGTTATTTTAGCTTTTTGGCATTTTTGACATTTTCGTATTTACTCAGTAATATCTCGAGTCATACCTCTCCAAAAATAATTTCTTTTGACCTTGGCCAAGGTTTTTGCAATGCCGATTTTGGATCGTCATGGAATTTAAACAGTATGGCTTCTTTATTTTTTTGTTTTTCTATAAGGGTCACTGGGTTGAGTAGCGCTACTCTTAATGTATTCAATATCTTATTGCCCATTTGTTTGAAATTATCTATTGAAACATGTTCAAAGATATTTTCCCACGGTGCCATTTTGAGTTGGCTTAATTTTAGGAATTCATTGGTATATAAATCGTATCTTGCAGTAACTTTTCTAGCATGTTTAAATAAACATAGCGTATGTTTTACATGCAAGGTCACTACTTTACGTACTTCGTCATTGTTTATGACTTCATATACGTTGGGCTTAGAAGCTTTCTCTATAGATTGCGTAGGCAATTCTATTTCTTTGTTATCCGCGCGGATTTTTTGTCTATTTTGGTATCTAGTAATGACTTTCAATATATTTCCTGTAACGTTTCTTAGGTCTTTAATGGTTATTCTTGATAACACATCAGCTACATGATTGTCTTTTCCCTTAAATATTCAACTGTGAAATAATACTCTTCTACGTGTCAGTTTAAAACTCGGATTGATCATTGAGAAAAGATATATTAATGGTCTGTGATCTGTTTTGATTGTAAAGTGTTTTTCATAAACATATGGTCCAAAATGTAATATTGCCCAATGAATTGTTGTACATTTATTACTTTCTCCTTTACTGAAAGCTTTTGATGGGTATGCAATGGGAAGTTGGAGTTCGTTATGGTTTTGAGTTAAAATCGCTCCGCACGCTTGCTTACCTGCATCAGTTTTTATACAGAACTCTTTTCTGAAGTCAGGATATTGTAGCAAAGTTGGTTCCATTAGTTTTGTTTTTAAATATTGGAATGCATTTTGGCATTAATCTGTCCATTCGAAAGGAACATTCTTTTTACATATTCTTGTTATGTTCCGTGATCGTTCGGCGAAATTTTTTATGAAACGTCTATAATAATTACAACATGCTATAAAACGTCTAACGCTGTCCGCATTGTGTGGTGTAGGGTAATTTATAATGACATCACATTTCTTGTCATCCGGAAGTATTCCTCTATCTGTGCATTAATGACCGAGAAAAGTCACCTCATGCATAAAAAATGAGCATTTTTCTGGATGTAACTTTAGATTTTATTTCCTACATTTCTCAAAAACTCCTGTTAAGTTTTTAAGCATATGTTTTTCGGAACAACCTATGACTATTAAGACATCCATATAAAGGAATGCTTGTGAAGGTTCTAATCCAGAAAAGCTGTAGTCATTATTCTCTGAAATGAATTAGGAGCTTTAGTCCGAAAGGTAGTCGCGTGAAGCGATACGAGCCATTATTCGTTGAAAATGAAGTTATATCTCTTAAACCTTCTTCGAGTTAATTTTGATGAAATTCTGATATTAACTCAAGACATGAAAAATATTTTGCTCGTCTAAGCTTATCCAAAATATCATAAATTCTTCTTCGATAAATTCGTGAAAATTTATCGGATAGTATTTTTTTAATTTGACGATAGTCAATTACTAATCGCCATTTGTTTTGTTCTGAACCTTAATTTAAGTTTAATTTAAGTTTAAGTCTTTTTAAAGACTTGCACTTATTAAACTATTAATGCTTGTAGCGAACTACGACCATAACTTCCCCGAGCAGATGGTAAATTGTAGTTGGGCGATCAAGCACGCGCTGGTTCCGGCTACCAATTCTCGGTAGAGTAAAGGGGGGGAATATTTGACATCGCGACTACATGCTCGTCTCGTATCACACTCTTATTTATTTCGCGTGCTTTGGAATTGATCTCCACAAAAAAACTAAAGGACTATCGGACGACAGGACTAAGGACAAACAAGGACATAGCACACTCGTACGACAGCAGCTGTTAAGCTGTCGACGCCCACCCTACCTTGACCACCACTAACCATTTGACATAACCGGTGATCCCTACATGTATGCTATACTTTACACGACATACACCTTCCGTCGACGCATGGCACCACTAGAGAGATTTACTCTGATTTAAACATTATAAAATTTAATTTTTAACAAAGAATAAACTTAAACACTGACAATGTTTTAACTGGAACAGGTTTATACAACATATCCTAAATGATTACCCTAACTTACTAATTTTAAACATCTAGATTTAACTTTTTAAAAGACTTTTTGGAATGTGGCGTTCATGTAGACATTAACGCAACAGATATGTATGGAAAATGTAAAATTTTGGTTTGGTTAACAAAAAAAGGAATATTAATGCTGGGCATTAAGAATATGGGAAGTAGGTTATATAGGGATGTGCATTTTAATTTTTAAATTTTTTGTTTTTATTCTTTTAAGATTTTAGCAAAAAGCGAAGATTGGGGCAAGGGTAAAAATTAAAAATGAGCAATTTTCATTTCCATTTTAAAATTTCTCTTTTTTTTTTTGAATTTATTATTGGTAAACAGTGAACTTGGAAAACAAGTAGCGCCGCAGTAGCTAATTATTTGATTTTTCTTCCGGCAGCTGCTTTCTCATTTAAATAAAACCTTTATAGTACTCACTCTGCATTTCCCACGATGAAGCGCTTCAAGTGGTTGCCTGTGGAAGAGAAATCAGCTTACACCGCCTTTTAATCCTAAGAGAGCTGTTTCTTTTTGATCTGCTCTTTTGAGCCGCTCTCCTACTGCGGTACTCTTTCTTCTCTTTTTACCTCATTCTTTTGCTCACGCCAGTTTAGGCGGGCTTTCGCTTATGTGGGAAGAGGAAGGAATATGGGATCAAGGGAGAAGGAAAGAAAAGAAAGGAATTGCCCTAAATGAATGCTATTTCTCTTACAACATAACTTAAATTAATTTCCTAACATAAGGTGGAATTTATTTTTTCCTATCGGAATAACTTATGCTGATCTGCTTGACTGTTTGCCGATCTGCTTAACAAGCAGTCGGTCAGGTGTGAAGCGGTGTAAGGTAAAATGGGTATATATGTAGATAATGTTAATATAGTGAATTCAATTAAATCATGTTTCTGCGCTTAACGGTGGCGTCTGATGCAATCCAGAATTAGACCTCCTGGTCGGCAATTTATGCTTCCTTCACTGGTCGCACTGGCAATGGTTATTTTCTTGAAATTAAATATTTTCCTACGTGCCACCTGTAATTTTATGGCCTTAACAAAAAAAATTCTGAATCACAAAACACGCGCAAAACTTACCCTCTAGGGGCTGGCACTAAAGTTAATCGAAATATAAATTTTCCGATTCACTGGGTTTTGGTTGGATTGGTTGAATTATCGAATTGTTGAATTTATCTTTTTTTTTTCTGTATTTTTGAGAGATCACTTTTATTCTCGGATAGGTCAGACGCACTTTCTCGCTCGCTGGTTTAAACTCAATTAATGCCCAGTGGCTACCGCTTCGGGTCGGGACCCCGAGTCTGAACTCCAAAAATTGCAGTTGGAGAAATGTTCTACATGACGCCTAGTTAACATTTGTCCCGACCTTAAGAACGACCTAATTAAGTGCCTACTTTTAGGCCGAGATCACCGACAAGCTACCTTACATGCTATAATATTTTATTATACTATAAATTAATTGAAATTGAAATAATAATAAGTTAAGACTTTAGTCTTTTTAAGGACTTCTTTACTTATTATTATTTTATTTTTTCACATTTAATCTTAACATATTCTATATATTTTACTCTTTTATTTTTATTCATATACATACGTACTTAGCGTATATATTCTTAATAGTACTAAAAGTTTAAGTCTTCTTAAAGACTTGTACTTATAACACTATTAATTTAGTTAGGTTGTTTCAAATAATAATAATTTAAGCTTAAGTCTGTTTATAGACTCTTAAGAAATTTAATATTATTTCGCTATTTTTCACAGCTAATTTTAGTTTATTCTACAAATTCTATTAATTAATATACGAGTATAATATAAGAATTATTACTTTTTAAAATATTATTTACCATATATTTTTATACACACATATATATTTACACTTATTTGTTTAATAGTGCTGCAAGCGTTAGTCTTAATAACGACTTATACTTCTAATGCTATTAATTAAATTATTTTGCTATTTAAAATAATAATAGTATAAGCTTGAGTCTTTTTAAATACTCATTCTTAAATTATTATTATTTCTGTTAAGTATTAAGCAGGTTCAAAATACTTCCGGCCATAGGAAAAGACGCTTGGATCCTCCTCTTCGCGCAGCTGAGCAAGCAGCCAATACTCGGCGCCGTTCTATTAGACGATTTGATGCCGCTCTTCGCGCAATAGAGCAAGCAGCCGATACTTGACGTCGTTCTGAAAGGCGACAAAATATCGAGAATCGAGCTATGGAGCAGGTTCAAAATACTGCTGGCCATAGGGAAAGACGCTTGGATCCCTCTCTTCGCGCAGTTGAGCAAGCAGCGAATACGCGGCGCCGTTCTATTAAACGTTTTGATCCCGCTCTTCGCGCAATTGAGCAAGCAGCCGATACTCGACGTCGTTCTGAAAGGCGACAAAATATCGAGAATCGAGCAGGTCCAAAATACTGCTGGCCATAGGGAAAGACGCTTGGATCCTTTTTTCGCGCAATTGAGCAAGCAGCCGTTACTCGACGTCGTTCTGAAAGGCGACAAATTAGCGAGTTTAGCAGAGCAAAACACCGCCAACCATAGAAGAAGGCGCTTGGATATCGTGTATCACGCGGGTGAGAAGAAGCAAATACCCTGCGTCGAGCACTGGCAAGGGATACACAGGAACGCTTATTAGAAAGAGAGCATGATAGGGCTAACAGAGCTAGGGCTAGGGCCGGTAGGGATCGCAGGGCAGTCGAGCAGGCGAGAAATGCACTTGCTCGACGAAGCGCACGATTAGCTGCTTGACAAGCAACGATCGATGCAATTAGAAATATTTGTCAAAGAGTTAGTTAGTATAGAAGCCTTAGTGCAAATAGGGAAGCAGAAAATCTTCGGAATGCACTTCGAAGTCAGGATATTAGTCTTGATATAGGTCAAGAAAATAGGACTATTAGAATCAGACCCAGGTCAGATTTGCTTTTGTTGCACAGGATTGTAGTTCACAGGTAATCTTTTCAAGTTTTGCAAAACTTGTCACAGCAACATTAAAGCCGCTTAGGTTAGGTTAGGTTTTACCGGCCGTCCGTTATCCGACGCACTTAGACCATTAGAGGTCCGTTGTAATACCGTGTACGTTTTCCCCTTTTGCCCGTAGAGGTTCGTGTGAAGTTAGCAGTTTCCCCAGCCAGAGGCGCTGGTGAATTTTTGTATCCGATGTGGATCGGAGTCGGACAGTTCGGACGTGTCTATCAGGAATCTGCTTCCTAATTGAGCAAGTCTTTTCGCTTGCAGTGGCATAGTAGATGCTCTACTGTTTCTTCCATTTCTTCGTCCCTACAGCTACGGCAGAAATCATTATACGGGGCATTTAGTCTTCTGGCATGGGTGCCTATCAACCAATGCCCTGTGATGACTCTCATAGCAGTGCTGAGGTTTGCTCTGGTCAATCTTAAAAGTTTTGACGTTCTCTTTGAGCTTATTTTTGGCGTGTTTGTTACGGTTTAGGTATCCCTAAGTAGTAGTTTACAAGTACCTACTCATGCCCTTCATCTCTTGTATGAGTGGCGCGGTAGTGCCTTTTCGAGCTAGTTCATCTGCGATGTTGTTGCCTTCTATGTCCCTGTGTCCGGGTACCCATATAAGGCTGATTACGAATTGTTGTGTCATCTCGTGTAGAGATGATCGGCAATTCGATACTGTTTTGGAGTGACTAGAGATTGAGCCAATCGATTTGATAGCTGCTTGGCTGTCACTGAAAATGTTTACACGTGAGTCTTCTGGCTTTAGTGATCTTAAGTGTTTTAGGGCCTCCCTTTTTGCTGCCACTTCAGCCTTGAAGACGCTGCAATGATCGGGGAGTCTGAACGAGGTGCGTAGGCCTAGCTGTTCGGAGTAAACTCGTCCTCCTACTCTGTTATGTAGTTTTGACCCGTCCGTATAAAACATATAGCATTCTGGGGGCCAGGTATTTGTGAGTTCCAATCATCCCTCTATGGGATGATTGTGTGGAACGGTATTTGTATGTACTCCGTGGGAGTGCAGAAGTCTGTCGCGTAGTATCGAGTTGACTGCTATGTTCCATAGAAGTGGGGAGGGGACGCCTCCTTGCGGAGTGCCTCTGCTGACGTGCCTAGTGAGGGTTGACGCGCACAGCGAAGACCTATCCTTCCCGCAGATGAGCAGTTGGGTTATGAGTCCCACCAAGTGGCGGTCCACCCCAAGGTCTGTCAGGGCTCCGACAATCGCCGATGGGATGACGATGTTAAAAGCTCCTTCTATGTCCAGGAAAGCTACCAGTGCATATTCCTTTTGGGACATTGATTTTTCTATCTTGGAGACGAGAGAATGTAGTGCTGTCTCTGTCGATTTCCCTTTCTTGTAAGCGTGTTGCGTGTCTGTGATGAGACTAGGGTTGAGAGTTGACCTCAGATGCAGGCCGATGATTCTTTCAAGGGTCTTGAGTAGGAAGGATGACAGACTGATTGGTTTGAAGTCCTAAAAATGTCAAGAAGCCATCCCGCATGCTGGATTTGTGCGGGTATGATTTTGTCTGTACCTGCAGATTTGTATGGTTTAAGGCTGTGTATGGCCCAATGGAGGACCTTTTGGTCTATGCACATTTTGATACTTGCCAGTGTTCGCCGTTCGTTGACGTGTGAAGACGTGTTTTTATTCCAGCTCCGTATCGGTTAATCTAAGTGAATGGTAAAGAGACGCTCTGTGCGATGCACCATCGCTCGAATACATATTCTGTGTTTGAAACAAACAAGTAGTATTTTTTGTTTTAACATTTTCAAACAAAAGACCAAAAACAAAAAAAGAAAGCAAATAAAAACAACAACTATGAGTCAGAACGACGTTCGCGCTCAGCGTCAACGCGAGCAAGACGACCGACGGCTCTCATTGCAACGAAACGACGAATTTACTTTTGCCAACAACTCAAGAAAGAGCGCGTTCTTGCTCTCCCTCATTACTAGCTTCGTCACAAAACCCGTAAGCACCAAACACTTGCGAAATTTCTTTACGCTTGCCTACGGTGACTAGTGCTGTGACAACAACAACTGCAACTGCAATCACAACAACAACTGGAACGGTATCATCGGCTCGCTCAATTTCGTCGACGCAAGTACTTGCTCGCCCTGAGCCAGCGATCAAAACAAAAACGCAACTTAACGGTTCCGCTGTGCTAGCAGAAAACCAAAACATAAACAAGAACGCCGGGTCGACCATACAGACTGAAATGGATCGCTACATAATAATTAAAAGAAAACTCAGCCCTCAAAATAATAAAAATCAACAATCCGAAAATAAGGCAAAAATTACACAGACGATGTCACTAATAAAACGCCAGCAAACACCAACAGATTTGAGCTTCTGGCAAATTCTATTGATGAATGTGTACAAACGGCAAAGCCATCCAAAGAGGACCCTAAGTAGGTTAAGCCTCCTCCAATATACATTCGCGAAAAGAGCTCAAGTGCCTTAGTGAACAAAATAGCGACATTAATAGGTGAAAACTCGTTCTACATAATCCCCCTAAGAAAAGGGAACATTAATGAAATAAAAGTTCAAACTCACACCGAGGCTAGCCATCGTATCCTAACCAAATTCCTGGACGATGCAGGAAAAAACTTTTTTTTATACATACCAACTAAAAAGCGCAAGGGGCCTACAGGTTGTTCTCAAAGGGATTGAGGCAACTGTTTCGACCACTGAAATCATAGAAGCGCTCAAGGAAAAGAACTTTAATGCAAAAATGGTCATGAACGTACTTAACAAAAATAAGGAACCACAACCAATGTTCAAAATCGAGTTGGCCAGGTACTGCGTAGTCTGTAGTGAAGCCCACAGCACAGTGAACTGTCATAAGAACAAGGAAGACAGCTCTGTTAAAATGTGCAGCAACTGCGGTGGAAGTCACACAGCGAATTGGCGTGGCTGTGTAGTATATAAGGAACTAAAGAACCGTCTTAACAAGCACGGAGAATCAACACGAGCTCAGGCCACACACATCAGTCACACTCCGCCACAATCGGGCCCCTCTTACACGGCACCCCTTCCTACACATCGTACCAATCCTAGCGTTTCCTTCGCTACTGCCTTAAGATCGGGAATTAAAAGCGTGAATCCAATAACACAAAAGTCAACTACTACGCGGGAAGAACAGGAAATAACTACTTCGAACGATCAATCGCAGCATATATCAACTGGCATTGAAACGATGATGATCTCACTCCAGCAAACCCTTAAAGAATTTATGACATTCATGCAAACCACAATGCAAGAGCTTATGCGAAACCATGCTGATACAGCTTCTCGTGTCATCAAAATCAACATAATGTCTCCACTTCAAATATCTATGTGGAACGCGAATGGCGTTTCGGCATAAACTCGAACTTGCCCAGTTCCTATCCGAAAAAAATATTGACGTCATGCTCCTCTCCGAGACACATCTAACAGACAAGCACAACTTCCTTGTTCCAGGATACCTATTCTACGCCACTAACCATCCGGACGGAAAAGCCCATGGCGGCACTGGCATACTTATCAGAGGTCGCATCAAACACCACCTTCATAATAGAACTGAGACGGACTACCTGCAATCCACTTCCATAAGCATGCGATCTAGTATCGGCCCCGTCACTCTGGCCGCAGTCTACTGCCCACCTCGTTTTGCAGTTTCTGAGGACCAATTCAACTCAGTCGGTGAGCGATTTATAGCGGCTGGTGACTACAATGCCAAGCACACGCACTGGGGCTCACGCCTTTTAAACCCAAAGGGTAAACAACTTTACAACGCGCTTGAGGAAGCAAACGCCCAGAATCTATATATCGAACAACTATCGCCCACCAGCAAGAAGAATCCTTTGTGGAAAGCACACAAAAATATTCAGCCACCAGCAGAAACAGTCGTTCCACTGCGAGGCCGTTCCACAAAGGCGGTCATAATGATGATTCCCAAGCCAGGCAAAGGCAAAACGCAACCCTCATCCTACAGACCAATCAGTCTCCTATCGTGTCTCTCGAAACTGTTTGAAAAGGCATTCTTAAAACACCTAGCTCCCTACTTAAGAATGCGAAACACAATACCATTCCATTAATTTGGTTTTCGCAAAAATCATGGAACGATCGAACAGGTCAATCGCATCACAAACGAAATTCGTACTGCTTTTGAGCACCGGGCATACTGGTCAGCAATATTCTTAGATGTCACACAAGCATTTGACCGAGTCTGGCTGGAAGGACTAATGTACAAGATAACAAAACTGCTTCCGCACAATACCCACAAAGTGTTCGAATCTTATCTCTTCAAAAGAGTGTTCTCAATCAGGTGTAACAGTTCGACTTCACACGACCGCGTCATTAATGCTGGAGTTCCCCAAGGAAGAGTGCTCGGCCCCGTTCTTTACACTTTATATACAGCAGACATGCCTACAAACTATCAGCTCACAACCTCTACGTTTGCTGACGATACCGCAATACTTAGCCGATCCAAATGCCCATCAAAGGCAACAGAAAAACTTGACTGTCATATCTTAAAACAGTGGAGAGATGGCTTGCGGACTGGCGCATTAAGATAAACGAGACCAAAAGCAGACATGTAACATTCACACTGAATAGACAAACCTGCCCACCATGTACCCTAAACAATACACTCATCCCACAATCAGACGTAGTAACATATCTCGGGGTTCACCTAGATAGACGCCTCACCTGGCGGCGATATATAGAATCTAAAAGGACTCATATGAAGCTTAAAGCAGGCAATCTCCACTGGCTTATTAATTGCAACTCTCCGCTTAGTCTGGAATACAAAGTACTTCTCTACAATACCGTGCTGAAACCCATTTGGACATACGGCTGTGAATTATGGGGAAACGCGTCCAAAACCAACATTGAAATTATACAGCGAGCTCAGTCAGCGATTCTGCGAACTATCACTGGGGCACCATGGTACCTACGCAGCGAAAGCATCCATAGAGACCTCAACATAAACCTCGTCAGGAAGGAAATCCAGATGAGAAATCCAGAGTAAACATCAAGCAAAGCTCGCCGCACACGAAAATCCTTTCGCGAAGTCGCTCACGCGTGTATGTAGTCACAGCAGACTAAAGCGCAAAGATTCTCGAGCCCAGCAAAGAAATCCTAGGGCCGTCTCTAACTAATAAAACTATTTAATATTGTACTTAAACTAATTGATATAATAAGATTTGAATAATTATTGTTAGTCTCATAATAAGAGGGGATCCAATAAATAACGCAACAAGTTCAAAAAAAAAAAAAAAGTGTCGCGTTTGTTTGTTGGGGGGTGAGAGCGTTTTGGCTGTTTCCTGGGAAGTGATTGTCTAGAAGCCTCCCTCGCGTGGAGAGTATTGTCGCACTTCCGGGTGTATGCACAATTACGGCGCGTTCTTCTAGCAAGCTTGAAACTACACGTTATTCCCTTTGTCCATCACCCGACTGACGGCCAGCCGCTTAGATTTCCCAGAAATTCATAACTCTTCGAGGGGTCTAACTCCCTTGGAAGAACGACTGATTTCACCTCGCCTTCCATTTATGATAATTAAGTCAATAGGTCACGAGCGTCAAAGTGCTATTAAAGGAGCAGTTGTCACTGTCCCTATTTCAGTATGCAATATCGTGACGTCTCTTCCAAGAGCTTTCAATGAGGCTAAGGTAATTCAGCTCCACCTCAAGCGAAGAATGGAATATGGACAGGTGAGGCCCAAAAGCCTCTCACGTAATTCTCGATGTTGATTCTGAGGAACTGGCATTCCCTAGCATATATTCTGGCATTAAAAGACCATCTTCAGAGAGTTACACAACCATAGTTAGATCAGAACTAAGGAATGTAGATAGACGAGGTGGTTGAACTGATAAGTTATTCTTCAATTATAAGAAGTTGGAATTATTAAAAATTCGAAATAATATTACAGCTTGCTTACGTAAGCGGAGCGCCTCCAGTGCCATCACAGCTGCTAACGTACTTAATGAAGATTTTATGGGCAACCTTATTTGTCATGATGAGGGATATAGGATCCTTAGGGATCTCACGTCTCCTGCTCAGTGGAAAGATGAGAAGATAAAGGTCATGGCCATGATTCGCCAATTTGGGCTACCTACTTTTTTCATAACTTTATTGGCCGCTGAAACTAGGTGGCCAGAGCTGTTAATACTGCTCAAGCTTCAAATTTGCAGTTTAGGGAAAAGGCGCGTCTTATAAGAACAGACCCAGGGACGTGCGCTAGATATTTTGATTACAGATATAGAGAAGTTTTAAAACTTATGAAAAAGCCTGGGGGTGTCTTTGAAAGAAACTTCGTTACTACCTACCTCGCCGTATGGCGAGTTGAGTATCAACCGATAGGTTCGCCTCATATTCACATGTTTTGGCTGAAAGATGCCCCAAAAGTGGATTTAAACAATGAAGAGTCTATGCATACTGTAATAGGCTTTATTAATCAGTTTGTAACTGTGGATGTTACAAACCCAGATTTGGTTCCGTATATTGAATACCAAAAGCATAAGCACGGGCATTCGTGTCTTAAAAAAGTGCGGGGACAATCTATTTGTCGTTTTGGTATTCCATACCCTTCAATGCCCCGGACGGAAATGTTAAATCCACTTCCCGAAGCTCATAATCTCTCTTCATCACGAAAACTTAAAAAAAATTCGAGATTTTCTACTTCGCAATCATGCAGATGACAAGATAAGCCATTTAAGCATATTTGAAAATTTTCTTTCTCACAACCATGTGAGCCTCTGTTACGACTACATTTTTGGTATTAGGTCTAGTTTGAAAAAAACCACAGATTTTTCTGAAGAGAACATTTGCAGAAATTCAAGTAAATGCTTATAATAAACAAATTCTTTCTATGCAAAGGCCAAATATGGATAACCAGTTAATTTTGGACCCTTTTGCTTGCTGTAGCTACATTATTAACTATATTAACAAATCCCAACGGGGTATTTCGAAGTCAATGCGAGAAGCAGCTAATGACATTAGAAGAGGCAATTCAAGCATTCGACAAAAGCTACAGTATCTCGGTCACAAGTTTACTTCAGGCACTGAGATATCTGCTCAGGAAGCCGTGTATTGTTGTCTGGGAATGGCGTTGTCCAATGCAAGTAATAAGTGCGTTCATATAAACACCTTCCCTCCAGAACAACGAGTTCGTATGCTTAGACCTACACGCGACCTTCAAAATATGCCTCAGAATTGAACTGACATATTTCTGAAAGGATTGCTGGATAGATACGAACAAAGACCAGATTTCAATGAAGGCCTGTGTCTAGCCGATTTTTCAGCAAATTATGAGTTTTCTAAAAGCCGTAGAAGTACTCGTCAGAGGGCAAATAGTGACGATTACACTGAAGAAGGCAATTACGTTTTAGGAGATGTATATTTTCCGCTCCGAGATGGAAGCGGCTTTATTAGGGAAGGAAATAGGGCTAGTAGTATTATGTATAGGCCATTTAATATTAATACAGGTAGGATAACTTATTTTAGGACACTAGTAATGCTCTTTTCTTCGTGGAGAAGCGAACAGGTATATTTGATTCAAAGAAATTGCGAAGAACTTTACTATGAAAACGAGGAGGCTATTAAAGCCAACTTTGAAAAGTATAATGCCATAGATAGTTTAGAAGACGCGCTTAGAAGGGCCATGGAAGCAGATAATAGAGAAGAAAATGAAATATCTTCTCAAATTAATGTTCTAAACTTGAACAACAATTTGTTAGATGTTGATCCGGATAGCAATATCCGGGTAATAAAGCTTCCGCCACTTATGTCCCCTTTAAACTTGACCAATTAAGTTAGATCGCTAGATTTGGAGCAAAAAACTTTCCTTACTCATGTCTTGCATAATGCAAGGACAAATCGAAATTTTTATGAGTTCGTAGGTGGCGGAGCAGGTGTCGGCAAAAGAATTTTAATATCAACCTTATTTCAGTCCCTATCCAAGGAGTATAATGGTAGAAAAGGATACGACCCAACTTCGGTAAAAATTTGACTGTCTGCTCCCACAGGCAAAGCTGCATTCGGAATCGGAGGATCCACTCTTCATTCCATGTTCTCTCTCCCTGTAAATCAGGCTGGGTCCGCATTTAGAAGTTTAAGCCCTGATTTGTTGAAGACCCTTCGTTCAAAATTTATTGATCTTAGACGATTGCGGCCCGTATGTGATCGCTGGATTTTTCAGGCCCCGTCGCATGATCCATACAGTGCTATATTGGGATCGTATCTGTGGAGTCCTTTTAGGTTTTTTGAACTCACGGAAATAATTCGACAGCTTGATGACTAACCGTTTGCAATTGCACTTAATAACATGGCATCCGGACAAATGACGTCTGATGATGTTAGCTTGCTTAGATCTAGAATTTTCGATGAAAGTCAAATTCCAAATGACTCAATTCATCTTTTTACAAGTAATCAGGACACAGATCGGTACTGCCCCACTGTTCAATTTTTCTCGGAAGCTCTAGACTCAGTTAATTCCGCTCAAAAAAGTTTAGAGCAGAGGAACAGATGCCTGGAACAAGCTAGGTCCCTAAAAACATCTGAGACACAAGGATTGTGTACCTCGCTCATTTTAAGAACCAACACTCCAGATCTTCTTTGGATACAATTTTTAGATGACAGCATATGAGTAAATGCGCGTTCCAAGCGCAGACATTGTGAGGAAACATCAAAGCAGTTTCCAGTGGTTCCTGCAGAAGCAATAACTATTCATAAAAGTCAAGGCGCTACGGACAGTAAAGTGGTAGTTCACACTAACTCCAGCATGCAGAGGGCTGCGCTGTATGTAGCATGTAGTAGAGATGTTTGTTCCGATCGTCTAATGCTTAGGTCTTCTCTTTTGTGCTTCGTTGAAGCATTAACATACTCAAATGAAGTATACAAAATTCCTGGTTTCAACACAGCAGTGAGATTAGATTGCCAGTCAGTAGCTAGCGGAGCCCGACCAAAAAGACGGATTCTCGTTTTTATTCGAAACGAACTATTAGAGAATGTTAGTTTTTGCTCAAGTGGTCGATTTTTTTCAAATCTTTTAAATTTAGCCTTTTCAGTGTTAGAGTTTGCTATCTTTAAGTACCGATCTTTAGGAATTCTTGTTTTATATAAAAGTCCGATCATCCCTTAAAAAAGTTTGAAACTGAATTTAAGGAGTTATTTCAGCAGCAAACATTTTTAAATAGTAATTGTTTAGTGTTTAGGAGATTATAACTTGTGCCTCCACTCCATCTCTGGCTGCTGCAAGCAAATTTCCTTGCTAGATTTGAATTCGTCTACAACCAATAGCAATACACGCGTATTGATTGGGCGTTTTCAAATATTTTCTATAATCGGGCCACTGCGCGCACATTTGAGACCACATATAGTTACCACAGTGGTATATTAGTTAGTTTGGGGCCTCGTGGTGTAGTGGATAGCGCAACTACCAGCTAACCACGGGGTCGTGAGTTCAAACCCCACCCATGACGAGAACATGGCCAAACAAAACTTCCTCTCTGAAATGCTTTTCTAACTTTTGGAAAGTATTCTTCCACATAAAAAAAATTCCTATTACAACAATTTTCGGCAACTTCCAGTTGCCCCAACGCCCCCCCACCCTCTCCTCACTACATGGCAGAAAAACGGGAGCACCCACATAGTACCAAGCGCACCCTGTGTTTTTCTGCGAACAGCAACAACACCCAGCAGGGCTGTTCGCTTTTCTACGAATAACAACACAACACCCGTAGACGCCAATCCCCGAGACGCCAATCGTAGACGCCAATCCTCACCACTGGGATAAGCCGCATCTGGACAATCACCAGATCGGTCGAAAAACTTACAACGATTACTGAAACTAATACGAGAAATTTAAACATAAACGGCTCCCCAAATTCGATAACGACCATAGGCATCTCAAAACGGACACGAATTGGACAATGGAACGTTAGAGCTCTAAGAGAACCATCTAGGTTAGCACAGTTCGAGGCGGAGATGGAGAAACTCCACATTGCAATAGCTGGAATCAGCGAGATAAGGTGGGCTGGCAGTGGGGAAACAACAACATTAGATAGCAATCTAGTCCTACACAGTGGCAACAGTGACGGCAGAAGATATGGAGTGGGAATTTTCGTGTCTAAGCGCATAAAGAAGGCACTGGTTTCCTGGAAACCCATTTCTGATAGAATCATGACCGCCAGGTTCAGATGTAGAGCTAGATACATAATAAACATCACTCAGTGCTATGCCCCGACGGAAGACGCAAACGACGACACTAAGGACGACTTCTATACTGCCCTTGCAGCAACCCTCAACAAGCTACGGCAAGGTGATATTAACATCCTCATGGGTGACTTCAATGCAAAAATTGGCCCCAACAACACCGGACTAAGATCTGTCATGGGCCAGCATGGAACTGGGACTCGCAACGATAACGGAGAAAGATTAGTGGAACTCTGCCAGCTATTCCAAATGGTCATCGGCGGCACAATATTCCCACACAAAGATGTCCACAAATACTCCTGGACAGATCGACCACATATGCATTAGCAGGAAATGGAGACACTCGCTACTGGACGTACGGAACAAAAGGGGAGCATCTATAGACAGTGATCATGAGTTGGGCATTGGAGAATTTTCAATAAAGCTCAACCGCAACCATTCAAGGAAAACAGGCAACAGTCAACACCGGCGAGCGGAATCATTGTGAAGCTTCCTAAAAAGGCGACCTTAGTGACTGCAACAACTGGAGAGGGATAACACTGCTCAACACTAGCTAAAAATCCTAGCTACACTGCTGAACAAACGCCTCCAGGAAAAAATTGAGCCAACAATCCGAGACGAACAGGCAGGCTTCAGACCACACAAGAGTTGCATAGACCAGGCAAATACACTACGCATAATAACCGAGCAAGCTGTGGAATGGAGAGCCCCGCTTTACCTCCTGTTCATCGACTTCAAGAAGGCATTCGACTCAGTTGAAAGAGCAGCAATATGGCGAGCAATTGCAAGAAAAGGAGTACCTGCAAATCTCATCGCCATCATCAAATCGATGTATGACGATGCCAACCTGGCAATGGAAAAACTAGTAAACCTTTCCAGACGAACACCGAAATTCGGCAAGGATGCCCGCTGTCACCCTTCCTCTTCAACATCGTAGTCGACGAGTTAATGAGCGAAGTATGTTCTTTCATGCGCGGACTTACGTGGAACCTCACCAGACACCTTGAGGTCTTGGACTACGCATACGAAATCTGTCTCATATCGCACAGACTCAACGACATACAGAGGAAAAGTGACGACGTCAGGATAGCCAGCAGCGTAGGGCTCGAGATAAACATAGCGAAAACAAAAGCTATGCGCTTCAACCACTACAGCCAAGGAAACATCAACATAAATGAGAACCCAATCGAGCTCATTACCAGTTTCTCATACCTTGGCACCATCATATCCAACAGTGGTGGAGTGGATGATGATGTCTCCAGTCGTCTTGGCATAGCCCGCTATACGGAAGTGAGACATGGCTCGCCACGAAGAAAATAACGCAGAACCTACAGGCTTTCAGCAACAAATGCCTGAGAGTCGTATGTGGGGTTTTCTGGCCAAACAGAATAGCCAACACAGAACTGTGGCGCGTTACAGACGAGTCCCCGATTCACATACAAATAAGGAAGAAAAAATGGATGTGGATAGGGCACGCTCTCAGACGAAACCCGAGAAGCATAGTGAGGATGCCACTGGAACCCCCAAGGAAGCAGGCGAGTAGGAAGGCCAAGAGCAACCTGGAGAACTAGCCCAAATAAACACCACATGGTTAAGTGCAAAGCAGACAGCTAAA
Organism: Drosophila yakuba; assembly: GCF_016746365.2. Taxonomy (NCBI): domain Eukaryota; kingdom Metazoa; phylum Arthropoda; class Insecta; order Diptera; family Drosophilidae; genus Drosophila; species Drosophila yakuba. The sequence continues at coordinate 803,202 of NW_025048816.1, read as the reverse complement.
AAAATAGTTTTAGATGAAAAGCTTTCGTAGAAGCCCTAAGTTCACGAGAGGAATGAAGTAAGAGTGGGCGTTGCAAAAAGATTTTTGGTAAATAGATAGAAAATTACAAGACTAATACAAAAATGAAAAAATTTCAAAACATTTTTCAAAAGTGTGGGCGTGGCAGTTTTGGGCGGTTTGTGGGCGTTAGATTGGGCGTGGCAACATGAATCAACAAACTTGCGCTCTATGTCCCTAGAGTTTGTATGCTTAATCTCAACTTTCTAGCTTTAGTAGTTCCTGAGATCTCGAAGTTCATACGGACGGACAGACGGACGGACAGACGGACATGGCCAGATCGACTCGGCTATTGATCCTGATGAAGAATATATATACTTTATATGGTCGGAAACGCTTCCTTCTGCCTGTTACATACTTTTCAACGAATCTAGTATACCCTTTTACTCTACGAGTAACGGGTATAAAAATTGAATTGGGTAGTCTTATAAAAGCGTTTTTACATGTTGTTATGGTACTTGCTATGTATGTAAATACCATGCTTAATTTCTTGATTTGGAATCAATACACTGTCTTTTTTTGAATTTATATGTATTTTTCTAATACCATGGGATTTTGCTGGCAGAAATATTGGGTTGTTGCCAGAACTGTATGTTATTGAAACATAAATTGGAAATTTTAACTTATTAGGTCTGATTATAAGCCAATCTTCAGATGGGTTGAAGTCTAATTGACAGTTGTATTTGTTAATAAAATCGATTCCTAATAAGCCATCGCAAGGAATAGCGAATTTTAAATCTACGATATGAAAATCGTGTTGGATTATGTGCTTAGTGGTTTGCATCTCAATAGAAGTTAACCCCTTGGATTTGGTTACCTCTTGATTTATTCCTTTTATATATCTATAAAATAATATGGTTCTATGTTATGAAAGACATCAGAATTTTCTTTAACTATTGAAATGTCTGCACCTGTGTATACTAAAAAGACAAGTTCTTTTTCTGTAGCCACATGGTTAAATGATACAAATATGTTCTGACTGAGATTAATGGTGTGAACCCTTGTATTAGTCAACGTGCTTTATTAAAGCAATTTACTAATAACTCTGCATGCTTCTTAATAGTATTTATTAAAATTGGCCTGTTCTGTGTAAGTGACTCTTTTTTCAAGATAAGGATAAACTGAACTCTATCATATGCTTCTCTAATTGCCTTTAGTGTAGCCATACTTTAGTAAATATATTTTTGTTTTATTTTTAATTTAATCGTATTAAGTTATTTTACTTTCTTAAAGTAACAAACTTGAATTTAGTCGTATTAAATTTATTTCATTTTCTCAAAGTTTACTTAAATATGGTGTTATTTATTTTAATATTGTTTGTGCTCTTTTTTAAATTCAATTTTGTCCAGATCATTGCCTGGCGCATATATTTCTTTTTTAAACATTTGTTGTGTAATTTATATGATTCATAAAAACAATTTGCGCACATTATAACAACAATTATTATTAACAGTGTGTGTATTAATTCAAAATCATTATTATTTGTCTCTACTTTATTAATGACACTTAACGTCTACTATTGCCATTTTGGGAATATATAAATTGTATTCATAATTATTTGTTGTATCTTCGGCAAATTTTTCTATTGCATTACTTTGCATTCACGTTAACAAGTTTTCCTACCTATCGTTTTTGTATAGTTTTACGGGCTATACTTCTGATCGAGCGGAGAAGATTCCGCACAATTTTTGTCGTCAGTTTGGCTACGCTGACGCTCCTTCGTAGGCGAAAGTGGCGGAGTGCTCCACTCGCTGTTGTCTTTACTGATGCTGATGTCCGGCGCTGGTCTTCGCACTGGTCTTTCGTTTTAAGCATGTGAATTTGCATGCTACGGCTTACAATGGTCCAAGGCAGTCGTTCGGGCAGAAGTCAATTTTTCTCGGCAAAAATTTGGGAGATGGTGGTTTTTGTGTTATTTGCTTTTAATTTATAATGCATTGAGTGAGTTGTGGTATTCGGCTTTCTTTGCTGGACGTTTTGTCTCAGAAAATCAAGTTCGACAGTTAACTTTTGTGCCGTTGCCCATGGGGCCGGCGTTTTATTTGTATATAATAGGCACTTAATGTGTGCTATTCTTTTATTAATTTGAATTTTGACAAAAAAAAAAAAATTCTTTTTGACTCGCGTCGGTGTAAGACGTAAGTGAAGTGAATAAACAAAATAAATTACAAATATCAGCGAAAAGGCGCTATTAGCAATGTTAAATTGCTATTCTATAATATTTGTTGTGTGTGGAAACGTTAAATTAAAACAAAAGCTAATTTAAATAGACAACAAACAAACCGCGCTCAGCGGCAAAAAGAGCAAGACGAGCGGCGGCTCTCCTCATTGCAAACGGTGTCAAGCTCTGTAGCTACCAGCACAGTAACTTCGATATCTACTGCAACTGCACATATAGCAACAACAACAACAACAACATCAACAATATGCTCAGTACCGAGAGCTGTGTACATTTCTGTTGAATCAACAACAACCAAAGCAAGTGAACTCTCTCCGACTCTAGAAAACAAAAGCGGACAAGAACCAAAACAAAACACAAAACTGTTTCAAACAGGGCTGGATCGCTACATTCAAATAAAGCGAAAGCTAAGCCCACAACACAAACAGGCTGGCAATCAGCCGAAAATAAATCGCACCAACGTTGACAACTCAACTTCAAATAGGTTTGCAATACTGGATGACTGCGAAGTGCATCCAATCAAAGAACAGGAGCAGAAGAAGATTAAGCCGCCACCAATATTCATACGAGAGAAAGGAAGGAATTGAATCATTGAATTAAAGGAATTGAATCATCAGTGACCATCCGAAATTATCGAGGCAGTAAAGGAGAAAAACTTTAAGGTAAAAACGGTGATCAACATTCTTAACAGGAAGAAAGAGCCGCAGCCACTCTTCAAAGTCGAACTGGAGCCATCGAGTCAAAAAATCACCAAAAATGAAGTACATCCTATTTATAAACTACAGTATCTAACTACAGCCACACAAGCGCAAGCAGCCTGTGCAGTGCACTAACTGCCAAGAATATGGCCACACCAAAGCGTACTGCACCCTACAATCTATCTGCGTCGTTTGTAGCGATGCTCACAGTACCGCAAACTGTCCTAAGAACAAGGACGACAGCTCAATTAAATTATGCAGCAACTGTGGCGAAAACCACACAGCCAACTGGCGAGGATGCATTGTTTACAAGGAACTTAAGAGTCGCCTAAACAAACGAGTGTCTTAAGTTCGTGATCGTACCACACCAACAATTCACACAGCTACCAAGCAGCGCCAAATATTTCCTTTGCAAGTGCACTAAAATCAGGGATCCAGACACCAGCAGCGGACACCCCCATTCATCAAACTAACACTCACGATAACATGCAACAGCAGCCAATTGGCGTTGAAGCGATTATGCTTTCGATGCATCAAAGCATGAAAGACTTCATGGCCTTCATGCAAACAACTATGAAAGAGCTTCTGAGGAACCAAAACATCCTTATTCAAATGCTCGTTTCTTCTAAAACAGTATAATGACTCCCCTAATAATAGCAACCTTGAACGCTGATGGCGTTTCGCGGCACAAGCTAGAACTTGCTCAGTTCTCAGCCGACAGAAACATTGATGTTATGCTACTCTCAGAGACTCACCTTACTGAAAAGTACAATTTTCAAATACCAGGATACAAATTTTACTTTACGAATCACCCGGATGGCAATGGCCATGGAGGCACTGGCATACTAATACGATCGCGAATCAAACACCACTTCTTTTAGTAATTGGCAAGAAGACTGCCTACAATCTACCTTTATAAGCCTCCAATGCTATAACGGTGCTCTCACTCTGGCTGCTGTCTATTGCCCACCCCGCTTCACAATATCAGAGGACAAATTCACAACACTCTTCGACTCCCTCGGTGAAAGGTTTGTTGCAGCTGGTGATTGGAATGCCAAGCACATGTACTGGGGACCTCGAATAGCGACCCCTAAAGGAAAACAGCTATACAACGCAATTATTAAACCGCAAAACAAGCTTAATTATGTTTCTCCGGGTACGCCTACATACTGGCCAGCAGATCCTAAAAAGCTTCCAGACTTAATTGACTTTGCCATCACCAAAAGGATATCCCAATCAATGATTACAGCTGAGGCACTTTCAGAACTTTCATCTGATCACTGCCCGGTGCTCTTTAATCTTTTGTACCAACTGCAACACATCGAGCGGCCGTATAGACTCACAAGCAACAGGAACAACTGGGAGGGGGAACAAAAAATATGTTTGTTTACATACCGACTTCTCTAGCTCATTAGAAACCGAGCAAGACATCGATCAGTTTTCTGGTAGCCTAGAGTCAACACTAGTTGCAGCAGTAAAAGCGTCAACTCCACAAGATACCCACGGATGCAGTAAAAAGTTCAACATGACAAGTCGAGATACCGAACTCCTTGTGCTTGAAAAACGACGACTTCGAAGGGAGTGGCAGGAGCACAGATCACCTGGCGCAAAGAGTAGACTAAAAGCAGCTTCGCGCAGACTTACTAAAGCGCTTAAGAAAAACGAAGCGGACGCACAACTGCGTTACATCGAGAATCTCACGCCAACTAGCACAAAAAACTCATTGTGGAAAGCCCACAGGAATCTGCAAGCACCAGCAGAAACTGTCGTACCCCTCCGTAACTCTACCGGAAACTGGTATGGACAGAGCAAGAGTCTTCGCTGATCATCTCAAAAAGGTATTCCAACCAAATCCAGCCACTAACTCATTTACTCTCCCACCCTTAACTGCATCTTACTTAGCACCACAAGATCACATAGAATTCCGGCCAAGCGAAATAACGAAAGTCATTAGAGAGCAACTGAAGACTGGAAAATCGCCTGGCTTCGATTTAATAACACCGAAAATGATCATCGAGCTTCCAATGTGTGCAGTTCTACAAATCTGCCTACTCTTCAACGCTGTTACCAAAATTGGATACTTTCCTCAAAAGTGGAAGAAATCAGTTATAGTTATGATCCCTAAGCCTGGGAAAGACAAAACACAGCCATCATCATACAGGCCAATTAGCCTACTTACTTGTCTCTCCAAGTTATTTGAAAAAGTACTGCTGCTACGAATCAGTCCCCACCTTAAAACACACGACACACTCCCATCGCACCAATTTGGTTTTCGGGCAAAACATGGAACTATTGAGCAGGTTAACCGCATCACAACGGAAATTCGCACTGCTTTTGAGCATCGGGAATATTGTACAGCTTTATTCTTAAACGTTGCACAAGCATTCGATAGAGTATGGTTGGATGGACTTATGTTTAAAATAACCAAACTGCTGCCTCAAAACTTACATAAGCTTCTAAAGTCTTACTTATACAAAAGAGTGTTCGCGGTTAGATGTAGTTCAAGCACTTCAAGCGATTGTACTATAGAAGCTGGAGTGCCCCAAGGAAGTGTATTAGGTCCAATTCTATACACCCTACACACGGCGGACATCCCAACAGACTACCAGCTAACAATATCCATATTCGCTGATGACACTGCAATACTGAGTCTATCCAGATGCCCAGTAAAAGCTACGATGCAACTAGCACGCTATCTAACATGTGAGAATTGGCTTGCAGATTGGCGCATACGAGTAAACGAACAAAAATGCAAACTACCCTTAACAAACAAAGCTGCCCGCCCTTGGTTATGAACCACACGCGCATTCCACATGCCGATGACGTAACATACTTAGGTATTCATCTGGACAAGCGGCTCACCTGGCGGAAACACATAGAGGCCAAGACGACGCACCTGAGACTAAAAGCAAAGGATCTACAGTGGCTAATAAACGTTCGGTCTCCCCTAAGCCTGGAGTACAAAGTCTTTTTGTATAACTGCGTTCTTAAACCCATATGGACCTATGGCTCCGAGCTATGGGGCAATGCATCGAGAAGCAACATCGACATCATACAGCGAGCACAGTCTAGGAAGAGAATCATAACTGGAGCTCCATGGTATCTTCGGAACGAGAATATACACAAAGACCTAGAAATAAAACTAGTCATTGAGATAATAACAGAGAGAAAAGTAAAATACAAGGAAAAACTAGGCTCACATCCAAATCCCCTTGCAAGAAAACTTCTTCGAGTATGCAGCCAATGTCGACTGCACCGCAACGATCAACCAGACCAGCGTTAAATTTGTTAGGCCACATAGCACAAATCATCTCATAAAATTATAATTAGCTAGCTTAGAATAAGATTTGAAAACTTATTGTTAGTCTCTTAAGTAAAAGGGAAGATTCAATAAATAAGAGAAATTTAAAAAAAAAAAAATCTTTTATTAATTTTATTTCGTGTCCGCATCTGCCCATTACCACACTCTACTCAGTTAGTATTTTTTATATTTGCCCAGTTTCTTAATCTCCCGCTGATTGCCTCTCACACTTGTTGTTGTTCTATTCCATCATTGGTAATTTGGCTGCTGTTGTTATTTTTTGTCGGCTTCAATTCGCAATTCTTAAATTTGTTTTATATATAAAATTTTAAATTTTTCTTTTAAATTTTCCCATTCCCGTTTGCTTGTTCACAGGCGGGAAGTCACAGTCGCCATGTAGAAATGAAAAGGTTTATTTCTTTTAGTTATGGGTGTTTCTTTATTATTGTTGAAAGCAGCGAAGGTGCCGCTTCCAACGTTCAGTTGAATCTGATTTGAACATTCTTCCTTAGGTTCTAAGTAAGCTTAAGTCTCATTGCTGCGCTGTCCACAGTTAGACAGCGGAGAGGTAATATTACTTATGTGATAGGTAATGTAGAGGGAATGTAATGTGCGTTCACAAGTGGTCAGCATAAATGCTGATCCTGCATTTATGACGTATGTGTATAAATGGGTGATCAAATATCACATGCACTTTAAGTGGAATATTTTCATAAACATTGCAACAAAGTGTTACAAGGTGTATATGTACTATTGGCTAGTACAGTGGGTATTCTATATACTACACTAAACGCAATTTTTATACCCGTTACTCGTAGAGTAAAAGGGTATACTAGATTCGTTGAAAAGTATGTAACAGGCAGAAGGAAGAGTTTCCGACCATATAAAGTATATATATTCTTGATCAGGATCAATAGTCGATCTGGCCATGTCCGTCTGTCTGTCCGTCCGTATGAACGTCGAGATCTCAGGAACTACAAAAGCTAGAAATTTCAGATTAAGCATACTGACTCCAAAGACGTAGTTTGTCGATTCATGTTGCCACGCCCACTCTAACGCCCACAATCCGCTCAAAACTGCCACGCCCACACTTTTGAAAAATGTTTTGATATTTTTTCATTTTTGTATTGGTCTCATATTTTTCTATCCATTTGAAAAAAATCTTTTTGCCACGCCCACTCTAACGCTTCAAACCGCCCAAAGCTGCCACGCCCACCCTTTTGAAATATTTTTGATATTTTTTCATTTTTGCATTGGTTATGTAAATTTCTATCAATTGGCCAAAAAACTTTTTGCCACGCCCACAAACCGCCCAAAGCTGCCACGCCCTTACTTGTGAAAAATGTTTTCATTTTTGTATTACTATCGTCTATCGATTTGTCCAAAAACTTTTTGCCACACACATTCAACGCCCACAAACCGCCAAGACTCTCCTTCGCACTTCCACTAGCTGAGTAACGGGTATCAGATAGTCGGGGAACTCGACTATAGCGTTCTCTCTTGTTTTTATTGTTTTACAGGCTTAAGTGACCATGTCACGGTCGCCATTAATAGCAAAACATTAAATGTCTTGTATTAATATAACTTCTATATAATTCAATTTTTGAGTGTTTGCTTAATAAGTTTTTATACCCGTTTCTCGTAGAGTAAAAGGGTATTGTTCATAAATAAACCGCCAGTGGTACTGTTTATTTTGATTTATTGGTTAATTTCCGACACTTAATATTAATTCGTTCGACACCGATGCGTACGTTTGCTTGTAGATCAAAAATGTGACTGACTTAAGCTTTGGCTGTACTCACGCCATACGATTAAACTAGCATAAGACGTAAACAAGTTACAGTTAGAAGAAGTTAGAAGTTTGGAAAAGTACTGGGCAAGCTCGCGGACAATTACATTGATTCCGCTGATAAGCTCCGCTGCAGCTGCAGACAAATGCAAATGTAAATGTAAACAAAGATAAAGGGTGACTTGTTTGCGCGGTGTCTCGTTCCCAAACATACCGGCCCCCCTGAACGGTTGTTCAGCAGAGAGGCAGTACAGCGATTTTGGCAATTGGGCGTTTGTATAATCCGTGAGCAGTCTTCACTGTAACGACTCGGACCTTGTCGTCGATTCCTGCGTGCACTGCGGTGATGCGGCCAAGAATCCATTTAGAAGGCGGTAGATTGGGCTCCTTGAGTACTACCAGTGTGTCGATCTTCAGATTCTCGGTTTCCAGATGCCACTTTGTCCGCTTATGAAGAGATGTCAGGTATTCCATATGCCACCTTTTCCAAAAGCCTTGAACCATGGCTTGCAGCTGGTTCCACCTCTCCAATCGATTGACTTGCATATCCAGACCACAGGGTTCAGGCAATGCAGTATACGGAGATCCAGTCAAAAAATGAGCAGGCGTCAGTGGATCCAAAGAATTATCCCCCGTTGGGCACAGCGGGCGTGAATTCAGGATAGCTTCAATTTGGGTCAGGACAGTAGAGAGCTCCTCAAACGTTAAAGCCTTTGATCCAAGTATCCGTTTCATATGGAGTTTAATTTAGCGAACTCCAGCTTCCCACATCCCTCCAAAATGGGGAGCAGACGGGGGTATAAAGTGCCAAGAAATCCCTTCATTGGCAAAGAATCCTGCTAGTTCCTCATCTTTGGCTTGTTGAATGGCCAGACGTCTCATGTCATCCAAAGTTCGCTTGCCTCCATGAAATGTAGTTCCGTTGTCCGAATACAGGTCAGTAGGCTTCGCTCGGCGAGGAGACATGAAAATGTCGAACCAGCAGTCCAGCTAGTGGTGTATCTTTAGGTATCAGAATCGGGTGCTTGGCGTTGTAGTTGAGTGTAGATTGCTCGATTCTCCCACCGACTCGCATTACTCCATAATCATCCAGAAACGGAGAAAACCGGATAAGATGCGATTTAGCGTTAAGCTGGCGTCGATTCTCTAGCTGCGCATATTCTCTGGCAAAGGATTTTTGTTGAACATGTCGAATAAGTCGGCGCTGTGCGTCCAGCAACTCTTTAGACGTAAGGAATGTTGCCGAATTCCTATGATGAGATCGAAGAGTGTGAATAAAGCGATGACAGTAGCTAGATACCCTTATAAGACGCGTCCAGGTTGAGAATTTGTGGATGAGTAACTCGTGTATACTTTCATCAGGAAAGTTATGTAGAGTCGTGGGCTTTATGGCTCGTTCTTCGGTGTTGACATCGAAACTTGAAGATACGCTGAACTTGCTTGTAGAAGGTGGCCACTCAGAGGTGGGTGTGGCCAGCCAGGACGGACCTTTCCACCACAGTCGATGCTCCAGAAGCTTTGACGGATGAAGTCCTCGGGAAGCACAATCAGCAGGATTGTCTTCCGTGCGAACATGGTTCTAGCAGCTACGAGGAAAGTCGCTCAATATCTCAGAAGTTCGGTTGCAGACGTAGGTGTTCCACCGTCGAGGGGGAGCTGAAAGCCAGTGTAGCACAATTTCTGAATCTGTCCAGCAGCTCGTGCTGAAAAGAGGAATTGTTAGTGATGCTTTGACAATAGACAGCAATCGAGATAGAAGTAACGCAGCGTTTAGCTCCAAACGTGGAATTGATACGGGCTTGATCGGGGCCACCCGTGTTTTGGCGGCAACTAGAGTTACTTGAAAGCTGCATCCAACTGCAACTCGAGCGTAAACTACCGCACCGTAGGCGTGCGAGGATGCGTCGGCGAATCCGTGTAGTTGAACATCTCGAAATGGTGACGCAATATACCGTGGTACTTGGCATTGCGTAAGTGCTGGCAAATCCTCTACTAAGGCTCTCCAGCGCGTACGTAGACCTTCAGGAATGGGGTCGTCCCACTGCAGGACACTTGTCCAGCTTTCTTGGAAGATTAACTTGAGTAGAACTGTGACCGGCGCTACCAGTCCAAGCGGATCATAAATTCTTGATAGCTGAGACAAGAGTTCTCTTTTCGTCGGAGAAATGGTCGCATCGCATCCCTTTAGGTTGAGATACAGAACGTCCTTCCCAGGGTTCCATTGGATACCAAGAACTTTGACAGGTGAATCCGCAGCTGATTTGTTGAAGAGCTGGATAGGTTCAAAACATCTATCTTCCTCTGGTAATGATTTCAGAAGACGCCAACTATTAGAACTCCATTTGCGTAGCTTGAATTTTCCCTTATCCAAGAGGGCTATAAGTTCGTCCTTGAGAATCATAAGCTCCTCGAATGTGTTGGCGCCTGTAGGGATATCGTCCACATAGGCATCGTGCAGAAGAGCGTGAGCTCCTGCAGGGTATTCATGGCCATGATCGTCGGCAAGTTGCTTTAGAACTCGAACAGCCAGAAATGGTGACGGTGCCAATCCGTAGGTAACCGTCAGCAGGCGAAAATGAAGCAGAGGTTCATTCTCAGTCTTGCACCAAACAATGCGCTGATAATTGGTGTGTGGCTTAAAGATTTTAATGCCTCGAAACATCTTTTCGACATCTGCGCATAAAACATATTGGTGCTGCCGGAAGCGTAGACAAACGCCAAGAAGATCGCGTTGAATCGGTGGACCAATATGTTGTCTGTCATTGAGCGATACTCCAGAGCTGTCCTTTCTTGATCCATCAAAAACTACACGACATTTGGTAGTCAGACTGTCCAGCTTGATGACAGCGTGGTGCGGCAAATAGAAGCAGGTGTCTGGGGAATCCTCAACCTGAGCCGAGGTCAGTTGTTCCATATGTCCACGTTGCAAGTAGTCGTCCAGGAAGGCTTCGTACTGCTGCTTCAATTCTGGATACCGACGAAATTTGCGTTCCAGCAAGAAGAAGCGATTGATGGCCTGTGGCAAGGTCGAATCAATAGGCGGTGCCTTCTCCTTGAAGGGATACTCGACACCGTACACCCCGTCCGTCGAGCGCTTGTGTGTGGCAGCGAAATGACGCTCTGTGGGATCGCTGGCGTCCAGGAGAGCCTGGTTAGGCTGAATGCTGTCCATCTCCATGAATGAACGAACCATCGTGTCTAGGTCCGCGTGATGAGTAACCGCAGAAGTAGGGTAATCATTGAATGCAGAGTAAGAGCCTGCAAGAATCCAACCAAATACAGTATTGAGATCGATAGGAAAGCCGTTACCAAAGTGTTTCCGATCTCCTGTGTATAGAGACCAAAGTTGATCCGATCCAACAATGACATCGATTGCTCCAGGTGTGCAGAACGTTGGGGCTGCCAAAGGAAGCTCGCAGATTTGCCTCCACGTAGAGGATGAGGTGTCAATAACTTGGGCAGGAAGTGATGACGTCAGCGAGTTGAGAATGATCGAGACCAATTCGACAGCTTGGCCCGAATGACGAGAGCGCAGCTTGATATGTGCGCGTCCTCGGGTAACGCCCGCGCTGTTGGCGGCGAGACCGAGAATAGAAATCCGTGCGTGCGTTCGACGCACGCCTATTCGCTGAACAAATGATTCCGATGCCAAGGTTATTGTAGATCCAGTGTCCAGGAGCAGCCTGCAGGTTGTAGTATTTCCCCAGGCGTCGATGACGTCAGCAAGGATGGTTGGCAACAGAGTCTGAGAACCAGCCGCCGGAATATTCTCCAGAGTATGATGCGTAAAGTTGTTTTCCGCGGGAGTCTCGCTTCCCAAGCGATGACCTTCTCGAGCTAGCGGTTGATTGTGGCCAATTGTAGATCCCGCATGTGAGACTGCTGGTCGATCGCAGCTGCCAACACTTGCCGTGTCAATGTTGTTGCCATTTTGAATTGGCTGCGACGAGCCATGAACCAAAGTATGATGCTTGCGGCGGCAGATCCGACAAGTATGCCTCGATGTACAGTTGCCCACCATATGAGCCGGGCTGAGGCAATTGAAACAGAGCATTCTTGATTTGAGGAAGTCTCGGCGAGATGCAATGTCGAGTGCGATGAATTGAGGACACTTAAACAGTTGGTGATTCTGCTGGCACGATGTGCACTTCGGCTCTTCCCGTCTTGGATGCGTGTCTGCGTGGTGCGTGGTAGCTGCGCGTCGAGCTTGGGTTGATTGAGTTAAGTTAAAAGCCTCCAACGTATCGCAGCGTGATGTGAGAAATTTCAGGAATCGGTGGATGGTCACACCTTTTTCCTCGGATTCTGCGCACTGAGCCCAGGCTTGTCGGGTATCGCTATCCAATTTTGAAAGTAAAATGAAGATTAGCCAGGGATCCCTCTCTTCGCAATTAAGAGCTCGTAGACCACGAATAACTTCGTCTGCACCATCGGCAATTTTCCGCACTGTGCCGATATTTGAATTTATAGCACTCGGAAGGCTCATGAAACTGTTTAAGAACGATCGAATAATAAGCGATTGTTTGTTATATCGCTGTTCCAGCCGATCCCATGCTTCCCGATAGTTGTCATTAGTAACTGGAATATGTTTAACTAATGCAAACGCGTCTCCGGCAAGGTACGATTTTAAATAGTGAAATCGTTGGCAATCCGTCAGGCTCGAATTGGAAGCAATCGATCCAATAAACATGTCCGAAAAATGTTTCCAGTCGTCATAATTTCCAGAAAAAGTCGGAAGTTTAATTCGCTCGAACTGAAAATCGACATGACTTCTCTGGGATGTGCCTGCGGCTTGAACTGTGGCATCAACACTGTTTGAGGTGACATCCCGTCTCAACTCCTCCAAAGTATTGCTGAGAATAGCGTGTGTAGCATAATGTTTATCCTCATATGCGTCAAAATCCTCGTCAGGGTCCTCCCAATCGGCTTCCGATTTAAATGCATACAGCTCTTCCGAGAGCCGTACGAACCGCAAATAATTTTCCTGTAGTTGCGCCAGGCGGACAACTATTGTTTGCACTGAATGAATGTCATCAACAAATTTTAAGGCATTATTATGCGCACGAGTAATTTGGCTTTTGCAGAAGCCCCGTTGCTGAATCACACTCCGCATGGTGGTCGAAAGAAGGGAACGATTCTATACGATGTAGGAATCTATAGATCACCGTTTGCCAAAAGGCCAATAATCAAAATCAAATGCCCGAAAGAAACGCAGTTCCGGTAATCCGGCTCGAAGGACCAATTATTTTATGTTCATAAATAAACCGCCAGTGGTACTGTTTATTTTGATTTATTGGTTAATTTCCGACACTTAATATTAATTCGTTCGACACCGATGCGTACGTTTGCTTGTAGATCAAAAATGTGACTGACTTAAGCTTTGGCTGTACTCACGCCATACGATTAAACTAGCATAAGACGTAAACAAGTTACAGTTAGAAAAAGTTAGAAGTTTGGAAAAGTACTGGGCAAGCTCGCGGACAATTAAATTGATTCCGCTGATAAGCTCCGCTGCAGCTGCAGACAAATGCAAATGTAAATGTAAACAAAGATAAAGGGTGACTTGTTCGCGCGGTGTCTCGTTCCCAAACAGGTATACTAGACTCGTTGAAAAGTATATAACAGCCAGAAGGAAGGGTTTCCGACCATATAAAGTATATATATATATATATTGATCAGGACCAATAGCCGAGTTGATATGACCATTTCCGTCTGTCCGTCTGTCTGTCCATCCGTATGAACGCTGTGATCTCAGGAACTACAAAAGCTAGAAAGTTGAGATTAAGCATACAGACTCCAGAGACATAGACGCAGCGCAAGTTTGTCGATTCATGTTGCCATGCCCACTCTAACGCCCACAAACCGCCCAAGACTGCCACGCCCACACTTTTGAAAAATGTTTTGATATTTTTTCATTTTTGTATTGGTCTTGTAAATTTCTATCGATTTGCCAAAAAACTTTTTGCCACGCCTACTCTAACGCCCACAAACCGCCCAAAGCTGCTACGCCCACACTTTTAAAAATGTTTTGAAATTTTTGCATTTTTGTATTGGTCTTGTATATTTCTATCGATTTGCCAAAAAAATTTTTGCCACGCCCACTCTAACGTCCACAAACCGCCCAAAGCCGCTACTCCCACACTTTTGAAAAATGTTTTGATATTTTTTCATTTTTGTATTAGTCTTGTAAATTTCTATCGATTTGCCAAAAAACTTTCTGCCACGCCCACTATAACCCCTACAAAAACTGTGTTTAAGACTCTCCTTCTCCCTTCCACTAGCTGAGTAACGGGTATCAGATAGTCGGGGAACTCGACTATAGCGTTCTCTCTTGTTTTTTAATGTGTGGGTTATACTTATTATATATTCATATTTATATATAAACATAAATACTAAATATTCTTTTTGTTTTTTTTTATTTACATGATTTGGATTTGTAATAATTAAATTAGATGGAAACTATTTGATTGTTTAAGGATGATGTTATTTCTTTTAAATGTTTTTTTGCAGATATAAGGATCTTTCTGTATTATATAGTGGGCAATCGATGAGTATGTGTATAATGGAGAGTGTTGAATTGCACTTTGTACAAAGTGGTGGTAAGATTTTGGGATTGGAAGGAGATGGCTATGGGCTAGGTTTGTATGTCCTAGTCTTAGTCTTTTGAATTTTAAAGAGTCGATTCGTGATGTATTTTTTCTTGTTGTAGTATTGGGATGCGTTGTTAAGTATTAGTTTAAAGTATTGTTGGGTGCTTTTCTTTATGAAGTTGCTTATATCAGATGTATTGTGGTTGTTTTCGAAGATTAAAGGAAAATTATAGGTGTTCTTTGCTGTATTGTCTGCTAACTCATTTCCTACTATACCGCAGTCCTGGGACCCAAAGCAGTATTAGTTTATCGGTTTTATATTTATTTATAATTTTATAATATGCGATCTTTCATTGTGTTTTTATATTCTCTAAATTTATGTTGATATATTATTGGTGGAGTGTTTGCTTTGGTTGTATAGTGAAGTGAGGTGTTAAACGACCTGTCGTTGATAACCCAATGCGGGGTTTTGTTGTTGTTATAGGGGAAATTTGGATTTGGAGTTCTTTGCATACGTAAATTGTGTTATGGAGCGAAGATTTGATTGTTGGAATTCTTTTAGCTTTAATAATTTGGTTGTAGATAGTTTCTATGGGAGATTGTTTTGAATTCATGAATAATTTGAAATTTTTTGGATGGCATGAGCTGTTCTATATTCTATTGGTAAAATGTTTGCTTCGTGTAGCAGGTTGTTTATTGGGGTTGAAGGAAAAGAGCAAAGAGCGAGTCTAATAGCTGAGTGGTACATTGTTTTTAATTTATTGAGGGCTGATTTGGGCGCTGTACCATAAAGGTGGAGCCCGAAATCAATTTTTGACATTATTATTGCCTTTACTACATAAAGTATTATATTTACATTTGTTACTGGATAGGCATTTTATTATATTAAGTCTATTTGAAAGTTGGAGTGTTGTCGATGTGTTTGCTCCATCTGTATTTATTGTCAATTGTAATACCGAGAGTTTTTAGTGAGTCTACGTTTTGTAGGGTGTATGTGTTGGATTGGAAAGTTAGGTAGCAAATGCTTTTCCTGCAGAAGTGCAAATGCTTGCATTTGTCTATTGATAGTGAGGCTCCTGAGTAGTTGCACAATTGTTTGATGTCAGTGAGTAATGGGTCTATGTTAAGTGTATTTTGTTTTTTATTTAATTTGTAGATGATTTTGTAGTCATCAGCATATGCTGTAAACTCTCAGTTTTTGTGTTTGTCAATAAGTTTGTTTACTTTGTTAAAGACTGTAGCGAATAAAATCACCGACAGGGGTGAGCCTTGTGGGATTCCATTGTTAAGCGGCTGCTGGGAGGAGTATACATTATTGGCTAACACAGTCATTTTTCGGTTTGTTAGGAAGTTAAAGATATTTTTGATTACTCTCGGTCCTATTTTCCATTCGATAAGTTCGTCGATAATGCTATGGATACCGACTCTGTCAAATGCCTTGGCAAAGTCTAGCGAAATAATAGAGGCGTGACTTTTAGTTGAGAGGGAGGACATGGTATGGTAGTCTAATACGGCTAGACAGTCATACACTGATTTCCCTTTTTTGAAGCCCATTTGGCGGCTATTTAGAAGCTTGCCGTTTGTGGCAATCCACCATAGCCGTCTTGCTATGATTTTGTCAAGTATTTTTGCAATGCAGGGATTGAGAGAGATGGGGCGATAGGCGTTTATTGATGTTTTATTCATATTTGGTTTCAGAATGGGTATGATGCAGCTAAATTTGAATTGCTGGGGAATTTGTGTGTTGAGGATGTTATTGAATAAGTTAAGGAGTCTTTGGAGAAGGTTGAGATGGAGGTTCTTTATCATTGGGTAGGTTATGCGATCTCGCGCGGGGGTTTTACCTTTTAATTGGTTGAGAGCGGATAGGAGTTCGACCATGGTGATGTCCTTTTCTATATTCAATGCTAGGGGCGAGGGTATGAGGGTGTTAAGTGGTCGCGAGATGGAGTTGTGTTGTCTGAATATTGCCGGGAAGTTGGTGTCTAGCGCTGCTTCTGACCAATGATAGCTGAGCGTGTTAGCTATATCATTCCTATTTTGTATGTTAGTAGTTTGATCATTTAGTTTAGAGAGGCAGTGAATATCATGTCGTGATTTTAAGCCGCAGAAGCGGTTACTTATTGGTGTATTTGGGTGTATTTCACTCGTAAAGTTTTGCATAGATATTCTTTTTCTAATTTATATTTCTCTTTTTAGTTTGGCATTGGCTTTTTTGTAGTTTATAATGTTTATTGTGTTGATATCGCTATTTAATTTAATCCATTCTGTTTGTTTATTGTCTTTTAATTAGGAGGATCCCACCATGGGACAAGTTTGGATTTTCGTTGTTGTTGGTATTGTGGGATTGCTTGGTTGCCCCCATGGATTAAGATCTTTGTGATATTGACAGCTTCTTTGTTAGTGTTATTGCATGGTGGTCTATTGGATGAGTGTGTCTCTGTTATCTCTTTAAAAAGGGGCCAGTTGGCTTTGTTGAGATTGAATTTTTGACATGTTTTCGGAGAAATAAAGTTAGTGTCGTCGAATAGGCTTATGTGAATTGGATCGTGATCGCTTCCTGAGAGAGAGTTGTTTTTGCTCCATTTACAGCGTAACAATATAGAGGGTGAAGCTAGAGAGAGGTCAATATTTGTGAATGTGTGGTGGGTGCTAAAGTGAGTTGGGGAGCCATCGTTGAGGGTTGTGAGAGAGGATTGATTAATGAATTTAAATAGTGTAATACCTCTGTAGTTATTGTTTTGTGATCCCCAAGATCTGTGCCAGCTATTGAAGTTCCCTGTTATTAAAACAGGTGGTAGAAGATTATTGTATGTGTCTTTTAGGTTTTTTAGGTTGAATGTCCTATTGGGAGTTATGTACGAAGAAATTATAGTAAATATGATTTTTGAGTGAACTTGTACTTTTGACAGTTTATAGGAATGTTTTGTTGCTGTATTGAGTTGTGTATTAGGAGGGCAACACCTGCCTGATTTTGCGTTGTATAATGTGAAATTGATTGGGATTGGTATATTTGTTGTGAGGAGTAGGTGAGTTTCTTGCAAGGAGATTATTTTTGGATTATGAGATTTTATAAGGATTTGCAACTGATCATAGTGGTTTAAATATCCATTAATATTCCATTGGAGTATTTTTACCATTAATTATATATAATAAAGGGAGTTTATATAGGTTTTTTTAAATTAAGATACTAATAAGAGATTTTCAGTTGCATTATGGGTGGATTTTTATGTGTCCTCTATCTTGTGATATAATATCATTAGATAGGAGACACTTGTCTGAGTGTTTGGTGCCCCTGGTGCACCGCGGCCATCAAGGGCACCAGTATGCAGGTTAGCGGGTGTTATATGCTTTCGATATCACCGTTTAGGGTGGGGTTTTTGTTTTTGTTATTTTTTTTTTGGCTTAGATTCATTTTTATCTTTACATTTTAGGGGTTTGGTGAGATTAGCTTGTTTGCTACCATATAATCTAAGCTTGAGTTCTTCAGATAGTCCTTCATTGGTTGATGATATAGTTTTAGATGTTGTTGGGAAATCCAATGTGTCCATTTCAGTTTCTAGATCTTGGTATGTTATTATTGTTCTTTGTTGTTGATTGGTGTTCGATGTGCTGCTGCTGAGGGTTGTTTGTTTGTTGGTTTGTAAGTTGGGGCTGTTTGATGACTTGGTTGGGCCGCTGCTATGTGAAGAATTTGGAGTCCTGGTGTAAGTGCCGTGAGAAATATATACTGGTTGCTGTTTTATGATTTACTTTTGCTAAGATATTAATGTTATCTCTTTTTGCTTTATGAAAGCTGAGCATGACTTGTCTGTAGGGCTTTGATTGATTTGCTTGTTGATATCATATTTGCAGTTGATGCAAAATTTGTCCTTAATGCAAGGTTCATTTTCAATGGTATGTTGTTCGGCAGAGCAGTTGTTGCATAATTTGTTGGACTTGCAAGTGCGACATCTTAGTGGTAGTGGGATGTACGGTCGGATATTTACGCGTTCGTAGCCAAACATTAGTGTCTCTGGTAGGTTTAGTGATGCAAATGTTAAGATAATTAGACAGGTTTCTTTGAGGTTGTTGTTTTCCATTTTCATAATTTTTTTTATTTCAGTGACCTTTTGGGAATTTAGCTCGTTTAAGATGATTGCGTCCTCGATGTTGCGCAGTTCGTTCTAGTAGATAACTCCTTAAGTGAAATGTTAAATGTTTTGTGTTCACTTGCAGTTATAGGGAAGTCGGCAGAGGTGGTAAGTTTTCAGAGTTTTAGGGCTTGTGTAGTGTTTTTCGTTTTAATTAGCAGAGCACCGGCTCTTGTTTTTTTGCATGATTCGACTTCTCCGTTACAAGTATAGTCTATTACTTTTTTAATATAAATGGTGAAACATTTTCAAACGTTTTGTTGTCTGTTCTATTCACAGTTATAAGCTTAGGTTTAATTGCAGTTGCTTTGAACAGTCTGTTTATGTCAGGTGGCATTGTCGTCGTTGGGCTATTGCCCGACTGCACTTGTTCACTGTTGATGTTTTACGAATTGTTATTTGTGTCTTTTCCAGTTCCAGCCTGATGAACAGTTGTGTTGGATGTTGTTGTTATTGTTAAGTACTGATAAGAGATTATTACTCGCTGCTAAGCAGTCACACGTCTTTACTTCTCGAAGCTTGGAGTGAACCTGATTTGAAGAATAGTTAATCATTATACATTCAATTAAAATCATTACAATGTCAGGGATTGAAGAACAAGCCGCCAATACAGGAAAAAATGTATGCCCGCCATACAATTTCGGACTGCGCAGAAACTGCGCTTGTAGCAGAACTTGCACTAGGCTGCGCGTTTTTTATGCTGAGTTGAAAGTATCTTTTGCCTGGGAAATTCGGGGTGGGACGTGGGGGGGACCCAAATTCGACCCAATATTTTATCATTAAAATATTGATGATCGCCAACTCCCAATTTTACCAGCGCATTGTTGTTAGTAGTAAATTGGTCTACCAATGCTTCTATTGCTGGTATAGATGCCTTGTCCTTGATGGCTTGCAGTATGTTCTGCAGCTCTTCTTGGTCTTGCATCAATTTCACAGATCTTTCCGACAACATCTTGGGAAAACAATCACTGTGACTTGTGCTTTCTGCTTGTATTCTTTGGCGTGATCCGTTGGAGGATTTTTTGATTGGTCGCTGGGTGTTTGAATCTAACTGACTCGCTACTGCGAGGGCATCGCCTTTTTTTCATTCTTAAATAGGTTCTTATCATCTAATTATATAATGCAGCGCTTGTAAGACGCTGCAGTTGCGCTGGTCAATGCAGCTGAGATTTATCTTAAATCTATGTTTGTGGCCTATAGCACTTCGGCAATAGACCACTACAATCGTACTTATCTGTAGTTGCCACTTATGTTGTCCCGTGCCATGTTTATTGCAGCCCATAAATAAACATAATTATAGTTTGTCTACTTATCATGTCTAAACACATCTTTAGACAATTATCATTTATTCCGCTTTATTGGGGGAACACATAATGTCATTGTATTCGATAAATTATGATCAGGTAATCTAAAATTTTAACTTGATAAATGTGAATTTCATTTATTCCGCTTCATTGGGGGAACACATAATGTCATTGTATTCGATAAATTATGATCAGGTAATCTAAAATTTTAACTTGATAAATGTGAATTTCCAAAGAAAAAAACAGAATTTGTCGGTCACATTATCAAGACAGACGGTATAAAACCAAAACAAAATAAATACAATTATTAATTTCCCTTTTCCTAAAACCACAAAAGGAATAAAATCTTTCCTTAGACTTTGACCATCAAATTAATGAAATACTAGATTCGTTGAAAAGTATATGACAGGCAGAAAGATCTGTTTTGATTGTAAAGTGTTTTCCATAAACATATGGTCCAAAATGTAATATTGCCCAATGAATTCCAGCTAATTCCTGCTCAGTTGTACATTTATTACTTTCTCCTTTACTGAAAGCTCTTGATGCGTATGCAATGGGAAGTTGGAGTCCGTTATGGTTTTGAGTTAAAATCGTCCGCACGCTTGCTTACTTGCATCAGTTATTATACAGAACTATTTTCTGAAATCAGGATATTGTAGCAAAGTTGGTTCCATGAGTTTTGTTTTTAAATATTGGAATGCATTTTGGATTGCATTCATCTGTCCATTCGAAAGGAACATTCTTTTTACATAATCTTGTTATGTGCCGTGATTGTTTGGCGAAATTTTTTATGAAACGGCTATAATAATTACAACATGCTATGAAGCGTCTAGCGCTGTCCGCATTGTGCGGTGTAGGGTAATTCATAATGACATCATATTTCTTGTCATCCGGAAGTATTCCTCTATCTGTGCATTTATGACCGAGAAAAGTCACCTCATGCATAAAAAATGAGCATTTTTCTAGATGTAACTTTAGATTATATTTCCTACATTTCTCAAAAAACGTCTGTTAAGTTTTGAAGCATATGTTTTTTGGAACAACCTATGACTATTAAGTCATCCATATAAATGAATGCTTGTGAAGGTTCTAATCCAGAAAAAGCTATAGTCATCATTTTCTAAAATGAATTAGGAGCTTTAGTCCGAAAGGTATTCGCGTGAAGCGATACGAGCCATTGCTCGTTGAAAATGAAGTTATATCTCTTAAACCTTCTTCGAGTTCATTTTGATGAAATTCTGACATTAACTCAAGACATGAAAAATATTTTGCTCGTCTAAGCTGATCCAAAATATCATAAATTCTTGGGAGTGGAAATTTATCGGATAGTAATTTTTTTAATTTGACGATAGTGAATTACTAATCGCCATTTCTTTTGCTCTGAACCTGGAGATGGTAATGAACTGAAATTTCGATAGTAGTTTAAGTATATGGATAAGATTTTATTACTTTTTATTCCCGTTACTCGTAGAGTAAAAGGGTATACTAGATTCGTTGAAAATATATATATTCTTCATCAGGATCAAAAGCCGAGTCGATCTGGCCATGTCCGTCCGTCTGTCCGTCCGTATGAACGCCGAGATCTCAGGAACTACTAAAGCTAAAAAGTTGAGATTAGGATTGAGAAGCAGCGCCAGTTTGTCGATTCATTTTGCCCCTCCCACTCTAACGCCCACAAACCGCCCAAAGCTGCCACGCCCACACTTTTGAAAAATGTTTTGATATATTTTCTTTTTAGTATTAGTCTTGTAAATTTCTATCAATTTGCCTAAAAACTTTTTGCCACGTCCACTCTAACGCCCACAAACCACCCAAAGCTGCCACGCCCACACTTTCTAAAAATGTTTTGATATTTTTTTATTTTTGTATTGGTCTCGTAATTTTCTATCGATTTGCCAAAAACTTTTTGCCACGCCCACTCTAACGCCCACATACCGCCCAAAGTTGCCACTCCCACACTTTCTAAAAATGCTTTGATATTTTTTCATTTTTCTATTAGTCTTGTAAATTTCTATCTATTTGCCAAAGAACTTTTGGTCAGTTTTGGCGTACTCTAACGCCAAAAACTGTCAGTGTTGAAGACTCTCCTTCGCACTTCCACTAGCTGATTAACGGGTATTAGATAGTCGGGGAACTCGACTATAGCATTCTCTCTTGATACTAAATAAACAGTTCCTATCATGTATTGAAATTAATTGTAAATAGAATTAAACAGTAGAGATTGGCTTGAAGCTAAAAGAGTTATTCAACGATATGGGTAAACCCATAGAAATAAGAGGCGACAAAGACTTCGCTTTCATGTGCATTGCACTTAAACTCTGGTTAGAATTAGAAGTCTAAATATAACAAGTTAAAATGGAATTTCTTACATTGAGCGGTTTCATAAAACTGTTAATAAAATATTAAGGATAATATCAAGCGAAACTAAACCTGAAAAACAATTCACTAATTTCGAAAAAATACTTTATATATACAATCACAAAACAAAACATAACACAAACGATCGAACTTCAGCAAATTTCCAGGCCTACTCCCGAGCATAATACTCATGTTATGCCTCCTATCGACAATTAACACACAATACCTAGAAATAACCCCTATCCAGGTCAAAAACGGCTACCTAATCTTTCAAACCGGATCAATAGATCCGGTATAAGAATTTTAACACGTAGTATAAGCGATCTTGTTAGCCTTATGGAAACAATTTACAAAAACTTATTCGGTACTCTAGATCAAGAAGATAAAGAAGAATTACAACAAAAAATAGCCGACATCTCTAAAAACAATGCGCAAATAAGCGAACTTAACCACGTAATAGAGGTCATTAATGAAGGATTCGAATTGACTAATCATTTAATTTATAACTTTAAAGGAGAACAAATGATAGCTTTAATAATTTTCAGCCTACAATAATTCACTAAATACATTACTAGTGCACTAGTAGTATACTAGTGCAACCGACACGCTTAGTTATATTTAACCCAAACCTTTTAAAACACGATTTATTAATCCATGTCAATTCTGAACAACTTCTTAATATCAATACATCTACTTGGCTTAAATATGATACCAACGAAATTCTGATAATATCCCATATTCTAAGAGACATAATCAAAACACCAGTTTTTGAAATAATACCATACCCAGACGTAAAAAGTAACATACTAACCGAAACAATACATGACAAATATTTTTCACACAATAATTAAACTTACACGGCAAAGTTCACCAAAATTGTATCAATAGCGAATCTATAATAGAAGGCAATAACATGATAAAAGCATGTAATTGTTCTGTTCAACTTGAAAAAATATTAATTACCAACAACCATTTTAGACTATGCACAAACTATCTATGTTAACAATAATGTAACAAAACATGAACCACTCGAATACATTCAGACAAAAGAAATAATCGAACAACACAATCAGACGAATAATGTCTTTCAAATAATTACACTTACAACATTAATCATAATTGTTATAATTTCATTATTGTACTTTATCTATAAATATAAAATAGTACCCCAAAAGTTAATTGTAAAATTCAAAAATCAAACCCTAAGAAACGAAAATATCCTGAAACAGACAATATTGTACCGCCAATTCTGTGTTGTACCCTAATCTAAATGCCTGAGGACAGGTTTTTTTTCTTAAGGATGGGGAAGTAACATATCCATTCTACACCCAAAACTCCCCACACACACACACTATTAAAACAACTCACACAGACACATTAATGCCTAAGCACAAAACCACACACACTATTGAAATAACGCACACAGACACATTAATGTCTAAGTACAAAACCACACACAGAATTGTAACAACTCACACACACATTAATGTCTAAGTACAATTGTAATCAAAGATCGAGGGCCCTTCGATTAAGCTTAGCTGTTACTTACGCACAGCATCATATTCCAAAGTCTAGACTCTGCGTACGTAAACATTCTATCACTTGGCAAGCCAACTGAAATAACAAAAACTTCCGCCCACGCAAAATCTCAGGATTCTCCAATTACTCCTATTATTCTGGAGCTTCTCTCCTCATGGGAGAATATACATTTGTAACTTTATTCTCTTAAACTTCGCTCTTAAGCTATCCAAATCTGCCTATATAAACGCAAATATGTCTCCATGAGTTAGTTTAGTACTGAGTACGCTATCAATTGCCAACTTCAACTCCGAAGTCCATTATCCAACCTAGTGATAATCCAAAGGCTCTAGTTCTTCCTTTATTGGAATTAATAAAAACGTGTTCTTTTTTTTATAAGCCCTCGGACTTAAATATATATAGCTGTTTTATGGCACCCTTTCTAAATTTCCTTAGACCTGGATTTGGCGAGAACAAAAACCCATTTGCTTTGATAACAATAATACGATAGGATCGTTAAAGCATAAGTTGTGTTTAAACAAAACTCAAAGATGAAATGAAATTGAAACGTTCGGGATAAACAAAAATATTGTTACATACTGTTACATACTTTTTAACGAATCTAATATACTCTTTTACTCTACGAGTATAGGGTATAATAAAAGCCGATAACATAAAAGTGGAAAAATGTGACTTTTCTTACGCCAGGGAGCTTTCATCTTCAAGATACCTGTCCCTAATGAGCTATTTTCGACCACAGGCTTGCGAAGCAAGCTAACTAAACACTATTCTGTGTTTACAGAGACTTGGTTAAAGTCGGAGATACTTAACTCTGAAGTTATGTATATACACAATACACAACGATCATGCCTGTATCGTCCCTCCAGGTACTTTCTGACGAATCCCGTAACGTAGAACCAAAGACATTAGAATAACAAGATGCGTAACGCCATACGATATTTTCGTGCGGGCTCTAGAACTAGCTCTATGCTCTCTCGAAATTTTGTTCAAAAGAAGAGCTCTAGAGTCAGCAGCTCTCTTGTGCATATACAGCGACAGCTGACCACTGTATTGGTGCACACGTATGCACATGCATTGTAAAAATGACAAAATTATCCTTCATTTTAAAAGTTCTTAGACTTTAAATCTATATTATTTTTTACAAATTGCCACCACTTAAAAAGTCAGTTTTGCATTGCCTTAACATAATACTTGTTCAAATTCAACACAGAAATAATACTAGACCAACTAATCATCGGCAGTACAATATTCCCACACAAAGATGTCCACAAATACTCCTGGACATCTTCTAGTGGTAACACGCCCAACCAGATCGACCACATTTGCATTAGCAGGAAATGGAGACACTCACTACTGGACGTACCGAACAAAAGGGGAGCATCTATAGACAGTGATTATGAGTTGGTCAGTGTGCTCGTTATACCAGCAGATTGCATGGATTGCCGGGACCCACCACCGACGGAACCAGCCAGTCAGGGACCTAGAAGGCAACCTCTTATCCAAAGATGATGTACAGATCCGGAGGTGGCGCCAATACATCATGGGAATTAGCCACACGACATCACCAAACCTAGCTACGGACTATAGAAGCACTGCGCCACCAAGTGGGAATACCAGGATACCCTCTGCACCCCCGAATGCAAAAGAGATTGTGAATGCAGTGCAATAGGCAGCCGGCGAGGACAAAATACCAGCCGAACTGCTTTAAATTGACACTGATGGCTGATACGCTGCATCCACATTTCGCACGCATATGGGAAGGCGAGATTGTGTCTGACCCATGGAAAAGCGGAATCATCGTGAAGCTCCCCAAGAATGGCAACCTCAGCGACTGCAACAACTGGTCCCTCTCCCTGTTACTCAACACTAGCTATAAAAACCTAGCTACACTGCTGAACGAACGCCTTCAGGAAAAAATTGAGCCAACAATCCGAGAAGAACAGGCAGGCTTCAGCCCACACAGGAGTTGCGTAGACCAGGCAAACACACTACGCATAATTACCGAGCAAGCTGGGGAATGGAGGGACCCGCATTACCTCCTGTTCATCGACTTCAAGAAGGCGTTTGACTCAGTTGAACGGGCAGCAATATGGCAATCACTTGCAAGGAAAGAAGTACCTGCTAATCTCATCGCTATCATTAAATCGATGTATGACGATGCCTGGCGGTACTGCACAACGGGAAAAGTGCACCTTTCCAGACGAACTCCGGAATTCGGCAAGGATGTCCGCTATCACCTCTACTCTTTAACATCGTGGTAGATTACGTCGAGCCTCACCAGAAATCTTGAGGACTTGGACTTTGCAGATCTGCAAATCAGCCGACGAACAAAGCTCCGGATCTACAATGCGTGTGTCGCAACGAAGAGAATAACGCAGAAGCTGCAGGTTTTCAGCAACAAATACCTGAGAATCATATGTGGGGTATTCTGCCCAAACAGAATAGCCAACACAGAGCTGTGGCGCGTTACGAGCGAGCCCCCGATACACTCCCAAATAAGGAAGGGCACGCTTTCAGGAGAAACCCTAGTAACATAGTAATGATGGCACTGGACTGAAACCCCCAAGGAAGCAGGATAGTAGGAAGGCCAAGATCAATATGGAGAAGATCCGCTCAACAGAACTTGCCCAAATAAACATCACATGGAAAAATGCTAAACAGACACTAACAGCACAAAACAGAGTTAGATGTTTTGGAAGGCTTTCATAGAAGCCCTAAGTTCCCGAGAGAAAAAAAAAAATTTATATTTTATTTTGATGTTTTTAATGAAGCGCGCATTTATAGGTGGTAAGAAAAGCTCTTTCTTTCTTTGTTTTATATTACAGTAGTAATAATGATTTACTTTGTATACGTTTAAATTATTTACTAAAGTTATTTAGTTAAAATTACCAATTTTCAGTATTTAAAATTCAAATAAGATTCAGTTAAACTATTTTTTTATATTTTATTTTGATATTTTTAAAAAAAGTTCTACGAGTAACGGGTATAAATAACTTCTTTCAAACCATAATAGTTACGAATCGAAATTGACCAAAGCATTAATCAAATTTGTTTCTTAAATCAAAATTGATTTCGGCCCGAAAATCGTCTTTTTGAACAAGCACGCAAACATTCACACATCTCCTTTATTGTTTTACTCACACAAGCAAGACAATTCTATTATTAGATTTTTACGCTCCTATTTTTAGGCGAACGAAAAGAGAGCAATTTTCGACACCAAAAAAGTGTCTGCATAGTGCAAAACCAATGTATGGCTGTTACGCATCTTGTTATTATAATGTCTTTGGTAAAACTCATATGCGTAAAGCTGTTATTTTCGATTTATATTGCGTGCTCTTACTGTTTACCTTATCTCTGGAAACTTCACACTTCCCCCATATATGGAAGGAGTCTTTCCATTGGATTGGATGCAAGAAATTACAGAGCAATCTCTAAATTTTCGGCTATCCCTAAGCTTTTTGAAAATGGTATCACTCCTCATTTGCAGGAACTTTGTAGGCCAATTATATCATCATGTCACCACCATGCACAGTGGTCGGGCTTGTATAGAGTGGGCGGCCAAAAATACTTCTAGTGGAGATACAAATCTAAAATTTTTTTCGAAATTCTATAAAAATATAATAAATAAAATAAACGAATAAAATATTTTTTATTCCCCCTGCTAAGAAAATTTTAAAAATATTGATTTTGTTTTTAATTATTATTTTTTCTAAGTGGTCCATATATTCAGCTCTCAGTATGTAGCTGTAAGTATGTATGTAATTTTTAATTTCATAAATTGGATAATATTTTAAATTTTGACTGGATTTGTACCTGTCTCAGAACACCGCTAAATTCTATTTGCTTCTATCTCCTTTAAAACAAACAAAGAATAATATAAATGTAAATTATAGAGACAACTTAAAAAAAATATTTAAACAAATTAACTGAAATAAAAATCACAAAAAAACACACAAAAACAAAGACGAAGGCGGCGACAAGAATACACACCACAAAAGCACAGTTATGTACATAAGCGAAAAAATGCTCGAAAACAGCGAGACCGCGTTGTTCTATTCAAGGTTGTATAATGGTAAAGGTTGTTTGGTATTACCGCAAGACCGCGTTATTCTTTTCAAGGTTGTATAATGGTAATGGTTGTTTGGTATTAAAAATAATACCTTCATACCTTTCTTTACAATCATAAAGACTACAATTGTTCACTTAATCTTTTTTTAATTAGTTTTTGATTTTTTCGTTTGAAAGCTGCTCACACTGCAAAACCAATAAAGGTTTGTTGCTCTATGTTATAGAGTTATTCTTGAAAAGGAGAGTTAGAGCAAAACAACAATGAAGGCAGATCATAAAAGTTTGGGGTATAAGGAGGCAGTGTTGGCACATTTTTAGCAAATATTTCAACTTTTTTTTTTATTTTTGTCCTATGGGAGCGACCACAGTGCCATGGTTTTATGAAACTCAGATAAACAACCACTAGCCTATTGGAGTTAACTTCCCTGGTAATACAGGGCTTCAAAAATAATCTTCAAATATATGCCACTGACTTTAGTAAAGCATATAATTCAGTAAATTTATTTATATGTCGCTGTCCTTCCCTTGACCTTCTAAATTGGATTTTAAGGATTTAGAAGGGACGCATAGGTTTTTCTTCAAGCATTTTTTTTCTTGTATTCTCCGAGTCACATCCGATGAGGGAGCCGAGCCACATTGGTCCACTCCTTTTTATCATATTTATTAACGACCTTCTTTAGTGTACTCGCGTGTACTTATGTATGTACGCAGACAATGTTATATAGTATAAGGACATTTCTTTTCATTTGGACTTACAATCCCATCTAGAAAGCTTTAAAATATGGTGCAATGATAACGTACTAAACTTAAATGGCTCGATGTGAAAAGCTATGACTTTCTTTCGTGTCACCACAAGACTCGCGACTTACACTAAAGTGGGTGCTCTTTGGATAGTATAAGATAGGTTGATGATCTTGGTGTTCTTCTGCACTGTAAACTTAAATTTTTATACCATATTTTTTTTCTATAGTCAATAAGGCAAGGGGTGGGCTATGTTTTATAAAAAGGTGGTATAAGGAATTTGATAATCCTTAATTGACCAATGCATTATTATTTTCGCTAGTACATCCGATTCTTGAGTATAGATCACCTTTGAAGTCCGCTATATTGAGTTCAAAGTTCGTACCGTTCGTCAGTCAACAGTCCTCACTGCCCCACAAGCGGTAGCTTGATCGTAAAACGATCGGGCAATGTTTCGGCCATGTTCCCTCCCCTTCATGCTTCCGCATGACTAATGGATCGTCGCGGGGCGCGCAATACGATCCCCTTTTGTCAAGGTTGTCCGTCAAACGTTATGTCATCGTTTTTGACCTACTCCACTTCGCGCGTCAGCACCCCTTCTGGAAATGTTTGCCTACTCATTTTATTGTAGTTACAATAATAGCATAATTTTATTGAGTAATAGATTGTTGGCTAGTGCCACGTAATAAAAACAAGAATTAAAAAGCTAGCATACAAAATTTATGATAAGTTGGCTATAACTGTTGTTAGCGAGGAGTATCGAATTTATCACCAAGCAAAGGTGCGCACGTCAACAAAAATTGTTGGCTATTCACGACTACAAACGTTGCTCTGAGGGCTCTTGTTTTTGCATAACAAAAACAAGGCGGATACTCGTTGCTGAAAAGTAATTTTTATTAATTTAAAACAATATGGAACACAAAATATTTAACTTCTATTAATGAAAGAAATTGCCTGGAAGAGGCTGACAATAAGATATTTTTCTTTAAACCTGACACAAATATATTTATATGTAGTAATGGTGTAAAAATAAAATGAGCACGGGAATATATGTATATATATGAATATAAAACAAGAGAGAACGCTATAGTCGAGTTCCCCGACTAGATAGTCCGTTATAGATACCCGTTACTCAGCTAGTGGAAGGGAGGAGAGTCTTAAACACAGTTTTTGGCGGTTTGTAGGCGTTATAGTGGGCGTGGCAGAAAGTTTTTTGGCAAATCGATAGAAATTTATAAGACTAATACAAAAATAAAAAAATATCAAAACATTTTTCAAAAGTGTGGGCGTAACAGCTTTGGGCGGTTTGTCGGCGTTAGAGTGGGCGTGGCAAAAAGATTTTTTGGCAAATCGATAGAAATTTACAACACCAATACAAAAATGAAAAAATATCAACAAATTTTTCAAAAGTGTGGGCGTGGCAGTTTTGGGCGGTTTGTGGACGTTAGAGTGGGCGTGGCAACATGAATCGAAAAACTTGCGCTGCGTCTATGTCTCTGGAATCTGCATGCTGAATCTCAACTTTCTTTCTAACTTTTCAACGAATCTAGTAAACCCTTTTACTCTACGAGTAACGGGTATAAAAAAATACACTAAGTAAAGTATGCATATATATAAACGTATGAATGAGTTGGGTTTCTGTTCTTTTGAAGCCCGCTTTGGCTGCTATTCGGCTCTCAGGTTACTTGGAGCGAGCACTTGCTGTTGTTTGGTTTTTGCTGATGTTCACATTAACGGCCTGTACCTTTGACTTGACCTTTTAATTGTTTTGCAGTTTGTATTTCTATTTAAGCACTTTCCGGAACTCCGGAGACAATTCTGTCCAGGACATGGTGATAGTCCCTCCTCCGCTGTACGGATCTCATGTACATTTTTACGATCTTTAACAGAGCCAGGAAGATCAGTATAGCAGTGATGAATTCCAGGGTATGTTGTACTCCTTCTATTCTCTGTTTGTGGTCGACAACCTCCATTGTGTTTATCACATTTGCTGTGTTGTTGGAGGCCTTAGACTCCTTGCCGCCCATCCTGAGAATTTCGTGGAACTATGGTCTTCTTTCAAAGTGTGTTCCTTGTTAGTCCTGTTATTTCCTTTAAAGGATGCTAGTGTCCTTGCTCCTTGACGTTTTTCTTTGAGACTGGAGTTATCCCTGAGTCTTCTCCTCGATGTAAAAAAGGATGATTGCCCGGGTATCTGACGTAGGGATGTTTCCCGGGTACCGACGGACGACGGGTGTTTACCCAGGTACTCTCTCTCTATCTGCCTGCCCTTTCATAGGCTTTGGGTAACTTTTTGACGGATAAGTTCCATCTTATCCGGTAGGCTTTTTTCGGGGTCGGAGCATTGTATGCCTCCTAACCTCCTTAGAACCGGGGAAGCAGAACCGTGAGTGATCATTCGGACTCCGAACATGGCATAAAAAGGCTCCATTCCGATCGACATATGATAGCTGATTCGGCTGAGTTGCAAATCCCAATTTTTTTGGTCGGTAGTAATGGCAGTGTAGAATTTGTAACACTGATCGGTTTACTCTTTCGGCGGCGTTGGCTTGGGGGGAATACAACCCGGTTCTTATATGACTAATGCCGTAACGATCCATGAGGTCAGCAAATGTTTGCGAAACAAACTGTTTTCCGTTGTCGGAGTGAATGAACTCGGGCACACCGAACTAATGAAAAATGTTCATCTCGAGGAATTTGACCACTTCGGTGGCTACTGCCTGTTTCACAGGGTGTAGCCATACGAATTTTGAAAAATGATCAAGGCATACAAAAATGACAGAGTCCCATGGTCCCATGAAATCTATAAAAAGCCTCTGGCCTGCCCGTTTCGTTACACGCTGTTCTCCCATGGGTGGGCGTTTGTTTTTGTTGGTTGTCTTGCTGACCTTACACACTTCGCAAGCCTTCACTAGTTTTTGAACATCCACCGACATTCCAGGCCAGTAGTAAAACTGTCGCAGTTTGGCTAAGGATTTGTGTAAACCCCCGTGTCCTGCTGTCATGGCATGATGTGCTCTCCAAGTTAGCTCTGATCGTAATTCGGCGGGCACCCAGAGCTTCCAGGCTCGGTCGTTGTTGGTGGTGTCATTTTGGCAAAAACCCATTCGTTTGTAGACATACCTTTCGAAGGTCTGATTGTCTGGGCATTTATCGGCGTTGGCTCTTAGTGCCAGATATTCTGGGGCTTGGAAGAAAGGGGATTTTAGGTCGATTTGTAGGTCTGGCGCGGTGACCTGAACTTTTTGTGTTGCATCCATATAAACCTTCGATAGTGCATCTGGAACCACGTTCAGGGACCCCCGACGATGTTCGATAGTGAAGTCGAAGGCCTGTAGTTTAAGGCTCCATCTTGCTAGCCTCCCCGATAGGTCTTTCTGGCCCATCAGCCATCAGCTGGCATGGTCCGTTATTACTTTAAAAGGCATTCCCTCCACATAAGCTCGAAATTTTGTGATGCTGAGGATCGCAGCGTAGCATTCCAGCTCAGTTATGCTGTAATTCCTCTGTGCATTGTTTAGTTTTGCGGACATGTATGCGATGCGGTGTTCGCCGCCTTCGTCATCATTTTGTAACAGTACTCCTCCTACGCCAGTGGTAGAGGCGTCACATTGAATAATGAATGGTTTCTTAAAATCTGGAGTGACAAGTACAGGTGCTGCTGCCATGTCGGTTTTCAGCGACTCAAAGGCCTGGATGGCCGCTTCGGATAGCTCGAATTTCTTCACGCGATCTTTCTTAAGGCTGTCATGAAGCGGGGAGGCAGTCTGAGCGTAATTCTGAATGAATCTCCGGTAACACCCTGTTATGCCGAGAAACCTACGCATTTGGCCTAGGGATCTTTTGTATTGCTTGTATCTTGGCATCATCTGTACGGATGCATCCTCCTCCTACAACGTATCCTAGGTATCTGGCCTGACTATAACAGAACTTACTCTTGTCCACATTGATGGTAAGTTTAGCCCGTTGTAAGGAATCACTTACGCGGCCTAACATTACTAGGTGTTCTTCAAAGGTCAGGGAGCAGACCAATAAGTCGTCGAGGTAAACAAACACCTGCTCACGTAGTGCTGCTGGGACAACCTTATCCATTAGGCGGCACATTCGTTGCGCCGCGTTACACATACCGCATGGCATAACGGTGAATTGATATAGTGGCCTGCCGAGAACTGTAAAAGCCATCTTCTCTCTACTTTTGGGTTCTAGCGGTATTTGCCAAAAGGCATCTCTTAAATCAATCGCGGTAATATAATAGGTTTCCTGCAGTCGACTCAGTAGACCGTCAATTTGTGGCAAAGGTTATGCGTCCTTAAGGGTTCGAGCGTTGACTTTTCGAGCGTCTAGGCACAAGCGATTCTTAGTACCCTTCTGCACTAGGGTTACTGGGGAGCTTCAGCTGCTGTTGCTTTCTTCGATTACGCCCAGACCTAACATACGATCCAGTTCAGCATACACCAACTTTTGTTTTGCCGGAGATATTGGATAATGACGTTGCTTTATAGGTTACTTCGATTATATGCTGCTCCAGACCTGTTTTCCCTAAACCTTTTTCCAGGCATGACTGCGATCACTTGCTGCAGTTGTAGGCTTTGACTTCCAGTGAGCTGGTGTGGGGTATATGCCGTTGCAGGCGTATCAGTGTCCACTAGATCCGAACCTTCATTTGACTCGCCTTTCGCTTGTGTTTCTAGTGTTGCTAGCTCAGGCCCTTTTTTTCCAGAAATGTTAGGCCGAACTTTTCCCAAAAATCAATTCCGAAATAAAACCGCTGAGTTAGACCAGGCACGATTAGGAACTCCAAGTTTTTGGTTTCGCCTTCCCATTCCACCGGTAGTGTAATGACCCCTGTCACCGCTGGTCGTGCGCACACTCTCTTTCTTGAATTTCGTTACCGGCTGTGACCTGTTTCTTTTCTGCGCCTTTTCCGATACAATTTGCGCTAGCTCCGGTATCCAGCAGCGCCAGTAGTTCTTCTCCGTCAACTCTCGTCTTAGCAAAGAATCGGTTGTCACATCGGTGGCACGCTTACCACAGTGTCCACAATCCCCAGTGTGCGGTGGTGGTGCTCTGCTTTTTTCTCAGCGCTGTTAAAAATGCGCTCCCGTGCTGCCGCATACTCCTGCTCTCGTTGTTTTAGAGTCTTATGGGATGGCTACGTTTGCCTGGATTGAATGGCATTTTACGGGTTTCCCCGGTTTGGCCTGGCGGACTACGCGGAAAACCCGTTCTCCTAGCGTCTCTGACTGGCTTCTGACAAAAGCGGCAGGTAGGTCACCTGCCTGGAATCGAGACGTACATGGATTCTTGGTTCCGGCGTGTTGGCTGTAGAAATCCACTCCGTATCCACACGTATAGCACATCATCTCGTGCAAAGAGTTTTTGCACCCAGGCGCTGTTCTGTTGGACTCACGGTTGTCTTCCGGTCTGCGTTGGAATTCTTCCACAAGGGGACCATCGGGAATACGTCCTTGCCTCTCTGAGCGTTGGATCTCATTTACAGGTTTACCTCGCATCGGTATCCCATGGTTTCTTAACCATCAATGCACTCTGAGCCCCTCCCTTTTAAGCTCTGCCAGTGATCTTATTGGGGACGTCAACAGTAACCCACCCATTTGGGAGTTCAAGTTATCCTTCAAAAGTTCTACAAATTCCCCCTCGGCGATCTTCTGCTTCAACTTAAAGTGTAAGTTGTGCATGTCGGCGACATAATCGCTGAAGGACTCGTTATACCCTTATTTCCTCTCCATTAATTCTTTGATCTTCATTAGGCCCCTCCCGGTTGTGGAAAAAGCGCTTTTCATTTCCCTGGTGAGCGAGTAGTAATCAAAATCATAATCCTCGGCTCGATCCTCCATGAGTTGCCAATACCACTTGCTGGCTGCGCCGATCAGCAGACTATGAAATTCTCTGAAAATTTGCTGTAGGCTTATGTTATATAATTCCTGTAGTCTTTCCACACGGAATAAAAAACTTTCAACGGTCATACCGCGGCTTGTTCCGTCAAATTTCAAGTTCCATTTATCCAGCCGAAGACCCTTTTGTGCTGGTGCTTGAAACATTAGACTACGATCTAACTCGGGGTGCAGTTGGTGGCTGGTCTCTGCTCGGCTGGTCTCCGGTATCTGCTGCGGAGTGGCCGATCGTCTGGGCTCCCTTAGCCGATGCATTTGTCTAAAACATTCTTGCGACACCTGTTCTGGTGTTGGGGTATCTTGATGGCTTTCAAAAGCTATCTGTGGGGATTCTGGGTAGTCCAGGTGGTGGGGCCATTCTTGGTTGCTCGGAAAAGATTTGGGTGGCTTGTAACTCAGCCACTTTCTTCTTCAAAGCGTTTACTTGAGCGATCATTTCCAATTCCGCATCTCTACTCTGCTTCACCAAATCCATTAGTTCTCGTTCCCGCTTATCGGCCATCTCCGAACGGTCTTCGGAACTTGAATGGTACCGTGGCAACATGCTAGAGCGTCCTCTAGGCGGTCCTAGCGGTAAATCTATTCCTCCGGCTGCTTCATCCATCGTGCTTTCAATCTGTTCGGACAAGTGTCCTATCTCTTCCGGCTGGTTCTCGAAGTTTTGTAGATTCTCTTGATCTAGTGCCTCATACAGAGAGGTCGGGTTACTCGGTGGAGGGTTGAAACAACACTTTCTTTTTCACCCCCTTTTTACGTTTTTGGATTGCTCTATTTGATACTTGTTTTTTTGTTTTTTTTTTTGTGTTCTGCTTGGTATGCAGTTTCTGACTACAACTGTTAGAATAAGATAGGTAAGCTGGGGTGCTGCTATGCCATTAATAAGTCTCTCCTCAGTCAAAAAACCCTTCCGGTATTTAAGCCCCAAAGAACAAAAAAAATAACTGCCCGGAGATGTTGGTCGTTGCCCTGACATGGTTACACCCGGCCAACATGCCTCCGTCTTCCACTGCTTAGGGAACTTTTACTAAGACAGTGTATGTCCGAAAACCCCCTCCCGCCAATCGTCGGAAAATCAGGCTGTTTGACCGATATTTGGCTACTTGGCCTAATACGTTGGAAGCGTGAGCCAGATTTTAAAAGGATAGTAAACGAAAGTCATCTTAAAGTCATACCTCTATTCTGAACCATTTACACGTGATTTCGGTTGCAGAAGTTGGGGATTTTATTTTATGCTAAATAGTAAAAAAGTAAGTAAGCGCTCACTGATTCTACTTAAGTCCATTATTTTATACATGGTCAAATTAATTAGGTCATTAAATGATGGAATTTATGCCTACTTTTCGTTGAGACCAATGACACTATTCCTTAACAAATATGACAAATCCCCAATTCTGTTACGTCGGTGTATTCGTGCCTGTGTCCTATTAAAGGACTCAGGCCGAGGGAGGGGCATCCGAAGATCAGGCACCAGGATGCCGGCGTAGGCTCGTCGATTTTGGGTCGTGGGATCTTGGTAAGCCCCTCACCACCCCAACATAACGAGAATAAATATTAGTAGTGCCTGAAAAAGTTCGTACCGTTCGTCAGTCAACAGTCCTCACTGCCCCACAAGCGGTAGCTTGATCGTAAAACGATCGGGCAATGTTTCGGCCATGTTCCCTCCCCTTCATGCTTCCGCTTGCCTGATGGATCGTCTCGGACCGCGCAATACGATCCCCTTTTGTCAAGGTTGTCATATCTACCCTATAAATATACTAAATTAATGGGTACAACTTATCTTCAAAACATTGTGACACTTTGTCATAATAAACATAACGTTCAAGTACCCAAAAGACCACCAACAATTACACAAGTGTTCCAGCGCTCAAGTAATATGATCTAACGCTTATACATAAGCCGATCGCGGAGCGTGGGAATGCTGAGCATGCACTTTGCAGCTCAAGTGGTCAGACCATACATGACATATGCATGCCTTCTGCATATGTATATGTATATGTATATGTATATGGAACTATATGTATATAATAATAAGTACTATATATACGGGTCAGCTCAGCCCAAGTTGAGGCATAAGAAACATTCGAATAAAGTAATATAACTGAGCAGACGCTCTGACTATAAAAATACTGAACCTTCTTTGGGATCCTTGCGAACATTATATTATGTCATCGTTTTTGACCTACTCCACTTCGCGCGTCAGCACCCCTTCTGGAAATGTTTACCTACTCATTTTGTTGTAGTTACAATAATAGCATAATTTTATTAAGTAATAGATTGTTGGCTAGTGCCATGTAATACAAACAAGAATTAAAAAGCTAGCATACAAAATTTATGATAAGTTGGCTATAACTGTTGTTAGCGAGGAGTATCGAATTCATCACCAAGCAAAGGTGCGCACGTCAACAAAAATTGTTGGCTATTCACGACTACAAACGTTGCTCTGAGGGCTTTCGTATTTGCATAACAAAAACAAGGCGGATACTCGTCGCTGAAAAGTAATTTTTATTAATTTAAAACAATATGGAACACAAAATATTTAACTCCTATTAATGAAAGAAATTGCCTGGAAGAGGCTGACAATAAGATATTTTTCTTTAAACCTGACACAAATATATGTAGGAATGGTGTAAAAATAAAATGAGCACGGGAATATATGTATATATATGAATATAAAAAACTTGGGAACAGGGTTCCGTCAAACTTACCCCACTTTAATCTGGAGCGATGAGATCTCGACGCGTTGGATACTGGATGTTGCTATATACATATATAGTGATGGAGTTATGCATACATATACTTTCGTGCACCACTTAGTTTTAACCTAACAATAATAAGATATACACAAACACAAAGTAAAAAAAAAATACACTAAGTGATGTATGCATATATAAGTTAAAAGATATTTTTAACTTTCTTTTAAAAAAAGAACACGTCGGATTTTATTGGTGTTAATTTTGGAACTAACTGGACTAAGTTTTACAATTAATAATTAAACCTATTCTCTGCCGACGTCGCTGATGTCGTCGAAGCCGTTGCTGCCGCTGTAGGTTTGCCGCTGCCGTTGTGGCTGCGCCGTTGTCGCTGATGGTGTCTGATGTCGTTGGCGTTCCCACGACTTGGCCGGTGCAGACATTCTGCTGATGCGGCGCACGTGGCGGATGCACTGCCGTCGTAGTTGGAGTCAATGTGCCTGTTCTTGCTGAGCTGCTGTTTGTTGTGCAATTTCTTGGTTTATGTTGGGCTGCATTGGGCTTGTTGTTGTTATTGGGACTTCGTTGACTGTCTGCTCGTGGCGGATGTACTGCATGTGGTGGAGTCGTGATCGAGATTTGGGTTCTTGTGTGTTCTTATCATATTTGGTCTTAACTCCTCCCCCTTTAGACGCAGACGTCCTCGGATGCGATGTAGTTCCGAGTTGGTCCAGTAGGTGTCTTTGGTTTTGTTCCTGGTGTTTCAACTTCCTTATTTAGCTGATTGCCCCTATGAGATAGCTTTTGTTTTGCTATCCAGCCGATTGCCGCGATGAGTGCCAAAAGCAGAGTCCCTGTCACCGAGACGTTGATTGTTGCTGTCTTGGTGCTGTCGTCTCTTATCATCTCAAGCTCCCTGGTATTGTTGATATTGAATTCCTTTAGCATTTGTAGCGAAAGAACTTCTTCCACCTTGCTCTCTCGTGCTTGGAGTTGAAGAACTGGGGGTGCAGCCTCGGCGTACGTCATCATCTTTGTCTCATACACGTCATTTGCTATGACGACTGTAGAGTTCTGGGATTGGACTAGGAACGTTCCTTCCAAGGTTGTCTCCTCCCTGTCGATGAGTACGGTGCCTCTGAAGTCATTCAGGAGAATGGTGCCGGTCAGAATTTCCTCGTGGTCCGCTACGTGTTAGCTATTGATGATCTTGCAGTTAGGTGTTCGGCTTCTTAGTAGCGGTGTGATACACGTGTCGTTGCTTAGGTCTACTAGGTTTATTTTATTACAGATTGACTTATCGTTATGGGTTTCACAATTTCCTTTAAGGCCGTAATTTATTTGGTTACATTGGATGATTTTAGTGTATTTTATCTCGTAAATTATTTTACCCTTTTTTATTGGTTTTAAAATTGTATGTGTACAGGTTTCGTTAGAAATTAAAGGTATGCTAATAATGTACAATAGGTTTTTGCCGTTGGTGGCTATTTTTATTTTGGAAAATTCTAGCAGTTCTTCTATATTCATGAAAACAATTTCTTTATTGAATAGATTTTCGATTTGTTCAGTTTCATATTCTGATAATATAATGGAATTTATGGTATCTGTTTTTGCCCAATCTATTGCATGGACTAGGTTATTAAGTTCTTCTTTAAGTATGTGTAATTTATATTGCAACAGAGAGATTTTTTTGTCTATAAAATTTTTATTTTCTGACGTGGTCTTTATATTGTTGGTTATTAAGCTTAACTGTTTAATTCTATCATTTAGTACTTTATTTATTAGTAACTGTTTATTATTGTTCTCGAGCTGTTCGTTTATTTTATTGATTATTATTTCTTTGTCATGGTGGTCCGGTGAACCGGCCAACCATTTCCATGCCGTTCCCAAAGCATCTATTGCCCTTTTTTGTTTTTTAAAAGGTTTAAGTTTTCTTAAGTCTGATTCCGACTTCATAAGTTCGAATTTTAAGAAAGGGAGAAGTGGGTGCGTTTTATTAATTTCATTTAATCTGTTCGATATGTCACCGAACGCGGATTCGTATTCCTCAATGTTGAACACGTGGATAATTTTAAATGTACCGTTTTGTAGAACAGCGGTTCCCGTTTTTATGGGAATGAGTTGGGAGTGGGTGTAGTCTAGTATGGTAACCCGTCCGAAACATGTTGGCAATAAGAGTAACCTGCGAATGAATGTTATTTCTTAATATTATTTTTGTGTACTATTCTCCCTGAATGTGTTTTTATGGTGGTGATCCTATCCTCTTGGACTATTTCTTTTCTGTATCTCGGTGTTAGTTTTGACCCTAACCTTTTATCTATTTTCACATAAACTGTTTCCCCTACCTCGTATTTCTTTATTGGGTTCTTTCTTTGGTTGTGGTATTCTAAGTCGGTATTCTGTTTTTTTTCTATTTTTTCGCTGATCTTTTTCCTAGCATCTTGAAGTTCTTGGGGGTTTGCGCTTAATTGGTTTCCGAAAAATAAGTCTATTGGTTTTTTTTTGTGTTGTTGAATGAACTGAAGTATTGTACTCTTCAACTGCTTTAAAGAGTAGTTCTTCAAATTCAAGTGTGCTTTCGTCTAGCTTAAGGCAACTCATTATCTCTGTTAGAGTTGAATGAAATCTTTCAACTTGCCCATTGCTAGTCGAAGTATAGGGCGGTGTCGTGTAGACTCTTGCCTGCAGCTGCTCTTGCAGCAGAAACTTGATAGCTGCTGAATTTAGATCCTTTTCGTTGTCTGTTACAATCTGCTTGGGCATACCGAATGCTATCATGATTTCTCTTAGTGGATGTTTTATATCTTCCGATGCTTTTGATCTTAATAGTTTTATCTGGGCATATTTTGAAAATTTATCTATGGCCGTTAGTACTAGCTGGTTTTGGGTAGTGTAGATGTCTACATGAATGATTTGTCCGGGGTACGTCGGTATGGGGGTTGGTTGAATCTCCCCATGATGCGGATGTCTGTCATATTTGGCTATTTTGCAAGTCCCGCATGCTTTTGCCGTGGCTTCTGTTTTTTTTCGAAGGCCAGGAAAGAAAAACTTGCTTAGTATCTGGATTTTATTTTCAATGGCGTTTCTATGCGCCCTCATGTGTTCGGAAGCTACGATATTATCCTGTTCGCTCTCTGAACTCACGTCCGTGACTTGTTTCTGCGTGTATCTAGTTTTGTAATTGTTAAAGTGCTGTGGGTAAATATTCTGGATTTTGCCCATTACGTGTTCGGGTGTGAAGATCCCGTTCACGATTTTTGGGTTTAGGTGTTTTTTTAGAATATCCACCAGATCTTCCTCGGAATATGATTTCTTTTTTATTATGTGCCTATGAAAAGTAGGAAAGGGAATTTCGAACAACTCTTCCTCTTCTTCTGATATCAGGAGAAATAGTTGGTTTTTCAATACATTAATGGGGACATTTTCGACTTTCGTTGTACTATTTATTTGGGGGTTTGTTGGGATTCTGGAAAGTGCGTCGGCTACTACGTTAGAGGTACCCGGCTTGTATCTTAGCTCGTGGTTGTATTCCTCTAGGTAGCTTTTCCATCTTTTAAGTTTCCCATTATGGTTCTTTGAACTAAGAGCGAAAGTCAACGGTTGGTGGTCAGTGTATATTATCACCTTGGCTGTACCGTAAAGGTACATTCGTAGGCTCTGAAGTGCCCAAACTATTGCTAGCATTTCTTTCTCATTTGCTGCGTAGTTTTCTTCGGTCTTCGAGAGCGTACGGGAAATGAAAGTGATCGGTCGGGATTCTTGTTCTAAGACGGCGCCGTTGAGTTTGAGGCGTCCGTTGTTAACTTGAATTCCTTACTAAAGTCTGGGTACGCCAGTATGACGTCTTGTGAGGCTAATGTTCTTCTTATCTTATCAAATGCGCTTATCGCGTCGTTGTTCAGATCTATCTTTGTTTTATTTGAAATATTTTTTGGGAGGCGACCGTTTTCGCCTCTCAATAAGTTAGTCAGTGGTTTTGCGAGTTTAGCATAGTCGCGAATAAAACGCCTATAGTAACTTGCCAGATCTAGGAAAGATCTAAGTTCCTTTAGTGTTGTGGGGATCGGAAATTTTTCTATTGCTTTAACTTTATCCGCGTT
Organism: Drosophila yakuba; assembly: GCF_016746365.2. Lineage (NCBI taxonomy): Eukaryota > Metazoa > Arthropoda > Insecta > Diptera > Drosophilidae > Drosophila > Drosophila yakuba. The sequence goes on along the minus strand of NW_025048816.1, from coordinate 761,743 downwards.
TGTTTTGACGCCTTTTTGTGAGATAGTGAATCCCAAGAAATTTACCTCCTCTTTGAAGAATTCACATTTGTCCATCTGCACTTTCATATTGGCTTTTTCTAATGTGGCAAATATCTTATCTAAGTGCGTGGTATGTTCATTTTCGGACCGACTAAAGACGATAATATCGTCGATATACACGTAGCATATATTTCCTACGTGTTCCCTTAGAATATCGTCTAATGCTCTCTGGAAAATAGACGGTGAGTTCTTTAAACAGAAAGGTAATCGAGTGAATTTGAATTTTCCGCCGTTGATTGCGAACGCAGTTTTTTCTATGTCCTTTTCTTTAAGCGGTATCTGGTGGAATCCGCTTTTGAGATCTAGAACGGAGAAATATTTATTGTCACCCAATTGTGCGATTATTTCTCCAATCTCAGGGATAGGGTACCTATCCGAAATAGTTACGGAGTTAAGTTTTCGATAGTCAATGACTATCCTATACTTCTTTTCTCCGGACGCGTCGTTTTTTTTGGGGACTATCCATACGGGTGCGTTGTATGGTGACCGTGAAGGTCGTATTATGCCGTCTTGTAGCAATTGTCCCATCTGCTTTTCTACCTCGGGCCTTAAAAAAGTTGGGTACGGGTAGTGTTTACTATACACCGGTGCATCCGATGATGTCCTTATTTCAACTATTACTCTGGTAGTGTAAGTTAGTCTTTCATCTGGGTCCGCAAATAAGTTCGAATGTTTCTGGGTGAGTGAATTTATAAGATTCTTCTGACTGTTCGACATATGCCTCATTCTGAGCTTTATGTTGTTTACTGATTGAGTCACTAGTTGTTTCACTCGGATATTATAGTTTCCATTTAATGTTAGTATATCGTTTTTAACGTTAATAACCGCGTTTAGTTGTTTTAGTGTGTCGTTCCCTAGGATGCCGTGGAAAGTTTTGAGTGTAGGCAGTAAGAAAAATTTGATGGGTCTATCTCTGTTATTGAACAGAGTGAGAAAAGTATGGTGTGTTATTGGGGTTTGTCCTCCCACTGAATTTGCGAAAAATTTCCCTTCGTTCTTTTTTGGGTGTGGCATCAGATGTGGTTGGATGTAGTTCTGGTTCGATCCGGTGTCTATGAGAAAATTTAGTTTGGTGCCATCTTCCATGATGCATTGGAAGTATGGCAGAGATGACCCGTTTAACCTAGAAAATGAACATCCGAAGCGTCGACGGGAGTCGATTCGCTTTCCGGTTCGTTTTCCTCAGATTGCTGGTCACACAAGCCCGTAATTCCCTCGGAATCGGCGCTAGCGAAATAGGTCTGTTCCTCGGGGTCTAGGTAGTAAAAGTCGCCCTCTACTCCCTCGGATGCCCCTTCTGGAACCCCCGTGGCAATGTGAAACTGCCTAAGGATTTTAGGTGGAGGTCCGTTTAATGGGGCAGGTCGTTTCCCAGAGAAGTCGTTAACATTGGGTCTATTCATGTAATTGATGTTGCCTGAACGAATGGAGCCGTCGATGTCGATTGGTAAGGGTTTCGGTTGTGGTTTAGGGGCCATTGGACGCGGAGGCGGATAGAATTGCCGTGCTGGCTGATAATTTTGATTTGTGGGATACTGGTGTCGTTGACCGCGTTTCTGTTGGTCAGCTGCTCCCGTTTGCCAGATCGGCGGATTTCCGGATTTTTCTCCAATTTCCCGCAGAGTCTGCTGTAAGCAATCTCCTTGGTATGGACCTGTTAAAGGCAGGCGGCTGCGCTTGCCTAGGAGGTACAGGAGGTGCATGCTGCCTGAATTTGGGCGTGAACGCGTTCCTTTGTTCCTGATTGTCAACCAATTCACACAAGTGTAAGGCGTGACCGAGATCTCTGGGTTCTTTGATGGCCAAGAGTCTGGGCAAGTCTCCATTTAATCCCCGTATGAAAGTATCTAAGGCCTTTTCTCGATAATTTTGTTTCAGGGCATGGGCACTATCAGGTTTTAATTCTTGCACGCTGATTTGATTAAGGATCAGCGATAATTGGTAGTAAACGGCCTGATAGAATTCGGCAATGGTCAGTCGTCCTTGAGTCATCGAGAACAATTGGTACTCTAGGGTCTTGAGGTCGCGTTTGTCAGCGAACTGATCCGTTAGGCATTTTGCAATCGCCTTCCAGTTCAGAGGGGTATTATAGGATTCTAACACGGCATCGGGCTCGCCGGTGATTTTGTTCCTAATCGCCAACGTTATCAAAAAATATGCGTTGGTGTTTTCCCTACCCTCGTACAAACTCATTATTCTAGATACATTCTTATTCCAAGAACCAAATTCTGTGCGGTTTCCTGAAAATTCTCTGATTAGTTTTGTAAGGTCTGGTAGTTTTTCGGACTCGCCTGGTAGTGGGCCGATAAAGGGGACATCTTCTAACATTTCTGATGGTCTGCCTTTATTCAAAAGTTCCCCAATAAACTCGGTTCCGCCTAATGCCTCTTTGATTTACCTGTTTTAGCTCTGGGCTAGCTACCGGTGTACTGGTGGCCGTAGGCCTGCTTCCCCCGGGTTGTTCCCCGCTATCGGTACCTATATTAAGTGCAGCTAATGCACTTGCCAATTCTCTATCTTTTGACATGTTAAAGGCTTAAGGATTTGTTTATTTCGGACAACAACTAATAGATGTTTTGGGTTTTCGGGTGTTTTTTCTTTTTGAATATCGATGTATTTTTCTAAAATTATTTAAGCTTATTGTATATTTCTTTTAAGTATTGTTGTTTAAATTCTATTTTGACTTATTTTCAATAGATTATTATTCTCATAAGATTCTTATCTTTCTTGTTTTAAAATTTTGTCTTGTTTTTAAATTTACTTTTCTTTCCCTTTTTTTTAATTCCTCTTGTTAGTATAGTAGTGTTTGTTTTTAAACTTATTTTTCTAGCTTACGCGATAAATAACATTTTCGGCGACGTTCCCTCGATGACCCCTTGGGTTTGATCCTTTTTGTCCCACGTTGGGCAGCGACGTAGCGGTGTTCGGGTGTGGGTGACTCGGGACCCTTGGTGGCACTGAGTTCCTTCGAAGGCTCCTGCGGACGGACACTACAGGAGAGTCGGCGATAGTTCTTAGACCGGTTAAACTGAACCTTAGGATCTTTCGCACTTGTTCACTGGACGCACTTGATGTTGTGGCTTCTTTTTTAAAGGCACTTTTACACTGTGCGGTTTTTGTCACTTCTACTTATTTTTTGTAGTTGTTGATTAGTCAGTGTTCACTGTCGCTATATTTTAGGCACTGCGACGCGAACTTGTAGCTGCTTTAGGTACTTTAACGTTACGCGTGATCCTTTCGACGAAGGCTCTGTTTACCGGTCCCTGTTCGGGCGCCAGTTAAGAGATATTTTAACTTTCTTTTAAAAAAAGAACACGTCGGATTTTATTGGTGTTAATTTTGGAACTAACTGGACTAAGTTTTACAATTAATAATTAAACCTATTCTCTGCCGACCTCGCTGATGTCGGCAACGTCGAAGCCGTCGCTGCCGCTGTAGGTTTGCCGCTGCCGTTGTGGCTGCGCCGTTGTCGCTGATGGTGTCCGATGTCGTTGGCGTTCCCACGACTTGGCCGGTGCAGACATTCTGCTGATGCGGCGCACGTGGCGGGAGCACTGCCGTCGTAGTTGGAGTCAATGTGCCTGTTCTTGCTGAGCTGCTGTTTGTTGTGCAATTTCTTGGTTTATGTTGGGCTGCATTGGGCTTGTTGTTGTTATTGGGACTTCGTTGACTGTCTGCTCGTGGCGGATGTACTGAATGTGGTGGAGTCGTGATCGAGATTTGGGTTCTTGTGTGATCTTATCATATTTGGTCCTAACTTATATAAACGTATGAATGAGTTGGGTTTCTGTTCTTTTGAAGCACGCTTTGGCTGCTATTCGGCTCTCAGGTTACTTGGAGCGAGCACTTGCTGTTGTTTGGTTTTTGCTGATGTTCACATTAACGGCCTGTACCTTTGACTTGACCTTTTAATTGTTTTGCAGTTTGTATTTTTATTTAAGCGCTTTCGGGGACTCCGGAGACAATTCTGTCCAGGACATGGTTAGGGTCCCTTCTCCGCTGTACGGATTTTTACGATCTTTAACAAATCCAGGAAGATCAGTATAGCAGTGATGAATTCCAGGGTATGTTGTACTCCTTCTATTTCCTGTTTGTGGTCGACAACCTCCAATGCGTTTATCACATTTGCTGTGTTGTCGGAGGCCTTAGACTCCTTGCCGCCCATCCTGAGAATTTCGTGGAACTATGGTCTTCCTTCAAAGTGTGTTCCTTGTTAGTCCTGTTATTTCCTTTAAAGGATGGTAGTGTCCATGCCCCTTGACGTTTTTCTTTGAGACCAGAGTTATCCCTGAGTCTTCTCCTCGATGGAAAAAAGGATGATTGCCCGGGAATCTGACGTAGGGATGTTTTCCGGGGTACCGACCCACGACGGGTGTTTACCCAGGTACTGACTCTCTTTCTATCTGCCCTTTCATGGGTGAGCCGTGGTCTTTTTATACCGGCACAGAGATTTTTTTCTGATCTATTGGTCTTCTATGCCAAGTGTTCCCACCTAGGAATCATATTTCTCACTTTCCCCTATTTTGGGTAGTCAATACCCACTTCGGTGAAGTGTGCCCTGAACTGGTGTTGATTTTCTTTACTTTCTGCAATCTATTGCGGCCGCTGACCGGGTCATCGGAGACTCGTTTACTGTCGACTTGCATTTTCTTTGTCGCAATCCAAATGTGTCAACGGGGTGATGGTACCCCTTTCCCTGCTTTTAGATTCCGGCTTTGAATCTTTAAAGTCTTCCGATCTTCCAAAAAGGGTGTACGCAACAATTTTTACATGATGAGAGGAGTCTTAAAACTCGCCACAAATCCGGGTGCAGGAGATCGGCATAGCAACAGCGAAGACGGCCGGAATGCGAGAAGAGGCAAGGTCGGTCAGGTCAAACGGTAAACAATGGACCTTGGACCCCGGCAAAGCGGAGAGACCGTGAACTAACGGTACCGCGCTGGACCTTGGACTCGAACCGGCCAAGGGCACATAGGTCGAACGGTAACGGTGCGGACTTTGGACAAGCAAAAAGGACGCACCGTAAACTAACGGGACATGTGTTGGACTTTGTACCCAAGTGAGACGTGCGCAAAAAGGGGAAATAACGGGATTCCCGCGGGTTATAAAAGAGACGGCGCAGGCGCAGCTCGGGACCGTCAACAAGAAGTACGCGAAAGGCCATACAGCCACATAGTCGATCGGAAAAGTTACGCGAAGTACACGGAAAGTCAATGAAAGTACGCCACACGGGCAGACAGTCAATACCGAGTGACAGTGAAGCAGCGAAAACACAAGTGCGTCGAGCGAGCATCCAGAGAGGATCTCCGCAAGTAAAGTCCAGCGAAGGACGAGCGAACACCAGGACCTAGCGTGGTCAAAAAGGGACGGTGGAGTCAGTGGTCGCAACGGTGGTTCGGAGAGGATCGCTAGCTTATCTTACGGACGATACACCCTGCCCCATCACATCCTAAGCCCCGGTCGAGCCCGCAGGTTACCCTTCGGCAAGGGCGACAAGTGCTTGGCGTACGCAGGACGGGACAGTGGAGTCAGTGGTCGGCAAAGGTGGTTCGGGGAGGAGCACTAGCTTGTCTCACGGACGATACACCCTGTCGCCATAACATCCTAACCCCAGGCGAGCCGGTACGAATCCGCCATCTGAAGCGACGCAGAACGACGAAGGAAGGACGGTAAAGGAGCAACGACGCGCATCCGACGGCGAGGGTCACTCTCTGCGCTAGCCGTTGCAATTCGTAGCGAGCAGAAACAAAGAAATCAGTTCGTTACATCTGGCGCCCAACCTGATTGTCCTGGTCAAAAGAACAGAGGAGAAGATTGGGAAATCGTGGCTATACAGCCTGAAGAGGAATGACTTTCTCGCAATAGCGAGTGCCCTAGGCATTAAGTTTGAAGGGTTGGTCTAGGATATGTGGAAGACGCTGTCCGAATTCATCCAGCAGACCACAGACGAGCCCGAAGCGGTCGCCATACTGGAGGCGTTGGAAAGGGAGTACGCAAGGAGTCCGGCCCCGGAAGTCAAAGTCACCGGCGTGGGAGGTCTGATGAGGAGTCTCGATGTCCACAGCATGATAGAGGCCAGCGGGAGCAGACCTGAAAGGCAGGAAACCGGGAGTGAACGACTGGAAAGCAGCCGCCAGAGAAGGAAGATGCGGGAGTCCAGCCGCGATCAGCGAGACATCGCAAGAGTAGCCCTCCGGATTACGCGAAGGTGGCGAAACTGGTGCGGGAGTGGAGCTTCCGGTACGACAGTCACGTCAAGCCATTGGAGTTCCTGGAGCAGGTGGAGTGGTCAGCAATGACGTACGGCCTGGATATAAACCAAATCCCACGAGCGATGCCAAAACTGCTGAAGGGCAGGGCCCTAAAGTGGTTAATCGCCAACAACAGATTCTGGGAGACATGGACAGAGTTTATCCACAGCTTCCGGGAATTTTTCCTGCCCAGAGGCTTGATGACGAAGCTGGTAGACCAGGTCAGGCAGAGGAACAAGCGGCATGGCGAGTGCTTCAAAGATTATATGGTGGACATGCAGACCCTAATGTGGCCTTTGGGGATGTCCCAGAAAGAGACCTTGGAGAGGATAAGGGAGAACAGCAATCCAGCTCTACGAATGTTTGTCCGCCCGTACGAGTGCCGACACCTGGATGCTCTGATGGCCCTGGCCGACAAATTCGAGGAACTGGACTCCCAAAGGGAGCGGTTCGAGTCAGAGTGGACCCACAGAGCCCGCCACCAGCGGGATTTCCCAAGAGGGGAACAGCACGCGGTGTGCAGAAGGTGCCAAGAGGAGCCCACAGGACCATCGAGGCACGAAACGAACGGGTGAGGGCCAGACCCGTGGCGGCGGGGGTTTGTATTAAAACCAGCACAAGCCTGCCATAGGTGCTGAAGCCAGGATCACTGGATGCGGGATTGTCGGAACCGACCGATCACCTTTTGCTGGACGTGCGGGAGAATCGGCCCGAAGACCGCAGAGTGCTGCCCAAGATCGGGAAACGCCACGCGACCCCAGCCTCAGAGGAGCAACCAGGGTTTGCAAGGTGGTGCCCCTCAAAATTAATGGGCAAGCTGAAGGCGGAAGAAAGGCAACTGTCCGCCACAGTGCTAATACACGGAATGGAAATTAAGGCCACGATGGACACCGGAGCCACAGCAAGCTTTATTAGCGAAGAGTTGGCGGGACAGTTGGTTCGAAGCAGTGCACGCGAAAAGCTGTCAGTGGCAATCGTGAAGAGGACGACCGACTTTGCGGAGGAAGATATTGACGGCTTCCTGAAGGCAGAGCTAGCAGAGTTGGGAAGAGTCCAAGGGACGTCAACGGTGGCGGTGCACAGAATCACGAGGAAAGACGATCAACCGGTTTAACAGCGCTACTACCCGAAGAACCCGAAGATGCAGGTGGAGATCAACGCCAGGGTCGACGAGTTGCTGCAGAAAGGGTGCATCGAGCCCTCTAGGAGCCCGTACAGCTCTCCCATAGTGATGGTGAAAAAGAAGACGGGTCAATGGCGTTTGTGTGTAGATTTCCCCCAAATAAACGCGAAGGCCGTGAAGGACGCGTACCCGATGCCAATGATCAACAACATTCTGGATCAATTAAGGGAGGCGAAATACATAAGCAGTCTAGATTTGAAGGACGGGTACTGGCAGATTCCGTTGGCAGCGGCAAGTCAGCAATATTCAGCATTTACGGTGCCGGGAAAGGGCCTAATCCAGTGGAAAGTAATGCCATTCGGACTGCACTCCGCTGTAACATATCTACCCTATAAATATACTAAATTAATGGGTACAACTTATCTTCAAAACATTGTGACACTTTGTCATAATAAACATAACGTTCAAGTACCCAAAAGACCACCAACAATTACACAAGTGTTCCAGCGCTCAAGTAATATGATCTAACGCTTATACAATGCTGAGCATGCACTTTGCAGCACAAGTGGTCAGACCATACATGACATATGCATGCCTTCTGCATACATATGTATATGTATATGGAACTATATATATATAATAATAAATACTATATATACGGGTCAGCTCAGCCCAAGTTGAGCGCATAAGAAACATTCGAATAAAGGAACTCTAACTGAGCAGACGCTCTGACTCTAAAAATACTGAACCTTCTTTGGGATCCTTGCGAACATTATATGGCGACCGTGACAGGACGTCAGGACTTTAGGACCTCAGGACGTCAGGACATCAGGACATAAGACTAAGTCTCGCCTCCGCCTGACAACAAATGCCTTGCCACCTTGCCACCTTGCCACCTTGCCAACAAAATTTGTGCAAAAATAATAACAACAACACGCAACAATTGATAGCAGAGGAGGCACAATTATGGAACGCGCAGCCCACGATACAAAGGGACTTGCCAACGTTAGAAAAAGCTCTGCAGCAAAACCCTGCAGATGGACCACGCCCACTCACAATAGCTGAATACCGGGCAAGGCAGGAAAGGAAGGAACCAAAAAAGCATAAACGCTCCGGAAAAAGGGTAAAGCTACTACAACAACGCCGACTGGTCAAGAAAATGACCCAGTTGGCCAGAGACGAGACATCCCGGAACGCTACAAAGAGCGTCTGGAAAACATTGAAAACAAGCTTTCGCAAGGTGCGAAACAACGCAAACGGGCTGCATAAATAATATCTGTTATGCTTTTTACTAACAATGCGGTTGGACATTTTTTTTTATTATTGTAAACAAATATGTGAGCCACCACATTTATTAACAACTAATATTTCCACATCTGAAAAATTTTTTTTAAAAAATGACAAAATATAACAATACTTAATTCTTAAACGTATAAATTTTTATTTTTGATTTTCTAGAAGAAGAAAATAATATAATAATTATGAGAAAAATCTCACTTTTTCCTTCAATAAACGTTTCATTGAAAATAAACTAAAATAAGGGATGGTTTAGCGATTCTAGTGAGGCAAAAGACAATACTGCCAACGTAGTTAATAACGTAAAAATTATAGATCACACAGACGATATAAATGCGTTGTGGATCTTATTGCTGATCATTACAATAGGGCTAATTCTAAAATTTCTGCTTACAATTTATGTTAAGCATAACAAAATCATCAAAAAACGTTATATGAATAGGGCAAATCGTTTAGACCAGATTTAAAAAAAAATATAGAGTAAAAGAAAGCTTCATAAAAACTTTTTTTTTACGACAAGAATGGAATGGAGCGAAATGGCGATACAAATAGACGAATTTCGCTATAGGTTTGACAAGTCTTATAAATGTATCAATAGAGATGCAGTAATAAAATCCGAAACTTTGAAAAATCATATAGAGATAGTTGTAGGAGAATATAATAATATAGTTACATTAGTAAATAAATATGCAAATAGACTCACATCTGAACATAATAACAAATGTTTGAGGGTTATAAAATCCCTAAACACAAGATTAAATAATATCAGAAAAAGAAGGCATATTCTAATAGATGTACTAGAAAGTCTAAGTCAATTGGTTGAATTCAACCCAGACCAGTTCAAATAACTAGACGAATCTGTACAGTCAGGCGGCGCTGAGTCCGATAGTGACATTGAAACACTAGAAGGAAGCGACCGAATTGAATTTAAATCCGAAACAATAACAATTTCTGAAATGGCACAGACAGTGACAGACTTTATTAGGCTAGCCACATCTCTGATACCAGAGTTTTATGGTAAACCAGAAAATCTACAAAGTTTTTTGGATGCTGTAGGTCTACTAGACAGCTTAAAGAGCACACATGAAACGACTGCGATAAGCCTAATAAAAACTAAACTTAAAGGCCATGTAAGAAACCTTATAAGTAATGAGCAGACAATTGCTGCAATCATTACACAACTGTCAAGTGCAGTAAAAGGAGAATCGGTAGAAGTGGTATCTGCCAAGCTTCTCAATCTACAACAGAGAAATAAAACGGCTAGCCAATACACCCAAGAAGTGAAGAAACTGACAAAGGCCCTTGAAAGTGCCTATATCAGTGAAGGTCTCAGCCAGTCTTTAGCGAATAAATACAGCACTACAACAGCTGTAAAAGCAATGACACAGAATTGCTCCGTTGATAAGGTAAAACTTATCATGCAAGCAGGCACATTCACAAAAAATTAATGATGCCATCTCCAAATTTGTAAACAGTTGCACAGAGATAACAGGTCAGAGTAACACTGTACTCTATTATCGACGAGGTGCAAATAATAATAATAGAGGAGGCCGAGGTTATAATCGCGGAAGAAATAACTACCACAACAATTGCAACCGAGGCAGCAATAACAACAACAATAATAACTTTAATAACCGTGGAGGTAGAAGAGGCCAAAACCAAGGGAGAGCCGGCGGAAACTACTACCAGGGTAATAATAATAATAACAGCAATGTGAGAATCACGCAAAATACGTCGGAAAACTCACAGAACCCTTTAGGAAACAACCAATAAATGTTAAAGTTCATTCCACCAATTATAGTCTTAATATATTCGTAACTTTCCATAATCATTCAACTGAAAATAAACTAACATTTCTCGTTGATACTGGTGCAGATATCTCACTTCTGAAGGTAAATTCTGATAACTTCCAAATTCAAACAGAAAAAATAATAAACATCGAAGGCATAGGCCAAGGTGTGATAAAGTCTCGAGGAACAACCTCAATAGAACTCCAATCAACAAAATATATTATTCCACATGAATTTCACTTGGTAGACCCACATTTTGCAATACCATGTGATGGAATAATAGGCATTGATTTTATAAAGAAATTCAATTGTCAACTAGATTTCAAACCAAGTGAAGACTGGTTTATAATTAGACCCCAAAATTTAAATTATCCAATATATGTTCCGATAACATATAGCGCTGGCAACAATACAGTTCTTCTGCCAGCCAGATCACAAGTTATTCGGAAAATAGGCATTAATGCTGTAAATGATTACATATTTGTGCCTAATCAGGAAATACACAATGGGATTTATGTTGCAAATACAATAGCAGCATCCAAACATTTATACATTCGACTTCTAAATACAACTAATTTCGATCAATTGGTCAAAGTAAACAAAACAAAAATATGAAAATTTAAAAGATTATGACATTCATAATACCAACACTAAAAATAGAAGCGAACAAGTACTTCCAGTACTAAAGAAAAATTTTCCAGACCAATTCAAAAATCAATTAACTGAACTATGCACACAGTATAGTGATGTGTTCGGACTGGAAACCGAACCAATATCAACAAACAACTTTTATAAACAAACATTAAGACGTAAAGATGATGAACCCATTTATATAAAAAACTACAGAAGCCCTCATAGCCATATTGTAGAAATTCAAAAACAAGTAGGGAAATTAATTGGGGACAAAATCGTCGAACCGTCTGTATCCGAGTATAACAGCCCACTCTTGTTAGTTCCGAAAAAATCATTACCAAATCCACAAGAGAAGAAATGGCTATTAGTAATTAACTATCGTCAAATAAATAAAAAACAAGAGAGAACGCTATAGTCAAGTTCCCCGACTATCTGATACCCGTTACTCAGCTAGTGGAAGGGAAAAGGAAAGTCTTAAACACAGTTTTTGGCGGTTTGTAGGCGTTATAGTGGGCGTGGCAGAACGTTTCTTGGCAAATCGATAGAAGTTCACAAGAGCAATATAAAAATGAAAAAATATCAAAACATTTTTCAAAAGTGTGGGCGTGGCAGTTTTGGGCGGTTTGTTGGCGTTAGAGTGGGCGTGGCAAATGTTTTTTGGTAAATCGATAGAAATTACAAGACTAATACAAAAGTGAAAAAATTTCAAAACATTTTTTAAAAGTGTGGGCGTGGCGGTTTTGGGCGGTTTGTTGGCGTTAGAGTGGGCGTGGCAAATGTTTTTTGGTAAATAGATAGAAAATTACAAAACTAATACAAAAATGAAAAAATTTCAAAACATTTTTCAAAAGTGTGGGCGTGGCAGTTTTGGGCGGTTTGTGGGCGGTTTGTGGGCGTTAGAGTGGGCGTGGCAAATGTTTTTTGGTAAATAGATAGAAAATAACAAAACTAATACAAAAATGAAAAAATTTCAAAACATTTTTCAAAAGTGTGGGCGTGGCAGTTTTGGGCGGTTTGTGGGCGTTAGAGTGGGCGTGGCAACATGAATCGACAAACTTGCGCTGCTTCTATGTCCCTGGAGTTTGTATGCTTAATCTCAACTTTCTAGCTTTAGTAGTTCCTGAGATCTCGACGTTCATACGGACGGACAGACGGACGAACAGACGGACAGACGGACGGACAGACGGACATGGCCAGATCGACTCGGCTATTGATTCTGATCAAGAATATGGTCGGAAACGCTTCCTTCTGCCTGTTACATACTTTTCAACGAATCTAGTATACCCTTTTACTCTACGAGTAACGGGTATAACTACTTTCTGACAAATTTCCACTCCCTAGAATGGATGACATTTTAGATCAACTAGGTCGAGCTAAATACTTTTCATGCCTTGACTTGATGTCAGGTTTCCACCAAATAGAACTTTAGGAAAATTCAAGGAATATAACATCTTTTTCAACGAGCAATGGCTCATATCGCTTCACGCGATTACCATTTGGTCTTAAAATAGCACCAAATTCATTTCAGAGGATGATGACTATATCATTCTCGCGTTTAGAACCCTCTCAGGCTTTCCTTTATATAGGAAGTTCAGAAAAAAACATGATTAAAAACTTAACTGACGTTTTTAATGTATGTAGGAAATATAACCTAAAGTTGCATCCAGAAAAATGTTCATTTTTCATGCACGAAGTGACATTCCTAGGCCACAAATGCACAGACAAAGGAGTATTGCCAGATGACAAGAAATATGACGTCATCAAAAATTATCCTGTCCCTCGTGATGCGGGACCATTTGTGGGGCCTCGTGTTGTAGTGGATAGCGCAACTACCTGCTAACCACGGGGTCGTGGGTTCAAACCCCAACCATGACGAGAGCATGGCCACACAAAAAAACTTCCTCTCTGAAATGCTTTTCTAACTTTTAGAAAGTATTCTTTCACATAATAAATGACTATTACAACAATTGTCCGCAACTTTCACTTGCCCCAACGCCCCACCCCCTCCTCACTACATGGGAGAAAAAACGGGGGCACCCACATAGTACCAAGCGCACCCTATGTTTTTCTGCGAACAGCAACAACACCCAGCAGGGCGAGCGCGTTACCAGACTGATCGCTTTTCTACGAATAACAACACAACACCGTAGACGCCAATCCCCGATGGCGACAGGTGGCAGCCCCACCACTGGGATAAGCCGCATCTGGCCAATCACCAGATCGGTCGAAAAACACAACGATTACTGAAACTAATACGAGAAGTTTAAACATAAAACGGCTTTAGATGGAAAGCTCTCGTAGAAGCCCTAAGTTCCCGAGAGGAATAAAAAAAAGGAATTAAAAAAAAAACAAGAGAGAACGCTATAGTCGAGTTCCCCGACTATCTGATACCCGTTACTCAGCTAGTGTAAGTGCGAAGGACAGTTTTTGGCGGTTTGTGGGCGTTAGAGTGGGCGTGGCAAAAAGTTTTTTGGCAAATAGATAGAAATTTACAAGACTAATACAAAAATGAAAAAATATCAAAACATTTTTCAAAAGTGTGGGCGTGGCAGCTTTGGGCGGTTTGTGGGCGTTAGAGTGGGCGTGGCAAAAAGTTTTTTTGCAAATCGATAGAAATTTTCAAGACCAATTCAAAAGTGAAGAAATATTAAAACATTTTTCAAAAGTGTGGGCGTGACAGTTTTGGGCGGTTTGTGGGCGTTAGAGTGGGCGTGGCAAAAAGTTTTTTTGCAAATCGATAGAAACTTACAAGACCAATACAAAAATGAAAAAATATTACAGCATTTTTCAAAAGTGTGGGCGTTGCAGTTTTGGGCGGTTTGTGGGCGTTAGAGTGGGCGAGGCAGCATAATTCGACAAACTTGCGCTGCGTCTATGTCCCTGGAGTCTGTATACTTAATCTCAACTTTCTAGCTTTTGTAGTTCCTGAGATCTCGACGTTCATACGGACAGACAGACGGACAGACGGACGGACGGACAGACGGACAGACGGACAGACGGACAGACGGACAGACGGACGGACAGACGGACATGGCCAAATCGACTCGGCTATTGATCCTGATCAAGAATATATATACTTTATATGGTCGGAAACGCTTCCTTCTGCCTGTTACATACTTTTCAACGAATCTAGTATACCCTTTTACTCTTCGAGTAACGGGTATAATAATGCGGACAGCGCAAGACGATTTGTAGCATTCTGCAACTATTATCGTCGATTTATAAGGAACTTCGCCGACTATTCACGGCACATAACTAGATTATGTAAAAAGAATGTCCCTTTTGAATGGTTAAGCGAATGCCAGAACGCATTCGAATACCTTAAAGAAAATCTTATGCAGCCCACATTATTACAATATCCCGATTTTCGCAAAGAATTTTGAATTATAACGGATGCTAGTAAACAAGCTTGCGGAGCAGTTCTATCTTATAACCGTAACGGGATTCAGCTCCCAATAGCTTATGCATCACGTCCATTTACAAAAGGAGAAAGCAATAAGAGTACAACGGAACAAGAACTAGCGGCAATTCATTGGGCAATTACCCATTTTAGACCATGCTTGAAGAATACGACTTCACTGTAGAATACCTAAAGGGGAAAAATAATTTTGTAGCAGACGCACTCTCGCGTATAAATATAACAGAACTCAAAGACATGCAACATAAAGTCCTGAAAGTCACTACCAGGCAACAAAGTAGACAAGATAAAAACTGTACAGTAACAAATAAGGAACTATTGCCTAGGCAAAGTATCCAAAATGTATCTAAGCCCAACGTACACGAAGTCATAACAAATGATGAAGTACGAAAAGTAGTGACCTTGCGAATAACTGAATCTATTTGTTTACTAAAACGAGGGAATAAAGTTATTGCAAGAATTGATGTTGACGATTCATATACCAATGGAATATTTGATTTAGGTCAGTTCTTCCAAAGGCTTGAAATGCAAGCCGGTATACTAAAAATCAGCCAACTCAAATTGGCACCGAGTGAAAATATCTTTGAAACCATTTCAATAGATAATTTCAAAAATACGGGCAATATAAAATTAAAATCATTAAGAGTAGCGCTACTCCAGCCGGTGACCATTATAAAAACTGAAAAAGAGATACAATCAATACTGTCTACATATCATGACGATCCAATTCAAGGAGGTCATGCAGGCATTACAAGAACGCTAGCGAAAAATAAAAGGACACTATTATTGGAAAAATATGACTCGTAATATAAAAGAGTACATACGTAGATGTCATAAGTGCCAAATGTCGAATACAACGACACATACAAAGACCCCAATGACTCACACAGAAACCCCAACAAATGCTTTTGATATAGTGATAGTGGACACAGTAGGTCCACTACCGAAATCAGAATATGGCAACGAATACATCGTCACACTTATATGTGATTTAACGAGTATCTAGTAACCATACCGGTTGCAAACAAAAGCGCAAATACTGTCGCAAGAGCTATATTCGAAAATTGTATACTAAAGTACGGTCCAATGAAGACGTTCATTTCAGACATGGGTACCGAGTATAAAAATAAAGTAATTTTAGATATGTGCAAATACATACAGATAGAAAACCTAACATCTACCGCATATCATCACCAAACTTTAGGGACAATAGAACGAAGTCATAGAACATTCAATGAATACATTCGTTCATACATCTCTGCAGCTAAAACTGATTGGGACGTTTGGATACAATATTTTACATAGTGTTTCAACACAACACCATGAGTCATGCATGATTACTGTCCATATGAACTAGTCTTTGGAAGATTACCAAGGCAGTTTGCAAATTTTAATACAACAGATAGAATAGAACCACTGTATAATGTAGGAGATTACTCTAAGGAAATAAAATTTAGATTAGAAATAGCATATAAAAGAGCTAGACTTATGTTAGAAAAAGCGAAGTCTTATAGAAAACAACTTTATGATAAGAAAACTTCAGATTTTCAATTAAAAATAGGAGATAAAGTTATACTAAGGAACGAAACGGGTCATAAGTTAGATCCAGTATATTTAGGTCCTTATACTGTAGAAACCATAGAAGACAGAAATTTACAAGACCAATACAAAAATGAAAAAATATCAAAACATTTTTCAAAAGTGTGGGCGTGGCAGTTTTGGGCGGTTTGTGGGCGTTAGAGTGGGCGTGGCAACATGAATCGACAAACTTGCGCTGCGTCTATGTCTCTGGAGTTTGTATGCTTAGTCTCAACTTTCTAGCTTTTGTAGATTCAGAGATCTCAGCGTTCATACGGACGGCCAGACAGACGGACAGACGGACGGACGGACAGACGGACGGACGGACAGACGGACAGACGGACGGACGGACAGACGGACAGACGGACAGACGGACAGACGGACATAGTCATATTGATCCTGCTCAAGTTATATGATCTAACGCTTATACATAATACAATACAATACCTGGGCCCCCGGATCAGGACGGATCAGGGCATCGAAACGGATAAAGCAGGATCCCCAAAAATACCCAGACTACCTAGAGGAGGCCGGCCAATTGTATAGGCACATTCTGCACCGGGCAGGAAACGAGTATGTGGTGTCATCGAAGCTGTGTGTACCAACCAGGGAGAGGCAGCGCGTCATGACCAAGAACCACGACATGCCGACGGCAGGACACCTGGGAAGTCGGAAGACAATTGCGAGGGTGGCAGCCAGGTATCACTGGCCAGGAATGCACCGAGACATCAGAAGGTACGTGCGAAACTGCGAGAGCTGCATGAAAAATGCAGACCCAGGTGCCGAAAGAACCATGGGCCACCGTGTGTGCGGACTTTGTGGGCCCCTTGCCGAGGTCAAAGCACGCTAATTCGATGCTGCTGGTCCTGGTGGACAGGTTCTCTAAGCGGACCGAGATCGTCCTTTTGCGTAGGGCAACCACCGAGACGCTACGAAAGGCCGTACGAGAGCGAATAGTGGCCAGATACGGGGTGCCAAAAGTCATGATCACGGACAACGGAGTCCAATTCACGAGCAGGGCGTTCAAGAGGTTTTTAAAGGAGCTGGGTGTGAAACACCAGCTCACGGCTCATTATACTCCACAAGAAAACACGACAGAAAGGGCCCACAGGACCGTGAAAACAATGATCGCGCCGTTCACAGGGACCGATCAGAAGACATGGGACGAGAACTGGCCGGAGCTGTAACTGACAGTAAACACGAGCGTGGCGGAGACCACCGGATACTCGCCGGCATTTATAACGCAGGGAAGAGAACCAAGGGTGCCGAATGCGTTGTTCGACGAACAGAAAACGCGGAAAAAGTCAAGGAGATCTTCAAACTGGTGCGGAGGGACATGGAAAAGGCAGCGCAGGATCAGGCGCGCCACTATAATCTCCGAAGGAGGCCGTGGAAACCCAAATTGGGGGAAACTGTATGTGCCAAGAAGCACCACCTGTCAAAAGCAGCCGTGGGCTTCGCGGCAAAGCTGGCACCAAGGTTCGACGGGCCTTTCAAAATAAAGAAATTTACGTCACCAGTAATTTGTATATTGGAACACGCAACAACAAGGAAAACAAAAACTGCTCATATTAGCGACTTGAAGCCGGGAAGCGCGGGCGCCGGCGGCCAGACGGACAGACAGACGGACGGACATGTTCATATCGAATCGGCTAATGACGCTTCCTTCTGCCTGTTACATACTTTTCAACGAATCTAGTATACCCTTTTACTCTACGAGTATCGGGTATAAAAAGGAGGTGTGAAGTCATCCGCAGCAGCAAACAGGCACGCGGGCCAGCAAACGGACGCGGGGCCAGGCACGCGGACCAGCAAACGGACGCGGGGCCAGGCACGCGGGCCGGCAAGTCGACGCGAGGCTGCCGCAAGCGCGGAGACGAGGAAGAAGGCGCTTGGGGGCCAGGGCAGCCGCCCGGAGCATGCAGGGGCGGTCATCAGTGGATCCGTGCAGAAGGGCCTCCAGGCCCTGTGTCTAGAGCCAGCAACCCCGGAGCATCAAGGGGCATCACGTCGTGTTCGAGGAGCTACAAACAAAGATAGGATGAATAAAGATGGCGACTTTTACGCAAAAATCCGCAACTTACCTCCATTGAGCTGCAACTCCGAAATCCATGTGCTTGGAGAAAATTGGGATGGGGGCGCTACGATAATAGCGGTCGATCGATAGTGAGATCTATAGGGAACAAAAAAAATACTGCATTATATATTGGTTTTCAACACGCTGTCACACTATTGACAGCAATCGGCTCGACATCGGAATATCGGAATATGAATGAGATCGATAGGGAACAAAAAAAATACTGCATTTTATATTGGTTTTCAACACGCTGTCACACTATTGACAGCAATCGGCTCGACATCGGAATATCGGAATATCGGAACATGAAGTGGCAACGCCGGTCGCCAATATCGATAGCTCGATCGCGCAATCAGCGATGAGACAACATCGATAGGAATAGGAAGTGGCAACGCAGGTCGCCAACATCGATAACTCGATCATAGTGAGTATCGGTGGCTGCGACTGCCTGGCTGCCAGCTGCGACTGCCAGGCTCAGAACGAAGGGCGCAGAGTCGACGAGAGGAGAACGTGGAAGCTGCCTAAGCAAGGAGACACCAAAGCGAATGACCGCCGGAAGCAACATCCTTTTCAAAACTTTCGAAGAAAGGGGGAGATGTGAGGAGTCTTAAAACTCGCCACAAATCCGGGTGCAGGAGATTGGCATAGCAACAGCGAAGACGGCCGGAATGCGAGAAGAGGCAAGGTCGGTCAGGTCAAACGGTAAACAATGGACCTTGGACCCCGACAAAGCGGAGAGACCGTGAACTAACGGTACCGCGCTGGACCTTGGACTCGAACCGGCCAAGGGCACATTGGTCGAACGGTAACGGTGCGGACTTTGGACAAGCAAAAAGGACGCACCGTGAACTAACGGGACATGTGTTGGACTTTGTACGCGAAGTACACGGAAAGTTAATGAAAGTACGCCACACGGGCAGACAGTCAATACCGAGTGACAGTGAAGCAGCGAAAACACAAGTGCGTCGAGCGAGCATCCAGAGAGGATCTCCGCAAGTAAAGTCCAGCGAAGGACGAGCGAACACCAGGACCTAGCGTGGTCAGAAAGGGACGGTGGAGTCAGTGGTCGCAACGGTGGTTCGGAGAGGATCGCTAGCTTATCTTACGGACGATACACCCTGCCCCATAACATCCTAAGCCACGGTCGAGCCCGCAGGTTACCCTTCGGCAAGGGCGACAAGTGCTTGGCGTATGCAGGATGGGACAGTGGAGTCAGTGGTCGGCAAAGGTGGTTCGGGGAGGAGCACTAGCTTGTCTCACGGACGATACACCCTGTCGCCATAACATCCTAAGCCCCAGGCGAGCCGGTACGGATCCGCTATCGGAAGCGACGCTGGACGACGAAGGAAGGACGGTGGTTTAAAACAGAAACTCTGTCTTATTCTTGGTCGGGCAATCACACAAATCATAAATTTAATGGGACGAACAAACAAACTCTCTGAGCTAGCCGTTCGTAGCCATTCGTAGCGAGCAGAAACAAAGAAATCAATTCGTTACATCTGGCGCCCAACCGTGATTGTCCTGGCCAAAAGAACAGAGGAGAAGATGGGGAAATCGTGGCTATTAAGCCTGAAGAGGGATGACTTTCCCGCAATAGCGAGCGCCCTAGGCATTAAGTTGGAAGGGTTGATCTAGGATATGCGGAAGACGCTGTTCGAATTCATCCAGCAGACCACAGACGAGCCCGAAGCGGTCGCCATACTGGAGGCGTTGGAAAGGGAGTACGCAAGGAGACCGGCCCCGGAAGTCAAAGTCACCGGCGTGGGAGGTCTGATGAGGAGTCTCGATGTCCACAGCATGATGGAGACCACCGGGAGCAGACCCGAAAGGCAGGAAACCGGGAGTGAACGGCTGGAAAGCAGCCGCCAGAGAAGGAGATGCGGCAGTCCTGCCGCGATCGGCGAGACATCGCAAGAGTAGCCCCCTCCGGATTACGCGAAGGTGGCAAAACAGGGACGGGAGTGGAGCTTCCGGTACGACGGTCACGACAAGCCATTGGAGTTCCTGGAGCAGATGGAGTGGTCAGCAATGACGTACGGCCTGGATATAAACCAAATCCCACGAGCGATGCCGGAACTGCTGAAGGGCAGGGCTCTAAAGTGGTTCATCGCCAACAACAGATTCTGGGAGACATGGGCAGAGTTTATCCACAGCTTCCGGGAATTTTTCCTGCCCAGAGGGTTGATGACGAAGCTGGCAGACCAGCTCAGGCAGAGGAAGCAGCGGCATGGCGAGTGCTTCAAGGATTATATGGTGGACATGCAGACATTCAAAATTAATGGGCAAGCTGAAGGCGGAAGAAAGGCAACTGTCCGCCACAGTGCTAATAGACGGAATGGAAATTAAGGCCACGATGGACACCGGAGCCACAGCGAGCTTTATTAGCGAAGAGTTGGCGGACAGGTTGCGGGCTGTGGGAGAGGTCGTATCCACGAGAAGAGAAGTGCGGATGGCTGATGGACGGTATGAGGAGGTCACATCGCTGCTCGAAGTGGACGTAGGACTGGGAGAGAGGACCGTAAGAATGCAACTGCTAATCCTTCATAACATCATCGACGCTCTTGTACTGATGTGGGATTTCCTAACGAAAGTTGGATCCATGATAGCGTGCGCGGGTCTAAGCGCAACGATATCAGCGGGACAGGTGGTTCGAAGCAGTGCACGCGAAAAGCTGTCAGTGGCAATCGTGAAGAGGACGACCGACTTTGCGGAGGAAGATATTGACGGCTTCCTGAAGGCAGAGCTAGCAGAGTTGGGAAGAGTCCAAGGGACGTCAACGGTGGCGGTGCACAGAATCACGAGGAAAGACGATCAACCGGTTCAACAGCGCTACTACCCGAAGAACCCGAAGATGCAGGTGGAGATCAACGCCAAGGTCGACGAGTTGCTGCAGAAAGGGTGCATCGAGCCCTCTAGGAGCCCGTACAGCTCTCCCATAGTGATGGTGAAAAAGAAGACGGGTCAATGGCGTTTGTGTGTAGATTTCCCCCAAATAAACGCGAAGTCCGTGAAGGACGCGTACCCGATGCCAATGATCAACAACATTCTGGATCAATTAAGGGAGGCGAAATACATAAGCAGTCTGGATTTGAAGGACGGGTACTGGCAGATTCCGTTGGCAGCGGCAAGTCAGCAATATTCAGCATTTACGGTGCCGGGAAAGGGCCTTATCCAGTGGAAAGTAATGCCATTCGGACTGCACTCCGCTGTAACATATCTACCCTATAAATATACTAAATTAATGGGTACAACTTATCTTCAAAACATTGTGACACTTTGTCATAATAAACATAACGTTCAAGTACCCAAAAGACCACCAACAATTACACAAGTGTTCCAGCGCTCAAGTAATATGATCTAACGCTTATACAATGCTGAGCATGCACTTTGCAGCACAAGTGGTCAGACCATACATGACATATGCATGCCTTCTGCATACATATGTATATGTATATGGAACTATATATATATAATAATAAATACTATATATATGTATATGGAACTATATATATATAATAATAAATACTATATATACGGGTCAGCTCAGCCCAAGTTGAGCGCATAAGAAACATTCGAATAAAGTAACTCTAACTGAGCAGACGCTCTGACTCTAAAAATACTGAACCTTCTTTGGGATCCTTGCGAACATTATATGGCGACCGTGACAGGACGTCAGGACTTTAGGACCTCAGGACGTCAGGACATCAGGACATAAGACTAAGTCTCGCCTCCGCCTGACAACAAATGCCTTGCCACCTTGCCAACAAAATCAGCGATAAAATTTGTGCAAAAATAATAACAACAACACGCAACAATTGATAGCAGAGGAGGCACAATTATGGAACGCGCAGCCCACGATACAAAGGGACTTGCCAACGTTAGAAAAAGCTCTGCAGCAAAACCCTGCAGATGGACCACGCCCACTCACAATAGCTGAATACCGGGCAAGGCAGGAAAGGAAGGAACCAAAAAAGCATAAACGCTCCGGAAAAAGGGTAAAGCTACTACAACAACGCCGACTGGTCAAGAAAATGACCCAGTTGGCCAGAGACGAGACATCCCGGAACGCTACAAAGAGCGTCTGGAAAACATTGAAAACAAGCTTTCGCAAGGTGCGAAACAACGCAAACGAGCTGCATAAATAATATCTGTTATGCTTTTTACTAACAATGCGGTTGGACAATTTTTTTTATTATTGTAAACAAATATGTGAGCCACCACATTTATTAACAACTAATATTTCCACATCTGAAAATTTTTTTTTAAAAAATGACAAAATATAACAATACCTAATTCTTAAACGTATAAATTTTTATTTTTGATTTTCTAGAAGAAGAAAATAATATAATAATTATGAGAAAAACTCATTAATAGAAAATCTCACTTTTTCCTTCAATAAACGTTTCATTGAAAATAAACTAAAATAAGGTATGGTTTAGCGATTCTAGAGAGGCAAAAGACAATACTGCCAACGTAGTTAATAACGTAAAAATTATAGATCACACAGACGATATAAATGCGTTGTGGATCTTATTGCTGATCATTACAATAGGGCTAATTCTACAATTTCTGCTTACAATTTATGTTAAGCATAACAAAATCATCAAAAAACGTTATATGAATAGGGCAAATCGTTTAGACCAGATTTAAAAAAAATATAGAGTAAAAGAAAGCTTCATAAAAACTTTTTTTACGACAAGAATGGAATGGAGCGAAATGGCGATACAAATAGACGAATTTCGCTATAGGTTTGACAAGTCTTATAAATGTATCAATAGAGATGCAGTAATAAAATCCGAAACTTTGAAAAATCATATAGAGATGGTTGTAGGAGAATATAATAATATAGTTACATTAGTAAATAAATATGCAAATAGACTCACATCTGAACATAATAACAAATGTTTGAGGGTTATAAAATCCCTAAACACAAGATTAAATAATATCAGAAAAAGAAGGCATATTCTAATAGATGTACCAGAAAGTCTAAGTCAATTGGTTGAATTCAACCCAGACCAGTTCAAATAACTAGACGAATCTGTACAGTCAGGCGGCGCTGAGTCCGATAGTGACATTGAAACACTAGAAGGAAGCGACCGAATTGAATTTAAATCCGAAACAATAACAATTTCTGAAATGGCACAGACAGTGACAGACTTTATTAGGCTAGCCACATCTCTGATACCAGAGTTTGATGGTAAACCAGAAAATCTACAAAGTTTTTTGGATGCTGTAGGTCTACTAGACAGCTTAAAGAGCACACATGAAACGACTGCGATAAGCCTAATAAAAACTAAACTTAAAGGCCATGTAAGAAACCTTATAAGTAATGAGCAGACAATTGCTGCAATCATTACACAACTGTCAAGTGCAGTAAAAGGAGAATCGGTAGAAGTGGTATCTGCCAAGCTTCTCAATCTACAACAGAGAAATAAAACGGCTAGCCAATACACCCAAGAGGTGAAGAAACTGACAAAGGCCCTTGAAGGTGCCTATATCAGTGAAGGTCTCAGCCAGTCCTTAGCGAATTAATGCAGCACTACAACAGCTGTAAAAGCAATGACACAGAATTGCTCCGTTGATAAGGTAAAACTTATCATGCAAGCAGGCACATTCACAAAAAATTAATGATGCCATCTCCAAATTTGTAAACAGTTGCACAGAGATAACAGGTCAGAGTAACACTGTACTCTATTATCGACGAGGTGCAAATAATAATAATAGAGGAGGCCGAGGTTATAATCGCGGAAGAAATAACTACCACAACAATTGCAACCGAGGCAGCAATAACAACAACAATAATAACTTTAATAACCGTGGAGGTAGAAGAGGCCAAAACCAAGGGAGAGCCGGCGGAAACTACTACCAGGGTAATAATAATAATAACAGCAATGTGAGAATCACGCAAAATACGTCGGAAAACTCACAGAACCCTTTGGATACAACCAATAAATGTTAAAGTTCATTCCACCAATTATAGTCTTAATATATTCGTAACTTTCCATAATCATTCAACTGAAAATAAACTAACATTTCTCGTTGATACTGGTGCAGATATCTCACTTCTGAAGGTAAATTCTGATAACTTCCAAATTCAAACAGAAAAAATAATAAACATCGAAGGCATAGGCCAAGGTGTGATGAAGTCTCGAGGAACAACCTTAATAGAACTCCAATCAACAAAATATATTATTCCACATGAATTTCACTTGGTAGACCCACATTTTGCAATACCATGTGATGGAATAATAGGCATTGATTTTATAAAGAAATTCAATTGTCAACTAGATTTCAAACCAAGTGAAGATTTATATTTATAAGGTTTATAATTAGACCCCAAAATTTAAATTATCCAATATATGTTCCGATAACATATAGCGCTGGCAACAATACAGTTCTTCTGCCAGCCAGATCACAAGTTATTCGGAAAATAGACATTACTGCTGTAAATGATTACATATTTGTGCCTAATCAGGAAATACACAATGGGATTTATGTTGCAAATACAATAGCAGCATCCAAACATTTATACATTCGACTTCTAAACACAACTAATTTCGATCAATTGGTCAAAGTAAACAAAATCCAATATGAAAATTTAAAAGATTATGACATTCATAATACCAACACTAAAAATAGAAGCGAACAAGTACTTCCAGTACTAAAGAAAAATTTTCCAGACCAATTCAAAAATCAATTAACTGAACTATGCACACAGTATAGTGATGTGTTCGGACTGGAAACCGAACCAATATCAACAAACAACTTTTATAAACAAACATTAAGACGTAAAGATGATGAACCCATTTATATAAAAAACTACAGAAGCCCGCATAGCTATATTGTAGAAATTCAAAAACAAGTAGGGAAATTAATTGGGGACAAAATCGTCGAACCGTCTGTATCCGAGTATAACAGACGGAATGGAAATTAAGGCCACGATGAACACCGGAGCAACAGCGAGCTTTATTAGCGAAGAGTTGGCGGACAGGTTGCGGGCTGTGGGAGAGGTCGTATCCACGAGAAGAGAAGTGCGGATGGCTGATGGACGGTATGAGGAGGTCACATCGCTGCTCGAAGTGGACGTAGGACTGGGAGAGAGGACCGTAAGAATGCAACTGCTAATCCTTCATAACATCATCGACGCTCTTGTACTGATGTGGGATTTCCTAACGAAAGTTGGATCCATGATAGCGTGCGCGGGTCTAAGCGCAACGATATCAGCGGGACAGGTGGTTCGAAGCAGTGCACGCGAAAAGCTGTCAGTGGCAATCGTGAAGAGGACGACCGACTTTGCGGAGGAAGATATTGACGGCTTCCTGAAGGCAGAGCTAGCAGAGTTGGGAAGAGTCCAAGGGACGTCAACGGTGGCGGTGCACAGAATCACGAGGAAAGACGATCAACCGGTTTAACAGCGCTACTACCCGAAGAACCCGAAGATGCAGGTGGAGATCAACGCCAAGGTCGACTAGTTGCTGCAGAAAGGGTGCATCGAGCCCTCTAGGAGCCCGTACAGCTCTCCCATAGTGATGGTGAAAAAGAAGACGGGTCAATGGCGTTTGTGTGTAGATTTCCCCCAAATAAACGCGAAGTCCGTGAAGGACGCGTACCCGATGCCAATGATCAACAACATTCTGGATCAATTAAGGGAGGCGAAATACATAAGCAGTCTGGATTTGAAGGACGGGTACTGGCAGATTCCGTTGGCAGCGGCAAGTCAGCAATATTCAGCATCCCGGTGCCGGGAAAGGGCCTAATCCAGTGGAAAGTAATGCCATTCGGACTGCACTCCGCTGTAACATATCTACCCTATAAATATACTAAATTAATGGGTACAACTTATCTTCAAAACATTGTGACACTTTGTCATAATAAACATAACGTTCAAGTACCCAAAAGACCACCAACAATTACACAAGTGTTCCAGCGCTCAAGTAATATGATCTAACGCTTATACAATGCTGAGCATGCACTTTGCAGCACAAGTGGTCAGACCATACATGACATATGCATGCCTTCTGCATACATATGTATATGTATATGGAACTATATATATATAATAATAAATACTATATATATGTATATGGAACTATATATATATAATAATAAATACTATATATACGGGTCAGCTCAGCCCAAGTTGAGCGCATAAGAAACATTCGAATAAAGTAACTCTAACTGAGCAGACGCTCTGACTCTAAAAATACTGAACCTTCTTTGGGATCCTTGCGAACATTATATGGCGACCGTGACAGGACGTCAGGACTTTAGGACCTCAGGACGTCAGGACATCAGGACATAAGACTAAGTCTCGCCTCCGCCTGACAACAAATGCCTTGCCACCTTGCCAACAAAATCAGCGATAAAATTTGTGCAAAAATAATAACAACAACACGCAACAATTGATAGCAGAGGAGGCACAATTATGGAACGCGCAGCCCACGATACAAAGGGACTTGCCAACGTTAGAAAAAGCTCTGCAGCAAAACCCTGCAGATGGACCACGCCCACTCACAATAGCTGAATACCGGGCAAGGCAGGAAAGGAAGGAACCAAAAAAGCATAAACGCTCCGGAAAAAGGGTAAAGCTACTACAACAACGCCGACTGGTCAAGAAAATGACCCAGTTGGCCAGAGACGAGACATCCCGGAACGCTACAAAGAGCGTCTGGAAAACATTGAAAACAAGCTTTCGCAAGGTGCGAAACAACGCAATCGGGCTGCATAAATAATATCTGTTATGCTTTTTACTAACAATGCGGTTGGACAATTTTTTTTATTATTGTAAACAAATATGTGAGCCACCACATTTATTAACCACTAATATTTCCACATCTGAAAAATTTTTTTTAAAAAATGACAAAATATAACAATACCTAATTCTTAAACGTATAAATTTTTATTTTTGATTTTCTAGAAGAAGAAAATAATATAATAATTATGAGAAAAACTCATTAATAGAAAATCTCACTTTTTCCTTCAATAAACGTTTCATTGAAAATAAACTAAAATAAGGGATGGTTTAGCGATTCTAGTGAGGCAAAAGACAATACTGCCAACGTAGTTAATAACGTAAAAATTATAGATCACACAGACGATATAAATGCGTTGTGGATCTTATTGCTGATCATTACAATAGGGCTAATTCTACAATTTCTGCTTACAATTTATGTTAAGCATAACAAAATCATCAAAAAACGTTATATGAATAGGGCAAATCGTTTAGACCAGATTTAAAAAAAATATAGAGTAAAAGAAAGCTTCATAAAAACTTTTTTTTTACGACAAGAATGGAATGGAGCGAAATGGCGATACAAATAGACGAATTTCACTATAGGTTTGACAAGTCTTATAAATGTATCAATAGAGATGCAGTAATAAAATCCGAAACTTTGAAAAATCATATAGAGATGGTTGTAGGAGAATATAATAATATAGTTACATTAGTAAATAAATATGCAAATAGACTCACATCTGAACATAATAACAAATGTTTGAGGGTTATAAAATCCCTAAACACAAGATTAAATAATATCAGAAAAAGAAGGCATATTCTAATAGATGTACCAGAAAGTCTAAGTCAATTGGTTGAATTCAACCCAGACCAGTTCAAATAACTAGACGAATCAGTACAGTCAGGCGGCGCTGAGTCCGATAGTGACATTGAAACACTAGAAGGAAGCGACCGAATTGAATTTAAATCCGAAACAATAAGAATTTCTGAAATGGCACAGACAGTGACAGACTTTATTAGGCTAGCCACATCTTGATGGTAAACCAGAAAATCTACAAAGTTTTTTGGATGCTGTAGGTCTACTAGACAGCTTAAAGAGCACACATGAAACGACTGCGATAAGCCTAATAAAAACTAAACTTAAAGGCCATGTAAGAAACCTTATAAGTAATGAGCAGACAATTGCTGCAATCATTACACAACTGTCAAGTGCAGTAAAAGGAGAATCGGTAGAAGTGGTATCTGCCAAGCTTCTCAATCTACAACAGAGAAATAAAACGGCTAGCCAATACACCCAAGAGGTGAAGAAACTGACAAAGGCCCTTGAAGGTGCCTATATCAGTGAAGGTCTCAGCCAGTCTTTAGCGAATAAATACAGCACTACAACAGCTGTAAAAGCAATGACACAGAATTGCTCCGTTGATAAGGTAAAACTTATCATGCAAGCAGGCACATTCACAAAAAATTAATGATGCCATCTCCAAATTTGTAAACAGTTGCACAGAGATAACAGGTCAGAGTAACACTGTACTCTATTATCGACGAGGTGCAAATAATAATAATAGAGGAGGCCGAGGTTATAATCGCGGAAGAAATAACTACCACAACAATTGCAACCGAGGCAGCAATACCAACAACAATAATAACTTTAATAACCGTGGAGGTAGAAGAGGCCAAAACCAAGGGAGAGCCGGCGGAAACTACTACCAGGGTAATAATAATAATAACAGCAATGTGAGAATCACGCAAAATACGTCGGAAAACTCACAGAACCCTTTGGATACAACCAATAAATGTTAAAGTTCATTCCACCAATTATAGTCTTAATATATTCGTAACTTTCCATAATCATTCAACTGAAAATAAACTAACATTTCTCGTTGATACTGGTGCAGATATCTCACTTCTGAAGGTAAATTCTGATAACTTCCAAATTCAAACAGAAAAAATAATAAACATCGAAGGCATAGGCCAAGGTGTGATGAAGTCTCGAGGAACAACCTCAATAGAACTCCAATCAACAAAATATATTATTCCACATGAAATTCACTTGGTAGACCCACATTTTGCAATACCATGTGATGGAATAATAGGCATTGATTTTATAAAGAAATTCAATTGTCAACTAGATTTCAAACCAAGTGAAGACTGATTTATAATTAGACCCCAAAATTTAAATTATCCAATATATGTTCCGATAACATATAGCGCTGGCAACAATACAGTTCTTCTGCCAGCCAGATCACAAGTTATTTGTGATTATTTGTGCCTAATCAGGAAATACACAATGGGATTTATGTTGCAAATACAATAGCAGCATCCAAACATTTATACATTCGACTTCTGAATACAACTAATTTCGATCAATTGGTCAAAGTAAACAAAATCCAATATGAAAATTTAAAAGATTATGACATTCATAATACCAACACTAAAAATAGAAGCGAACAAGTACTTCCAGTACTAAAGAAAAATTTTCCAGACCAATTCAAAAATCAATTAACTGAACTATGCACACAGTATAGTGATGTGTTCGGACTGGAAACCGAACCAATATCAACAAACAACTTTTATAAACAAACATTAAGACGTAAAGATGATGAACCCATATATATAAAAAACTACAGAAGCCCGCATAGCCATATTGTAGAAATTCAAAAACAAGTAGGGAAATTAATTGGGGACAAAATCGTCGAACCGTCTGTATCCGAGTATAACAGCCCACTCTTGTTAGTTCCGAAAAAATCATTACCAAATCCACAAGAGAAGAAATGGCTATTAGTAATTAACTATCGTCAAATAAATAAAAAACAAGAGAGAAGGATATAGTCAAGTTCCCCGACTATCTGATACCCGTTACTCAGCTAGTGGAAGGGAAAAGGAAAGTCTTAAACACAGTTTTTGGCGGTTTGTAGGCGTTATAGTGGGCGTGGCAGAACGTTTCTTGGCAAATCGATAGAAGTTCACAAGAGCAATATAAAAATGAAAAAATATCAAAACATTTTTCAAAAGTGTGGGCGTGGCAGCTTTGGGCGGTTTGAGGGCGTTAGAGTCGGCGTGGCAAAAAGTTTTTTGGTAAATCGATAGAAATTACAAGACTAATACAAAAGTGAAAAAATTTCAAAACATTTTTTAAAAGTGTGGGCGTGGCAGTTTTGGGCGGTTTGTTGGCGTTAGAGTGGGCGTGGCAAATGTTTTTTGGTAAATAGATAGAAAATAACAAGACTAATACAAAAATGAAAAAATTTCAAAACATTTTTCAAAAGTGTGGGCGTGGCAGTTTTGGGCAGTTTGTGGGCGTTCGAGTGGGCGTGGCAACATGAATCGACAAACTTGCGCTGCTTCTATGTCCCTGGAGTTTGTATGCTTAATCTCAACTTTCTAGCTTTAGTAGTTCCTGAGATCTCGACGTTCATACGGACGGACAGACGGACGAACAGACGGACATGGCCAGATCGACTCGGCTATTGATTCTGATCAAGAATATATATACTTTATATGGTCGGAAACGCTTCCTTCTGCCTGTTACATACTTTTCAACGAATCTAGTATACCCTTTTACTCTACGAGTAACGGGTATAACTACTTTCTGACAAATTTCCACTCCCTAGAATGGATGACATTTTAGATCAACTAGGTCGAGCTAAATACTTTTCATGCCTTGACTTGATGTCAGGTTTCCACCAAATAGAACTTTAGGAAAATTCAAGGAATAAAACATCTTTTTCAACGAGCAATGGCTCATATCGCTACACGCGATTACCATTTGGTCTTAAAATAGCACCAAATTCATTTCAGAGGATGATGACTATAGCATTCTCGCGTTTAGAACCCTCTCAGGCTTTCCTTTATATAGGATGTTCAGAAAAAAACATGATTAAAAACTTAACTGACGTTTTTAATGTATGTAGGAAATATAACCTAAAGTTGCATCCAGAAAAATGTTCATTTTTCATGCACGAAGTGACATTCCTAGGCCACAAATGCACAGACAAAGGAGTATTGCCAGATGACAAGAAATATGACGTCATCAAAAATTATCCTGTCCCTCGTGATGTGGGACCATTTGTGGGGCCTCGTGTTGTAGTGGATAGCGCAACTACCTGCTAACCACGGGGTCGTGGGTTCAAACCCCACCCATGACGAGAGCATGGCCACACAAAAACACTATTATCGTCGATTTATAAGGAACTTCGCCGACTATTCACTGCACATAACTAGATTATGTAAAAAGAATGTCCCTTTTGAATGGTTAAGCGAATGCCAGAACGCATTCGAATACCTTAAAGAAAATCTTATGCACCCCACATTAGTACAATATCCCGATTTTCGCAAAGAATTTTGCATTATAACGGATGCTAGTAAACAAGCTTGCGGAGCAGTTCTATCTTATAACCGTAACGGGATTCAGCTCCCAATAGCTTATGCATCACGTTCATTTACAAAAGGAGAATGCAATAAGAGTACAACGGAACAAGAACTAGCGGCAATTCATTGGGCAATTACCCATTTTAGACCATGCATGAAGAATACGACTTCACTGTAGAATACCTAAAGGGGAAAAATAATTTTGTAGCAGACGCACTCTCGCGTATAAATATAACAGAACTCAATGACATGCAACATAAAGTCCTGAAAGTCACTACCAGGCAACAAAGTAGACAAGATAAAAACTGTACAGTAACAAATAAGGAACTATTGCCTAGGCAAAGTATCCAAAATGTATCTAAGCCCAACGTACACGAAGTCATAACAAATTATGAAGTACGAAAAGTAGTGACCTTGCGAATAACTGAATCTATTTGTTTACTAAAACGAGGAAATAATGTTATTGCAAGAATTGATGTTGACGATTCATATACCAATGGAATTTTTGATTTAGGTCAGTTCTTCCAAAGGCTTGAAATGCAAGCCGGTATACTAAAAATCAGCCAACTCAAATTGGCACCGAGTGAAAAAATCTTTGAAACCATTTCAATAGATAATTTCAAAAATACGAGCATCATAAATGTCAAATGTCGAATACAACGACACATACAAAGACCCCAATGACTCACACAGAAACCCCAACAAATGCTTTTGATATAGTGATAGTGGACACAGTAGGTCCACTACCGAAATCAGAATATGGCAACGAATACATCGTCACACTTATATGTGATTTAACGAAGTATCTAGTAATCATACCGGTTGCAAACAAAAGCGCAAATACTGTCGCAAGAGCTATATTCGAAAATTGTATACTAAAGTACGGTCCAATGAAGACGTTCATTTCAGACATGGGTACCGAGTATAAAAATAAAGTAATTTTAGATATGTGCAAATACATACAGATAGAAAACCTAACATCTACCGCATATCATCACCAAACTTTAGGGACAATAGAACGAAGTCATAGAACATTCAATGAATACATTCGTTCATACATCTCTGAAGCTAAAACTGATTGGGACGTTTGGATACAATATTTTACATAGTGTTTCAACACAACACCATGAGTCATGCATGATTACTGTCCATATGAACTAGTCTTTGGAAGATTACCAAGGCAGTTCTCAAATTTTAATACAACAGATAGAATAGAACCACTGTATAATGTAGAAGATTACTCTAAGGAAATAAAATTTAGATTAGAAATAGCATATAAAAGAGCTAGACTTATGTTAGAAAAAGCGAAGTCTTATAGAAAACAACTTTATGATAAGAAAACTTCAGATTTTCAATTAAAAATAGGAGATAAAGTTATACTAAGGAACGAAACGGGTCATAAGTTAGATCCAGTATATTTAGGTCCTTATACTGTAGAAACCATAGAAGACAGAAATTTACAAGACCAATACAAAAATGAAAAAATATCAAAACATTTTTCAAATGTGTGGGCGTGGCAGTTTTGGGCGGTTTGTGGGCGTTAGAGTGGGCGTGGCAACATGAATCGACAAACTTGCGCTGCGTCTATGTCTCTGGAGTTTGTATGCTTAGTCTCAACTTTCTAGCTTTTGTAGATTCAGAGATCTCAGCGTTCATACGGACGGCCAGACAGACGGACAGACGGACGGACGGACAGACGGACAGACGGACAGACGGACAAACGGACAGACGGACGGACGGACAGACGGACAGACGGACGGACGGACAGACGGACAGACGGACATAGTCATATTGATCCTGATCAAGAATATATATACTTTATATGGTCGGAAACGCTTCCTTCTGCCTATTACATACTTTTCAATGAATCTAGTATACCCTTTTACTCTACGAGTAACGGGTATAAAAAGCAAAACCAAAAAAAAATCTTTTTCCTTCTATGAAAGTTAAACAAGTTCTGTCATTACACAAAAACGATTTGAGACAAAACATTGCTAATAATTAATAAGAAAAATCAATAATATTTAAAAAAAAAATTTTAATAATTTTTTAAAAATATTAATATTGAGAACTAAATGACCACATATATTACGTCATTTTTTTTAAAAGGGTTACACCTATCTACCCTATAAATATACTAAATTGATGGGTACAACTTATCTTCAAAACATTGTGACACTTTGTCATAATAAACATAACGTTCAAGTACCCAACAGACCACCAACAATTACACAAGTGTTCAAGCGCTCAAGTTATATGATCTAACGCTTATACATAATACAATACAATACCTGGGCCCCCGGATCAGGACGGATCAGGGCATCGAAACGGATAAAGCAGGATCCCCAAAAATACCCAGACTACCTAGAGGAGGCCGGCCAATTGTATAGGCACATTCCGCACCGGGCAGGAAACGAGTATGTGGTGTCATCGAAGCTGTGTGTACCAACCAGGGAGAGGCAGCGCGTCATGACCAAGAACCACGACATGCCGACGGCAGGACACCTGGGAAGTCGGAAGACAATTGCGAGGGTGGCAGCCAGGTATCACTGGCCAGGAATGCACCGAGACATCAGAAGGTACGTGCGAAACTGCGAGAGCTGCATGAAAAATGCAGACCCAGGTGCCGAAAGAACCATGGGCCACCGTGTGTGCGGACTTTGTGGGCCCCTTGCCGAGGTCAAAGCACGCTAATTCGATGCTGCTGGTCCTGGTGGACAGGTTCTCTAAGCGGACCGAGATCGTCCTTTTGCGTAGGGCAACCACCGAGACGCTACGAAAGGCCGTACGAGAGCGAATAGTGGCCAGATACGGGGTGCCAAAAGTCATGATCACGGACAACGGAGTCCAATTCACGAGCAGGCCGTTCAAGAGGTTTTTAGAGGAGCTGGGTGTGAAACACCAGCTCACGGCTCATTATACTCCACAAGAAAACACGACAGAAAGGGCCCACAGGACCGTGAAAACAATGATCGCGCCGTTCACAGGGACCGATCAGAAGACATGGGACGAGAACTGGCCGGAGCTGTAACTGACAGTAAACACGAGCGTGGCGGAGACCACCGGATACTCGCCGGCATTTATAACGCAGGGAAGAGAACCAAGGGTGCCGAATGCGTTGTTCGACGAACAGAAAACGCGGAAAAAGTCAAGGAGATCTTCAAACTGGTGCGGAGGGACATGGAAAAGGAAGCGCAGGATCAGGCGCGCCACTATAATCTCCGAAGGAGGCCGTGGAAACACAAAGTGGGGGAAACTGTATGTGCCAAAAAGCACCACCTGTCAAAAGCAGCCGAGGGCTTCGCGGCAAAGCTGGCACCAAGGTTCGACGGGCCTTTCAAAATAAAGAAATTTACGTCACCAGTAATTTGTATATTGGAACACGCAACAACAAGGAAAACAAAAACGGCTCATATTAGCGACTTGAAGCCGGGAAGGGCGGGAGCCGGCGGCCAGACGGACAGACAGACGGACGGACATGTTCATATCGAATCGGCTAATGACGCTTCCTTCTGCCTGTTACATACTTTTCAACGAATCTAGTATACCCTTTTACTCTACGAGTATCGGGTATAAAAAGGAGGTGTGAAGTCATCCGCAGCAGCAAACAGGCACGCGGGCCAGCAAACGGACGCGGGGCCAGGCACGCGGACCAGCAAACGGACGCGGGGCCAGGCACGCGGGCCGGCAAGTCGACGCGAGGCTGCCGCAGGCGCGGAGACGAGGAAGAAGGCGCTTGGGGGCCAGGGCAGCCGCCCGGAGCATGCAGGGGCGGTCATCAGTGGATCCGTGCAGAAGGGCCTAAAGGGTGCCTGTGTCTAGAGCCAGCAACCCCGGAGCATCAAGGGGCATCACGTCGTGTTCGAGGAGCTAGAAACAAAGATAGGATGAGTAAAGATGGCGACTTTTACGCAAAAATCCGCAACTTACCTCCATTGAGCTGCAACTCCGAAATCCATGTGCTTGGAGAAAATTGGGATGGGGGCGCTACGATAATAGCGGTCGATCGATAGTGAGATCGATAGGGAACAAAAAAAATACTGCATTTTATATTGGTTTTCAACACGCTGTCACACTATTGACAGCAATCGGCTCGACATCGGAATATCGGAATATGAATGAGATCAATAGGGAACAAAAAAAATACTGCATTTTATATTGGTTTTCAACACGCTGTCACACTATTGACAGCAATCGGCTCGACATCGGAATATCGGAACATGAAGTGGCAACGCCGGTCGCCAATATCGATAGCTCGATCGCGCAATCAGCGATGAGACAACATCGATAGGAATAGGAAGTGGCAACGCAGGTCGCCAACATCGATAACTCGATCATAGTGAGTATCGGTGGCTGCGACTGCCTGGCTGCCAGCTGCGACTGCCAGGCTCAGAACGAAGGGCGCAGAGTCGACGAGAGGAGAACGTGGAAGCTGCCTAAGCAAGGAGACACCAAAGCGAAAGACCGCCGGAAGCAACATCCTTTTCAAAACTTTCGAAGAAAGGGGGAGATGTGAGGAGTCTTAAAACTCGCCACAAATCCGGGTGCAGGAGATTGGCATAGCAACAGCGAAGACGGCCGGAATGCGAGAAGAGGCAAGGTCGGTCAGGTCAAACGGTAAACAATGGACCTTGGACCCCGGCAAAGCGGAGAGACCGTGAACTAACGGTACCGCGCTGGACCTTGGACTCGAACCGGCCAAGGGCACATTGGTCGAACGGTAACGGTGCGGACTTTGGACAAGCAACAAGGACGCACCGTGAACTAACGGGACATGTGTTGGACTTTGTACGCGAAGTACACGGAAAGTTAATGAAAGTACGCCACACGGGCAGACAGTCAATACCGAGTGACAGTGAAGCAGCGAAAACACAAGTGCGTCGAGCGAGCATCCAGAGAGGATCTCCGCAAGTAAAGTCCAGCGAAGGACGAGCGAACACCAGGACCTAGCGTGGTCAGAAAGGGACGGTGGAGTCAGTGGTCGCAACGGTGGTTCGGAGAGGATCGCTAGCTTATCTTACGGACGATACACCCTGCCCCATAACATCCTAAGCCACGGTCGAGCCCGCAGGTTACCCTTCGGCAAGGGCGACAAGTGCTTGGCGTATGCAGGATGGGACAGTGGAGTCAGTGGTCGGCAAAGGTGGTTCGGGGAGGAGCACTAGCTTGTCTCACGGACGATACACCCTGTCGCCATAACATCCTAAGCCCCAGGCGAGCCGGTACGGATCCGCTATCGGAAGCGACGCTGGACGACGAAGGAAGGACGGTGGTTTAAAACAGAAACTCTGTCTTATTCTTGGTCGGGCAATCACACAAATCATAAATTTAATGGGACGAACAAACAAACTCTCTGAGCTAGCCGTTCGTAGCCATTCGTAGCGAGCAGAAACAAAGAAATCAATTCGTTACATCTGGCGCCCAACCGTGATTGTCCTGGCCAAAAGAACAGAGGAGAAGATGGGGAAATCGTGGCTATTAAGCCTGAAGAGGGATGACTTTCCCGCAATAGCGAGCGCCCTAGGCATTAAGTTGGAAGGGTTGATCTAGGATATGCTGAAGACGCTGTCCGAATTCATCCAGCAGACCACAGACGAGCCCGAAGCGGTCGCCATACTGGAGGCGTTGGAAAGGGAGTACGCAAGGAGACCGGCCCCGGAAGTCAAAGTCACCGGCGTGGGAGGTCTGATGAGGAGTCTCGATGTCCACAGCATGATGGAGGCCACCGGAAGCAGACCCGAAAGGCAGGAAACCGGGAGTGAGCGGCTGGAAAGCAGCCGCCAGAGAAGGGAGATGCGGGAGTCCTGCCGCGATCGGCGAGACATCGCAAGAGTAGCCCCCTCCGGATTACGCGAAGGTGGCAAAACAGGGGCGGGAGTGGAGCTTCCAGTACGACGGTCACGACAAGCCATTGGAGTTCCTGGAGCAGGTGGAGTGGTCAGCAATGACGTACGGCCTGGATATAAACCAAATCCCACAAGCGATGCCGGAACTGCTGAAGGGCAGGGCTCTAAAGTGGTTCATCGCCAACAACAGATTCTGGGAGACATGGGCAGAGTTTATCCACAGCTTCCGGGAATTTTTCCTGCCCAGAGGGTTGATGACGAAGCTGGCAGACCAGCTCAGGCAGAGGAAGCAGCGGCATGGCGAGTGCTTCAAGGATTATATGGTGGACATGCAGACATTCAAAATTAATGGGCAAGCTGAAGGCGGAAGAAAGGCAACTGTCCGCCACAGTGCTAATAGACGGAATGGAAATTAAGGCCACGATGGACACCGGAGCCACAGCGAGCTTTATTAGCGAAGAGTTGGCGGACAGGTTGCGGGCTGTGGGAGAGGTTGTATCCACGAGAAGAGAAGTGCGGATGGCTGATGGACGGTATGAGGAGGTCACATCGCTGCTCGAAGTGGACGTAGGACTGGGAGAGAGGACCGTAAGAATGCAACTACTAATCCTTCATAACATCATCGACGCTCTTGTACTGATGTGGGATTTCCTAACGAAAGTTGGATCCATGATAGCGTGCGCGGGTCTAAGCGCAACGATATCAGCGGGACAGGTGGTTCGAAGCAGTGCACGCGAAAAGCTGTCAGTGGCAATCGTGAAGAGGACGACCGACTTTGCGGAGGAAGATATTGACGGCTTCCTGAAGGCAGAGCTAGCAGAGTTGGGAAGAGTCCAAGGGACGTCAACGGTGGCGGTGCACAGAATCACGATGAAAGACGATCAACCGGTTTAACAGCGCTACTACCCGAAGAACCCGAAGATGCAGGTGGAGATCAACGCCAAGGTCGACGAGTTGCTGCAGAAAGGGTGCATCGAGCCCTCTAGGAGCCCGTACAGCTCTCCCATAGTGATGGTGAAAAAGAAGACGGGTCAATGGCGTTTGTGTGTAGATTTCCCCCAAATAAACGCGAAGTCCGTGAAGGACGCGTACCCGATGCCAATGATCAACTACATTCTGGATCAATTAAGGGAGGCGAAATACATAAGCAGTCTGGATTTAAGGACGGGTACTGGCAGAATCCGTTGGCAGCAACAAGTCAGCAATATTCAGCATTTACGGTGCCGGGAAAGGGCCTATTCTAGTGGAAAGTAATGCCATTCGGACTGCATTCCGCATCGGCAACGTTTCAGCGGGCATTGGACCAGGTGATATGACCCGAGATTATGCCACACGCATTTGCGTACCAGGACGACATAATCGTGATCGGACGGACACTACAAGAACACAAGCGCAACCTGAAAGAGGTTTTCCAGAGGCTAAGGGCGTCAAACCTGAAAGTTAATGCAGAGAAGTGCAAGTTCTTTCGAAAGGAGCTACAATACCTGGGCCACCGGATCAGGACGGATCAGGGCATCGAAACGGATCAGGAGAAAGTAGTGGCAATAGTTCAGCTAAAGCCCCCGGGAAACGTGAAGGAGCTGCGAAAGTACCTAGGAGTGGCGTCGTGGTACAGACGTTTTTTACTGGATTTTGCGACGTTGGTACAACCGCTGAACGCACTCCTCAAGAAACAGGCAAGGTGGGACCATTCCCATCCGTCTGTCCATACAGACGCCCACCAAGAAGCATTTGAGGCCGTCAAAACCAGGTTGGTCGCCGACCCGATCCTGGCATGCCCCGATTTCACATGGCAACGAAGTGGCTGAACAGCATCGAGAGCCCGTCCGGAAGGATCGCGAGGTGGGCATTGGAGCTCTGACAATTCGACTTCGAAATCTCATACAGAAAGGGCCAGCTGAACATCGTCGCGGACGCCCTGTCGAGACAGCCGCTGCAGGAAACGAGCCGCAGGATAACGGCGAAGGATGAAGGGCAACCGGACGAGCAGCAGAAATGCAGGTGGATGGAAGAGATGCGGAGGAAAATAAAGCAGGATCCCCAAAAATACCCAGACTACCTAGAGGAGGCCGGCCAATTGTATAGGCACATTCCGCACCGGACAGGAAACGAGTATGTGGTGTCATCGAAGCTGTGTGTACCAACCAGGGAGAAGCAGCGCGTCATGACCGAGAACCACGACATGTCGACGGCAGGACACCTGGAAAGTCGGAAGACAATTGCGAGGGTGGCAGCCAGGTATCACTGGCCAGGAATGCACCGAGACATCAGAAGGTACGTGCGAAACTGCGAGAGCTGCATGAAAAATGCAGACCCAGGTGCCGAAAGAACCATGGGCCACCGTGTGTGCGGACTTTGTGGGCCCCTTGCCGAGGTCAAAGCACGGTAATTCGATGCTGCTGGTCCTGGTGGACAGGTTCTCCAAGCGGACCGAGATCGTCCTTTTGCGTAGGGCAACCACCGAGACGCCACGAAAGGCCGTGCGAGAGCGAATAGTGGCCAGATACGGGGTGCCAAAAGTCATTATCACGGACAACGGCATTTAATTATTGTCTATCTGGACAGATTTTAAGTGAATAAAATGAACGCTGAACTAAAAAGAAAAAAAAAAACGGACAACTGAGTCCAATTCACGAGCAGGGCGTTCAAGAGGTTTTAGAGGAGCTGGGTGTGAAACACCAGCTCACGGCTAATTATACTCAACAAGAAAACCCGACAGAAAGGGCCCACAGGACCGTGAAAACAATGATCGCGCAGTTCACAGGGGCCGATCAGAGGACATGGAGCTGCAACTGGCAGTTAACACGAGCGTAGCGGAGACAACCGGATACTCGTCGGCATTTATAACGAGGGAAGAGAACCAGGGCTGCCAAATGCGTTGTTCGACGAACAGACGGCCGGAACGGGCTGATGTCCACAGACGACATGGAAAAGGCAGCGCAGGATCAGGCGCGCCACTATAATCTCCGAAGGAGGCCGTGGAAACCCAAGGTGGGGGAAACTGTATGGGCCAAAAAGCACCACCTGTTAAAAGCAGCCAAGGGCTTCGCGGCAAAGCTGGCACCAAGGTTCGATGGGCCTTTCAAAATAAAGAAATTTACGTCACCAGTAGTTGGTATATTGGAACACGCAACAACAAGGAAAACAAAAACGGCTCATATTAGCGACTTGAAGCCATTAGCGCGGGCGCCGGCGGGCCAGAGGACACCGAGAGCGAAAAACAACAATAAAACCCTTTCGCAAAGTAGGGGGAAGACGATACAGGGTATCGAAAAGTCGCAAGTCGAGTGTCACTCAGATAAACACACACACACAAAAGGCCAGAGAATGTACGTAAAGTGTTTGACGACGGACGCGTCGCGTTTGGGCTCCCGGAAAAACTACAACATTTCCGCGTTTGAGCCAGCGTGGACGCGAAAATGGGTGATGGCCAGCTCGGCGTCGCGGCCCCAGGCACTTACCCGCGGAAGAGTGCTCTACAGATGTCACATGGACTGCCAGACGAACCCGATCTCCAGGGCCACGGTACAGGTCAGGGTGAGAAAATTCGAAGCTTTCTCTTCCGGTTTTTCTCTTTCGTCCGCTTTTTCTTGTGTGCAACAAGAGATACACTGTCACACCAGCTGATCTCACACTCAGTTGCTCAGCCAGTGTTGGCAAACGGATCAGGCTACTGGTCTGGCAGCGCTGTACAGCCCCAACCACAGGTGGCGCTTCTAGGGAAATGCTACTAGTCAGAAGCTGATTGCCAAACGATCTCGTCTTTAAACGTAGCACACTTTCTTGGGCTGCTGACGAGTATCCTTGGCAGCAGCGCATGGAATCCCTGCGAAAATAGCTCCAACAAGTTGGGACGAGTAAATATAGGTGTCGAAGGTCAAGGAGCCGACTAACAGCCAAACCCGCCGCTTACGCGGTACACCGAAAAACGGGGCTCTGGCGACCGAGCAGGAGCGGTATAACTCCCACCGAATAAAACCCTTTCCCCTTCACACCCCTCTCACCAAAAATCCACGGAGCGTCTGACCCAGAGTGGGCGGCTACGTGGTCTGCGTCTGCGCCATAGTGGCCGGCAGTAAATCCAACCCTGGCAGAAGGTATAAATCTGCAACATAAACCTGGCAGTAGGGATAAAATGCATCCAAGTGAGGAATGTTGGTAAATAACATTACTACTCCAGGTGGCAACCACTTAGTTGGAAATCCACCCGTGGTTAATCCCACGGCAGGGGCACGGATTCTGGAGGCCCCAAACCACGTTCTAAACCAACCTGGCGAGGTGGTGGCAAGCTTGGCCGCCTCGACAGTGATCGCAACAAGCAAACACTATAGCAGCAAAAAGATCTTGCGTTCGCCGATCCTGCCAAGACCACCTGGGCCACCACAGATTGGTGGGTCAGTCCTGGCCGAGATGGGAGATGGACAGGACACGCCGAAGCGGGCAAGGACCCCGAGCAGCCCCTCCGGCTCGAGCCGCAGTACACCTCCGAAGAGGACGAAGGCGGATGGGCAAATCCGCTGAGCCGACAAGCTGTCGGAAATCGGAATGGTCCTGGATCAGCTCATAAACCTGACCAACGTGAAGCAGGTGAGGCACATAAACGTGCAGATGAATGCGATGTTCGCCAGGATGAAGGCCCTCCAAGAAGACGCCAGCCGGGAGCTGGACAGGGAGGACGAACAGCGCCACGCCCTCCCAGGGTGCCCCAAGTGTGGGGACAAACGAGAAA
Source organism: Drosophila yakuba (assembly GCF_016746365.2). Lineage (NCBI taxonomy): Eukaryota > Metazoa > Arthropoda > Insecta > Diptera > Drosophilidae > Drosophila > Drosophila yakuba. The sequence continues at coordinate 719,840 of NW_025048816.1, read as the reverse complement.
AAACCGAGCAAAAGTCTCAGCAGACCACCCCCAGGCGAAAAAGGTGCAGTTTCGCGCAAACGGACCAAACGACAAAGGGAAAGAAGCCTGGGGATAAGAGAGCGAGCCCCCCAAGACGGCAGGCGCAAGCAGTGGAGCAAATCCCGGCCCAGCCAGCGTGAGTCCCAAGCCGTGGGAAGCCGTACACGTGGACGAAGGCGGAGACTAGGAAGAAGGCACGGCTATCGCGGAGACCCGACGCGGTTATAGTTGAAGCGAAGGGAAAATCCTACAGCGAGGTCTTGGCTTTGGTCACCAGGCGAACCGACGGACAACTGCAGGAGTTTGGGAGGAACGTGCACAAGGTCCGGCGCACAGCTAGCGGTAACCTCCTGCTCGAGCTAAGCAGGGACGGAGAGAAGAGCGCATCGCTGATGAAAAGCGATCGCGAGTCGCATCTGTGCGAGCACTGACGCAAGACTCGAGGTTGCAATTCCTCTCGATCTACGACTTGGACCCATTAGTCACTAAAGAGGACCCGTTAAAGGCGTCGGTTGACCAGTTCCAAGTTGAGGCAAGCTCGATTAAGCTGAAAAGCCTCCGACCTTCCTTCAGGGACACCCAAACGGCAGTAGTGGGCCTGCCGTGCAGCGATGCACAGGCGGTCCTTGCCAAGGGAAAGCTGAAGGTGGGATGGACAGTCTGTAGAGTCAAGGTGAGCGACTCCAGACCCAGGTGCTTCAAGTGCCTTGAGTTCGGCCATATTGCAGCGCGTTGCAAGAGCTCTGCAAATCGCAGCGACTGCTGTCTCAAATGCGGGCAAACCGGGCACAATATCGCTAGCTGCACTCAAGAGGCCAAGTGCTTCCTATGCACCAATGCCAGGAGAGCCGACGCTAAGCATATTGCGGGCAGCAGGAGATGTCCTTTGAGCACCAAGCCACCGAGGAAATGAAGATCGTCCAGATTAACCTAAATCACTGCGAAGCGGCGCACCACCTGTTGAGCCAAACCATGCGCGAAGTCCAAGCTGACGTAGCGCTAATAAGCGAGCCGTATAAGAAAACCCCCGGGGCAGACTACATATTGGACGGCACAAGAAGCGCCGGGATCTGATTAACGGGACTAGCCGACCAAGAAACCTGCGCATTGGCTCATTCCTTGTAAGGGGGCTGGTTGGCGACCTGTGCGGTCGGCCTGGACATTGCACACCACAAAACGGAGGCAGTGCTTATATCTAGCCGCAAGCAGGTAGAGACAGCCACCATCCGAGTCGGAGACACCACGGTCACGTCGGCGCGAGCTATTCAATACCTAGGGGTCTTGTTAGACACTAGGCTAACGTTCAAGCGCCGCTAGGGCTCTAGCGCGAATAATGCTCAACTGCAGGGGCCCATGACAGGGACGCAGACTACTTCGGAGAGCAGGTCCTACATAAGGGGCCTGGAATCGACGCACAGGCTGTGTGCCCTAAGGGTGTGCTCCGGCTTTCGGACAATCTCCGACGACGCAGCCCAAGTTATAGCGGGAACTCTGCCCATAGACTTGCTGGCCTTGGAGGCGAAGGAGATACACCACGAGGTGAAGAAGACTGTAGGACAGTGCAGCTCGGCCCAGAAACGAGCCATAAAAGCCAACGCCAGAACCAACACTGCCCAGAATGCGGCGTCGACGAGACGGCTGAGCACATCATTTTTAATTGCCAGCGATTTGACCGCGACAGGGAATGCTTCATGGAGGACATAACGGACCCTTCTACCCTAGGGGAGCGCATGATCTCGGATCAGACTGTCTGGGGTCAGATCAGCAACTTCGCTGCAGTGGCGATGAAGAGGCTGCGGGTAACGGAAAGAAAAAGAGCCGCTCGGAGAGAACAGGACCATAGCTAGGGAAAAATGAGCGCATCCTGGCCCTGCAAAGCATATCCTCGCGGTAGTAGCGCAGGGACTCCAGGATTTCTCTCACCACACAACACCTTACGTCGATAGGAAACAAAAAAAATACTGCATTTTATATTGGTTTTCAACACGCTGTCGCACTATTGATAGCAATCGGCACGACATCGGAGCATCGCAATATCGGAACATGAAGTGGCAACGCCGGTCGCCAATATCGATAGCTCGATCGCGCAATCAGCGATGAGACAACATCGATAGGAATAGCAAGTGGCAACGCAAGTCACCAACATCGATAACTCGATCATAGTGAGTATCGGTGAAGTTGCCAGGGATGAGAAGCGATGAGAAGGCGGGAAATTTGAATGCCTAGCTGGTGACCAGAAGCAGACGGCAACAAATATAGGACGCTAAAGAAGGGCATGAAGATCGAGATGCCGAGTCGAGATGTCGAACGACAGGGTCTACTAGGCTGAGGATGCCGGGCTGAGATCAAGGAGGCGCAGATCGACGTGAGGAGTGAGGAACGACACATTTCGAGGATCAAGATGCCACGTCGAGATGCTGAAAGACAGGGTCGAATAGGCTGAGACATAAAGGCTGCGATCAGGAAGGCGCAAGGATGTTCAAGATGCCAAGTCAAGACGCTGAACGACGGAGTCTAATAAGCTGCGACTGCCACGCTGATAACGAAGGGCGCAGGGTCGACGAGACCGCCGGAAGCAACATCCTTTTCAAATCTTCCGAAGGAAGGGGAAGATGTGAGGATTCTTAAAACTCCCCACAAATCCGGGTGCAGGAGGTCGGCATAGCAACAGCGAAGACGGCCGGAATGCGAGAAGAGGCAAGGTCGGTCAGGTCAAACGGTAAACAATGGACCTTGGACCCCGGCAAAGCGGAGAGACTGTAAACTAAAGGTACCGCGCTGGACCTTGAACTCGAACCGGCCAAGGGCACATAGGTCAAACGGTAACGGTGCGGACTTTGGACAAGCACAAAGAGGACGCACCGTTAACTAACCTTGTGTTGGACCTTGTACCCAAGTGAGCCGTGCGCAAAAAGGGAAAATAACGGGATTCCCGCGGGTTATAAAAGAGACGGCGCAGGCGCAGCTCGGAACAGTCAACAAGAAGTACGCCACACGGGCAGACAGTCGATACCGAGTGACAGTGAAGCAGCGAAAATACAAGTGCGTCGAGCGAGCATCCAGAGAAGATCTCCGCAAGTAAAGACCAGCGAAGGACGAGCGATCACCAGGACCTAGCGTGGTCAGGAGGGGACGGTGGAGTCAGTGGTCGCAACGGTGGTTCGGAGAGGAGCGCTAGCTTATCTCACGGACGGTACACCCTGCCCCATAACGTCCTAAGCCCCGGTCGAGTCCGCAGGTTACCCTTCGACAATGGCGACAAGTGCCTGGCGTACGCAGGAAGGGACGGTGGAGTCAGTGGTCGGCAAAGGTGGTTCGGGGAGGAGCACTAGCTTGTCTCACGGACGATACACCCTGTCGCCATAACATCCTAACCCCAGGCGAGCCGGTACGAATCCGCCATCTGAAGCGACGCAGGACGACGAAGGAAGGACGGCGAAGGAGCAACGACGCGCATCCGACGGCGAGGGTCACTGGATTCTTTTCAGCAAGTGACACTGAATAAAGGTGGTTTAAATCAGAAACTCTGTCTATTTCTTGGTCGGGCAATCACACAAATCATAAATTTGGTGGGACGAACAAACAAACTCTCGGAGCTAGCCGTAGCAATTCGTAGCGAGCAGAAACAAAGAAATCAGTTCGTTACAATGATTTAACTGAACATGTTAGACGAGGGTACATTAAATATATTCCACCCCTTTCCAACTTTGCATCACAGCAAAAACAATTAATTTTTCGTTTTCAATGGTTACTAGTTTATTGATATTGCGTTTGCTTCGAAGCGGATTCAAATGAAAAATGACTTCCAGAGTCTCCAAGGGCTAGAGGGTCTTCTGCAGGTGGTATCAGATTTTTAAACTGGTCAGCGGATATAAACAACGGATGTAAACAGTATTCCGACACCTTCGATCAGAGCTAAGAGTATTATTATAATAAAAAAATCCGATACTTAGTTTAAAAGTAACAATAAGTTTTTTTAGTTAGACCCAGTACGATGGCAAACAGAAACTGGACCGAAAATAATATAATATATATTCTATATTTCTTGGTGGCCAAGTGTGAAGTCATATGTATTATTTTTGGTTAACGATACTCACAGGCTACAGAAAATACATAATACAATACAACCAATTGCCACGCCCACACTTTTGAAAAATACGTTGATATTTTTTGGTTAGTCTTGTATTTTTTTTATCGATTTGCCAAAAAAACTTTTTGCTACGTCCACCCTAACGCCACCCTAATCACTCAAGACTGTCACGCCCAAACTTTTGAAAAATGTTTTGATACTTTTTTTACATTTTTGTTTTTTATTTGATATATGATACTTAAACCCGTTACTCGTAGATTAAAAGGGTAGATTCGTTAAAAAGTATGTAACAGGCAGAAGGAAGCGTTTCCGACCATATAAAGTATATACATTCTTGATCAGGATCAATAGCCGAGTCGATCTGGCCATGTCCGTCTGTCCGTCCGTCTGGTCTGTTTGTCTGTCCGTCCATATGAACGCTGAGATCTCAGGAACTACAAAAGCTAGAAAGTTGAGATTAAGCATACAGACTCCAGAGACATAGACGCAGCGCAAGTTAGTTTATTCATGTTGCCACGCCCACTTTTACGCCCACAAACCACCCAAAACTGCCACGTCCACACTTTTGAAAAATGTTTTGATATTTTTTCATTTTTGTATTAGTCTTGTAAATTTCTATCGATTTGCCAAAAAACTTTTTGTCACGCCCACAAACCGCCAAAAACTGTTAGTGTTGAAGACTCTCCTGCGCACTTCCAATAGCTGAGTAACGGGTATCAGATAGTCGGGGAACTTGTCTATAGCGTTCGCTATTGTTTTTATTTTCAAAGACTATTTAGAGGGGCAGTTATATTCAGATTTGGTTAGGAATCACAATCATAAAATATTTTCGAGAACTCAGCAACTTAATAAATAGCACATATAGCAAATACATATACATATAAGCGGATATAAGCAAATAGTAAACATTAATGCATTTATATTAAGAAATTGCATAAATTTATAAAATTTTGCAGGCATAAATGAAAAGAAAAATTAAAATATGTGTGGGAGTATGAACAAGTATTCCTTTATTTGCTGAATTATAAAGTTGAGATCAGAGTGCGTATGTTCTGCACGCGGCAGCTCCTGGTGGAAGAGAGAGATCTTCCTCCAAAAACTATCGAGAAAGCTAACTATCGAAAAGTGCCATTCGCGGTCTTTGCTGTTTGCCAATCACCGAAGGATGCAGGCACGGTGTGGAAGTTTAGTGGGTGGCCCCACATTACTCGGCTGAGTCGGCTGAAGCTGCGTCATGATGTTCCGCAGGCTCTTGACAAAGTGCGAGTTGCAGTCCTCAATCCGGCTAGACTCAAAGAGATCACCAGGCAGGCGTATGGTGGTGCCATATAAAATTTCGGCGGGTGATGGCCATCTGCTGAACCGATCGATTATCGTCAAGCAGTAGCGATAGCCATTGGATGGTGGTAACGGACCAATCAGGTCTATGTTGATGTGCTGGAAACGGACATCAGGCACATCAAAATTGCTGGCACTCGACACAAGACGACGATCATGAGGCAATGTCCTTGTTGATGCTGGGCCACACAAAACGTTCGTTGACCAGTTTGACAGTAGCGCGTTTGCCGGAATGAGCCATACCATGCAGCACGTCGAATACGATTCTGCTTATCGACGATAGAATGTATCGACGAATACGGGACGATGATACATCACAATATACGCTGATGTTGGAGCTCGGCAGCTGAAGTTTACGCAATTGCAACGAAGATTTGCCCGTCTCGATGTCTCTTAACAGTTGCTGCAGTTCGCCGTCCGCCTCTTGTAGGCGTGCGCACTCGTCCATGTCGATTTGTTCGATTCCAGCAATGCGGGATAGGGCGTCTGCCACAGTATTGGACGCACCACTAACATGCTTTCGTGCAGAATTCGGCGATAAACGACAACTGTCTCGTTTATCGTGGTGATGCTTTCACGTGATCCTGTCGAAACGCATAAACTAATGGCTTGTGGTCGGTGTAAATAGTGCAGTTGCGTCCCTCGATCATGAAACGATTGAACTTGACGGCTTGGAAAATCGCTAATAGCTCCCGATCGTACGTAATGTAGCGCTTTTGTGTTTCCGTCATGAGCTTAAAGTAGAAACTCAGGGGCTGCAGTTGTTTGTCGTTGACCTGGTGAAGCGCTGCTCCGACCGCGTAATTGCTGGCGTCAACATGGAAAGCAAGGGGTGCGTTGGCTATTGGGTGCGCCAACCGTGCTACGCTGGGCAAGTCGGTTTTGCAGCGCAAAAATACCATTTCGGTCCTCGGACCAAACTATCAATGACTGGTTGTTCTTCTTGTTGCCCGGGATGAGAGCTTGGAGAATGCGACAATATGGACTTGCCGGCCAACACTTGGTTGATGTCGCGAATGTGTGGGAGCGGATATCGGTCAGGAACCGTGATCGCGTTCAACCGACGATAGTCACCACAAGGTCGCCAATCGCCGTTTCTGCTGCTCGGTCGGCATATTCCCGCTTCTAGCAATCGTGCAAATACGTTTTTGGCCGTAGCTAGAGTCTCAGCATTCAGACGGCGGACCTTTCCAAATACGGGCTGGCCCTCAGTCGCAATGTATTTTGCATGAGTTCCTCATCGAAAACAGGAGGCAGGGTCAGGTCTTTATATTGTAAAATAATGTCATGGTACTCACATTTGGTGGCAACGGTCGAGATGGGTGAGTACTGGACATGACGAAGTTTACAGACTGTAAACAGTGAGGTGGCTTCATCGATTATTTTGCGTCCCTTGATGTCGATGATGAGACCGTAGCGCGAGATGAAATCCGCGCCGATGATAGCTTTTGACACATTGGCCACTATTAACGTCTAGTTGAAACGTCGTTGGAGTCCAAGTGTGAGTGGTAGGGTTCTCGTCCCGTATGTGCTAATTGGTGTGCCATTGGCTGCGTATAATTGATGCGTTGACGATGGTTTTAGGTGAGGGAATGCGTTGGCGGGCAGAACTGATATGTCCGCGCTAGTGTCTATCAAATATTCAGTGTTCGAACTTCTGTCGAATATAATCAGACGTCTGGACTGGATCGCGTCCACTTCGCATGCTGCCTCTTGCGAAGTGGCTGTTAGTTTCTCGCTGGCCACTTGCAAGGCGATCTGCATTTCTTCGTTTTTTCACCGAACCGATTGTGGTAGAAACAAAAGCGATCGTCACGGACTTTGATCGACTGCTGCTATTTCCACGAGAACAAACCCGGCTTGTTGCTTCTGGTTTGACTACGGCTCTGATGTTCTGGGCGCCTTCCGAGCTCGGCTATCATGGCTCTCAACTCCGTCAATTGCTGCTCCACAGATCCGTGCCGTGCTGACGCGCTATGGGTGCGACCGCGTTGATCGTGGGGTGCGCGTACTCCCAGGTCCTGTCAGCCATCATCACGATATTGTCAAGATCGCTTTGCGCCATCGCCACTACAAGTCGCAAACCCTCGGGTAACCGCTCAAGCCACATGGCTTTCAGGGCGTCTTCTCCAATGCCGTCCCTAGCCAGTTCGCGCATGCGGCGCAGCAATACAGAAGGCTTGTTGTCTCCAAGCTCCAGCGACCGAAACAACTGTGCGAACTGAGACTGAGTTGAAGGCATGTGTTCGGCAATAATTTTGGCCTTAATTGCTTCATACCTTCCAGTAGGCGGCGGATTTCGCAGAATGTACATGATGATCACCAAGTACTCTGTTGGCAGTACGTTCAAAGTTTGATGGAACATTGCTCTGAAAATGCTAATATGGTATATATTTAATGTCTTAAAAAGAAAAAATAAATAAATATAAAAATAAAAAAAAATTTGTTCTCTTAATTTTTCATATATTTTTTCCTATTTTTTATAATCATAATCAAACCTATTAAGGAAACTTGATTTATTAGATTTCCCTGTTGACCTTCTAAATTGGATTTTAAGGATTTAGAAGGCATTTTTTCTTGTATTCTCCGAGTCACATCCGATGAGGGAGCCGAGCCACATTGGCCCGCTCCTTTTTACCATATTTATTAACGACCTTCTTTAGTAATACAATATTCGCGTGTTCTTATGTACGCAGACAATGTTAAGTTATATGGTATACAATCCCATCTAGAAAGCTTTTAAATATGGTGCAATGATAACGTACTAAACTTAAATGGCTCGAAGTGAAAAGCAATGACCTTCTTTCGTGTCACCACAAGACACGCCGCGACTTACACTATAAGTGGGTGCTCTTTGAACAGTAAAACATGGGTTGATGATCTTGGTGCTCTTCTGCACTGTAAACTTAAATTTTTATACCATTTTTTTTCTGTAGTCAATAAGGCCAGGGGTGGGCTTGGTTTTATAAAAAGGTGGCATATGGAATTTGATGATCCTTAATTGACTAATGCATTATTAATTTCGCTAGTACATCCGATTCTTGAGTATAGATCACCTTTGGAGTCCACTATATTGAGTTCAAAGAAAAAAAAAATTTTTTTATTATTATTGAAAAACTCGGAAAGGAAACATTATTACATGATTTAACTGAACAGGTTAGACGATAAATATACGTTAAATATATTCCACCCCTTTCCAACTTTGCATCACAGCAAAAACAATTAATTTTTCGTTTTCAATGGTTACTAGTGTAGGGATAATACAAATTAAGTTTATTATTTAGGGTATTGTTCACAAAGTTTGAAATTAATAATTATAAAAATGAAAAGAACTACGACTCTCGCACTAATAAACGCATCGACTGACTTCGTTAAAAATTCTGCCGCGACTGAATTACTTCAGAGACACCATGGGAGAGAGAGACTGTTGGCAATGCTGTTAGGATCTGGCTGATATAGGAAACAGTGTGTGCACTCCCAAACATCTAGGCTGCATGATAATGCCAACTTACTCCAATCCCACAATCGGCCATCCTGAATATTCATTCGCCCCTGAATGAACTCCATTTTTTTATATATTCGGCTGCAGTCGTTGTTGTTTTTGGCCCTTCCTGATTCCCTTCCTTTATTACTTCATAGCGACCGTGGTTTAGTTTTTTTTTGTAATTTTATACGGACCGAAAAATTTTGGACGAAGTTTCATTCCTGTTCCATACTGTGTTTTTTCAATGGCTACCAAATCTCCTTCTTCATATTCATTTTCAACCTTTCTTTTCTCATTAAAGTTTTTCCTATTCTCTTGCTACACTTTTTCTATGTTTTCCTGTGCTTTCTTTCGAATCTCTTCCCTCTCATCGTTCAATTCTTCTAGTTCTAAGTCGACTATTAGGTCTTTTATATCATTCAGCTTAAGTCTCATATTCAATCCTGTCAAAATTCTAAATGGACTATATTTAGTGGTTCGAGGTGGAGTATTGTTTATGATTTGTTGAACTCTGTCTACGTGGCGATACCAATTTAGTGGGTTTTCTTGACACATTTTGCCGAGCATCGGGATGACAATTTTGTGTATTCGTTCGACTTGTCCATTGCCTCTGGGAATACCTGTCGCAATGTGGAGTAGTTGAATGCTTTCGCGATTGCAATATTCAGTAAAGGATCCTGAAGTGAGTGCGGTTCCTCTGTCCGTAACTATTCTGCGAGGGTTCCCAAAAACTGCTGCTTGCTTCTCGAGTTTTTCTATAACCTCATTTGTTCCTGTTGACTTTGTTGGATAAAGCCAAACAAATTTAGAAAAACCATCCACGACTGCTAATATGTGGTTATACTTCTTTTTTGTATCGGTAAGTGGGCCAACGTGGTCGATGTGTTAGGTTCCGAGTGGTTCTTGAGCCTTGTCGATCGGCGATAGTAATCCCTCCTTTTTTCCGCGCTTAGAGTCAATGATCAGGCACTCTACACATGCTCTAACCACTCTTTCTACTTTAGGCAGAATTCCTGGAATGTAATAGGACTTCTCCAAAATGTCTCTGGTTTTTTTTATTCCGAAGTGACCCTCTTTGTGTGCTGTAGCAATGATTTCATCTACCATCGAGTCGGGAACAACTATCAGCTCATTTACTGGATCCTTGCAAAAGATATTATTTTTTATATAAAAATCTTCGTGCTCCTTATTACTTGCCAATATAACTTTGACGGCTTTTATCCAGTTTTCCCTGTTCTGTGCTCCGATCAAGCGTGATTTTGTGGAATCCGCTATAAGAAAGCACGACAAACGGTTGAGTGCATCTACGTGTCTCATCTTCGTTCCGGCTCGGTGCTCCACTTTATACTCGAATTCCTGCAATGACATTGCCCATCTTGCAACTCTAGGAGGCAGATCGTCTTTTTTGATGGTCATTGCAAAAGCGTTGCAGTCTGTGACCACTGTGAACGGCTTTCCTAACAAGTACACTCTCCATTTTTTCAACGCATTCACAATGGCTAAAACCTCGAGCTCATAGGAACTGTATTTCTCCTCACAATTGTTTGTTTTGCGGCTCATAAATTCAATCGGGTGAAATTGCTGATCATCTGGGTCCTTCTGCATCAAAACGCCGCCAAAGCCATATTTACTCGCATCTGTGTGTACTTCTGTAACAGCTAAAGGGTCAAACAGTTTCAGTACTGGTGCTGATACCAATAGTTGTTTTAAGTGGTTGAAGGAAGCGATACCCAACTCAGTCATCACGAGGTTCCTATCGTTCTTCTGATTGCCTTCCTTTCGAAGCATGTCACTCAAAGGCTTTGCTGCCAAAGCATAGTCTTCGATAAAGCGTCGCATGTATGACGTTAAGCCCAAGTACCTCTGCAAAGCTTGCCTGCTCTGAGGGATTGGAAAGTTAACAACAGCTTTGATTTTCTCGTCAGTTGGGGATATGGTTCCATTCTCAATCGTATAGCCTAAGAAGTTGATTCTTCTTTTCAAAATCTGTGCTTTCTCCCACTTAATTCGCAAACCTGCCTTCGACGCTGCGCTCAATACGATTTACAAGGCCTTGATTCCATCGTTCTCGTCCTTGCTTGGTACTATTATATCGTCCATGTATACTACGATTGTCTGATTTTGAATGAGTTCTCGCAAGACTTCTGAAACATAACGACAAAACACAGCTGGGGAATTTGAGATGCCAAATGGAACATGCGTAAATTCATACTGTCCGTTGTGAGTCACGAATGCTGTGAACTTCCTTGAATCTTCGTCGATCGGCACGTGGAAAAATCCGTTCATCATGTCGAGAGTGGTTAAGATTTTCGACCCCTGCAATCTATCCAGAACATCGTCTATCAGGCTCATTGGAAAGTTGTCCTTCTTGATTTTCTGGTTAAGTTTCTGATAGTCACAACAAAATCTCTTCGATCCATCCTTTTTTGAGACTAGTACCACAGGCGATGCATACTCTGAGCAACTTGGTACGATTATTCCCTCTGAAAGCCAGTCTTGCACTTGCTTGTCTATGAAACATTTGTTCTCGTACGAAGTTCGTCGTGGTCTCTGATAAACGGGTACATCGTCTTCCAATATGATCTTCATATTAACTGGAGACGCCAATGACTTTACAGGTTTATAATCTTTAACTAGATTTTCTACCTTTAGCTTCTGACTCTTTTCCAGGTGAGATAGATCGATTTTGTCGAGCACGGAGGACTCATCGATGATCTCAGTGACACGCATTCCTTTGAATGCCGTAGCGAAATCCTTTTCTTTTTCTTTAAATAAGACCCCCATCGAACTGAACACGACATCGATACATTGGAGCACATCATTTCCAATAATGGCTGCGTACTCCAATTCATTCTGTTTTACTACGTGAAAAGTTGAGGTAAAGCATACGCCATCTGCCTGAAGGTTAATATCAAAGCATCCTATTGTCCTTAGCTCACCTTTGCCAATGCCTCTCAGATGTTTAGGCTTCAGGCTTCAGCCTTAAATCCTCAAAGCTTCTGAAAATATCCTCCCTCATCAAGCACAAGTCGCATCCCGAATCGATCATCGCTACGAATGTCAAACCATTTGCTACTATCATTTTTTTATATTGAGCCTTTTTCAACATTGACTTCCAGGACATTCGCTTTCTCATTCTTGACGACAACATTATTTTTCTTTTCCACGCAGTTCTTGGATATGTGCCCTTTCTGGTTGCAATGATAGCAAACTACGTCGCCCTTACAATCTCTGGCAATGTGGCCTTCACTGTTGCACTTAAAGCATTTTCTCTGGCCATTACTCTGTCCTTTTTTCACTGCCACCTCTTTCTTAACAATTTCCTTATTAATTCCTTTTCCCTTTATCTTTTCGTAAATAGAAATTTCGTCCTTCAGCTCTCTGATAGTTTTTGCGCGATACAGCCCAGCCTTATTTATCCTGCCATCCGGTATGCCTTCTACAACATAAGAAACTAAACTCTCCTCATCAAGATTTATCGATTTGCTGATCTCCATCATGTTGTACAAAAACTCAATGCATGTCTCTTTTGGTTGTTTTTGCCTTTGCCGCAGAAGCTTATGAATCTCAGCCGAGCATAATTTTTTGCCGAACTCATCTTTTAACGCGCGCTGTAACTCGACCCACCCTCTAATTCGGTTTGTGCTTTTGATATAAAGCTTGGCGGCTCCGGTCAAAAGTTGTTTAGCATAGATAAATCTTTGCAAATTGTCCCAGCCTACGGTTACTGCAACGTCTTCGAACTCAGACAACCAATGATTGACGTCTTCGTGGTCTGAGCCAGAAAATGATGAAATGCTATCTTGGACATCGCGTAGAGTAAATCTCGAGCCTACGTGGTGACTAACATCTTGATAATTAGATGAACCCGAAACACTTACTGCATCCTCTTCCTCACCGCCCGCATCTATGCCATAGCGTTCAAATAATCTGTCCTGCAAAGCGCTCTTTCGCCCATTGGTACCCAAACCCAATTCCGTTAATTTTGCTTTTAAAAAAAGGCACGGTCAATTCGAGAATTTGTCTAGCATCCATGTTAGTGCGTGAGCCGTTTACAAATTAATTTAAATGTTAAACAATGAATTCAAAAATATTAAACAATGTTAAACAAAGCCTCTCGCTCACCCAACCAGTTGTTACGACTCTCTTCCGCCGCACTTCTCGTCTCTTCAATGTCGTCGTATTTAAGTTCTTCTGCGTTGCGAAGTTCGTCTTCGCCGTAACCTCGGTCCGTATTGCGTTGCAGATCACGTCGTCGATTGCTCTTACGTCGCCGTCGCTGCTCCTGCTCTTCGTTATTTCGTCGTTTTGTTCAAAAATATGTACTTATATACTCGTCGCTGTGCAAAACTAGTTGTTGCAATATTGCCAGCTCCAAGTCTTGCCTCTATTTGCGTCTCAGCTGCTGTTTTTATTTCTTCGTCGTTCCCGTCGAAATGCACGTATTTTTTCACGCCGTCGATCCTTCTCTTGTTTTTGCGTCGTATGATCTCCTCTACTCGTTTACTGTTTCCTTCTTTATTTGGTTTGTCGTTGTCGTTGTCCTCTCGTTGTCGTTATCCTCTCGTTGTCGTTATCCTCTCTTTGTCGTTATCCTCTCGTTGTCGTTCCTTTAAAATTCGTCGTTTCTTTCGCCAGCTCTATCCGCTCTTCGATACGGAATTTCACCACGAAAAATTCTTGTTTCGACACGTCTTCAAAATGCCCAAGAACTTTCATGTGCACGTCGAAAGACTTTCTACTAGTCTCACTGTTGCTCTTGCGTCGTCGTTGCAACCGTCACTTAAATATTCTTTCAAAGGGTCTCTTCTTTGTCGAGAAAAGATCCAGAATTTGCTCCAGTTTTGCTTCGTCGAATGGTCGCACGCCAGTTTATCTTCTCCTTCGTTCTCTCAAATTCGTTAGTGTTAATGCACTTTTATTAATTTTATTCTTTGAACGATCCCGGACGAGCCCCCAATAATTTGTAGGGATAATACAAATTAAGTTTATTATTTAGGGTATTGTTCACAAAGTTTGAAATTAATAATTATAAAAATGAAAAGAACTACGACTCTCGCACTAATAAACGCATCGACTGACTTCGTTAAAAATTCTGCCGCGACTGAATTACTTCAGAGACACCATGGGAGAGAGAGACTGTTGGCAATGCTGTTAGGATCTGGCTGATATAGGAAACAGTGTGTGCACTCCCAAACATCTAGGCTGCATGATAATGCCAACTTACTCCAATCCCACACTAGTTTATTGATATTGCGTTTGCTTCGAAGCGGATTCAAATGAAAAATGACTTCCAGAGTCTCCAAGGGCTAGAGGGTCTTCTGCAGGTGGTATCGGATTTTTAAATTGGTCAGCGGATATTCTTGTAAACAGTATTCCAACACCTTCGATCAGAGCTAAGAGTACGCCCCCGATGATTGCGCTACCTGCCATGGCTGGAACGCCTAAAAATAAATGAAAACATTTATTCTAATAAACAAATCCGATACTTAGTTTAAAAGTAGCAATAAAGTTTTTTAGTTAGACCCTGGACTGGACTGGACTGAAAATAATATATTATATATTCTATATTTCTTGATGGCTAAAGAAAATACATAATACAATACAACCTATTGCCACGCCCACACTTTTGAAAAATACGTTGATATTTATACCCGTTACTCGTAGAGTAAAAGGGTATACTAGATTCGTTGAAAAGTATGTAACAGGCAGAAGGAAGCGTTTCCGACCATATAAAGTATATATATTCTTGATCAGGACCAATAGCCGAGTCGATATGACCATGTCCGTCTGTCCGTCCGTATGAACGTTGTGATCTCAGGAACTACAAAAGCTACAAAGTTGAGATTAAGCATACAGACTCCAGAGACATAGACGCAGCGCAAGTTTGTCGATTCATGTTGCCACGCCCACTCTAACGCCCACAAACCACCCAAAACTGCCACGTCCACACCTTTGAAAAATGTTTTGATATTTTTTCATTTTTGTATTAGTCTTGTAAATTTCTATCGATTTGCCAAAAAACTTTTTGTCACGCCCACAAACCGCCAAAAACTGTTAGTGTTGAAGACTCTCCTGCGCACTTCCAATAGCTGAGTAACGGGTATCAGATAGTCGGGGAACTTGTCTATAGCGTTCGCTATTGTTTTTATTTTCAAAGACTATTTAGAGGGGCAGTTATATTCAGATTTGGTTAGGAATCACAATCATAAAATATTTTCGAGAACTCAGCAACTTAATAAATAGCACATATAGCAAATACATATACATATAAGCGGATATAAGCAAATAGTAAACATTAATGCATTTATATTAAGAAATTGCATAAATTTATAAAATTTTGCAGGCATAAATGAAAAGAAAAATTAAAATATGTGTGGGAGTATGAACAAGTATTCCTTTATTTGCTGAATTATAAAGTTGAGATCAGAGTGCGTATGTTCTGCACGCGGCAGCTGCTGGTGGAAGAGAGAGATCTTCCTCCAAAAACTATCGAGAAAGCTAACTATCGAAAAGTGCCATTCGCGGTCTTTGCTGTTTGCCAATCACCGAAGGATGCAGGCACGGTGTGGAAGTTTAGTGGGTGGCCCCACATTACTCGGCTGAGTCGGCTGAAGCTGCGTCATGATGTTCCGCAGGCTCTTGACAAAGTGCGAGTTGCAGTCCTCAATCCGGCTAGACTCAAAGAGATCACCAGGCAGGCGTATGGTGGTGCCATACAAAATTTCGGCGGGTGATGGCCATCTGCTGAACCGATCGATTATCGTCAAGCAGTAGCGATAGCCATTGGATGGTGGTAACGGACCAATCAGGTCTATGTTGATGTGCTGGAAACGGACATCAGGCACATCAAAATTGCTGGCACTCGACACAAGACGACGATCATGAGGCAGTGTCCTTGTTGATGCTGGGCCACACAAAACGTTCGTTGACCAGTTTGACAGTAGCGCGTTTGCCGGAATGAGCCATACCATGCAGCACGTCGAATACGATTCTGCTTATCGACGATAGAATGTATCGACGAATACGGGACGATGATACATCACAATATACGCTGATGTTGGAGCTCGGCAGCTGAAGTTTACGCAATTGCAACGAAGATTTGCCCGTCTCGATGTCTCTTAACAGTTGCTGCAGTTCGCCGTCCGCCTCTTGTAGGCGTGCGCACTCGTCCATGTCGATTTGTTCGATTCCAGCAATGCGTGATAGGGCGTTTGCCACAGTATTTGTGTTTCCGTCATGAGCTTAAAGTAGAAACTCAGGGGCTGCAGTTATTTGTCGTTGACCTGGTTAAGCGCTGCTCCGACCGCGTAATTGCTAGCGTCAACATGGAGAGCAAGGGGTGCGTTGGCTATTGGGTGCGCCAACCGTGCTACGCTGGGCAAGTCGGTTTTGCAGCGCAAAAATACCATTTCGGTCCTCGGACCAAACTATCAATGACTGGTCGTTCTTCTTGTTGCCCGGGATGAGAGCTTGGAGAATGCCTTGAACAACGGCTGCTTGCGGCAGGAAACGGCGGTAATAGTTGAGCATGGCAATGAACCGGAGCAACTCGCATTTCTTGGTCGGCTTCGGGAACTCGTTGATCGCATTAACTCGTTCGACCGTTGGGGATATATCGGATGCCGTGATAGAGTATCCCAGAAATGTTACGTCAGTCTTTCCCAACACACTCTTAGCCACGTTAATATGTAGGTTGACTTGCCGCAGGACTCGAAGAGTCCGAATGGTGTGATGATGGCGGTCTTCTCCCGATCTTCCGGCGCGAGCGGGATCTGATAATAGGCACTGACCAGATCGATGGTGGAGAATATGGACTTGCCGGCCAACACCTGGTTAATGTTGCGAATGTGTGGGAGCGGATATCGGTCAGGAACCGTGATCGCGTTCAACCGACGATAGTCACCGAAAGCTCGCCAATCGCCGATGGGTGAGTACTGGACATGACGAAGTTTACAGACTGTAAACAGTGAGGTGGCTTCATCGATTATTTTGCGTCCCTTGATGTCGATGATAAGACCGTAGCGCGAGATGAAATCCGCGCCGATGATAGCTTTTGACACATTGGCCACTATTAACGTCTAGTTGTAACGTCGTTGGAGTCCAAGTGTGAGTGGTAGGGTTCTCGTCCCGTATGTGCTAATTGGTGTGCCATTGGCTGCGTATAATTGATGCGTTGACGATGGTTTTAGGTGAGGGAATGCGTTGGCGGGCAGAACTGATATGTCCGCGCTAGTGTCTATCAAATATTCAGTGTTCGAACTTCTGTCGAATATAATCAGACGTCTGGACTGGATCGCGTCCACTTCGCATGCTGCCTCTTGCGAAGTGGCTGTTAGTTTCTCGCTGGCCACTTGCAAGGCGATCTGCATTTCTTCGTTTTTTCACCGAACCGATTGTGGTAGAAACAAAAGCGATCGTCACGGACTTTGATCGACTGCTGCTATTTCCACGAGAACAAACCCGGCTTGTTGCTTCTGGTTTGACTACGGCTCTGATGTTCTGGCGCCTTCCGAGCTCGGCTATCATGGCTCTCAACTCCGTCAATTGCTGCTCCACAGATCCGTGCCGTGCTGACGCGCTATGGGTGCGACCGCGTTGATCGTGGGTGCGCGTACTCCCAGGTCCTGATCACGATATTGTCAAGATCGCTTTGCGCCATCGCCACTACAAGTCGCAAACCCTCGGGTAACCGCTCAAGCCACATGGCTTTCAGGGCGTCTTCTCCAATGCCGTCCCTAGCCAGTTCGCGCATGCGGCGCAGCAATACAGAAGGCTTGTTGTCTCCAAGCTCCAGCGACCGAAACAACTGTGCGAACTGAGACTGAGTTGAAGGCATGTGTTCGGCAATAATTTTGGCCTTAATTGCTTCATACCTTCCAGTAGGCGGCGGATTTCGCAGAATGTACATGATGATCACCAAGTACTCTGTTGGCAGTACGTTCAAAGTTTGATGGAACATTGCTCTGAAAATGCTAATATGGTACATATTTAATGTCTTAAAAAGAAAAAATAAATAAATACAAAAATAAAAAATATTTTTTTTCTCTTAATTTTTCATCTATTTTTTCCTATTTTTTATAATCATAATCATTCAATAATCATACCTATTAAGGAAACTTGATTTATTAGATTTCCCTGTTGACCTTCTAAATTGGATTTTAAGGATTTAGAAGGGACGCATAGGTTTTTCTTTAAGCATTTTTGTCTTGTATTCTCCGAGTCATATCCAATGAGGGAGCTGAGCCACATTGGCCCGCTCCTTTTTACCACATTTATTAACGACCTTCTTTAGTAATACAATATTCGCGTGTACTTATGTACGCAGACAATGTTAAGTTATATGGTATAAGGACATTTCTTTTCATTTGGACTTACAATCCCATCTAAAAAGCTTTTAAATATGGTGCAATGATAACGTACTAAACTTAAATGGCTCGAAGTGAAAAGCTATGACCTTCTTTCGTGTCACCACAAGACACGCCGCGACTTACACTATAAGTGGGTGCTCTTTGAACAGTATAACAAGGGTTGATGATCTTGGTGCTCTTCTGCACTGTAAACTTAAATTTTTATACCATTTTTTTTCTATAGTCAATAAGGCCAGGGGTGGGCTTGGTTTTATAAAAAGGTGGCATATGGAATTTGATGATCCTTAATTGACTAATGCATTATTAATTTCGCTAGTACATCCGATTCTTGAGTATAGATCACCTTTGGAGTTCGCTATATTGAGTTCAAAGAATATAAAAAAATTTTTTTTTATTATTGAAAAACTCGGAGAGAAAACATTATTACATGATTAAAGTGAACAGGTTAGACGAGGGTACATTAAATATATTCCACCCCTTTCCAACTTTGCATCACAGCAAAAAAAATTAATTTTTCGTTTTCAATGGTTACTAGTTTATTGATATTGCGTTTGCTTCGAAGCGGATTCAAATGAAAAATGACTTCCAGAGTCTCCAAGGGCTAGAGGGTCTTCTGCAGGTGGTATCGGATTTTTAAATTGGTCAGCGGATATTCTTGTAAACAGTATTCCAACACCTTCGATCAGAGCTAAGAGTACGCCCCCGATGATTGCGCTACCTGCCATGGCTGGAACGCCTAAAAATAAATGAAAACATTTATTCTAATAAACAAATCCGATACTTAGTTTAAAAGTAGCAATAAAGTTTTTTAGTTAGACCCAGTACGATGGCGAACAGAAACTGGACTGAAAATAATATATTATATATTCTATATTTCTTGGTGGCTAAAGAAAATACATAATACAATACAACCTATTGCCACGCCCACACTTTTGAAAAATACGTTGATATTTATACCCGTTACTCGTAGAGTAAAAGGGTATACTAGATTCATTGAAAAGTATGTAACAGGCAGAAGGACGTCTGTCCGTCCGTCTGTCTGTCCGTCTGTCCGTATGAACGTCGAGATCTCAGGAACTACAAAAGCTAGAAAGTTGAGATTAAGTATACAGACTCCAGGGACATAGACGCAGCGCAAGTTTATCGATTCAGGTTGCCACGCCCACTCTAACGCCCACAAACCGCCCAAAACTGCACCGCCCACATTTTTGAAAAATGTTTTAATATTTTTTCATTTTTGTATTGGTCTTGTAAATTTCTACCGATTTGCAAAAAAACTTTTTGCCACGCCCACTCTAATGCCCACAAACCGCCCAAAGCTGCCACGCCCACACTTTTGAAAATTGTTTTGATATTTTTTCATTTTTGTATTAGTCTTGTAAATTTCTATCGATTTGCAAAAAAACTTTTTGCCACGCCCACTCTAACGCCCACAAACCGCCCAAAGCTGCCACGCCCACACTTTTGAAAATTGTTTTGATATTTTTTCATTTTTGTATTAGTCTTGTAAATTTCTATCTATTTGCCAAAAAACTTTTGGCCACGCCCAAACCGCCAAAAACTGTCCTTCGCACTTACACTAGCTGAGTAACGGGTATCAGATAGTCGGGGAACTCGACTATAGCGTTCTCTCTTGTTTTTTATTTTTTTGTTAGTCTTGTATTTTTTTATCGATTTGCCAAAAAAAACTTTTTGCCACGTCCACCCTAACGCCCACAAATCACTCAAGACTGCCACGCCCAAACTTTTGAAAAATGTTTTGATACTTTTTCACACTTTTGTTATTTATTTGATATATGATACTTAAACCCGTTACTCGTAGATTAAAAGGGTAGATTCGTTAAAAAGTATGTAACAGGCAGAAGGAAGCGTTTCCGACCATATAAAGTATATACATTCTTGATCAGGATCAATAGCCGAGTCGATCTGGCCATGTCCGTCTGTCCGTCCGTCTGGTCTGTTTGTCTGTCCGTCCATATGAACGCTGAGATCTCAGGAACTACAAAAGCTAGAAAGTTGAGATTAAGCATACAGACTCCAGAGACATAGACGCAGCGCAAGTTAGTTTATTCATGTTGCCACGCCCACTTTTACGCCCACAAACCACCCAAAACTGCCACGTCCACACTTTTGAAAAATGTTTTGATATTGATATTGATATTGATATTTCTATCGATTTGCCAAAAAACTTTTTGTCACGCCCACAAACCGCCAAAAACTGTTAGTGTTGAAGACTCTCCTGCGCACTTCCAATAGCTGAGTAACGGGTATCAGATAGTCGGGGAACTTGTCTATAGCGTTCGCTATTGTTTTTATTTTCAAAGACTATTTTGAGGGGCAGTTATATTCAGATTTGGTTAGGAATCACAATCATAAAATATTTTCGAGAACTCAGCAACTTAATAAATAGCACATATAGCAAATACATATACATATAAGCCGATATAAGCAAATAGTAAACATTAATGCATTTATATTAAGAAATTGCATTAATTTATAAAATTTTGCAGGCATAAATGAAAAGAAAAATTAAAATATGTGTGGGAGTATGAACAAGTATTCCTTTATTTGCTGAATTATAAAGTTGAGATCAGAGTGCGTATGTTCTGCACGCGGCAGCTGCTGGTGGAAGAGAGAGATCTTCCTCCAAAAAGCTCCAGAAAGCTAACTATCGAAAAGTGCCATTCGCGGTCTTTGCTGTTTGCCAGTCACCGAAGGATGCAGGCACGGTGTGGAAGTTTAGTGGGTGGCCCCACATTACTCGGCTGAGTCGGCTGAAGCTGCGTCATAATGTTCCGCAGGCTCTTGACAAAGTGCGAGTTGCAGTCCTCAATCCGGCTAGACTCAAAGAGATCACCAGGCAGGCGTATGGTGGTGCCATACAAAATTTCGGCGGGTGATGGCCATCTGCTGAACCGATCGATTATCGTCAAGCAGTAGCGATAGCCATTGGATGGTGGTAACGGACCAATCAGGTCTATGTTGATGTGCTGGAAACGGACATCAGGCACATCAAAATTGCTGGCACTCGACACAAGACGACGTTCATGAGGCAATGTCCTTGTTGATGCTGGGCCATACAAAACGTTCGTTGACCAGTTTGACAGTAGCGCGTTTGCCGGAATGAGCCATACCATGCAGCACGTCGAATACGATTCTGCTTATCGACGATAGAATGTATCGACGAATACGGGACGATGATACATCACAATATACGCTGATGTTGGAGCTCGGCAGCTGAAGTTTACGCAATTGCAACGAAGATTTGCCCGTCTCGATGTCTCTTAACAGTTGCTGCAGTTCGCCGTCCGCCTCTTGTAGGCGTGCGCACTCGTCCATGTCGATTTGTTCGATTCCAGCAATGCGGGATAGGGCGTCTGCCACAGTATTGGACGCACCACTAATATGCTTTCGTGCAGAATTCGGCGATAAACGACAACTGTCTCGTTTATCGTGGTGATGCTTTCACGTGATCCTGTCGAAACGCATAAACTAATGGCTTGTGGTCGGTGTAAATAGTGCAGTTGCGTCCCTCGATCATGAAACGATTGAACTTGACGGCTTGGAAAATCGCTAATAGCTCCCGAACGTACGTAATGTAGCGCTTTTGTGTTTCCGTCATGAGCTTAAAGTAGAAACTCAGGGGCTGCAGTTTTTTGTCGTTGACCTGGTGAAGCGCTGCTTCGACCGCGTAATTGCTGGCGTCAACATGGAGAGCAAGGGGTGCGTTGGCTATTGGGTGCGCCAACCGTGCTACGCTGGGCAAGTCGGTTTTGCAGCGCAAAAATACCATTTTGGTCCTCGGACCAAACTATCAATGACTGGTCGTTCTTCTTGTTGCCCGGGATGAGAGCTTGGAGAATGCCTTGAACAACGGCTGCTTGCGGCAGGAAACGGCGGTAACAGTTGAGCATGACAATGAACCGGAGCAACTCGCATATCTTGGTCGGCTTCGGGAACTCGTTGATCGCATTAATTCGTTCGACCGTTGGGGATATATCGGATGCCGTGATAGAGTATCCCAGAAATGTTACGTCAGTCTTTCCCAACACACTCTTAGCCACGTTAATATGTAGGTTGACTTGCCGCAGGACTCGAAGAGTCCGAATGGTGTGATGATGGCGGTCTTCTCCCGATCTTCCTGCGCGAGCAGGATCTGATAATAGGCACTGACCAGATCGATGGTGGAGAATATGGACTTGCCGGCCAACACCTGGTTGATGTCGCGAATGTGTGGGAGCGGATATCGGTCAGGAACCGTGATCGCGTTCAACCGACGATAGTCACCACAAGGTCGCCAATCGCCGTTTCTGCGGCTCGGTCGGCATATTCCCGCTTCTAGCAATCGTGCAACTTCGTTTTTGGTCGTAGCTAGAGTCTCAGCATTCAGAAGGCGGACCTTTGCAAATACGGGCTGGCCCTCTGTCGCAATGTATTTTGCATGAGTTCCTCATCGAAAACAGGAGGCAGGGTCAGGTCTTTTTATTGTAAAATAATGTCATGGTACTCACATTTGGTGGCAACGGTCGAGATGGGTGAGTACTGGACATGACGAAGTTTACAGACTGTAAACAGTGAGGTGGCTTCATCGATTATCTTGCGTCCCTTGATGTCGATGATGAGACCGTAGCGCGAGATGAAATCCGCGCCGATGATAGCTTTTGACACATTGGCCACTATTAACGTTGAAACGTCGTTGGAGTCCAAGTGTGAGTGGTAGGGTTCTCGTCCCGTATGTGCTAATTGGTGTGCCATTGGCTGCGTATAATTGATGCGTTGACGATGGTTTTAGGTGAGGGAATGCGTTGGCGGACAGAACTGATATGTCCGCGCCAGTGTCTATCAAGTATTCAGTGTTCGAATTTCTGTCGAATATAAATAGACGTCTGGAATGGATCGCGTCCACTTCGCATGCTGCCTCTTGCGAAGTGGCGGTTAGTTTCCCGCTGGCCACTTGCAAGGCGATCTGCATTTCCTCGCTTTTTCACCGAACCGATTGTGGTAGAAACAAAAGCGATTGTCACGGGACTTTGATCGACTGCTGCTATTTCCACGAGAGCCGGGTTTGTTGCTTCTGGTTTGACTACGGCTCTAATGTTTTGGGCACCTTCCGAGCTCGGCTATCATGGCTCTCAACTCCGTCAATTGCTGGTCCACAGATCTGTGCCTTGCTGACGCGCTATGGGTGCGACCGCGTTGATCGTGGGGTGAACTCCCAGGTCCTGTCAGCCATCATCACGATATTGTCAAGATCGCTTTGCGCCATCGCCACTACAAGTCGCAAACCCTCGGGTAACCGCTCAAGCCACATGGCTTTCAGGGCGTCTTCTCCAATGCCGTCCCTAGCCAGTTCGCGCATGCGGCGCAGCAATACAGAAGGCTTGCTGTCTCCAAGCTCCAGCGAACGAAACAACTGTGCGAACTGGGACTGAGTTGAAGGCATGTGTTCGGCAATAATTTTGGCCTTAATTGCTTCATACCCCCCAGTAGGCGGGGGAATAGAATGCGTAGAATATACATGATGGTCTCCAAGTACTCTGCTGGCAGTACGTTCAAAGTTTGATGGAACATTGTTTCGTCTACCGTTATGTGGAGACTTGCGAATTGCGACTCCAGTAGGGTAAAAAGTACATGCGATTGCCCTTTCATGTATGGTGGAGCCCTAAACGGGACTCGGCCAATCTCGTCTGACGCATGCTCGTCGCCTCCCGGCCTTATCGCGATCGATAACGGCGAAGCGGATGAGCCCGGGTAAAACGCAACGGGTTGCTGCAACATTTTGAGAATGGAATGAACCCTGTGGTTGCCCAACTGGTTGGGTCGCCGGCTGCTGTTGCAGCGGTGTTTGAAGCGTCTGCTGCGGCCATTGAAGAGTCGTTTATTGTGGAGGCCCTTGTTGTGGGGGCGCTTGTTTTGGGGGCACTGTTTGTGCCTGCTGGGACGGTTGCTGCCTCGACTGGGAGTCTTCATCATCACTGTGGTTAACCATATCCTGAGGTTATGTACCACCAAAGTGCCAGTTTTCAACCGAAGTCAATATGTTCGCCGGAATACTGCGATCTCCACACAATTTTCGGAATTAGATCACGTCGGGGTCACCAATGGGGGAGTATGAACAAGTAATCCTTTATTAACTGAATTATTAAGTAGAGATCGGAGTGCGAATGTTATCGTCCACCAAAACTATCGAGAAAGCTAACTATCAAAAAGTGTCATTCGCGGTGTTGGCTGTTTGGCAATCACCGAAGGACGCAGGCACGGTGTGGAAGTTTAGTGGGTGGTCCCCACATAGGTAATCTTGAATTAAGAAAATAAACAATGTGCGCTGATGCCTAGTGTCTGCTTCAGATACCGTTTACTAAAATGTAAATGCGCCTACCGAAGCCACACGATTGTTTACAAATTCGGTCGGACCAGCGTCGCACAGCGGCGCCTTAGATACTTTTGGGTTACAAAAATCATAATCCTTCAACCAGTTGAGATATTTTCATAATTTTTTTTTAGTAACTTTCGATTAAGTGGTCATACTATATGGTGTGATAAATAGTAGATTTCTCATTTCTCATTTGCTTGCTCTAAAAAAACAAACATTTTTTTTCTCTCAATTTTTTATCTATTTTTTCCTATTTTTTATAATTATAATCATTATACATTCATTTAAACAAGCCACCAATACAGAAAAAAATGTATGCCCGCCATACAGTTTCGCAGTCGCTGTTTGTAGCAGATTTGCACTAAGCCGCGCGTTTTTTACGCTGAGTTGAAAGTATCTTTTGCCTGAGAAATTCGGGATGGGACGTCGGGGGACCCGATCTCTTTTGATTATGATAAAGAACATATTCAAGAACAACACCTCATACTCAAAACCCATAAGTCGGTGTAAGATCGATTTTAAAATACTGAACCGATTTGAATCATTTTTTGGATTCAACCCTTGTAATTTTTCTTATTGACTTTTCTTGTTATTTTTGTTATATTTTATATTATTATTCAAAGTTTATGTTAAGCTAACTAGCTCAACCCTCCACGAGACTGCCAGCTGTACAATGGGCATTGCGGTGACCAGGGATAACAGAGAAACACTCGGTGCCACTTACATGTCGACAGGCGGAAAAATGTCTAGCTGAGGCAAAACCATGGTTTAAGGTAATTGGCATCAAGGATACGGGATCGTGGTTCCCAGAGATAAAAAATCTGTATGGACATCGATTAAAATAAAAACGGGGCTGGGATGTCAGCTCAAAAGTTAATAGAATTAGTGGTTGCTACCATCCTCTACCAATCCTCTCTCTCTCCTAGCACCTCTCTACTAACTGGGGCAACCCAGAACGGAGTGAAGTCTACTGATCCCCGCACTTTCCCTTCTGTCCAAAGCTAGAAGGGGATTCTTGACCTGGATGCAGCGCCGAAGGAAAAGGAGACCGCCGGCCTTGTCACAGCGGAAACTAAGAAACTTGTTGTCGGTGGGACATTTGGACTTCAAGCTAGTTCCGACAAGCCGAAAAAATCCCAACGTCTTATTCCTCCTAGGCGAATAAGATGCACCGCTAAACCAAAGAATAACAAGATGCTTAACGCCATACGATTTTTTTTGCACATGATTTTTTTGTGCTGGCTCTATAGCTGGCTTCAGGCTCTCCAATTTTTGCTCAAAAGCCAGAGAGCGCTCTAGAGCCAGCAGCCGTCGTGTAAAACAAATTTGAATGATTGTTGCATTCTTAGGTGCATATGTATGTCCGCATGTCGTGCCCAAAAACAAAGGAAATTAGTTATTTCTCATTATGGTTTCTCATAAATTATAAATGTTATGTGCATAAAATAGATCTTTTAAGCAAGCCCTTACCTCTCCAACGTAACGAGCATAAGTATAAGATTTGGATGTACAAAAAATTATATTTGTACTGTTCGTCAGTCAGCAGTCCTCACTGCCCCACAAGGTGGCTGTAGCTTTATCGTAAATCGATCGGGCAATGTTTCGGCCACATTCCTACATGATGAATGTTTACCTACTCATTTTGTTGTATTTAAATAAATATGATAAATATAATTTTGGCTAGTGCCATGTGTGATACAAAAATTTAAGGCTAGCATACAAAAATTATGAAAAGTTGGCTATGATTGTTTTTAGTATCCAATTCATCACAGTGCACACGTCAACAAAATTTATGGCTATTCACGACTACAAACGTCGCTCTGAGGGCTCTTGTCTTTGCATATCAAAAACAAGACGGATACACACCGCTGAAAAGTTATTTTTATTTAATCAATATTGAACATTAAAGTCTATTAATGAAATATATTGCCTGGAAGAGGCTAACAATAAAATATTTTCTTTTATACCGGATACCCTTCGGTTATCGTTATTACAAAAATATACATATATTTACTAATCGTATGTTACGTCGGCGTAATTAAATACTTTATCTGTTGGTTGAGGTCTTTTTATACCGGCTTAGAGCTTTTTCTGGACTACGTCGGTCATCGGTCTTCTAGGCCAAGTGTTCCCACCTAGGATTTATGTTTCCATGTGTACTGGAGTAGAATGTCCCTGTGACCGATTGCGGCCGCTGAACTGGTCATCGGACACTCGTTTATTGACGAACTGCATTTTCTTTGTCGCGTTCTGTCTGATTTATGAGGTTATATGAAAATCTTCAAAGTCTTAATCGTACAAAATTGTACGTAACGAATATTATTAATACTAAATTTTTAAAAAATATTTTACTTGGTCAATTGATATGTCCCTGGCCAGAGTAAAAATTATTTTTAAATTGCATATTATTTTTAGTAAGCCCTAACCTTTGAACAGCATGTTTATTAATTTGTCAGATGTGGGTTCATTAGTTTGTAAGTTATAGCATTAGTGAAGTTACTTTTGGTATTATATAGAAAATGGATAAAAAGATTTTCGCGTGTTGGAAAAATACTGCTATTTGAAGGAGAAAAATACAGTTGATACAAAAACTTGGCTTGATAATAAGTTTTCTGACACTGCCCTAGGATAATCAACAATCAAGGATCGGTACTAAGTTTAGACGTGGTGAAATAAGCACATTCGGAGTAGTGTTTGAAGATGTTCAAGCGTACTTTTTTCGTCGATATGTGACAATGGATAAAACATGGCTCCATCATTTCACTCCGAAGTCTAATCGACAGTCATCCGAGTGGACTGCGCACTATGAACCCTCTTTAAGCGATCAAAAACCCTACAGTCGGCTTGCAAGGTTATGGCTTCTGTATTTTGGGATGCGCGATGTAAATTTATCATTGATTACTTTGAAAATAAGGAAGAAAATCAACAGTGACTATTACATAGGGTTATTAGACCATTTTAAGGATGAAATCGCTAAGAAATGGCCCCATTAAAAATATAAAAAAAATGTTCTTTCGCCAAAACAATGCACCGTGTCAAAAGTCAGTTAAAAAGATAGCAAAAATGCATGAACTGGGCTTCGAATTCCGCATCCAGCGTATTCTCCAGATCTAGAACTCAGCGACTGCTCCCTGTTCTCATACCTCAAAAGAATGCTCGCTGGGAAGAAATTTTCATCAAAAAGAGGGGGTGATCACGAAACTAAGGTATATTTTGAAGAAAAAGATAAATCGTTCTACAAAATTGATATCGAAGAATTGGAGTTGCCCTTGAAGGGAACCATGTTAAATAAAAAAAAAATTTTTGTCAAAAAATACTTATTACTATTGTAGACCGGGGACTTTTTAATTGACATGTTATTAGATCATATAAAACTTCAATTTAATTCGTTTCTTAGTTCCGAATTGATTTAGGCTTGAAAATCGACTTCTAGCACAAGTACGTTCATATACACACGTTCCTGTTTATTGTTTGTACATACACAAGCAAGTAAATTCCATTTTACGATTTGTATGCTCTCAAATTTACGCGAGCGAAGAAAGCAATTATTGCCGCCATAGTGCAACCCCAATGTATGACCGTTACGCATCTTGTTATTCTAATGTCTTTACCTAAAACTTGTCGGATGAACAAGATAGACCTCCGATAAGGATATCTGGATCTCTCTGCAAAGGCAAGAAAAGCTCTCTGGAGCTTGCAATGAAAAGCTCTCGGGCACATGCTACGCCAATGCGTTGACCTTACTCTAATGCAAAGCAGGACATGGCTAAGAGGATCAACGTGCAAGAAAGCAGCAAGACTACAATGGGAGTCTTCAGACTACTGGACTTTGTCTAGCGTCTTTTAGGCGGAGCTTTATGCAATCTGGCAGCCAGAGAAGTTGATCTCAGGCTGGGAGCAACCTCTAATCACTGCCGTTTTTTTTTGGTCAGCTCTGCAAGCTCACACTATCAAGATTCATTTATTAATAAATTTCTAAATTTTTTGGAATATTGCTAGAAACTATCTATCTGGTTTCCCGACTATCTAATACCCTTTACTTAGATAGTGGAAGTGCGTAGAAGATTTTATCTTTGACAGTTTATATCGGTTTGTGGGCGTAAGAGTGGGCGTGGCAAAGTTTTTTTTGCAAATCGAAAGAAATTTACAATACCAAAAAAAAAAATAAAAATTATGAAAACATTTTTCAAACATGGTGGTTTTGGGCGGTTTGTGGGCGTGGCAACATGAATCGACAAACTTGCGCTGGTTCTATGTCACTGGAGTCTGCAAGCTGAATCTCAAATTTCTTGCTTTTGTAGTTCCTGAGATCTCGACGTTCGTACAAACGGACAGAGGGACATGGCCAGATCGACTCGGCTATTGATCCTGATCAAGAATATATATGCTTTATATGGTCGAAAACGCTACCTTCTGCCGGTTTATATTTTCAACGAATCTAGTATACCCTTTTACTCTACGAGCCAACGTTCCCTAAACATTCGATCACTTGGCAAACCAACTAAAAAACAAAAACTTCCGCCCACGCAATCGTCTACGGATTCTATTCTGTTTATACTTCTATTTTTCGGGAGCTCCTCTCTCCACGGGAGAATAGACGTTTACTTAATTTTCTTTAACTTCGATCCTAAACTATCCCAATCTGCTTGGTTCAGTACTGAGTACGCTATCAATTGCGATAGCTTTGCTAAGCCCACTTTAACTTCGAAGTCCATTGCCCAACTTAGTGATAATTTAAAGGCTCTAATTCTTCCTTTATTGGAATTAATAAAAACGTTTAATAATACATAAAAAAACAGCAGTGCTCTTTTTTTTATTAAACTCTCGGTCTGAATTCGGAAATTGCGCAGTCGGTAGGATAAAAAGGAAATATTGTACGAGTTGTATACAAATATCAATCTAGGGACAAAAAATACTTGTACGACCAAGCGTATCTTTTAAGATTGAACCACGCGAATCGGCGCTAAAGTGAAAATAAATCGTGATACAATTAACTCTATTTAATCCGCAAAAGAACTACGTATAATCGGTGGTTGACACACAATAGTCAAACATACTGCATACGATCAATAAAAGTAAAAAAACAAAAAAACCCAAAAATGCAAAAGAACTACGTATAATCGGTGGTGACACATAATAGTTAAACCTACTGCATACGATTAATAAAAATGTAAAAACAAAAATCCCAAATAATCTGCGAAAACAACAAAATCAACCATTCCAACTGTTATCGGAACCCCATCTAAATCAAGCCCTAACTCAAATTAGGCAAATACCAACGTTCAGTGGTAACACCCAGGAGCTCAGTGCTTTTATCCGAAGGATCGAATTCATACTTCAACTTTACCCAACAACCGACACTAGACAAAGACATATATTCTTCAGCGCTATTGAGATGCAACTTGCAAAAGATGCCCAACGAGTTTCCCAGTTGTCCAGAGCAACAACCTGGCCAACCCTAATGAACGTCCTCATCAGCGAATACAAAACCCAAACACCATGTGAGGAACTACTCCGTCGTCTCTACAACACACCGTTCAGCGGAAGTATCTGTAAGTTCGTCGAAGAGTTAGAAATTAAATCATTCACAATATCGAATAAATTTATGTTAGAAAATAACATCAATAATACCATATTATACAAAAATGCATTAAATAATACAATTAAAGTAATCATGAGAAAATTGCCCAGAAGATTAATTGTGACTCTTGCTGGATATGACATTATGGCACAACAAGAAGGTGGTTCTGGGTGGGCAACCCAGAACGGAGTGAAGTCTACTGATCCCCGCACTTTCCCTTCTGTCCAAAGCTAGAAGGGGATTCTTGACCTGGATGCAGCGCCGAAGGAAAAGGAGACCGCCGGCCTTGTCACAGCGGAAACTAAGAAACTTGTTGTCGGTGGGACATTTGGACTTCAAGCTAGTTCCGACAAGCCGAAAAAATCCCAACGTCTTATTCCTCCTAGGCGAATAAGATGCACCGCTAAACCAAAGAATAACAAGATGCTTAACGCCATACGATTTTTTTTGCACATGATTTTTTTGTGCTGGCTCTATAGCTGGCTTCAGGCTCTCCAATTTTTGCTCAAAAGCCAGAGAGCGCTCTAGAGCCAGCAGCCGTCGTGTAAAACAAATTTGAATGATTGTTGCATTCTTAGGTGCATATGTATGTCCGCATGTCGTGCCCAAAAACAAAGGAAATTAGTTATTTCTCATTATGGTTTCTCATAAATTATAAATGTTATGTGCATAAAATAGATCTTTTAAGCAAGCCCTTACCTCTCCAACGTAACGAGCATAAGTATAAGATTTGGATGTACAAAAAATTATATTTGTACTGTTCGTCAGTCAGCAGTCCTCACTGCCCCACAAGGTGGCTGTAGCTTTATCGTAAATCGATCGGGCAATGTTTCGGCCACATTCCTACATGATGAATGTTTACCTACTCATTTTGTTGTATTTAAATAAATATGATAAATATAATTTTGGCTAGTGCCATGTGTGATACAAAAATTTAAGGCTAGCATACAAAAATTATGAAAAGTTGGCTATGATTGTTTTTAGTATCCAATTCATCACAGTGCACACGTCAACAAAATTTATGGCTATTCACGACTACAAACGTCGCTCTGAGGGCTCTTGTCTTTGCATATCAAAAACAAGACGGATACACACCGCTGAAAAGTTATTTTTATTTAATCAATATTGAACATTAAAGTCTATTAATGAAATATATTGCCTGGAAGAGGCTAACAATAAAATATTTTCTTTTATACCGGATACCCTTCGGTTATCGTTATTACAAAAATATACATATATTTACTAATCGTATGTTACGTCGGCGTAATTAAATACTTTATCTGTTGGTTGAGGTCTTTTTATACCGGCTTAGAGCTTTTTCTGGACTACGTCGGTCATCGGTCTTCTAGGCCAAGTGTTCCCACCTAGGATTTATGTTTCCATGTGTACTGGAGTAGAATGTCCCTGTGACCGATTGCGGCCGCTGAACTGGTCATCGGACACTCGTTTATTGACGAACTGCATTTTCTTTGTCGCGTTCTGTCTGATTTATGAGGTTATATGAAAATCTTCAAAGTCTTAATCGTACAAAATTGTACGTAACGAATATTATTAATACTAAATTTTTAAAAAATATTTTACTTGGTCAATTGATATGTCCCTGGCCAGAGTAAAAATTATTTTTAAATTGCATATTATTTTTAGTAAGCCCTAACCTTTGAACAGCATGTTTATTAATTTGTCAGATGTGGGTTCATTAGTTTGTAAGTTATAGCATTAGTGAAGTTACTTTTGGTATTATATAGAAAATGGATAAAAAGATTTTCGCGTGTTGGAAAAATACTGCTATTTGAAGGAGAAAAATACAGTTGATACAAAAACTTGGCTTGATAATAAGTTTTCTGACACTGCCCTAGGATAATCAACAATCAAGGATCGGTACTAAGTTTAGACGTGGTGAAATAAGCACATTCGGAGTAGTGTTTGAAGATGTTCAAGCGTACTTTTTTCGTCGATATGTGACAATGGATAAAACATGGCTCCATCATTTCACTCCGAAGTCTAATCGACAGTCATCCGAGTGGACTGCGCACTATGAACCCTCTTTAAGCGATCAAAAACCCTACAGTCGGCTTGCAAGGTTATGGCTTCTGTATTTTGGGATGCGCGATGTAAATTTATCATTGATTACTTTGAAAATAAGGAAGAAAATCAACAGTGACTATTACATAGGGTTATTAGACCATTTTAAGGATGAAATCGCTAAGAAATGGCCCCATTAAAAATATAAAAAAAATGTTCTTTCGCCAAAACAATGCACCGTGTCAAAAGTCAGTTAAAAAGATAGCAAAAATGCATGAACTGGGCTTCGAATTCCGCATCCAGCGTATTCTCCAGATCTAGAACTCAGCGACTGCTCCCTGTTCTCATACCTCAAAAGAATGCTCGCTGGGAAGAAATTTTCATCAAAAAGAGGGGGTGATCACGAAACTAAGGTATATTTTGAAGAAAAAGATAAATCGTTCTACAAAATTGATATCGAAGAATTGGAGTTGCCCTTGAAGGGAACCATGTTAAATAAAAAAAAAATTTTTGTCAAAAAATACTTATTACTATTGTAGACCGGGGACTTTTTAATTGACATGTTATTAGATCATATAAAACTTCAATTTAATTCGTTTCTTAGTTCCGAATTGATTTAGGCTTGAAAATCGACTTCTAGCACAAGTACGTTCATATACACACGTTCCTGTTTATTGTTTGTACATACACAAGCAAGTAAATTCCATTTTACGATTTGTATGCTCTCAAATTTACGCGAGCGAAGAAAGCAATTATTGCCGCCATAGTGCAACCCCAATGTATGACCGTTACGCATCTTGTTATTCTAATGTCTTTACCTAAAACTTGTCGGATGAACAAGATAGACCTCCGATAAGGATATCTGGATCTCTCTGCAAAGGCAAGAAAAGCTCTCTGGAGCTTGCAATGAAAAGCTCTCGGGCACATGCTACGCCAATGCGTTGACCTTACTCTAATGCAAAGCAGGACATGGCTAAGAGGATCAACGTGCAAGAAAGCAGCAAGACTACAATGGGAGTCTTCAGACTACTGGACTTTGTCTAGCGTCTTTTAGGCGGAGCTTTATGCAATCTGGCAGCCAGAGAAGTTGATCTCAGGCTGGGAGCAACCTCTAATCACTGCCGTTTTTTTTTGGTCAGCTCTGCAAGCTCACACTATCAAGATTCATTTATTAATAAATTTCTAAATTTTTTGGAATATTGCTAGAAACTATCTATCTGGTTTCCCGACTATCTAATACCCTTTACTTAGATAGTGGAAGTGCGTAGAAGATTTTATCTTTGACAGTTTATATCGGTTTGTGGGCGTAAGAGTGGGCGTGGCAAAGTTTTTTTTGCAAATCGAAAGAAATTTACAATACCAAAAAAAAAAATAAAAATTATGAAAACATTTTTCAAACATGGTGGTTTTGGGCGGTTTGTGGGCGTGGCAACATGAATCGACAAACTTGCGCTGGTTCTATGTCACTGGAGTCTGCAAGCTGAATCTCAAATTTCTTGCTTTTGTAGTTCCTGAGATCTCGACGTTCGTACAAACGGACAGAGGGACATGGCCAGATCGACTCGGCTATTGATCCTGATCAAGAATATATATGCTTTATATGGTCGAAAACGCTACCTTCTGCCGGTTTATATTTTCAACGAATCTAGTATACCCTTTTACTCTACGAGCCAACGTTCCCTAAACATTCGATCACTTGGCAAACCAACTAAAAGAACAAAAACTTCCGCCCACGCAATCGTCTACGGATTCTATTCTGTTTATACTTCTATTTTTCGGGAGCTCCTCTCTCCACGGGAGAATAGACGTTTACTTAATTTTCTTTAACTTCGATCCTAAACTATCCCAATCTGCTTGGTTCAGTACTGAGTACGCTATCAATTGCGATAGCTTTGCTAAGCCCACTTTAACTTCGAAGTCCATTGCCCAACTTAGTGATAATTTAAAGGCTCTAATTCTTCCTTTATTGGAATTAATAAAAACGTTTAATAATACATAAAAAAACAGCAGTGCTCTTTTTTTTATTAAACTCTCGGTCTGAATTCGGAAATTGCGCAGTCGGTAGGATAAAAAGGAAATATTGTACGAGTTGTATACAAATATCAATCTAGGGACAAAAAATACTTGTACGACCAAGCGTATCTTTTAAGATTGAACCACGCGAATCGGCGCTAAAGTGAAAATAAATCGTGATACAATTAACTCTATTTAATCCGCAAAAGAACTACGTATAATCGGTGGTTGACACACAATAGTCAAACATACTGCATACGATCAATAAAAGTAAAAAAACAAAAAAACCCAAAAATGCAAAAGAACTACGTATAATCGGTGGTGACACATAATAGTTAAACCTACTGCATACGATTAATAAAAATGTAAAAACAAAAATCCCAAATAATCTGCGAAAACAACAAAATCAACCATTCCAACTGTTATCGGAACCCCATCTAAATCAAGCCCTAACTCAAATTAGGCAAATACCAACGTTCAGTGGTAACACCCAGGAGCTCAGTGCTTTTATCCGAAGGATCGAATTCATACTTCAACTTTACCCAACAACCGACACTAGACAAAGACATATATTCTTCAGCGCTATTGAGATGCAACTTGCAAAAGATGCCCAACGAGTTTCCCAGTTGTCCAGAGCAACAACCTGGCCAACCCTAATATACGTCCTCATCAGCGAATACAAAACCCAACACACCGTTCAGCGGAAGTATCTGTAAGTTCGTCGAAGAGTTAGAAATTAAATCATTCACAATATCGAATAAATTTATGTTAGAAAATAACATCAATAATACCGTATTATACAAAAATGCATTAAATAATACAATTAAAGTAATCATGAGAAAATTGCCCAGAAGATTAATTGTGACTCTTGCTGGATATGACATTATGGCACAACAAGAAGGTGGATACGAAATAACTTTTAATGGCCGAACAAAATCCCATAATCACTCTAACCCTAACACAACCCAACCCCAAACTATCAAAACTTCGTGAACAATGCTATGCAAAATACAAATAAATAAAATCCAAACACTAATTCAAGATCCGCTAAAATAAACCCGAGGTTAGCAAGTGAACTCACACAAAAACTAAATACAAGTAGAATCCAGAATCATTTAAATTTTAAACAACGAAGTAATAGTGCACCAAACACTCCCGTCAAACGACAGAGAAAAAGTGCTGCTAATGCCCAATACTGAATGAACACAGGATGCGAAAATTTTCTTCAACCTTCTTCAGCCTCGGAATCAGAAAACGATTCAGAGGAGGATGTCACACATTCTTAAAAATTAAAATGAATAATATAATGAAACAAAATTTCTTTAATTTTTCAATAAAACCTTCTATAATAAATGTCCACACCATAATATTGAACCAAAGCGTTTCATTGCATTGAAGCAAACTTTGTCCCATTAAACAAACATTCTATACTCACAACTTTTCAGAAAAATATGATTTACTATTGGGTAGAAACTATTTAGAGCCAACACTTAAATTATTTGTTCGACACAAACAGTCAATATAAATGGCTATTCATTCAAAATGTCGTACGATCACATCTCTCATCACAAACTCTCTACATACACCAAAAAACGAAAAACCCTCCGGAAAGTTAAGCGGAAACCCCACTTAAAATCTGATGAATTAAAGGTTTACAATGAGTGCCCCAGATAATCTATCCCAGAGGAAAACCCTCTACGTACCCCAAGAAAGGAGAAAACCCTCCGGAAAATTAAGCGGAAACCACACTTAAAACCAAATGAGTCAAAGGTTACTAACGAGTACTCCAAACCATCTAATTCAGAAGAGTCCAAGACTACCTATGAGTGTCCTAAGTCTTCTAAATCTGTGGAAAACCGTCTTATTGCCCCTTACATAGAAGAAGCACTATCCTCTATCTACGCCAAAATTTCGATTAGTCATAGACTATGGTAGTCTCAACAAGATAACCATTGATGACAAATGTCCTATTCGCGTAATGGATGAAATATTAGACAAGCTTGGACGCTGTTAATATTTCACAACCTTTGATCTAAATAAAGGTTTCCATCAAATTCAAATGGACCAACAATCAATACGCAAAACAGCATTCTCAACGAAACATGCACTTTATAAATATACTCGTATGCCCTTTGGTCTAAAAATGCACCTGCAACATTTTAATGATGTATGAACAACCTTCTAGAAGACATAATTGGTTAATTTATTTAGATGATATAATCATTTATTCCACTTCATTGGAGGAACACATAATGCCATTGAAAAGGGTATTTGATAAATTGCGATCAGCTAATCTAAAATTGCAGCTTGATAAATGTGAATTTCAGAAGAAAGAAACATAATTTCTCGGTCACATTATCACGACAGACAAAAAACCAAACCCTAACAAAATAAATGCAATTATTAATTTCCTTATTCCTAAAACCACAAAAGGAATAAAATCTTTCCTTGCACTCTGCGGAATCTACCGTACGTTCATTCTCAATTTTGCACAAATAGCAAATCCTATGACCCTCAAATTAATAAAAAGAAGCAGTAATTAACACGAAAGATAATGACTACTTGTCTGCCTTCAAGAAACTTTAATATACATACTTTAAATATACATATAAAACTATACCCCAAAAGTAATTATAAAATTCAAAAATCAAACCCTAAATAACGAAAATATTATAAGTCCTGAAACAGATAATATTGTACCCCCAATATCCCTGTATTGTATTCTAATCTAAATGCCTGAGGACAGGCTGTTTTCTTAAGGATGGGGAACTAACAAATCCATTTTTCACCTCCCCAACCACACACACTATTGTAACAACTCACACACACACATTAATGTCTAAGTACAAAATGTAATCAAAGATCGAGAGCCCCTTGATTAAGCTTAGCTGTTATTTACGCACAGTCTGACTCTGTGTCGAGCCACCGTCCCCTAAACATTCGATCACTTGGCGAGCCAACTGAAGTAACAACAACTTCCGCCCACGCAATTGTCTCAGGATTCTCCAATTCCTCCTATTTTTCAGGAGCTCATCTCTCCACGTGAGAATAGACGTTTATAACTTAATTCTCTTAAACTTCGTAACTAAACTATCCCAATCTGCCTATATAAACGCAAACATGTCTCCATGAGTTAGTTCATCATTAGCTATCAATTGCGAAAGCCGTGCTAAGCCAACTTCAATTTCGAAGTCCATTATCCAACCTAGTGACAATCCGAAGTTTTGTTATGTCGTCTAGTCGAATTATGTATGCAATGTTGGCAATGAATGAAAAAAAACTTAGGAACTGGCGTCTGCGAGACCCGACATACATTGTAAATTTCTAAATTTCTAAATTTTTGCAAAGCGTTGAAGTAGCACCTTCGCACTTCCATTGGCTGAGTAACCCGTTACCCGGGTTACATTCTGTCATTAAACTTTTCACTTAACATACTTTTAATTTCGTCAAAATCCAGTTCTTCGAGCTCGTTAAATTTTTTTTTTAATGTTTGCGGAAGCTCATCGGTCAGCTCACATGCAGAACGGAATCATCAAACGAAGTTAATGCAGCGCCTAATAAGGAGTCCACTAAACAATGCACGTGCTTGGCGCCCAAAAATGTCACCTTGTTTGTATCAGCGGTAACGTTCCCATAATTTTTAGCAGCTAAGGTAACAACAACAAAATGCCTGGAAGATGGGCGCACAGACAATTAATGGCTGTTATTTGGCTATGTACCCATCCCACTAGTTTAATACTTGGTTGGGTATCCCTTATTACCAGTAACAGAATCGCAACGTTTTGGTAAGGAATCAACCAAGTCCTGGCACCGTTTTAAGGATATTTGTCTCCAGGACTCCTTAATTATACCCAAAGTTATTTGTTGTTAGTTGGCTTGGAAGCTACAACTGCTTTTCTCATATCTGACCAAGAATTTTTGATGGGATTTCGGCCTGGGGACTGTGTAGGCCAATCCAAAACAGGAACAGATTTATTTTGGAACGAATCCTTGGCTTTCCCGCTGGTGTACTTGCGGTCATAGTCTTGTTAATAGTATTCGGAAAAGGGTAGCATCATCGTCACCAAAATATCCACAAACACATATTGATCCATGCTGGTTTTTATCCATGGTATATTATGGTATTTCCCCAACTACATAGTAGCTTTAAATGGATCCTTCTAGCTCTCGGACACTAGCCTTTTGAAGAGATGTGTGCCCAATGATTGTTTTCTCCCACGTTTTTCGGGATTCTCGTTGTAGGTGATTGCATTTCCTATCATTTTCTTTTCGCATTGAAGGATTAGACCAATATTTCTGTGTGATTTTCCTTCAGAAATTGGTTCTTTGACCACGTCACGTTTATCTGAAGTGCAATGCTTTCCTCGTCCAATTTTAATAATTTATTTAAGGTATGTTTAAAAAATAATTTTGGAAATAGGAATACAAATGTCAAGTTTTATAACCATGTGCTTTTCACTAAAACAAACCGCCAAAAAGGATTTGAAAAAATCGATAGTGCTGCTATTTTTGTTTTCGCCTCATTTCAAAACTTGCCGCCCAAAAAAAAAATAAAGGTATGGACAATTCAATTTTTTTGTTCATTTTTGGCTGGTAAATATATCTAGCAATATGCGAAAAATCTTTATTTCGTACCATCGGTACCGCAACCTTAATTTATTTGATCGAGAATAAAATACGTTATGATGCTGCTATTATATTTTTCGCAACTGTATGTCTTATAATTATGATTCTTTGTTTTTTGGTGGTTGATGTATGAGCGAGCGACTTAATTGCAGAACAAACAGAAGAACGCTTAGCCATAGTTGGAAGCGATCGAGATAAAAAAGAGAGCGCGAGAGAGTCTTTATCAGTAAATATGGTGTCCCACATTCTTAGAGTCAAAGATTCTTGCCCATTGCAAACGCTTAATTTTTTAAGAAGTGTTAGCAAGACGCAACAACGATCTAGGCCGTAATTGTCTTACTCATTCGCAAATAGGCCAA
This sequence comes from Drosophila yakuba, assembly GCF_016746365.2. Classification (NCBI taxonomy): domain Eukaryota; kingdom Metazoa; phylum Arthropoda; class Insecta; order Diptera; family Drosophilidae; genus Drosophila; species Drosophila yakuba. Next base: position 680,562 of record NW_025048816.1, on the reverse strand, counting down.
CTATAAAGGTAAGCTTTTGAAAAAGTAGTGGTAATTTTTATGCTATCTCTTAAACCTATCGGTTGAATTAATTGGTGAAAATGCAACGAAACTTTTTATAGTTAAGAGAATAAAATTCTCTTTTCCACGACGTATATTGATATGCGTAATCTGTAATAGTATTGAAAAGGAAATGCAAAGGATTCCCAAATGCATTGGCAAGATACGGCTTCTAAGATTTAAATTAACGAATAGTTTTTGTTATTCAGTGTTTGCAGGACGTACCATTTCGAGCAGCTAATATTCCTCCTGTTGCAGCGCCGCTTATAATAGAATTCCACGGATCTTCTTTTTTTCGAAAGTGGACAAGTGTACAATCAATAGTACTGAACATGCCACCCCAGACAGCAAAATTTCCTGCTATAACAGGTGACCGAGTTTTTATAGCAATTATACTTCCGATCTAAGAAAAAAATTGTTTAATTGCATTTTACTTTTAAAAAATTAAAGAATGCTACAAACTTTTATACAATACTATTACACAATATATTGTAAAATTCTTACCAATCTTCTATTTATGCCAGAAGGTGCATTGCGAAATCCTTTAATTGCTTGAAATACACCGCCACCTATGCATCCCATAGCAAATGCACCACCGCAATCATCAACTATTCTGTACGGACATGGTTCTCGAGCGTATTCCTCCATATTATATTACTTTCAAATTTTCTGATTTAAGGGCTTGTGCAATGATTTCACGTGTTATTGTAATTAATCTGTCTTTTTTTCTGCAAATAGAAATGATTTAAAACGAACGCAGGGAAATTAATTGAATTTAGATTCATATATGTAAATATCGCTTCGGATACATAAAATTAAGTTTGAAACGGTATGAAATGAAACAGGAAATTAAGCCATTATGGTGTTTATACCCGTTACTCGTAGAGTAAAAGGGTATACTAGATTCGTTGAAAAGTATGTAACAGGCAGAAGGAAGGGTTTCCGACCATATAAAGTATATATATTCTTGATCAGGACCAATAGCCGAGTCGATATGACCAAAGACATTAGAATAACAAGATGCGTAACGGCCATATATTGGTTTTGCACTATGCAGCCACTTTTTTGGTGACGGCCGAAATTGCTCTCTTTTCGCTCGCCAAAAATTGAGAGCGTAAAAATCTAAAAATAGAATTGACTTGCTTGTGTGAGTAAAAACAATAAAGGAGATAGTGTGTATGTGTGCGTGCTTGTGCTAGAAGATGATTTTCGGGCCGAAATCAATTTTGATCTAAGAAACAAATTTGATTAATGTTTTGGTCAATTTCGATTCGTAACTATTATGGTTTGAAAGACTTTTTTTTAATATTCGTTTGATAAAAGCGCCGCTCGAATTAGCTACCGTTTACATATTTATATTTATATTGATAATTAATAATACGTAATATATTATAATCGGTACCCAGGGAACACCACGGGGAGGCCATTACAATTGTAATGGGGTCTTATATTTATATGACCTTTAACATTAAAACATTTCCATGTTCCCCAACTAAGCTAGTTTTCTAACTATTGCTTTTTATTATATATCGGCTCTTTTTTTAATTATATAATTTAATTTTTAAAGTCGTCAATTATTTGAATGTTTATATTTTTTTCACTTATGAGATAAAATGCTGAGTTTAGCTTGACTTTTTTGTCTATTAGCAATAAAAGTCCACTTGCAATACTTAAAAAGCAAAACTTTTATAAGTTTTTTTAAAAGATCTATTTTATGCTCATAACATTCATAATTTATCTGAATCTTATTTTCATTTTAATATTGAAAATTGGTAATTTTTATACTAGTAATTTGACTAAATAACTATAATAAATAATAAAAACATATACAAAGTAAATTTTAAAAACTACTGTAATTTAAAACAAAGAATTTAAAAAAAAAAAAAAGAAATTACATATAAAATATAAATATTTCATAAAAATAATTCATAAAGTAAAATATTATTTATAAAATAAATAAGAATATGGAATCTGTTTATTGCAAAATTGATTTCTTGAAGCACGAAGTGCGGACATAAGCACCGAAGAATCATTGTCTTCTTATATTTTTCACACGTCGCACGCTGAATACTCTAATGACAATTATTCTAATATAAAGTCATCTTTTAAAATTATTATGAATTTTTTTGTACATAGATTGTGCTATTATTACTTCTGTGTTAAATTTGAATAATTGTTATGTTAAGGCAATGCAAGACTAGAGTTTTTAAGTGGTGTCAATTTATAAAAAATAATATAGATTTAAAGTCTAAGAACTTCTAAGATGAAGGGCATATTTTGTCATTTTTACAATGCATGTGCATACGTGTGCACCAATACAGTAGTCAGCTGTCGCTGTATGCGTACAAGAGAGCTGGTGGCTCTAGAGCTCTCCGCTCTCTGGCTTTTAAATAAAATTTCGAGAGAGCGAAAAGCCACTTGAAAAGCCACCACGAAAAAATCGTGTGCAAAAAAATCGTATGGCGTTACGCATCTTGTTATTCTAATGTCTTTGATATGACCATGTCCGTCTGTCTGTCCGTCCGTATGAACGCTGTGATCTCAGGAACTACAAAAGCTAGAAAGTTGAGATTAAGCATACAGACTCCAGAGACATAGACGCAGCGCAAGTTTGTCGATTCATGTTGCCACGCCCACTCTAACGCCCACAAACCGCCCAAAACTGCCACGTCCACACTTTTGAAAAATGTTTTAATATTTTTTCATTTTTGTATTGGTCTTGTAAATTTCTATCGATCTGATAAAAAACTTTTTGCCACGCCCACTCTAACGCCCACAAACCGCCAAAAACTGTGTTTAAGACTCTCCTTCTCCCTTCCACTAGCTGAGTAACGGGTATCAGATAGTCGGGGAACTCGACTATAGCGTTCTCTCTTGTTTTTAATTACTGTTAAACGCAATACTAAGTCAAGAGATAATCTATAGGCGAGTTTCTCGACCATTAGATACCCACCACTCAGCTTGGGGGAGCACGTCTGGGATATATTTCCAATATTTGGAAAAACGGTCTGAAGGTGTGAAACCGGCATAACGTTACGGCTAAATTTGGTTAAATAACAATATATTCCACTGATGTGAATCATTTGCGGCAACTTTTGAGGGCTTAAGATTTGTATTTGATTGGTAATAAAGCGGTGTTGCTAAGCCTGGCTGTTAAAATGGGTTTAGTGTTTTGGAATAAGAAAGACCAATTGGTCAATGAGTAACAGACCCAGCGATAAAGCGGAAAAGAATTGCGTTTATATTTCTGACAAAACTGCCAAGGGTTATAAATTAACATTGCTGACTTTTAAGTCGAAATTAGCGCCGCTCTAGACCACAACGCTCCTAAGACTGAATTGCCGCTTACCTTCTCGCAGATCTCTGGCATAGAATCAAACCTTTATAAAAAGTACATCGAATTACAGAACGGATTCTTAAGTTACTCTTCACTGGATTCTATCTCATCCATCTTCGTGGTCGATACTAGTTTCGAACATGGTAGCGGAGATTAAAGATCCCAGCAATATTGAACCTCTACAACACTTTTGACGGACAAAGAGGAAAGCTGACCCAAGAATGCGCATTTCGAGCTGAACGATGAAGTCTTGCGCCAGGAAGCAAGGAAGACTGTAGTCGAATCGACCGCTGCTGTGCAAACTTCTAATTTACTGGTTATCATCGAGGGATTCTCGTCACGCCTCAAATTGCTTAGTGTATAGTTTTCGAAGAAACACTGTCACCGACTAAATATTGGAATACAGTAGAATCCGGTTATAGTGACTTTCAAGGGACCGACGATATAACGCCGTTATACCCAGAAGACGTACTAACAGAAAGGTGTAAAAGCAGAGACGTACTAACCGGAGGTGCTTTCACATAACTTTGTATGGGGACCCACCAAGCCATCGAGTTTCCGTTGCAATAACCGGACTGAAGCTATAAGCGGAGTCGTTTTAACCGGATTCTACTGTAGTTCAATAGCACGAGTATCAAAAAGAAATGGAAAAAGTTCGTAAAGGCTCCAAAGTTGGCCCAACTCTTTAACAATTGAACCCATTTATTCTTGAGGACACGACAACTTGGTGCAACCTTTCATTGTTGCGAGTTGGGGGTCGACTAGCTAACGACCCTATATCACACGATGCCCAGTTTACTATACAAAAATCAAATTGTTGATGACAACGGATCGTTGCATTCGACAGGCAATAGTTCAAAAGGGTTGAATCCAAAAAATGATTCAAATCGGTTCAGTATTTAAGAAGTTAACCGTGTTCAAATATTAACCTTTTTTGGATTGCAAAAGAAGGTTTTTTTTTGTAGAAAATTCGCACTTTGCGGTCGATTTTTAGGTAAAATATGTAACCGACCGGCTTGGTTATGGTCTGTATGGAAAGGGTCATCAAATCTGGGTAAAACCAATGTAGAATAAATGTATAATATTCTTTGCACGTGCAGGCATACCTGTTTTACCGAAGTACTAATTTTCACCTATTTTTCAACTTTGATGGAAAAACATCGATCTTACACCGACTAATTGGTTTGGCGTATGAGGTGTTTTCCTTGAATATGTTCTTTAACATATTCAAAATAGATCGGGTCCTCCGACGCCCCACCCCGAATTTCCCAGGCAAAAGATACTTTCAACACAGCTTAAAAAACGCGCGGCTTAGTGAAAACTCTGCTACAAGCGCAGTCGCTGCGCAGTCGAAATTGTATGGTGGGCAAACATTTTTTCCTGTATTGGTGGCTTGTTTTTCAATCCCTGACTTTGTAATGAATTTAAATGAATGTATAATGATTAATTATTCTATAAAAATATTAAATAAAGTAAAATTGAATGATTATTTCGAACAAAAAGTGCTTACATTTTAGCTAGCTGTTCCGTTAGCTCCCTCATCCCCCTTTTAATGTATTATGTGGTATGAAATATTGTTTTCGAGATTTATCGGTGCAGGTAATAAAGGATAAAAAGGGGTTGGCTAGATATAAAACTAAATATGTGAATTATAGTTATGGTTATAGATGAATTATTTGTAAAAAAAAGGTAAAAATAGATAAAAAATTTACAAAAAAAAATGTTTTTCCTTTTAAAATGTATTTATTTTTTGTTTTTAAAACAATAAATTTGTACCATATTAGCATTTTCAGAGAAAACATATAAAAAGTATTTGTCGAAATTGGATAAAAATTGAGAAAACTGCATCATAAAACATTAATTTACGAAAATAAAATCTACTATTTATCACTTAATCAAAAGTTAATAAAAATATATTTAAAAAAAAAAAGAGCTATGATTTTTGTTATCATAAAGTATCTCAGGCGACACAGTGGGACGGCATAATCAGAGTAGTTAACCTTAAAAGGAGCGATGGAGCAATGATTCGGAGGGCGATACACTTTCTGGCGCCGCTGAAAATTTGTTGATATAAAATGTTGTGGTTTATTGTTTTTTTTTTTTTGTGTGGAGTCAAAAATTTTGAAATGTGGAGGAAGTTATATTAGGGCATGGCGGGAGCATAATGAAGCTCTCTGTCGCTTTAAGTATGATCATGTGGAAATAAAAGTTATGTCGAAACCGTCAAGTGCACACACAATCTCTTCGTCACCCGTGAAAAAATTAAATATTTTTGATACCAAACTTATTAGTCGTTTTAAATAAAACTTTTGCCCCTCCAGCAAAAAGGCAGCTTAACCTAAAGACGCACAGTGAAAAGAGTCTCATTTGTGCAGTTGATAGCCAGCATGAAGGTTTCGAGGAGCCACCACCGCCATCGAGAACTGGTCTATTGGTGGGCCGATGAAATCGGGGAGGCCCGCAGAATTTGCCTACGCGACTCCAGCAGACACATCACATTTAACATTCCACCGGATATGCCGTTGGGAAATGGCCAGGGCCACATCGCTGTTAAGCTAGGCATAAATGAGCAACTCGAAGCATTCGCTAATGTCTTCAATCAGTGCCTCACGGTAGGAGCGCTGGAAAAGACAGAAGCTGATAAGAACTCAAGTCCTATTTCAGTGACCGAGTGTGACTTTACGACCCAGACGGACGGACACGTGAGCATAGGGTAACCTGCGGAGTCCCCCAAGCCTTAGTACCCGAGCCACTGCTGACGATATTGCCGTAGGTTTAGTGGTAAAAACCGTGTCAGAAGCAGAGTGCCTTGGATCTCTAATGCACCATAGTGTGGTGGCTCTTATATGTTGGCCTGGACATTGCACACCACAAATTGGATCATGTCGGCCAGAGCGAAAAGATACCTAGAGGTCATGCTAAACACTAGGCTGTCGTTCAAAGAACATCTGGCGAAAACGAACAGGAAGGCGGCAAGCGCCGCTATGCTCAACTGCAGAGGCCCGCGGCAGGGACGTACTGTCCTGTCTGAAGGACGACAGTACTGTAGGTAGCCACCATATGGGCCGGAGCTTCAGAGAAAAGTGTAGCACTGCTCAGAGCCGAGACATTAAAGCCAACGTTGGAGCTCATATCTTGGAGAGGTGGCAGAGACGGTGGCGGAATTCGACGAAGGTGCTTTGGACTCACAGGATTATCCCGTATGTGAGTATATTTACTTTAAACGTCATGGCGAAGTCAATTTTTGGCTTACCCAGTTTCTAAGCGGACATGGATGATTCAGGAGCGACCTAACCAGGTTTGCCCACGACGATGACCGCAACTGCCCAGAATGCAGCGTATAGCAGGAAATTTTTTATCCCCTACCACAGCCGGCCGAATAATTTTTCGTACATTTTGCGATGAGAAATACAAAAGATGTGCAAAACATTATTAACAAAAGTGAATCGCACTTTATCTTCGTAAATTGCCCATATTACATATGTATGTATATATGTACATATAGTCACCGTTTACCAGTTATATTCGCTGTTGCTAGACAAGCAATTTGACGGCAACAACAACAACCAAGTTGTTAACGGTTCCATTACGTCTCGACGCTGGTTACCTGTATAATTTTGCCGTAAAAGTAAAGGGTGTTTCTTGCCTCTTGGCTCGGTAGAAGTTGTACCGAGCCAAACGCTGATTCGGTTAATAAATTTGGCGCGAGTGGAATTGATCAATTTCCTAAACTTGGCGTTTGATTTGGCGCAGAAATCGTTGGAAAATTTGGATTTTACGGTTATCTCGAGTGACCATCAGTTTGAATTTTTCGCAGTTTTCATGGACGCAAAACTAAACCGAGGATTAGTTGCTCATCGCAGGTCGCGATGAATCTTCAATGGCTGCGAGTTCAACATCTATTGACGTTACTAACAATTCGGATCTTACTTTTCGAACTGGGAAGCCTCGGTTACCCAATCTGAAAACTGTTCGTTTGTGTGGATCCTATTTTGATTGGCCGGACTTTCTCGCAACTTTCCGATAAGCGGGAAATTATATTAAAAAATACAATATCTACCGTCGAGCTTTGGGGGCGTAGCACTGGAACCCTCGAAAGCCTATTATAAAACGGCTATGAATTTATTGATTAATCGATTTAATAATAATGATTTACACTTTCAGGCACATGTTCATGTAATATTTGGTTTAAAAGATGTCAAGAAGGGTTAATCAAAGGGTCTTCGGGAGCTCAGTGATTGTAGGAATTCCCATCTACGGGCAATTCAAACCCTGGCCACTGCGCAACAAATTTCGGATGGACTTCTCATTCACGTCGTCATTCGAAAACTGGAAAAATGGGAAGAGGATTTATCAATCAAAGACCTGTGTACCTGTGATACTATGAAGTCGTTTTTGGAGAAAGGAGGATGATAGAAAACACCAGGCCAGCATGTGGGAAAGATTTTGCAAAAATATGGCTTCTGCTACTAACTTAAATCAATCGTTATGTTTATTTGGCGAAGCAACGAATCATTCTTTGCAAAGTGCTCTCGATTTTTAAATTTTTGTCCGAAACTTCGATATGGAAAAGCAAAGAAGTTTCACCTTTGCCTTGAACTGTTTGTGCAAGGGGAAAAGTTTGCAGCAAGGCAAGTCGACTCACTGCAGGTATTGTCGCATGAAGCACCACTTCATCAACATTAGTATCATGCTCTCATTCAGCATAGCAACCGTATCATCAGATAGCAAACCCTCCACCAAAACCCTTAAATAATATGTAGATCGATTACGAGTTGCTTCCAACTACTATTATTTACGTAAAAAATAAAATTGGGTCACTTACCTTGCCCTGCAAAATCATGGAGGATAACTCAAAACATTTCAATCGCTGATGTTTATTTCAATCAATCACAAAGAATTGACCTTTTAATTGGCGCCGGTTTGTCTTTCGGAATAGTGGGACAACTTTAATTGGAGAGGTAGTTGCCAACACTTCAAAACACCAAAGCTGGACATCTGGAGGGATGTCGAGTATTCCAAATTATAAATCGGTTTTAGCAGCCATCATCAAGGACCTCGCTGATCATTTTGATAATAACACACCTACCGCAATAGTAAATCGATTTTGGGAAATTGAAAACTTAACTTCGTCAAAGCCATCTTTGTTGCCGGAAGACTTGCAATGCGGGCAACTATTCAATTAAAAATGCACTAGACTTGAAAATGCTCAATACTCTGTTCGCCTCTCATTCAATCCAGGATTCGAATCTCTAGGTAATTTCTATAATAATTAATAATAATATAATAATAATATAATTTCTATAAAGCCTATTATTAATTTTTAAGGGAGTATAGAGATCTAGGCCACATGTCTCTTGTAACAAAGGAACCATCGCTACCACAATTCTTTATGCCTCACCTATGCGTACATAAGAAGGACAACACAAAGCTTTGTGTCCTAAAACTACTTCTGGTAGCTATCTAAGAGCCTTACTTCTTGCAGAGCCAACAATTCAGCAAAAATCTGTAATATACTGCTTCGTTTTCGATTTTTTAATGTGTCCTTTTATGTAGTACGTGGATGATTTAATCTCAGAGAGGAAGACATTATAATAACAAGATGCGTAACGGCATACATTGGTTTTGAACTATGCAGCCACATTTTTGGTGACGACCAAAAGTGCTCTCTTTTCGCTCGCCTAAAAATGAGAGTGTAAAAATCTAAAAATAGAACTATCTTGCTTGTGTGAGTAAAAACAATAAAGGAGATAGTGTGTATGTGTGTGCATGTTTGTGCTAAAATGCGATTTTAGGGCCGGAATCAATTTTGATTTCACAAATTTGATTAATGTTTGGGCAACTTCTATTCGAAACTATTATGGTTTGAAAGAAGTTTTTTATACCCGTTACTCGTAGAGCTTTTTTACACCCATAATTGCGCGCTTTTTTAAAAACATAAAAATAAAATATAACAACATAATTCGACTGAATCTTATTTGCATTTTAAATACTGAAAATGGGTCATTTTCATACTAGTAATTTGACTAAATATCTAAAGTAAATAATTAAAACGTATACAAAGTAATTTATTTGAACTACTGTAATTTAAAACAAAGAATTTCGAAACAAAGAAATAACATTAAAAAAATAAATATTTCATAAAAATAATTTATAAGCATAAATATTATTTATAAAATAAATAAAACTGTGGAAACTGTTTATTGCAAAATTGATTTCTTGAAGCACGAAGTGCGGACATAAGCACCGAAGAATTATTGTCTATTTTTATTTTTCACACGTCGCACGCTGAATACTCTAATGACAATTATTTTAATATAAAGTCATATTTGAAAATTATTATGCATTATTATGTACATAGATTGTGCTATTATTTTTTCTATGTTGAATTTGCATAATTGTTATGTTATGGCAATGAAAAACTAGACTCTTTAAGTGGTGGCAATTTATAAAAAATAATATAGATTTAAAGTCTAAGAACTTCTAAAATGAAGGGCATATTTGGTCATTCTTACATTGCATACGTGTGCACCAATACAGTGGTCAGCTGTCGCTGTGTGCGTACAAGAGAGCTGCTGGCTCTAGAGCTCTCCGCTCTCTGGCTTTTGAATTTCGAGAATTTTTTATTTGAATTTCGGGAGAGCCTGGAGCCAGTTCTAAAGCCAGCACGAAAAAAACGTGTGCAAAAAAATCGTATGGCGTTACGCATCTTGTTATTCTAATGTCTTTGGTTGAGGAGTTGATAGAAATTCGTCGTCAGGTGAAGGAGCTACTGTCGAAAGCCCACTTTCCAATCCTTAAAGTGTGTTCGAATGAGTCAGCAGCACTGAAACGAGAGTTTGACAGCAACAAGGAGCAGATATTTAAATTGTACGATGCATCGGATATCGCCAAAGCATTGGGATTAGCCTGGGATTCTGGGGCTCTAACTGGAACCGTTTGCATAGACAATTCATCGAACTAAAAATTTCACAACTCTTTCGATAAGTTGCAGTGCGTATTTGCATATGGGCAATTCCACGCGAGGGTCAACCACTTCTTCCATTTTTCCCCGTGTGACAGCGGTAGTTTTTTGCAATTATCTTCAAAATGAAAAGTTGGCCGAACTCAACTTTTTCACCAATAATAGAGCTATGGAAGAGTAATAATTAAAACCTACTCGCCAAATTTAAAATGCTTTAATTGTGTATTTTTTTTCCTTTTAAAGCGTACAAATTTCCCCTGCGACAGCATGGAATTGCCCATATTTTCATCGTTTCATTTGAAATTGCGGAGGAGATCAACTCGTGAACTGTACTTCTTTTAAGAAGGTTCACTTGGCGATAAAGTATGGATTTCTATGCTATGTTCGCAGAAAAGCAAGCAGAAAGTTTCTCATAGACGTATACTTGGTTATGATGGGTAACTTCGAGTCGGCGGGAGGATTTAGAGCACCAACTTGAACTACGATATGATGCACTCGATACTTTTACCAAAGAATCATCCAGTCACTAAGGCACTCATTGTTTATTACAATGAGAAATATTTACATCCAGGACCTCAGCGGCTAGTTGCCACATTACGGCAAAGGTTCTGGCGGATCGAAGGCCGGAACTACTTTGCAAGTGTCATCAATAAATGCGTCCGATGTTTTAAAATTAATCCTTTCACACTGCAGATAAGTTAGAGACCAAAAACATGGCATCCTATAAGTGCTATATCGCGGTCTTTGTTTGCTTATCCAAGAAAGCAGTTCATTTGGAAGTTAGCCTTTGAGGCAGTCTGGGTACCATTTTGAGTGACAATGCTACAAACTTTGTCGGTGCAAAGAGCGAACTTGCCGAACACCAAGAGCTATTTACGAGCGAACCGCACACCGAATCGATATCTTCTGTCTGCTTAGCTGATGGTATAGATTGGAAATTAATCCCTCCGCGTGGGGGTGCTGTTGTGTCGGTTAAATTTCACTTCTACAGAGTCGTCAGTGCATTTATCTTAGCAATCGAAGAATTAAAAAACTCCCGTCCACCCTGTCCAAATTCAGAAAATGCTGAAAGTCTAACGCCGGCGAATTTCCTAAAAGGGTTCCAGCTACAGAAAATATCCTGAGCCTGACATCATTCATCTTTGCGAAGGCCGCCTTAACAGATGGCAACAACACTTCTGGAAAAGATAGAACTTCGAGTATTTGTCTCTACTGAAAAAAACGAGCAAAAGGCAATATCAAGGTTGGAAGCATAATTTTGCTAAAAGGTGGACAACATTCCACCATGCGTGCAAGTTAACACAAGCCAACGAACTAGAACAGTTGACTCAGTGTATGAAACATAATATAAAAGTTCTGACCCAGCATTGGGGCGGAAACCCGTTCGCAGCCGGCATATTTGCGTGGCCGCTGCGAGTCTTTGTTAGCTTTAAGAATGATTTTAAGTTTCAGTTTGAATTTGCATTTACCGGAATAAAGAGCGGCAGCTCGTCAACTTCGACTAAACGTCGTAAAACACATTTTTATCACTTACTCTGCCAGACCACAAGGCTGGCAATTAAAAGAGAAAAGTTCTTCTCAACGTAAATAATAATATTCTTCTGCTCCCCGGACCCCCCGGAGCAGCGAAGGAAGCCCTTCACCTCTGGAGAAAACCTGACGGATGACAATATCGCAAGACGGTGCGATCCATCTTCAAATAATTGGCGCTCAACTAGTGGTAAAAACCATCACCCAACACCAACACCGCCCACACAGCTTCTAAATTTGCAGCAAAGCAAAAGACAGCGGCGCCTGAAAAGTAAAGGGAATAAGTGACGAAAAAACACATACCGAAAAAAATCATGTGAGTGGGAACCGATGCTAAACGCATTTTAAGTCTGTTAATATTTTTATATACCACAAACCGCTGCACAGAAGCGTTTAAAAAAAAAAACAAGAGAGAACGCTATAGTCGAGTTCCCCGACTATCTGATACCCGTTACTCAGCTAGTGTAAGTGCGAAGGCCAGTTTTTGGCGGTTTGTGGGAGTTAGAGTGGGCGTGGCAAAAAGTTTTTTTGCAAATACATAGAAATTTACAAGACCAATACAAAAATTAAAAAATATTAAAACATTCTCCAAAAGTGTGGGCGTAGCAGTTTTGGGCGGTTTGTGGGCGTTAGAGTAGGCGTGGCAAAAAGTTTTTTTGCAAATCGATAGAAATTTACAAGACCAATACAAAAATGAAAATATATTAAAACATTTTTCAAAAGTGTGGGCGTGGCAGTTTTGGGCGGTTTGTGGGCGTTAGAGTGGGCGTGGCACCATGATTCGACAAACTTGCGCTGCGTCTATGTCCCTGGAGTCTGTATTCCTAGTCTCAACTTTCTAGCTTTTGTAGTTCCTGAGATCTCGACGTTCATACGGACGGACAGACGGACGGAAAGACGGACATGGCCAAATCGACTCGGCTATTGATCCTGATCAAGAATATATATACTTTATATGGTCGGAAACGCTTCCTTCTGCCTGTTACATACTTTTCAACGAATCTAGTATACCCTTTTACTCTACGAGTAACGGGTATAAATATAATAATAAAAAATTTGTGTATCCACGCCTATGTTACAGTGAAAAAAATTATTTCCAACAGAAATTATTTTAAACAAAAAAATTATTTTCAATAGAAATTATTTTGAAAAAAAAAAATTATTTTCAACTGAAAGTATTTTAAACAATACTTTATCGGGCCAGGCCGCCAATAATGAACTCGCACAAAATAAAATGCGTCAGAAAATTGAGCTGGCCAGCGCGTTGGCAGCAACACATGTCGCGTCCACCTCAGCCGTGGCCCCGTAATTAGAACCTACGAACCCATAGTGTAATTATTATATCCCATCATCATTAGATCCAGTGAATCAGTATCTTTATTTGATTTTTAATGCTTCACATTGTCTATATGGTTTTAGTTCTTGAACTCCTATTTTATCATTGCTCAAAGACTGAAGACTCATTAAAGACTGACTTTTACTTTGTCTTACAGAGTCCAAGCTAGACAAATGCAATCCGTCTGCGCCGGCAGAGAGGCTGTCGGCAAAGACGTTGCTTTGTTCATATGTACTTAACTTAGGCAGCGAGAGCGCCGCTGTTTGAGAGATTCATGTGCAAATAAAGATCAAGTAGTCGCGCATGTTAAATATGCCTGGTCTTCTGGTCTGAATAGCATTCTTGTGTGGTCAGATTACTCGAGATATGATTGGGAATTGAAGTCTTACATAAACATTGTTGCAAAACTGCTACAATGTGATTGTTCCCAATGTTCTGATTTGATACAGCGCATATTCGATATGTATGCACATTACAATAGATATAACTAATAATTCTCCATGTAGCGTGACTTTAGACGCTGTTAAATATTTGCCTGAATTCTCGGGGTCGCAGGAATCATTTGTTTCGTAGCGCAAGCGGCGATAGCTGCATATCGCATATTTAAAAATTTCAACGGCACCTCTCGCCATTACGAGGCAGTGACAATTATTAGAAACTAAGTTAGGGGCGCGGCCGATAACGTTTTATCCTCGTTTGGCACTGTACTGAATTTCGATGCTATTATAAATCGGCTCAATTTTACTTACAGAGACAAGCGTCTAATGCATGTCATTGAACAATACATGAACATTTTAAGACAGAGAAACAACATGACCCTGATACAGTATTATGATGAGGTCGAGAAAAAACTCACCTTACTCACAAATAAAGCTCATATGTCTCACGAGGCATCGACGGCAAAAATATTTTGCGAAAAATTCCGAGACGCCTTGCGTATTTTCATCTCGGGACTTAAACGCAACCTCACTGACGTGCTTTTCGCGGCAAAGCCGAAAGACATGCCGTCAGCTCTGGCCTTAGCGTAAGAAGTGGAATCTAACCACGAGAGGTACGTTTTTGCAGAAAGTCATGAAGACAAAGATCGCAAACCTACTGCAAATGCGCAAGGTCGTCAACTTGACGGGTAAGACCACCATGACCCACAACATAATACGAGTAATACCAAAAATCCGTATTTCAATAAGCAGCATAAGGCACAGGTTCACGCCCAACCGCAAAATGTCAAAAATTACAAAAACAACGGCACACCAGAGCCTATGGAGGTCGATCCCTCATTTTCTAAATTGCTGCAGCCGACCCAGGCAAATGCCTACCAGAACAGAAGACCAGCCATATCTGAGCGAACAGGCGCCTTGAGGAAAGAACAAAAAATCCCATAGCTGGGAGCCATAGGTCCAGGTCGTTTTTTGGACGGAGTTGTAGAGTAAGATCTTATATTCTAGTCTAAGTGAAGAGCTAATATTAAGAAGCCAATGTAGTCTATTGGCTTTTAGTTTGAGGTGTGTTCTTTTTGCCTCGATGTGTCTACGCCAAGTGAGTCGTCTGTCAAGATGAATACCTAGATAAGTAACTTCATTTGATTTTGGAATAACAGTGTTATTTAGTACGAGCGAATGGAAATCGTGTCTGTTGAGGGTTAAAGTTACGTGCTTACATTTCTGTTCATTGACTTTTATTCTCCAGTCAGAAAGCCATTTCTCAATATGTGCCAGGTAGAGAGCAAATTGTGCAGTAGTTTCCGTGGACATTTAGAGCGGCTCAGGATTGCAGTGTCATCGGCAAATGTAGATATGGTTAGCTGCCTCGATGTTGGTATATCGGCCGTATATATATATATATATATATATAAGTCTACACTCCCTGAATGCACCCATAAGCTTTTAAAGTCGTATTTGCACAATAGATATATATATATAAGCTTATGGGTGCATTCAGGGAGTGTAGACTTAATTTTATGCATTAGGCCATCTAACCAGACTCTGTCAAATGCTTGGGCCACGTCGAGAAAAATGGCAGTGCAGTAGTCTCTATTTTCGAATGCAGTTCGAATTTCAGATGTGATTCGATTGACTTGTTCGATTGTTCCACGTTTCTCCTGAAAACCAAATTAATACTCCGGTACTTTGTTAAAAGTTCGGAGATAGGATATAACAAAGGTCAGCAGACATTTTTCGAAGAGTTTTGGCATACATGGTAGTATGATGATGGAACATGATGATAATCGACTTTTTCCATATCGAAGGGAAATGACCAATTCTATTTATTGAATTGAAGAGCTGGCAAATAGTTTGGACGGCACAAAATGAAAGTTCGATGATCATCTTAGGTGTTATTAGATCGCTGCCGGGGTTCTTATTAGGTTTGTTGATCAAAATTCTATTTGTTGCTGGGTTTGGCTAAAACCCGTTTTGAAGGTGCTCCGCGAAAGTAGAAGCTCTATGTTTATTGCTGCGGATACAATCGCCTGCAGAATTTCTTATTGGCACAACAGATTCTACCAGGGGCTTAGAGATGGGCGTGCTCTCCATAATGGGTATTTTGTGCTAAAAGGTGATAATTGCTCTATGTAGCGGCGCATTCCTGCTCGTTGATTAGCTCCTTTCTTAATCTACGAGTTGTGTTTTTAGCCTCTGTTTTGCAAATGGCGATCTATAAGATTGCCATTCTCGTCGTAGGCGGCGCTTTTCCAACACAAGCTGCTCAATTTAAACATTTGTCTTACGTTGCATATACTGTACAGTTTGTTTTTCCGGGGTTGAGACATGGGCTGCTGCAACAAGGACAGACTCCAAAAGTTTATTGGTGTTTTCTATGTCAGCCTTATTGATCATTCTTGGGTTCAGTTCAATGTTCAATTTCTTGTATTTTAGCCAGTTAGTTCTTTTGGATGTCAATCGAAAGGGTGCATTTTTCGGATCCGGACATTGAAGATAATTAAGGAGCACCGGCGAGTGATCAGAAGATAGGTCTGGGAGGGATTCGGCCTTTATATGATTATATGAGATATCGTAAAGCGAGGAGGGCAGTATACAGCAGCAAGTGTTATTTGTCCGTTACCCAGCTGTATATTTAAAGATGTTGCCTGTAAGTAGTTTGTCGCAAAGTCGTTGCGAAAAGTATGTTTTATGCGGTTTCTAATCAGGACTCCAGTGCCTCCATGTGCCGTAGGTGCCGTAGAATATATAACCACTTATTTGAAACTTGTACTTGTTTGAAAGATGTGTTTCAGAAAGGAGCATTACATCGATATGTTTGCCTTGCTTTGTTCAGCAATTAGGAATGGAGTTGTAGGATTTGTAGTTGCAAGACCTGATTTAAGCCCATTGCAAATGTTACGCTCCTGTTGGATCATCATAGCATCATGGTCACTTGTTGGTGTAGCCGATCTTTTAGATCCTTATATACAGGGCAACCTCTGTAGTTTGCAGTGTGGTTACCTCCGCAGTTACTACACTTTTTCATGCCGGGGTCAGATTTGGGCAGTTAACAGAGCTGCGAAGCTCACCACATACAGTGCGAAGGGTACAATAAGTTTTTGTATGACCATATTCATGGCAATTTGCACACTGTACGGGTCCTTTGCGCTTATGCGGCTCTTTAACAGAGATTCTACTGTGTAAGAGATATTGCACTTTATAAATGGGGTGACTCTCGTTTTTCTTCAATGCCCAAGAGTCTGGTTCATGTTTGACCTTGAAAAGAGGTTGTGGCTTTTTATCTTTGTTAAACATGTTGTTAACTGTTTTCGGCTTAAAACCTTGTTCTATTAGGGCTCCTAATATTTCCTCAGGATTTATTTATAACTATTTGTAGTCCCTTGCTAATTTTTAGCTGGTACGTATACAAAGTAGTCAGTAGTAGCAGTTGCGATGCCCATAGTGTAAACCGCACGAATTTATCTGTACGGCGCTCATTCCTTCTTCTTTTTATTATCTACCTACATTAAGCTTGGGCGCAGCATTCGGCTGTCTGTCCCGCCAATTACCACTTCTTCGTTTTTCGGCAAAGACTTAACTTGTGCATTCGATATAGCTCTTGGTCGGCCCTAGCTGGCAGTATAATTAACCAAATAAACAATTACGGAAAATAGGCAAAACGCAACAGAAAAAGCTCAATAGCTAAACATTTGGTGACCCCGACGTGCTCGTGTTAATTTGCATGCATTAATTAATGTACATATCCCGTTTACATAAATATATTAAAAAGCAATCGGTTAGACAAGCGAGTGGATATTCGGTGATAGTGTCTGTGTTTAAGCAAGCCAGCATTGTAACTGTTCGAGCGCTTGCATGTACATACATATATATTATTACATACATACATTGCTATATATATCAAGTGCAGCCGCCCCGTTACGTGCATTGACTCCGCTTGCATTTTCGTCATTTGTTTTGTGCTCATCTTCCCGCCGAACCGAATTTAAAGCGATTTGTTTCTATGCTCGCTGAAAGTGACAAAAACAGGGTGACCTTTATAAAGCGCAAAGCCAATGCGTTGTTCAGCAGGTTGCAGAGGCTACAAACGTCGCTGTCTAATGAGACGCTAAGCTGTTACGACGAACCCACTCTTACAGTGAGGCTGGAGCAGATTGATGAGCTGCAAAGTGCCTTTAATGTTCTGCATACAGAACTGGAGGAATTAGATTTCGACGAAATTGGCAGTGAAATGAGTGAGAGTTTCGATGAATTCATTGTAGAATTCAAGGCTAGTGTCATCATCAGGCTAGTGGTCATCAGACGCAGCCGCGGCCGATGCCGTTGCCGCCTGTACAGCTGTAACAGCGCCCGTGCGGTAGCACCTTAATAGCTTCACGCGTTCCTTCCTCAGCCAGCGAGGAAAACAGTCCCGCCCAATAGTTCAAGCCACGAAGGAGGAGGTAGTCGTCACTCTGGGCGCATGGACCCGCCTATCTTATGGAGCCTGGAAGATATTGGCCAACAGCTTTTTGTCCTGAGGAACCGGTGCTTGAGCTTCGTCGAAGTGTGGTCATCCTAAAATCACCCTACGTGGATGTAGTTGCTAGCTTCAAATTTGCAAATTCTTACCTCTCACTGCAACGAGTGTTTGCATACATTTACAATATTTGTACTGGAATTCGTGATCCTGGGCTCACCGTCGCCCACATTTAAGAGGGTACTCAGATGATGCTGCGCTTAGTGCATCGTGCCCAGTTATGGGAGGACATGCAGTCCCTAAAAACGCTGGGAAGAGTTTTCTCGTCTAGTCCCATGTCCTCGCTTTCGCCGTTCCTGGACCAATTTGGGCTTCTCAAAGTAGGCGGTCGCCTCCGGAATTCGTCATTGGGCTTTGATGGCCGCCACTCGAAAATCCTTTTCCAGGTCCCGTCCGGTGACTCTGGCAATTATTTCGCATTACCATGAAACCAATCTTCATCGCGGACCTCGAGCTCTTCTGGGTGCAATTCGATCCCAATATTGTCCTATTGGGGGGGAGGTAGACGGTAAACAAGGCCGTGAATAGATGCATCAGATGTTTTCGGATTAAGTCGCGACTGATAGAGCACATAATTGCGGTTCTTCCCAAGGAGCGCTTGGCGGAATCTCACGCTGGTATAGACTGCTGTGGACCCCTTTTTCACAAGTCGGATAATCGCAACAAGCCTGCGGTTAAATGCTACGTCTGCGTATTTATATACTTAGCAACCAAGGCAGTGCACCGGACTCAAGAGGTTCATATGCACCCGGCGGACGCCAAAGCCAATTCGGTCAGACAACGCCACCAATTTTGTCGGCGCCAAGAATGAACTTCTGGAACTTCGAAGGTTATTTCTCTGCAGCGAACATCAATGGTCCGTTCAGAAATTTTGACTTTCGGAGACTAATGTCTGGCGGTTCATCCCTCCACGGTCGCCCCATTTCGGTGGACTTTGGGAAGCGGCTGTGAAAACGGCCAAGGTTCCCATTTCAGAGAACCCTGCCGATCTGGACGTCCTCACTCCGACGCATTTTCTCAATGATGGCCCGCCTTCGTCGTTTGACGAGCCAGATGTAACGGGCCTTAACTATAATCGGCATGACTCTTGGCAGCGCATCTCCTTTCTCCAGCATATCTTTTGGTCGCGATGGAAGGAAGAATATTTGACGCTCCAGCGGCGGTCCAAGTGGCGCCCCTCCAAGCCTGGCGTTGCCGTGGACAACGTCGTTCTCGTTACGGACGAGAATCTACCCCCAACGAGATGGCCTTTGGCGAGAGTCATACAGTTGAGTCCTGGCGGAGACGGCGTCGCTCAAGTTGCAGAATTGAGGACCGCGTCTGGAGTAGTAAGGCGGGCAGTAAACAAGCTGTGTCTGCTTCCCCTTGAGGACTCTGTTGAAAGCCAAGCTTCCAACGGGGGGAGGGTGTTGGGTCATGCAGCCTCCAAAACTGTGCAGTAGACTTATACTCTTAATATTGTAAGCCGAAGTAGTCAGTTGTAGCAGTTGCGATGCCCATAGTGCAAACCGCTGTTCTCGCACGAATTTATTTGTACGGCGCCATTCCTTCATCTCTTTGTTATCTACCTACATTAAGCTTGGGCGCAGCATTCGGCTGTCTGTCCCGCCAATTACCACTTCTTCGTTTTTCGACAAATTCTTAACTTGTGCATTCGATATAGCTCTTGGTCGGCCCTAGCTGGCAGTATAATTAACCAAATAAACAGTATCGGAAAATAGACAAAACTTTCTTCGGCTATTTAATATTCGCAACAGCTATTGAAAAAGCTCAATAGCTAATCAGGTCGCTTTGATGGATAGCAAGACCGCGCTCTCTCGATTGTTGTTGGTAAGTCGTGGTTTTTAATTGGGTCAGGGGTGATTGACCGTACGACTAAGTACGCGTTGTTTTGTTGCGAAGTGAGGCGACGTTGGTCATGCTCAAGTTGACGCTAGGCCCGAAGGTTTAGTTTATTAGTTAGCGTCTTTTTGCGTCTTTTTGAATTTTGCCTATTTCGGATATATTAAAAGGCAAAAATGGAAGTGTATACAGAAATAGATCCCGACATATTCAAGCACAATTCACTGAGGCGCAACAAAATTCTTTCGAAAAACTGCGCAACATTTTGGCATCCGAAGATGTTATGCTCAGTTACCCGGTTTACAAGAAACCATTCCATCTAACGACGGGTGCTTCATGCTACGGAATTGGAGCAGTGCTTTCACAAGAAAACCGTCCTATTACAATGATCTCGAGGACATTAAAGGATGAACTACGCCACAAATAAAAGGGAATTATTAGCCAAACGATGGCGTTGGCCAAACTGCGACACTATTTATATGCGGTGAAAGATATAACTATCTTCACTGACCATCAGCTATTGTCATTCTCGGTGTCAGATTCTAACCCTAACGCGGAAATTAAAAGGAAAGGTCGCATCGAGGAAACCGAAGGTATTATATAAACCGGGAAAAGAAAATTTGATTGCTGATGCCCTGTCTACCATTCGCCCATTCACAGTGAGATTTCCCTCACCCACACCATAGAAACAGGCCCGCTTTCCGCAAAAACGTTCTTTCGTTCTCTTTAAACGACACGCGATCAACTTCACCGACAAGAAGTCATTACTCAATGACCTTGCGGATGCAATAGTCCCCAAGGGCGTAAACGCCCTCCATTGCGATTTGCACACGTTGGCAAAGGTGCTGGACGACTTAGTGCGGAGATTCCCGACTACAAAATTCTGGCACTGCAAAAACCGTGTTACAGATATTTTTGGGGTCGAGGAAAGAAGGGAATTCATAGTAGCAGAACACAAAAGGGCCCACCGGTCGGCCCAAAAAAATGTGAAACAGGTCCTCACAGAGTACTACTTCCCAAAAATGGACAAACTGGCCAATGAAATTGTCCAAAACTGCAAAACATGCGCGAAAGCTAAATATGATAGGCATCCGAAGAAACAAGAGATTGGCGAGTCACCAATTTCTTCTCATGTACGAGAAATGCTACACATAACATTTTCTCAACGGATAAAAAATATTTTCTCACTTGCATTGACAAGTTTTCGAAATTCGCCGTCGTACAGCATGTGCCGTCAAAAACAATTGAGGATTTGAAACCGGCCTTGTTACCGGTCATGAATTTCTTCCCAAAGTGATTTACCGCGACAACGAGCCGTCGTTAAAATCGCACACGATCACGGCCATACTAGGCAAACATTGTCTAAACATGTGTTTAGACATGATAAGTAGATAAACAATAAAAATGTTCGATTTATGGGCTACAATAAACATGTCACGGGACAGCATAAGCGGCAACTATAGGTATGTACGATTGCAGTGGTCTATTGCCGAAGTGTCAAGAGATATGACGCGGAGGTGATTAGCGCGATCATAGGCCTCAAACATAGATTTAAGAATAAATCTCAGCTGCATTGACCAACGCAGACTGCAGCGTCTTACAAGCGTTGCATTATATATTTAGATGATAAGAACCTAAGTAAGAATGAATAAAAGGCGATGCCCTCGCAGTAGCGAGTCAGTTAGATTCAAACACCCGAATTGAACTCATTAAGTGTACGCATTAGTTTATAGTGTGAAGCTGCTCAATTTAAACATTTGTCTTACGTTGCATATACTGTACAGTTTGTTTTTCCGGGGTTGAGACATGGGCTGCTGCAACAAGGACAGACTCCAAAAGTTTATTGGTGTTTTCTATGTCAGCCTTATTGATCATTCTTGGGTTCAGTTCAATGTTCAATTTCTTGTATTTTAGCCAGTTAGTTCTTTTGGATGTCAATCGAAAGGGTGCATTTTTCGGATCCGGACATTGAAGATAATTAAGGAGCACCGGCGAGTGATCAGAAGATAGGTCTGGGAGGGATTCGGCCTTTATATGATTATATGAGATATCGTAAAGCGAGGAGGGCAGTATACAGCAGCAAGTGTTATTTGTCCGTTACCCAGCTGTATATTTAAAGATGTTGCCTGTAAGTAGTTTGTCGCAAAGTCGTTGCGAAAAGTATGTTTTATGCGGTTTCTAATCAGGACTCCAGTGCCTCCATGTGCCGTAGGTGCCGTAGAATATATAACCACTTATTTGAAACTTGTACTTGTTTGAAAGATGTGTTTCAGAAAGGAGCATTACATCGATATGTTTGCCTTGCTTTGTTCAGCAATTAGGAATGGAGTTGTAGGATTTGTAGTTGCAAGACCTGATTTAAGCCCATTGCAAATGTTACGCTCCTGTTGGATCATCATAGCATCATGGTCACTTGTTGGTGTAGCCGATCTTTTAGATCCTTATATACAGGGCAACCTCTGTAGTTTGCAGTGTGGTTACCTCCGCAGTTACTACACTTTTTCATGCCGGGGTCAGATTTGGGCAGTTAACAGAGCTGCGAAGCTCACCACATACAGTGCGAAGGGTACAATAAGTTTTTGTATGACCATATTCATGGCAATTTGCACACTGTACGGGTCCTTTGCGCTTATGCGGCTCTTTAACAGAGATTCTACTGTGTAAGAGATATTGCACTTTATAAATGGGGTGACTCTCGTTTTTCTTCAATGCCCAAGAGTCTGGTTCATGTTTGACCTTGAAAAGAGGTTGTGGCTTTTTATCTTTGTTAAACATGTTGTTAACTGTTTTCGGCTTAAAACCTTGTTCTATTAGGGCTCCTAATATTTCCTCAGGATTTATTTATAACTATTTGTAGTCCCTTGCTAATTTTTAGCTGGTACGTATACAAAGTAGTCAGTAGTAGCAGTTGCGATGCCCATAGTGTAAACCGCACGAATTTATCTGTACGGCGCTCATTCCTTCTTCTTTTTATTATCTACCTACATTAAGCTTGGGCGCAGCATTCGGCTGTCTGTCCCGCCAATTACCACTTCTTCGTTTTTCGGCAAAGACTTAACTTGTGCATTCGATATAGCTCTTGGTCGGCCCTAGCTGGCAGTATAATTAACCAAATAAACAATTACGGAAAATAGGCAAAACGCAACAGAAAAAGCTCAATAGCTAAACATTTGGTGACCCCGACGTGCTCGTGTTAATTTGCATGCATTAATTAATGTACATATCCCGTTTACATAAATATATTAAAAAGCAATCGGTTAGACAAGCGAGTGGATATTCGGTGATAGTGTCTGTGTTTAAGCAAGCCAGCATTGTAACTGTTCGAGCGCTTGCATGTACATACATATATATTATTACATACATACATTGCTATATATATCAAGTGCAGCCGCCCCGTTACGTGCATTGACTCCGCTTGCATTTTCGTCATTTGTTTTGTGCTCATCTTCCCGCCGAACCGAATTTAAAGCGATTTGTTTCTATGCTCGCTGAAAGTGACAAAAACAGGGTGACCTTTATAAAGCGCAAAGCCAATGCGTTGTTCAGCAGGTTGCAGAGGCTACAAACGTCGCTGTCTAATGAGACGCTAAGCTGTTACGACGAACCCACTCTTACAGTGAGGCTGGAGCAGATTGATGAGCTGCAAAGTGCCTTTAATGTTCTGCATACAGAACTGGAGGAATTAGATTTCGACGAAATTGGCAGTGAAATGAGTGAGAGTTTCGATGAATTCATTGTAGAATTCAAGGCTAGTGTCATCATCAGGCTAGTGGTCATCAGACGCAGCCGCGGCCGATGCCGTTGCCGCCTGTGCAGCTGTAACAGCGCCCGTGCGGTAGCACCTTAATAGCTTCACGCGTTCCTTCCTTAGCCAGCGAGGAAAACAGTCCCGCCCAATAGTTCAAGCCACGAAGAAGGAGGTAGTCGTCACTCTGGGCGCATGGACCCGCCTATCTTATGGAGCCTGGAAGATATTGGCCAACAGCTGTTTGTCCTGAGGAACCGGTGCTTGAGCTTCGTCGAAGTGTGGTCATCCTAAAATCACCCTACGTGGATGTAGTTGCTAGCTTCAAATTTGCAAATTCTTACCTCTCACTGCAACGAGTGTTTGCATACATTTACAATATTTGTACTGGAATTCGTGATTCTGGGCTCACCGTCGCCCACATTTAAGAGGGTACTCAGATGATGCTGCGCTTAGTGCATCGTGCCCAGTTATGGGAGGACATGCAGTCCCTAAAAACGCTGGGAAGAGTTTTCTCGTCTAGTCCCATGTCCTCGCTTTCGCCGTTCCTGGACCAATTTGGGCTTCTCAAAGTAGGCGGTCGCCTCCGGAATTCGTCATTGGGCTTTGATGGCCGCCACTCGAAAATCCTTTTCCAGGTCCCGTCCGGTGACTCTGGCAATTATTTCGCATTACCATGAAACCAATCTTCATCGCGGACCTCGAGCTCTTCTGGGTGCAATTCGATCCCAATATAGTCCTATTGGGGGGGAGGTAGACGGTAAACAAGGCCGTGAATAGATGCATCAGATGTTTTCGGATTAAGTCGCGACTGATAGAGCACATAATTGCGGTTCTTCCCAAGGAGCGCTTGGCGGAATCTCACGCTGGTATAGACTGCTGTGGACCCCTTTTTCACAAGTCGGATAATCGCAACAAGCCTGCGGTTAAATGCTACGTCTGCGTATTTATATACTTAGCAACCAAGGCAGTGCACCGGACTCAAGAGGTTCATATGCACCCGGCGGACGCCAAAGCCAATTCGGTCAGACAACGCCACCAATTTTGTCGGCGCCAAGAATGAACTTCTGGAACTTCGAAGGTTATTTCTCTGCAGCGAACATCAAGGGTCCGTTCAGAAATTTTGATGTCTGGCGGTTCATCCCTCCACGGTCGCCCCATTTCGGTGGACTTTGGGAAGCGGCTGTGAAAACGGCCAAGGTTCCCATTTCAGAGAACCCTGCCGATCTGGACGTCCTCACTCCGACGCATTTTCTCAATGATGGCCCGCCTTCGTCGTTTGACGAGCCAGATGTAACGGGCCTTAACTATAATCGGCATGACTCTTGGCAGCGCATCTCCTTTCTCCAGCATATCTTTTGGTCGCGATGGAAGGAAGAATATTTGACGCTCCAGCGGCGGTCCAAGTGGCGCACCTCCAAGCCTGGCGTTGCCGTGGACAACGTCGTTCTCGTTACGGACGAGAATCTACCCCCAACGAGATGGCCTTTGGCGAGAGTCATACAGTTGAGTCCTGGCGGAGACGGCGTCGCTCAAGTTGCAGAATTGAGGACCGCGTCTGGAGTAGTAAGGCGGGCAGTAAACAAGCTGTGTCTGCTTCCCCTTGAGGACTCTGTTGAAAGCCAAGCTTCCAACGGGGGGAGGGTGTTGGGTCATGCAGCCTCCAAAACTGTGCAGTAGACTTATACTCTTAATATTGTAAGCCGAAGTAGTCAGTTTTAGCAGTTGCGATGCCCATAGTGCAAACCGCTGTTCTCGCACGAATTTATTTGTACGGCGCCATTCCTTCATCTCTTTGTTATCTACCTACATTAAGCTTGGGCGCAGCATTCGGCTGTCTGTCCCGCCAATTACCACTTCTTCGTTTTTCGACAAATTCTTAACTTGTGCATTCGATATAGCTCTTGGTCGGCCCTAGCTGGCAGTATAATTAACCAAATAAACAGTATCGGAAAATAGACAAAACTTTCTTCGGCTATTTAATATTCGCAACAGCTATTGAAAAAGCTCAATAGCTAATCAGGTCGCTTTGATGGATAGCAAGACCGCGCTCTCTCGATTGTTGTTGGTAAGTCGTGGTTTTTAATTGGGTCAGGGGTGATTGACCGTACGACTAAGTACGCGTTGTTTTGTTGCGAAGTGAGGCGACGTTGGTCATGCTCAAGTTGACGCTAGGCCCGAAGGTTTAGTTTATTAGTTAGCGTCTTTTTGCGTCTTTTTGAATTTTGCCTATTTCGGATATATTAAAAGGCAAAAATGGAAGTGTATACAGAAATAGATCCCGACATATTCAAGCACAATTCACTGAGGCGCAACAAAATTCTTTCGAAAAACTGCGCAACATTTTGGCATCCGAAGATGTTATGCTCAGTTACCCGGTTTACAAGAAACCATTCCATCTAACGACGGGTGCTTCATGCTACGGAATTGGAGCAGTGCTTTCACAAGAAAACCGTCCTATTACAATGATCTCGAGGACATTAAAGGATGAACTACGCCACAAATAAAAGGGAATTATTAGCCAAACGATGGCGTTGGCCAAACTGCGACACTATTTATATGCGGTGAAAGATATAACTATCTTCACTGACCATCAGCTATTGTCATTCTCGGTGTCAGATTCTAACCCTAACGCGGAAATTAAAAGGAAAGGTCGCATCGAGGAAACCGAAGGTATTATATAAACCGGGAAAAGAAAATTTGATTGCTGATGCCCTGTCTACCATTCGCCCATTCACAGTGAGATTTCCCTCACCCACACCATAGAAACAGGCCCGCTTTCCGCAAAAACGTTCTTTCGTTCTCTTTAAACGACACGCGATCAACTTCACCGACAAGAAGTCATTACTCAATGACCTTGCGGATGCAATAGTCCCCAAGGGCGTAAACGCCCTCCATTGCGATTTGCACACGTTGGCAAAGGTGCTGGACGACTTAGTGCGGAGATTCCCGACTACAAAATTCTGGCACTGCAAAAACCGTGTTACAGATATTTTTGGGGTCGAGGAAAGAAGGGAATTCATAGTAGCAGAACACAAAAGGGCCCACCGGTCGGCCCAAAAAAATGTGAAACAGGTCCTCACAGAGTACTACTTCCCAAAAATGGACAAACTGGCCAATGAAATTGTCCAAAACTGCAAAACATGCGCGAAAGCTAAATATGATAG
The DNA here is from genome assembly GCF_016746365.2 of Drosophila yakuba. Classification (NCBI taxonomy): domain Eukaryota; kingdom Metazoa; phylum Arthropoda; class Insecta; order Diptera; family Drosophilidae; genus Drosophila; species Drosophila yakuba. The sequence continues at coordinate 653,646 of NW_025048816.1, read as the reverse complement.
GCATCCGAAGAAACAAGAGATTGGCGAGTCACCAATTTCTTCTCATGTACGAGAAATGCTACACATAACATTTTCTCAACGGATAAAAAATATTTTCTCACTTGCATTGACAAGTTTTCGAAATTCGCCGTCGTACAGCATGTGCCGTCAAAAACAATTGAGGATTTGAAACCGGCCTTGTTACCGGTCATGAATTTCTTCCCAAAGTGATTTACCGCGACAACGAGCCGTCGTTAAAATCGCACACGATCACGGCCATACTAGGCAAACATTGTCTAAACATGTGTTTAGACATGATAAGTAGATAAACAATAAAAATGTTCGATTTATGGGCTACAATAAACATGTCACGGGACAGCATAAGCGGCAACTATAGGTATGTACGATTGCAGTGGTCTATTGCCGAAGTGTCAAGAGATATGACGCGGAGGTGATTAGCGCGATCATAGGCCTCAAACATAGATTTAAGAATAAATCTCAGCTGCATTGACCAACGCAGACTGCAGCGTCTTACAAGCGTTGCATTATATATTTAGATGATAAGAACCTAAGTAAGAATGAATAAAAGGCGATGCCCTCGCAGTAGCGAGTCAGTTAGATTCAAACACCCGAATTGAACTCATTAAGTGTACGCATTAGTTTATAGTGTGAAAATTTTGGTGCTTCGAGAGATTCTGTTGTTTTCCCCCACCAGTGGTAAGAAACACAGAAGAAAAAACCAGCGCTTCAAAATAAAAAGAGCAAGGTCCTTCGAGAAATTCGGTTGTTTTCCCCACCAATGGTAAGAAACACAGAAAAAGACCACGCCTTAAAGTACTAGGACGATAAGGTGAAACATTGTGTACTTGCTTTTCCTTGGCTGATCAATCAGCTGTGAGTCGAGGCACAGCTAGGTCAACTGGGCGACCAATCAAAAAATCCTCCAACGGATCACGCCAAAGAACACAAGCAGAAAGCACAAAAAAGTCACAGTGATTGTTTTCCCAAGATGTTGTCGGAAAGATCTGTGAAATTGATGCAAGACCAATGAGAGCTGCAGAACAAAATACTGCAAGCCATCAAGGAAAAGGCATCTATACCAGTAATAGAAGCATTGGTAGTCCGATTTACTACTAACAACAATGCGCTGGTAAAATCGGGAGTTGGCGATCATCAATATTTTAATGATAAAATATTTATTAAAACTATGGTTGCTATCAAGGCCTACAAGAAGTCGTAATTAAAGGTAGAAACACTTGAAGAGATAAATATACCAAGTGGATTAAAATCGAATCAGCTCGGAGCTCCAGTCCAGTTGATATTGGTGGGCAGAAGAGCGGACAGGGTGAGACAACAGATGAGCCTAATCTACGAAACCCTAGATAGTTCAATGATGATTGCCACTAGTGGCAATGATGAAAATTCATTGGTCCAACGTGACGGACACACTATAACTGCTTGAAAACAAGTATGACAGAACTGCCTTTGATCAAGATGAGGCAGACATTCTGCAATCTGAAGTTTCCGCACTAGAGATGGTACTTCAGAGGAAGTTGGAACAGTTCAAAAGTTCCAACTACGACGGGCCAGAACTCCCAAAAGTGGACATTCCAACGTTCACTCGAAATGCGAAGGAATGGCCAATATTTTACGAGCTTTTCTCTGAGCTAATAGACAGCAGAAAGGATCTCAGCAACACAAGGAAGCTGGGATATTTAAGAGCCTACTTAAAAGGAGAAGCTCAAATGGTGGTTAGCCATTTGATAACGACATCAGCGGCTATCTATGTAGCAGCATGGGAGCTTATCTGCAAACGCTATGAGAATAGCAGTAAACAAATTCTCCCAACACTTCAACAAATTAATGGAACTGGAGTGCTTGCTGCCCCATAATGAGAAAAATTTAGGGAAGTTTTTGGATACTGCGACCGAGAGCATATTCATCATAAAGCAAAAAGGAAAAATAGGAAGCTCTACTGACGCAATTTTAGCAGAAATTCTGCTGCGGAAATTTTCGCCAGAAGCCTTGCAGCTGTATGAACAGCATGTAAATAAGGCAAGAGATATACAGTCCTTACAAGATGTACTGGAGTTTATTGAGCAACAACACAACTCATTAAATGCCATTACCAAAAATACCGCTCAGCTTGCTACAAGAAAAGTGTCTCAAATTCAAAGCACAATCAATCGAAAAGAGAAAAGAATTCGTTTAAAAGAACAGCATGTGCTTTAGATGCTTTGGAAAGCATAATGCTATCGACTGCAGAAAGGAAATTACATGCAATAGATGCTCCAAAGGACACAACAGCCTTCTTCATGGAGACACAAAACGCAGTATCAACAGCAATAGCCTTAAGCAAGGCCAAGACACACTATTGGCTACAGCTGATGTTTTAGTGAAAAACAAAGCTGGAGCTTACAACGAGTTGAGGGCGCTTATTGACGGTGGATCCCAGAAGACGGTGATTTCAGAGAAAGCAGCACAAATATTAAGGATTTCCACAGTAAGGAGTACTATAGAGCTCGAAGGTATCTCCCAGACTACTCAAATATCAAAAAATAGTGTCCACGATCAAAACAAAAATTCCAAGCAGCTTCAATACATCAACGGAAGCATTAGTTTTACCAACACTTCATAGAGCGCTTCCCAGCAAAAAGTTGATATCAACAAAAAGTGGAAGGGCTACAGGCTTGCAAATCCACGATTCAACGAGCCAAGCAGAATTGACTTGATGATAGGTGTGAATCTATTTCCCCTGATTATGATGGAGAAAATAAAAATCGTGAATGGAATCTTGGGACAAAAAACCAATTTTGGATGGATTGTGTCCGGAAATATAACTCGAGCAGCAAAGCAAAAAATTATATGTGCCACTACAACAATAAATCTAAAGGACCGGGAACGCTTTTGGGAATTGGAAGATGAAGCCGATGAGACGATTACAGACAATGCAGAATGCGAAAGAAAATTCCAAGAAACAACTGTCATCAACGAGGAAGGCAGATTTGTGGTTTCAATTCCATTCCACCAAGAGCCAAAGCTGGGGGACTCTCGCAAACAGGCAATGGCAAGGCTTATGCAAATGGAAAAGAAGTTTTAAAGAAACCCAAAGAACTGGGCTGCATACAACGAATTCATGAAAGAATACCTTAAGATGGGCATATGGAATCTGTACAGACAACGGGTCAAGGTAAATACTATTTACCCCATCAAGCAATCATCAGGCCTGGAAGCTTAACTACGAAGCTACGAGTAGTTTTTGACGCATCCGCAAAGACGACAAATGGACTAAGCCTACATGAAGTTATTATAGCTTCAAAGGAAATTGAGACAAGTGATGGAGAAAGCCCGCATGCATCTGCGAAAATGGGTTGCAAATGACGAACTTATTTTAGCCGACATTCAGGACGACGGTGCTACGGAGAAATCCTGCATTGAGGAGAATGAATCGATCAAAATCTTAGGACTTCAATGGGATCCAAAGAAGGATACATTTACGTTTTCGGCAGAAAACCTAATGCTAACACGCATAACAAAGCGGTTAGTGTTATCACAGTTGTCCAGAATTTTCGACCCACTAGGATGGTTGGTACCTGTAACGATTCAAAGCAAATGTTTCATTCAGGAACTGTGGAAGTTACCGATGACTTGGGACGTTGAATTGGAATCCAACTTAGCTAACTGGTGGATGGAATATGCTAAAGGTCTATCATATTTAGAAGAAATTAGCATTTCACGCTGGACTGGATGCTCCAAAGGTATTCTGCGATGCATCAGAGAAAGCATATGCAGCGGCTGTGTATACAAAAGTAGGCGGCAGAGTTACTTTGCTAGCAGCAAAAAGCAAAGTAAATCCTATAAAAAACAGGAAAACAATTCCAAAGTTGGAATTATGTGCTGCGCATTTACTAGCAAAGTTATTAGCGAAAGTGCAGGCTATATGGAGCAACAAGATTACAACGCATGCATGGAGTGATTCGAAAATTACTATTGCTTGGATACAGAAGAAGCGCAGCAAAGATAAGTTCATCAGAACTAGAGTGGAAGATATCAATAAACTAATTCCCAGTGTCAACTGGAATTACGTTAAATCGGAAGAAAATCCAGCAGACGTGGCTTCAAGAGGGATATCACCTCAAGCTCTTAAAATCTGTGAAATTTGGTGGAGAGGGCCGAATTGGCTTTCTATAGATGCACAACACTGGCCCACTCAAAAGAAATCGGAAATTGTTGTGGTATCCACATTGATAAAATCCGAATATCTGCAAAACCATCTTTTATCGAAGTATTCATCGATCGACAAACTTCTTAGAGTAATGGCGTATGTATTACGCTTCATAACAAAGCTGACAGGAAAATCGCAACAGCCGTCACATCATACGGTGGTGGAATTAAAGCTAGCGAAGATTGCGGAGGTAAAGATACAACAACAGCTAGATTTTGGACACGAAGTCAGACTACTCCAAAACAAAAGACCATCAGACCCAAAGAGTAAGTTACAGGCGCTAAATCCGTTTTTGGATAGTGATGGCGTACTTCGAGTTGGTGGACGACTACAAAACTCAATGATACCGTATAATGTAAAACATCCAATTATACTGGATAAGTCACATTTGACTTGGTTAATTGTAAAAGATTCTCATAAAGAAACTCTGCATGGCGGAATTAACATTATGAGAACTTATATTCAGAGGGAGTTCTGGATATTTGGCATACAAAGTTCCTTAAAGAAATATTTAAGGGAATGTATTGTATGCATACGATACAAGCAAGAGATGTCCAGTCAACTGATGGGAAATTTATCAGTTTATCGAGTAACGGCTGATTACTCGTTTCAAAATACTGGAATCGACTACGCCGGACCGTTCCAGATTCGCTGCTCAAAGGGAAGAGGTCAAAAAACGTATAAAGGATACATTTGTGTATTTGTTTGTATGGCAACAAAAGCGATACATCTGGAAGCTGTTAACGACCTTTCGTCAGACAAATTCCTGGAAGCTCTTCGACGGTTCTTTGCAAGACGAACCTATACTCAGATAATGGAACAAACTGCGTGGGAGCTTCAAGTGTATTGGACAAAGAATTTGTAGCTGCCATTAAAAACAATAATGAGTTAGCACCTACACTAGAAAAAGAGTGTCGCCTAGGCCGATAAGAGCCGGAGTACCCCAAGGCAGCGTTCTTGGACCAATACTGTACACACTCTACACAGCAGACCTTCCTATCACACCCTCCCGAAGCCTAACAGTGGCCACATACGCCGATGACACCGCCTTCCTAGCCTCCGCCTCAGACCCCCAAGAAGCATCAGCCATCATTCAAAACCAGCTGGATGCCCTCGACCCATGGTTGAAGCGATGGAACATTGCCGTGAACGCAGACAAATCCACCCAAACTACTTTCTCCCTGCGCAGAGGAGACTGCCCCCCAGTCACGCTCAACGGGGAAACTATTCCATTTTCAAGCACCCCGAAATACCTCGGATTGACGCTAGACCGGAGGCTCACTTGGCGCCCCCACCTAATCGCCAAACGACACCAGGCCGACCTGCGCCTCAAGCAACTCCATTGGCTCATCGGGAAAAGGTCCAAACTTAGGGAGAACCTAAAACTCCTCCTGTACAAGGCCATCCTGAAGCCAATTTGGACTTATGGGATTCAATTGTGGGGCACTGCAAGCGTCTCTAACCGAATCCGCATACAGCGCTTTCAAAACAAGTGCCTAAGGCTAATCTCTGACGCTCACCCATACCACGAGAACTCGACAATCCATAAGGAGCTAGGAATACCGTGGGTAGCAGAGGAAATCTCCCGATTCAGTGCGAGATACGCCAAGCGTCTAGACAACCACCCAAACCATCTGGCTATCAACCTCCTGGACAATAGTAAAACCACCAGGCGCCTCCAGAGGAAACACCCGCTTGATCTCCCCCACTTATAACCCACTACAATGAACCCCCGACCTATCTACAACTTTGTAATCCCTTAAAAAAAAAAAAAAAAAAAAAAAAAAAAAAAAAAAAAAAAACTTTATTCCCCCGGGAAGCCCCCACATGGGAGGTTTATGGGAAGCCGGTGTAAAATCTGTGAAGCATCACCTTAAACGATTTATTGGTGAGAACAGCTTTACATATGAAAAATTTGCATCGCTGCTACGTCAAATCGAAGCAGTGCTAAACTCGCGCCCATTAGTCACTGTAAGGACGATGGTGAGGACATATTAACGCCGGGTCATTTTCTGGTGAGTAGACCTCTAATTGGAGCTCCTGAACATTTTCACGAAAGTAAGACAATCAGCTCTTTGGATAGATGGAAGCTTATTCAACGCATCAGAGGTGATTTTTGGAAGAAATGGAAAGAGGCGTATCTGGTGTCATTGCAACAGCGAACCAAATGGCGCCAAGAAAAGCCAAATCTCAAGGAGGGATAGCTGGTTCTTATAAAACATGAGAACACTCACCCTGCAAGATGGCCAATGGGAAGAATCATTAGTACGACTAAAGGACAAGATGATAAAGTGCGGGTAGTCACGGTTAAAACAAACGATAGAGAAGTCAAAAGATCGCTAAACAAGATCTGTCAACTTCCTGTTAGCGAAGCAAAACCAGCTGGAGCTGCAACGCCATCTATCACGGAGTCAATGCATAAATGAGAGACGACTACTGGCCGTACATTATCCCCCCGGAGAATGTCTAAACATGTGTTTAGACATGATAAGTAGACAAACTATAAATATGTTCTATTTATGGGCTGCAATAAACATGTCACGGGACAGCATAAGTAGCAACTACAGATAAGTACGATTGCAGTGGTCTATTGTCGAAGTGTCAAGAGATATGACCACGCGGAGGTGACTAGCGCGATCATAGGCCTCAAACATAGATTTAAGAATAAATCTCAGCTGCATTGACCAACGAAGACTGCAGCGTCTTACAAGCGCTGCATTATATAATTAGATGATACGAACCTATTTAAGAATGAATAAAAGGCGATGCCCTCGCAGTAGCAAGTCAGTTAGATTCAAACACCCGAATTGAACTCATTAAGTGTACGCATTAGTTTATAGTGTGAACAATCATTTTAGCGTCAGCATCACGAATGCGCCACCCCTTCACAGTGTCTCAAACGGGCAAGTGGAACGTTTTGACAGCACTCTACTAGAGCTCGCCAGGTGCCTAAAAATCGACAAGGGCATGAGTGAATCTGTGGAGATAATCTTATTAGCCACAACCAGATATAACAAACCAATCCATTCAGTCATCGATAAGAGGCCAGTCGACGCAATACAAGAACACACAAGAACGGATTGCCGACCAAATTAAGAGTGCCCAAGACACGCTCAAGAATGCATCTCGACAAAACAGAGTCCTCAAAGTGGGCGAAAAGGTTTTGGTCAAAACTAATAGAAGGCTTCGCAATAAACTCACTCCCTTGTGTGAGGAAAGACCCTCTCGGCAAATCTTTCGGAATACATGTGCGTAATAGAAGAAACAAGCAGCATGAACGAGATGTTTCCACAGTCTTACATGAGGAAGTTGCTAGAAGTGGACACCTCGTACCTGCGGGACACGTTGGATTCGTGGTCCACCACAGAATCGCAAGGAGCCTATATTTTCTGGGCCCAATGTTAAAGGTAGTAGTGGGGACGCCGGATGCCGGCGGTCTAGAAAGAGTAAGGTTCACAGAGTGGCAGTTGACACAGTCAAACAATAGGCAAATCAAAATTAATACTAGAATGCAAAGTCGAATCAACCAATTAACAACAACTGTAAATCAAATCTTGCAAACACATAAAAATACCCAAATAGAAACCGGCCATTTATATAATACACTGCTGGCTAGGAATAAAATACTAATTATGGAGTTACAGAATTTAATGTTGGCTGTAACACTGGCGAAAACCAATATTGTCAGTCCAAATATCATAGATTATGCAGACCTAAAATCAGTTTGGCTGAAAGAACCCACAGATACCCCTATGGGGGATCTTATGTCCGCATCGTCTGTAAAAATACTACAATCCTCTAACATGATACACTTCATTATCAAATTCCCCAAATTCCCAGTCACTTGCAAAGATGTTATGCTGCGAATAAGTCCATACAATCAAAAACTGCACCCCAACAGCCAGCTGGGGTGCACAGCTTTTGCCAGCTATCAATGGAAAGCTCATGAGCTAGGGAACTACACGAAGGCGTTCTAGAGCATTGCGAGTCGCAACCAAGCTTACCCGCGTGGATGAGGGAATCATCATCATCAATGACCGGACAGCCAGGGTCACGGTGGACAACGGAACAGAAGTCTATCTACGTGGCACACATATCAACGATCGCGTCGTGATAAATAAGACGACATAAGTCACGACAAGGTCCAAATACGAGCTCCAGGGGTAGCTAGTTCCCCATCATTGAATATCACCGCTGTTTAGCTATTGAGCTCTTTCAATAGCTGTTGCGAATATTAAATAGCCGAAGAAAGTTTTGTCTATTTTCCGATACTGTTTACTCGGTTAATTATACTGCCAGCTAGGGCCGACCAAGAGCCATATCGAATGCACAAGTTGAGTCTTTGTCGAAAAACGAAGAAGTGGTAATTGGCGGGACAGACAGCCGAATGCTGCGCCCAATCTTAATGTAGGTAGATAACAAAGAGATGAAGGAATGGCGCCGTACAAATAAATTCGTGCGAGAACAGCGGTTTGCACTATGGGCATCGCAACTTCTACAACTGACTAATTCGGCTTACAATATTAAGAGTATAAGATTAGTCTACTGCACAGTTTTGGAGGCTTGTCTTTCAACAGAGTCCTCAAGGGGAAGCAGACACAGCTTGTTCACTGCCCGCCTTACTACTCCAGACGCGGTCCTCAATTCTGCAACTTGAGCGACGCCGTCTCCGCCAGGACTCAACTGTATGACTCTCGCCAAAGGCCATCTCGTTGGGGGTAGATTCTCGTCCGTAACAAGAACGACGTTGTCCACGGCAACGCCAGGCTTGGGGGTGCGCCACTTGGACCGCCGCTGGCGCGTCAAATATTCTTCCTTCCACCGCGACCAAAAGATTTTCTGGAGAAAGGAGATGCGCTGCCAAGAGATTATAGTTGAGGCCCGTTACATCTGGCTCGTCAAACGACGAAGGCGGCCCACCATTGAGAAAATGCGCCGGAGTGAGGACGTCCAGATCGGCAATGGGAACCACAGTGCGGTAGAAATGACGCTTGGCCGTTTTCACAGCCGCTTCCCAAAGTCCTGCGAAATGGGGCGACCGTGGAGGGATGAACCGCCAGTCATTAGTCTCCGAAAGTCAAAATTTCTGAACGGAGCCTTGATGTTCGCTGCTGAGAAATAACCTTCGAAGTTCCAGAAGTCAATAGTCAATAGTCTCCGAAAGTCAAAATTTCTGAATGGAGCCTTGATGTTCGCTGCTGAGAAATAACCTTCGAAGTTTTAGAAGTTCATTCTTGGCGCCGACAAAATTGGTGGCGTTGTCTGACCGAATTGGCTATGGCTATCCGAAAACATTTGATGCATCTATTCACGGCCTTGGTAACCGTCTTCCTCCCCCCAATAAACCAATATTGGGATCGAATTGCACCCAGAAGAGCTCTAGGTCCGGCATGAAGATTGGTTTCATGATAATGCGAAATAATTGCCAGAGTCACCGGATGGGACCTTGGAAGGATGTTCGAGTGGCGGCCATCAAAGCCCAATGACGAATTCCGGAGGCGACCGCCTACTTTGAGAAGTCCAAATTGGTCCAGGAACGCCGAAAGCGAGGATATGGAACTAGACGAGGACTCTTCCCAGCGTTTTTAGGGACTGCATGTCCTCCCATAACTGCGCACGATGCACCAAGCGCAGCATCATCTGAGTACCCTCTTGAATGTGGGCGACGGTGAGCCCGGGATCACGAATTCCAGTACAAATGTTGTAAATGTATGCAAACACTCGTTGCAGTGAGAGGTAAGAATTTGCAAATTTGGAGCTGAAGAAGGAATGCGTGAAGCTATTAAGGCGCTACCGCACGGGAGCACGCAGCCTATAGATACAAATCAGCCCAGACGAGTTTTTTGAAGCAGTGGCAGTCCTGGCAACAACTTTATCTGACCTACGCACAGAGGCTCATAAAACAGGCTAGCTCCTATTAAAAGGTCAACACGCTGAGCTTTATGAAATTCCGGGTCAGCGAGCTGCACGCTTTCTGGAATCTTCTAGTCCCCAATGTCGACATTTAAGCTTGGCTGGCGATCCGTGATATTGGGAGCGATAACTGCTTTTATGCTCGTTAAGAAATTCGAAGTGACAGACCGCATCGCAATTTCTACCGAGAATCCATCAGTCGCAAAATTGGAATCCCCGATTCCAGTGACGGAGCCAGACAACCTCGACCTCTTAAGTTGCAGTTGATTTGCAAACCGAGAGGTGACCAAGTGCAGTAGAGAGCCAGAATCTAACAAGGCCCCGCAGGGAACGAACAGTCCCGACCCAGAATCGGTTGCAGTGGCTAGCAGCACAAGGTCACTACCGAGATCCTGGGCAATTAGAGTAGAAGAAGTCGGAAGCGGGGCGGAAGGCTCAGTGTGGGAACTTGAAGGCACCGGAACATGTGGCTGCGAGGAAGGCGGACCAGCTAGATGGAGCAGCGTATGATGCCTGATTCCACAGGTGCGGTGATGCGCTGATGACCTGCCTTTAGGCAGTTTAGGCAAAGTGCTAGCCTCATTGCCTCGCGCAGACGATATACTGGCGCTAAGTCTCTAAATTGCGGGCAATAATATATGGGATGCTCTGCACTATGGCACAGCATGCAACCAAGAGAATTTTGGGTGGTACCAACTAGCGTCGAACGATTTCTGCCCACCTGAACGCGTGGCGCATAGGTTGCCATGGCGCAATCCACGGCCTCCAAAGTCCTACATCGCTGCTCCAAGAATGCAGCCATCGATTTTAAAACATGACCGAAGATGCTAAAATTTCTCAATGTTGGAGAGGTCCGGATGGCTGTCGATTATGCTCCTAAACACGGAGTAAAATTCCGCCCATTTTGCGTAGCCTCCGCCAAACGTTGGCAGCTGCACAGGCGGCAACGGCATCGGCCTCGGCCGCGGCTGCGTCTGATGACCACTAGCCTGATGATGACACTAGCCTTGAATTCTACAATGAATTCATCGAAACTCTCACTCATTTCACTGCCAATTTCGTCGAAATCTAATTCCTCCAGTTCTGTATGCAGAACATTAAAGGCACTTTGCAGCTCATCAATCTGCTCCAGCCTCACTGTAAGAGTGGGTTCGTCGTAACAACTTAGCGTCTCATTAGACAGCGACGTTTGTAGCCTCTGCAACCTGCTGAACAACGCATTGGCTTTGTGCTTTAAACAGGTCACCCTGTTTTTGTCACATTCAGCGGGCATAGCAACAAATCGCTTTAAATTCGGTTCAGCGGGAAGATGAGCACAAAATAAGATTAGTCTACTGCACAGTTTTGATTTGAATCGGCATCACCTGTCTACGGTTCATCGGAGCGCGGAGATCTGCTATCCAATTAAACGGGATGATCGCCGAATCAGGACCAGCCGAGGACGGCCGTAATCTTGAAGAGGGAGTAGTTAACACAAACCAACGAGCTAGAACAGTTGGCTCAGTGTATGAAACATAATATCAAAGTGCGGACCCAGCATTGGGGCGGAAACCCGTTCGCAGCCGGCAAACACAGCATATTTGCGTGGCCGCTGCGGGTCTTTGTTAGCTTTAAGAATAATTTTAAGTTTCAGTTTGAATTTGCATTTACCAGAATAAAGAACGGCAGCTCGTTAACTCCGACTAAACATCGAAAAACTTTTTAACTTACTCTGCCAGACCACAAGGCTGGCAGTTAAAAGAGGAAAGTTTCTCTCAAAGTAAATAAAAATCTTCTCCTGCTCCCCGGACCCCCCGGAGCAGCCAACGAAGGAAGCCCTTAACCTCTGCAAAATAATTTGCATAGATATATCATTGCAGCCCTTTTCGAGTCTCTCTTTTTGTTCATCTTTATTCTCTCGCTAAATCTGTCGCATTATCTATTCAGGTTTTATAGGTAAAGTTTTATATTTTAGAGCCAAGATTTCGCTTAGTCGGTCTGCATCTCCGAATAAAACAGAGCCAACAAATACATTTATTAACTTATTTGTGTTTTTTTATTAATTATCCTAAGGGTGGCATATTGGTTGTCTTCCCCATAAACAAAAGCTTTAGGAATAATTAGAGCTTACCAAGTCACAGAGAGCAATTTCGAAAAGGCACTTAAAAAAGGTTTACGATAACGAATGTCTAACCTTTATGAATAATATTTCAACTTTGCTAGGCCTTCCGAAAATATTGCATCAGTCTGCATCCTCCTTGAAGAACCTTATCGAAACCGTTTCACTCTATTATCGATAGGAGAAGGTATAAAAATTTCGAATGCAGTATTCATTTATTTGTTATTGAATAGAGTGACCAAATGGGAGGAACAGCTCGATTATCAGTGTTTACCGCTTTGGTGCAAGACAAATTATTGTCGGGCAAGCCACATAATCGTAGCTCATTTTCGTGTTCTTTCTCCAACAGCAAGCATCAACTTGCAGCTATGGCAATGCAGCAGATCATTTACTGCAGAACTGTAGCCCGTTTAGGCGTCTCTCTGCGATGGTTTGAGTTTGTCAAGTCTGCCTTCTTATATATTAATTGTCTGCGAAAAGGCCATACCGTTTCAAAATGCAAAGGCAAAAAGTGGAGAGATTGTGACCGCTCAAAACACATTTTTCTACATAGATACATAGTGCATGATTACATCTTAGCGTTGGCATATCCCGAAGAACGTAGCATTACCAGCCCCTCATTTCTATAAGTCGCAAACAAATTTTATGTTGAATTGTAAATTGAATCATTTATCGAAATGCCAGCTGTTGGTCAAATTAGACGAGGTCTTGACTATGAAACATTACAACAGATCCTTCTTGTTTGGGGCCGATAAAAATCTGCCGTTAGCATCGATTGACAGCACACTACAGAAATTTTGGTCACTGGAGGAAATACCAAATCCAAAGAAAATTCTGTCATCTAATCATATGTTACGTAAAGAACATTACAGGAAGACTCATGTATTGCCATCAGGTCGGCTTAAAGTTAGGCTGCCGTTCGAAATGGGTTGGACAACTACTTCGATGTTTCGAAACGTCACTTGAGCGAAGGATGTCTCCAGATCCTACTTGGAATTTCATATGTCGCCCTATGTCATATGTCGCCTACAGACAACAAAAGTTAATCTCTAAACCCAACGTTGCCGAATGGGTTAATGGTCCGCGTTTCCAAACCCGCCCACTAGATACACCGTTTCTGATAGCGTCCGTAACGAGATTTGAAAAACGGTCTTGGTAGTAAAGGGGGCTTACATACCACATAAACGTACAGGGTATTTCCGACTGGAAACACTTATGTATATAGAGGGACCGCTACGTTCCTCCTATACACAGCGATCCTTCGAGCTAAACGCAAACTTGAAAAAATTGTGAAGACTGTAACCTTTAAACAAATATTATGCGATTTTACAACAGAAATCGACAACTTTCAGGCAAACGTAGTCATAAAAAAGCCGAGCTGAGCGCAATCACATCACTCATCTTATAGTAAAAGACATCCACAAAGGAACACCTTTTACACAGTTTTAATTCCGATGTTCGCAATTAATTTTTTACTGCACTTTGACCATTTAGGTAATTAAATTAAATAGCATTATTTACAAAGAACACGTGTGGCCCTCCTTTTAATTAATTAATGAATTTTTTTTATATTTTATAAGTATTTTTATCTGCCTGTTTCGTTTCACCAACAGTATGGCAACCTTCGTAATAGCTTTTGGCGACGTACTTATCGACCCCTTACCAAATAGTAAATTGTTCTTGCCGACGGTAACATTTTGTTTGTCAAGTATGAGCTGGGGTCAGAAATTATTTTTTTATAAAATAACTAAGTGGCAGAATGATTTTGTGGTGATGAGGAATAAACATCAATAGACCACTGAATAAACTATTTTTTTCCCTTAGTAAATAAGGCTTATACTTTTTATTTCGGCCAGACAAAAGTGTCCGTTTTACAAATCGAAAAATTCTTACGATTTCAAAAATCGGAGCACCAATTTTTCGATTTCAAATTGAAATCGTAAAAGTCTTACGAATTTGATTACCGGAGCATGCCTGAATACTTTCGATTTAACGTCGCAACTACTGAGTCAAGGGTCACAAGGCACTGAACCAGTGCCGCCGCTGAGCCACTCTGATAAAAATAAAACTAGAAGAGAATTTTTGTTGAACAGTTTTATTTTTATATCAGTTTAAGACTGAATTAACAGTTTTGATTTTATTCTATTGTAGCCACAAGTGGCCTTATGAAGGCCAGCTGGCCAGAGTGGGATATGCTTACCTAGTGACAATTCTGATTGCGCATGTAGCCACAGTGGAGCGGTTGCGAGTTTAGCATCGGAATTCGCTGACTTAGCATCTGACTGATTGGCGGGCTGCGTTGTGGTTATTGTAGATACATATGTCACTTCCCCTCCCTTAAGAGAGAAGCTAATGCTTCTAGCGGCGTTTATGAATATAGTCGGGGTAGGGCTGTTGGATTAGTTACCTCCACTTTTATTGTTTACTTGTTTTTAAGTTTTATTGGTAAACAAAAACATAGTTCGACACCTGTAAAGCTCACAGAGCATCGTCATGTGTTGGTGAAGATCTTGAGCAGGCGTCGAAAATATTAACAGGTAGATTCCTTTGGGGCTGCTTAAAGTTTGGGTTCAAACGCCGCTAGTCCCGTGGGCATTATTCAATAAATATATCAAGAATAATGTTATATTCCCAACAGAAGTTGACTCGGTAATAATCGAATCATCGGAAAAAACCCATAGCCACTCTGCGTGGGTACTTTAGGATTCCAATTTAAATTCGGAATTTGTGGATTTTGGACCCAATCGACTCTTATATGCTGCCGAATTTAGTTGTTAAGCTGATGAGCATCATCAGTTTTACGACTTTCTACGTGTCATTTACAATCGATACTCGAAGACCGTGTGTCCGATTAAAATCTTCTATTTCGCAAAAAATGACTACGTTTTCCTTTGTACAAGTTTAAAAGTTGGATTTCATTTAATTTTTTTTCCTGAGCATACAGACTCCAGAGACATAGACGCAGCGCAAGTTTGTTGATTTATGTTGCCACGCAATTCTACTTTTCTTACTGTGAGACTTGATGCTCGGTACTTTGGCAGACAAGGCAAAAAATGTTTGGTGACGGTTCGAATTCGTTTGATTCGATATGCTGAAGATATCCGTTATTGAAACTGGTGTGAGTGTGCAAGTTATTCGGCTTTGCATATGAAGTTGTACTACAGTGGAGGCTGCTTCGGCGATACAGCCAATCGCTAAAAACATTTACCCTTGATATGGTTCGTTTTTTGGGTGCATTGCTCAGTTTACCTTATATTGATTTAGAAGCCTGTTGACTATCTGCCATGGGCTACTACTTCACGACTAGCAAGCATGCGGTTGCTTAAATGGGCATCAAGATGGCATAGTAGCATGGTAGCACAGATGATGCGAACTGCAAGGGCATAGTCAATTAACGAGTCCAGCCTTTCTTTGTTCACTGATATCCCTCTAGATTTTTCGATCATCGATCATAAATTTAATCTGGGCAAAAACAATCTTTAGTGTGCTAATGACCTCGGGAACCATTATTGATTATAAAATGCTTTTGTCTAACTAGGTGGTATGCTTTTCCTTTCAGGAAATTGGAGAAGCCAGCATCACCGGACTGTTGTGCTAATATATTGTATTTCCGTTCTATATCTCGTTTCTCCGTAACATAAGAACGTTAGTGGAGTTGCTATTATTTCGTATTTTTAAGTACTTCAAACTCCTTTTTTATAAGCTCGACTTCTGCTATGTTGTTTTGCTGTACGCCTTTGGGCAAGGGCTTTCCTGCGATCAGAGGCGGCACCAGCTGGACTTTCGTTTTTTTGTGGGTGGTGGTCGAAATTTCGAATTGTAGGCTCTGTTCGGCTGAACCCTGCGTTGAATTGTCTACCGATGCGATCTCTTTTTCAAACTGTGTACACCGAGTTATTGTAGTCCCGAGAAAACATAGCTTTTTCGTAGAAAACGCGTTCACTAATACCCGGATGAGATTCTAGGATAACTGTTACATTCTTTGTGTGTATTGGTAAACTAAAATTAATTAATTAAAATAATGCACAAGATTCACTCGCGAAGCGAACGGAACTTTTACTAGTACTGATTACGAAATTTAATTATTCAAGAATTTATTAAAATCCACCGCTGGATTTGCCAAACAAAAATAAATTAGCGCAAAAAAAACACGACCGTTCTCTTTGAAGCTAGAAGACGATGTGGAACTTAATTGTTCTAAGCGTATAACATATATGTGTGTGTGTATATATTTATTATTTTTTACTTGCTTACGCGGATCTTGATGGTTCAGTGCGCGTTTACCAAGATTTTTAAAGGAATGTTGCAGCCGACCCTTAAATAACAAGCGTTTAACACCACTTTTTAAATTATAGTCATTTATTTAATGAATTATTTAATTTAACAAGTAACAACAAATCTTTCTCCTTCCATTGAGATCGCACTATAACTGTCCTATTGATTCTTCTCGATATGATACGTCCATTGGCGTAGTCACGATTCGGTCAAGCCGATGTTTGTTTGATGATTACCAAGTCGACTTCTGCTAATAATATGACAGTATACTTGATCTATCTATTTAATAATGCCGACGGGAGTAGCGACGCCTAAACGCACTCTTTACACAACCCCAAAGGAGTCAGTACATGACGATGCTCTGTCAGCTTTACAGGTGTCGGGGTTACCTATGATCGTTTCGTCGCCGCTTACAGAAACATCTATAAGTCCATCCATCAATTCTCGCTTTCGCAGCTTATGCATGCGCGCATTGCCACCCAACTTCGCACAACAAAAATCGTTTGAAACATAGCTAATTAAAAAGCTTATTAGCTCAACAACGGATATCCAGTTAATTTTAGACCCTTTTGCTTGCCCTATCTACATTATTAAATATATTTACAAATCCCAACGATGTATATCAAAGTTATTGCGAGAATCAGCCAATGACAACAAAAGAGACAATTCAAGCGTTCGTCAAAAGCTACAATTTAGCAAGCTCATTTCAGTTACTGAGATATCTGCTTTTGTTGTCTGGAAATGGCGTTGTCAGAAGCTAGTAAAAAGTGAGTTTATATAAACCTTCCTCCAGAACAAAGAGTTCGTATGCTTTGACCTAAACCGACCTTCAAAATATGCCTCAGAATTTCACTGGCATATTTCTTACCCGATTGCTGGATAAATACAAACAAAGCAAGATTTCTTGTGTCTAGCCGATTTTTTAGCAAATTATGAGTTTTTTAAAAGCCGTAGAATTTACCGCCAGAGAGCAAATAGTGACGATGAATCTGAAGAAGTGAATGAAATTTTAAAAGATGTATAAATTCAATGGAAAGAAACAAGTCTAGTATTAATAGGTATAGGTATTAATATTCAGAAGCAGAGATCCCAGAATATTTTCGATAATCGACTATCAATCCAGATCAAGAATATTTATACTTTATGGACGGTCCCTTATTGGAATAGGCCCTAGAGTGGCTACCTTGACACATACGTACATATGCTGGTACACACATATATATGCAATATGTAAATGTTAGCGCCGATGGTTGTTTTTAAAATTTGTTTTTTTGTTATTCTTTTTTTTCTTACTGCGCTGGAGGTTGTGTTCGTGGATGTGTTCGTCGCTAGTGTTGGCTGCAGCCGGTTCTTATCTGCCGGTCCAACAAATCGTCTGTGCTTGTCGTGTGTGTGGAAGCTTTCGTGTATGTGAAAATAAACAATAACATTAATATATGTATGTACATATGTTGGATGATATTAATGTCTGTTTGAATGTTTTGAATGTTTTGGCAATTAATGAAACACCCTATGACCATGCAGATGTACGACGTTGCGTATGTGCCATGTACGCAATGTATGCAGATGCAATGGACATATGTATGTACATCGATCGGCCAACATACATGGAATGTCTGTATGTTTTTGTGTATGTGAAAGTTTGGGTGGCGAATTTTGTTTTTTATTTGGTGTTTTTATTGGAAAGTTACAGAATATACACACGAACATATATTATTGCGCAGGTGGCCACTAGTTGATAGTGAGCGGATTTTGATCGCAGCAATATATATGCGTATGTATATACATATATGGTGGGGATTTTGGCACCGTACTTATCTCGGCAAAGCGCTGGATGATTTTGGGCGAAAAACCAAAATGTAGAGATGTCGGGGGCCGGAAAAGCTGGTGTCGCAAATATTCCCAGAGTTTAATGAAACAAAAGGTGTTGGAGTTCGTCCTTCTCGTTTGGGGTTTTATTTTCAAGTGATGTCGTCATATAAAATAACGGCTTTGTCGGTCCAACTTCCGAAACATTCCGCCAACAGCGATGCTCCGCTGGCGGGATACCGGACTCAGCTGTTCGGCATGAACAAATTCCATTCCACGAAGAGGCAAAGCTGGGGGACTCTCGGAAACAGGCAATGGCAAGGCTTATGCAAATGGAAAAGAAGTTTCAAAGAAACCCAAAGAACTGGTCTGCATATAACGAATTCATGAAAGAATACCTTAAGATGGGACATATGGAATCTGTAAAGACAACGGGTCAAGGTAAATACTATTTACCCCATCAAGCAATCATCAGGCCTGGAAGCTTAACTACGAAGCAACGAGTAGTTTTTGACGCATCCGCAAAGACGACAAATGGACTAAGCCTACATGAAGTTATTATAGCTGGTCCTAAGATTCAAAAGGATATATTCGATATTCTAATTAAATGGCGCAAGTGGCAATATGTTATGGTAGCTGACATTGAAAAAATGTATCGCCAAATAAAGGTTGCTGAGAAAGATCAAGAATACCAATATATCCTATGGAGAGATGATCCAAAATTGCCGATCAGAGAGTTTAAGTTAACAACCGTAACTTAAGGCACCTTCGGCAGAAAACCCAATGCTAACACGCATAACAAAGCGGTTAGTGTTATCACAGTTGTCCAGAATTTTTGACCCACTGGGATGGTTGGCACCTGTAACGATTCAAGGCAAATGTTTCATTCAGGAACTGTGGAAGTTACCGATGACTTGGGACGTTGAATTGGAATCCAACTTAGCAAACTGGTGGATGGAATATGCTAAAGGTCTATCAGATTTAGAAGAAATTAGCATTTCACGCTAGACTGGATGCTCTAAAGGTATTATGGAGCTACACGGATTCTGCGATGCATCAGAGAAAGCATATGCAGCGGCTGTGTATACAAAAGTAGGCGGCAGAGTTACTTTGCAAGCAGTAAAAAGCAAAGTAAATCCTATAAAAAACAGGAAATAATTCCAAAGTTGGAATTATGTGCTGCGCATTTACTAGCAAAGTTATTAGCGAAAGTGCAGGCTATATGGATCAACAAGATTACAACGCATGCATGGAGTGATTCGCACATTACTATTGCTTGGATACAGAACAAGCGCAGCAAAGATAAGTTCGTCAGAACTAGAGTGGAAGACATCAATAAACTAATTCCCAATGTCAAATGGAATTACCTTAAAACGGAAGAATTAGTAAGAGCTACTACGATAGAAGCAAACCGGAATTTGGGAAAACTGACCCAACAAGTCAATATTATTGCAGAAACGATGAAGGAGCACTTTATGGTATATAAGGAGTCAATTAAATTCCTTATGTTATCAAATCAAGTGCGAAACTGGATTGAAGAGGCAGAAAGCCTACAAGCAACAGCGATCTCAATGGTAACGGACATTAGTGAAGGAAGAATTCATCCTACACTAATTGCGCCTAACAAAATGCTGTAGGAGCTCGAAAAAGTTAAGCAAAAATTAGAACGAAAACAAATGCTACCGAGTGGAAATTCAGTTATACAATTACCACTGATCTATAAACTGATGAAGGCACAAGCTATGTTGAAGGATAATGTCTTATTCATTGAAGCAAAATTGCCGATATACAACAATCAGGAAACGGATCTCTTTGAAGTAATCCCAATACCACTGTGGACAAACGGAACAAAGCTTATTCCGAAATTGAATTCTAAATATTTTGCGTTCAATACAGACATAAACGCATATCACCTAATGTCTGAAAAGGAAATGAACCAATGCAGACAAGAGGATTCGACAACATGGCTTTGCGAAAGTAATTGGTCATGGAAAAACGCGGATAATCATTCTTGCGAAATATCTCCATTGAAACCAAGCAACCCACTCATGCGAAATGATGGAATTCCAAAGCAATTCGTTCATCAAAGAGATAAGATGATCCAGCCGTTGGCTATTTAGACCGTTTCGGAACATAACAGCTAATAAACGATGCAACGAACAGCATCAAGTTATAAGACTGCCCAATCAAGGAATTATACAACTACTTGCAGGATGCACAGCAATATTAGGGGATACAACAATAATTACTCCTCAAAAAGTAATTTCGACAGCGTCTGAAATGTCTATCTTCCCCAGTTTACGAATTGTAGATGACAAGGAGACATGGAACGTGGTCCCGCTGAAGCACTTGATTGTCAACAACACTAATGAACTGCAAAATCTTCAAATGCGCATCAAGACTCTGAAAAATAACAAAGTACACATTGATGACTTGATTTTCCACACGGCAGGCGGACACTCGGCTCTAGGGTTGACAACGATTATCATAACTAAAATGGTCATATATATCCGAAGGAACCGCATAAAACACTGCTGGTGCAACGTCGTCATATTACCTCTTAGAGCCACGAAACAATCAATTTTTTTCCAATGTAGGACGTACTATTTCCATTTCTAACGAATTTAAAAAAATCCTTTAAGTCGGTCAAACAAATAAACATATTTATTTAGCTTAGATTATTTAACACTATATTTTTAACGAAAATACCATACTTAAAAACTGTTCGTAATGTATGGTTATGATCCCATCCATGTCAGTGTCGTGCTGGCGGAACGCAGTTGTTAACGTCTGAAACAGAAATATGTAATAAAAATTGAAATATATAAACTATATATATTTATGTATATATACTAGGTGTTGGAATTAATGCGTAGCGTTTTACGAAAGATGACTCTAGCCAACTATTCATACTACTGACATAGCGCATCTTTACCAGTACATTTCCTTATTGTGTTCATAGCAATTGTTGTGCAGTATCAAACATGTCGAAGTTTGTGCCTGAAAAATCGTTCTTGCTGGGAGTGTTACTTTATTATTTTAACGTTGCTCGATGAACACCCGTGCCAAACACTTCTGGAGTTGCATGGCCATTCTATTAAAGTCTACGCATATTTTTTACTTATGAAAACTCAAAAACTATTGTTATTGCAGGGAGAAAAATTAATTTAAAACAAAAGAGTTTCCCGGCTATCTGATCAGCTTGTGGAAGTACAAAGAAAAAAATTTAAACACTGACTGTTCTCAACGGTTTGTGGGCGTTAGAGCGGACGTGGCTAAAATATTTTTGCCAAATCGAAAGAAATTTACTAATATCTTAACTTTTTTAAAAGTGGGCGTTGCAGTTCTTGTGAGCGTTAGGGTGGGCGTAGCAAGAAGCTCTTCTGCAGATCGATAAAAATTTACAATACTGATAAGAAAATGAAAAAATATCAAAACATTTTAGAAAAGTGTGCGGTCAACAGCTTTGAGCGGTTTGTTGGCGTTAGAGGGGTCGGGGCACAAAACTAAACACAAAACGAGGGGTACAAAACTAATACAAAAATTAAAAAATTTAAAGGCTAACAAATATGTGCAAAAATATCTAAACATTTTTCAAATGTGTGGGCGTGGCAGTCCCATTTTGATATTTTTTACATTTCTGTTAGTCTTGTAAATTGCTCTCTATTTGCCAAACAACTTTTTGCCACAAACCTCCAAAAACTGTCAGTGTTGAAGTCCCTCCTTCCTTCTCTAGCAACGAGTAACAGATAGTCGGGGAACTCGAATATAGCATTATTTGCATTTCTGTTGTTTTATCTTTTATATAAGATAATACATCTGATGATGTTTGATCAGGGGAAAGCTGAAAAACAAAAATTTGTTTCTTTAGTGGAACTACCGTACTGCAGATTGTGTATTCGAAAAGCCATCTTGTGCTGGTAGTCCGCACTCACTCAGACAACATTAGTTTTCTTTTTTTCGATTCGGACCGCGGTACAACAAAAAAGCACACAGTTAAAACATGTGAGCGAGCTGTTACATGTACCGCAAGGGAACAGTCTGCACACTTAAAACTTTAGATTTTTCGTGGGATAGTGAAACAAACAGCACTGCAGAAAACGCACGAAAAAGAGAGTAAACAAAACAGAAATACAGAAAAGCACAGATTTAATCACTCGCAAAGCGATCGTAGTTTTAATAATTATGTTTACAAAATAGAATTATAAAATATAAAATATAAATAATATATAAATATAAAATAGAATTATAAAGAATTCATTAAAAACCGCCGCCGGTTTCAACAAAAATAAATGCGAAGGGCAAAAAAAAAAACGATCGTTGGTTAATAAGAACTTGAAGAACAATAAAGTAATCTGACCGATTAACGCTAGCATCTTGCAGAACAATAAAGTAATCTGACCCATAAACCAAAGACATTAGAATAACAAATTGCGTAACGCTATACGAAGTTTTTGCAAACGATTTTTTCATGCTGGCTCTAGAACTGGCTCCAGGCCACTATGGGGAATTTGACCTGTTTTTTTGGCATAAATGTATTTTTTAAAGTGTTTCAAATTTAAAAATTTTTTTTTTTAACATATTAAGAATTGATTAAAGATTTATAATCTGTAACGCAAATGTTAAATTAACAGTCCTC
This sequence comes from Drosophila yakuba, assembly GCF_016746365.2. Lineage (NCBI taxonomy): Eukaryota > Metazoa > Arthropoda > Insecta > Diptera > Drosophilidae > Drosophila > Drosophila yakuba. The sequence goes on along the minus strand of NW_025048816.1, from coordinate 630,708 downwards.
TGTTAAAATTAACAGCTGTAAAGTCAGCTGTTGCAAACACAAAGCACATGCCATCGGAGAGCTTCTTTTTTTAGTGCTTACTAAAATTAATATTTCTTGAACCACAATTCCTAAACCTTTGAAATGAATACTCATTCTTGAGATGTGTACTATTTTTTTCTACTAATATGTTGCTTAGTTCGTGCGCGTAAGCTTAACAATTTGTATATTTATCAAGTGATGTTCTCGTCCAACTTTCAAAATAAAATTTCAACTTTGAATAGAGTTTTAAAAAATTGTTCAAATTTGTTTAGTAAGTGTGTTAGTCCATGTTGTAGAGTGATTAATTCCCTATTTAGAACACATAGGTTTCATTTGCGAATTTTTGCGACTTTTCGCGAAAATTAAATTATTAGGTAGCAACCTCTCAATTTTCAATGCGGCCCTCCTAGTAGCAAGGCGCACGCATTGTTGGGCATATCGACGACAGTCTTCTTGAAATTAATCAAGATTACTTATGGCATGTTTCATAACACTTTTTTGCATAAATGAAAAATAAAAATAAATAAATAAATGAAATAAAAAGCTTTATAATACCCGGCCTGGACGGAAGGCAAGGCCCGTTGAACATCATATGAAAACTAGTACTGAAACGGCTCTTGCCTTATGACGAACAAAAATGAAAAATACAAATTTCATATTTTTCAACGTTAAAATAGATACTGAAGAATATATTGGGTAGAAAAAAAAATCGTAAAGATAGGGGGCGGGAGGCTGATGTGGGCGGTTGTTCGAAGGCGGCAACACGCCCACTTTGCCAAAGTGATTGTAAAGGTGTGTATAAGAATAGACAAAAAAATTATCATCGTATCTTAAATATTTTACGAGATATTAATTTATGCCAAAAAAAACAGGTCGAATTCCCCATAGTGCAGGCTCTCTCGAGCCGTACTTTTGTACGCATACAGCGACAGCTGACCACTGTATTGGTGCACACTTATGCACATGCATTGTAAAAATGACAAAATATGCCCTACATTTTAGAAGTTCTTTGACTATAAATCTATCAGGCATGCTTCGGTAATCGAATTCGTAAGATTTTTACGATTTCGATTTGAATCGTTAAATTTGGTGCTCCGGTTTTAAAAATCGTAAGAATTTTTCGATTTGTAAAACGGGCACTTTAGTCTGGCCGAAATGAAAAACAAATTCCTTTGTTTATATCAAATCAGATCTTATTTACTAAGGGAAAAAATATTTAACTCAGTGGTATATTGCTGTTAATTTCACATCCCCACAAAATCATTCTGCCACTTAGTTATTTTATAAAAAATATATATCTGACCCCACCTCAGATTGGACAAACAAAATGTTGCCGTCGGCAATAACAATTTACGATTTGGTAAGGAGTCAATAAGTACGTCTCCAAAAGCTATCGCGAAGGTTGCCATACTGTTCGTGGAACGACACTGACAGATACAAATACTTATAAAATATAAAAGAATTAGTTAATTAATTTAAAAGAGGGCCAAAAGTGTTCTTTGTAAATAATGCTATTTAATTTACTTACTTAAATGGTCAAAGTACAGTAAAAAAGTAATTGCAAACATTGAAATTAAAACTGTGAAAAAGTTGGCAGCTCAAGATTTTCTCAAGCCCTCCAATTTCTGCCTTTTCTTGGCTTCAAATATAACAATTGCAAATATAACAGCCATTTCTGACGTACTTTGATTTTGACAAATAATATAAAACAGGCGTTTGAGCAGCAAGAAGCAATGAGAAACGAAACATTCCGATAGCAAAACGATAGCAAACATTTTGCGAAAACCAGAGCACCTAGAAACGAAATCGTACGATTTGGCCCAAATCGAAATCAAAAAAAACTTACGATTACCGGAGCATGCCTGTATATTATTTTTTATAAATTGCCACCACTTAAAAAAACAAATAACTACCAAATCCTCATCGACCATCTATATAATCACTTCTTACCAAAGCAGAACTCAACGTTTAAGAGACATCTATTGCTGACGGAGTCGCAGGAAGAAATTCGCAAAGCTTTCTTTCAAGAGCGACTCCTGGAAGCCCGATACATTAACAAACATCTATCCGTTTCCTAACGAGCTCTCAGCGGGAAAACGGTATATTCATTCCAACATCTTTGAGAGTAAGAATATTGGACGAAGGCCGGCATTTGTCTTTTCTTTGCAAAGTTTTTCGAAATGGGAAATTGTTACGAATGACGTCAAGTAAATATATGAAATTTTGTATTATGTTGCAATTGTTTACGAGCTTAGCTGTTTTGTAAATTGCCTTGTAAAATTTTTCCATAACGGTAAAAAGCTGATCGACAACAAAATAATGGGTTTAAGCAAAGACATTAGCATAACAAGATGCGTAACGCCATACGATTTTTTTTCCCACGATTTTTTCGTGCTGGCTTTAGAACTGGCTCCAGGCTCTCTCAAAATTTTGTCCAAAAGCCAGAGAGCGGAGGGCTCTAGAGCCAGCAGCTCTCTTGTACGCATGCAGCGACAGCTGACCACTGTATTGGTGCACACATGGACATGCATAGTAAAAATGACAAAATATGCCCTTCATTTTAGAAGGTCTAAGACTTTAAATCTATATTATTTTTTATAAATTGCCACCACTTCAAAAGTCTAGTTTTACATTTCCTTAACATAACAATTATTCAAATTCAACATAGAAATAATAATAGCACAATCTATGTACATAATAATGCATAATAATTTTGAAATATGATTTTAAATTAGAATAATTTTCATTAGAGTATTTAGCAAGCGACGTGTGAGAAATATAAGAAGTCAGTGATTCTTCAGTGCTTATGTCCGCACTGCGTGCATCAAGAAATCAATTTTGCAATAAAGAGTTTCCATATTTTTATTTATTTTATAAATAATATTTTAGTTTATGAATTTATTTTTATGAATTTATTTATTTTTTAAATTTAATTTATATTTTTTGAAAATTTATTTTTAAATTACAGTAGTATGAATAATTTACTTTGTATACGTAGTTTTAATAATTTACTTTGTATACGTTTAAATTATTTACTATAGTTATTTAGTTAAAATTACCAATTTTCAGTATTTAAAATTCAAATAAGATTCAGTTAAACTATTTTTTTATATTTTATTTTGATATTTTTAAAAAAGCGCGCAATTATCAAAAGTAAGAAAAGTTCTACGAGTAACGGGTATAAAAAATTTCTTTCAAACCATAATAGTTACTGTGGCGACCGGCGTTGCCAACAACCAAGCAACGGAGAGACACTACCGATCGCCTTGTGTCTGAGTGAGAGAATGTATTACTCCTGAGCGGACTGGCAAGCAGCGTGGATGTGCGAATACCATAGATCTGAATAAACGAACTGAATATATATAACTATAAATCATAACGCGTGTTACTCATAGTAAGTGGGTCATTACATTGGCGACGAGTGGAAAAGTCGGTAGATGATAATGATAATAACTAAAACTTTGGTAAATTTGATGAATTAGGAAAAAGGCGCGAAATTACGGTAAACGAGTGGCGTGATATAGGCTGTGCGTGAGTGTGTGTGTGATGGAACGTGCCTACCGGCATATACATACATAAAAATGTGGAAAGAGGAGAGAAGGAATAAGCTGCGTGAGTGCAGATTGCACGTTGCCAACATAAAATGACGTTAAGCACAAAGCGGAATGAGTAATTTTATATGCACAATTTTTCGCTCACTCTCATCCAACACACATGCACTCCGACAGATAGGCTGAGTGAAGAGAACTCTTCGCAAGCTTAAGAGAAAGTGAGATAGAGAGACACTCTCTAGCAACCAGGATATAAGAAAAATAACCAATAATAATAACTCTTTACAAGCTTAAAAGGTGAGCTGGAGAGAAATTTCTCTAGCAACCAAAGAGTTGCAAGGGCCGAGTACGCATTATAAGCTCTAAGAGAGGAGCCGACTAGTGGTACAAGCCAAAGCATATTTTGAAAAAAAAAGAAAAGAAACAGAACACGAAATATATAAATAAATAAATATTTTAATAATTAAAAAAAAAATGTAATTTAAAAAAAAAATAAAAACGGAGGAAAAAGGGAAAAATATTACAAGCTTTTAAGAAAGAGCTGGGTAATCGGTTTGAGTTGCAAACAAAAAGGTTAAAGGTCGGGTGGAGCAGTATTCTCTCCACAAGCCAAAAGAATTCATAAAATTTAAAAGAAAATACGGAAATAACAAAACACAGGCTCCTAAGAGAGCCGGGTATTAATTACAAGTCAAGTCGTAAATCTAATAATGTCTTTCGTCGTAAACTCCAATTCTAGGTCCCGTATTGAAAATGACCGACAGTGTCATGAAACCGTTTCTGTGCGAGGTGATCGACAAGGCAATCCTCCGAAATGAATGGGAGAAGTGGTTGAGGGCATTTACAATATACCTCGAGGCCGAGGGTATTGATACCGAGAAGCAGAAGAGGAGTAAGCTACTGCATTTGGGAGGAGTCCAGCTACAGTCAGTAGTATACTCTCTACCTGGTGCGCTGGTGGAGCCCAGCGACGGAAATAAAGAAGACATCTATAAAATCCTCATCGACCATTTAAATAAACACTTCTCACCGAAGCAGAACTCAACGTTTGAAAGACATCTATTCAGAGGCCTGACACCGTTGGACACAGAAAGCTTTGGTGATTTCATGCTGCGACTCCGCCAACAAATGCAACGATGTGCATTCGAATCCTCAAAAGCGGAGATTGAGAATATATGTCTAAAGGATAAAATCATTGATGTGTGGGCACCTCTAGACCTCAAGAAAAGACTTCTGGGAAAGGAGTATTCACTAGAGGAAGTGATCGAAGCATGTCAGGTTGAGGAGCAGATCAACAAGGAATCAAAAGAAATGACATCAAGACCAATTGCGGAACCCATCTGTAAAATTACACATCGTGGTTTTAAACAGAGTGGGGAGTGCCCCAGATGTGGAAAATTCGGACACACACACAAAGACCCATCAGGTCCGGCAAGAAATGTGACTTGCAATAAATGCTCGAAGCCTGGACACTTTGCCAGGAAGTGCCGAACTAACTTGAACGGCCGATTTCTTAAGTCCCAAAGGAATAACCTGAAAAGGCATCGCACGTATATTCGCTCTGTCGAAGAGGAGGCCACCAGCTCCAAACTCAAAAAGGGCGAGGCACTTTGCTTTAAAGTGTCAAGCGAAGATGAAGAGGAGTTCATACGATGCCGAGTGGGAGGCCGTGAAATTTCTTTGATTATTGACTCGGGGTGCAAGTTTAACCTTATCAGCCACGCGGACTGGTCTCTGCTAGTGAAGAGAAAAGCCATAGTCTTTAACGTAAGAACTCATACAGAAAAGCAATTCCGAGCCTATGCCTCTAATAAATTACTACGAGTAATGTATATTTTCGAGGCCCCAATTTCCGTTGAGCCGGGTACCGAAGAGATTGCCTCATTTTATGTGATTGAAAATGGAGAACAATCTCTGCTGTGCCGAGACACGGCTATAGAATTAAAAGTCCTCCGACTGGGAAGAAACATTAACCGTATTGAGGAAATGGAGCCTTTTCCAAAATGGAAAAACATTGAAGAAAGCCTTTCCATAGATTATGATGTGAAACCCGTTTAACAACCAGTGAGACGAATCCCGGCAGCGCTCGAGGACAAAGTTATGGAAAAACTGGATGAAGCCCTGAGTCGAGATATAATTGAACCAGTCACGGGCCCGAGTGCTTGGATATCTCCCATCGTGCTTGCGTTTAAGGAGAACGGGGACATCCGCTTATGTGTCGACATGCGACTGGCAAACAAAGCAATCCTACGGGAAAACTACCCATTACCAACTTTCGATTGCTTTATGACCAGACTCAAAGAGGCTAAAGGCTCAAGGACGCCTATCACCAACTGGCCCTTGATGAATCGAGCCGGGAAATAACAACGTTCATAGCTCCAAGGGGACTTTTCCGCTATAAGCGTTTGATGTTTGGAGTAAATTCTGCTCCCGAAATTTTTCAACGCCTTCTCGAGCAGATGCTATCTGCGGTACCTAACGCCATGAACTTCATCGATGATGTCATCATCTTTGGCGCAACTGACCTCGAAATCGACAGCGCCGTAAAAGAAGTATGCCAGATCTTTCAGGAAAATAATGTCCTACTGAATAAAGAAAAGTGCATCTGGAAGACAAGCAAACTAAAATTCCTCGGACATATTTTATCCGACAAGGGAATAGAAGTCGACCCTGAGAAAATTGACGTCATCCGATCTTTCAGAGACCCAAAGAACAAAGAAGAAACGGGGAGCTTCCTCGGTTTGGTGACCTACGTCGGGAAGTTCATTCCGGACCTTGCAAGTCATACAGATCCTCTAAGAAAACTGCTGAAAACTGAAAGCAAATTCACCTGGGGCGAAGCCGAGAAAAATGCTTTCAGCAACCTAAAGAATCTCCTATCCAAGGTACCCAAATTATCATATTTCAATCCAAGGCATCGAACACGGGTGATTGCGGACGCCAGCCCGGTTGCCCTTGGGGCTGTGTTATTGCAATTCAAAGTCGACAACGAACCTTTAATAATTACCTTTGCTAGCAAGGCGCTGTCGGAGGTGGAGAAACGCTACTCCCAAACTGAAAAAGAGAGCCTAGCGCTGGTTTGGGCAGTGGAGAAATTTTACTACTATCTGGCAGGCCTGCACTTCGAACTCGTAACTGATCACAAGCCCTTGGAAGCCATTTTCAAACCAACATCCAAGCCCCCAGCTCGCATTGAAAGGTGGCTGCTGCGGCTCCAGGCATATACGTTCACCGTTATCTATAAATCCGGAAGAGACAACATATCAGATGCGTTGTCTCGACTCTGTCAACTACCGGCGGTAGAACCAATCGACCACAAGACGGAATACAGCATCCTTCGCGTCGCACAGAGCTCTATCTATAGATCTATGACAATTCATGAAATAGCAGAGTCTTCCAAGAGGGATGAAGAGATTATGGATGCAATCAGTTGCCTGGAGAACGACTCCTGGAAGCCCGATAGTTCAGTGGGCTTCTACCCGTTTCGGTATGAGCTTTCAGCGGTTGGCTCGCTCCTTTTGAGGGGAAACCGCCTAGTCGTGCCAACATCTCTGAGAGTAAAAATACTGGAGTTAGCCCACGAAGGACATCCCGGCGAGACAGCAATGAAACGCCGCCTGCGATCGAAAGTATGGAGGCCACAAATAGACAGAGAGGCAGAAAAGTTTGTCAAAGCTTGCAGAGATTGTTGCCTGGTATCACAAGACATCAGGCCACCCCCTATGGACAGGAATCCTTTTCCCTGGCCCTTGGATTTGGGTAGCGTCGGATTTACTAGGTCCGCTTCCCAACAATGAATATGTTCTAGTCTTCATTGACTATTTCTCACGATATATGGAGCATAAGTTTCTTAAAACCATATCTTCAACGACCCTGGTAGAGGCAATGAAAGAGATCTTCTGTAGACTGGGATATCCTGAGCACCTACGAACGGATAATGGACGCCAATATGTTAGCTAGGAGTTTTCTAACTACTGCAAAGCGTGCGGCATTAAACAAGTTCGAACTCCACCGTATTGGCCGTATTGGCAGCCGACAAAAGAAGAGGGGCAAAGGAAGTCGATATAGAAGTGGGCGACAAGGTGCTTTTGAAAAACGTAGTGTTCCCAAACAAACTTACACCAAACTTCGACAAGACGGAATTTACGGTTTTAGAACGACACAATAATATTGTGGTGATCGAAGGGGGTGGTAGAAAACTAACAAGAAATGCCTCACATCTTAAGAAAGTTCCAGCTAGCCAAACGTATCCAGCCTCCTGCCCAACGCCGCAACCAGATGACAGCTTACCGGAATCAACACCTACCTCGGAGAACGCAGTACTCCAGCCCACAGAAGGAAGCCCCGGGATCCAGCCACCCCTGCCGCCATTAAAGCTAAAACTCGTTAATAAAGGAGGGATGTGGCGACCGGCGTTGCCAACAACGAAGCATCGGGAGAGCAGCGACGGGAGAGACACTACCGATCGCCTTGTGTCTGAGTGAGAGAATGTATTACTCCTGAGCGGACTGCCAAGCAGCGTGGATGTGCGAATACCATAGATCTGAATAAACGAACTGAATATATATAACTATAAATCATAACGCGTTTTACTCTTAGTAAGCGGGTCATTACAGTTACGCATCGAAATTGACCAAAACCGTAATCAAATTTGTTTCTTAGCACGCACACATACACACTATCTCCTTTATTGTTTTTACTCATACAAGCAAGACAATTATATTTTTAGATTTAAAGGCTCTCGATTTTAGGCGAGCGAAAACAGAGTAATTTTAAGTTTTGAGTTAGTCGAGTTGAACCTCTGTATATGACACGGCACGCAGAAAATTGGGAAGTAACACGAGAACTTTGCTGGCTTAAGTCCGCAGGTTTTCTTAGCGGAACCATAGACATCTTTCGTTGCGCTATAGGGAATTACGGCCTTCAGCTACGGTATAGCTATTTGCTTTTGCAATTAGTGGTGCAATTCTTGCATCTTTCGTTGCGCTATAGGGAATTACGGCCTTCAGCTACGGTATAGCTATTTGCTTTTGCAATTAGTGGTGCAATTCTGGCAGCACTGTCCACATACAGGCAGTAATTTCACGTGTGGTCAAACGAATAACATTATTATATTAAAAATTGTATGGCTCGACGGTTAGGATCAGATTTATGTTGCCTGCTAATACAGTTGAAGTCAACGGTTTTATTGTTAGGGGGGCCGGTTAGTTTGGTTTGCGAACCAAATGCTAAAGCGCAGTCCATAACTAACACTCTCAGACTTTCGGCTGCTGGACCTGGCGACTTTCCTCTTTTTAAAAAAATTTAAAAAACTCATAATGAATATTTGGTATTTCGACACTGAGCGAAAATTGGTATATGCGACACCAAATTATCAGAGAAGAATTGTAACATTAATGATTTCATACATTTTCTTAGAACTTTTTATTTATATATTATCAAAACTTGTGTATATAAAATTTTGAACAGAATAGAAAAGTTCCGTTCATTATTTATCTTGTCTTTTAAGTAGTGGGGTTTCGCAGTCGCCAGCAGTTTCAAAAATTATATTTTTGTTTCGTGCCAGCATTGAAGACACATTTTATCTATACGGCACGTCAACTGTGCTTTTCTTATCTAAGCTTGCAAAAAGTTTTTTGGAAAATCGATAGAAATTGACAAGACTAATACAAAAATGAATAAATATCTAAACATTTTTTAAAAGTGTGGGCGTGGCAACTTTGGGCGGCTCCTGGGCGTTAGAGTGGGCGTGGCAAAAAGATTTTTGGCAAATCGTTAGAAATTTACAAGTCCAATACAAAAATGAATAAATATCAAAACATTTTTCAAAAGTGTGGGCGTGGCAGCTTTGGGCGGCTCATGGGCCTTAGAGTGGGTGTGGCAAAAAGATTTTTGGCAAATCGATAGAAGTTTACAAGACCAATACAAAAACAAGAGAGAACGCTATAGTCGAGTTCCCCGACTATCTGATACCCGTTACTCAGCTAGTGGATGTGCAAAGAAGAAATTTCAACACTGACAGTTTTTGGCGGTTTGTGGGCGTTAGAGTGGGCGTGGCAAAAAGTTTTTTGGAAAATTGATAGAAATTTACAAGACTAATACAAAAATTAAAAAATATCAAAACATTTTTCAAAAGTGTGGGCGTGGCAGCTTTGGGCGGTTTGTGGGCGTAAGAGTGGGCGTGGCAAAAAGTTTGTTGGCAAATCGATAAAAGTTTACAAGACTAATACAAAAAGGAAAAAATATTAAAACATTTTTCAAAAGTGTGGGCGTGGCAGTTTTGGGCGGTTTGTGGGCGTTAGAGTGGGCGTGGCAACATGAATCGACAAACTTGCGCTGCTTCTATGTCTCTGGAGTCTGTATGCTTAATCTCAACTTTCTAGTTTTTGTAGTTCCTGAGATCTCGACGTTCATACGTCGATGGACATGGCCAGATCGACTCGGTCAAGAATATATGTATATACTTTATATGGTCAGAAACGCTTCCTTCTGCCTGTTACATACTTTTCAACGAATCTAGTATACCCTTTTGCTTTACGAGTAACGGGTATAAAAATATGTAATAATTGGTACCCAGCAAACATACGGGAGGTCATTAAAATTGTATTGGGGTCGTATATTTATATAACCTTCGAGTCGATTTGAAATATTTCCATTTTTCCATATTATGCTCCGATATATTTCAATTATATATTTCTTTTTATTAATTATCATTAATTTCATCATTTATGAGATAGAATGCTGAGCTTAGCTTGTTATTTTTTCGATCAGCTTGCAATGCTTGAGAAGTATATAATATAACATACATATATTATGTGTATATATATTATATTATAGAACATACTTATGTATATACATTATTTAAGTATATATATATATATATGTAAGATGAGATTTACTCAACTTTGGTTTTTATTATTATAGGTATCTAAATATCAGTATTATTATTAACGATGAATGTTACAAGTTTAGTTTAAGTTTTCTGCTTTTGATTTTTCTGCTTTCTTAACTCGTTCTCTGACGTCCGTATCTGCTGACTTCTACTCTCCGAATCCTCTTCTCTCGCTCTGCTGCTGTTCTGCTGTCGCTCTGCTGCTGCTCTGCTGTCGCTTCTCCTGCTTCTCCGCTGTCGCTATTCTCTTCTGTCGCTCTGCTGTTTCTACTGCTCTCTTCTGTCGCTCTGCTGTTTCTACTGCTCTCTTCTGTCGCTCTGCTGTTGCTCTGCTGTCTTAATACTTTTTCTGCATCTCTTCTTAAATCTACTCGAGTACTGCTTTTGTTGAGAAGTCCCAATACCCCGTCTTACATTCGGCCATTCCTGACTATTCATCTGTCCCAGATGACCAATCATCCTCATTGTCCTGGACATACCTCCACAACTTCATGTAATCACAACTTGTGGAAGTCTTACATGGGCCTTCAAAACCTGCTGCCTTTCGAACTTCGTATCTGCCGTTCCTCTTGACAGTTAAAACTTCGTACGGTCCCATATATTCTCCAGCCAACTTCTTTCCCGCAACAAATTGTGTCCGGCGTATAGCGACTAGGTCTCCTACTTTATATGCGACTTCTGGTTTCCGCTTAAGGTCAAAATTCCTTTTATAAGATTCCTGTGCGCGTTGAATCTCGATCTTTGCATCCTTTCTCAGTTGCTGTCGTTGGTCGTCAAAATTCAAATACATCTCCTCCTCCAAAAGCTGAAGCTTATTGTTCATTTGCACTCCGAATAGCAGCTCAAATGGTGACTTCTTGGTTGATGCATGTACGTGTGAATTGACCGCTCTCTGCACGTCTGGCACTGCCTTAAACCACTTGGCTGGTTCATCCGCCGACATCTTTGAAATAATCGACAAAATTGTACGATTCACCCTTTCAACTTGTCCATTTCCACGTGGAACCCCTGTTGTACTCCAAACGTGCTCGATTCCGTTTTCCTTCATATGTTCCGCAAACAAGTTGGCTGTGAAAGCGGAGCCTCTGTCCGAAACCATCCTCACGGGGTTGCCAAAAACTTCTGACCAAATCTTCAACTTCTTCAGTGTCTCCTCACAGCTTGTAGTTTTCGTTGGGAACAGCCATATAAACTTTGTAAATGAATCCACCATCGCAAATATGTACTTGTACTGTTTTCGTAGCATCCATGGGGCCCAAATGATCAACGTGCAGCGTGTGAAGGGGTTGATCACCTTTATCAATACAGCTTAGGAATCCTTCCTTCTTGCCAAGTTTCTTGTTGAAAATGATGCATCTCACACAGTTGTTCACTACCTGCTGAGCCTTCTGTTCTAAGTGAGGAATCCAATACAATTGTTGAACAGTTTTCTGTAGTGCAAAATGACCTGCACTATGGGCTTCAACAATTACTTCTTTCTCCATCGATTTCGGGATCACAAGGAGGTCATTGCCGTTCACCTCCTTGAAGACAAGTCCAGCTTTCATCTTGTAGCCCTCATATGGCCGACTCTCCAGAATTTCCATAATTGCCTTTAGCATCTCATCTTTTCTTTGTGCGACTTTGATTCGAGCTGTGATCTCAGAGGACACGAGCATCACACGATCGGGATAGCGACAAAGGCAGTCCACATGCTTCAACCGTTCCCCAGGGCGATGTTCCACTGCAAACTCGAAATCCTGCAGGTAAACAATCCACTGCGTGACTGCCCTCGGCACATCCGCTTTCTGTAGGGTTTGTTTAAAAGCAGAGCAATCCGTAACCAGCTTAAACGGCGATCCCAGCAGATAATGTCTAAATTTCTTCACCGCTAGATAAACGGCCTTTGCTTCTAGGATATAACTGTGCTGGCGGGACTCAGCTTCTGACGTCTTCTTACTCCAGTATTGTATTGGATGGAGTCTGCCATCGAACCACTGCATTAAAACCGCTGCAAATCCATCTTTTGATGCATCCGTGTGTAATTCAGTTTTGGCCGCTCTGATATACAACTTTAAAAAGGGTTCCTTTGTCAACGCATCCTTCAAACTATGGAATGCATTCATCTGCGGATGGGCCATTTGAAAGCAAACATCTTTTCGCACCAGGTCAGTTAATGGGCGTGCAATCTGCGAATAATTCAATACAAATTTTCTGAAAAATCCAGTCAGCCCTAAAAAAGCTTGGACTGCTCTGACGTTTTTTGGCACCGGAAATTTGCTGACCGCAGCTGTCTTTTCCTGTCCAGGCCATATGTTTCCGTCCTCAATGTTGTTGTGTGCAAGAAGTGACATTTTCGCCACTTTATCTTCAGGCCAAACGCTCCAGCTCTGTTAAACACGAGTTTAATCTTTTCCAAACATTGCTCTGCAGTCTCGGCGTGGATAATTATATCATCCATGTACAAGTCGAGTACATCTCTGCTCATCAGCTCTTGGAACACGTGATTAACGTAACGAATAAAAACAGCTGGCGAGTTCCGAAATCCAAACGGGGTTCTATTGAATTCGTACAATCCGAATTTGGTGATGAAGGCTGTGAATTTTTTGCTATCATTTTTGAAATCATTCTCCAAGTCCATTACAGTAAAAAAGCGTGCTTTTTGCAGCTTTTGCAGAACGTCGTCGATTATAGGAACGGGAAAACAGTCTCTCAAAACCATCGAGTTCAGCTTTCGAAAATCGACGCAAATACGCCGTGTGCCATCTTTTTTGTTCACCAGTACAAGACGGCTAGCAAAGTTAGATGTAGATGGGCGAATGATTCCAGTATCTAACCATTCGTTGATCTGCTTTTCCACGTCATTCTCTTCGGCAATCGCAAATCTACTTGGGGATTGACGAAATGGGATGATTTCACCATCCGGAACGATTCTTAGCCTCACTGGGACTTCGGCTACCGAATCCACCGCCTTGTAGTTATTGATCAGCAGCGACACCTCTTTAGCGAACTGCGGAGGAACATCTAATTCATCATCTGAATTTATTATGTTGTAAATACTCATCTGATTTGGTTCCTCACAAGCTTTCTCCCCCAGCGGGGAAGAAAACTTGTATCCGTCGGCCGACAGCGAAAAGTCAAACTTCGATACAAAATCAAAACCGAGCAGCGCATCATACTCGATGTCTTCATCCTCCACTACGACGAAATTGTGTCTAGTCATCTCCTTGTCCACCGCAACCTCCGCCAAAAAGTAGCCAACTGTGCACGTAATCTTCCTTCCCAGCCCACGAAGCTTCGACGCACATCTCTCCAGGGTAACATTTGGTATCTTGTTAAAGATATACTTGCGCAGTATAGATACATCGGCTCCCGTATCTACCAGACACTCCACTGCCACATTGTTGATAGTGGCATTTTTCATGCGACTTGAGCTGCGTACGACTTGGACACCAGCAGCTGACCCAGGGCAATCTCTTGACATGTGACCCTCTTTGTTGCAACTGAAGCATTTTACAGCAGACTTGCAGTCCTTACGATGATGATCTAATGATCCGCAGTTAAAGCAGTGACTCTTCCTGTCGTGCTGTCCCTCGTGCTGCTTTTTCTGGCTCGACGTCCACTTTCCCTCGTTAGGATTAAATGGCTTCTCGACCACACGGTCGAACACCTCATACTGCTCCTGTAGTTCTTTGTAAGACTTGCAACTGTAGAGAGAGTATCTGAAATCACTTCTCATGTTCAAGCCGTCAACAACATAGCGGATAACTGAACGTACATCAATGTTGCCAAGTGAAGCGATCTTTTTCATCTGTAGTAGGTATTCGTGAAAAGATTCCTGCTTGCGTTTCTTGCGGTCGCGGAGCTGCTCGTGTACATCCGCGCTGCACACATATTGTCGACTGAACTCTGTCTCCATCAGCATACGCATCTCTGAGTATTGGTGTACATACGTAGAGTCCAAAAACAACTTCGCTGTGTTCGTCATTTTGGCGCGAGGCTGAACATACATCTGCTTAATGTTCAGATCGTAGGCTGCCGCATTCATCTCAAAATTTTCAAACCAATTTTTAACCGGCATGGACTCTCCGTCAAACTCTGGAATGATCTTCGCAAAGCTTTCTGCCGTAATCGAGCAACCGTTGTTTCGCTCCTCCGCTCCAATCTTAATAGCAAGAAGCTGCACTAAATCTTTCAGCGTTCTTGTATTTTCGTCGATCGAGCTGCTTTCGATTAAACCAGCTGCGCCACGTTGCTCTCCACTTGTCCCGACATGATTCTGCATGTTGTTTCTTGCATTCCCACCTTGCTCTCCGCTTGTTGCGACAAGGTTCTGCATGTTGCTTCTTGCATTCCCACATTGCTCTCCGCTTGTTGCGAAAAGTTCTTGCACGATTTTCATTTCTTTCGTATTTTCATTTCCACTTATTTCGCAATCGCTTTCCAACGGCGTACTCATTTTAATCTGTTTGTCTGCTGCAGCCACTGACCTTGTGTAATATGGCTGTTTTCCTTTTGAAATTGGAATCCGCGACGGCTCTTGCTTAATTTCCTTCTCACTCACACGCATTCCCCGTTGCTAACCGGCGTCTGTCAAACTCTTCTTCTTCGTCTTTTAAGACTTCTCGGGGCAACGTTGAGACTTTTCGGGACGGCGTCACTTGCAATTTTCAGGTTAGGACGAGCCCCCAAATGTAAGATGAGATTTACTCAACTTTGGTTTTTATTATTATAGGTATCTAAATATCAGTATTATTATTAACGATGAATGTTACAAGTTTAGTTTAAGTTTTCTGCTTTTGATTTTTCTGCTTTCTTAACTCGTTCTCTGACGTTCGTATCTGCTGACTTCTACTCTCCGAATCCTCTTCTCTCGCTCTGCTGCTGTTCTGCTGTCGCTCTGCTGCTGCTCTGCTGTCGCTTCTCCTGCTTCTCCGCTGTCGCTATTCTCTTCTGTCGCTCTGCTGTTTCTACTGCTCTCTTCTGAGGCTCTGCTGTTTCTACTGCTCTCTTCTGTCGCTCTGCTGTCTTAATACTTTTTCTGCATCTCTTCTTAAATCTACTCGAGTACTGCTTTTGTTGAGAAGTCCCAATACCCCGTCTTACATATATTATATTATATATGTTTATAACATTAATAAGATTATCTTAAAAGATCTATTTTATGCACAACATTTATCATTTCAGAGAAAACATAATGAGAAATCATTACTTTTTTTTGTGCACTTAATACATTGCTCCGATTCTATCGAATGTATGTTTTAAGAAAATATTTTATAACAATAATACATAATTAAAATCTATTATTTATAAAATAAATACAAATATGCAACTTGTTTATATCTAAATTGATTTCTTGAGGCACGACGAGCGTACATACATCAGCATCTAAGAATCTCTACCCTCAAATATTCTTTGTACGTCGCAAGCTGAATACTTAAA
The DNA here is from genome assembly GCF_016746365.2 of Drosophila yakuba. Classification (NCBI taxonomy): domain Eukaryota; kingdom Metazoa; phylum Arthropoda; class Insecta; order Diptera; family Drosophilidae; genus Drosophila; species Drosophila yakuba. The sequence goes on along the minus strand of NW_025048816.1, from coordinate 614,823 downwards.
CGACAATTGTTCTACTATAAAGTAATTTATAAAATTTATTATAAATTATTATGTACACATATTCTAGAGCCCAGCAGACAAGGAGCGGACGTAATGCGGATGGATCTGAAAAATGTCCGCTAGATATTAAATACGGACGTAGAATCGGAGTTTCCGCACTAGGTTCGTTGAATGCTCAAAAATGAACGCTAAAATGGAGAAAAATCGGAACTGTGGCGCCCCTAAAAAAAAGTCCGAAAAAGTATTGGTAACGGACACTGAAACGTACAGTAGGCGGACAAATAACAAACTTATCGCAAGAGGTTATCCTAATTAATGAAACCTGGCGCGAAAACGGCGCTGTATAAGTACCGCAAATGTCTCGCTAACTGACACTAAAACGGACGGCACGCGACATTTGCCAGCTAATTCTCTAGAAATCGGTGATCAGTTCTCCTTCTTCCTTATTTTGTTGCGTGCCTGTTTTTTATTATTTTTTAAATAAATGAATGAGAGAGAAGATGTTCTTGACCGGCAAAGAGTGCAGACGTGAGTTTTGTTATTTAGTGAGTGCATGTGTTTCAAACGGTAAGTATTAAATTTATATTTATTATTCCTTATTTTAATCAGTATATATTTAATTAATTAATATCTATCTATATTTTTAATATCTATATGACTAAATTATTCAATTACCTCTTGCAAGCGCCACAAAAGAAAATTAGCCGACACAAATCTTCGTTTGAGGCGCTTGGCAACAGGAATGCAAAAATGTTGTGTTTTATTTATTCTGAAGAAATTTTTTTGTACTTTAACCATTATCAACGGTTCATGCGACTTATTTGCAACTTATAATGACGCTAAAGGCCTTTAAAAATATTGACGAATTGAAGATATTTGCGGTCACTCAAAGACTCCAATATTTTCTCAAAACTTTATTTAAGATAATACTTAATTGAAAAGAAAAACTAACAGGATATATGTATAATTATTTACATGTAATAAATTTATCCGTCTATGTTGGCAGGAATTGCTTGCGGATGAAGTGGCGTGCCAATGTACCTGGCGTGGGACTGATGCCAAATTATGTATTCGTGGGATGCTTATAACGTCATCCGTCAGAGGTATCTTTTTTATCGTTTACCTTTTTAATAATTATTTACTTATAATAATTTGTATTCTTACAGTCGCTTTCAAGAATAAATTTGCGTTGGAGGACGCCGATTTCGACCGCATTACCCAAAATACTTTTCAATATGCACAGTATAAAATAACATAAACAAGAGAGAACGCTATAGTCGAGTTCCCCGACTATTTGATACCCGTTACTCAGCTAGTAGAAGTGGGATGGAGAGTCTTCAACGTTAAAGTGGGCGTGGCAAAAAGTTTTTTTGCAAATCGATAGAAATTTACAAGACCAATACAAAAATGAAAAAATATTAAAACATTTTTAAAAGTGTGGGCGTGGCAGTTTTGGGCGGTTTGTGGGCGTTAGAGTGGGCGTGGCAACATAAATCGACAAACTTGCGCTGCGTCTATGTCTCTGAAGTCTGTATGCCTAATCTCAACTTTCTAGCATTCGTAGTTCCTGAGATCTCAGCGTTCATACGGACGGACAGACGGACATGGCCAAATCGACTCGGCTATTGATCCTGATCAAGAATATATATAATTTATATGGTCGAAAACGCTTCCTTCTGCCTGTTACATACTTTTCAACGAATCTAGTATACCCTTTTACTCTACGAGTAACGGCTATATGTAACTAACAATAAGAAAATAAAAACTATTCTATAAATTATGAAATTGTTATTATTAGTAAATATTATACAAATCAAAATAACATTCAAATAATAATAATACATTCAAAAATTTTTTATTACTGGAAGTAGTTTTTAAAATAGTATTTAAAACGAAATTATTCGAACACTTTTATACACTTTTATACACTTTTATATACATGGTATAAAAGTATCTCAAGAGATACCAATTCCGTAAATCGTAAATAATATTAAAATGTATCGCGAATAATACAAATCCGTTCGGTAAATAATTTTAAAAAAGTATCGCGAATGATACAAATCCGTTACTTAAATAATATTATAAAAGTATCGCATTTGATATCGTAAGTTGTCCGCAAACTCAATCATTTTCGGGTTCGAATACGATAGCATTTGCTGCCACACAACCACTGACAGATGATTAACTAAAGTATCGTGTTTGGATCTGAAATCGGACGTTTTATCGGCCTAAAGTTCGCAAAACTATCGTTTGTAATATCATAAACGAAGTTTGTGTCTTGTGCAGTCATGCTAATTAAGCCTTTTTTCGTACAGATCTGTCCTGTTTTTTACTGCTTCATCCGGAAAAAATGTCAAACATCCCCAACCCGGAAATTTGTCCTTTTTAAGTTTTTTTTTTTATCCGGAAATCTGTCCTTTTTAGACAATGTTACAATTTTTAAAATTTAATTAATATAATTTTGTATAAATTCAATTTTATTTGTTTGTAAACCAGGTAGCATCTCTTCTAAGCAAAATGTTATCGATATTGTGTGTATTCGAATGAATATCGGCAATTTTTGGCAAAGAAGAACACATACAAAGTACATACATTTTACCAAAGACGGATAAACAAAAGTTTCGCGATTTCTGGCTTTACCAGCCAGAATTTAAAAACTTGTTATCTAAAGACCTAAGTGATAAAAACAAAGCCTTTTGCAGGTACTGCAGATGCAGTATCAATGCAAAACGTGACCAAATTCGTGCTCATATGGAGACCAAAAAGCACGTGCAAAATGCCAAGTGGTGGTCAAGCAAAGAAAATACATTTTTTTGCCTCTTAGGACCGATGATGTGTGTCGCCAGGAAGCTGCAATTGCTATGTTTGTAGCACAGCATTGCGCTATTGAGCCGGTGGCACACCTCGGTGAATTATGCCGAACTTATTTAAATAAAAAATTAGCAAAAAAATCTGTTCTGTTTTCCATCCATTTTTGAAATTTTCAATTTTTCAATCTATTCTTTTTTTCAGAAAAATATTGGCATCACTGGTCTTGTGGGAGCAGTTGGCTTTAGAGCGCTCTCTCTCTAATGTCTTTCGTCAGACGGAAAAGGCCGGATTGTGTCGTCTAGATATTTTATTCAAGAATATTAAAAACGCTTCTGCTACCTATAATATACATTTCAACAAACCGATTATACCCTTATTCTACGAGAGAGCAATATTTTTTCATTGTAATATCAGTCATACTTACGTATAGTACAATACAACATTGAATAAAATCATCAAAAAGGATTGTACCACGTCCAAAGCGATCAAATTTTCGAAGTAAAACGTCGATTAGATGGTCAGATAAACGATAACCAAATGATGTCAGTGCTGTTTTCAGTTCAGTTTTGTCAATGTTTCCAGAGTTGTCTCGATCAAAGGAACGAAAACAGTTTTGCCAATCCGTCACATACTTCCACAAAGCTCCAAAATCTTGAAAGGACACAGTCCCTCTATTTTCACGATCAAACATTCCAATCATCAAACGGATAGTTTCCGGATTAAATGCAGACCATGTACCATTCGAAAGGGCCACTTGTAGCTCATCTGCCGATATATGACCACTGCTATCTTTGTCCACTCTAAAAATAATCTCACTTTTTCTTACGCCCTAATATTTTTTTGACGTGTGTTACCTTTGAAAAACATCCCAAAGAAATTGTTGATCTGGCATTCCACTATAATTGTACGCCATTGCTATGTGCAATTACACTATAACTTTGCTAAATTAGTCAGGAATATTTGAGGTTATACAATTTTTGATTAATATCGATTTGCAAATATTTGACATTTTCAATTAAACTATATTCCAGCAGATCTAAATTATTAAATATAGGCTATTTCCACAGAAATAATATCTTAAAAAGTATTAAGTAACTATTAAGTTTTCTCGAATATAAAGGGAAAATATAAATGATTGTGAAAAGTGCTCCAACATCAGCAGATAATTCTGATGATATATGCACCAAATTGGATTTTGCGATTTCCGGAATATAGATTAAAAACCCCTGTAAATAACGAAACTTTCATATCTCTAAACCTGAAGGCTGAACCTATAAAAAATTTTTTAACATTATACTTTTTAAGTTATTAAAATTACCAGAATAGTAATTACTGAATGTTTGCGTAATGAAAACACCACCAAACCACTGCTCCAATTCTGTAGTGTTCAGGCGTTTTTCATATGCTATTCCTGCTTTGCCCGTGGTGCTTTTTATTTACATTCCTTCATTATTTAGCCAAACATATGAGTTGCCTGCTTTGGCACTCTTTGGTTTTTTCATGTTGTTTAATATTCTAGTTATGCTCCTTTGGCTTCTAGGCAATCTACTACTTGTTTTTATAAGGGATGCAATTTATAAATAAACGTCAATACAAAAAAAGCTTTGTTGGTAATATGCTTGCAATATGTTATTTATGATATTTTAAAATCATTTGTTAAAGTCGGAAATATAGTGAGTTTCTTTATAAAGTCAATATTATCATTATTTTCGATACCAGTAAAAGGTTTTCCTATTTTTGCAAGATTTGGACTGAAGAGCGATTTCGAGATTTTTAAAATGGGACTTTCACATTATTGTACTGCCAATAGAACATATAACAACATATGCAAAACAAAAAAACATCAAAATCATAATCAACTCCAAGTTCTCACCAATTGAAAAAATTTACAACAAAATTAAAAATTCCAAAAGAATACCAAAAGTCCCGTCTTCACTACACAACACAATAGAACAATTAAAAAAAAGTAAATATTGATGTATCACCCGAAACAAGCAGGAAAGAAATAACCCCACACTGCACTATGGGGAATTTGACCTGTGTTTTTGGCATAAATGTATTTTTTAAAGTGTTTCAAATTTTGAAATTTTTTTTTAACATATTAAGAATTGATCAAAGATTTATAATCTGTAACGCAAATGTTAAATTAACAGTCCACTGTTAAAATTAACAGCTGTAAAGTCAGCTGTTGCAAACACAAAGCACATGTCATCGGTGAGCTTCTTTTTTTAGTGCTTACTAAAATTAATATTTCTTGAACCACAAGGCCTAAACCCGTCAAATTTGAAATGAATACTCATTCTTGAGATGTGTACTATGTGTTTCTACTAATATGTTGCTTAGTTCGTGCGCGTAAGCTTAACAATTTGTATATTTATCAAGTGATGTTCTCGTCCAACTTTCAAAATAAAATTTCAACTTTGAATAGAGTTTTAAAAAATTGTTCAAATTTGTTTAGTAAGTGTGTTAGTCCATGTTGTAGAGTGATTAATTCCCTATTTAGAACACATAGGTTTCATTTGCGAATTTTAGCGACTTTTCGCGAAAATTAAATTATTAGGTAGCAACCTCTCAATTTTCAATGCGGCCCTCCTAGTAGCGTGGCGCACGCATTGTTGGGCATATCGACGACAGTCTTCTTGAAATTAATCAATGTTACTTATGGCATGTTTCATAACTCTTTTTTGCATAAATGAAAAATAAAAATAAATAAATAAATGAAATAAAAAGCTTTATAATACCCGGCCTGTACGGAAGGCAAGGCCCGTTGAACATCATATGAAAACTACCACTGAAACGGCTCTTGCCTTATGACGAACAAAAATGAAAAATACAAATTTCTTATTTTTCAACGTTAAAATAGATCCTGAAGAATATATTGGGTAGAAAAAAAAAAACGTAAAGATAGGGGGCGGGAGGCTGATGTGGGCGGTTGTTCGAAGGCGGCAACCCGCCCACTTTGCCAAAGTGATTGTAAAGGTGTGTATAAGAATAGACAAAAAAATTATCATCGTATCTTAAATATTTTACGAGATATTAATTTATGCCAAAAAACAGGTCGAATTCCCAATAGTGCACTGGCTGGTGCAGTAATACAAGCACTAACACCTCACTACACACCTCATCCAAAGCAGAAACTGCACCATCAATATACCAACCAACTTTCAATGAATTAAAAAACACACTAGCAGGCAGACCCTTTCTTTACACAGATGGATCCAAGTCAGCTAGCGGAGTCTCATATACGAGCGTAACAACGGAAACAGAAATTATTTACCACCATATACTTCCACAATACTCCTCCATATATACAGCCGAAATAGCACCAATTCTGACAGGATGCAACCACGCCAGCAAACAACGAGGAAAATTTGCAATCTGCACAGATTCCCTATCAGCCCTAAAAGAAATTGAAAACATAAAAAGCCAAAACTACTACACCACCTGCATCAGAAATATCCTAAACAAATATAAGAGAAATAAAATCTTAATTCTATGGGTCCCGGGACACTGCGGGATTCCAGGAAACGAGCTCGCGGACGAAACAGCAAAAAACGCACATTATTTCCCTTTGATTACCCAAAAAAACTTCAACACATCAGACATCTTGGAACACATCAAACTGAACACTGAAACCTTTAAAACTTCAATTTTTAACAACTCCTCCTACAACTACAAAAATATTAGCCACGACAGCACTCCGACGAAAAATATCTCACGATCAGACTCAATAAAATTCGCAAGAATAAGACTAGGACACACCAATCTAACCCACAGCCACAAACTCCACCACCAATCTGCACAACCTGCAACACCAACATAACATTACAACATATATTACTCGACTGCCCTTCAGCAAAACAGATCGAACCTCTTGAAACAAACAATTAGAGAAATCACCTCATTTGAAAACATTCACCAAGCAATACAATTCTTAAAAAATACAAAACTTTACCATACAATATAAGCAAAAATAAAAATAAATAATCATATCCATTAATATCAACACTACACATAGCTACACGTAGCTTTAAAAAACTACTACATAGTTATTAACCGTAAAATAAGAACCTCACTTATACATATAATATAAGCAAACCCAAAAAAAATGTATATAACTTAGCTTAAGGCCCTCAGCTGCTATAGCTAATCCGAAATTCCGCATAATTTTAATTATACGTTAATTTCTCAATAATAATAATAATAATAATAATGTACTGCTAGAAAGTTGAGCTTAAGTATGCACACTCCAGAGACATAGACGCAGAACAAGTTTGTCGATTCATGTTGCCAGGCCCACTTTAACGCCCACAAACCGCCCAAAACTGCCACGTCTGCCAATTTTGAAAAATGTTTTAATTTTTTTTCATTTTTGCATTAGTCATTTCTAGGACTTCTTTCGATTTGCCAAAAAACGTTTTGCCACGCCCACTCTAACGCCCACAAACCGCCCGAAGCTGCCACGCCCACACTATTGAAAAATGGTATGATATTTTTTCATTTTTGTATTAGTCTTGTAAATTTTTATCAATTTGCAAAAAGCTTTTTGCCACGCCCGCTCTAACGCCTAAAAACCGCCAAAACTGTCAGTGTTGAAGTCTCTCCTACGCACTTTTACTATCTGAGTAACGGGTATCAGATAGTCGGGGAACTAGACTATAACGTTATCTCTTGTTTTTATTGTGGTTGCCATTGCTTGTGAATAATACATTATTGTCATCCGTCTAATGCCAATTTTGTAATAATAATAGTTGACTGACTTACACAAAACAAGCTTCGTAAATGTTCCTCCAGGAGTTCCGGTTTGATCTTTAAACTAGACGTTGCACTGTTGTTTTTTTCACCTTTTTTTTCAGAAATTCGAAATGTTGACCTATCTTCATCAATTTTGGTTTGTGTTACTCTTTCTTTCCCCCAAGATGACTCACAAAGTTTCAAACGATCTGGTCAACTTATTGCTGCCACATATAGGTGCCATATAACCGATCTGGCCGATATGCCATAAAAATATTTATCTTACCAAAGAAAAAATTTTTTTTATCTATATTTAATTATTTACCAATGAAATACAACATTTATTTAAATTATTCTGACGAATTGTTTTGAATATATGCTGCCTAACTGCATCCTCAGAGCGACTATTGTTGCTTCAAATGTCTAGCAGCTCTGCATGCACAAACAAATATTCAACTACAAAAACGTGATTTTTTCAAAAAGGAACAAAAAGGAGCATATAAAACTAGTTGTATAATTTTATACACATGTTAGTTTCTTTTGAAGTGGTTTGCCATACAAAAGTTATATTCCACGAAACACAGCTACATTTGTTAAGTTGACTGTAAAAACGGCACATAAACCAAACACGATAAAACTACACAAAAACATACACAAAAATGTTAGTGAACTACAAATCTACATACTGTGCTACTGTTTTCCATGAAAACACCTTAAATTTTTTTAATTCTCTGAGGAAATATAAATATAAATAAAATGATTTGCCGCCAATTTTGTCTTACGCATATTATCGACAATCAGCTGTCTTTGAGAGGTGGGCGATAAGCCTGTCTTGCATATAAAAGTAAAAATCGGCTTTTTTTTATCTAATTAGACTATCCTAAATATAAAAAAACCATAAATGGTTTTATTCCGTTCAAATTTTTATTTGACTTTCTGCCAAAATAAACAGAAAAAAAAAAACACTCGTTGTGAAATCCTAGCTATCTGATCTTCTCGGAATCTCCGCATATCGTTTGTTAAGCGGTTAAGCACGTATTTAAATCGTCTGATAAACGAACTAATGTTGATTGGCACAAGCATGCACAAGCTGAAGGATACTTTGTTCTTACAATTATCTGTTTACTTGATTGTCAAACAACTACGAAATTACTAGGACCGACTGCGCCAATAAAATATTAAGGAGTTCATTTTAGAAAAATATATAATTTGTGTTTTGTTTCCGCTCTTGTTTCCTTCTTATATCGAACGCATTTTTATTTTCGTCCTGTATCTTTTGATGTTCTCTCGCGATTATTGAGACTTCTCTCTCCAACTCTTTTATGTAATGCTAATACCAATTGTTGTTTTTAAAGTATCAATTTGGAGAGATACCTTGAATAACCTTTCAGGTTATACGACAAAGGCCCAGCAATGGATGTGTACCCGCTTCTGAATATTTGGAAATACGAAGTGAGACCTAGGAATCACTGAATATTTGGATATACGAAGTGAGACCTAGGAATCACTGAATGCCTTATTTGTCACGTGGTTGTAAAAAGTTGTTTATAGTTTTTTGGGTCGCGATTACGAAAATGACAAAAAAAATTCAAAATGGCGGAAATTTTCGCAAAAAATCGTGCGTTTTTGCTGAAATTCATATTGAAAGTGATTTTTGGGTCGCTGATTACGAAAATGGCAAAAGAAATTGGTGGAAAAGGACGGGCATTCAAAAAATGTTTATTTTTTGTTTATTTGAGGATTTACTAGCACATTCATCAACAAAAAAGGCATTGTTTCGCTACTGTTTCAAAGTAGAATCATTAAATATGCTAATAATAGATCCATCTGTAACATTGCCACTGCCATCTCCTACGCTATCATCACTATCGTCACTCTCGTCACCCTTTTCATATGATAAAAGTTTAAGCGCTTTACAAGCCAAATTTTTGCCTTTTTTTGGCCGAGATTTTCTTATACTGGAGATAAGGGGATCTGAAAAAGCGAGGATACGCATAAAAATATCCTTAATGTTCTTGACTCTGAAACATTTCCGCGAAAAACTCAATCGATAGTTTCTGACATCCTTATTCCGTGACTCCTGCGCTTCTTCTGACAATTGCCCTATTGTCATAATTGATGCCTCGATGATCTTGGGTCCATGAATGAGTACCTTGTGCACTGTGGTAGACATATTATACTATTTATATTTTGACACAAACAACTGGGCAGTCTCGTGACAGTATTTTTTGAATAATTGCACTTTCACATTATAGGCACTCGACAAAACTTGTAAAATTATGTGGAATCTTTCAACTAGTTCAAGATCAATACCCAAAATACTAGCTAAAACAGTGTATTGTTCAAATAACGTGTTTCCATCATTCGAATTTCCCATTCCTAGTTTGGGACGATCAATAATCAAATGCAATTTGAATCGCCTTTTCAATCACGGCTTTACCGTTAGCAAGCGATTGTTTCACTTCTTCACTTCGAAACTGCCATGATTTTGTATCCTACATGCAAAAGACACAAAAACGTATCCAACAGTGCAAAGTAGATAAGCCGTATTGGTAGTTGGAAGTGTCGACGACAAGTTTTTTCATAGCTTCAACGTAGCTGAAATTTTTTGAAGTAGTTTAGCACAAATAGCATCTCATCGATGATGTTGTTTTAGTGACCACATAGCAATCTTTACCGTCTATCATTGTAAAAGTGAGTTCAAAGTTGACGCCTATACTTCTACCATCTTGAAAAGTATTAAATTTTGTAAGAGATGTTATTTGCTCGTCAACAAAACGCTTCTCTTCAATTACGGGGTACGAATTTTCATCGTAATTGGGTAAAAATTTACATTTTTGTCCGCCATATTGGCGACGCCATTTTGAATTTTGCAATTTGACTTCGAATTCGGATTCAGCATACCAGAAAACCCCAAGTATTTCTCAGATTTGAATTCTGAACATGCAATGCGCGCCAAGTTGCTCTGTACGTGCTCACGCACGAATGAACCAACACTGCCGCAAAAAATTCGATTTTTCAGCCAAGGGGCAAAAAAGGGCAGGCAATGGCAGCGGTTTCGGATAGCACATTCCTTGTTACGCGTAATACCGTTGCCACTTTTTCAGGATCTATTGGGATCACAACTAATTCTCTACAGATGTAAAAGAAAAATATTTCGGCTCGCTGACATTTCATTGTTAATAACATCATCAAAATTTCACGTATTTGAGTTATCACCTGGCCCTTCTGCTGCCTCATATTTTCGGAAAGAGTTCCTGGTTTTTCAAAACAAACAATTTGGCAAGTAGGACATGTGGTATGCGACTTGGAGTGCCCTGTGATAAAGGACTAATGAAATTCATGCCCTCATTTAGTTGTATAAGTTTTGTCTGAATATAAATAGCATTAGAATAGCGAACACTGTCGGCCTTCTGGAACTTCCAACTTCGGCATTTTAATTGTTTGTGAGGACCCCTTTTGGGTCCCTCGCCCTATACATAAAATTCATTTGTAGTTTGTAGGAATAAGTAGGGCTTAGGTAGGTAGGATTAATTGGTTGGTTTAATTAGGATTAATTCGTAGAGTAAATTGCTAGGATTAATCGGTAGGATTAGGGCTTAGGATTAATTTGTAGAATAAGGGCTTAGGATTAACTGGTAAGATAAGTAGGATAGGCCTTAGATTTACGGATAGGATAATTTTGGGATTTAGGGTATACATATAAGTTAGAATAAAAGACTGTGCCCTATGAAGGGCACATAGACTAAGCACCCCATACACACACCCACCCGCGCGCCAGCGCAACATCAAGCCCGCAATACCTGCAACACGGGCCCAGCAACATCGCAACCGCAACACCGGCGGCCAAGCACCGGCCCCACCGGCCAGCAGCCCCGCAACATAAGTGGCCAAGCCCCGCCACACGGACCCCGCAACATCGGCAGAGCTCCAGCGACGCAAACAGCCAAGCCACGATCAGCCGATGCACATGGTAGCCGGCAAGCCGAAGCCCGACGCCGCCACGTGGTTTTCCACTTCGGGTCGGCCGAGGCGACAACGCTTGTGCGGTCGGCGGCTGGACGAACCGCTGCCCGCCCAGCGGGACACTTAAATTTGTAAATACCAGCGGCCACGTGGACAGGAGTGCGTTTTTGCTGAAATTCATATTGAAAGTGTTTTTTGGGTCGCTGATTACGAAAATGACAAAAGAAATTGGTGGGAAAGGACGAGCATTCAAAAAATGTTTATATGAGGATTTATTAGCACATTCGTCAACAAAAAAGGCATTGTTTCGCTACTGTTTCAAAGTAGATACATTAAATATGCTAATGATATTTCCATCTGTAACATTGCCACTGCCATCTCCTACGCTATCATCACTATCGTCACTCTTGTCACCCTTTTCATATGATAAAAGTTTAGGCGCTTTACGAGATAAATTTTTGCCTTTTTTTGGCCGAGATTTTCTTATACTAGAGATAAGGGGATCTGAAGAAGCGAGGAGTCGCATAAAAATATCCTGAATGTTTTTCACTCTGGAACATTTTCGCGAAAAACTTAACCGATAGTTTCTGACATCCTTATTCCGTGACTCCTGCGCTTCTTCTGACAATTGCCCTATTGTCATAATTGATGACTCGATGATCTTGGGTACATGAATGAGTACCTTGTGCACTGTGGTAGACATATTATACTATTTATATTTTGACACAAACAACTGGGCAGTCTCGTGGCAGTATTTTTTAAATAATTGCACTTTCACATTAAAGCAACTCGACAAAACTTGTAAAATTGTGTGGAATCTTTCAACTAGTTCAAGATCAATACCCAAAATACTAGCTAAAACAGTGTATTGTTCAAATAACGTGTTTCCATCATTCGAATTTCCCATTCCTGGTTTGGGACGATCAATAATCAAATGCAATTTGAATCGCCTTTTCAATCACGGCTTTACCGTTAGCAAGCGATTGTTTCACTTCTTCACTTCGAAACTGCCATGATTCAACTTCTTTTTTGTATTCTACATGCAAAAGACACAAAAACGTATCCAACAGTGCAAAGTAGATAAGCCGTATTGGTAGTTGGAAGTGTCGACGACAAGTTTTTTTATAGCTTCAACGTAATTGAAATTTTTTGAAGTAGTTTTGCACAAATAGCATCTAATCGATGATGTTGTTTCAGTGACCATGTTACGTCGGTGTATTCGTGCATGTGACCTGGGAAAGGACTCAGGCCGAGGGATGGGCATCCGATGTTCAGGCACCAAGATGCCGGCGTAAGCTCGTCGATTTTGGGTCGTGGGATCTTGGTAAGCTCCTCACCTCTTCAACATAACGTGAATAAATATTAGTGGTGCTTGAAAAAGTTTGTACCGTTCGTCGGTCAGCAGTCCTCACTGGCCACCAAGCTGTAGCTTGATCGTAAAATGATCGGGCAATATTTTGGCCACGTTCCCTCTCCTTCATGCATCCGCGTGCCTGATGGATCGTCGCGGGCCGCGCAATACGATCCCCTTTTGTCAAGGTTGTCCGTCAAATTTTATGTCATCGTTTTTGACCTACTCGACCACTTCTCGCGTCAACACCCCTTCTGGAAATGTTTACCTACTCATTTTGTTGTAGTTAAAATAGCATAATTTTATTGGGTAATATATTGTTGGCTAGTGCCATGTAATACAAAGAATAGAATTAAAAAGCTAGTATAAAAAAATTATGATACGTTGGCTATAACTGTTTTTAGCGAGGAGTATCGAATTCATCAACAAGCAAAGGTGTGCACGTCAACAAAAATTGTTGGCTATTCACGTCTACAAACGTCGCTCTGAGGGCTCTTGTTTTTGCATAACCAAAACAAGGCGGAAACTCGTCGTTGAAAAGTAATTTTTATTTATTTAAAGTTTATTTGTTTTTTTTTTTTATTCTTATTTTTTATTCCTCTCGGGAACATAGGGCTTCTACGTGAGCTTTCCATCTAACTCTATTTTGAGCTGTCTGTTGTCGTCTGTAACGCGCCAAAGTTCTGTGTTGGCTATTCTGTTTGGCCAGAATACCCCACATATGACTCTCAGGCATTTGTTGCTGAAAGCCTGTAGCTTATGCGTTATTTTCTTCGTGGCGAGCCATGCTATACTTCCGTATAGCAGTATGGATTTCACACACGCATTGTAGATCCTGAGCTTTGTTGGCCGGCTGATTTGTCGGTCTCTCCATATGCGGTATAATCTCCCAAATGCTGAGCGGGCTTTGCCAAGACGGCTGGAGACATCATCATCCACTCCACCACTGTTGGATATGATGGTGCCAAGGTACGGGAAACTGGTAATGAACTCGATTGGGTTCCCATTTATGTTGATGTTTCCTTCACTGGAGTGGTTGAAGCGCATAGCTTTTGTTTTCGCTATGTTTATTTCGAGCCCTACGCTGCTGGCTATCCTGACAAGGTCGTCACTTTTCCTCTGTATGTCGTCGAGTGTGTGCGATATGAGACAGATGTCGTCTGCGTAGTTCGTCCTCAAGGTGTCTGGTGAGGTTCCACGTAATTCCGCGCTTGGAAGAGCATACTTCGCTCATTAACTCGTCGACTATGATGTTGAAGAGGAGTAGTGACAGCGGGCATCCTTGCCGAATTCCGGTGTTTGTCTGGAAAGGTGCACTAGTTTTTCCATTGTGCAGTACCGCCAAGTTGGCATTGTCATACATCAATTTGATGATGGCGATGAGATTCGCAGGTACTCCTTATCTTGCAAGTGCTCGCCATATTGCTGTTTTTTCAACTGAGTTGAACGCCTTCTTGAAGTCGATGAACAGGAGGTAAAGCGGGGCTCTCCATTCCACAGCTTGCTCGGTTATTATGCGTAGTGTATTTGCCTGGTCTACGCAACTCCTGTGTGGTCTGAAGCCTGCCTGTTCGTCTCGGATTGATGGCTCAATTTTTTCCTGGAGGCGTTCGTTCAGAAGTGTAGCTAAGATCTTGTAGCTGGTGTTGATCAGTGTTATCCCTCTCCAGTTGTTGCAGTCACTAAGGTCGCCTATTTTTGGGAAGGTTCACAATGATTCCGTTTTTCCAGGAGGCTGGCACCGTCTCGCCTTCCCATATGCGTGAGAAATGTGGATGCAATATTTCAGCCATCAGTTGGGTGTCAACTTGAAGCAATTCGGCTGGTATGTTGTCTTCGCCAGCTGCCCTGTTGTGCTTCAGCTTCTTTATTGCATTCACGATTTCTCTTACATTCGGGGGTGCAGAGGGTATCCTGCTACTCCCACTTGGCGGCACAACACTCCTGTAGTCTATGGCCACGTTTGGTGATGTGGTGTGGCTAATTCCCATGAAGTGTTGGCGTCATCTTCGGATTTGTGCGTCATCATTGGATAGGAGGTTACCTTCTAGATCTCTGACTGGTTTGTTCTGTTTGTGATGGGTGGTGGTTCCTCCTTCTAATCAGGTCCCAGGTTCTTCAAATATCCAGTCCGATCTTCCGCGTTGTTGCAGGCCGTGGTCCTTAGTTGCCTGCAGGTGTGCTCCCATGGGTGGTCTTCTAGGGGGATCTGCTGTTCTCGCAGCGTGGACGTCATTCTCGTCTTCAGAGTAGAGTCGCTAAGGAGGTGCAGGTTCAGAGGGGGCGCTCGCCGGTGTTGACTGTTGCCAGTGTTCCTTGAGTGGTTGCGGTTGAGCTTTATTAAATGTTCTGCAATGACCAACTCATGGTCACTGTCTATAGATGCTCCCCTTTTGTTCCGTACGTCCAGTAGCGAGTGTCTCCATTTCCTGCTAATGCATATGTGGTCGATCTGGTTGCGCGTATTACCACTTGGAGATGTCCAGGAGTATTTGTGGACATCTTTGTGTGGGAATATTGTGCCGCCGATGACCATTTGGAATAGCTGGCAGAGTTCCACTAATCTTTCTCCGTTATCGTTGCGAGTCCCAGTTCCATGCTGGCCCATGACAGATCTTAGTCCGGTGTTGTTGGGGCCAATTTTTGCATTGAAGTCACCCATGAGGATGTTAATATCACCTTGCCGTAGCTTGTTGAGGGTTGCTGCAAGGGCAGTATAGAAGTCGTCCTTAGTGTCGTCGTTTGCGTCTTCCGTCGGGGCATAGCATTGAGTGATGTTTATTATGTATCTAGCTCTACATCTGAACCTGGCGGTCATGATTCTATCAGAAATGGGT
This sequence comes from Drosophila yakuba, assembly GCF_016746365.2. Lineage (NCBI taxonomy): Eukaryota > Metazoa > Arthropoda > Insecta > Diptera > Drosophilidae > Drosophila > Drosophila yakuba. The sequence goes on along the minus strand of NW_025048816.1, from coordinate 599,124 downwards.
TTCCAGGAAACCAGTGCCTTCTTTATGCACTTGGACACGAAAATTCCCACTCCATATCTTCTGCCGTCACTGTTGCCACTGTGTAGGACTAGATTGCTATCTAATGTTGTTGTTTCCCCACTGCCAGCCCACCTTATCTCGCTGATTCCAGCTATTGCAATGTGAAGTTTCTCCATCTCCGCCTCGAACTGTGCTAACCTAGATGGTTCTCTTAGAGCTCTAACGTTCCATTGTCCAATTCGTGTCCGTTTTGAGATGCCTACGGTCGTTATCGAATTTGGGGAGCCGTTTATGTTTAAATTTCTCGTATTAGTTTCAGTAATCGTTGTAAGTTTTTCGACCGATCTGGTGATTGGCCAAATGCAGCTTATCCCAGTGGTAGGGCTGCCACCTGTCGCCATCGGGGATTGACGTCTACGGTCTTGTGATGTTATTCGTAGAAAAGCGAACAGTCTGGTGGCGCGCTCGCCCTGCTGGGTGTTGTTGCTGTTCGCAGAAAAACACAGGGTGCGCTTGGTACTATGTGGGTGCCCCCGGGGCGTTGGGGAAAGTGGAAGTTGCCGAAAATTGTTGTAATAATCATTTATTATGTGGAAGAATACTTTCTAAAAGTTAGAAAAGCATTTCAGAGAGGAAGTTTTTGTGTGGCCATGCTCTCGTCATGGGTGGGGTTTGAACCCACGACGCCGTGGTTAGCAGGTAGTTAAAGCAATATTGAAAACAAAATATTTAACTTCTATAAATAAAATAAATGGCCTGGAAGAGGCTAACAATAAGATATTTTCCTTTACACCTGACACAAATATACTTAGATCTACTAATGTTGTAAAAATAAAATGAGATCGAGAATATATGTATATATATATGAATATAGTAAAAACTTGGGAACAGGGTTCTGTCAAACTTACCCCATTTTAATCCGGAGCGAAGAGATCTCGACGCGTTGGATCCTGGGTGTTGCTATATATAGTGATGGAGTTATACATACATATACCTTTGTGCACCAATTAATTGTAACCGAACAATAATAAGATATACACAAACACAAAATAAAAAATAATACACTAAGTGGAGTATGCATATATATATAATATAAAATGAGTTGGGTTTCTGTTTTTTTGAAGCGCGGTTTGGCTGTTATTGGGCTCCCAGGTTACTTGGAGCGAGCACTTGCTGTTGTTTGTTTTTGCTGATGTTCACTTTAACGGCCATGCACCGGTTCACAGTCAGGAAGATCAGTATAGCAGCGATGAATTCCAGGGTATGTTGTACTCCTTCTATTTCCTGTAGCGGCATAGAGCTTTTTCTGATCTATTGGTCTTCTATGCCAAGTGTTCCCACCTAGGAATCATATTTCTCGCTTTACCCTGTTTTGGGGAGTCAATACCCCCTTCGGTGAAGTGTGCCCGGAACTGGTGTAGATTTTCTTTACTTTCTGCAATCTATTGCGGCCGCTGACCGGGTCATCGGAGACTCGGTAATTGTCGACTTGCATTTTCTTTGTCGCAATCCAACTGAGTGAACGGGGTAATGGTACCCCTTCCCCTGCTTTTAGATTCTGGTTTTGAATCTTCAAAGTCATACGATAAGAAGAGTTTCTCACGCCGATCGATAAGCACTTTTAGTTTTGTTATGTTATGTGTTATATAATGCATCTACAATCACGAGAATAAGAATTACATCACTCCAAAATGACTTGTTATGTGTTAGTCATTTTGGAGTGATGTAATTGAACAAGTACCGTTAAATTCTTATTCTCGTGATTGTAGATGCATTATATAAGTATGTGTTGCTATATCCTAATAGAAGTAAAAAAATTTATTTATTTGTTGAGCCCCCTTTAGTTATCACCTGGCCCTTCTGCTGCCCCATATTTTCGGAAAGAGTTCCTGGTTTTTCAAAACAAACTTGGAGTGCCCTGTGATAAAGGACTAATGAAATTCATGCCCTCATTTAGTTGTATAAGTTTTGTCTGAATATAAAAAGCATTAGAATAGCGAACACTGTCGGCCTTCTGGAACTTCCAACTTCGGCATTTTAATTGTTTGTGAGGACCCCTATTGGGTCCCTCGCCCTATACATAAAATTAATTTGTAGTTTGTAGGAATAAGTAGGGCTTAGGTAGGTAGGATTAATTGGTTGGTTTAATTAGGATTAATTCGTAGAGTAAATTGCTAGGATTAATCGGTAGGATTAGGGCTTAGGATTAATTTGTAGAATAAGGGCTTAGGATTAACTGGTAAGATAAGTAGGATAGGCCTTAGATTTACGGATAGGATAATTTTGGGATTTAGGGTATACATATAAGTTAGAATAAAAGACTGTGCCCTATGAAGGGCACATAGACTAAGCACCCCATACACACACCCACCCGCGCGCCAGCGCAACATCAAGCCCGCAATACCTGCAACACGGGCCCAGCAACATCGCAACCGCAACACCGGCGGCCAAGCACCGGCCCCACCGGCCAGCAGCCCCGCAACATAAGTGGCCAAGCCCCGCCACACGGACCCCGCAACATCGGCAGAGCTCCAGCGACGCAAACAGCCAAGCCACGATCAGCCGATGCACATGGTAGCCGGCAAGCCGAAGCCCGACGCCGCCACGTGGTTTTCCACTTCGGGTCGGCCGAAGGCGACAACGCTTGTGCGGTCGGCGGCTGGACGAACCGCTGCCCGCCCAGCGGGACACTTAAATTTGTAAATACCAGCGGCCACGTGGACAGGAGTGCGTTTTTGCTGAAATTCATATTGAAAGTGTTTTTTGGGTCGCTGATTACGAAAATGACAAAAGAAATTGGTGGGAAAGGACGAGCATTCAAAAAATGTTTATATGAGGATTTATTAGCACATTCGTCAACAAAAAAGGCATTGTTTCGCTACTGTTTCAAAGTAGATACATTAAATATGCTAATGATATTTCCATCTGTAACATTGCCACTGCCATCTCCTACGCTATCATCACTATCGTCACTCTTGTCACCCTTTTCATATGATAAAAGTTTAAGCGCTTTACGAGATAAATTTTTGCCTTTTTTTGGCCGAGATTTTCTTATACTAGAGATAAGGGGATCTGAAGAAGCGAGGAGTCGCATAAAAATATCCTGAATGTTTTTCACTCTGGAACATTTTCGCGAAAAACTTAACCGATAGTTTCTGACATCCTTATTCCGTGACTCCTGCGCTTCTTCTGACAATTGCCCTATTGTCATAATTGATGACTCGATGATCTTGGGTACATGAATGAGTACCTTGTGCACTGTGGTAGACATATTATACTATTTATATTTTGACACAAACAACTGGGCAGTCTCGTGGCAGTATTTTTTAAATAATTGCACTTTCACATTAAAGCAACTCGACAAAACTTGTAAAATTGTGTGGAATCTTTCAACTAGTTCAAGATCAATACCCAAAATACTAGCTAAAACAGTGTATTGTTCAAATAACGTGTTTCCATCATTCGAATTTCCCATTCCTGGTTTGGGACGATCAATAATCAAATGCAATTTGAATCGCCTTTTCAATCACGGCTTTACCGTTAGCAAGCGATTGTTTCACTTCTTCACTTCGAAACTGCCATGATTCAACTTCTTTTTTGTATTCTACATGCAAAAGACACAAAAACGTATCCAACAGTGCAAAGTAGATAAGCCGTATTGGTAGTTGGAAGTGTCGACGACAAGTTTTTTTATAGCTTCAACGTAATTGAAATTTTTTGAAGTAGTTTTGCACAAATAGCATCTAATCGATGATGTTGTTTCAGTGACCATGTTACGTCGGTGTATTCGTGCATGTGACCTGGGAAAGGACTCAGGCCGAGGGATGGGCATCCGATGTTCAGGCACCAAGATGCCGGCGTAAGCTCGTCGATTTTGGGTCGTGGGATCTTGGTAAGCTCCTCACCTCTTCAACATAACGTGAATAAATATTAGTGGTGCTTGAAAAAGTTTGTACCGTTCGTCGGTCAGCAGTCCTCACTGGCCACCAAGCTGTAGCTTGATCGTAAAATGATCGGGCAATATTTTGGCCACGTTCCCTCCCTTTCATGCATCCGCATGCCTGATGGATCGTCGCGGGCCGCGCAATACGATCCCCTTTTGTCAAGGTTGTCCGTCAAATTTTATGTCATCGTTTTTGACCTACTCGACCACTTCTCGCGTCAACACCCCTTCTGGAAATGTTTACCTACTCATTTTGTTGTAGTTAAAATAGCATAATTTTATTGGGTAATATATTGTTGGCTAGTGCCATGTAATACAAAGAATAGAATTAAAAAGCTAGTATACAAAAAATTATGATACGTTGGCTATAACTGTTTTTAGCGAGGAGTATCGAATTCATCAACAAGCAAAGGTGTGCACGTCAACAAAAATTGTTGGCTATTCACGTCTACAAACGTCGCTCTGAGGGCTCTTGTTTTTGCATAACCAAAACAAGGCGGAAACTCGTCGTTGAAAAGTAATTTTTATTTATTTAAAGTTTATTTGTTTTTTTTTTTTATTCTTATTTTTTATTCCTCTCGGGAACATAGGGCTTCTACGTGAGCTTTCCATCTAACTCTATTTTGAGCTGTCTGTTGTCGTCTGTAACGCGCCAAAGTTCTGTGTTGGCTATTCTGTTTGGCCAGAATACCCCACATATGACTCTCAGGCATTTGTTGCTGAAAGCCTGTAGCTTATGCGTTATTTTCTTCGTGGCGAGCCATGCTATACTTCCGTATAGCAGTATGGATTTCACACACGCATTGTAGATCCTGAGCTTTGTTGGTCGGCTGATTTGTCGGTCTCTCCATATGCGGTGTAATCTCCCAAATGCTGAGCGGGCTTTGCCAAGACGGCTGGAGACATCATCATCCACTCCACCACTGTTGGATATGATGGTGCCAAGGTACGGGAAACTGGTAATGAACTCGATTGGGTTCCCATTTATGTTGATGTTTCCTTCGCTGGAGTGGTTGAAGCGCATAGCTTTTGTTTTCGCTATGTTTATTTCGAGCCCTACGCTGCTGGCTATCCTGACAAGGTCGTCACTTTTCCTCTGTATGTCGTCGAGTGTGTGCGATATGAGACAGCTGTCGTCTGCGTAGTTCGTCCTCAAGGTGTCTGGTGAGGTTCCACGTAATTCCGCGCTTGGAAGAGCATACTTCGCTCATTAACTCGTCGACTATGATGTTGAAGAGGAGTAGTGACAGCGGGCATCCTTGCCGAATTCCGGTGTTTGTCTGGAAAGGTGCACTAGTTTTTCCATTGTGCAGTACCGCCAAGTTGGCATTGTCATACATCAATTTGATGATGGCGATGAGATTCGCAGGTACTCCTTATCTTGCAAGTGCTCGCCATATTGCTGTTTTTTCAACTGAGTTGAACGCCTTCTTGAAGTCGATGAACAGGAGGTAAAGCGGGGCTCTCCATTCCACAGCTTGCTCGGTTATTATGCGTAGTGTATTTGCCTGGTCTACGCAACTCCTGTGTGGTCTGAAGCCTGCCTGTTCGTCTCGGATTGATGGCTCAATTTTTTCCTGGAGGCGTTCGTTCAGAAGTGTAGCTAAGATCTTGTAGCTGGTGTTGATCAGTGTTATCCCTCTCCAGTTGTTGCAGTCACTAAGGTCGCCTATTTTTGGGAAGGTTCACAATGATTCCGTTTTTCCAGGAGGCTGGCACCGTCTCGCCTTCCCATATGCGTGAGAAATGTGGATGCAATATTTCAGCCATCAGTTGGGTGTCAACTTGAAGCAATTCGGCTGGTATGTTGTCTTCGCCAGCTGCCCTGTTGTGCTTCAGCTTCTTTATTGCATTCACGATTTCTCTTACATTCGGGGGTGCAGAGGGTATCCTGCTACTCCCACTTGGCGGCACAACACTCCTGTAGTCTATGGCCACGTTTGGTGATGTGGTGTGGCTAATTCCCATGAAGTGTTGGCGTCATCTTCGGATTTGTGCGTCACCATTGGATAGGAGGTTACCTTCTAGATCTCTGACTGGTTTGTTCTGTTTGTGATGGGTGGTGGTTCCTCCTTCTAATCAGGTCCCAGGTTCTTCAAATATCCAGTCCGATCTTCCGCGTTGTTGCAGGCCGTGGTCCTTAGTTGCCTGCAGGTGTGCTCCCATGGGTGGTCTTCTAGGGGGATCTGCTGTTCTCGCAGCGTGGACGTCATTCTCGTCTTCAGAGTAGAGTCGCTAAGGAGGTGCAGGTTCAGAGGGGGCGCTCGCCGGTGTTGACTGTTGCCAGTGTTCCTTGAGTGGTTGCGGTTGAGCTTTATTAAATGTTCTGCAATGACCAACTCATGGTCACTGTCTATAGATGCTCCCCTTTTGTTCCGTACGTCCAGTAGCGAGTGTCTCCATTTCCTGCTAATGCATATGTGGTCGATCTGGTTGCGCGTATTACCACTTGGAGATGTCCAGGAGTATTTGTGGACATCTTTGTGTGGGAATATTGTGCCGCCGATGACCATTTGGAATAGCTGGCAGAGTTCCACTAATCTTTCTCCGTTATCGTTGCGAGTCCCAGTTCCATGCTGGCCCATGACAGATCTTAGTCCGGTGTTGTTGGGGCCAATTTTTGCATTGAAGTCACCCATGAGGATGTTAATATCACCTTGCCGTAGCTTATTGAGGGTTGCTGCAAGGGCAGTATAGAAGTCGTCCTTAGTGTCGTCGTTTGCGTCTTCCGTCGGGGCATAGCATTGAGTGATGTTTATTATGTATCTAGCTCTACATCTGAACCTGGCGGTCATGATTCTATCAGAAATGGGTTTCCAGGAAACCAGTGCCTTCTTTATGCACTTGGACACGAAAATTCCCACTCCATATCTTCTGCCGTCACTGTTGCCACTGTGTAGGACTAGATTGCTATCTAATGTTGTTGTTTCCCCACTGCCAGCCCACCTTATCTCGCTGATTCCAGCTATTGCAATGTGAAGTTTCTCCATCTCCGCCTCGAACTGTGCTAACCTAGATGGTTCTCTTAGAGCTCTAACGTTCCATTGTCCAATTCGTGTCCGTTTTGAGATGCCTACGGTCGTTATCGAATTTGGGGAGCCGTTTATGTTTAAATTTCTCGTATTAGTTTCAGTAATCGTTGTAAGTTTTTCGACCGATCTGGTGATTGGCCAAATGCAGCTTATCCCAGTGGTAGGGCTGCCACCTGTCGCCATCGGGGATTGACGTCTACGGTCTTGTGATGTTATTCGTAGAAAAGCGAACAGTCTGGTGGCGCGCTCGCCCTGCTGGGTGTTGTTGCTGTTCGCAGAAAAACACAGGGTGCGCTTGGTACTATGTGGGTGCCCCCGGGGCGTTGGGGAAAGTGGAAGTTGCCGAAAATTGTTGTAATAATCATTTATTATGTGGAAGAATACTTTCTAAAAGTTAGAAAAGCATTTCAGAGAGGAAGTTTTTGTGTGGCCATGCTCTCGTCATGGGTGGGGTTTGAACCCACGACGCCGTGGTTAGCAGGTAGTTAAAGCAATATTGAACACAAAATATTTAACTTCTATAAATAAAATAAATGGCCTGGAAGAGGCTAACAATAAGATATTTTCCTTTACACCTGACACAAATATACTTAGATCTACTAATGTTGTAAAAATAAAATGAGATCGAGAATATATGTATATATATATGAATATAGTAAAAACTTGGGAACAGGGTTCTGTCAAACTTACCCCATTTTAATCCGGAGCGAAGAGATCTCGACGCGTTGGATCCTGGGTGTTGCTATATATAGTGATGGAGTTATACATACATATACCTTTGTGCACCAATTAATTGTAACCGAACAATAATAAGATATACACAAACACAAAATAAAAAATAATACACTAAGTGGAGTATGCATATATATATAATATAAAATGAGTTGGGTTTCTGTTTTTTTGAAGCACGGTTTGGCTGTTATTGGGCTCCCAGGTTACTTGGAGCGAGCACTTGCTGTTGTTTGTTTTTGCTGATGTTCACTTTAACGGCCATGCACCGGTTCACAGTCAGGAAGATCAGTATAGCAGCGATGAATTCCAGGGTATGTTGTACTCCTTCTATTTCCTGTAGCGGCATAGAGCTTTTTCTGATCTATTGGTCTTCTATGCCAAGTGTTCCCACCTAGGAATCATATTTCTCGCTTTACCCTGTTTTGGGGAGTCAATACCCCCTTCGGTGAAGTGTGCCCGGAACTGGTGTAGATTTTCTTTACTTTCTGCAATCTATTGCGGCCGCTGACCGGGTCATCGGAGACTCGGTAATTGTCGACTTGCATTTTCTTTGTCGCAATCCAACTGAGTGAACGGGGTAATGGTACCCCTTCCCCTGCTTTTAGATTCTGGTTTTGAATCTTCAAAGTCATACGATAAGAAGAGTTTCTCACGCCGATCGATAAGCACTTTTAGTTTTGTTATGTTATGTGTTATGTGTTATGTGTTAGTCATTTTGGAGTGATGTAATTGAACAAGTACCGTTAAATTCTTATTCTCGTGATTGTAGATGCATTATATAAGTATGTGTTGCTATATCCTAATAGAAGTAAAAAAATTTATTTATTTGTTGAGCCCCCTTTAGTTATCACCTGGCCCTTCTGCTGCCCCATATTTTCGGAAAGAGTTCCTGGTTTTTCAAAACAAACTTGGAGTGCCCTGTGATAAAGGACTAATGAAATTCATGCCCTCATTTAGTTGTATAAGTTTTGTCTGAATATAAATAGCATTAGAATAGCGAACACTGTCGGCCTTCTGGAACTTCCAACTTCGGCATTTTAATTGTTTGTGAGGACCCCTATTGGGTCCCTCGCCCTATACATAAAATTAATTTGTATCTTGTAGGAATAATTAGGGCTTAGGTTTAAGTAGGTAGGATTAATTGGTTGGTTTAATTAGTGGGATTAATTCGTAGAGTAAATTGCTAGGATTAATCGGTAGGATTAGGGCTTAGGATTATTTGTAGAATAAGGGCTTAGGATTAACTGGTAAGATAAGTAGGATAGGGCTTAGATTTACGGATAGGATAATATTGGGATTTAGGGTATACATATAAGTTAGAATAAAAGACTGTGCCCCATGAGGGCACATAGACTAAGCACCCCATACACACACCCACCCGCGCGCCAGCGCAACATCAAGCCCGCAATACCGGCAACACGGGCCCAGCAACATCGCAACCGCAACACCGGCGGCCAAGCACTGGCCATACCGGCCAGCAGCCCCGCAACATAAGAGGCCAAGCCTCGCCACACGGGGCCAGCAATATCGGCAGAGCCCCAGCGATGCAAACAGCCGATCCACGATCGACCGATGCACATGGTAGCGGGCAAGCCGAAGCCCGACGCCGCCACGTGGTTTTCCACTTTGGGTCGGCCGAAGGCGACAACGCTTGTGCGTGCAGAGCGGTCGGCGGCTGGACGAACCGCTGCCCGCCCAGCGAGACACTTCAATTTGTAAATACCAGTGGCCACGTGGACAGGAGTGGGACGCCGACCACCACGACTGGAAGATCACAGGAGGATCAGGGCGAAGGACAACTGGTGCTGGCAGCCACCATGGATAGGCTGGCCACCATCCCGGAGGAGTAAATTTGGGTGAGCCAGCGACTAGTTCTAGGAAGTTAATATATTAATAAAAAATTGTAAATATATGAGACCGAAAACCGGAAAATTTCAATCCTTTTTCCGCAATCACTCTTCTTTCCCCCTCTTGCCCCGTTCGGGTGCGGCCCGGACGAGACTTTTCCCCTCGAGCCCCGTTCGGGTGCGGCCCCGCGCATTGCAGCCGTTTTCCCCGGACGAGACTGTTTCGGCCCCGCGTATCGCAGCCATTTCCTGTGTGGGACATTATATTCGCAACGCCCCTGCGGCGACCCCTACATCCCCTACATTCTCGCCCTTTTCCATATTAAGACCCCGGCCAGCAGGTCCCTTTAGCCCACCTGTCTCACAAACAAATATTTCTGTGAAGGATCCTGGACTGGCTTAGTATATATCTTGGCCCGTGATTATAAACCTTACATCTTAAAACGCTTGGCTAGCTGTAATGTTTATATTAATATAATAATAAATATTAATATTAATAACTAAAGTAATAAACAAAATTTCGCAATTTTTAAATCTATGTCTAAGTTTACGTGTCTTTAATCTCCCAACTAGTTGCTTAAACCAACCATTTTCACGTCGATCAGCTGCATGCGCGTAATGCGACAAATTATTCAGGGATCGAAACGAACCAAACCATATGTGCATACATCAAACAGATTTATTTGATAGAGAGAAAATTTGAGAGAGACAAAATTCAAAGATATTTTGCACACCTTTTGTGAGTGTTTCTAAATATTAAAGCTCCACACTAATACAGTTGAGTTTTAAAGAATCGAAACAAGATACAAAGTTACATAAATTTACTTGACGTAAGCCGTGACAATTCCCCCATTCGACAAACCCAACAAAGATCAGACAAGTAAACCAAATAAAAAACTACATCACATGGGCTTCGTGAAGACATGAAGACAACAACAACGTTACACGCGCTCGCCCTTTATGCTTTCCTAAAATGACAACAACAACAAGCGCGGCAGACAGGCAGCGGCTAGACGATCAGGCGACCATGGGGTCGATGCCTGTAGACATCTGCTTCGCACCATGCAATTGCTGAGCATGTTTGATATGCCTTTCGTTGTTGTCAGTAAAAAACAAGAGAGAACGCTATAGTCGAGTTCCCCGACTATCTGATACCCGTTACTCAGCTAGTGTAAGTGCGAAGGCCACTTTTTGGCGGTTTGTGGGCGTGGCAAAAAGTTTTTTTTGCAAATCGATAGAAATTTACAAGACCAATACAAAAATTAAAAAATATTAAAACATTTTTCAAAAGTGTGGGCGTAGCAGTTTTTGGCGGTTTGTGGGCGTTAGAGTAGGCGTGGCAAAAAGTTTTTTTGCAAATCGATAGAAATTTACAAGACCAATACAAAAATGAAAAAATATTAAAACATTTTTCAAAAGTGTGGGCGTCGCAGTTTTGGGCGGTTTGTGGGCGTTAGAGTGGGCGTGGCAGCATGATTCGACAAACTTGCGCTGCGTCTATGTCCCTGGAGTCTGTATGCCTAATCTCAACTTTCTAGCTTTTGTAGTTCCTGAGATCTCGACGTTCATACGGACGGACAGACGGACGGACAGACGGACATGGCCAAATCGACTCGGCTATTGATCCTGATCAAGAATATATATACTTTATATGGTCGGAAACGCTTCCTTCTGCCTGTTACATACTTTTCAACGAATCTAGTATACCCTTTTAGTCTACGAGTAACGGGTATAAAAAGCTGACTTGCAGTTCCTATGCGTTTAATGACCAAACTTTTGGCTTTTAAAAAAATATAAGGGAATAATACTTCGGTTTCTCTTAAAAAACGTTTCGCTCAATCGTGGGCGGAATTCTGGGTGAAGTTCGAAGTTTGATTGAGTGAAAATACTTGATATTCTCAAACCGTAGCAATACGAGCCTATTCTGGTCGATTTTGCCCAGAGAAATTTTCTGTATTACTAACTTGGCCAAGAGTCCGTCAGTCGGGTGATGGACAAGGGGAATAACGTGTAGTGTCAAGCTTGCTAGAAGAACGCGCCGTAACTGTCTATACACCCGGAAGTGCGACTATACTCTCCACGCGAGGGCGGCTGGAAACAGGTCCCCTGGCAAGGTTATGTTCCTGCCAAATGATGCAGGCAAAGGGTAGTCGGGCGTCCCGGGCCGGACTAAGGCGTCATTCGACCCGTGCCGAGAGCCAGCCTGACTGAGGGCCCGGGTCACAAAATAGATCAGTCTCAAACGGAGAGCTCAGGGTACCTGGCGACCCCTGTTCTAAGAAGCCCTACCCAGGCGTCGCGAATCTCCTTTCTTAAAAACGGGTCCTTCGGCTGAGTGGATGAAAAAGGTGGAATGGGCTAAATCCGTTTTGCCAAACTTCGGCAAGGAAGCCCCCAAGCCACGCAAGCCCACAGAGGTCAAAAAGCGACCTCCACCTAAGAGGGAGCGCTCCCAGGACGTCCCCTCCCAACCCTCGGCAAAGCGGCAACGCGTGCAGCCAGGGCGATCCTTTGCGGAGATCGCGAAAAACCGCATTTTCCCGGACGTGGTCGACAGAAACGACCCGAGTGGCAGGATTCCACGTAATAAGTGGAAGTGGGTAGAGGCAGCCCTAGCCATCTCAATGCTTTGAGATTCTGGCCAAGAAACCTGGCCCCCCTCCTGTCTGCTAAGACGTGGGAGGGTTCCAAGCCGGCGTCAAGGTAATCGCCTGTGACAATGAACGCTCTGCGGAGTAGCCGCAGTAAAAGAGTTGGGGGAGTTGTATGAGGAATTGTTTCGCTAAGCTGGTCCGACGTATCTTACCGGCCCCGGGCATCCATCAAGGCGCCGGACCAGATCCTCACCATGCTGCAGCGCTGCAACCTGCACCTTCACACCTCGGACTGGCGAGTGGTGAAGGTTGACGAAATGGAGGGACCAACAAACCAGGCCATCCTCATTCTAAACAAGGAGTCCCTAGCTCCCATTGAGGCCGCTCACGGGGAGCTAAACTTCGGGTTTAGCTCAGTGACCATAAGGGCCTACAAATCGGACTCCGCCAAGGAGGATCAGGAAGGCAGTGGAAGAGGGATCAAGGAGATCGCCTCCGAGATTGATTCATCAAAAACCGAGGTCGGCTACTCGACCGATGCTTCAATCCTCCACAGCCTTGCGAACATGGGTCAATAGACAGACCTGGACACATCGGACGAGGAGGGAGCCGATACAACCGTGGTGGAAAGGCCCACAGCAGATGTCCGTGAGGCTTCTGCAGATAAACCTCCACCACAGTAAGGCAGCTTCTGCTGCTCTTCAACTCCATCTGGCTGAAGATGGACTCGACATAGTCCTAGTCCAGGTACCTTGGATAGTGGGAGGAAAGGTTTCAGAATTAGGGACTAAGGAATATATATTTCTAACAGCTCCCAGCGAAGGTAAAATAATAGCCTAAGGTAAAATAATTCTAGCCAAAAAGCACCTTAGCATTTTTCTGCTCCATAATTACAGCGATGCAGATAACGCGGCAGCTACCGTGGAGAGTCACCCATCTCCGTTCCGAGTGCTGTCATCATATATGGCCTACGAAAGGCAAGAACCGCCGGATGAACTGGTTAGGAAACTGGTAGAAGACAGCGAAAAGCAAAACATAGGCCTACTAATAGGCTGTGATGCTAACGCACACCATACACAATGGGAAAGTACAGACACAAACGACCGCGGTGAGTCTCTTTTTAACTTTATCTTTAGTTCAAATCTCTTGATATGTAATAAAGGTAATCACCCCACCCTTATCATTAAGAACCGAAAAGAAGTAATAGACCTAACTCTCGTCTCTAAACCACTATTAGAGACAGTAACTCACTGGAGGGTGCTAGATAAGCACTCTTACTCGGACCACAGTTACTCACTGCAGGGTGCTAGATAAGCACTCTTTCTCGGACCACAGGTAAATAGAAGCGACCCTCACAGTCAACCCCTCAAAACCAGAAGTTTTCACAAACCCAAGGAAAACGGACTGACAAAAATACAAAAATATTTTACGGAAAAAAATCCCAACGGATCCCTCTCACCCCCCAACAAACAAACGCCACACTGGCAAGTATCGAACTGTTCATAGACCCAAAGGTCGTGCCTTGGACCATACACAGCTTTAAACCATACAAATCTGCAGGTACAGACAAAATCATACCCGCACAAATCCAGCATGCGGGAAATATAGCCATAAACTGGCTTCTTGACATTTTTAAGCGGTCCCTACTTCTTGGACACCTACCACAATCGTGGCTAGAGTCCCGTATTGTCTTCATCCCCAAAACTGGGAAACCATCACACACGATCCCCAAGGACTTCACACCAATCAGTCTGTCATCCTTCCTACTAAAGGCCCTTGAAAGAATCATCGGCCTGCATCTGAGATCAACTTTCAACCCTAGTCTCATCACAAACACGCAACACGCCTACAAGAAAGGGAAATCGACAGAGACAGCACTACACTCAGTAGTATGCGCATATGTAATATTAAGAACATTAAAACATTAAACATTAAATTAAGAACATATTAAAAGTAGCACACTTTGTTTCTATGTTTATGTCAATAAACTCCAAGACGGATGCAACATGATCGTTCGCTTGAAGGCTACAAAGTATAAGTGCATGGTCAGCATTCCCACGCCGACCAAATGTACAATACATATGTGCATAACTCACTCTCGCGATAAGCAAAGATATATAAGATATACATGGCGTATCCGGCAGCGCAGCTACGCGGTTTAGGCTTAGCCGAAATATACTTAAGATCGAATATGCAGATACTTGTGAACCGTTGAACGGGCAGAACCTTTTCATTAAAAAGAAACTTGTGACTTTAAACTGATGACTTGTGACATTTCTCTACAACTCTCTCGTCCCCAAGATAGAAAAATCAATGTCCCAAAAGGAATAATAACTGGTAGCTATCCTGGACATAAAAGGAGCTTTTAACAACGTCATCCCAACGGCGATTACCGGAGCCCTGACAGACCTTGTGGTGGACCGCCACTTGGTGGGACTCATAAACCAACTGCTCACCTGCAGGAAGGTTATGTCTTCACTAGACGCGTCAACCCTCACTAGGCACGTCAGCAGAGGCACTCCGCAAGGAGGCGTCCTCTCCCCACTTCTATGGAACATAGCAGTCATCTCGATACTACGCGACATTAAAGGGGGGCTGCCTGATAATAGCCTATGCGGATGACGTTGCTATCATCTTTACAGGCAAATACCCCCAAACGCTATGCGATCTCATGAGCGAAAAACTCAGTGTTTTGTCCAGCTGGACCAAAAACAACGGATTAGGAATTAGCCCCTCAAAGACCGAGCTGGTTCTCTTCACTAGGAAGTATAACATACCAGACTTAGTCCCACCTATCCTCAACAATCAAAGACTTTCCTTCAGTAACAGCGCAAGGTACCTGGGCGTAATACTTAACAGGAAACGAAACTGGAACTTGAACCTCACAGACAGATATAAAAAAGCTTCAAAAGCACTCTTCACGAGCAAGAAAGCAATAGGGCTCAAATGGGGCATGACACCCTAACTGGATATATACGGCCATTGTCAAACCAATACTACTGTACGTAGTCGTGGTATGGTGGCCGGCTCTGAAAAAAAGTACAGCATTAAAATGCTAGCAAAAATGCAAAGAGTTGCGGCACTCTGCATCAGCAGTGGTTTACGTACCACCCCAAACAAAGCCCTAAATGCCATACTAAACCTCCCAAGCCCAGAACTAGCTGGCATGGAACAGGGCACAGTAGCGGCAATCAGGCTTAGAGATACCAAACAGTGGAACCCACAAGAAGTGGGTCACTCATGTATCCTAAAAAACATTCAAATAGTCCCCTCCAGGACAGACTACTGCACTCCTACGGAGTACATACACTCACCTTTCAACACAATCATCCCAGAGAGGGACGATTGGAACTCACAAATACCTGGCCCCCAGAATGCTATATGCTTCTATACGGATGGGTCAAAACTACAGAACAGAGTAGGAGGAGGAGTTTACTCCGAACAGCTAGGCCTACGCACCTCGTTCAGACTCCCCGATCATTGCAGCGTCTTCCAGGCTGAAGTGGCAGCAATAAGTGAGGCCCTAAAACACTTAAAATCACTAAAGCCATAAGGCTCACATGTAAACATTTTCAGTGACAGCCAAGCAGCTATCAAATCGATTGGCTTAATCTCAAGTCACTCGAAAACAGTATCGAATTGCCGATCATCTTTACACGAGATGACACAACAATTCGTAATAAGCCTTATATGGGTACCCGGACACAGGGACATAGAAGGCAACTGCATCGCAGATGAACTAGCTCAAGAGGGCACTTCCGCGCCACTCATACAAGAGATGGAGGGCATGAGTATGCCTTTAGCCACTTGTAAACTACTACTTAGGGAAAACCTAAACCTTAAGAAACAGACAATATGGGAAAACACCCAGAGCAAACCTCAAACCAGAGCAAACCTCAGCACTGCAATGAGAGTCATCACAGGGCATTGGTTGATAGGCACCAATGCCAGAAGACTATATGCCCCGTATAATGATTTCTGCCGTAGCTGTAGGGACGAAGAAATGGAAGAAACAGTAGAGCATCTACTATGCCACTGTCCAGCACTGCAAACGAAAAGACTTTCTCAATTAGGAAGCAGATTCCTGATACACAAGTCCGACCTGTCCGACACCGATCCACATCGGATACAAAAATTCACCAGCGCCTCTGGCTGGGGAAACTGCTAGCTTCACACGAACCTCAGCGGGCAAAAGGGGAAAACATACACGGTATCACAACGGACCTCTACTGGTCTAAGTGCGTCGGATAACCGACGGCCGGTAAAACCTAACCTAACCTAACTTGGCTAAGACAGAATTGTATTTCGTGGTCCTTACGTTGGGCGCACTTAAGTAATAATGATAACTAATTATAATTATGAATGTAACAAACATTAAATATATATCTAAATATATATTATCTTCAATGTAACGCTCACGGAAATATTCTTTGGATGGGCTCGTCGACTGGTGTAGGTCTATGCTACTTCTTTCCCACTGCGAAGATCTACTACACATCTTAGCCAAAAGTTAACAAAAACACTTATAGGGGGTTTCATACATTTCGTTCTCACTTTTGGGACCATAAACCACAAACTTTTCGGATGGATTTAAGAACATTTTACCTTGCTGCCTTGTAATTATAATTACTCATAATTTTGTTTTTGTTGGGCGGCCTCTTCTGGGTTCAGGAGTCTTAAGGGTTCATGTCCCGGTGAGAATTAAAACATTATAACATTTATTTCAACGCCACAATAATGGAGATGTAATTCATGGGTATTAGCTTAGTATATTAATAAATATAAAGATAGTGCAAAGCTCTGAAAAAGCGTCTGCAACTTTATTTTCTGTTCCTTTTATGTGAAGGGTGGTCGCAGGTGTCGAGGTGATGCTTTTTCCAGCCACTGTTGGAATGCTTGTGATCAGTGGCTTGTGATATATATCACAAAAATATGGTGTCTAAAATATTTGATTGAGTCGTATATGGCAAGTAGCTCTCGGTCGTACGTGGAGTAATTTCTCTCAGAGTTGCTGAGCTTCTTGGTAAATAATCCTAGAAAAAACCTAGTTGGCTAAAAGTTTCAGGACGAGCATAACTGAGGATGGCGTCGACCTTTATCGTGTAGCTGAGAAAATTAACTTGCGTTTGCGCTAATTGACATTTGCTTAATTTGATGCGTAGCCCGTGATAACACTGCTCGAAGATGTCCTTTTTGTTCGACGATCGATTTTGAAGTTATCCATATATCTGAATGTCTTTTTCCGACATGGGAATTTGGTAGTACAGCCGTTACCAAATCAAGCGTTGAGAAGACTTTCCCACCATGTAGCTGTTCGGTGAAGTCGTGAATGTGTGCAATCGGAAAGCGATCTGGTATCGTAAACCCGTCAGAATCGGGTGTCTTATATGCTTCCTTGTGGTGTTGTACATCATGTTGCTTTGCATTGTGAGGAGTTAAAACTCCGCACAAATGCTGATGACGATTGCAGGAGGAGGGCCTGCCGTTGCCAGTTACGCAACAAGACAATGCGTAGTGACGACAGTGCAAAACTGAGGAGAAAAAGAGTTTGGAGACTCTTAAACTGTAGAGAGAGAGTTTGGAGTAACTGAACCGGTAAAACGAGAGTTTGGAGAACCGAAGGGTTTGAAGAAGAGAACGTGGACAGCGAGAGGGAGACGGCAAGTCAGCAGTAGGCGTAGACGTACCAGGGAAGGGACTATAACGATACAAGCTGGACTTTGGAACGAGCCAACGAGAGAACCGTGGACTTTGGATCAGGAGACTGGAGGCAAAAGAAATAAACCGTTAAAGTAGGCCGATATACGAGTATACAAGTCAACAACGTGAAGAAACGAAGTCAGCAGAGGAGCTACAGCCGTGACAGTCCGCAAGGAACTACATAAGACCTAATAAGACCCCTGGGGTACAGGAAAAAGGAAACGCTAGAGATCATCAAGGAGAACTGCACGCCAGACCTCCGAATAGCGTTGAGATCCTACCATGTGGACGACCTAGGGGCACTCATGATCGTGGCAGCCGAGTACGAGGAGCTGCACAGGGAACGGGAAGCCTTCGCGGAAGAACATAAATTCAGCCGCAACACACGTCACGTGTAGAAGGTGTGAGGACGTAGGCGACCTAGGTACTCAGGCCCAGGAAGAGTGAGTGGGGAAAACTCGGGTCAGAACTCAACCCATGTTACCAATCCGCCTGAAGCATGTCGCAGGTGCGGAGGACATGACCATTGGGCAAGAGAATGCCGAAACCAGAGACTTCTGTTCTGCTGGATGTGCGAAAGAGTGGGAATCCGAAGTACGGAATGCTGCCAAAGAGCGGGAAATGGCCATGGTTCCCAGAGAGGCGAGCTGGGGTCGTAAGGTGCCGTCTCTCCAAACGAACTGGCAAATTAATCGAAGAGGAGCAGCAGTTGTCCGCAACGGTAGCCATCGATGTGGACACGTACAAGGCCACGATCGACACCGGGGCGACAGCAAGCTTCATAAGCGAGGAGCTGGCTGCACGTGCAACGATTACAAGGATACGACGCAGGTTAGGTTGGCAGATAGAAGGTGCGGCGAAACCAACGCATAGCTCGAGATAGGAGTGAAGTTCGGCAACAGGTGATTCATCATGCAAAGGTAGACGAACTTCTGAAGATGGGACTGATAGAACATTCAAGGAGCCCGTAAAGCTCGCCCATAGTCATGGTAAAGAAGAAAACGGGAAAATGAAGACTATGCGTGGACTTCAGGCAGATAAACGCGAAATCCATAAAGGATGCCTTCCCGATGCCACGGGTAAAATATATCCTCGACCAACTTAGGGAGGCGCGCTTCATAAGTAGTCTGAACCTTAAGGATGGGTATTGGCAAATACCTTTGGAAGAGTCAAGCCGGGACATTCACGGGTTTCACGGTACCAGGGAAGAGGCTGTTCCAATGGAGAGTGATGCCATTTAGATTACACCGCGTCGACCACATTTCAACGGGCACTGGATTAGGTGATTGGACCAGAAATGTAGCCACATGCCTTTGCGTAAGAAGATGACATCATCATGATTGGCCGCACGCTAGAGGAACACAAAAGAAACCTCAGGGAAGGGTTCCGCCGCTTCAAGAATGCGAATCTAAGAATAAACGCAGTATTTGCCAATTCTTTAAGCAAGAACTACTGTACCTAGGGCACCGCGTCACAAGCCAAGACATAGGCACGCACTCAGAGGGGGTAGCAGCTATAGCCCAGCTACAACCACCGTAATTGGTCCGCGAACTGAGGCAATACCTTCGAGTCGCATCTTGGTACCGACGTTACGTGCCTGACTTCGCGCGCAATGTAAGGTAACTCAACGACCTCCTCAGCAAGGGTAGCACGTGGACATGGTCACAGAACCACCAGCAAAACTTTTAGGAGGTGAAAGCCAGATTAGTTACCGACCCAGTCTTGGCGCGCCCCGACTTCGGAAATATGTTTATCCTGCAAACGGACGCTAGTGACTACGGGATTGGCGCGATTCTCACACCGGATACAGAAGATGGCGAAAAGGTCATTTTATACTGCAGCCGGACCCTAAACGGAGCCGAAGGAGTGACGGATCATATGGCACTGAAGTGGTTGAACAACATAGAAAGCCCTTCGAGAAGAATTGCCAGATGGGCGTTAGAGCTAAAGCTGTATGACTTCGAAGTCGCGTATAGGAAAGGCTTGTTGAACACTGCCAGAATTGGAGTCAACAGAACCAGAGATGCTGCGAAGAACGCAGAACACAGTGCAGCTGGATTTCGGAAATGCGTGAGAAAATAAAAGGGCATCCTCAAAAGTTCCCAGACTACGTATGGGAGGATAGCACCCTTTACAGGCAGATTCCGCATAGAGCAGGGAGGGAAGATGTAGTGACCTGGAAGCTATGCGTTCCGTGGCAGCCACGACTCCCCAGCAGCCGACCATGTAGGCAGCCGTAAGACGATTGCGCGGCTTGCAGCCCGGTACTACTGGCCAAGAATGCAGAGAGACGCAAATGCGTACGTTCGCAAGGTTCAAACCGAATCAACGGCAGGCGGCGGAAAAGATGTTGACACAGATCCCGGAAGAGTTGCGGTTTTTGACACAGGGCCGCGAGCCAAGCCTACCGGACGCACTATATGACAGAGAAACGCTAGATACAGGAAGGCAACCAGAGTCACCGGAAGGAAAGGCCTTGAAGATGAAACAGATCTTCGAGATAGTGGGGACTAAACCTGGAGAGAGTGTCTTAAGACCAGGCAAGAGACTACAACCTGCAAAGGAGGCAAGGGAAGCCAAGAATTGGTGAAGTGGTGTGGGCCAAAGAGCACCGTTTGTCGAAAGCGGCCGATGGATTTGCGTCCAAATTGGCTCCGAGCTTCGATGGGCCGTACCCGATTGTAGATTTCGTATCGCCAGTGATCTGTAAGATTCGCCACCGGAAGAACAAAAA
The DNA here is from genome assembly GCF_016746365.2 of Drosophila yakuba. Classification (NCBI taxonomy): domain Eukaryota; kingdom Metazoa; phylum Arthropoda; class Insecta; order Diptera; family Drosophilidae; genus Drosophila; species Drosophila yakuba. The sequence goes on along the minus strand of NW_025048816.1, from coordinate 578,542 downwards.
CGAGCGCACGGTACACATCAGCGACTTTAAGCAACAGGATCTGGTGGAGGATGATGTCGAGGACGAGGATGCGGATCAATCGGGAGAAAACAGGGAAAGCATGCAGTAAAGCCAACCGAGAATGGATGGAGCCAGTCATTCCCTTCAGCGTCAGGCCAAAGCTCAACGGAGATATGCCGCGAACAAACCGGAATACTGCGTCCAACGAACATGCTTGAAGACTAGCGTTTTTTCGTCTGGCCACCGCCTGAGTCAACGGCCCCACCACCTGTGAAAGGTGAGAGCACCACTGTCGGGGTGGAGAAATGGGAGGGACCCGGGAACTGACGCGACACGACTCCCATTTCAGCATCAGGCGAAGACGAGAGTAGAGGGGACATGCAGCAAGCAAGCCGGAATACTGTTTCTTCCACGCGGACATCAGGACTCACCAACTAACGTCAGGCACAGGCCCACCCAACGTATCTTAAATACAGGCAGTAGAGCATTCCACAAGTAAGCGGGTACAGAGGAGTAATGCACTCACCAGACCAAGGAACCCACATACTCCCGAGGAAAGGGGAGGGGCGGTACAGCAGTACCGTAAGACACGGCAAATAAGGCTGCAGGGAAGGAAAAGTCAAGGTTTAGCAAGGAAGAAAAGTTTTTTGTTTATAATCGAACGTACCGGCAAAAATTAGTTTATAGTCATCGGAAGCTTCAATCACAATGCGGTCGATAGTGTCAATCGATGGGGAAAAATATCGGAACTAGCAGCACATGTCGGATCACACTGCAGGAATACTATGGTCATCGAGTGGCCACGCCGCACCCACGGGAGTTATCGGGATTTATCGGCAAAAATCGATCGACAGGAAATAGTGTGACCAGATGACGAAAGGACTAGAATACGGAATGCGGAAAAAGAGTAAAGAAAGGAGTGGCTTCATGGAAATAAGAATCGGTGGCCAAATTTGAAAAGTAGGAACGGGGAGTACACTGTATGACGCGCCGAACGCGCACATAGTAGTAAGACATAGATAACGAAAATTAAGTAAATGAAAAAAATGAAATGAAGTAAAGAAACACATACACAACATGCATTTATATTCAAACACAATGCGCGCGCGCGCCAATATCATGCGTCAAGGGTCACACTGGCCCGCAATAGATCGGCCACACTAATGCAGCCCAAATTCAGTTGGGATATGCGGGCACACTATCCTCCGCCAAACCGCTATATAAGGTAGTCTTAGTAGTCCATAGTAGTCTTTGCGTATTACGTCTAATTCTCCGCCATCTCGGAAGTCAGGCATCAATTCGTATCCATCGTAGAGCTGTACGGCCCCAGGAACGAGACAAGACGCCCCGAGCCAACCAGTCGCCGATCTCGCCACGAGGACTGCAGCCACCCTGAAGCGACTGTGAACACATTGTTTACTTACGAATAAAGACCCCATTACTGTATCATTCTACCGGCTTCTCCTCTGGGACCTGGGTCGGATTCTCTTCCAGCAACCCCACGTGACTCAAATAAAATATCTGAGACGAATCCCGGCCATCCTTGAGCCATCCGAGCACTGACAGATCGTCACAACTGAAAGGAGATCGGCGTTGTGGAACTCAAGACAGAGCTGTGGGCGTCGTCGGGATCTCAAGAATGTTCCGCAGAAACAGCAAGGTCGAATTTAAATTTTCCCGAAGAAAGGGGGAGTTAAAACTCCGTACAAATGCAGATGACGATGGCAGGAGGAGGGGCTGCCGTTGCCAGTTACGTGCGAAACTGAGGAGAAAGAGAGTTTGCAGACATTAAAACTGTTAAGAGAGAGATTGGAAAACCGGAAGGCTTGAAGGAAAGAACGTGAGGAGCGAAAGGGAGACGTCACGATCTGGACCAGGACGAAAAGTCAACAGTAGGCGTCGTCGTACCAGGGAAAGGAGAACAACGGTACAAGCTGGAGTTTGGACCGGGACCGGCGATCCAAGCAGGCGTGGTACCGACGCCACCAGTCAGAGCAGACGTGGGGTTTGAGGGTTGCTGTTCCACCAGGCGTTTGCCTTGGGGAGCGCAGCCGTTAGCTGCCGTGAGTCCGCATACGAAGCAGCGAAGCCGCTGAGCGGACCCCCAGGACCGTCCGCACCAGCTAGAGAGAAAAGGTAGGGTGGAACGTTCGTCTTTTACTGGGACTGCAGCGTAAACCGGACGATTGCGCGGACAGTCGGTAGGAACTGAACAGGCGTCTGGCGGGACCGCCCGGGACAGAAAATCCGGATGATCACATTGCATTATACAGCTAGGCCAGAATAAATACCCATGTTGTGACTGAGCCGTTAAATCGGAAGTCAAAGAAAAGCAAATTCCTGCTTTTGGGGACTTGCTGCAGCGATAATGACAAAAAACTAGGTTTAATTTCCTATTTAAATACTGATCTTCATTTGAACAGTGACTCAAAACAATGGTTGGGGATGTTATTATGAACGGATTTAAACGCGGCCAGCAAGTATGAAAGTAGATGGTCGCAATCGCGTGATGTCCAAATTCAGATTAACTTTTCAAAGTTAATATTCTGGAGTCTTCTTCAGAGGTGGACAAATGCAGTGCGGGTGGGCCACTTTTAACTGCTTCGGGTAAAGGGTACTCCAAAAACGACTGTACATGACGCCCCCAATGCTGGGTCCAGTATTAAGCCATTGTTCGCAATACCTGAAAAGAGGAAGTGCTTGCATTGGGATATTTGTAAGATCATAGTGTCAATTTAATTTTCAACTTCTTCTTGAAGAGAGGCTTCCGTATTTGTAGAAAACCAGCAAATCTTGATAAGCGCGATGAAGATGGGCTTTAACGGCTTTGACGTATGCTTCCCGTAGTCCTCCGAAACTCGGACTGCGCGGTGGGTTAAAGTGCCACTGAATCATACGTTTAGTGAGCTCTTGGATGACCGTCTCGTTAACGTCCTGGCGGAACCTCTCGCTCCATAACTGTAACGATTTGTCCGCTGCAATAAAATTAGTGCCGCAGTCGCTGTAGATGTGCGTTGGAAGCCCAAGTCGACCGATAAAGCGTTGCAGTGCCCACGGAAAATGTTGTGCTGTGAGTCCTGTTACCAGTTCCAAATGGATAGCTTTACTCGCAGATAGGCAGATGAATAACACGATGTAGGCCTTGTAGGTGGTGGGACCTTGGAGGCCTGGAGGCCTTGACTTCGATGGCTCCTGTGTAATCCACATCTGTAGCTTCAAAAGCTCGTTTCGGCGGGTTGACCCGGGGAAATGGTAGATCCCCCATTAGTTGTCTGGAGGGTGAAGGTCGATGTCGGAAGCAAGACACACACTGGCGAAGCAGTCTTTTGACTGCTTGCTTGCCATTGACTATCCAGAACTGCTTCTGAGTGACCGCCCAAGTGAGTTGTGTTCCTCCATGCTGCGTGCTCAGATGTGCATTTCTAATGACCATGTCTGTAAAATGATGCAGCTTGGGTAAAATAATGGGCGTGCGTTGCTGAGTGATGATGTGCAACGCGTTTCTAAGCCGGCCCCGCAGTCTCATGATACCGTCGTCGTCAATAAAGGGAGATAATTGACTGAGCTTATTGTTCTTGAAGAGTGCTTTCAAAGTTTGTAATTTCGTCAAATCATCAGCAAATGAGTCGCGTTGCACTAAAAAAACTATAGTAGACACTCGTAGTGGTCCCATTTGGCGTACAGTTCCCTCGCATCGAGTACTATGAGCGAACCTGTGGATGAAAGCGATACAAAATACGAGTCGGTTGTATGAAGAAAAAGACTAAATTAGCGAGGCTGAAGTAGATCGCCTTGATGATTTTTTTTACCTGTTCTTTTAATACGCTGTCCGGTTCTGGAGACATGAGTTTGAGAGTGGGCCACTGATTTTCAGTAGCCAGTTCTTTGTAGCCAGTCTGGTCCGTTCCACCATAGCTTATGTTGGGCAAGCTGTGCTGGTGTTAAGCCGCGAGTTTCACAATCCGCTGGATTCTTCTGTGTAGCATACTGCCAGTTTAGTGGAAAGGACGGCACCAGAGAGTTCGACTCTCAGTATTGGAGTGACATGACTGCGTGATGCCATTAAGGATGTGGTCGCGGTACCATCCAGGCACACCGCCCTGAGGTACGCACACGATGCATATGCAGATAATGATCCATCGCAGAACATATGCAATTGAAGAGAAACAATCTTGCTTAAGTCGAAACCAAACCAACGTGGTACTTTAATCTGTTGTACGTATGGAAGATGATCGATGTACTGCTGGCAACGCTCGGCGAGCGAATTTGACAAATTATCGTCCCAATCAAGTATACCTTGTGTACCATCGCCTTGTTGAAGGCGAAAGCTCCAAACATCCTTTAGTAGAACGACGATGACGGGTGCTAAAAAAACTTAAAAGTTCGAAAAGACGTGCTACGGTGAATAAAAGCGATCTTTTAGTCATTGTGGGTTTAATTGTGAAGTTTATTTTAAATCCGTAGTCGTCGTTGCTGGATTGCCAGTACAATCCTAATGTTTTAATGGCGCCGTTGTTGTCTACCTCAAAGATAGAGTTGTTGCATAAATCTGCTTTGGGAATATCACGAAGTAGGTCTGGATGGTTCGATGCCCATTTCCGGAGCTCCATGCCAGCAGAACTGAGGGCTGATCTGACATCATTCCGTATTTGAAGAGCAATATCTATCTATCCCGTTGCAATATCTTTTCCGCGAGAGGATAGTTATGGCGTTTGTCTTTGGCGATCTGGTGGATCATACAAATGGCACTGTATGGTGCTGATGCGGTTCCGAAGGTGACTGTCGTGAGGCAAAATTCCTTTAATTCCCCATTGGAATCGCGCCACCAAATCCGCTAATATTGAGAATCATTTGGATGCATTGCAATGCATGTATACATCTATTGAATATCAGCCACAAACACGTACCGAAAAAGCTCCATTGGAGCTTCAGCAGGAAGCGTCGAACACTACTCGGAGTTTAGTGGTAAGGCTTTCTTCCTTTAGGACTGAATGATGTGGGATTGTGCTGCAGGAGACAAGTAGTTGTCCATTCGCATTGCTTGAGTGTGATATTCTTCACTTAAAGTTATGTCCTGTGCGAGTATGTTGTTGGTGAAAATCAGGTTTATTCTGAAGTTTCCGTTCCATGGCGTGGAAGCGATTCAATGCTATCTTGTTCTTCAGGAGTGAGCTGGCGTTCAGTGGGAACTTGATCCAATTCAAAGAACTTCTGCACCATATCGTCTAGATTTGTTACGTTACAGCGAACGGTGACTGTTTGTGACACGGGAGACATGACAGGCCCGAAGACAATCCAACCTAAGAGGGTATTCTGTGCGATGGGATCCTCGTGCATGCCTCGTCGAATCTCCGGGAGCATTACCTGTGGGATAAGATCAACACCTATTACTATGTCTATACGTGCACAACGGGTAAAATTGGGGTCAGCAAGCTGCAATCCTTGCAGGTATCGATACAAGTTGATGTTAATGTCCCGCTTCGGAAGAAGTCCTGTCAGGGTGCGAAGAATAAAAGCGTTGGACACGAAAGTCGTGAAGTGCGACCCGGAGCACAAACTTATCATAACTTCTGCGTTGTGTCGACTCTTGGTTTGAGAAGAGCCACCGATTCCTATTATTTCCGCTGACGTAAGACGGCGCGCAAGGCCCAGACTCTGTACAATGTTCTGTGAAATGAGTGTTGCTTCAGAGCCATGATCAATTAATGCCCTCGTCAACATTGATTGTCCCGTGCTGTTGTTGACAATTCGGACTAGAGCGGTAGCAAGGATCGTTGCGGAGGGACTCCGTTGTTTGGCAACTGCGCTGAGGAGTTGCGTTTTTGTTGGAGCAGATTAGCCTTAAGCTGCGCTCTGCAGGTTAGAGGGAGCAGATGAGCCGTAAGCTGCGCTCTGCAGGTAAGAGGGAGCAGATGAGCCGTAAGCTGCGTTCTGTTGGATGCCCTGCATCGTACGGAAACCATTGGCAGTTGGATGTCGCGGTAGAGCTGGGTTATGTGCTCCACTTGGAAAATGTAGCAGCGTGTGATGTCATTGGCCGCACTGTAAGCAATTGCGAGAGCTGCTGCAATGGCTAAGAGCGTGGGCCGAGCTGAGACAGTTGAGGCATGCCTTGACGCGATCGTCTTACGAGCAAAGCAGTCCTTGGCAAGAAATTCTGGGCATCGTCTCAAAATATGATTCCTTTGGCAAAGCGTACACCGTGTGGTTCCAGTGTCGGTGATCACATGAAAACTGTGGTTTCTGTGAGTGGCGCTGTTAAGTGGTCTGCTGGCTGCCCTTGGGAATGAAGACGGTGTCGTGGTGAGATAGGCTGAGAGCGACTCTGGATTAAGTCAAAGCTGATTAGACGCTCCAGCAAAAATTTCTCTAGCATTAAGAAGGTAGGAATCGCGACGCAGCTTTCCATAGAATGCTTCCTTGCGTTGTAGTTGTAGGGAGTTTTGTGAGTAGGTGGTGCACTAACCAGTGGTCGCAGGAAGCAATGTTTGGTTTTAAAAGATGAAAATCGCTGATACAGACGTTTGTCAGGTTGAGAACCCAGCGCAGCCCATCTAGGAACGTCACAGCGTTTGACGACGACATCCCAGGCAACAACATATCCATTTTCCGTCAACGCCATGTGGCTGACGTCTTGATCCCGTCCTTCTGGAAAGGCTTGCTTCAGGAAATAGAATTTCCTAATGCTGGAAAGTGAGGCATTCTCATGCACCAGCTGAGAGAAACTGTCGAAGAAAGACGGCCAGTCAGTAAAACTGCCTGTGAAACGAGGGACGGGAAGTTTTGGCATCGGAATGTTTGGCGCAACGCTGACTTCGGTGTTGAAGCCTCTGATGGACCTTGGAGGAGATGTTTGAAATTTGTTCTCGCAGTCTTCCGAGACGCTGCAAAAAATCCGTCCTCTTCGGCAAACTGGTTGTTTAGTTGCGTGGAAAAATATGGCTGTAGCTGTGGGCAAAGCTGGTCCACTAATTTGCTGTGGTTGGAATCGTTTTGATACGTCCTCCAAAGTGCTGAGGCGTTGAGCAAAATAATGCTTCGATTTTTCACATTGCGTTAACCTCTCAATCAAATCCAGTTTCCTCGCATAAAGGCCAGCGAAGACATCGGAAACGGAATCCGAAACACCAACTTTATCTTCTTTGCCCATGATCTTTTAGTCCGTTATATGGGCAGAATCTGTCGATAGTCCGTGTTCCTTCTGTCCGTCGTTTGCAGAACCGTTGCTCCGTTGTAAAATATGAACGTATCGAAGAGAGGAAGCGTGGTGTTGCAGAAAGCTGGGCTTTGTTAATAAATCCACCGAAACCGATCGTTTGCCTCCAGTGCAGTTAAAAAAAGATTTCATTAAATCACAGAAGTTCCCCTCATGGGCCACCAAAATGTTATGACTGAGCCGTTCAATCGGAAGTCAAAGAAAAGCAAATTCCTGCTTTTGGGGACTTGCTGCAGTATAATGACAAAAAACTAGGTTTAATACACTATTTAAATACTGATTTTTATATGAACCGAACAATGAGCAAAACAATGGTAGGTGGAGAGAGGCGGGCAGGGAAAGGAGGCCAAGTCAAGAAAGACTCAGGGCCAGCCAGCCGGATTACGCAAAAATAGCAAAACAAGTTAGGGAATGGTCTTATCGCTACTTACTACTCGTTGATTTGTTGCGTGACTGGGAACGACAGGCCCTCCCCATGCAATCTTCATTTGCACTTGTGCGGAGTTTTAGCTAATGGAGACTGCGAGTTGCTCCACACCCAATGTCTTCTATTTGGCCATAAGCGAAGTAACCATTCGGCTTCCATGTAACGAAAGGCACTCGCCTTCCGCAGGGTGTCCATTTAGCAAAAACATAACTGCTGCCGCTAATGTATCTGTTCTCGCAAAATGTTGCAGAAACAATGAATGTAATGAATGAATGAAACTTGAATGTACTCATAATTTAAAGCCATTTAATGTAATGTAAACATTGACGAGCGAGAACATCGACGGTGAGAAAAATTCATATTGACTTTATCTGCATGTAAATATATATTTTCAGCAATATAAACAGTTTTTGTTTCAATTATGCGGTTAAGTAAATAAAGCCAAAATAACAACAAATAAAAAAATAAAACAACGATAAGTATTACTTATATTTCACAATACTTGCTAGTCCTTCGTATCCGCGCACTACTACATCAATAAAATAGAATTTTTATAAATTTAATTAGAATAAGTAATATAAAATAGAATAAAAAAAACTATAAATTAGTAACGCAGACTTAGGGAATTAAGACATAAGAGTATGAAAAGATTAGATTGGATCCCATACTTATTATATTTTTTAAAACGATCTACACCGCAAGAAATGAAAGCCGAGAAAAAAAGAACATTTTATGTTGATAATTAAAATTTTTTTATTAAGATGAAAATCTAAGTCTAACATCTTTATGGCAGGAGAGCATAATTAAATGATGCATATTTAATTACATTAGGGGTCTTCAAAAATAAATATTACATGGAAGACTACGGTTGGGAGGGTAATGATGGTAGAAGTGGCCCCACCTGGCTTAAATACAAATTCGTGCCTAATTTTCTCACATTATATTTTAATTAATTTTAGCTTTGCTATTTTGCTGCTGTTGTTTTCGTATGAGGATCGTCTCATTGTGTAGATTTAGGAGGGACTCTATAAAAACATCTTTGGTGTAGCCCCATTATGCACAACAAAAACATCCACACATTTCCCGCGACCACTTAAGAAAAGACTAACGTTCTAAAAAATTTTGTCTCGAATAAAAACGAGAATTCCCCTTTGTGGTCGTACTCCGCTTCCTACGGACTCGCAATCTAATCTCGCTGCTGTGGTAAAGCCAGGAATTTCATATACTTTTTTGAGTATTTTAATGCATTAACGAAAAACACAAAGACCTCAATTAAAACAATAACCATTAGCCGATCGGAACAAATATCGCTATTGTGGCAGTGGGCATATGTTAATATTATAATCTATACTTATCGCTACTGCAGGTTGCTTCGGCAAATTTGCCTAATTAGATTTAATTTGAAAACTTTCAATAATTTTTGAAATCGCCGTTCATGAAGCCGTTCACAAGTCTGCGCTTAGATCGCCCATCTATTCCTATATATCTAAAAATATTTTAGACCCTTTTTGACAGCAATAACAACGAAATTTTTTGTGAATGTCTTGACCTTTGTTCTCGGAGCCTATTTGACATGATTAAATTTCCAATTTCGAAAGTATTTTAGTTTATCGACGACAAAAAACCCTCCCGAGTCGGAAAAAGTTTGGTTTGTTCATTTTAGTCCAACAATGTGTCTAACATCACCTACACAATCTACGATGTCAGCGAAGATATGACTTACAAGATCCTTAAAAAATATGTTAAATATTTTCACTTTATTTAAATATTTTCACTTTTGTAAAATAATTGTATTTATTACCTCAGGCATTAAAATAAAACTGTCTTCTTTCCCCTATAAAGCGACTTTAAAAATGAATTTTTTTTCAAGCCTCTAAAGATAATTTCCCAGCTAAGCATCGACGACCCAAGGTACGAGTAGTAATACAAGCACGTCAACAAAATTCAGCAGGCTGTGCATTCTACATTTACCAGATTTGGCGCAATAGACACCAGAATGAGTATCAAGGAAGACGAGTCTTGATAAACAAGGAGGCGCTAGCAGTATAAATCGACGAAAGAACCGATTTAGCTTTTAAATCCAAAATTTCAAAAGTTTTCTTATAACCAAATTCATATATGTATGTATGTCGGAGCATAATTATTATTTTCGTTCACTACATCGATGCCGAGGGCAGCGCGTGTCCTAGCCAATGACATGCTGAACTCGCAAATGAAGACTGTGTCATATCGACACCACACTCAGTATTTATAGGCTTGTGACAGATCAGCATAACGGACCTGGCACCCCAAATCTACGCGACTGCGTTCTTGCATTTTTTTTCGCGTTGAAGTTCACTGGAATTCAGGCCCTAAACTACTCGAAGCTCGCCACACTTCTTACAGCCATGTCGCGCCTAGGCTACGCAAAACAGAAACAACCGTTAGCCCAGGCATCGAACGGACACAAGACGATTTGTATAGAATTCTGCGAATTGATTTACATTTCATCATTTATTTAAATGAACATTAACATGGTATAATGCTTCAGCATGACAAATATAATATAAAGCAGCTACATATAATGTAAAGCGGCGACACTAACCAGCACACGCCCTCGCGTGTTACAAAAGTTATTATTTTCGCTTTTATTATTTCATTTATTAGATAGCAGATTATGTAGTACTCCCTGAAAATAACAATTATAGCAATTTGTAAGTATTAGTAAGGTTGTTTGCCTTTATAATTATTTTGGTTCATTTGACCAACTCAATGACAGAAAGGCTGTGGATCATGTTTTTTTTGTTTTTTTTTTTACTTGAATTTGTTATACAATTTTCATCAGCCGGACAGTGAGTTACCAAAAATGGCAATGTACTCTAAAATTCAGGTCACCAATCAAAACGGCCTTTTGCCACACGTCAATCGGCAGACATCTATCAAGCCAACACAATAACTCGTGTGCCTGTTAGCACTGTAACAACTCCATAATGTGCACTGCCAAAGATATAGTATCTGAACCACAATCGTCCATAGCAACTCTTTCAACACTTTCTTTAACGTCTCTTTCAACGTTTTATCGTCTCTTTCAACGATTTGGCGTCTCTTTCAACACCTTCTATAGTTCAAATCCACGAACATGTCTGTAACGTCTCTTTCAACGTTTTCACTCTCATTGGAATCCACCAATGCGTTCTCATTAAACATATCCAACATTCCAGGAATCTCTTCTGTCGGCATACTTCCCAAGGCTTCATGCGAGTACTTATTTTTTCGCTCAATAACTAATGATTTCAAGACATAATGGTCTCCATCCAGCACCTCTGCCACAAGGAATGGACCTTTAAATTATTGTCTAATTTGGTCTGATGTCTCTCCTCGTTTCTAAGCAAAAATAATCGCCAACTTTAAAATTATTGATTTTAGCTTTATTTTTATCATACCTATGTATCTTCATCATACAACGCGTTGTTTTGCGTATTTTCTTTGGCCATTTTTCTTACAAAATTTGGTATACATTTTGTACTTTACTATTTTCTTTAAAAATCGGTAGCATGTTTAAAGGTCTTGCCCCTTTCCCAATTAACAATTCAAGAGGACTAGATTTCGTTATTCGATTTACAGAAAAATTCATAGCTAGTTGAATTTCACCTATGGCATCTTGCCAAGAACGCCACCTACTTTCGACTGCAGTTAACATACGTTTTAAAACGCTAATAACGAGTTCTACTTGGCCATTTGCGCATTTTAGCTTTGAACAGAATTCATTAAAACTTGATCCAGTAAAAGATCTACCCTGATTAATGTGTGGTACAAATAAATAAACTTTGTAAAGCATCTATCTGGACAATAATATACTCCTTTTGATTCCTCTTTCCGCTCAACTTGCCCGTAATATCAATATGTATCGTATGCCATGGGATACCCTACTTTGGGTATGGGATAAAGTTCAATCGGCAACTTTCCGGATGGATGTTTAGTCAATTTGCGAGTTATACAATTTTCCACAAACTTTCGGACATATTTTCGAACCAATAAAATTCGTAAATTTTATCCAAAGGTTCACTACCACCTCATGGACATGGTTTACTATTGACCTTTTGAATGGTCTGGGGACTACAGGTAGGCACCGAGTTTGGATTTGGCGTTAAAGCATTTTCGAACGTAATTCATAACTTTTTGCTAAGCTTTCTCCGCGTTCGTTTTTTGAATTTTCAAAACGATAGCTGAAGTTTCAAGATCTTTTTGTTGCTCGGCAAGAAGCCAGTTGTCTGTAATTTCGGCTAACAAGACATGCTTAACTAATGCTAACGAACATTTTGCGATATTCAATGAAAAACCAACTTTGGATAGAACTCCTTAAACCGTTCTTAATCTTTCATAGTCTTCTTCCTTAGTTTGTGATACTATCATAATGTCATCCATATAAACCATAACATATGAGTATGCAAGTTCAGCCAATGCTTTTATTACTGTACGTTGAAATACGGATGGAACATTTTTTAACCCGAATGGCATGGTTAAAAATTCGAATTGGCCCTCCGGAGCAACGAATGCAGTACGTTCAATAGAATTTGGGTGAATAGGGATCTGGTGAAAACCGCTAGCCATATCTTAACAAGTAAAGTACGTAGCGCCGAGTAGCCCATATCGTTGGTCGCTTACTAGCGGCAAGGGGTAATTTTCGGCAATGATGTTTGCATATAATTCACGGTAATCCACGCAAAGTCGATCAAAACCATTTTTCTTTTTAACTATGTAGGGGCCATATTGAAAGACTGGCGAATATATATATATAATATATAAGAATTTATTTCAATATAAAAATGTAAATATAAACTTTGAATATGAATATAAATAACCTAATATCGATATGACCACCTTATCAAGCGAACCAAGAATATCGGTTACTGATTTTTTTTTGCCCATTATGGCGCCCAACGTGTGGCTAGAAACCGTTACTGCAATTGAGAAAGGAGAGTAGAAAAGAACCTCAAGGTAGTATGCGACTGCAGGACCGTCAGAAGTTACTAGTCCCTGACTACTGCTGCACTAACCGACTGTTCACAGGCGGAAGCTTAATCTGCAGGCGTAAGCACAGTACGCGTGCTTAGGAATATCAGTAATTAGAAGAAACTTCGGTCATCAACCAGTACTGCGAATACGAGCCGATAAAGGCACAACAATATTGCCGATATTAGAAGAGAGTTTTTTTTGAGAGCACACCTAGCGAGAAGGAATTTGACAGAAGCTGGCTAGAAAACACAGACCGTATTTTGAGAAAATATAACCAAACAAAACTATACAGAAATTAGCGGAAAATGCCACTTCATCATAGCTTAAAAAATTTGGCAACCGCGCCCAATAATGACGAAAGGGATTGCAGTTTATGCGCCCGATCATTGAACGTGGATGATCTGACAGCAGCATCTCCATGTCAACATCGATTCCATCATCAATCAGGGTGGAACATACCAATATTAGACCAAAACGATAGGCTAGCAAATCAGCAGCTTAGTCAAAACTCAGAGAGATCGCACACTTCAATACAGCCAAGAGAAGGTGCCCTGTGTTATTCAGAGTTGGCACATCAGATTTGATGGAGCCAAAGATCGCTTGCAGAGAGAGGACTTTCTGTACAGAGTTCAAGCCTTAGCACAACCAAACCTGAATGGGGATCATCAGCTTTTATCCGATCCCTTGCATCTGTTCTTTAACGGCAAAGCGAACGAGTGGTATTGAAAATTCCACCAAGCTCGTGCACCCTTTACTTGGGCAGAGTTTTGCAGAGAATTTAGGCAGAAATTCAAAGACGTCGATACAGACATGGATATATGGGAATCCATCAATAACGTCAGTCAGAGAGAGAACCATTTGAGGAATACCAATTCCATATAGAAAAGTTAGTTTCGCGTTTGAGTACTCGAACTTCAGAGCAAACTTTAGTTGAACTTCTGATTCGACATTCAAACCCGTCACTTAGATACGAACTTATGCATTTGCGCATAACGTCCTTAGTTACTTTAAGGGAAGAATACGAACACATGAGCAGTTTTGCAAAAAAAACCAGACCGCTACATGGTAAGAACTAAATTGCAACGCGGCCGTATATTGCTCAACTAGAACAAGAATCTGCGGATGTAGCCCTGGATGATATTTTAGCCATACAGCCTAGTCAGATTAAATGTTGAAACTGCGACAAAATTGGCCATCGGTTCGATGAGTGCCTTGAAGCCCGCAGCATTTTCTGTTACGGATGAAGGGCTAAAAACACGTTTAAGCCAAAATGTCAACATTGCAGACCATCGAAAAACTGTCAGCGGGATGCGCCGATCAAAATCCTCGCGTCGCATCCGAAGAACTAAAACCCAGCTGTGGTACGCAGAAAGATCCGCGCGAGTTTTCGAATCTGCGTGAATCCCAGGAGGATATATCAAAATTTAACCAACCATACCATATACGTGAAGCATCAAGAGCACGATCATTTTGGAAGAAGGTACGTCAAAATCGCAAGAAATTAAAAGCAGTCGTTTTTATGAACTCCGATAACCGTTTATACACGGAAATCGATTTGTTGAATAATCGCTACGTGGCTTTACTGGATTCAGGAGCGTCAATCAGCTGCATTGGAGGCGACGCTGCCAAAGATCTAAATCAAAACTCAAAATTACGAAAATGTTCAGGTCGAATTAGAACCGCAAATTATGCGTAATGTCCAGTAGTAGACTTGTGGTAGACATCAATTATCGCCATCGTATTCATCCAGTCGAGTTTTTTGTGATTCCAGAACTCAAGCAAGACGTATATCTGGGAATTGATTTCTGGCGAGATTTCGGTCTTTTGACCAAGATAATGGAAGAAACCGGAAGCATATCCGAACTTGACGTAGGCAGGGAAGAAGATCCCGATGATATCCCCAAAACACACGTTCTTTCGACAGAACAACAGAAAAGGTTAAAAGCAGTCATCTCAAGACTTCCCTCGTATGAGTCAGAAGGATTAGGTCGAACCCAATTAATAGAACATTCCATAGATGTGGGTCAAGCAAAGCCGGTGAAGCAACGGCATTGGCCCATATCTTCTGCAAAGGAGAAGGCGTTACATTACGGGACTCGATATGAAACACTCGTTTTGGCAAATCCCGCATGAGGAGAAGTCAAGACAGTGCACAGCGTTCACGATACCCAATAGGCCTTTATACCAATATATGGTAATGGCATTCGGCTTGTGTAATGCAGCGCAAACGCTATGCAGATTATTGGACTTGGTAATACCAGCTCATTTGCGCACTAGGGTATTCGTATATCTAGACGATTTTCAGATCCTTATCGCTAAGGTTTTATAATGTGACGAATGGCTTCCACTTTAGTTCCAGATGGTTTTAAACCGTGCTGGCTGATGTCATGACCCAGGAACGTGAGTTGCGATTTTCCGAACTGACACTTCTAGAAGTTCACGGTGAGTTGTGCCTTTCGGAGGAGGTCGGTATGTACAAGAATTCGAATAACCCAAGAGGCGTGATAATGACTGTTTTGGGAATATCTTGCAGCTCGACAGGGATCTGGTGATCTGCTTTTTGCAGATCGATTTTAGAAAATATATTCTTACCGTATAGAATGCTCTTAACTTTCAGTATGTACGGAATCGGATATCGATCAGGCACTGTTACATTGTTTAGAGCTCGGTAATCTTCGCATGGACGTTCGCTTTCTTTACTATGTGTAAAGGGCTTGACCAGTTGTTCTTTGAGGGACGACATATTCCTTTATCCAAAAGATAGGAAAACTCCCTCTGCGCTGCTTTGAGTTTGTATGCTGCCAGTCGTCGTGCACGAGCGGAAGTGGGCGGTCCGTTTGTCGTGATGATAGGGGTTACTTTTGATGTTATTAACAGCCTGTTTTAATTGATCGTTGCGAGATATCGAAACTCGTGAAGTTGCTTGGCGTACGTAGGATAAACGCATCGTAGGGTAAAATCCGAGCTATTTTATGCGGAGGCGTGCCACAGGTCGATTCGAACAGCGTTGCTCGATCGATAAGTTTACGTCGCTTAATCTCAACGAGCAAGTCGAAGTATTGAAGAAAATCGGATAGCGCAATTGACGTTAGCTACCACGAAAGTCCAAACAAAATTTCGCCTTAGTCCAAGTGATAATGTTATACGTTTTTATACCCGTTACTCGTAGAGTAAAGGCTATACTAGATTCCTTGAAAAGTATGTAACAGGCAGAAGGAAGCGTTTCCGACCATATAAAGTATATATATTCTTGATCAGGATCAATAGCCGAGTCGATCTGGCCAAGTCCGTCTGTCCGTTTGTCTGTGTGTCCGTCCGTATGAACGGTGAGATCTCAGGAACTACAAAATCTAGAAAGTTGAGATTAAGCAGACAGACTCCAGAGACATAGACGCAGCGCAAGTTTGTCGATTAATGTTGTCACGCAATTGTCACACAATTGTCGGGCAATTGTGCAGTGGCCCTCTTCGAATTTGCCTCCCGAATCCGAAGACTGCGTTAGTTTCTGTTTGTGACGAAAAAGAGTATGGTTGGCGGCATTTCTGGGCGTCACTACCGAATTTGCTGTGGTACCAACACATGCTTGAGGTTTGACCTGCGTCTTGGGTTGTGGCGTTGCTACTGCGCCTTGTTGATGTGAACCGATTGTTCTTGCGAAAACTGTTTTCGAGTAGGGCGTTTATCTGTTGCTCGATGCGTTCTAAACGGTCGTCAACAGCAGTGTTGCGGGGTGGCAAAGTCTTAGAACTGTACAACCGTGCGTACATTGTGAAAGTCGCCAACATCTACTACTTTTTTCTGCCAAATTAGCCAAGTCTGATACGCTGGCGACCGATACCTGCAAGATAGTTTGCGCTTGTGTTGGTAAGCGCTGCATCCAAAGTGCTTTTAATAAGCTTTCGTTAACTTTATTTGCGGCGAGCGGGCTCAACTCATTAAGCAATTGTGAAGGACACTTATCGCCAAGGTCGATCTCCGATATTTACTTCTGGATTTTCTTATGTTCGCTTTCACAGAAGCGTTCCAGAATGCATCGATACTCGTATAAGCTGTCGAGTTCGATAACACTATTGTAAGCTGCTGAGAGCTGCCACCAGAGAACTGCAGCAAGCCACCGGCACCCTAAGTGCACCCGCTAAACACCGGGAGTCTCCGCACCCGGGTGTTTGGAGACACCCTATTTTTAGCAATGACAAACACCCGGGTGTTTTGCCACCAGGGTGTTTTTTTGTACTTGCACATAAACACCCGGGTGTGTAGTGTGCGAAGAAGTTTAGGGTGAGTGACGCGCAAGCAACGATCGGTCGCAGGTACTTTTCTGTATGAATAAAAATTGTATGGGTGGAAGCAAGACGGTTCAAAAAATGAACTGTGAATGGAAACAGCCAAGAAAAAGGTCGTGCACATGTTTTTGCGTTTTGATGTATGTATGTATGTATCTAATGCCTTAACAAAAAACAAACTTATGTATTATTAAATAATATATTATATATAATATTAAATAGTATTTATACTTAATTAACACAATTCTATTTCTCTTGTTTTTTTATCATTTTAAAAAGAAGAATTATTCATTTACAAAGTTAAATATGGTAATTAAATATTAAAAATTTGAACAAAGCACATAATATAAGATATAAAAAAGAAATGTCTATTTCGTGTTGGTTAAATTTCTGTAAAAATAATGCATAAATCTACAGATTTTGGGCATAATCTATTTCGTTTTTCAGTAATTTTGTTACCACAGGCAGTCGAGTGTCTAACAGAACGGTGTTTACCAAGAGAAAAAAAAGCCCTTGTCGTTTTCTGCATGTTTTCCTTCTCTACCCTTCGTTATGAGTGGCGAGTGTGACCGGCACCCGCGACGTAGGGTGCCGCATTGATTCGGGTGCGCAGGCAGCAGGTGCATAAGACGAACGGTTGCAGGGCGGATTATCAGACTTCTGATAGACACAGGGGCCTCAAAAAGTTATATAAATCCCCTTCCCGAACTGGCAATTCATGACGCAGATGTCCCTCCTGCTATCAGACCCTTTTTTGATAGTATGATAAAAAAAATGGTAAAGGCTTTTGCGGACGTTAATTAGTCCCTACCGCACAACATAAATACGGTTGCCACCATACCGAACCAGTTTACTCAAAACTGTATCCGTATCCAAAGGGCGTGTCTGACTTTGTCAATGCAGAGGTTAAACAACTTCTAGCGAATGGCATAATACGACCGTCAAAGTCTCCTTACAATAATCCGATATGGGTCGTCGACAAAAAAAGCATCGACGAAGCGGGTCACAAACAAAAGCGCCTGGTTATTGATTTTAGGAAACTAAATCATAAAACAACCGACGACAAATACCCTATCCCATCCATTTCGACTATATTGTCAAATTTGGGCGAGGCTCAGTATTTCACTACGCTGGACCTCAAGTCAGGTCTTGAAAAACCTTAGGGACGCAAGCATGCGGGTGTCTCAAGAAAAATCCAAGTTTTTTAAGGAAAGTGTGGAATATTTGGGATTTACAGTGTGCAGAGGCGGGATTCAGTCCTCGCCCGATAAAATTAAGGCTATTAAGGACTTTCCCCCACCAAAAACAATATTCGCTCTTAGGTCATTTTTAGGTCTAGCACGCCACTATAGCTGCTTCATAGCGGGCTTTGCCAACATCGCAAGGCCCCTAACATATATCTTGAAAGGCGAAAATGGCAAAGTAAGTGCCAACTACTCAGGAAAGGTGATAATCGAGTTGTCACCAGAGCAAAATGAAGCCTTCGATAGGCTTAAAAATATACTGGCCTCCGAAGATGTAATGTTGTCCTACCGAAATTACAAAAAGCTTGTGACCTCACAACAGACGCGTCTGGCTACGGACCCTACGGAGCGGTACTGTCTCAAGACGGCCACCCGATAACAATGATATCGCGAACACTGCGAGGTAAAGAGGTAAATTTTGCCACATATGAGCGTGAGCTTCTCGCTATCGTATGGGCACTCAAGAACCTCCGAAATTACTTGTATGGTGTTAAGAATCTTAACATCTATACAGACCACCAGCCATTAACCTTTTCGGTATCGGACAAATACCCGAATGCAAAAATAAAGCGTTGGAAAGCCTTTATTGATGAGCACAACGCAAACATAATTTATAAACCCGGGAAAGAGAATTTGGTAGCAGACGCTCTGTCTCGCCAAAATATCAATGCACTAGAGGACTCAGTAGACTCGGATGTCGCCACCATCCACAGCGAAGAATCCCTCACGTATACCATTGAAGCCACAGAAAAACCGGTGAACTGTTTCCGGAACCAAATTATTTTGGAAGAAGGAACTATTCTCCAACAGAAGACGCTTATTTTGTTTAAGACAAAAACTCGTCACATACTACATTTTTTTTTGATCGCAGCACATAATTGCAAAGCATTAAAGATGCAGTAAATGCTGACGTAGTCAACGCAATTCATTGCGAGCTACCCATACTGGCTTTTATCAAACACGGACTAGTTGCGGCATTCCCTTTCACCACCTTTAGATATTGCAGGAACTTGGTAACAGATATTGTAAACCCAACGGAACAGAGGGAAATTGCGACAGCCGAACATAATGGCGCGCACAGAGCAGCGCAAGAAAATGCGAAACAAATACTTAGTGACTACTTTTTTCCAAAAATGGGTCACTTAACCTCAGAAATAGCTTCAAACTGTAGAATCTGTACTATGGGTAAACATGATCGGCACCCAAGAAAACAGGAAATAGGGAAAACCCCGATACCGTCGTTCGCCGGAGAAATGTTGCATATAGATGTTTACTCCACTGCCGGTAAATATTGTCTAACCTGCATCGATAAGTTTTCCAAGCTTGCAGTAGTACAACCTATACGGTCTCGCGCAATTGTGGATATAAAAGCTCCACTTTTGCATCTTTTGAACATGTTCCCCAAAACAAAGGAAATTTACTGCGACAATGAGAAATCCTTGAACTCAGAAACCATTAAATCAATGCTCAACAATAACTTTGGCATCGTGATTTCAAACGCCCCACCCTTGCATAGTCTCTTTAATGGACAAGTAGAGCGGTTCCACGGCACTCTTGGGGATATAGCACGCTCTTATAAGTTGGAAAAACAGGTAGAAGACACTGTCGAAAACATTCTCCTTGCACCTATAAACAGGTCAATCCATTCGGTGACAAACGAGAGACCCATAGACGTATTTCATGCAGCCTTTAAAGGTAATACAGTTCAGATCAAAAAAAAAAATTGCATCAGCACAGCAAAAGACACTTGACCAAATGAATAAAAAAGCGTCTATAAGTCGTATTTGGTAGGCGATCGGGTTTGGATAAAAAACAATAAACGATTAGGAAATAAACTATCTCCCCTATTCACAGAGGGTATAGTGGAGGCAGACCTAGGTACGACGGTTCTTATTAAAGGGAGGGTGGTCCATAAGGACAATCTTATAAAGGCTTTTGACATTTAAAAAATCATGACAGCTATTTTTAACTAATTACATTTTTTTAGGTTATATCTTTTCAGTTTAACAATAGCAACCATGACCTTGACCGAAGCGACATTGGGACTCAACGACTACTCCCACGCGGACTACATACCTATAGTTGACGGAGACGTAACAATCTGGGACTCGTACACTTACTTGGGACACACGACGAACTTGACATCTTTCGAAACTTACATCAACGAGACATGGAAATTAATAGACAAACTACCCAAAGATCATATGAGACAGGTATTGAAAACGGACGTACAGCACATAGCCACCTTAATAACTTCCTTGACCGTTCATTACCGACAAGCACGTAGCATTAACATGATAGGTAGTGCCCATAGGGCAATTGCAGGAACCCCAGATTTTGATGACTGGGAACATATAAAATTCAAACAAAATCAGTTAATAGAATCCAAGAGCAAGCAGATAGAGATCAACACTAAATTCCAAACAAGACTCAATGACGTTTCAAGGGCCATCAATAACATTTTGAAACCAAATGCAGAGGTCGAACATTTTTATGCAACTATTTTGGCAAAGAATAGAATGATAATTACTAACCTTGAGGACTTAATCCTCACTGTTACACTCGCAAAAATAAATTTAATCAGCCCCCTTATACTAGACAGCATCGACATTAAAGAATTATTAAATGAACAACTCACCAATATT
Source organism: Drosophila yakuba (assembly GCF_016746365.2). NCBI lineage: Eukaryota > Metazoa > Arthropoda > Insecta > Diptera > Drosophilidae > Drosophila > Drosophila yakuba. Next base: position 557,732 of record NW_025048816.1, on the reverse strand, counting down.
AGTATAACCGACCTTTTAGAGGTCTCCCATATAAAGGCTTTTCAAAATTTTGAATTATTGTACTTTCTGATCAAATATCCCAAACCTCTGTTAAGCTGTAAAAAAATAGATATTCTTCCTGTCTAGCATAATAACGTAATATTAGATCTAGAAGAGGGTAATACGGTGGCCGACTGCGGAACAAGGACCTTCGCTGTACGTGACTGCGCTGCTACTGTGAGCACCACTTTCTGCAGAAGACTACAAAATACTTCATGCGCGCAACAACTGGTATCTAGAACCGTCTTACACTGTGCCACACGCCCCGGTCACCTGGCGCCCGTTATAGTAATCGGAGAGGGCATTTCAGTAATAAATAACGCGACCATGAATGTAGTGGACAGCACTGGACACAAACAGATAATCGCGGGAACCTTCCTCGCGACTTACGACGATTACGTCTCACTAAATGGCACCCGTTACGTGAACCACCGAGGCATCCTGAAGAAGAAACCTGCTGTATCCACGTCAACCGTGGTCAACGTCACCCTTTTCAGAGAACATCTAAGCCTCCCATTCCTACATGACCTTTCCATGAAGAGTCTCCGCCATATCGGGGATCTTAGAACAGGATTATCTTCACGATCATATGGCGGCTTGGCACTCATCGCCCTATTCCTACTCTTCCTGGGCACCTGGAAATTGTACCAGCGCAGAATGAGAAAGAAGAAACCCGATGTTTCAAACTAGTAGGGGAGGAGTTAACACGCGCAAGCTTAAGTTTGCTGACAACGCTGTTACGCCGGATGCCGTCGTGACAAAATTGCAGCCGAAACCAGGGACTCGCACTCGTAAGCTGCCGAACCGCCCGTTGCAGACGCTGACACAACATTCAGCCGACTTTCCAGCGGCAGCGGTGGCTTCGTGGTCCGACGGAGCTTGCCCTAAGTTTCAGTTTTAATTTTGTTCTCCAATTGTCAAGTACAATAAATAAAAACAAATAAATATACCTTGCCGAAATATATTAAATAAAACAAATAAAGACTCTTTATTAAAGATAAACGGTCCATGCTAATTTATACACAATTAACTTCGGCAATTTAAGTTAAGTTAAACATTAAAAAAGATCTCTCTAAATATTTCAACTCCCTTGCTAATGACAAATTCTTGCATTCCTCAAATTGGTACCAAATCATCAAAAAAAATAAAATAAAACATTTCACATTTTTTAACAAAAACACAACGAATATCTCGACTAGACGAAATAAAATTATTTCACCTGAGATTATGTCACTCAAAGTTAACGCCACTTATTCTACAGAATTTAGGATTATCTGTATATCTTTTATTTAATAAGACCAACACAATAGATTATGTACATATGTATATTTACACCAAGACATTAAGGTTTTGAAGTGGAGTGGGCGGATTTTCTGTCCAAGATAAGTTGACTTCTGACGTCGTTGTTGTTGCTGTGGTGGCTGCTGCTGCGGCTGCTGCTGATAAGTTCCTCCAGAAAAAAAGTCACGGGATCGACTTCAATTCGCACTTTATTCCAACACTTGTAAATTAAGACTAACTTAAAACTAACATTAGGAGTACCGCGGGACCGCGGAGTGGTGAATAGAGCGAGAGGAGAGAAGGAGAGCGCGAGGAGAGAAGGAGAGCGCGAGGAGAGAAGGAGAGCGCGAGCAGCGGTGCTTGCGAGCCGTGGGGGAGCTTTACACTGCTTACACTGCCGCTCAGTTGTTTGCGCCCTTCTGGCGTGAACATTCTCCCCCCCTTGCGTATGCAAAGGTATCCCTGGCCGGCTAGACAGCAGAATCGGCCTCTTCATTCCGCGCACGCTCCAGAAACGGTCCATCCGAACACCGTGTTCTGCGCGACGGGCAACCCATCCTCAATCTTTAGGAACCCCGGTTGGATCAGATTGGCATATACATCTGATCCCAACACGAAGGAGATGGTGGTCGGCCGGTGGAAGCGCTCGTCCGCGAGACGAACACCATCAAATTTGGCCCTTGCGGTGTCGCTCAGAGCTCGGATGGGTGCCCGGATTCTTAGGCTGGGTTCGATCTTCAGGACGACGTTGAGTCGGAAGGTGCTTGTTCGGGACCGGAGTGTCACCGAGCAGACCTCGTCGTCTCCCAGCCGTGTGATGGGCAGCCGGAACGCAGCCGCCAACGACCTGTCGATGCTGCTCACCGGCATGCATGGGTCGATCATGGCCCCGGTCTCGAAAGTCTTCGAGCCCGTGTCCAGCACGACGACGGCTGTAGGCAGGATGGGGACAGCCTTCTGCTGCCCCGTTGCCACCGACGGAGACGCGACGGAGACCTTCGGACGCGGGCGATTGTTGGCGACTGGGGCTGGTGGCGGAGTGCGGGAAATCCGGACCGGACGAGGTGCAGCTTGATGGCGCTCTCTGCGCGTCGGAGCTGGTAGCGCTGCCGGGGTCGGAGCGGGGAGGACCTCGTGCATGTGGAGTAGAGTGTGGTGGTCTCCTCCACACTTCTTGCATCCCTCTTGTCTGCGGCAGTTTCCTCCTGAGTGCTGATGGGCGAGGCAGTTCGAGCAATACTTATTAATAAGTACTGCCTGAAGGCGCTTTTCAGCGCTCAGTTTGTGGAACCTCTTGCACTTCCGAAGAGGATGGATTCCAGAGCAGACTCGGCAGCGGTAGGATTTAATACCTCGAGTACGTCTGCTCTCCAACGACTGGGTGGCACGAGGACGAGGAGCCATTATTGTAGGAAGACAATAGTAAGTCTGCCAATAAAAGAAATAAAAAGCTTAGTATGAGCCGACTACTATTTGGGCCCCGGAATTGGGGAAGTGCCCTAATCCCTAGGAACGGAGGACTCTTTGTCCTCCATCGGTAGAAGAATAACCTTGTGGATAGGGCGTTTTATGGTGCCGCGAGACGTACGGATCTCAACGACTCGAATGCGGTCGTCGGCTCCTGGAAAGGCAGAAACGATTCTGCCGAGCCGCCATTCGTTCGGTGGTAGATTGTCCTCCTTGACAACTACCATATCGTCGGCTTGGAGGTTCCTGGTCGGAAATTGCCATTTGTTTCGTTTATGGAGTTCTTTAAGATACTCCTCTTTCCACCATGCACTAAACTGCTGATGTTGTGCCTTGAGGTGTTGCCATCGATTTATTATCGACTTGGCTTCGCCCTTTATCTCGGGTTCCGCCGTGGAAAGCAACGGCCCTCCAATAAGGAAATGGCCTGGTGTGAGGGCCAGCAAATCTGAGGGATCTTCGCACATAGGGGAGAGGGGTCTAGAGTTGAGGCAAGCCTCAATCTTAGCGAGAAGCGTCGCCAGCTCCTCAAATGTGTATTTGCGGGCTGACGTCGATTTAAGGAACAGGGTTTTGAAGCTTTTCACCCCTGCTTCCCACAAACCCCCCATATGTGGAGCCCCTGGTGGGATGAACCGCCATACGAGTCCCTGATGGCTATATGCATCAGTCACGGACTCTTTGGTAGCTTGGAGAAAGTCCCTGGAAATCAAAGTTGCCGCCCCCACAAAAGTCTTACCATTATCCGAATGGACCCGCTGAGGACAACCGCGCCTTGCTACGAAACGAGCAAAGGCCGCTAGAAATTTCTCGGTTGTTAGATCGGAAGTGGGTTCCAAATGGATAGCCTTCGTGGAAAAGCACACAAACACACAAACATATCCCTTCGTTATGAGACACGCTCTCCCTGTATAATTTTTTATTTCGAAAGGGCCGGCATAGTCGATCCCCGTGTAGGTGAACGCCCTCGAGAAGGAGACTCTATTTGTCGGGAAATCGCCCATTAGCTGTGTTTGGAGTCTCTTCTTGTAAATCGTGCAAATCTTACACGGATTGACCACAGCCTTCACCAGATTCTTGATTTTAGGAATCCAATACTTCGATCGGATCAGGCGTACGATCAATTGACTACCGCCATGAAGAGTAATCTGGTGGGTAAATTGGACGATGAGGCGCAACAGTCTACAGTCATAGGGGAGAATAATCGGATGACGTTCATCATATTGCAGGGTTTTGAAGGCAGTGAGACGGCCGCACGCTCTTAAAAGGCCGTGTTGGTCAATGAACGGGAACAAATTCACCAAAGGACTTGACACTGGAAGAGGCCTTTTCTCGGTCAAATGCTGAAGCTCTTGGCCATATGCTCTGCGCTGCGCAATGGAGGTCAGAGTTCGTTCTGCCTCCCGGATCTCTTCACTTGTAGGGCGTGAATTGGGCAAGAACGAACCTTTGCGGCAGCGTTTAAGAAAGCGTTGAACATAGACCAGAACTCGCAGGGCCTTGTCCAATTTGGAGAAACGTTCGAGAAAGTCGATGGACGGGGCCTTGACAAAATGCACTTTGACCGCGCGCTGTTCTAGCTCTGTCACTGGAAGAGTGTCGCTTTGTGCTGGCATTAGCTCTCGTGGCCCTTGCAGCCACTCTGGTCCGTGCCACCAGAGATGGTTTTCTGCCAATTCATGTAGGGATACGCCTCGACTGGCTAGATCGGCGGAGTTTTGTTCTGAGCGAACGTGTGCCCAACAGTCGACTGGCGTCGCCTGCGTGATCTTGGCAACTCTGTTGGCCACAAATGTGGTCCAGTTGCACGCAGGCTTTCGTAGCCAGGCTAAGACGATTGTGGAATCTGTCCAGCAGCGGATATCTGAACTGGCGGAGGGCATGTGCGGAAGGATTGCTGTCACCATTTCGGTTAACAGCACGGCACCACAGAGCTCTAGCCGAGGAAGGGAGACGGTTTTTACCGGGGCCACTCGTGTTTTGGCTGTAAGCAGGCGAGTCAGGATCTTTTGCCCCATCTCGACGCGGATGTATATAGCCGCTCCATAGGCTCTCTGAGACGCGTCACAGAAACCGTGGTGCTCTATGATTACCTCAAGCTGGTACCAGATCCATCTCGGAACGCGGATCTGGTTGAGGTCGGAATACTCGTCTAAAAACGATTGCCACCGCTGACTCATTTCAGTGGGAAGCTTATCGTCCCAGCCTAAGTTCTGCAACCAAATCTCCTGCATGAACATTTTTGACCGGATTATGAACGGCGCGAGCCACCCGGCAGGATCGAACAACCTAGCGATTTGGGACAAAACTTCTCGCTTTGTATAGGAGGGTTCCGCAACTATTTCGGGGGGAACGAAATAGAATTCGTCGGACTTTGCCCTCCACCGAATACCGAGCGTCTTGGCCGTGCTTTCGGCATCGATGTCGAGGAACTCGCTATGAAGGAGGTGTTCGGCCGGGACGTCTTTAAGGACGCTTTTGTGGTTCGAGGTCCACTTTCTTAGCGGAAACCCGGAGGCACTTAGGGCTGCTTGCAACTCTCGAATCGAACTTTGGGCTTCGTTTACGGAATTCGCCCCTGCCAGAACGTCGTCGACGTACATGTGCTGCTGGATGATGCGGCTGGCTTTTGGAAATGGCACTTGGATATCCTCTGCCAGCTGTTGCAAGACTCGAATGGCGAGGAAGGGGGCGCAGTTGACCCCGAAGGTAACTGTTTTTAGTTCAAAGTCTCGGATGTCTCCTTCCTTGTTTCGGAACAGAATTCTTTGAAACGGGGTATGTTTTGGATCGACCCAGATCTGACGATACATGTCTGCACTGAAGACGTATTGAAATTAACGCCATTTCAGGACCTGGATCGTTAGATCGGATTGTAGGACTGGACCAGCATGAAGGATATCATTTAAGCTGGTCCCATTTGCCGACGGACTTGAAGCGTTGAATACAACGCGAAGCTTTGTAGTGGTGCTTTCGGGCTTAACTACCGCGTGATGAGGAAGATGATACGAGGGAGAATTGTGAGTCGGCGGAACTTCTTTCATATGACCCAGATCCAGGTACTCCTGGATCACGCTGTCATATTGCTCTTTTAAGGGAAAGTCTCTTTTTAAACGATTTTCGTTTCTAAGAAACTGAGCTAACGCAATGGATCTTGAATATCCCAAATCGGATCCGGTATTCTCGGGGTCCCGGAACGGGAGCGTCACCACGTACCTCCCGCTTGCGTCTTTTGTTGTTATTTGCAGGAAGTTCCTTTCACAATAGGAGTCCGACTCTTTTACCATCTTTACTGGTAGATCCTCCACCTCCCAGAACTTGCTGAGAAGCGTGTCGAGCGAATCAGGGTCGCCTATTTGGTCCACCTGGGTCGTGAAGGATTCGACCCGTTTCGGCTTACCCTTGGAAATCGGCCCCGTTAGCACCCACCCGAAAATAGTTTCTTTGCCCAGGAGCGAGCCGCAAATATTTTGTTGGGTGCCATCCATCATTATGGATGGTAGAATGTCAGCCCCGATCAGTACATCAATTTGAGAGCTCTCAAAAAAGGTAGGATCTGCCCAGCGGAGTGCGGGCAGGTCCTTCAAAGAATTCCGAGGGATCGGATAGGAGGGCAGTTTGCCTGAGAGCTCCGGAAGGACGTACGCTTCAGTGTCTAACTGTAGACCTGGCTTAGTAGGAGAGCGATTCCCGAAGTGACACAGCTTCGAGGATTTCGCGGAGACCGAATGATTTAACCCGGAGACTTGGGTCTGGGTGTTGCGGAATGGCAACTTGATGAGGTTGAACAGGCGTTCTGAAATGAACGTCGCCTCGGACCCCGAGTCGATTAAGGCTCGGGCTCGGTAGTTCGTCCCCAAATGGCACACGTCAATGATCGCTGTGCTCAGTAGGACGGCTGAAGTGCCGGACGCGAAAAAAGTTTGCACCGCTGAGGTGCTTGCCGATGCATTTCTGCTGGAGGGTCTCGGAGGTTGCTGTGTAGGGGGCGAGGTTGAGGAACTCGCATTTTCGGAATTTGGGGGGCTGCGATGCAGCAGCGTATGTTGCCTGCCCTTACATGTAAAGCAGCTGTGTGTGCTTGTGCAGTCACGTAGCTGGTGACCTCTGGCAAAACAATTCAGACATAGCTGCTTCTTTTTTATATAGCCGGAGCGCGAGTCAACAGACATTTGAAGAAAACGCGGGCACAATCTGACCGGATGGTTCTCCTTAAAACATAAGTCACACCCTTTCTGTTTGATGCTGTCTCGAAGGATTGAAGCCTTTTTGGAACTGCCTGAGTCGGTTTCATATCTTCGATGGCTTCCAATGTCCGATACCTTTCGCTCAGGAAGGCATTCATTTCTTCCCAAGCTGGGATCTAAGATTTGGCAGTTAGCGACTGTTCCCATAAGGACAGGGTCTGCTTGGGCAGTTTGCTCGCGCAAAGGAAAACCAAGAGACAATCCCAGTTTTCTGTGGATACCTGGGAATGCGCTAGTGCTGTTAAACACCCCTGAATCGTGGATTGTAGCTCTTTCAGAGCATGACCAGATTCCTGCGAAATTGAACTCAAGTTAAAAAGGAGCTTAGGCTGGCTGTTGACTAAAAGTCGCTTGTTTTGGAACCGATCTCGAAGCGCCTCCCACGCTGAAGCAAAACCATCATTCGTGAGAGGAGATTTCGCCACGATGGCTTTTGCTTCGCCACTTGTTTTCGTTAGGAGATGGAATAGCTTCTCGACCGGAGTCAGCCTGGGGTTGTTTACGTAAATTGCCGTGAATAGGTCCCGGAAAGTGGGCCATCGGAGGTAGTCGCCATCGAAGACTTCCGTGTCGCATGGAGGTAAGCGGCAGCCGGACGAAATTAGCGGCTGAGAGGGTGCTTGCGCGACTTGAGGCGTTGCTCTGTCGATTGTTTCACCAATTTGTGCTGCACATGACTCGTATACTGAGTAGCAGTAGTCATATTTGGCCTGGAGAATAGACACAGTGTCGAGGGATCCTTCTTGGGCCATTAGGTCAGAGCATGTTTCGTACTCTCTTTCCACTTTGTCCCATAAGGCTCGCACCTGTTGCAGACGGACTTGTAACGTGTGTAGGGACGGAGAGGCTTGATCAAGAGTGTTGATCTTCGCTTCGAAAAGGCTTACGCGATCGCTGACGGCGATGAATTTATGCAACGCTGCGGTTGCGGGCGTTGGCTGCTCAGAGGATGCCATTTTCTTTGTGGTAGAGCGTGTGACGCGGAGGAAATCAGTCCCGACAGCGGAGGGACTCTCGGATTTTCTCGATAGAGAAGACTCACTAGACGCTCGCGTCACTGGTCGGGAAATGACAATCCTAGGAGTTGTCTTCGAACTGGTCGATGGCAAAACCTTTGCTTTCGGAGTGGGAGTCGCGGTTTTGACCCTGGAACTAACGGACTTGGGTGCTGGCTTACCGCGAGTGGATAGCGGAGATTGCGGGTTCAACTTTTGTTCTTTTCCAAGTGCGGGTGTCTTTTTCTTGTCTCCCTCTAGGGGCATGCTCAGCTATGCCCTAGGAGAAGGAAGTCAAGAAGGCCTGCCCGCCGCAAAAAATGTGGAATCGAAAAAGAACCGGACACAGAGAGCACCCAAATCTGGATGGACAAAGAATCCCGTCGGAATTCGGGAGAAAGTTGCAATTGGGATCTGGAAACATTAGCTCAAATTTATAAAAAAAACTATGAATTGCAATTTCTAGAAAAATAGCTAAAAAAAAAGCTACCAGCTGGAGTCTGGATAATAGTCAATGATTTATAAAAAATCGCTACCGATTGGAAATCCCGAAAAAAAAACTAATATATAGAAAATAGCTATAAATTGAAATTTATGGAAAAAATAGCTAAATAATAGCTACCAGATGCAGTCTGTGTAATAGCCAATAATTTTTAAAAAATCGCTACTGACTTGAGATCCCGAAAAAAGTAGCTAATATATAGAAAATAGCTATAAATTGGAATTTATGGAAAAAATAGCTAAATAATAGCTACCAGATGGAGTCTGGGTAATAGCCAATAATTTATAAAAAATCGCTACCTACTTGAAATCCCGAAAAAAATAGCTAATGTATAGAAAATAGCTATAAATTCGAATTTATGGAAAAATAGCTAAATAATAGCTACCGAATAGAGTTCGGATGATAGCTAATAATTTATAAAAATAGCTACCGGATTTAGGACCACAACGAAAAATCGCGACAAACGGATGCGAAACATAAACACCAAAAAAACCAACAAACACGCCAAAAAGCCAAGTTGGGAGGCTGATAACTTTGGGTGGAACTGATAAATAATTATTTTAATTTAGGAACCAGAAATAGGAGCCAGAAATAGCTTGTAAAAAATTATTATTTGGCTTAAATAATTATTAAATAATCGGGTCAGTCTTTTTAAATTTTGTCGTCGGACTTATTTATTTTATGTTTCGATTCTAGGGTATTCTCTCGTCGCTATGCGCCGGTTTTTGTCAGGGCAATAAAGAACAAAGAGGAGACGAAAGAACTTGCACTTGGCAAGCCTATGTAAGTCGCGACTGTGTGTATGTATGTATGTATTATTTGGAGTCTAAACATATATATGTAATGTAATAACGGAAGAAACAAGTCAGGTTTTATTTTATTCTGTATGTCGAGATTTGTGTTTTATTTTGAGCCAAGAGATAAAAATTGTTCTCAGTTCGCATTCGATGTTATTTATTATTTTTGGTAATATATTTATTTTGTGTATTAAATTGGTTAAATCTATGGAGTGATTTTTATATATGTATGTAGATGTAAATTTTATTGGAATATGTAATTGTATATTTATATGTGTATGGATATATGTGTATGGATATATGTGTATGGATATATATGTATGGATATGTATTTTTATGGGTATGTATAATTTTATGTGTATGTAAAATTTTGCTGAATATGTATATGTGGTTTGTATTTTATATTGAGGCAAAAAAACAGCAGCTTAGCAGCGGACGATAATAGTGAATTTTGGACAGTGTTTTAAAAAAATGTATATATATATATGTATATGCGCTTGGATACCAGCGGATCACCGTGAGACGAATTTGGGGGCCGGTATTGGCAAAGTGCTTTTTTATGCACTTAAAAAAAAAAAAGTAATCACGGTGGCTGGGCGCATGTACTTATATATTTTCACTTAATTTTCACTTTTCACTTGATACGGATGGACGGAAAGAATAACGCCGTTGGAAAAAACGAAAATGGCGACCACGGACGGATAGGATATAAAGCCGTACTTATCTTGATTTCTTTCCGCAAGGAGCGCTGGTAGGATGAGGATGTCGCGGGCTCGAAGGACCATGAAATGGAGAGCGCGAGCAACGGTGCTTGCGAGCCGTGGAGGAGCTTTACACTGCTTACACTGCCGCTCAATTGTTTGCGCCCTTCTGGCGTGAACAGGTTTAATAAGATATATCAAGCATTATATTGTACTTCTTCAGCTGAAGGCCTGAGTTGCCTTGGGTCCTAAAACTCAGTAGCCCAGACTTTTCAAGTCTTAGTCCACCTTACTTATAATAATAATAATAAATTCAAGATCTCTAGATGATAATGTCAAGCAATCGCAAGACAAGCGAACTGAACCTGATAGTACAGAACAGGTTGTTTGCAAAATAAAAACTAAAATTTTGATGAGTGTATAAATGAGAAATCTGATAATCTTGAGTCAGATATATAGTTTAGTGAAAATTCCACACATTTTAAGAATGCCGATCCAGTTGATAGCTCTAATGACAAACTACAGAATTTACAAATAGAGGATAAAGAAATTTGAAAAAGTGAAAGAATAAAAGGTTAACGATTAATACGAAAATGTCTAAAATATACAGTTGTGGAGAACAATTGAACTCAAGTCAATCAGCATGGATCAATACTCTTTTAAAAAAGGTTAATATAGGTTAGCCGGTCAGAACGCCTGTAGATTCTGATTGGGCTGGATGTTAGACAGACAGAAGAAGTACTACCGGTTTACTTTTTAAAATTTTCGAATCTTGCTTGACATGTTAGAGTACCATGAAACAGAAATCAGTTGCACCTTCATCAACAGAAGCAGAATATATGGCATTCTTTAAAAGTGTACGTGAAAATAAATGGAATTAAGATTGAGTTAAATAAACCAATAGTATTACTTTACCAGAAAACAAATTGAAAAAAAAGAAAGAACAATAAATCTTTTGAGGAGGTGTGTTGTAAATGTCCATATGTATATGTAACGAACTGATTTTGTTTGTCTGCTCGCTACGGAATACGTGCGGCTAGCTCAGTATAGTTTGTGCGTTCATCCCACCAAATTTATAGAATGACGTGATCACCCGGTTACCAGTAATAACACTCGCAGTTTCGTTCTTGGATCTTTATTTGTGCTTGGACTTACAAAGGAATCTTATTATCCGGCCTTGGTGCTGGATGAATTGTCCACCGGCCTCGATCCGCTGTCTCGCCGCTCCTGTCGTCCTGAGTGTGGTGGACCTTCGTTGTTGGGCGCTCGTCACTTGGGCTGAGAGTTGTTGTCTTACGCAGACTCACGGCAGCTAACGGCTGTGATCCCCAAGGCAAACGCCTGTGGAACAGCAACACGTCAACCCCACGTCTGGCTTGGACTGGTGGCGCCGGTATCACCCCTGTTTGGATCGCACGGACACACCTAGGCAATCGCCTGGTTCAAGTTCGCGGTCTCTTACAGAGTTTTCCGGTTCTCCACCACAATCCCTGCCGCTTATCCTGTGCCCTCCTTGGTTTGGCTTTGCCTGTTGGGCGCTTCTGGACTACTCGGTCTTCGTCGTACTGGACCTCAGCTACCTGCGTCTCAATTCGGAGACCTTCTCGTCCCGAACGTCTTGACATAGCGATCTTGCTCCTTGTTGACTACCACGGCTGTTTGCTGACTTCACGGTTCACCCCTTTGGTCTCCAGTCTCCGGATCCAAAGTCCACGATTTTACCGTTGGCTCGGTCCAAAGTTCGATGTGTCCCGTTACTTGCCTTTGAGCCTGCTGACTCTCCAAACTCTCTTCTCAGTAAGTCCGGAGTCTCCACTCTCTCTCTCTCCATTTCCCAAGTCTACAAACTCTCTTCCTCTAGAGTCTCCAAACTCTCTTTCTCCAGCCCAGAGTCTCCAAACTCTCTATCTCCGGGCTTCGCACTGCTGTTACTACGCTTTGCTTTGTTGCGTAACTGGCAACGGTAGGCCCTCCTCATGCGATCACCATCCGCATTTGTGCGGAGTTTCAACTCCTCACATCTCCCCCTTTCTTCGGGAAAATGTAGAATCCGGCCTTGCACTCCTGAGATCTCGTTGACGCTTTCAGCTCCATCTCGAGTTCCAACGCGCCGATCTACTTCCAGTACGTTCCTTGTTCCTTTTTTTTAAATTTGCCGCCCATTCGAATTTCCGTCACGCTACTTCGTCCACCACTCTTCTTCCCGCATTCCGCGTTTTCGTCTTCTCGCCATCTGGTCACACTACTAGCCGTCGATCGATTGTTTCCGATAACTTTTGTTGGCGCGGCGTTGCCACTCGATGACCATAGAGTTTCCATAGTGTGACCCGTCATGTGCCTCTTTTTTCGATGTTTCTGCCCATCGATTGACACTATCGAGTGCCGATCGACCGCCTTGTGATCGAGGCGCCCCCAACAAGCAAGCTTCGACAACAAGGAATTATTAAGGTTTTTTTTTTTCCATTTCTCTTACTTTCACCGGGAGCGTGGCTCTTTTTCTTCCAGCACCTGGAAAACAGCCCTGCGGACGGAAACTCTGTCACCGGTCCCACTCCGGCATCTTCAACTACCTGTAAGTCGACTCCCTTAATCTCCTTCTGCGCATACTAATATTTCCTTTTTTTGTTTCAGATCGTAATGTTACCATGAAATGTATTGCTATGCTGTTATTTTGAGAATATACCTGGCGACTTTTTTTTGTTGTGTGCGCGTTGTGATCCGTCCCAAAAAAAAACCGTAATCCGTGTTCTGTGTCTGTTTTACAAAGGCCTTATTCGGTGCTGATCAGACGGAACAAACGGATCTCCGCCGCCAAAACTCGGACCCGGAACCTCTCGCTGCCGTGGTGCATCATGACGCACCTGCGGCTGGCTCGGCGTCTTGCGTTCCGGACCACCGGTTCCTCCTCGACCCCTTCTGGCCAATCCGCCTTCGGGATCGGTGTCCATCGGAGGGCATCCGACGTGGACGCCATCCGCACCCATGACGGCCGGGGAGGCGAGACACCCACCGCTGGAGCAGATGCCTGCCTCCGGAGTATGGGCTTCTGGCTGTCCACGGGTGATGGCCATACCCATGGCCCTTTCTCCAGCTCCGCCGATGCCGCGCTGTTGGGTGTTGGTGGAGCCCAGCCGCCCTGGGCTGACGCTAACTCCTCCTTCTCCACTGGCCATGTCCAGGTCACCGTGCGCTGCCGCCACAGGGTGCCTCCCTCATCAAACTCCCGCACCTGGTGCGCCACTCTGGTGCCCGGGATCGGGGAATCCGGGGGCCCCGGGGGTGTCGCCGGGGTCGTGGCCGGACGGACGGTCGGCATCCTCGCTGGGTCGAGTGGGGGGCTATGCGGCCAGTGCCGTGGCCGGGGCTTGCGTGGGATCCCTGCGGTCGGAGTGGGTGATGGGGTGGGGATGGCTCCGGGGACCCCATCCGGATCACCTTCGCCGAGTGGACGTACCGCGGGGTAGCGGGTACCTCACTCGCTTCCTGTCTGCCTGCTCCCTCCTCCTGCCAGGCGAAAACATTACAGGCCGCTCGCTCTTCCGCCTCTGCCCTCTGTAGCTCCTGCCGCTACCTTCTCTCGGCCTCCTCCTTCCTCCTGGCTTGATTCTGCAGCTCGTCCATGGCCGCCATCGCCGCCCGCTGCTGCATGCGATTGCGTGCCGCCTTGGCGTCTTCGTACTCCTCGCGGGCCGCCACCCGCTCGCGGGGCTTTGACTGCCACCAGCCGGTGGTAGCCAGCTTCCACATCTTCACGACTGCGACCGCCATCGCTGCCGACGTCTCCCCGCTGCCTCTGGGGTTCCGCTTCGCCTCCTCGAAGACCGGCACGACCCCCGGAAGGAACCGGTCGTCTGCCGCGCTCCTGGCTCTCCTGAGTCTGCAGGTCCTCCTTTCTCCTGCGGCGCCCTCCTCCCACTCCAGCTCACTCTCGTCGGAGGTGACCACTGGTTCTGGGTCTTCGCCTCTATCGTCCTCGGCACCTCGCCTTGGAGTTCGGGTGGGCCGTGGGTTAGGCAATCGCCTACCCCCCGAATATCCTTTCCCCTTCGGGCCGTTCGGGACTCTGACCCAGAGTGGACAGCATTGAGTACTGCTCCTTCGTACATGTGTTCATGGCGGTTGTCGAACTTTTTGTGTTTCAACCCCTCTGCCAACGCCTCCACTATACCTCAGTTTCGCGCCTCCTCTTTGGCGGTCACCGTTATGTCCCTCGGCCTTCTTGTGTCTTCCCACTCTCGACGCCTGACTTTTCGGTACCGTTCCCTTGGGTTGTACCGTCTCTCCTCTTTCCTCGGGAAGATTTTAGGCGGTCTTTCTACCGAACGGTTGTGTCGTTTTATTGTCTCCTCTGCCCTGAGCGGGATCGGATCCTCGCTCCTTGGTGGTGGGTTCTTTGACCCGCTTCGCTCGGTTTGTCCATGGCCGCAATATTCCGGTTCGCTCGTGGTCTGCCTCCGTTGATTCTCGCCTTGGCCTGACGCTGGAACGGTTGTCGGTTCTCGTCCGCTCTCAGGTGTTGCCGTCATTGTACATCCCGCTACTGGCGACCTTCCTTTCCCTTGGCGGTGGCCCCCGAGGCAACGCTCTGGTCCGCTCGCGGTCCGCATCCGTTGACTCTTGCCTTGGCCTGACGCTGTGATGGTTGCCGGAATCGCTGTCTGCATCCGTTGACTCTCGCCTTGGCCTGACGCTAGAACGGCTGCCAAACCCCGTCCGCTCTCAGGTGCTGTCGTTTCCTTTTCCTTTCTGCATGCCTTCCCTGCTTTCTTCCGAGGGATCTGCATCCACGTTCTCGTCCTCCTTCTCCTCTTGACCCTGCTGTTTCAGGTCGCTGACGTGTACTGAGCGTTTCTTTTTATTCCTCAGGTGGCGAATCTTACATATCACTGGCGATATGAAATCCACAATTTGGTACGGCCCATCGAACCTCGGAGCTAGTTTGGCCGCGAACCCTTCAGCCGCCTTTGACAGATGGTGTTCCTTGGCCCACACCATTTCACCAATCCTCGGCTTCCACTGCCATCTCCGCAGGTTGTAATGCCTTGATTGGTCTTGGGACACCCTCTCTAGGTTCCTCCGCACAGTCTCGAAGACCTCTATCATCTTTTCGATCTTGGTAGTGGTCCGACGAAATCGGCGCACACTGTCGCCCAGGGTTCCTCCGGGATCTGTGTCAACATCTTTCCCGCCGCCTGGCGCTGATTCGGTTTGAACCTTGCTCAGTCCTCGCATTTCCGAACGTAGGCTCTTGCGTCTCTCTGCATTCCTGGCCAGTAGTACCGGGCTGCAAGCCGTGCAATCGTCTTCCGACTGCCTACATGACCGGCTGCTGGGGAGTCGTGGTTTTCGCTCAAGACAGTTTCTCTCAGCCGTGGAACACATAGCTTCCAGGTCACATCTTCGTTCCCTGCTCTATGCGGAATCTGCCTGTAAAGGGTGCTACCCTCCCACACGTAGTCTGGGAACTTTTGAGGCTGTGCTTTGATCTTTTCTCGCATTTCCTTGATGCAGCTGCACTCTGATTCGGCCCCCTTGTCCTGCGTTCTTCTCAGCATATCGGGTTCTGCTGAGACCAACCCTGGCAGTGGCTGCCTCGACAACGCGTCTACTACCACGTTCAATTGGCCTTTCCTGTATGCTACCTCGAAGTCGTACTGCTGCAGCTCCAACGCCCATCTGGCAATTCTTCCCGAAGGGCTTTTTTATGCTGTTCAGCCACTTCAGCGCCATGTTATCCGTCACTACCTTAAAGTGGTAGCCCTCAAGGTACGGCTTTAGCTTCCGAATGGCCCACACAATTGCCAAGCACTCCATTTCCGTTGTCGAGTAGTTCTTCTCGGCTCCGTTTAGGGTCCGGCTGGAGTATGAAATGACCCTTTCGCCCTCTTCTGTGTCCTGTGTGAGGATTGCGTCAATCCCGTAGTCACTGGCGTCCGTTTGCAAGATGAACGTTTTCCCGAAGTCGGGGCACGCCAAGACTGGGTCGGTAACCAATCTGGCTTTTACCTCCTCGAAGGCTTGCTGGTGGTTATGTGACCATGTCCACTTGGTACCCTTGCGGAGGAGGTCGTTGAGTGGCCTTACAATGCGCGCGAAGTCAGGCACAAAACGTCGGTACCACGATGCGACTCCAAGGTATTGCCTCAGCTCTCGGACCGATTACGGTGGTTCTTGCTGGGCTATGGCTGCTACCTTTTCTGGGTCCGTGCCTATCCCTTGGCTTGTGACGCGGTGCCCTAGGTACAGAAGTTCTTGTTGAAGAACTGGCATTTCTCCGGGTTTTTCTTCAGGTTCGCTTTCTTCAAGCGGCGGAATACCTTCCTGAGGTTTCTCTTGTGTTCCTCTAGGGTGCGGCCAATCACGATAATATCGTCTTGATACGCAAATGCATGCGGCGACATTTCCGGTCCAATCACCAGATCCAGGGCCCGTTGAAATGTGGCCGACGCGGAGTGCAACCCAAATGGCATCACTTTCCATTGGAGCAGCCCTTTCCCTGGGACCGTGAAGGCCGTGAAGCCCCGGCTTGACTCTTCCAGCGATATTTGCCAATACCCATCCTTTAGGTCCAGACTGCTTATGAAGCGCGCCTCCCTGAGTTGGTGGAGGATGTAGTTTATCCGTGGCTTCGGGTAGGCATCCTTTATGGACTTCGCGTTTATCTGCCTGAAGTCTACGATAGTCTCCATTTTC
Organism: Drosophila yakuba; assembly: GCF_016746365.2. Taxonomy (NCBI): domain Eukaryota; kingdom Metazoa; phylum Arthropoda; class Insecta; order Diptera; family Drosophilidae; genus Drosophila; species Drosophila yakuba. The sequence continues at coordinate 541,010 of NW_025048816.1, read as the reverse complement.
CCGTTTTCTTTTTTACCATGACTATGGGTGAGCTGTACGGGCTCCTTGAATGCTCTATCATCCCCCTCTCCGGCAGTTCGTCCACCTTCGCGTTGATCTCCCCTTGAATCTTTGGATTCTTGGTAGTAGTATCTCTGCTTAATTGGTTTATCGTCCTTCATGGTTATCGTGTGCTCGGCTATACTCGATGTTCCGGTCATGGCGTGAAACTCCGCGAGCTCTGTTTCCAGGAATTCGTTCATGTCGTCCTCTTCGCCGTCCTTTTGGACTACTGCAACCGACAACTTTTAATCGAGCCACCCGTTGCGTCTGCCTCTGGCCGGTATTCGGATTTCCCGGCGCACTTGATCTCGGCCCCGACTTGCGTGAGGAAATTCCACCCCAGCACCAACGCATCCACTATCCCTGGTAATACGAGCAGGCTCATGCCGAGTCGCCTGTTGCCGAACTCCACTTCTATTTCGAGCTTTGCGTTGATTTTGGCTCACCTTCCATCTGCCAACCTAACCTGCCGTCGTATCCTTGTAACCGCTCCACGAGCAGCCAGCTTGTCCGCCAGCTCTTCACTTAAGAAGCTTGCTGTTGCCCCGGTGTCGATCGTGGCCTTGTACGTGTCCCCACCGATCGTTACCGCTGCGGACAACTGCTGCTCCTCCTCGATTAATTTTCCAGTTAGTTTGGAGAGGCGGCACCGGCGGCTCGCCTCTCTGCGGCTGAGATCTCTGGCCATTTCCCGTTGCCTGGCAGAATTTCGTACTTCGGATTCCTATTTTCCCGCACATACAGCAAAACAGCAGCCTCTGTTTTCGGCAGCCTCTTGCCCAATGGTCGTGTCCACCGCACCTGCGACAAGCTTTTTGCGGATTGGCAACATGGGTTGGGTTCTGACCCGAGTTGCCCGCAAGAGTCGTCCCAGTGTTTCTCTGGGTGGTGACTGGCGGCCTCGAGTGGGTGGGTTTTGACGTCTAGACTGACCCGGGGTATATTGCGCCCACTGTTCCTGGGACTGCGATCCTAGCTCTCCTGAGTCCTCACACCTTCTACACGTTTGTTGCGGCTGAACTTATGTTCTTCCGCAAAGGCTTCCCGTTCCCTATGCCTCTAGGTCATCCACGTGGTAGGATCTCAACGCTCTTCGGAGGCCTGGCGTGCAGTTTTCCTTGATGAGCTCCAGTGTTTCCTTTTTCCCATACCCAAGGGGTCTTGTCAGGGTCTACATCTCGACCATGTAGTCCTTGAATGCCTCCCTAAAGCCTTGCTTCCTTTGCCTCACCTTGTCCGCGAGCTTCGTGAAGTATCCACTGGGCAGGAAGTACGTCTGGAAACTATCTATGAACTCGGCCCAAGTACTCCAGTGCTTGTTGTTGGCTATGTACCATTTCAGAGCCTTCAAGTTCAAGTTCAGGTCCAAACCGTACGTGTTTGCAGACCACTTCACCTGCTCCAGAAATTGGAGAGGCTTTTCTTCTCCGTCAAAACGAAAAGACCATTCTCTAACTTGCTTCGTCACTTTTGCGTAGTCCGGCTGGCTGGGCCTGGGTCTTTCTGTACTTGTCCTCCTTTCCCTGCTCGTCTCCCTCCGCTGACCTTCCCGCTGCATCTCCTTCATGCTCAGACTTGCGATGAGGTCTTCGCCCTCGGGGTTTGTCACCTTTACGCTTGGACCTGGTCTGTCTGGATATGTCGCCTCCAATTCTGTCCAGACTGCTGTGAGCTGTGGGTCGTTTTCCGTCTCTGCATAGTACTCCGCTAGGGCCTTTCGCATGTCCTCTGTCCTTCCTGACAGCGATATGCGCAACCTCTGTGCGACATATGCGAAGTCTTCCTTTTTAAGACGGTAGATCCAACTTCTACCCATACTGCTTAATTTGTGTCTACTGCCGGGATAATCACGTTATTTGGGCGACAGATGTGACGAACTGATTTTGTTTGTCTGCTCGCTACGGAATACGTGCGGCTAGCTCAGTAGAGTTTGTGCGTTCGTCCCACCAAATTTATAGAATGACGTGGTCACCCGGTTACCAGTAATAACACTCGCAGTTTCGTTCTTGGATCTTTATTTGTGCTTGGACTTACAAAGGAATCTGATTATCCGGCCTTGGTGCTGGATGGATTGTCCACCGGCCTCGATCCGCTGTCTCGCCGCTCCTGTCGTCCTGAGTGTGGTGGACCTTCGTTGTTGGGCGCTCATCGCTTGGGCTGAGAGTTGTTGTCTTACGCAGACTCACGGCAGCTAACGGCTGTGATCCCCAAGGCAAACGCCAAACGCAACACGTCAACCCCACGTCTGGTTCGGACTGGTGGCGCCCGTATCACGCCTGTTTGGATCGCACGGACACACCTAGGCGATCGCCTGGTTTAAGTTCGCGGTCTCTCACAGAGTTTTCCGGGTCTACACCACAATCCCTGCCGCTTATCCTGTGCCCTCCTTGGTTTGGCTTTGCCTGTTGGGCAAAGCGAACGTCTTGACGTAGCGATCTTGCTCCTTGTTGACTACCACGGCTGTTTGCTGACTTTGTTCTCACGTTGTTGACTCGTACACTTGTTCTCCTCGACTGACTGTCCCGCTTCCAGCGTTCGTCCTGTTTATATAGGCCTCCTCTAACGGTTCACCCCTTTGGTCTCCAGTCTCCGGATCCAAAGTCCACGATTTTACCGTTGGCTCGGTCCAAAGTTCGATGTGTTCCGTTACTTGCCTTTGAGCCTGCTGACTCTCCAAACTCTCTTCTCAGTAAGTCCGGAGTCTCCACCCTTTCTCTCTCCATTTCCCAAGTCTCCAAACTCTCTTCCTCTAGAGTCTCCAAACTCTCTTTCTCCAGCCCAGAGTCTCCAAACTCTCTATCTCCGGGCTTCGCACTGCCGTTACTACGCTTTGCCTTGTTGCGTAACTGGCAACGGTAGGCTCTCCTCATGCGATCACCATCCGCATTTGTGCGGAGTTTCAACTCCTCACAATGTGCATAATTGTATACATGAGAATGAATTTACCATGACCATATATGGACATTTGCAAAAGCCCTAATGATAGTGTTTTCAAAGTGTTTGAAAATGTATTAAAAAAATTTATTTTTCTTAAAAGTCCAGTAGATTTATATTAATGTTGTATTTATATTATAGACAAAGGAAATATGTCTTAAAATATATATTAGCTATTTTATGTATGTAACGACATTCTATAGCGACAGAAAAAAAAGAGTACAATTTCCAATTTAAAGTCATATTCGATTAACAAATTTAAAATGTCTAATTGAATAATGGTTTACTTTAATAATATGTTAAATGAATATTAATATAACATATTGAAGTTCGTTTATAATTATACCCGTTACTCGTAGAGTAAAAGGGTATACTAGATTCGTTGTAAAGTATGTAACAGGCAGAAGGAAGCGTTTCCGACCATATAAAGTATATTTATTCTTGATCAGGATCAATAGCCGAGTCGATTTGGCCATGTCCGTCTGTCCGTCCGTCTGTCCGTCTGTCCGTCTCTCTGTCCGTATGAACGTCGAGATCTCAGGAAGTACAAAAGCTAGAAAATTGAGATTAGGCATACAGACTCCAGGGACATAGACGCAGCGCAAGTTTGTCGAATCATGCTGCCACGCCCGCTCTAACGCCCACAAACCGCCCAAAGCTGCGACGCCCACACTTTTGAAAAATGTTTTAATATTTTTTCATTTTTGTATTGGTCTTGTAATTTTCTATCGATTTGCAAAAAAACTTTTTGCCACGCCCACTCTAACGCCCACAAACCGCCCAATACTGCCACGCCCACACTTTTGAAAAATGTTTTGATATTTTTTCATTTTTGTATTAGTCTTGTAAATTTCTATCTATTCGCCAAAAAACTTTAGCGTTCTCTCTTGTTTTAAATACTATATGTAATTATTATCTTAAATTACTGTATTACTGGGTTTCCGTAATCCTTTTCAGCAAATGCGGGTTCATAAAATTGTATTTGCCCCAGAACGCACAAATTCGTCAAATTTTTGTAATTTTGAAATTTAACCAATCAATGAATCTTTTGAGGAGATGTTTTGTTAATATTTATGTGCATAATTGTAAACATGAATTAAACATGACCATATAGTCATGTATACCCACACATACCCTCACCTATTAGAATAAGATCATTATGTTATAAATACACATGGCGATAAGCTTTGAGTCGTAGGTTTCAATATAAATATATTCACACATTCCCACTGCCAAATTAGCAATATTTTTTCCAATCGGCTAATGGTTATTGTGTTTAGTGTTTTGTTTATGCATTAAAATACTCAAATAAAGTACATGAAGTTCCTGGTTTTACCACAACAGCGAGATTAGATTGCGAGTCCGTAGGAAGTAGGACCAAAAAGAGGCATTCTCGTTTTTATTAGAAACAAAATATTTGAAAGCGTTAGTCTCTTCTTAAGTAGTCGCTTTTCTTAAAATACTTTAAATTTAGCATCCCCAATATTTTAGTTCGCCATCTTATATAAATTATATAAATTTCCGACGTAACGCTTAAAAAAGATTGAAACTGATTTTAAGAAGTTATTTGATCAATAGCAATTGTTTAGTGTTAGTAGCTTTTAATCTGTGCCTTTAATCTTTTTTTTTAGTGCGTAATAGTGCCGTTGAAATTGGGAAACATTTTTTGGGTATCCAGCTAAGCGGGACCCATTGATTGCTAGCTATAAGGGGAGATGTGTGGGGGTTTTTGTTGTGCATAATGGTTGCTACTCCAAAGGTGTTATTATAGAACCCCTTCTGAACACAATGACACGATCCTCATACGAAAACAATACCCGCAAAAGCAACACAAAAGAACCGGCAAAGGTTGTTCTTTTAGAAAAAATAAACAGCAATGCTAAAATTCATTAAGCTATAATGTGAGAAAATTATGCACGAATTTGTATTCAAGCCAGGCGGGGTGGTATTGGATGTGAATTTCCACTTCCACTATCATTACCCACCCAATCGTAGTCTTTCATGTAATATTTTTTTTGAAGACCCCAAATGTAATTAAATATAAATATAAATCTTAATAAAAAACAAATTTTTTCTCGGATTTCATTTTTTGCTGTGTACATCGTTTTAAATAAATACAATAGGTAATAGCCTATACCTAATTATTCTATTAATCTAATCATTTCATACTCTTGTGTCTTAATTCCCAAAGTGTGCGTTACTTATTATACTCGTTACTCGTAGAGAAAAGTAGTGTACTAGATTCGTTGAAAATTATGTAAGAGGCAGAAGGAAGCGTTTCCGACCATATAATATATATGTATATATTAATGATCAGGATCAGTAGCCGAGTTGACGTTGCATTAAATGGCTTTAAATGGCATTCAAGTTCTAAATTGGATAAGAATATAAAAAGGAAGTGACAAAGAGACAACTCAATAGAAACAAGACCAGACTTTTTTGTGTTTTAGTTTTGGTACTTTCACTCACCTAATGTTCTCAAAGAAGACTTTTTTGTCAATAACGTGTTGGGTATTAGTAAAAATTAAAAGTACAAAGGAACTATTTAATTTTTTTACATGGTTAACTATTAACGGATTGATAGTTTATATTCCCGTTACTCGTAACTCCTGATGCGCAGCAGACAACCGTTACAGTTTCTGCCGTACGTAGTCTGGTCGCAGGTAGGAGCGGGGGGAAGTCTGCACGAAAACGAGAAGCATACAGAAAAAGTCTGTGTGCATTAGTATTTGTGTAAGCGGACTAGAATAAATCTCCAAAATGTGTTGGTATTGCATGTAGAGTTAAGAACTATGCACAAAGCGCTCTTGTAATGACCCTCAGCAAAACACTGGAAGAAAGCGCGTCTCATTGGCTGTCACAGACTTGCTTTCCTGGTATATCATGGCCACAGTGCCGAGAATTGTTTCAGCAATATTTTGCGGGAACAGAAACGTTAGCGGCAGCAGTTATGAATCGGCTAAATGGACACCCTGCGGAAGGCAAGTGCCTTTCGTTACATGGAAGCCGAATGATTACTTCGCTTATGGCCAAATGGAAGCCGTTGAGTGTGGAGCAACTCGCAGTGTTCATTACACGTGCTGTGAGGAGTTAAAACTCCGCACAAGTGCAAATGAAGATTGCAGGAGGATGGCCTGCCGTTGCCCATTACGCAACCTATATAAATAGGCCGAACGCCGGAAGGAGGACAATTAAGGAAAACGAGTATACGTGTCAAAAATGTGAAGAAACGAAGTCAGCAAGGGAGCTACAGCCGTGATAGTCAAAAGGGAACATGTCAGATTAAATAACTTGGACATCGGTTCGAAAAATTTCCAGTCAGCTTTGTCTGTATTAAATTGGGATCTATTTATCAATGAGTTGTTTTGGGTGGAATAAAATAAATGCGTGATGATTGGAAGGTGATCGCTTCCGAACGAGTTGGATTCTATTTCCCATTCTGCATGTATTGCCAGCTCTGCTGAGCAAACAGTGAGGTCTATGTCTGTGAGATTGCTGTGTGTGCTCAAGTGTGTGGGCTCTTGTCATTAAGAATGGATAATGAATTTTTCCAGGATGACTCTTTTTTTGATGTTTGTGGGGAAACCCCAGCTTCTATGCCACGAGTTAAAGTCCCCAGTAACTAACGTTGGCTTGTTGTTTGGAGGGAGCAATACACTGGAGTATATTGATCCCTCGTGGGCGTGCCTCGAGTTGTAGATTGAAATAGCCGTCACAAAATTGCCAAAACCTCGTGTGCCAATTTGGGGTGGGATTTTCTTCTGCTATAAACATGCAGGAATTTTCTCCGAACAATATATATAATATAAGAAGGCACTGGCACTAAATAGGCACTGAAATAAAATTTGGTTATAAATTGTTCATAAGAAAGTGAGCAATTTCATACCTGGCCACTTTTTATAAATGCACTTGAAATTCAAAGAAATTAATTTTATGCGTGTGTTTGCCGGTATGTTTGAACTGATATTATTATATTTAAAATGTATTTTTATACATTAACTATAATGTTAATAATAATAATATTTTCAGCAAAATATATAAATTTATTTCACGCAATCGACTTGAACTTATTTGGTAGGCCGTTGTTGGTGACCGAATTAAAGATAAGCCACGCTTAAGCTAATTGCTTTCGGAACTAGCAAAAGGGAAAAGGAAAAAGAAACAAATGCCCCTGTAGGAAATTGGACACTAAACAGTTAATGCTGCAGAGATTTTAATACCAGAAGCATTCACTGAAAAAAGTACAATTTCCACCTTAATTCTTTTTAGGCATATTCTTTTAAATGATATATCCCTATTGATTTACCCGTTTCATTAATCAGTTCGTAATACGTAGATCTTGTTAACCTTAGCTGGAGTGAATACAGGTGCCAGCTTGGCGTTGAATCTTTTCCCTGCATTGCTTTGGGCAAAGTTTCTAGCATACAGGTTGGTCTCACACTGAATTGTATTGGTCGGCAGCGTAGATTATAAGTGCGAGCGTTAACGTTATGAGATATAGCGACTGTCTCTTTAGCTTTTGCTCTAGCAATCTGAATCACGTCCTGCTTTTTAAAAAAAGTATCGTCAGACAGCAGATTAAGTTTTCGAAGGAGCTCGTAATCTTGACCATTTAATATCATGTTTTGGCCAAACGCCAAGAAATAGGGCGAGAATCCAGTGCTGCGGTGAACACAGACTATTAATGAACCACTAATTTCGTTGAGATGCCTATCCCATTTCGAATGATCATTACCAATATATGCTTGAATTGCCGCAAGAACTTATCTATTTAGCCTTTCACTGGCGTTGGCCTGTGGCGAATAGACGATTCAAAAAAGCCAGATTTGAATTGGGAACCGTTATTGGTTTGTACTACCTCGGGTACCCCAAAAACGTAAAACAAGTAATTCTCTAAGTAGTCACAAAACCGGTTCGAAGAAAACTTCTTTAAAGGATGTAAAAATAGGAAATTTAGTATGATGGTCAACGATGATAAGAAGTCCTATGTTACCTTCTTTTGATCTGGGGTAGGGTCCCAGCAGATCAATATATAGTTTCTGAAACGCTCTATCTGAGGTCATTGGTGTACCCATAGGTGGTCGCAAAACAGTATTTGGGCTTTTTGTAGACCTACAAACAGAACAAGCCGATACGTAAGTACGTATTTGAGTCACCATTCCTGGCCAAAACAGATATCTCTTAAGCTTTTCTATTAATTTACCTGTGCCACAGTGAGCTGCATCAGGTTAAATTTGTGCACGAGACTAAATTAGAATAGATAATATCTTCAGTGAGAGCTGTTAAAATCCATAATTTCCATGACTCTGCTTCTTGCGTTGCATCACCAGTTGCGTGTTGCGTGCGCTTATATACAAATTATCGCTAACTTTTAAATCAGGCAATTTAAGCTGATTTTCTTGTACGCGCCTAATGAGATCTTGGTACTCGATTGAGTTAAACTCTTTCGATGTTAAGTTTACTATCGGACCGCTATCATTAAGTTCATTTACGAACGGTTCATCGCGTCTAGATAAAGTGTCGGCTACGATATTTTCAGTACCTTTTCGATGACTAATCTCCAACAAATAACCCTGCAGATAGATTGCCCATCGAGCTAATTTTCCTGTTAGATATTTTTGCGCCATTAACCATTTGAGCGATGCGTGTTCGGTAATTACCTGGAAAGCCTGACCCTCGACATTAGAGCGAAATTTCCTAATGCCCCGGATTACGGCTAAGCACTCAAGCTCAGTGATAGTGTAGTTTCTTTGGGCCTTTGACAACTTCTCCGACATAAGCGCGATAGGTAGCTCTTCGCCCTCATCATTCTTTTGAGCTAATACGCAGCCAAGACCATGGGTGCTAGCGTCGCAAATAGGTATGAATGGTTTAGAGAAATCGGGATTTCAGTTTCTTAAAAGCTTCTTCTGCGGCTTCATTCCACTCCAAGCATTTGTTTTTCTTGAGAAGCTCAGATACTGGAAAGCTAATTGCGGCTTATTTTTAAACGAATCTCCTATACCAAGCTGAGAGTCCTAAAAATCTTCTGTTGTTTTACTGATTTGGGAATCGGAAAATCTAAGATAGCGTGTATTTTCCCGATATCAGTTTTCAATTGGCCATCGCCAATTTTGAAACCGAGATATTTAATCTCCCGCATGCAAAACTTAGACTTAGATATTAATAGTCAAGTTGGCTTTCTGGAGATATAAGGCGACTTCCTTTAAAAGGCACATGTGGGAATCAAAGTCGTCTGACAAAATAAGGAGGTCGTTTAAATCAACGAACACCCTTGTTTGCAAATTGGGTGGTATTACATTTTCCATAACCCTACATAAGGTCTGGCGTGCACAGTCCAAATGGCATTACCTTATACTGGTACAAGGGCCTGTTTGGGATTGTGAATGCGGTGTATTGCCTAGATTTTTCTTCAAGCGGAACTTGCCAAAAAGCATGCTACATGTCTAGACCAGTTATGTATTGAGCAGGAGGGAGCCGGCTTAAGATGCCGTCGATATGTGGCAGAGGGTAGGCATCTTTCCGAGTATATTTATTTACGACTTCCGAGTCTAAGCACAAAGCAACTTTTTGCCACGTCTAACTAAAAGACAGTTGCTGCTCCACGGACTGTTGGATTCTTCTATTATGTCCATTTTAAGCATCTTGTCTATTTCCTTAAACATGTCTTTCTCGACGGTTGGTGGGACTGGCCAATGCCTTTGCTTGGCAGGGATTGCGTTACCTACATCGATGCTGTGCTCACACAAGTGAGATCGGCCTAAACCGTCCTGATCGAATGAGGGGAACTTGGCGATGACGGAATTAAGACGAAAACGCTGTCCTCCATTCAAAGGTTGCATATTTGGAAGTTCGGTTTGAGCCTCGTCTCCAGTATCTTATTCAGATACTTCTTCTATGGGATCTAGCAACTGATCTAATAGTTCAAAGGAACGCGAAAAATCAACGCCTAAATAAACATCCTGACTCAGATCCGGGATAATAAAAAATTCCATCGGCTGTGTCATATTTCGATATGTAATATCGGCAACGAACTTGCCGATCACTGGACAGTTAGAGCCATTAGCCGTTTGATTGACTCAAAAACATTTTCGAAATTAAGGGCTGTTTCTAAGAGCAGCAGCAGCTTCATTTCCCACACAGCTGATCGTCGCGCCTGAATCCAGTAAAGCTTTATATTGGTATCTCCTAGCTTAAAGTCGCTTATCGGATTTAGAGATTATTGCCGAGACTAATCTTTTGTGGGTTGATTTAATCTTTTTCCAAAACGTTCTCAAACGCAAGGTAGATCGTTTCGGTCTCAAATTCAGCAAATATACGTTTGTTAGCGGCTTTGTAATTAGCTAAACGTAAATAAAAAGGCAAGTGGGAGTCTATTCCGGTTTTAATTAAAGTTGGTTGGCTCTGTTCTGCGACTTGACTGAAGTCTGTCGGGCGACAAGTGGGTTCTGTTTGCCGCATCCCTCTGGTAGTTTTCCTGAGGGTAACAGGTCAGACATTTGGGCTTGAAGGTATTCTTAGCCCCACAACCGTAACAAAAGATGGTTCTCTGTTCTAAACAATCATCGAAACGATGTCCCGGCCTTTCGCAATTCCAGCACATCAATCGCTTGTGTTGAATGGCGGAAACAATCTCGGGAACCTGTTCATCAACCTCAGTTGCAAGAGAATTGATTAATTCCCAGTCGATATGGATATCTTCGATATCTTTAAACTTTTTACGAAACTCATTACAGAATGTTTCCCAAGAAAAATTAGTGTTTGAGCGGTGGAACGGCCAGAACCAATCATTGGCCCTTTTCGAGAACAATAAGTGTAGATTATCGCATAGAAGCTGATAATCTCTACCCAAGTTCTGGACTGCCAAAGAACGAATTCGGTAGAAAAAGTCTGTGCTGACATGCCTTTCCTACTGCTATCAAATTTAATCCTCCAGCTTTATATAACGCCTGCAGCTTTATCCAAAGTGATTTAAGAAGTTTATCTGTATATATCTTGTGGATTGCTTAAACCATTAAGTGAAGATGATGCAACTGCTTAAACCATTAAGTGAAGATGATGCAGCTGGAGACACGATGAAAGGTCTATTATTGGGTCTTAAACTTTGATGTGGTTCAACATATTCTGCTCGGTTTTTATATTTAGGGCAGCTAGTTGAGCTTGGACCGCCTTTTCGAGGATCGAGGCAAGTAAGCTATTTATGGATTGAAGAAGTCGGTCTTGACTAACATCATTTCTATTGAAAACAGAAGAGTGAGTATCTTTTTTGTTTTTGGATACAACAGTTGGACGGGTTTCGATAGGAAGTTCGTCATTATTTCAAATCACTGCTCGAGTATTCATACCCCTCCTAGGAGTTGCTCCACTACCTTTTTTATTGGTATCTCTGGGATTAACCGAAGAATCCCTAATCGAATTAAGAGAAGGTGGAACAGCTGACAATCGTAGCGTCTTGGATCTCAATATCCAGTGTATTGTTCAGATAAGTTACATGGGTTGGAGTACTAATACTTTTGCACTCAGGACATTGCGGGGAAGCTTTAATGCTGTCTACAACGCATTTGTTGTGGAATTTATATATATCTAAAGGATATTAGACAGGTGTGTTTAAGTCGGCCCCACGTTGGGCGCCAATTGTGTAGAGTGCAGTCCTTTTAACTTTTTTTTTTTAATTCTTCCTAGCTGAGCAGCCAGGGCTATGACAGAGCTAGGCAGTGTGCACTTTTAGCATTTGCTCTAACTATCTTGACGAATGGAGCGGGGTTCTTGTCTACTCTATAATTTATAGGAACACTTTTTTACAATACTTTAAGTGCACGGTTTCAAATGAACAAAAATCAACAGGATATGTATTAAAAAATTAATTAAACATTGTAAGTCCCAATAAAAAGATAGATACCGGATTCTTGACAGAAACATTCGGTTCCGATTGACTCTAGGGTATGAGATGTTAATTTTACCCTATTCTACACCCTCCCTACCTTGACAACACCGGAGAAAATATATGGGTTATCCCTTGAGCTTACGTTAAGGTAGCTACTATTTATTTTCTAGGATCGGCATGGTGTTCGCCGACAGACCCACAAGAAATAATAATATAATGATAAACAAAATAAAAGAAAAAATATATAAGTAAATCAAAGTATTTTACATAATGAAAAATATAAGAAATAATGCATGGTTTAAGCTAAAAAAAAAAAAAGAAAACAAATGATGATCGACCATTAAATAAAAATAATAAAGAAAAATAGGGAAATTCAAATAAATCTCACTCACCCTGCGACGCCGTCGTTGAGCTCAATGACCGCTGAAAATCGTTATAAAATAGAGGATCATTTTGTTTCGACCATGAGTTTAAATTTAAGCACAAAAAATTATTAATTATTAATTATTTAGCTAGGCTGGCAAAAATCCTCCATCTGAACCCTCCACGAGGGCGCCGGCTGGGCAATGGGCACTGCATTATCCCGGACAACGGGTAATGCATTTCTACTTGCTCCATCCGCGGTAATGCAGTGTCTAGCAAGGCAACGGTTAAATTCCTTCTGCTCGAAAGCAGGAGGAAGTGAACCCTTTGCCATGTGCGGAGGTGCCTAGCGGTTAAGCATAAAACAAGTTGGTGGCTCCCCGGAAAACTAACCAAGATTTCTTTGTAATTGGACAAAAACGACTCAACCCGGGCTGAGTCGGTGGAAGGCGTGACTGCTACCACCGGCGGGCACGGAGAAGAGCAACCCCCTCTGCGTGTCGCCAGCGGTCCCACCTCTGATTTAACGGGAGCAGGTCATGTCAGTTGTAATGCTACTGCCACAACAACAACAAGGACTCCAGGAAGGTTAAGCCACTCAGGTGCCATAGTCGATACAGACTTGGGCCTGGAGAGCGTGCAGCTCTCCAAAGACGAGGTGGAAATCCTGCTCCGCTAGACAAAACCAGGCACCAGTTCCCAGGCACCAGCTCCCCGCGCAATATAAAGCCTACCTTCGCATCCACAGGAGAAGGCAAAGTTTACGTGGGCCGAGCAAAGGGTCACAGAGGGCACGGTGCACTTCGCCAACCTCCCTAACATGGCATCCACGGTGGAGGAGTCGCTTGCCAACAAGAGGCAACGCTCAACCGAGAGCGCCAATAAGGACGCACCGGGGAGCAAGCGCCGACGCGGGCCTAAGGAGGCAGGCCCCTTCCCCCCAGAAAGCGAAGAAGCCCGAAAATAAACTGAAAGTCAGTGAGGCCACCAAACGACACTTGATCGTGGCACTCATTGAGCCGCGGTGGAAGTTGGTGCATGTGCGACTCTTTGAGTCATTGTTTGCACGAATGGAGGAAGATCCTGAGGTCCCCACGCCCACTTTTGATGGTGCCGGGTGGCTGAACGGGGTCAAAATCCAGAAGTGCATGGATGACCCGACGAGACAATGGCTGACGCAAACGGTCTGCCAATTGGAGGCGTTGTGGGAGGGGGTCCAGCTGGAGGTGGTGGACAGGGAGCTAGTCCCGTTCATTCCTAAGACGATGGTTCTTTTTCCCATCGCAATCCAGGCATTGTGGGAGGAGGCCCAGCTGGAGGTGGGGGACAGGGAGCTAATCCCGTCCATTCCTAAGGCAAAGGTTCCCTTTCTCATCGCAATCCAAGGGGACCGGGCGCTGAAGCTGCTGCAGTGACAGAATCCGTGCATTCCAACCGCGGACTGGAAGGTTCTGCACCTTGAGAGCCCATCACCCAAGGAGGGGGGCCAGAGTGTAGTCCTTTAGATAAATAAGGAGGCGGAAAACATCCTATATCCAAGGCACGGGAAGATGGCGGGGGCATGGGGAGCGCCTCAAAAAACGCCATCCCGGGGAAAAGGATGCTCACACCCTGAAGGCAGGCGAGGTGGAGAAGGACCTAGGTCTGGAAACCATCGCGAAAGCCTCCTAGGCGAGTCGGATGATGAAGACGGAGACCTGACGTTGACAGTCAACCCGTCGAATGGAGATGGAGAAGCAAGGTCGCGTCGGCGGAATTCCTCATCGCCGTGAAGCAAGGGTCCGCCGACATAGCTTTGGTCCAAGAGCCATGGATTGACTCGGCCAATACCGTCGCCGACTAAACTCCTCCAATTCCTCCTCTTCTACACACCATCGGTAAGCAGAAACAGAGCCGTCCGTATGAACGTCGAGATCTCAGGAACTACAAAAGCTAGAAAATTGAGATTAAGCATACAGACTCCAGGGACATAGACGCAGCGCAAGTTTGTCGAATCATGCTGCCACGCCCACTCTAACGCCCACAAACCGCCCGAAACTGCCCCGCCCACACTTTTGAAAAATTTTTTAATATTTTTTCATTTTTGTATTGATGTTGTAAATTTCTATCGATTTGTCAAAAAACTTTTTGCCACGCCCACTCTAACGCTAACAAACCGCCCAAAGCTGCCACGCACACACTTTTGAAAAATGTTTTGATATTTTTTAATTTTTGTATTAGTCTTGTAAATTTCTATCGATTTTCCAAAACAATTTTGCCACGCCCACTCTAACGCCCACAAACCGCAAAAAACTGTCAGTGTTGAAGACCTCCTTCGCACTTTCACTAGCTGAGTTACGGGTATCAGATACTCGAGGAACTCGACTATAGCGTTCTCTCTTGTTGTACTTCAGTTCTGTTCAAGATCCGAAAGCTTACGCTGCTACAATGCTACAATAAAGCATTGCTCCGGCTTTAGCCGTAAGACTTTTGCCTATCATTGTTATAATAACTAAGCCACAAGGCCAGCGATTAGGGAGGTATGATGTGCATACATATCAAATAAGCACTGTATTAAATCAGAACATTGGGAACAATCACATTGTAGGACTTTTGCAACAATGTTTATGTAAGACTTTTCAATTCAGTAATCTGACCACACAAGAATGCTATTAAGACCAGAAGTGCAGAGTCGGTATAATTAACATACGCGACTGCTCGATCTTTATGTGCACATGACTCTCTCAGACTTATAGGAGGGGAAGCAGCATATACAAAGCTTGTGCGTGGAAGCACCACAACTGGAAGCTTATAAAAGAATAACCGTAGACCCAATCATTCCATGTGAACTCAAGCTGGACAATGTAAAAACCATACCAGATTTTACAGGAGGGTCTCAGAGGGCAGGATGCACTTCGCCAACCTCCCTAACATGGCATCCACGGGCGGATTCGCCAAAAAGATGGAGAAGTCGCTTGCCAACAAGAGGCAACGCTCAACCGAGAGCGCCAATAAGGACGCACCGGGGAGCAAGCACCGACTCAGGCATAAGAAGGCAGGCCCTCCCCCCCAGAAAGCGAAGAAGCCCGAAAATAAACTGAAAGTCAGTGAGGCCACCAAACGACACTTGATCGTGGCACTCATTGAGCCGCGGTGGAAGTTGGTGCATGTGCGACTCTTTGAGTCATTGTTTGCACGAATGGAGGAAGATCCTGAGGCCCCCACGCCCACTTTTGATGGTGCCGGGTGGCTGAACGGGGTCAAAATCCAGAAGTGCATGGATGACCCGACGAGACAATGGCTGACGCAAACGGTCTGCCAATTGGAGGCGTTGTGGGAGGGGGTCCAGCTGGAGGTGGTGGACAGGGAGCTAGTCCCGTTCATTCCTAAGACGATGGTTCTTTTTCCCATCGCAATCCAGGCATTGTGGGAGGAGGCCCAGCTGGAGGTGGTGGACAGGGAGCTAATCCCGTCCATTCCTAAGGCAAAGGTTCCCTTTCTCATCGCAATCCAAGGGGACCGGGCGCTGAAGCTGCTGCAGTGACAGAATCCGTGCATTCCAACCGCGGACTGGAAGGTTCTGCACCTTGAGAGCCCATCACCCAAGGAGGGGGGCCAGAGTGTAGTCCTTTAGATAAATAAGGAGGCGGAAAACATCCTATATCCAAGGCACGGGAAGATGGCGGGGGCATGGGGAGCGCCTCAAAAAACGCCATCCCGGGGAAAAGGATGCTCACACCCTGAAGGCAGGCGAGGTGGAGAAGGACCTAGGTCTGGAAACCATCGCGAAAGCCTCCTAGGCGAGTCGGATGATGAAGACGGAGACCTGACGTTGACAGTCAACCCGTCGAATGGAGATGGAGAAGCAAGGTCGCGTCGGCGGAATTCCTCATCGCCGTGAAGCAAGGGTCCGCCGACATAGCTTTGGTCCAAGAGCCATGGATTGACTCGGCCAATACCGTCGCCGACTAAACTCCTCCAATTCCTCCTCTTCTACACACCATCGGTAAGCAGAAACAGAGCCGTCCGTATGAACGTCGAGATCTCAGGAACTACAAAAGCTAGAAAATTGAGATTAAGCATACAGACTCCAGGGACATAGACGCAGCGCAAGTTTGTCGAATCATGCTGCCACGCCCACTGGAAGCTTATAAAAGAATAACCGTAGACCCAATCATTCCATGTGAACTCAAGCTGGACAATGTAAAAACCATACCAGATTTTACAGGAGGGTCTCAGAGGGCAGGATGCACTTCGCCAACCTCCCTAACATGGCATCCACGGGCGGATTCGCCAAAAAGATGGAGAAGTCGCTTGCCAACAAGAGGCAACGCTCAACCGAGAGCGCCAATAAGGACGCACCGGGGAGCAAGCACCGACTCAGGCATAAGAAGGCAGGCCCTCCCCCCCAGAAAGCGAAGAAGCCCGAGCAGAATCTCAAATTCAGTTAGGCGATAAAGCCGGCGGATTAAGAGTGACTCACCTCTGTCGTTGATGTCGTGGCTCCCCCATACGCAGTGATGCGCGTTGGAGTCTGCACCCACGATCAGTTGTTGGTCGTTCGGGCTGGCTTCCACCATGCTCCTGAGTTCCTCCGGTGGGGCCGTTCTGTCGTGTGCCATGTAGCAGGAAGCTACCAAAAGGCGATTCCACTCGCTCTCCAGCATCACAACAGTCAGGTCATCTGTGCTGTAATGAGACATAAGGCAATCCATGGCTCTTGGACGAAAGCGATGTCGGCATACCCTTGCTCCAGGGCGATGACGGCACTGAGCAACCTTAGTGGCATGGGTACTGAGCTCATCTCCATACGACGGGTTGACCGTCAACATCAGGTCACCGTCCTGCTCGTCCGTCTCGTCCAGTGAAAGTCCCTGGGCGGATTCCGCGATGGTTTCCAGACCTAGGGCCTTCTCCACTTCGCCTGCCTTCAGGGTGTTAGCATCCTTATCCCCGGGATGGCGTTTTTTGAGGCGGAGGTACACGCCCCCATGCCCCACGCCATTTACCTCAGATAGAGGTTGTCCTCCGCCTCTTTATTTATCTGGAGAACTGCTCTATGGCCCCCTTCCTAGGGTGATGGGGTCGCAAGGTGCAGAACAGTCATCCAGTCCGCGGTTGAAAGGTCCGGATTTTGGCGCTGCAGCAGCTTCAGCGCCCAGTCCCCTTGGATTGCGATGGGAAAGAGAACCTTCGCCTTAGGAATGGACGGGATTAGCTCCCTGTCCACCGCCTTCAGCTGGGCCCCCACCCACAACGCCTCCAATTGGCAGACCGTTTGCGTCAGCCACTTTCTCGTCGAGTCATCCATGCACTTCAGGATTTTGACCCCGTTCAGCTATCCGGCACCATCAAATGTGGGCATGGGGTCATCAGGATCTTCCTCCATCCGTGCAAACAATGACTCAATAAGTCGCGCATGCACCAATATCCACCGCGGCTCAGTAATCTTGCCGGCTTTATCGCTGCTGTCAATGAGTGCCACGACCAAGTGTCGTTTGGTCGCCTAACTGAATTTGAGATTCTTCTCGGGCTTCTTCGCTTTCTGGGGGGGAGGGCCTGCCTCCTTATGCCGGAGTCGGCGCTTGCTCCCCGGTGCGTCCTTATTGGCGCTCCCGGTTGAGCGTTGCCTCTTGTTTGCAAGCGACTTCTCCATCTTTTTGGCGAATCCGCCCGTGGATGCCATGTTAGGGAGGTTGGCGAAGTGCATCCTGCCCTCTGAGACCCTTTGCTCGGCCCAGGTAAACTTTGCCTTCTCCTGTGGGGATAGGGCGGCTTTTCCCTTGAGCCGGCTCAGGATGCGAAGGTAGGCTTTATATTGCGCGGGGAGCTGGTGCCTGGGAGCTGGTGCCTGGTTTTGGCGAGCGGAGGAGGATTTTCTTCCCTGCTGCACGCTCTTCAGGTCCGAGTCTGTATCGACCATGGCACCTGAGCGGCTTAGCCTCCCTTGAGTCGTTGTTGTTGTTGTGGCAGTAGCATGACCTGGGACATGACCTGCTCCCGTCAAATCAGAGGTGTGACCGCTGGCGACACGCAGAGGGGATTGCTTCCCTCCGTGACCGCCGGTGGTAGCAGTCACGCCTTCCACCGACGTTTGGGCTGACATCCCAGCCCGAGTTGATTTATTTTTGGTGTCCATTCCACAAAAATCCCTGGTTGGTTTTTCGAGAAACCACCCACTTGCGTGTTATGCCTAACCGCCAGGCACGTCCACCAATGGCAAATGGTTCACTTCCTCCTGATTTTTCGAGCGGAAGGAATTGAACCGTTGCCTTAGCTAGACACTGCATTGCCGCGGACGGAGCAAGCAGCAATGCATTACCCGCTGTCCGGGATAATGCAGTGCCCATTGCCCAGCCGGCGCCCTCGTGGAGGGTTCAGATGGAGAATTTTTGCCAGCCGCCTTGCTACCATGATATGGTTTGAAAATTTCGTATGCGTTTACGGCTGACTTTCGCCACGACACACAGTCATCTTGTTCTCCTGTAAAATCTGGTATGGTTTTTACAATGTCCAGCTTGAGTTCACAAGGAATGATTGGGTCTACGGTTATTCTTTTATAAGCTTCCAGTTGTGGTGCTTCCACGCACAAGCTTTGCATATGCTGCTTCACCTCCTATAAGTCTGAGAGAGTCATGTGCACATAAAGATCGAGCAGTCGCGTATGTTAATTATGCCAACTCTGCACTTTTGGTCTTAATAGCATTCTTGTGTGGTCAGATTACTGAATTTAAAAGTCTTACATAAACATTGTTGCAAAGGTCCTACAATGTGATTGTTCCCAATGTTCTGATTTAATACAGTGCTTATTCGATATGTATGCACATCATACCTCCCTAATCGCTGGCCTTGTGGCTTAGTTATTATAACAATGATAGGCAAAACTATTACGGCTAAAGCCGGAGCAATGCTTTATTGTAGCATTGTAGCAGCGTAAGCTTTCGGATCTTGAACAGAACCGAAGTACAACAAGAGAGAACGCTATAGTCGAGTTCCTCGACAATCTGATACCCGTTACTCAGCTAGTAAAAGTGCGAAGAAGGTCTTCAACACTGACATTTTTTGACGGTTTGTGGGCGTTAAAGTGGGCGTGGCAAAATTGTTTTGGAAAATCGATAGAAATTTACAAGACTAATACAAAAATTAAAAAATATCAAAACATTTTTCAAAAGTGTGTGCGTGGCAGCTTTGGGCGGTTTGTTAGCGTTAGAGTGGGCGTGGCAAAAAGTTTTTTGACAAATCGATAGAAATTTACAACACCGGCGTTAGAGTTGGCGTGGCAGCATGATTCGACAAACCTGCGCTGCGTCTATGTCCCTGAAGTCTGTATGCTTAATCTCAATTTTCTTGCGTTTGTAGTTCCTGAGATCACAGCGTTCATACGGACAGACAGACAGACGAACAGACGGACAGACGGACATGGTCATATCGACTCGGCTATTGGTCCTGATCAAGAATATATATACTCTATATGGTCGGAAACGCTTCCTTCTACCTGTTACATACTTTTCAACGAATCTAGTATACCCTTTTACTCTACGAGTAACGGGTATAATTATGGGGTGGTTAAAAAAAATCTCTGTATCTAAATATTGAAATTTAACTACTAGAGAGCCCGGTACGAAGGAACATTTTTTTTATTTTTTCGTAACGCGACCCCATATGTCCCAGAATTATAGCATAGCTTAGTATTAAAAAAAAAATAAAATAAATAAAACATAAATATTCAGATAAGATTTACAAAATTAATTAACAAAGTCAATACTCTTAGATCTTAGGAAACGGAATGAATGGAAATTTCAATCGTCGTTTAAGTACATGAAGGAGATTTTCTTAGTTTTCTTAATTCGTTTTATTTAGGTGCACAATGAAGTTGCATAAATGAATACTATTACTACATCTTATTGGTTCGGCCCTCCAGCCTCTTTTGTAAATAAAGATAAATGAACTTGTAAAATCATGAATTGCTAAAGCTGTAAATATCTTGAGTTGACATGTCAACTTGAATAAGATCGGGAGGCTCTATAGGGATTCTTCAAATATGCTATCGTGAAGATTATGGTCGGGTTAGGTAGAGAAAGCGATGTTCAAATTCCACCAAAGACCTTGCGGCCGTTTAGTCTTGCTGCCGTCTGTAACATTTTTCTGTTTCACTTTCCGAGTTCCGTTTCTGTTTTCTCTTTAATTTTATTTTTTTCCCTTTTCGTATAGCATTTACAAGCCTAGTAACTTATAGTTTCCGTAAGAATCCTAAAAATTAAAGTATGTGTGGACTGTTCTGAAAGGCAATCCCACCCACCCCATCGCCGAAATAGCTAAGGCACCAGAGGATTCCATAACATTACATAATTTATAACTGAGTAGAATAGTGTGAGCACAAATTACCAGTGTTTGGGTACTGTACCCCTCAGCTTATCATGCTATAAGAGTAAGCCTTTAGAAAGGCTCAGTTCTTATATTAATATATTTTGAAAAGGCGTGAGCGATATTAGGAAAAAGAAAAATCAACAACAAATTTGATACTTAGCAATGAGCGCAGCGACGTCAACCGAAGCAGCAACAGCACTCACGACCGCGTTGTAATTTAAAAATTTTATTTTACGTTAATTTATGCAACTTTTTATTAAAAAATTGAATCTTTGCGTTAAAAATGGAGCTAAACACTTATTGGTTGGCGAGAAAACGTCAAGAACTTGAAAAATCAATTAAAAATCGCACTTGGTTCGAAAAAGATGTTTTAATACCAAAATTTGGTCTTTGACCGACTCCCTTCTTCTTTCGTTTCTTTTACTATTTACTTTTTCAAGAAAAGCGCTGAAAGGCACTGTAAGCTAAAAGCAAGTTCTTCCATTTAGCTTTAACATTTTCTAAGAGCAATGCTCTAATTAACATTATATTCTATTTAACACTAGATCAATATATATTGAATTATTGAAGAGTTCGTGAGAAAAGCCAAATAACTATAACAAATGATTGAAGGCTTAATGATTGTAGCGCCTGCCAGCTCATAAGAAAAACAAACATCAAGCTTCTAGAATTTTACTTCTATCCTACCAAAAGAAAATAGTTTAGACATATACTTTACTATAGTAAAGGAAGATAAATAAAAGTTCAGAGAGGAATAATATTATTGTGATAATATTATGTTTCTGAACAAACTCTCTTTATAAAGAGTGCGCATCGACTTCTATTTTCAAAGTGTACCTGCTACGCACTTGTAAAAACTGTGAAAAAGCGCCTTTAGAGAGAGAAGCTAAGAGCGAGATTTAACACTAAAATTCTTTTCAACACTAGATCAATATATATTGAATTATTGAGAAGTGGGAAAGAAAAGCAAAACAATATATGATTTTTCCAAGTTTTTCCAATTTAACAATAAAGCAGCAATTTCAATTTCGACCTCATATCCACAGGGTGGGTGTTTAAGTGAGCCTAACCAATATGTATTCAAAATAATCGAAAAAAATGTAATCATTTCTCAAAAGTGTGGGCAAGGCAGTATTGGGCGGATTGTAGGCGTTAGAGTGGGGTAAAATTTTTTTATACTCGGTATTCGTAGAGTAAAAGGGTATAAGATTCGATGAAAATATAAGCGTTTCCGACCATATAGAGTATATATATTCTTGATCAGGATCAATAGCCGAGTCCGATCTGGCCATGTCCGTCCATCTGTCTGTTCGTCTGTCCGTCCGTCTGTCCGTCTGTCCGTCCGTCTGTCCGTCCGACTGTCCGTCTGTCAGTCCGTCCATATGAACGTCGAGATCTCAGGAACAACAAGGGCTAGAAAGTTTAGATTATGCATAAAGACTCCAGAGACATAGACGCAGCGCAGGTTTGTCGATTCATGTTCCCACGCCCACTCTAACGCCCACAAACCGCCCAAAACTGTCATGGTCTTGCTTAGATTGGAAAACATGATCAATAAGTGCCTTTTTTTTTAAATCGCTGCCATTTTGTGAAATTTTGAAAAAAGTTTGTATCATGCTACAATCAACGTTCTTAAAATTAAGTAATAAAAACTTTCAAGTTTCTGAAGCTGAAATATCATTACGACCGTTTGACCTCGTCGCACCTGCAGTGATGCATTCAACGACGCGCAAATGGAAAATTTGAGGACAATTTCATCCGGTTTTTGTTTATTTTCTTTGAGTTTAAGCAATAATTAATCAATTAAAAAAAATGTTCAAAAATCATATGTAGTTTTTTTGCAATCCATCCTTGAATAAGAGTCCCGAAATTTGAGCGCGAGGGTAGACGACCCCCTTAAGCATACAGACTCCAGAGACATAGACGCAGCGCAAGTTTTGAATCATGTTGCTACGCCCACTCTAACGGCCACAAACCGCCCAAAACTGCTACGTCCACACTTTTGAAAAATTTTTGATATTTTTATACCCGTTATAGGTATAAAGGGTATACTAGATTCGTTGAAAAGTATGTAACAGGCAGAAGGAAGCGTTTCCGACCATATAAAGTATATATATTCTTGATCAGGATCAATAGCCGAGTCGATTTGGCCATGTCCGTCTGTCCGTCTGTCTGTCCGTATGAACGTCGAGATCTCAGGAAGTACAAAAGCTAGAAAGTTGAGATTAGGCATACAGACTCCAGGGACATAGACGCAGCGCAAGTTTGTCGAATCATGCTGCCACGCCCACTCTAACGCCCACAAACCGCCCGAAACTGCGACGCCCACACTTTTGAAAAATGTTTTAATATTTTTTCATTTTTGTATTGGTCTTGTAATTTTCTATCGATTTGCAAAAAAACTTTTTGCCACGCCCACTCTAACGCCCACAAACCGCCCAAAGCTGCCACGCCCACACTTTTGAAAAATGTTTTGATATTTTTTCATTTTTGTATTAGTCTTGTAAATTTCTATCTATTCGCCAAAAAACTTTTGGCCACGCCCACTCTAACGCCCACAAACCGCCAAAAACTGTCCTTCGCACTTACACTAGCTGAGTAACGGGTATCAGATAGTCGGGGAACTCGACTATAGCGTTCTCTCTAGTTTCATTTTTGTATTGGTCTTGTAAATTTCTATCGATTTGCCAAAAAACTTTCTGCCACGCCCACTATAACGGCTACAAACCGCCAAAAACTGTGTTTAGGACTCTCCTCCCTTCAACTAGCTGAGTAACGGGTATCAGATAGTCGGGGAACTCGACTATAGCGTTCTCTCTTCTTTTTTTCTTATCTCTTAAGTCTACCGTTTGAATGAATTAGTCATGTTGTTGTTGTTGTTGGAGGTACAAGAAATTTTTTGGTCATCGTAAAGAGAACAAAATCCTCTTTTAGACAAAATACATTGGCATAAGTTATCTGTAATAGTATTGAAAATATAGTGTGTTGAACATTGCACACTGCCAAAAACACATACTGTTCGAATTAATAGTGGTTGGGGCTCGTACCGATCTCCATCTAAAACTTCACTGATCCTAAATGGTCCCTTAATGGTCTAAATGGTCTAATTTAGTTTGATGACGTTCTATATTTTTTAATAAAACAAAATCTCCAATTTTATGTCTTACAACTGTTGCCTTATTTTTATCAAATCTATATCTATCATTACTAGCCTGAATATTTATATTCTACCTCTATCTCCATGTCATACGGTGGCACCAAGCCCGAGGGTCTCTTTACCAATCAGCATATCTAGAGGGCTTGCTTTGGTTGCACTACTAACTGTGCAATTCAATTCAAGTTGTAGCTTGCCAAGAGCATCCTGCCATGACCTGTTACTTGATTCCACCGCAGTCAAGAGATTCTTGAGCGTTCCCATAACGCGCTCAACTTGTCCGTTTGCACGACTTCTTTCTGTAGCTATAAGATAGACAAGACCCCTTTTCTAAGCTCATAAGTTTGGGCAATATCATCTATGAAATCTTTTGTTTTCAGCTGCGAGCCAATCATTTGAGATTTCTGCTAAGTTTACACGTTTTTCTAGGATTTTAGTCTTTTGAACTGGTGTTGCATCAGGCACGTGATTCCTAGATAAAAATTTCACATGCGCAATGCGCTTTCCTTCCCTATATTCTATTTTAAATCAAAAGATTGCAATTATGCCCACCAGCGATGCAGCCTAGGTGGTAGTTCAATTTTGATTCGCGATGCCTTTAGCGAATTGCAATCCGTAGATACAACCAACTCTCGTCCGAGCAAATAATGCCGAAAATGTTTAACTGATTTAACAACAGCCAATTTTTACAATTCATACGAATGGTATTTAGACTCAGCGGGCAGGTGGATTTACTTTAAAACTCCCCCTTGATCCGATGAATTAGCATTGCCCCATATCCACAAGAGCTCGCATCAGTATGTAATTCTATCGGATGTTGTGGTTCAAAAATAACAAGTACTGATAACATTCTTCCTAATCTCCTCCAAATCATCAGTCCAGTTAAGCGTGTTTTTGCTCGAAGTTAGTGAATATATTGGTTTCATGATCTAAGAGAATATAGAAACAAATTTTCGAAAAAAAGACGCCAATTCAACAAATTGTCTTACGCTTGTTAATGCTTGCGGCGGTGGCAAGGACTTCAACGCAAGTATTTTCCGGGAATTGGGTCTTATTTCTCCAGCTCGCACCTCATAACCCAGATATTGGACCGTAGTCTTAAGAAACCCACATTTGTCCGACTGGTGTTACAAACGCTGTACATTCGATAGAATCAGGATGTATAGGAATCTGATGGTAACCACTAGCCATATCCAAACACGTAAAGTATTTTGCCCCAGCTAACCTAGCTATGCAAAGGAAACCTGTCAGCAACCGTGTTGTTGTTAAGTTCACGATAATCAATGCAGAGGCGATCTGATTCATTTTTTTTTTTACTAAAAGTGTTGGACTTGCATAGGGAGAACATCTAGGTCCAATAATGTTACACCTCAACAATTCAATAATTCTTTCTCGTAAAATTTTTTTTTCATTTGTACTTAATCAATATGGTCCCGTTGAACCGTTTTACTAGAATCGACTAACCGAATTATGATTTCACCTGAATTAACTTTAGAGCAAGGAATTCCATTAATAAATGCATTTGAATAATTTTGAAGCAATTTAATTAATTGGTATTTGTCCTTACCGACTAATTCGGTATCAATATTTTTTAAGAAGGATAATGGCTTAGTAACCTCACACAAACGTACCGGCTTCGACTTTACAAGCTTAATTTTATTACAAGTATTTCTCTACCTATTATAATGTCATTTAAAATGGTATAAAACAAAATTTCTAAAGTATTTTCATTAATATTACATTTGCATAGTTTTGCTGTCTACGAGGAATTCCAGCATTACCTATACCTCGGATAATGACGACATTGTAAATTTTTGTACCCATCAATTTATCAGCAACACAGTTTCGAATGAGCGAGTATTCCGGCCCAGAGTCAAAACAAATATGAAAGAGCTCACCTCCGTGTGTTATAGTTCCTTTTGGTTCGGACACAGAGAACTGATTGTTAATGCACCGATTCGCCAAATGTCCAAGCTGTCCACAACAATAGCAAGTGACGTTTCGCAAATTCCGCTGCTGCTGCTGCTGCTGCTTGACCTCCACGTCGGATCGCTTGAGTCGACATTCCGCCATCCTCTGCCCAGGCTGCTTGCATGCGTGGCATATTATTTTGGAACGCTTGTGATCTCCGTGTGGTCAGCACTGCTTTTCTTCTCAAGGGTAAACTGCATTAACTCCATCTTCAGTTGGTTTCTCGAGCTCAAATCTGACGAAAACGACAAAGTCTGCAAACGGCTGTCACAATTCGCCATGTATGCTAGTACAGATGACACAGCTATTTGCTCGGCTGTCATGTTTCGCCATTTTGTTGTCAACGTTGTTACCATGCGGCTTGCATACACTGCATGACACTCATTATCTACTGGACGACTATTTAGCAGATTCGAAATAGCGGCTGCCATCTCCAAAAAATTTCGATTTGGCATTTCCAAGACAATGCGCAATTGGTCAGCAGAAAGTGCAGGAGTTGGAACAGATCCCACTTCTGATGTCGGGTTAACGGTGTCGTTTTCGTTATTGTTCATTATTTTCTCAATTTTAAGTACAATCGTTGAAAAACCTCTAAGATTGTAGAGGGCGAATATTCACGTTTGTACTGCTCAGCCGTTCGTCTCAGACTCCTGTTTGTAAGTCTATTTGACAGGCATTCTACCTATTAACGACAACCCTATAACCGATTTTGGTGGTATTTCAAATAAGCCATTTAATCTCCGACAATTATATATATTACATATTATATAATATATATATATAAAATACTTAACAGAAAAATAATATTGTAAAAATAAGTATTTTAAAAAACTCAAGCTTATAATATTATTTTAAATATCAATACCAACACTGAGAGCGTCTTCCAACTTTCCAATAGAAGCACAGCTATATTAATTGGAATTTGGCGGTATATTAATGGCCACAAGGCTACAGCGGAACAACCAGAAAAAGTCCCTGCTAAATCTTTGTGCAGGAAAATTTTAAGTGGCAACTGGGTTCTACCACGGGGTTAACATAACCTCCTCGGAGGGAATTCTCCCAAGAATTTTCCGTCATAACGCATGTCGCCGTCTTGCACTAATGCTCCAACTAAAACCCGCTCAGTTGGCAGTATAATGTTTTCATCTGGCCACCGGGTCTCTGCTAACCACCAACTAGCGTTATTATTCTGCGTAGGACAACCCCTTGCTACTGATAATTAAAACAATTGACTTTCCGGGAGCTACGCAAACATCCCGAAGCCTTCCCTTTCGATTACGCACTGATTGGACACACCAACCTATCTATATATATCGGTGCGCAGTAGAACAACTACTAGGAGTCCGCACCGCAGAAGCAGCTAATCTGCACCAGTTACTTTTACCAGCCAGGATAACTTATGGAAAAACAAATCCAGGACGGTCAGCGGATAAGGGGTTAAGATTAACGTAGTGCCAGTGGTGGTTGCTAGACCATACGGAAGTCGACTTGCGAGAGTGTATTTCGTAGCCGCAGTCAACAACACGTATCATCCTATGTGAGTCCGTAAAGCTAGAGGTAATTCCGTATTGTAGCGTATGCCATACCTATGTACATTCTTACAAAAACATTTAAAATAAATATAAAAATTATGGGGTGGTTAAAAAAAACTCTATACATATCTAAATATAAAATTAACCAAAATTTAACTACTAGAGAGCCCGGTACAAACGAACAATATTTTTATTTTTTCGTAACGCGACCCCATATGGCCTAGCATTATAGCATAGCATAGCAAAAAAAAAAAATAAAATAAATAAAACATAAATATTAAGATAAGATTTACAAAATTAATTAACAAAGTGAATACTCTTAGATCTTAGGAAATGGAATGAATGGAAATTTCAATCGTGGTTTAAGTAAATAAAGGAGATTTTCTTAGTTTTCTTAATTTGTTTTATGTAGGCGCCCAATAAAATTGCATAACTGAATACTATTACTACATATTATTTGTTCGGCCCTCCAGCCTCTTTTGTAAATAAAGATAAATGAACTTGTAAAATCATGAATTGCTAAACCTGTAAATATCCTGAGTTGCCATGGCAATTTGAATAAGATCGAGAGGATTATAGGGAATCTTCGAAGATGCTATCGTGAAGATTATGGTCGGGTTGGGTAGAGAAAGCGATGTTCAAATTCCACCAAAGACCTTGCTACCGTATAGTCTTGCTGCCGTCTGTAACATTTTTCTGTTTCACTTTCCCACTTAGAGTGGGCGTGGCAAAAAGTTTTTTTGCAAATCGGTAGAAATTTTCAAGACCAATACAAAAATGAAAAAATATTAAAACATTTTTCAAAAGTGTGGGCGTGGCAGTTTTGGGCGGTTTGTGGGCGTTAGAGTGGGCGTGGCAAAAAGTTTTTTTGCAAATCGATAGAAAATTACAAGACCAATACAAAAATGAAAAAATATTAAAACATTTTTCAAAAGTGTGGGCGTCGCAGTTTTGGGCGGTTTGTGGGCGTTAAAGTGGGCGTTAGAGTGGGCGTGGCAGCATGATTCGACAAACTTGCGCTGCGTCTATGTCCCTGGAGTCTGTATGCCTAATCTCAACTTTCTAGCTTTTGTACTTCCTGAGATCTCGACGTTCATACGGACAGACAGCCGGACAGACGGACATGGCCAAATCGACTGGGCTATTGATCCTGATCAAGAATATATATACTTTATACGGTCGGAAACGCTTCCTTCTGCCTGTTACATACTTTTCAACGAATCTAGTATACCCTTTTACTCTACGAGTAACGGGTATAAAAATATCAAAAATTTTTCAAAAGTGTGGACGTAGCAGTTTTGGGCGGTTTGTGGCCGTTAGAGTGGGCGTAGCAACATGATTCAAAACGTGCGCTGCGTCTATGTCTCTGGAGTCTGTATGCTTAAGGGGGTCGTCTACCCTCGCGCTCAAATTTCGGGACTCTTATTCAAGGATGGATTGCAAAAAAACTACATATGATTTTTGAACATTTTTTTTAATTGATTAATTATTGCTTAAACTCAAAGAAAATAAACAAAAACCGGATGAAATTGTCCTCAAATTTTCCATTTGCGCGTCGTTGAATGCATCACTGCAGGTGCGACGAGGTCAAACGGTCGTAATGATATTTCAGCTTCAGAAACTTGAAAGTTTTTATTACTTAATTTTAAGAACGTTGATTGTAGCATGATACAAACTTTTTTCAAAATTTCACAAAATGGCAGCGATTTAAAAAAAAAGGCACTTATTGATCATGTTTTCCAATCTAAGCAAGACTATGACAGTTTTGGGCGGTTTGTGGGCGTTAGAGTGGGCGTGGGAACATGAATCGACAAACCTGCGCTGCGTCTATGTCTCTGGAGTCTTTATGCATAATCTAAACTTTCTAGCCCTTGTTGTTCCTGAGATCTCGACGTTCATATGGACGGACTGACAGACGGACAGACAGACGGACAGACGGACGGACAGACGGACGCACAGACGGACGGACAGACGGACGGACAGACGGATGGACGGACGTGGCCAGATCGGACTCGGCTATTGATCCTGATCAAGAATATATATACTCTATATGGTCGGAAACGCTTCCTTCTGCCTGTTACATACTTTTCAACGAATCTAGTATACTCTTTTACTCTACGAGTAACGGGTATAATTATGGGGTGGTTAAAAAAAAACTCTGTATCTAAATATTGAAATTTAACTACTAGAGAGCCCGGTACGAAGGAACATTTTTTTTATTTTTTCGTAACGCGACCCCATATGTCCCAGAATTATAGCATAGCTTATATTAAAAAAAAAATAAAATAAATAAAACATAAATATTCAGATAAGATTTACAAAATTAATTAACAAAGTTAATACTCTTAGATCTTAGGAAACGGAATGAATGGAAATTTCAATCGTCGTTTAAGTACATGAAGGAGATTTTCTTAGTTTTCTTAATTCGTTTTATTTAGGTGCACAATGAAGTTGCATAAATGAATACTATTACTACATCTTATTGGTTCGGCCCTCCAGCCTCTTTTGTAAATAAAGATAAATGAACTTGTAAAATCATGAATTGCTAAAGCTGTAAATATCTTGAGTTGACATGTCAACTTGAATAAGATCGGGAGGCTCTACAGGGATTCTTCAAATATGCTATCGTGAAGATTATGGTCGGGTTAGGTAGAGAAAGCGATGTTCAAATTCCACCAAAGACCTTGCGGCCGTTTAGTCTTGCTGCCGTCTGTAACATTTTTCTGTTTCACTTTCCGAGTTCCGTTTCTGTTTTCTCTTTAATTTTATTTTTTTTCCCTCTTCGTATAGCATTTACAAGCCTAGTAACTTATAGTTTCCGTAAGAATCCTAAAAATTAAAGTATGTGTGGACTGTTCTGAAAGGCCACCCACCCCATCGCCGAAATAGCTAAGGCACCAGAGGATTCCATAACATTACATAATTTATAACTGAGTAGAATAGTGTGAGCACAAATCACCAGTGTTTGGGTACTGTACCCCTCAGCTTATCATGCTATAAGAGTAAGCCTTTAGAAAGGCTCAGTTCTTATATTAATATATTTTGAAAAGGCGTGAGCGATATTAGGAAAAAGAAAAATCAACAACAAATTTGATACTTAGCAATGAGCGCAGCGACGTCAACCGAAGCAGCAACAGCACTCACGACCGCGTTGTAATTTAAAAATTTTATTTTACGTTAATTTATGCAACTTTTTATTAAAAAATTGAATCTTTGCGTTAAAAATGGAGCTAAACACTTATTGGTTGGCGAGAAAACGTCAAGAATTGAAAAATCAATTAAAAATCGCACTTGGTTCGAAAAAGATGTTTTAATACCAAAATTTGGTCTTTGACCGACTCCCTTCTTCTTTCGTTTCTTTTACTATTTACTTTTTCAAGAAAAGTGCCGAAAGGCACTGTAAGCTAAAAGCAAGTTCTTCCATTTAGGTTTAACATTTTCTAAGAGCAATGCTCTAATTAACATTATATTCTATTTAACACTAGATCAATATATATTGAATTATTGAAGAGTTCGTGAGAAAAGCCAAATAACTATAACAAATGATTGAAGGCTTAATGATTGTAGCGCCTGCCAGCTCATAAGAAAAACAAACATCAAGCTTCTAGAATTTTACTTTTATCCTACCAAAACAAAATAGTTTAGACATATACTTTACTATAGTAAAGGAAGATAAATAAAAGTTCAGAAAGGAATAATATTATTGTGATAATATTATGTTTCTGAACAAACCGGAATTCTCTCTTTATAAAGAGTGCGCATCGACTTCTATTTTCAAAGTGTCAACAGAGTCGTCATTACCTGCTACGCACTTGTAAAAACCGTGAAAAAGCGCCTTTAGAGAGAGAAGCTAAGAGCGAGATTTAACACTGAAATTCTTTTCAACACTAGATCAATATATATTGAATTATTGAGAAGTGGGAAAGAAAAGCAAAACAATATATGATTTTTCCAAGTTTTTCCAATTTAACAATAAAGCAGCAATTTCAATTTCGACCTCATATCCACAGGGTGGGTGTTTAAGTGAGCCTAACCAATATGTATTCAAAATAATCGAAAAAAATGTAATCATTTCTCAAAAGTGTGGGCAGGCAGTATTGGGCGGATTGTAGGCGTTAGAGTGGGGTAAAATTTTTTATACTCGTTATTCGTAGAGTAAAAGGGTATACTAGATTCGATGAAAATATAAGCGTTTCCGACCATATAGAGTATATATACGTATTCTTGATCAGGATCAATAGCCGAGTCCGATCTGGCCATGTCCGTCCATCTGTCTGTCCGTCTGTCCGTCCGACTGTCCGTCTGTCAGTCCGTCCGTATGAACGCCGAGATCTCAGGATCAACAAAGGCTAGAAAGTTTAGATTATGCATAAAGACTCCAGAGACATAGACGCAGCGCAGGTTTGTCGATTCATGTTCCCACGCCCACTCTAACGCCCACAAACCGCCCAAAACTGCCATAGTCTTGTTTAGATTGGAAAACATGATCAATAAGTGCATTTTTTTTTTCAAATCGCTGCCATTTTGTGAAATTTTGAAAAAGTGTGTGTCATGCTACAATCAACGTTCTTAAAATTAAGTAAAAAAAACTTTCAAGTTTCTGAAGCTGAAATATCATTACGACCGTTTGACCTCGTTGCACCTGCAGTGATGCATTCAACGACGCGCAAATGGAAAATTTGAGGACAATTTCATCCGGTTTTTGTTTATTTTCTTTGAGTTTAAGCAATAATTAATCAATTAAAAAAAATGTTCAAAAATCATATGTAGTTTTTTTGCAATCCATCCTTGAATAAGAGTCCCGAAATTTGAGCGCGAAGGTAGACGACCCCCTTAAGCATACAGACTCCAGAGACATAGACGCAGCGCAAGTTTTGAATCATGTTGCTACGCCCACTCTAACGGCCACAAACCGCCCAAAACTGCTACGTCCACACTTTTGAAAAATTTTTGATATTATTTCATTTTTGTATTGGTCTTGTAAATTTCTATCGATTTGCCAAAAAACTTTCTGCCACGCCCACTATAACGCCTACAAACCGCCAAAAACTGTGTTTAAGACTCTCCTCCCTTCAACTAGCTGAGTAACGGGTATCAGATAGTCGGGGAACTCGACTATAGCGTTCTCTCTTCTTTTTTTCTTATCTCTTAAGTCTACCGTTTGAATGAATTAGTCATGTTGTTGTTGTTGTTGGAGGTACAAGAAATTTTTTGGTCATCGTAAAGAGAACAAAATCCTCTTTTAGACAAAATACATTGGCATAAGTTATCTGTAATAGTATTGAAAATATAGTGTGTTGAACATTGCACACTGCCAAAAACACATACTGTTCGAATTAATAGTGGTTGGGGCTCGTACCGATCTCCATCTAAAACTTCACTGATCCTAAATGGTCCCTTAATGGTCTAAATGGTCTAATTTAGTTTGATGACGTTCTATATTTTTTAATAAAACAAAATCTCCAATTTTATGTCTTACAACTGTTGCCTTATTTTTATCAAATCTATATCTATCATTACTAGCCTAAATATTTATATTCATCACCGCCCTGTCTCTAACATTTTTTTTATCTACCTCTATCTCCATGTCATACGGTGGCACCAAGCCCGAGGGTCTCTTTACCAATCAGCATATCTAGAGGGCTTGCTTTGGTTGCACTACTAACTGTGCAATTCAATTCAAGTTGTAGCTTGCCAAGAGCATCCTGCCATGACCTGTTACTTGATTCCACCGCAGTCAAGAGATTCTTGAGCGTTCCCATAACGCGCTCAACTTGTCCGTTTGCACGACTTCTTTCTGTAGCTATAAGATGGACAAGACCCCTTTTCTAAGCTCATAAGTTTGGGTAATATCATCTATGAAATCTTTTGTTTTCAGCTGCGAGCCAATCATTTGAGATTTCTGCTAAGTTTACACGTTTTTCTAGGATTTTAGTCTTTTGAACTGGTGTTACATCAGGCACGTGATTCCTAGATAAAAATTTCACATGCGCAATGCGCTTTCCTTCCCTATATTCTATTTTAAATCAAAAGATTGCAATTATGCCCACCAGCGATGCAGCCTAGGTGGTAGTTCAATTTTGATTCGCGATGCCTTTAGCGAATTGCAATCCGTAGATACAACCAACTCTCGTCCGAGCAAATAATGCCGAAAATGTTTAACTGATTTAACAACAGCCAATTTTTACAATTCATACGAATGGTATTTAGACTCAGCGGGCAGGTGGATTTACTTTAAAACTCCCCCTTGATCCGATGAATTAGCATTGCCCCATATCCACAAGAGCTCGCATCAGTATGTAATTCTATCGGATATTGTGGTTCAAAAATAACAAGTACTGATAACATTCTTCCTAATCTCCTCCAAATCATCAGTCCAGTTAAACGTGTTTTTGCTCGAAGTTAGTGAATATATTGGTTTCATGATCTAAGAGAATATAGAAACAAATTTTCGAAAAAAAAGACGCCAATTCAACAAATTGTCTTACGCTTTTTAATGCTTGCGGCGGTGGCAAGGACTTCAACGCAAGTATTTTCCGGGAATTGGGTCTTATTTCTCCAGCTCGCACCTCATAGCCCAGATATTGGACCGTAGTCTTAAGAAACCCACATTTGGTAACGTTAAAT
Source organism: Drosophila yakuba (assembly GCF_016746365.2). NCBI lineage: Eukaryota > Metazoa > Arthropoda > Insecta > Diptera > Drosophilidae > Drosophila > Drosophila yakuba. The sequence goes on along the minus strand of NW_025048816.1, from coordinate 507,157 downwards.
GAGAATCCGACTGCAGTCAAAACATCTAACCCAATTTTTAATCTTTCGAAACCCAACTCTATAGTACACGACACAATCATGATATCATCCATATAGAATATAAAGAATGAGAGAGATCTCCCAACGCGTTCATAACCACACGTTGAAAAACGGACGGAGCGTTCTTGAGGCCAAACGGCATTGTCAAGTATTCGTAATGTCCGACTGGTGTTACAAACGCTGTACATTCGATAGAATCAGGATGTATAGGAATCTGATGGTAACCACTAGCCATATCCAAACACGTAAAGTATTTTGCCCCAGCTAACCTAGCTATGCAAAGGAAACCTGTCAGCAACCGTGTTGTTGTTAAGTTCACGATAATCAATGCAGAGGCGATCTGATTCATTTTTTTTTTTACTAAAAGTGTTGGACTTGCATAGGGAGAACATCTAGGTCCAATAATGTTACACCTCAACAATTCAATAATTCTTTCTCGTAAAATTTTTTTTTCATTTGTACTTAATCAATATGGTCCCGTTGAACCGTTTTACTAGAATCGACTAACCGAATTGTGATTTCACCTGAATTAACTTTAGAGCAAGGAATTCCATTAATAAATGCATTTGAATAATTTTGAAGCAATTTAATTAATTGGTATTTGTCCTTACCGACTAATTCGGTATCAATATTTTTTAAGAAGGATAATGGCTTAGTAACCTCACACAAACGTACCGGCTTCGACTTTACAAGCTTAATTTTATTACAAGTATTTCTCTACCTATTATAATGTCATTTAAAATGGTATAAAACAAAATTTCTAAAGTATTTTCATTAATATTACATTTGCATAGTTTTGCTGTCTACGAGGAATTCCAGCATTACCTATACCTCGGATAATGACGACATTGTAAATTTTTGTACCCATCAATTTATCAGCAACACAGTTTCGAATGAGCGAGTATTCCGGCCCAGAGTCAAAACAAATATGAAAGAGCTCACCTCCGTGTGTTATAGTTCCTTTTGGTTCGGACACAGAGAACTGATTGTTAATGCACCGATTCGCCAAATGTCCAAGCTGTCCACAACAATAGCAAGTGACGTTTCGCAAATTCCGCTGCTGCTGCTGCTGCTTGACCTCCACGTCGGATCGCTTGAGTCGACATTCCGCCATCCTCTGCCCAGGCTGCTTGCATGCGTGGCATATTATTTTGGAACGCTTGTGATCTCCGTGTGGTCAGCACTGCTTTTCTTCTCAAGGGTAAACTGCATTAACTCCATCTTCAGTTGGTTTCTCGAGCTCAAATCTGACGAAAACGACAAAGTCTGCAAACGGCTGTCACAATTCGCCATGTGTGCTAGTACAGATGACACAGCTATTTGGTCGGCTGTCATGTTTCGCCATTTTGTTGTCAACGTTGTTATTATGCGGCTTGCATACACTGCATGACACTCATTATCTACTGGACGACTATTTAGCAGATTCGAAATAGCGGCTGCCATCTCCAAAAAATTTCGATTTGGCATTTCCAAGACAATGCGCAATTGGTCAGCAGAAAGTGCAGGAGTTGGAACAGATCCCACTTCTGATGTCGGGTTAACGGTGTCGTTTTCGTTATTGTTCATTATTTTCTCAATTTTAAGTACAATCGTTGAAAAACCTCTAAGATTGTAGAGGGCGAATATTCACGTTTGTACTGCTCAGCCGTTCGTCTCAGACTCCTGTTTGTAAGTCTATAACCGATTTTGGTGGTATTTCAAATAAGCCATTTAATCTCCGACAATTATATATATTACATATTATATAATATATATATATAAAATACTTAACAGAAAAATAATATTGTAAAAATAAGTATTTTAAAAAACTCAAGCTTATAATATTATTTTAAATATCAATACCAACACTGAGAGCGTCTTCCAACTTTCCAATAGAAGCACAGCTATATTAATTGGAATTTGGCGGTATATTAATGGCCACAAGGCTACAGCGGAACAACCAGAAAAAGTCCCTGCTAAATCTTTGTGCAAATCTTTAAGTGGCAACTGGGTTCTACCACGGGGTTAACATAACCTCCTCGGAGGGAATTCTCCCAAGAATTTTCCGTCATAACGTATGTCGCCGTCTTGCACTAATGCTCCAACTAAAACCCGCTCAGTTGGCAGTATAATGTTTTCATCTGGCCACCGGGTCTCTGCTAACCACCAACTAGCGTTATTATTCTGCGTAGGACAACCCCTTGCTACTGATAATTAAAACAATTGACTTTCCGGGAGCTACGCAAACATCCCGAAGCCTTCCCTTTCGATTACGCACTGATTGGACACACCAACCTATCTATATATATCGGTGCGCAGTAGAACAACTACTAGGAGTCCGCACCGCAGAAGCAGCTAATCTGCACCAGTTACTTTTACCAGCCAGGATAACTTATGGAAAAACAAATCCAGGACGGTCAGCGGATAAGGGGTTAAGATTAACGTAGTGCCAGTGGTGGTTGCTAGACCATACGGAAGTCGACTTGCGAGAGTGTATTTCGTAGCCGCAGTCAACAACACGTATCATCCTATGTGAGTCCGTAAAGCTAGAGGTAATTCCGTATTGTAGCGTATGCCATACCTATGTACATTCGTACAAAAACATTTAAAATAAATATAAAAATTATGGGGTGGTTAAAAAAAAAACTCTATACATATCTAAATATTAAAACAAGAGAGAACGCTATAGTCGAGTTCCCCGACTATCTGATACCCGTTACTCAGCTAGTGTAAGTGCGAAGGACAGTTTTTGGCGGTTTGTGGGCGTTAGAGTGGGCGTGGCCAAAAGTTTTTTGGCGAATAGATAGAAATTTACAAGACTAATACAAAAATGAAAAAAATCAAAACATTTTTCAAAAGTGTGGGGGTGGCAGTTTTGGGCGGTTTGTGGGAGTTAGAGTGGGCGTGGCAAAAAGTTTTTTGGCAAATCGATAGAAATTTACAAGACCAATACAAAAATAAAAAAATATTAAAACATTTTTCAAAAATGTGGGCGTCGCAGTTTTGGGCGGTTTGTGGGCGTTAGAGTGGGCGTGGCAGCATGATTCGACAAACTTGCGCTGCGTCTATGTCCCTGGAGTCTGTATGCCTAATCTCAACTTTCTAGCTTTTGTAGTTCCTGAGATCTCGACGTTCATACGGACAGACAGACGGACAGACGGACAGACGGACGGACGGACAGACGGACGGACAGACGGACATGGCCAAATCGACTCCACTATTGATCCTGATCAAGAATATATATACTTTATATGGTCGGAAACGCTTCCTTCTGCCTGTTACATACTTTTCAACGAATCTAGTATACCCTTTTACTCTACGAGTAACGGGTATAATTAACCAAAATTTAACTACTAGAGAGCCCGGTACAAACGAACAATATTTTTATTTTTTCGTAACGCGACCCCATATGGCCTAGCATTATAGCATAGCATAGCAAAAAAAAAAATAAAATAAATAAAACATAAATATTAAGATAAGATTTACAAAATTAATTAACAAAGTGAATACTCTTAGATCTTAGGAAATGGAATGAATGGAAATTTCAATCGTGGTTTAAGTAAATAAAGGAGATTTTCTTAGTTTTCTTAATTTGTTTTATGTAGGCGCACAATGAAATTGCATAACTGAATACTATTACTACATATTATTTGTTCGGCCCTCCAGCCTCTTTTGTACATAAAGATAAATGAACTTGTAAAATCATGAATTGCTAAACCTGTAAATATCCTGAGTTGCCATGGCAATTTAAATAAGATCGAGAGGATTATAGGGAATCTTCGAAGATGCTATCGTGAAGATTATTGTCGGGTTGGGTAGAGAAAGCGATGTTCAAATTCCACCAAAGACCTTGCTACCGTATAGTCTTGCTGCCGTCTGTAACATTTTTCTGTTTCACTTTCCGAGTTCCGTTTCTGTTTTCTCTATGGTTTTATTTTTTTTCCCTCTTAGTATGACATTCACAAGCCTAGTAACTTATAGTTTCCGTAAGAATCATAAAAATTAAAGTATGTGTGGACTGTTATGAACGGCAATCCCACCCACCCCATCGCGGAAATATCTAAGGCACCAGAGTATTCCACCCGCCATTATTCATAACTGAGTAGAAGAATGACAGCACGAATCACAAGTGTTTGGGTACTGTTATACCCCTCGGCTTCTCATGCTTAAGTCAATCATTACTTAACTTTTGGCGCCCAACGTGGGGCATGCCACGGCACGATTACAACGTTCAGTGGTATAGATCTAATTCAATTTATTGTCCTTTATGGGATTTCCTAAGAATACTGAAGTGTTGAAGTAGTTAGAACGGCGTGATCTTCCTATCGCATGTCAGAGGGAGAAGTGCGACCATTAATAAGGCCTACGAAGTTGCTATTTGGACGCGGATATCAAACCGAGAAACCGGAAGGAGTTTACACCAACTCATTAATTTAAATAAATAATACATCAGCTATTCGAAAATCTTGTGTCCCTAACTATCAATGCTCTATTGTTCAGTGGTAGGAGTTTGTGCAGGGTACTTGTCGCTTATTTGCAAGCGAAAGGGACGAGCACTTAAAGAATATTGATGATTTGACTCTGATCGGATACCAATACTTAAGGCTGGTAGAGTGTTGTTTCCAAAAGCCGCTACTGCTGCAAATTCCTAAAAAAAACATCTGATAGCTCTGTGAGTTGCGAGTGTCAGTTAAAAAAAAAACGATCTAGAAGTATATGTTGTCTAGAACTTGTGAGAATGCCGAACAGAAACCTGTAGAAAGTTAGTCAACGCACTCGTTTCAATTGGGAAAACAGATTTTCAATAACCCAGTCATCAAAGCTAGTTGTAGATACGGCAGGCTAATATTATACAATTTACATCATTTTATTAAGTTGCCATCAAATGTCAAATTCAGGAAAAAATCTACAGAAAAATTTAGATAACCAGCAATGACAGTAGTGAATACGCCTCCCAGAACTTCTTTGGCAGGTAATATGGAGAATAATTGCGCCCTTTGTTCAACGGTTATGACTAACACCAATCCTTGTTATCATTTATCGTGCAATCATGTCTTTCACAAAAATTGAGTTGAAGCCTGGTTAACAGAGAATTCGTGTTGTTATTCTTGTAATGCTCCGATTAATAAAAAAGATATTAAAGTAGTGGTTGGAAACTGTTCGCCATTCCGAGCGCAAGCATTGCCTGTGCCGACAGCTCCGGTTCAGCGTGGAGTACCTACTAGGATCTTAGCCAGAGCTCTAGCACAATTAGAAGAAGCTAATACGGCCAACATACCGGAACCACTTCCTTTAAATACCAGTGGTGCTCCTTCTTCAGTATTGGATCCGAGTCAAAGTAGCGAGCATCGTGAAGGTATTACTAGACCCCCTTGTGGTAGACCCCGTTCGGGTTGACCAGTCAGAACTTGCAAGGATGTGTAAGAACAAGCATGTATTGTTCACCGGGAAGGCTAGATCCTGGTATTGGAGATTCCACAAGCAGGTAGATGGAATAGTTTAATCAAACTCCGTCAACAATATAAGGACTATCGATCCGACTTTATGAGCATAGAGTTGATAAGAGCAAGGAAGCAAATGAGAAGCTACGAGGCAGTGGCTTCTTTAATTGATAAGGCATCAATAAAAATTGAAGAAGAAGAGTTTATTGAAATATTAAAAAACAACCTGCTACCCGAGACTAGGCAAAAGTTGCTGTATCAGACCGTGCATTCGGTGGGACACTTACGTCGCCTAGTTCAAATGTGTGCAAACTTATTCCATGAAATCAGTTGCCGCACAAAACAAGTTAAGACAAAATCGATTCCAAATCGCCGACAGGTTTTTGCGTTAGAATATCATAGCTCGGAGGTAGAAGAAATCTCTCCAACGGATGTAGAAATTGCTGCTTTACGTAGCTCTGCAAAGAAGCTAAAGTGTTGGAACTGCGAAGAAATAGGACATATCTGGGAGAACTGTTTAGCGCATATGCTAATGTAAGGATAAACAATTACAAATTTTTAACAAGACAAGTGAACACAACAGGATTTTTTAAGTCATCCTCAATTTAAACCTATAAAATCGCGAGCTAAGACAACAAGCGGTGAAAACCAAAGCATAACAGGGTTTCTGGACATTAAACCTACCTTCAATAAAGTTAGGAGGCCCCTGCGATTGTATATTATTCCCAAACAAAGACTTATTCTTGGCCACGAGTTTTGGAGAACTTTCCAAATTGCTCAAAATATTATATCATCCGTACATGTACCAATCGAAGACAATAATTTGGCCGGAAAAAATATGTATTTATCAGCGACTAGCAGTAGTAAAGCAATTATTTCCAAAAGCTTTAGAGGGATTTGGTCGCACGTCACTTATTAAACATTGCGTTGAAGTCGAAAATGCAAAGCCCGTTAAACAGAGGTTCTATCTTGTCAGTCCCGCAGTAGAGAAATTAATTTATGCAGAATTTGATCGAATCCTGCGAGTAGATGTTATTGAGCCTTCTGTAAGTTCAGGCAAAGGAAAAGGCAAATATCATGTTGTTCCTGACGCTTTGTCTAGACTATTTGAGAACGAAATAAATGCATTGGACATGGCCCCTATAATCGACTTCAGAGCAGCTTTAAAAAAGGACACCTACACGGCGCTAAAAGCTAAATTTACGAATAGCGAAGATAAATTTATCGACATTAAAATAGTAGATAAATTTTTGTACATTCGTACAGAACACGTTGACGGAAATGAGTTTCACGACAAACAGTCCTGGAAACTCTGGGTTTCCGAAACGTTTAGACTGAAAGTGCTTCGACAGGCCTTACGGAATGCAGAAGAATGCAGATAGCGAGCCTACGCCACAATCTATTTTGGCCCGGGTTAGCAGAAGATGTTACAGTTTACATTCGATCCTGTGATGCATGTAAGAAGAATAAAGCCCCGAATTATACGTTAAGTTTACCCATAAGGGAGCATTGTCAATCGTATCGACCAATTCAACGGCTATATATTGACCTGCCTGGACCCTATCACCGTAGTAAGCAATGCTTATAGTATTAGACCACTTTAGCAAATATCCTTGGTTACAACCCCTAAAAAGATTTACCTCAACGGCAATCATAGATTTCCTTTTAAAACAGGTCTTTCATAGTGTAGGTGTTTCCGAAACTATCGTAAGCGATAATGGAGTCAAATTTAAAGCTGTGGAATTTAATGCCTTTCCTACGGAATTATGAGTAAGCCACGTCTATACCTCATTATACTCACCACAAAGTAATGCGGCCGAAAGAGTGAACCGTTCCCTATTAACTGCCACTTGCACTTATTTAAAAACTGACCAAACCGGGTGGGACTGAAACATCACCAATATTCGTCGTGCCTATGATCGCAATGTGCGGCAAAGTAACCTACGCGCGAAACCCATTTTCTTTAAGTAAGGACAGGAAGTATTCCGGCGAAATTTTGACCAAAGAAAATTCGCGCAGAATTTTAGCTCGAAATTAGGCCCACAATTTGTAAAGGCCCGAATCAAAAAGAAACTGGGATATTTTTATTACCAGCTTGAGAATTTATAAGGAAAAGAGTGCCAGTGGTGGTTGCTAGACCATACGGAAGTCGACTTTCGAGAGTGTATTTCGTAACCGCAGTCAACCCCAAAATTTTTATAATTAAATGAATCCCCGCTAGCATCGACAACACGTATCATCATATTAGCACTGGAAGGCCTTTCAACGCTGGAACTGTACCAATGTAAGTCCGTAAAGCTAAGAGTAATTCCGTATTGAAGCGTATGCCATACCTACATTCTTACAAAAACATTTAAAATAAATGTAAAAACAAGAGAGAACGCTATAGTCGAGTTCCCCGACTATCTGATTCCCGTTACTCAGCTAGTGGAAGGGAAAATGAGAGTCTTAAACACAGTTTTTGGCGGTTTGTAGGCGTTATAGAGGGCGTGGCAGAACGTTTCTTGGCAAATCGATAGAAATTCACAAGACCAATATAAAAATGAAAAAATATCAAAACATTTTTCAAAAGTGTGGGCGAATCAACTTTGGGCGATTTGAAGGCGTTAGAGTGGGCGTGGCAAAAAGTTTTTTTCCAAATCGATAGAAATTTTCAAGACCAATACAAAAATGAAAAAATATTAAAACATTTTTCAAAAGTGTGGACGTGGCAGTTTTGGGCGGTTTGTGGGCGTTACAGTGGGCGTGGCAAAAAGTTTTTTGGTAAATAGATAGAAAATTACACGATTAGCACAAAAATGAAAAAATTTCAAAACATTTTTCAAAAGTGTGGGCGTGGCAGTTTTGGGCGGTTTGTGGGCGTTCGAGTGGGCGTGGCAAAATGAATCGACAAACTTGCGCTGCTTCTATGTCCCTGGAGCTTGTATGCTTAATCTCAACTTTCTAGCTTTAGTAGTTCCTGAGATCTCGACGTTCATACGGACGGACAGACGGACGGACAGACGGACATGGCCAGATCGACTCGGCTATTGATCCTGATCAAGAATATATATACTTTATATGGTCGGGAACGCTTCCTTCTGCCTGTTACATACTTTTCAACGAATCTTTTACTCTACGAGTAACGGGTATAATTATGGGGTGGTTAAAAAAAAACTCTGTATCTAAATATTGAAATTTAACTACTAGAGAGCCCGGTACGAAGGAACATTTTTTTTATTTTTTCGTAACGCGACCCCATATGGCCCAGAATTATAGCATAGTATTAAAAAAAAAAAAAATAAATAAAACATAAATATTCAGATAAGATTTACAAAATTAATTAACAAAGTCAATACTTTTAGATCTTAGGAAACGGAATGAATGGAAATTTCAATCGTCGTTTAAGTACATGAAGGAGATTTTCTTAGTTTTCTTAATTCGTTTTATTTAGGCGCACAATGAAGTTGCATAAATGAATACTATTACTACATCTTATTGGTTCGGCCCTCCAGCCTCTTTTGTAAATAAAGATAAATGAACTTGTAAAATCATGAATTGCTAAAGCTGTAAATATCCTGAGTTAACATGTCAACTTGAATAAGATCGGGAGGCTCTATAGGGATTCTTCAAATATGCTATCGTGAAGATTATGGTCGGGTTAGGTAGAGAAAGCGATGTTCTAATTCCACCAAAGACCTTGCGGCCGTTTAGTCTTGCTGTAACATTTTTCTGTTTCACTTTCCGAGTTCCGTTTCTGTTTTCTCTTTAGTTTTATTTTTTTCCCCTCTTCGTATAGCATTTACAAGCCTAGTAACTTAAAGTTTCCGTAAGAATCCTAAAAATTAAAGTATGTGTGGACTGTTCTGAAAGGCAATCCCACCCACCCCATCGCCGAAATAGCTAAGGCACCAGAGGATTCCATAACATTACATAATTTATAACTGAGTAGAATAGTGTAAGCACAAATCACCAGTGTTTGGGTACTGTACCCCTCAGCTTATCATGCTTAAGTCAACCATTACAACGCATGTGGATAAAAATATAAGAGTAAGCCTTTAAAAAGGCTCAGTTCTTATATTAATATATTTTGAAAAGGCGTGAGCGATATTAGGAAAAAGAAAAATCAACAACAAATTTGATACTTAGCAATAAGCGCAGCGACGAGACAGCAGCGACGTCAACCGAAGCAGCAACAGCACTCACGACCGCATTGTAATTTAAAAATTTTATTTTACGTTAATTTATGCAACTTTTTATTAAAAAATTGAATCTTTGCGTTAAAAATGGAGCTAAACACTTATTGGTTGGCGAGAAAACGTCAAGAACTTGAAAAATCAATTAAAAATCGCACTCTGTTCGAAAAAGATGTTTTAATACCAAAATTTGGTCTTTGACCGACTCCCTTCTTCTTTCGTTTCTTTTACTATTTACTTTTTCAATAAAAGCGCTGAAAGGCACTGTAAGCTAAAAGCAAGTTCTTCCATTAAGGTTTAACATTTTCTAAGAGAAATGCTCTAATTAACAATATATTCTATTTAACACTAGATCAATATATATTGAATTATTGAAGAGTTCGTGAGAAAAGCCAAATAACTATAACAAATGATTGAAGGCTTAATGATTGTAGCGCCTGCCAGCTTATAAGAAAAACAAACATCAAGCTTCTAGAATTTTACTTTTATCCTACCAAAAGAAAATAGTTTAGACATATACTTTACTATAGTAAAGGAAGATAAATAAAAGTTCAGAGAGGAATAATATTATTGTGATAATATTATGTTTCTGAACAAACCGGAATTCTCTCTTTATAAAGAGTGCGCATCGACTTCTATTTTCAAAGTGTCAACAGAGTCGTCATTACCTGCTACGCACTTGTAAAAACCGTGAAAAAGCGCCTTTAGAGAGAGAAGCTAAGAGCGAGATTTAACACTAAAATTCTTTTCAACACTAGATCAATATATATTGAATTATTGAGAAGTGGGAAAGAAAAGCAAAACAATATATGATTTTTCCAAGTTTTTCCAATTTAACAATAAAGCAGCAATTTCAATTTCGACCTCATATCCACAGGGTGGGTGTTTAAGTGAGCCTAACCAATATGTATTCAAAATAATCGAAAAAAATGTAATCATTTCTCAAAAGTGTGGGCAGGCAGTATTGGGCGGATTGTAGGCGTTAGAGTGGGGTAAAATTTTTTATACTCGTTATTCGTAGAGTAAAAGGGTATACTAGATTCGATGAAAATATAAGCGTTTCCGACCATATAGAGTATATATATTCTTGATCAGGATCAATAGCCGAGTCCGATCTGGCCATGTCCGTCCATCTGTCTGTCCGTCCGTCTGTCCGTCCGTCTGTCCGTCCGTCTGTCCGTCCGTCCGTCCGTCTGTCTGTCCGTCTGTCAGTCCGTCCATATGAACGTCGAGATCTCAGGAAGAGCAAGGGCTAGAAAGTTTAGATTATACATAAAGACTCCAGAGACATAGACGCAGCGCAGGTTTGTCGATTCATGTTCCCACGCCCACTCTAACGCCCACAAACCGCCCAAAACTGCCATAGTCTTGTTTAGATTGGAAAACATGATCAATAAGTGCATTTTTTTTTTCAAATCGCTGCCATTTTGTGAAATTTTGAAAAAAGTTTGTGTCATGCTACAATCAACGTTCTTAAAATTAAGTAAAAAAAACTTTCAAGTTTCTGAAGCTGAAATATCATTACGACCGTTTGACCTCGTCGCACCTGCAGTGATGCATTCCACGACGCGCAAATGGAAAATTTGAGGACAATTTCATCCGGTTTTTGTTTATTTTCTTTGAGTTTAAGCAATAATTAATCAATTAAAAAAAAAATGTTCAAAAATCATATGTAGTTTTTTTGCAATCCATCCTTGAATAAGAGTCCCGAAATTTGAGCGCGAAGGTAGACGACCCCCTTAAGCATATAGACTCCAGAGACATAGACGCAGCGCAAGTTTTGAATCATGTTGCTACGCCCACTCTAACGGCCACAAACCGCCCAAAACTGACCCGCCCACACTTTTAAAAAATGTTTTGATAATTTTTCAATTGTTTATTGTAAATTTTTTTCGATCTGCAAACAATTTTTATGCAGCGCCAATTCTAACACCCATATTTAAATTTAAATTTAATTATATTGATCTGCATGCCCACTCTAACGCCCATAAACCGCAAAGAACTGTCAGTTTTAAAGAGCCTCTTTCGCACTTTCACATTATGGGTATCAGATTGTCGGGGAAAGAAATTTACAAGACTAACTAACAAATTAGAATATATAAAAACATGGGCGAGTCTGCTTTGGGGTGATACCGATAGAAAACGGCAGAACAAAAATAATATGAAAAAAATGTCAACACATTTTTTTTAATTAGTGGTTGCGGCAGTTTTGGACGGATTGTGGGCGTTAGAATTGGCCGATAGAAAATGGAAGAACACAAAATAAAATGAAAAAAAGTCACCACATTTTTCATAACTGTGGGCGTCGAAGCTTTGGGCGGTTGTGGGGGTGGCAAACAACATTTTGGCACACCGATAGAAATGTACAACGAAAATACAAAACTGAAAAAATATTAAAACATTTTCCAAAAGTGCGGGCGTAGCAATTTTGGGCGGTTTCAATAAACTTGCGCTGCGTTCATGTCTTAGGAATCGAAACGCTTAATCTCAATCTTTCTAGCTTTTATAGTTCCTTAGCTCTAGACGTTCATATGGACAGACGAACATGGCCAGATCGACCCGGTTATTGATCCCGTTACTCGAAGAGTAAGAGGGTATACTAGATTCGTTGAAAAGTATGTAACAGACAGAAGGAAGCGTTTCCGACCATATAAAGTATATATATTCTTGATTAGGATCAATAGCCGAGTCGATTTGGCCATGTCCGTCTGTCCGTCCGTCTGTCCGTCTGTCTGTCCGTATGAACGTCGAGATCTCGGGAACTACAAAAGCCAGAAAATTGAGATTAAGCATACAGACTTCAGGGACATAGACGCAGCGCAAGTTTGTCGAATCATGCTGCCACGCCCACTCTAACGCCCACAAACCGCCCGAAACTGCCACGACCACACTTTTGAAAAATTGTTTATTTTTTCATTTTTGTATTGGTGTTGTAAATTTCTATCGATTTGCCAAAAAACTTTTTGCCACGCCCACTCTAACGCCCACAAACCGCCCAAAACTGCCACGCCCACACTATTGAAAAATTGTTTAATATTTTTTCATTTTTGTATTGGTGTTGTAAATTTCTATCGATTTGTCAAAAAACTTTTTGCCACGCCCACTCTAACTCCCACAAACCGCCCAAAACTGCCACGCCCACACTTTTGAAAAATGTTTTAATATTTTTTCATTTTTGTATTGGTGTTGTAAATTTCTATCGATTTGCCAAAACAATTTTGCCACGCCCACTTTAACGCCCACAAACCGCCAAAAACTGTCAGTGTTGAAGACCTTCTTCGCACTTTTACTAGCTGAGTAACGGGTATCAGATAGTCGAGGAACTCGACTATAGCGTTCTCTCTTGTTGTACTTCAGTTCTGTTCAAGATCCGAAAGCTTACGCTGCTACAATGATACAATAAAGCATTGCTCCGGCTTTAACCGTAATAGTTTTGCCTATCATTGTTATAATAACTAAGCCACAAGGCCAGCGATTAGGGAGGTATGATGTGCATACATATCGAATAAGCACTGTATTAAATCAGAACATTGGGAACAATCATATTGTAGGACCTTTGCAACAATGTTTATGTAAGACTTTTCAATTCAGTAATCTGACCACACAAGAATGCTATTAAGACCAAAAGTGCAGAGTTGGCATAATTAACATACGCGACTGCTCGATCTTTATGTGCACATGACTCTCTCAGACTTATAGGAGGTGAAGCAGCATATGCAAAGCTTGTGCGTGGAAGCACCACAACTGGAAGCTTATAAAAGAATAACCGTAGACCCAATCATTCCTTGTGAACTCAAGCTGGACATTGTAAAATCCATACCAGTTTTTACAGGCGAAAGTCAGCCGTAAACGCATACGAAATTTTCAAACCATATCATGGTAGCAAGGCGGCTGGCAAAAATTCTCCATCTGAACCCTCCACGAGGGCGCCGGCTGGGCAATGGGCACTGCATTATCCCGGACAACGGGCAATGCATTGCTGCTTGCTCCGTCCGCGGCAATGCAGTGTCTAGCAACGGCAACGGTTCAATTCCTTCCGCTCGAAAAATCAGGAGGAAGTGAACCATTTGCCATTGGTGGACGTGTCTGGCGGTTAGGCATAACACGCAAGTGGGTGGTTTCTCGAAAAACCAACCAGGGATTTTTGTGGAATGGACACCAAAAATAAATCAACTCGGGCTGGGATGTCAGCCCAAACGTCGGTGGAAGGCGTGACTGCTACCACCGGCGGTCACGGAGGGAAGCAATCCCCTCTGCGTGTCGCCAGCGGTCACACCTCTGATTTGACGGGAGCAGGTCATGTCCCAGGTCATGCTACTGCCACAACAACAACAACGACTCAAGGGAGGCTAAGCCGCTCAGGTGCCATGGTCGATACAGACTCGGACCTGAAGAGCGTGCAGCAGGGGAGAAAATCCTCCTCCGCTCGCCAAAACCAGGCACCAGCTCCCAGGCACCAGCTCCCCGCGCAATATAAAGCCTACCTTCGCATCCTGAGCCGGCTCAAGGGAAAAGCCGACCTATCCCCACAGGAGAAGGCAAAGTTTACCTGGGCCGAGCACAGGGTCTCAGAGGGCAGGATGCACTTCGCCAACCTCCCTAACATGACATCCACGGGCGGATTCGCCAAAAAGATGGAGAAGTCGCTTGCCAACAAGAGGCAACGCTCAACCGAGAGCGCCAATAAGGACGCACCGGGGAGCAAGCGCCGACTCGGGTATAAGGAGGCAGGCCCTCTCCCCCAGAAAGCGAAGAAGCTCGAGAAGAATCTCAAATTCAGTTAGGCGACCAAACGACACTTGGTCGTGGCACTCATTGACAGCAGCGATAAAGCCGGCCAGATTACTGAGCCGCGGTGGATATTGGTGCATGCGCGACTCATTGAGTCATTGTTTGCACGGATGGAGGAAGATCCTGATGACCCCATGCCCACATTTGATGGTGCCGGATAGCTGAACGGGGTCAAAATCCTGAAGTGCATGGATGACTCGACGAGAAAGTGGCTGACGCAAACGGTCTGCCAATTGGCTGGGGGCCCAGCTGAAGGCGGTGGACAGGGAGCTAATCCCGTCCATTCCTAAGGCGAAGGTTCTCTTTCCCATCGCAATCCAAGGGGACTGGGCGCTAAAGCTGCTGCAGCGCCAGAATCCGGACCTTTCAACCGCGGACTGGATGACTGTTCTGCACCTTGCGACCCCATCACCCTAGGAAGGGGGCCATAGAGCAGTTCTCCAGATAAATAAAGAGGCGGAGGACAACCTCTATCTGAGGTAAATGGAGTGGGGCATGGGGGCGTGTACCTCCGCCTCAAAAAACGCCATCCCGGGGATAAGGATGCTAACACCCTGAAGGCAGGCGAAGTGGAGAAGGTCCTAGGTCTGGAAACCATCGCGGAATCCGCCCAGGGACTTTCACTGGACGAGCAGGACGGTGACCTGATGTTGACGGTCAACCCGTCGTATGGAGAGAGCTCAGTACCCATGCCACTGAGGGTGCTCAGTGCCGTCACCGCCCTGGAGCATGGGTCCGCCGACATCGCTTTCGTCCAAGAGCCATGGATTGCCTTATGTCTCATTACAGCACAGATGACCTGACTGTTGTGATGCTGGAGAGCGAGTGGAATCGCCTTTTGGTAGCTTCCTGCTACATGGCACACGACAGAACGGCCCCACCGGAGGAACTCAGGAGCATGGTGGAAGCCAGCCCGAACGACCAACAACTGATCGTGGGTGCAGACTCCAACGCGCATCACTGCGTATGGGGGAGCCACGACATCAACGACAGAGGTGAGTCACTCTTAATCTTTTTACTGCCAACTAGCCTATGCATAGCTAACGTGGGGGAAGAGCACCACCTCCTCGAACGTGCTAGACCTAACACTCGTAAGGGGAAAAATTACTATGGTTTCAGAATGGAGAGTCCTTGAGAGACCATCTTTCTCAGACCATAAGTACATACAATTCCTATACGAATTCGACCACTCTCCCAATCCAACCTCTTTTAGAAACCCCCGGGGAAAGTTCAAGAAGACAATCTTGACACGACTCGCGACTCGCCCGGGCCTAGTAAAATCCGCTGAAGACATAGAAAAGCCCCTAGAGACCCTCTCCAGGAAATTATTAGATGCGCAACGCGCAACATGCCCGACATCTAGAGCCAGGAAGAGGACCAGGCCACCCTGGTGGAATGATAATCTTTTGCTTCTACGCAATAACCTCCGAGAATTTTTCAAAGTATCCAAAGACGCGAATAATGATATAATCAATGGGGAATACAAGATCCAACTGGGGGATTACAAGAAGGAAATACGCACGGCACGATAAAGCTCGTGGAAAAACTTCTGCTGCAATATCGAAACAGCCCCAGAAACGGCTAGACTCCGAAAGCTGCTATCGACGCAGGCAACCATACAGACTCAGCTTAAACGCGATGACGGACAATGGACTGAGGGCAGCGAAGAGGCCCTAACAGCACTAATGCATGCTCACTTCTCAGGATGCACCGAAATATCCGATGCCAACGAGCACCAGGTCGTCGTAACTGGAGAAGAGCATATCTCAACAAATCAAATATCCTCTAGAAGAATCCAATGGGTTATAGACTCCTTTGCGGGAATGAAAGCACCGGGACTAGATGGAATATTTCCAGCCATGACCGAAGAAGTGATCACCCCATGGCTACACGCTATATTAACAGCTTGCTTAAGCACGGGCTATATGCCTATCCAATGGAGGACCTCTAGGATTGTCTTCCTGCCAAAAGCAGGGAAGTGCAGCCATATGAGCCCCAAGGATTACAGGCCGATTAGTCTCACCTCTTTCTTACTCAAGACGCTAGAGAAGCTGCTGGACATATACATCTGAACCGATGCGGGACGACTACTGTCATCCAACCAGCACGCTTACACGAAAGGTAAATCAGTGGAGACGGCACTACGCTTATTAGTAGCCACCATTGAGAAAGCCCTGCATAACCAAGAACATGCTCTCGGAGTGTTTGTGGATATATCTGGAGCATTCAACAACGTGACCACAGACGCTATAATGGACCGCCTAGAAGCGGCCAACACACCCCCCGCTATCAGTTTGTGGATAAGAAATCTTCTAAGCTGTAGACGGGTACAATCCGATTGGGGCACCGCCTCCATGGTGAATGGAGCGCACAGGGGCACGCCCCAAGGCGGTGTCCTATCGCCTCTCCTGTGGAATCTGGTGGTAGATGACCTGATCAAGAAATTTGAGAGGAAGTCCCCAAAGATAACAGCCTATGCTGACAAAAAGCATGACGAAGCGCAATATGCATCCAAGAAGATGCTTAGCAGCACATTGGGTCTCTCACCCGCTCTAATGCACTGGGTTTACATCTCGGTGGTGCGTCCAACTCTGATGTATGGAGTCTTAGTGTCGTGGCAGGCCATGGAAAAGACGACTTACAACAAGATCATGGGGAGAACTCAGCGGCAGGCACTGCTCTGCATAACAGGGGCGCTAAGGTCAACCCCCACAAAAGCACTCGAAACTATAATTGGAGTTGATCCCCTAGGAAAGGCTGCACAACGCCTAGTTGCATCAGGGAATGTCTTTACAAGGACTCGGGCATAGTTCGATTGGTCGAGACATGAGACATGCCCAGACGTAATAACAACCATGACCATGCTCAACACCTCAATATATACACCGACGGCTGTCGTATAAACTACCAAGCCAATGCAGCATATTCCAGGCGGAAGTATTCGCCATAGGGAAAACGGCAGAGCTTGCGCAGAGCGTGTTCGTAGACAGTCAAGCGGCGATAAGATCCATGCAATCCTCAGCGGTCAGTTCCAAAAGTGTACTGGCAAGCAGGGAGGCACTAGATATCCTTAACACGACCACGTCAGTGCGGATCTACTGGGTTCCCAGCCACCGGGTATCGATGGGAATAAGACGGCAGACGAACTTGCAAAGGAAGGCGTCGGACTGGCGAATGAAAGAATAAAAGATTTCAAAAACCGCGTAAACATTCTCTAGGTTTATAAGGAAACATTCGGACAGCTACGGGCCATATTGACCTATGCGCGGCCCCGTGAGGGCCTTCCGACCTAACCTAACCTATGGTAGCAAGGCACACAACCAAGCCGTTTCAATAATCAGAAACAAAATCAGGGGATCGGCAAGAGGGCTATTAGTTGCCCATAACACAGTCTTGAATTTCGATGCCGTTATTGCTCGATTAGAATGCACTTACGCGGACATAACGTCGCTGCGTGTCCTTCGGCAGGGACTTGAAAAAATCCTGAACTTAGCCTAATGCAATCCTACGACGACGTAGAAAACGATTAACGTTAATAACGAATAAGATCGTTATGACACACGAGCCGGAACGTGCTATTCTATTTAATAATGAGGTTAGGGAAGATCGAAAAGAAGGAGCGTCGAAAAATCAAAACCGCTCACAGGAGCCACAGGGAAGAAATAGCAGGGCCCAAGACGGCCAGGGGAAAACCCCTCATTTCTATAAAAAACCAAATAATCCCCAACAGAATAATTCTGCACATAACAATGTTAGGCACATAGATTGGGGTTTAAAAAGCCGGTGTAATGCCAACATGAAGGTGTCCAACGAAAAAACGCACTTTTTTAAGGAAAGTGTTAAATATCTGGGATTTATTACCACCAGTGGGGGAGCAAAGACCGACCCTGAAAAAGTAAAAGCCATAAAGGAATACTCAGAACCGAAAAATATGTGAGGCCCACTGGATTCCAGCTTACCAGCTCTCCAATCTCGCAGTTCTGCGTACCGCTCCGCTCGCACCCACCACTTGCCACGCCCCACGTCCCTCGGCACCTTAGGACAATTACGGCCACCAGCCTCTTGTTATCACGCGCAATAAAAAGCTTGGCAGCAATTCGTTTCTCGCCCGCCCGTCTTCGATACTCTGCGAAAAGGGTATGGAGCGTTGTTCGATGTTCTCCAGGGGAAGTACGGTGCACGGTACACGGTGCGGACTTGCAGATTCCCGCCTTACGACTGATCTGGGCTAAGGTCATTTTTGGGTTTTGCCAGTTACTGCCGTTGCTTCGTTAAAGACTTTGCGGCGATCGCAAGGCCTTTTACAAGCTTGATGAAAAGAGAAAATGGCTCAATCAGCTTCCGAAGATGTAGTTCTCAGATACCCTGATTTCAGGAAGCCATTCGATCTAACAATGAATACTTCTGCGTGCGGTTTCGGAGCGGTTCTATGGCAAGATAAAAGACCTATCACAATGATCTCTATAACCCTCAAAGAAAGCGAGTCAAACTATGCCACGAATGAAAGAGAATTATTGGCCATAGTGTGTGCTTTAGGCAAGGTGCAGCACTACCTGTACGGCACTCGCGATATCAACATTTATACGGACCATAAGCCTTTGAGATTCGCGTTGTCCGATCGGAATCCAAATCCGAAGATAAAAATATGGAAAGCGTATATTGACGATCATAACGCAAAAATCTATTACAAACCGGGTAAAGATATTCATATGGCCGACGCTCTTTAAAAGCAGAATATTAACAGCTACCACACTGACATTGTAAACGCGGCGCCGCTGCATAGCTCGTCATACGGTCAAGTGGAACGGTTTCACAGCATCATGAGAGAAATCGTCAGATGTCTTAGGCTAGACAAAAAAATCAGCGATACGGTAGAACTAATCTTAATGGCAACGGTAGAATATAACAAGACCCTAAACTCGGTCGCTCTGGAGAAATCGGTCGAGATTCTCCACATCGGTTCCGATGATCGCTGCCTAGACATTAAAGACAGGCTGATTAGGGCCCAGCAAAACAAAATAGAAAGATATAACCCAGCTAGGCCAAACCGTGTTTTTGAGGTAGGAGAAGAGGTATTTGTCAAAAATAATAAAAGGTTTGAAAACAAGCTAACTCCATTATGCACGGCACAAAACTGCAGGCAGACCTGGGAACGTCTGTTCTTATTAAGGGGAGGGTGGTCCATAAGGAGAACCTCAAATAGACTTTTCTCACGCCAAGTACATCCCAGTCGTAGATGGAGATATGCTGGTGTTTGAACAACGTGACTACTTGAGGCACTCGAGCAACCTTTCCAAATAGTTTAGAATGGTAGATGAGACAGAAAAATTGTCCGAGTCCTTTCCGCAGTTGCACATGCGCAAATTACTAGACGTTGATACAGATCATCTGAAAACCTTTTTTTTGTTTTAAAAATAAACCACAGAATTGCGAGAAGTTTAAATAGATAAAGTAGTTGCGCGAACTCCTAATATCTCAGATTTCTTGAAAATCAGGATGACAGAAGCTCAGCTTATGGACTCAAATTCCAGGCAAATTAATATAAACTCAGAAACTAAAAAACAGATAAACAAGCTAACCGACACCAATAATAAAATTACCAAAGCCCGACAAAACGATTTGGTTGACACTCCACATCTGTACGAGGCACTGCTAGCAAAAAAGGAATGCTGCCAACAGAAATAATTATGTATGTACCATAGATGGGTCATGTTGAAGCAGTATACAAACTTTTGAAGACATTCGCCACAATCAGCGAGTATCAACGGGTATACATATTAGATCGTAATAATTAATACAGAGTGTTATGGCTTCTTTCAACCACTCCAACTGTCTGATGGCGGTGTTCAGTTGATGTTATATTTTTTAATTTTTAAATAATTGCACAAGCCATTAATGTCCGAAATGAACGTCTTCATCGGACATAGAGTGTGCCATTTATTGCCATTTTCTGATTTGGGTAGTGGACCAATTGTATCACCTATTACCCTAGCATGTTTGGGTGTTTCTGTAATTGCCATTGGAGTGTTTGTATGTTTGGTTATTTTCGTTCTTTGGCATGTTTGACACTTTTTTATGTATTAAAACATATCGTTTCAATAATAAAATGTTTGTAGCTAGGCCATATCCTGGATGGCCAGGATTTGTCTCAGGAATTTATATTTGTTTCAGGTGGGGTTGCTGTAAGAAGATCCGACCAGGTCCCAGTGGAGAAGATGAGTAAATTATACAGTAATTGGTTATAAGATCTTTATTTCGTGGGTAGTTAATAAGTTTACAATAGTCCTGCAGGCGGCTGTCTTCGTGGTGGATCTGAATACCCCGTGTCGTCCTGCCGTGTCGGTTAATGTGCGGCTCGCTGAAAGATCCGCGCGTGAGTTTGCACCAAAAACCCGAGACGAAAATTGGGGAGGCCCTTCAGGTCTACCAAAGTGAGAATGGTTCAAGAGGACTTTCAGGTCTAACCAGGTAAGAATGGTTTGAGATACTTTTTATGTCTACCAAATTGAGATGGTTTGAGAGGCCTTTTAAGACTACCAATCAATGAGACGATCGGGTCGGCAAGCAAAACCGAAGAATACACCGTGATCAGTAAAGTCTATGATAATTAGTTACCTCTGGTTTACCCGTCCTCTCTTGAGTCCTTACCACTGGTCCTTTGCGCTGGATCTGCTAGTTGAACCTTTGCCGATCGCCAGCTCAACTGAATGATCTTCGGAGGGCTGAGGTCCGCTTTGGCGAAGTGGAGTGTGATATGCGTGATATGCGGGCTATCTCGACTCATTTTATTATTGTGCATTATTGTGCCCGGTCCATGCCGTGTACTGGACGCGCGTTCGCGGCCTATTTCAATTCAAATGTTTGTGATTGTTTACTAACTTTATATTATGTATCTTCATTATTTTCTCTAACACATATATTTATGCTTATTTTATATTAATGTGGGCATTCTGTGTCACAATTTTATTGCAAATAATTTTTAAATCATATATTTAAAATCACCAATGTTATAACTTGCTGTAATTATTTTTCCATGTTTAAAGAAAAATGTCATATTGTTCACGGAAAAGGTTTCTATATTGTGTACTTCGTCGTTTTTAGGGACTGTAAGTACGTTGGGCGTTGAAGCTTTTTTTGATTTCTTAGGCTATTACATTTTTTCTTTGTATATGTCGGATCATGATTATTATTATTATTATTATTATGATTATTATTATGATTATTATTATGATTATTATTATTATTATTATTACTGTTCACTACATAGATACCGGCAGCAAGGCAACGACATGCTGAACTCTCAAATGAAGACTGTCTCATGTTGACACCAAAGTATTTATAGGCTTCAGAGAATTCTGCGAATTGCTTTACATTTCATCATTTTTTTAAATTAACATTAACATGGTATAATGCTTCAGCATAACAAATATAAAATAAAGCAGCGACATATAATGTTAAGCGGCGACACTGACCAGCACACGCCCTCGCGTGTCACAAAAGTTATTATTTTCGCTTTTATTATTTCATTTATTAGATAGTAGATCATGTAGTACTCCCTGTTTATAAGTGTTAGTAAGGTTGTTTGCCTTTATAATTATTTTGGTTCATTTGACCAACACAATGACAGAAGTGCTGTGGATCATGTTTTTTTATACCCGTTACTCGTAGAGTAAAAGGGTATACTAGATTCGTTGAAAAGTATGTAACAGGCAGAAGGAGGCGTTTCCGACCATATAAAGTATATATATTCTTGATCAGGATCAATAGCCGAGTCGATTTGGCCATGTCCGCCTGTCCGTCCGTCTGTCCGTCTGTCCGTCCGTATGAACGTCGAGATCTCAGGAACTACAAAAGCTAGAAAGTTGAGATTAGGAATGCAGACTCCAGGGACATAGACGCAGCGCAAGTTTGTCGAATCATGCTGCCACGCCCACTCTAACGCCCACAAACCGCCCAAAACTGCCACGCCCACACTTTTGAAAAATGTTTTAATATTTTTTCATTTTTGTATTGGTCTTGTAAATTTCTATCGATTTGCAAAAAAACTTTTTGCCACGCCCACTCTAACGCCCACAAACCGCCCAAAGCTGCCACGCCCACACTTTTGAAAAATGTTTTGATAGTTTTTCATTTTTGTATTAGTCTTGTAAATTTCTATCTATTTGCAAAAAAACTTTTTGCCACGCCCACTCTAACGCCCACAAACCGCCCAAAGCTGCCACGCCCACACTTTTGAAAAATGTTTTGATATTTTTTCATTTTTGTATTAGCTTGTAAATTTCTATCTATTTGCCAAAAAACTTTTGGCCACGCCCACTCTAACGCCCACAAACCGCCAAAAACTGTCCTTCGCACTTACACTAGCTGAGTAACGGGTATCAGATAGTCGGGGAACTCGACTATAGCGTTCTCTCTTGTTTTTTACT
This sequence comes from Drosophila yakuba, assembly GCF_016746365.2. Lineage (NCBI taxonomy): Eukaryota > Metazoa > Arthropoda > Insecta > Diptera > Drosophilidae > Drosophila > Drosophila yakuba. Next base: position 484,306 of record NW_025048816.1, on the reverse strand, counting down.
TGAATTTGTTATACAATTTTCATCAGCCGGACAGTGAGTTACCAAAAATGGCCATGTACTCTGAAATTCAGGTCACCAATCAAAACGGCCTTTTGCCACACGTCAGTCGGCAGACATCTATCAAGCCAACACATTAACTTGTGTGCCTTTTAGCACTGCCAACTCCAAAATGTGCACAGCCAAAGATATAATGTCTGAACCACAATCGTCAATAGCGTTTCTTTCCTACTTTCTCTAACGTCTCTCACAATTTCTTTTTCCTCTATACTAAGTCGATAGGGTCGCCTATGAACAGTTTTGATGGGGTCAATAAGGCGAATCTCTAACTCGTCGGTTGTAACGCGTTTGTTTGGAAATCCGCTAATAAATGAGTCTGAAAATTCATTCAAAATGTCTACTAAATTTGACTTATCCACCCCACACAACTTGGTATCAAGTCAGCTTTGGAAAAACATTTGAAACAGCACAAAATTCGGGCAGCTTGAAAACTATAAATAAACATGCCATTTATTAAGCTATTATTGAAGGCAGAAAGGGTGTACACAGACTTAAATCTTAAAAAGATTATTTTTTTTAATAGTTAATTGTAGCTCCAAAATTCTGATTTAAATTCTTACTCAATGCCCCTTAACACTACAATGTTGTTGATGCGTGTGCCCGTCAGTTGGAAAGACGCAGATTCCTTCACAAGCGAGCACTCAGTTCTAAAATCGAGATAAAATGGATACGACTCACCGGTTGAGATTTGGGTACGAATTGGCTCTACTACTTAACACAAGTTAACACGTTTCTCTTCGTTTTTGTTGTGAGTTGTTGATAGATGTCGTGCAAAGCAATTTGGTGAAATGTGCCCAGATTTTCCACACTTGTAACACAAAATTGCTCCATTCTGTCCATCAGACGGACGTCCAGCATTTGGATGAGATGCATATTGGGGTTTAAAGTTGTTTTTCTGTGAATGGCATTCGGCGATTTTGTGAACTATTTCTCCGCAAAAGTGGCATTTTACATGCGTGTGTAAGCGCGCTTTCTTGCTTGCAGAATTTTCCGGTACAGATTGGTCCCTTCTTCTGGCAAATGAAAACGCACGCAACTCATTTTGTAGCTCATTGCTTGTGTTGATAGCAGCTGTAAACACCGTGCGTTGAATTCTAGTACCAACAATTGCCGCATGCGCCAAGACAGTTGATACCGCAATTTCGTCTTTTGTCTTGGACTTCCATTTGGCCATTAGTGTTGTTATAATTCGGTTGCCATACACAGAAAGGCATTTGCCGTCACTGGGTCGACTGTTCACGACATTGAACAATGTTGATGCTGGGGTCTCGTTGCCTTCAAATTGCTGAATTCTTTAAATTCACTCCATGTCATTCCAGAAAAGCATATTTGCAAAAGCCAATTATAAGCACTGCCCTCCAAAGATGTGCTTAGTGCTATTAGCCGCCGTCAAGAGGATTTTTAGCTAAGAGTTTGACGGTAGCGCACCAGGTCGATGCACATGATCCAGCGGAGTCAGGATTAAATTTTGGGAAGGGCAACAGTTTTTGGTGGATTCTGTGTTGACTGCGCGTCTCTTACTGTAGTTAAGACTTCAATTAGTTTGCGATGCTATAGTTTTCAAGTCAATGACATACTGAACTCTTAAATGAAGACTGTCTCATTTCGACGCCAAACTTAGTATTTATAGGCTTGTGCCAGATCAGCATAACGGACATTGGCACCCCAAATCTACGCGACTACGTTTTTACTACGACTTTTTGCCGCGTCAAAACCATGCGTCGAAGTTCCCTGGAATTCACAATTCAGGATTACAGAATTCTGCGAGTTGCTTAACATTTCATCAGCATTACAAATATAATATAAAGCAGCGACATATAATGTAAAGCGGCGACATATACTTGATATACGGGACTTTCATTATATTTCTGTTTATATGTATAAATTAAATTATTGATATTCTGCCATCGGCAACATGTTTTTTTTTCCCCTTGAGGTATTCTATTCAATTCTCATTCTTTGAAATGAGAAATACCCACCATATATACATATATGGTCTAAAATGATTTATTGACCATTAAATAGCTGCTAGTTCTTGCTCTTTTGAAGAATTATAACTTTCGCCCTTAAGAAGTAGCTTTAACCGTTATGGTCTTAAGATAGTACCGCTCCACATTCTTGTTTACTAGCATCTGTGGTTATGCAAAATTCTTTGCTGAAATATGTGTACTAAAAAAGTGTTGGTTACTATAATTTCCTTTGTCTAAAGATGTGTTTAGACATGATAAGTAGACAAACTATAAATATGTTCTATTTATGGGCTGCAATAAACATGGCACGGGACAACATAAGTGGCAACTACAGATAAGTACGATTGCAGTGGTCTATTGTCGAAGTGTCAAGAGATATGATCACGCGGGAGGTGATTAGAGCGGTCATAGGCCACAAACATAGATTTAAGATAAATCTCAACTGCATTGACCAACGCAGACTGCAGCGTCTTACAAGCGCTGCATTATATAATTAGATGATAAGAACCTATGTAAGAATGAATAAAAGGCGATGCCCTCGCAGTAGCGAGTCAATTAGATTCAATCACCCGAATTGAACTCATTAAGTGTACGCATTAGTTTATAGTGTGAACATGTTGGTCCTTCGAGTAATTCTGTTGTTTTCCCCCACCAGTGGTAAGAAACACAGAAGAAAAAACCCGCGCTTCAAAGTAAAAAGAGCAATGTTATTCGAGTGATTCTGTTGTTTCCCCCACCAGTGTTAAGAAACACAGAATAAATGACCACGCCTTGAAGTACTAGGACTATAAGGTGAAACATTGTGTTCTTGCTTTTCTTTGGCTAATCAATCAGCTGTGAGTCGAGGCACAGCTAGGTCAACTGGGCGACCAATCAAAAAATCCTCCAACGGATCACGCCAAAGAATTGATGCAAGACCAAGGAGTGCTGCAGAACAAAATACTGCAAGCCATCAAGGACAAGGCATCTATACCAGCAATAGAAGCATTGGTAGACCAATTTACTACTAAAAACAATGCGCTGGTAAAATTGGGAGTTGGCGATCATCAATATTTTAATGATAAAATATTTATTAAAACTATGGATGCTGTCAAGGCGTACAAGGAGTCGCAATTAAAGGTAGAAACACTTGAAGAGATAAACACTGGTGGACAGAAGAGCGGACAGGGTGAGGCAACAGATAAGCCTAATATACGAAACCCTGGATAGTTCAAGTGAGATTGAACTAGTCAAGCAGCTGGCAATGATGAAAAGTCATTGGTCCAACGTGACGGACACACTGAAACTGCTTGAAAACAAGTATGACAGAACTGCCTTTGATCAAGATGAGGCAGACATTCTGCAATCTGATGTTGCCGCACTAGAAATGGTACTTCAAAGGAAGTTGGAACAGTTCAAAAGTTCCAACTACGACGTGGCAGAACTCCCAAAAGTGGACCTTCCAACGTTCAATGAAAATGCGAAGGAATGGCCAACATTTTACGAGCTTTTCTCTGAACTAATAGACAGCAGGAAGGATCTCAGCAACACAAGAAAGCTGGGATATTTAAGAGCCTGCTTAAAAGGAGAAGCTCAAATGGTGGTTAGCCATTTGATAACAGGATCAGCGGCTAGCTATGCAGCAGCGTGGGAGCTTATCTGCAAACGCTATGAGAATAGCAGAAAAATATTCTCCCAACACTTCAACAAATTAATGGAACTGGAGTGCTTGCTGCCCCACGATGAGAAAAATTTAGGGAAGTTTTTGGATACTGCGACCGAGAGCATATTCATCATAAAGCAAAAAGGAAAAATAGGAAGCTCTGCTGACGTAATTTTAGCTGAAATTCTGCTGCGGAAATTTTCGCCAGAAGCCTTGCAGCTGTATGAACAGCATGTAAAAAAGGCAAGAGCTATACAGTCTTTACAAGATGTACTAGAGTTTATTGAGCAACAATACAACTCAATAAATGCCATTACCAAAAATACCGCTCAGCTTGCTACAAGAAAAGTGCAAGTTAGATCGTGTGCCTTTTGCTCTAAGGATGGCCACGATATGATAAAGTGTCTCAAATTCACAGCACAATCAATCGAAAAAAGAAAAGAATTCGTTCAAAAGAACAGCATGTGCTTTAGATGCTTTGGAAAGCATAATGCTATCGACTGCAGAAAGAAAATTACATGCAATCGATGCTCCAAAAGACACAACAGCCTTTTTCATGAAGACACAAAACGCAGTATCAACAGCAATAGCCTTAAGCAAGCTGTTGTTTTAGTGAAAAACAAAGCTGGAGCTTACAACGAGTTGAGGGCGCTTATTGACGGTGGATCCCAGAAGACGCTGATTTCAGAGGAAGCAGCACAAATATTAAGGATTCCCAGAGTAAGAAGTACTATAGAGGTCGAATGTATCTCCCAGACTACTCAATTATCAAAAAATAGTGTCCACCTGACGATCAAACCAAAAATTCCAAGCAGCTTTAAAGCATCAACGGAAGCATTGGTTTTACCAACACTCCATAGAGCCCTTCCCAGCAAAAAGTTTGATATTGATATCAACAAAGAGTGGAAGGGCTACAGGCTAGCAGATCCACGATTCAACGAGCCAAGCAGAATTGACATGGTGATAGGTGTGGATCTATTTCCTCTGATTATGATGGAGAAAATAAAAACCGTAAATGGAATCTTGGGACAAAAAACCAAATTTGGATGGATGTTGTCCGGAAATATAACTCGAGCAGCAAAGCAAAAAATTATAAGTGCCACTACAACAATAAATCTAAGGGCCTGGATCGCTTTTGGGAATTGGAACATGAAGCCGATGAGACGATTACAGACAATGCAGAATGCGAAAGAAAATTCCAAGAAACAACTGTCATCAACGAGGAAGGCAGATTTGTGGTTTCAATTCCATTCCACCAAGAGGCAAAGCTGGGGGACTCTCGCAAACAGGCAAGGCTTATGCAAATGGAAAAGAAGTTTCAAAGAAACCCAAAGAACTGGACTGCATACAACGAATTCATGAAAGAATACCTTAAGATGGGACATATGGAATCTGTAAAGACAATGGGTCAAGCTAAATACTATTTACCCCATCAAGCAATCATCAGGCCTGGAAGCTTAACTACGAAGCTACGAGTACTTTTTGACGCATCCGCAAAGACGACAAATGGACTAATCCTAAATGACGTTATTATAGCTGGTCCTAAGATTCAAAAGGATATATTCGATATTCTAATTAAATGGCGCAAGTGGCAATATGTTATGGTAGCTGACATTGAAAAAATGTATCGCCAAATAAAGGTTGCTGAGAAAGATCAAGAATACCAATATATCCTATGGAGAGATGATCCAAAATTGCCGATCAGTGAGTTTAAGTTAACAACCGTAACTTATGGCACCTCGGCAGCACCTTTCTTAGCAGTCCGATGTCTACGAGAGCTGGCAGATCGGTTTTGCCAAGAGGATAGCGTCTTAGCAGAAACAATAAGAGACGACTTTTATATGGATGACCTCATAACTGGTGAAGACACAGTCAACGAGTGATATGAACTTCAAAGGAAATTGAGACAAGTGATGGAGAAGACCGTCATGCATCTGCGAAAATGGGTTGCAAATGACGAACGTATTTTAGCCGACATTCAGGACGACGGTGCTGCGGAGAAAATCTGCATTGAGGAGAATGAATCGATCAAAACCTTAGGACTTCATTGGGATCCGAAGAAGGATACATTTACGTTTTCGGCAGAAAACCCAATGCTAACACGCATAACAAAGCTGTTAGTGTTATCACAGTTGTCCAGAATTTTCGACCCACTAGGATGGTTGGCACCTGTAACGATCCAAGGCAAATGTTTCATTCAGGAACTGTGGAAGTATCCGATGACTTGGGACGTTGAATTGGAATCCAACTTAGCTAACTGGTGGATGGAATATGCTAAAAGTCTATCAGATTTAGAAGAAATTAACATTTCACGCTGAACTGAATGCTCCAAAGGTATTATGGAGCTACATGGATTCTGCGATGCATCAGAGAAAGCATATGCAGCGGCTGTGTATACAAAAGTAGGCGGCAGAGTTACTTTGCTAGCAGCAAAAAGCAAAGTAAATCCTATAAAAAACAGGAAAACAATTCCAAAGTTGGAATTATGTGCTGCGCATTTACTAGCAAAGTTATTAGCGAAAGTGCAGGAGCAACAAGATTACAACGCATGCATGGAGTGATTCGCAAATTACTATTGCTTGGATACAGAACAAGCGCAGCAAAGATAAGTTCGTCATAACTAGAGTGGAAGATATCAATTAACTAATTCCCAATGTCAACTGGAATTACGTTAAATCGGAAGAAAATCCAGCAGACGTGGCTTCAAGAGGGATATCACCGCAAGCTCTCTAAATCTGTGAAATTTGGTGGAGAGGGCCGAATTGGCTTTCTATAGATGCACAACATCCATAAAATCCGAATATCTGCAAAACCATCTTTTATCGAAGTATTCATCGATCGACAAACTTCTTAGAGTAATGGCGTATGTATTACGCTTCATAACAAAGCTGACAGGAAAATCGCAACAGCCGTCACATCATACGGTGGTGGAATTAAAGCTAGCGAAGATTGCGGTGGTAAAGATACAACAACAGCTAGATTTTGGACATGAAGTCAGACTACTCAAAAACAAAAGACCATTAGACCCAAAGAGTAAGTTACAGGCGCTAAATCCGTTTTTGGATAGTGATGGCGTACTTCGAGTTGGTGGACGACTACAAAACGCAATGATAACGTATAATGTAAAACATCCAATTATACTGGATAAGTCACATTTGACTTGGTTAATTGTAAAAGATTCTCATAAAGAAACTCTGCATGGCGGAATTAACATTATGAGAACTTATATTCAGAGTGAGTTCTGGATATTTGGCATACAAAGTTCCCTAAAGAAATATTTAAGGGAATGTATTGTATGCATACGATACAAGCAAGAGATGTCCAGTCAACTGATGGGAAATTTATCAGTTTATCGAGTAACGGCTGCCTACTCGTTTCAAAATACTGGAATCGACTACGGCGGACCGTTCCAGATTCGCTGCTCAAAGGGAAGAGGTCAAAAAACGTATACAGGATACATTTGTGTATTTGTTTGTATGGCAACAAAAGCGATACATCTGGAAGCTGTTAGGGACCATTCGTCAGACAAATTTCTGGAGGCTCTTCGACGGTTCTTTGCAAGACGAGGCAAGAGTGAGAACATATACTCAGATAATGGAACAAACTTCGTAGGAGCTTCAAGAGTATTGGACAAAGAATTTGTAGCTTCCATTATAAACAATAATGAGTTAGCACCTACACTAGAAAACGAAGGCATCAAGTGGCACTTTATTCCCCCGGGAAGCCCTCACATGGGAGGTTTATGGGAAGCCGGTGTAAAATCAGTGAAGCATCACCTTAAACGAGTTATTGGTGAAAACAGCTTTACATATGAAGAATTTGCATCGCTGCTATGTCAAATCGAATCAGTGGTAAACTCCCACCCATTAGTCACTGTAAGGAGCGAAAACGATGGAGAGGACATATTAACGCCGGGTCATTTTCTAGTGGGAAGACCCCTAATTGGAGCTCCTGAACATTTTGAAAAAAGTAAGACAATCAGCTCTTTGGATAGATGGAAGCTTATTCAACGCATCGGAGGTGATTTTTGGAAGAAATGGAAAGAGGAGTATCTGGTGTAATTGCAACAGCGAACAAAATGGCGCCAGGCAAAGCCCAATCTGAAGGAGGGACAGCTGGTTCTTATAAAACATGAGAACAATCACCCTGCAAGATGGCCAATGGGAAGAATCATTAGTACGACTAAAGGACAAGATGATAAAATCCGGGTAGTCACGGTTAAAACAAGCGATGGGGAAGTAAAAAGACCGCTAAACAAGATCTGTCAACTTCCTGTTAGCGAAGCAAAACCAGCTGGAGCTGCAACGCCATCTATAACGGAGTCAATGCAGCTACGCAAGGACAAGAAGCTTAGGCAGCGAATTCCAAAAGGCAAAAGGAATGGCACTGGAAGCATAGCTACTGTGCTATGCTGTTTATTGATGTTGCAAGCTACAACTGCGAAAAAAAATCCGGAATAAATTCCCAAAGAACTTTGGGATAATTTACGACATCGACGCAAAAGCTGCAGTTATGGTGAACAAAATTGGGAAAATTGTAGTCGCTACATCCAGTTGGCAATTATTGTTTTATTATGACATATAAGCCTATTTCTGGAAAAAGCCCGCCTGGTTTGCAAAAAAATGGGAGACTTCAAAGACTTCTGCGATTTCTTCGGCACGACAATACGGAAAAAAATTGACAACATAAAAGAAAAAGACAAAATACTACGGCACCGTACCAACCGAAAGAAAAGGTTTATATTGTTTTTTGATATCGGAAATGCAAATCGAACAAAGGAAAATATGCAAACGATCATAAAAAACGAAAAACATATAATGGAATATGTTGACAATCAGACCTCGGTCATCAATGCCACGGAAGAATTAGTAAGAGCAACTACGATAGAAGCAAACCGGAATTTGGGAAAACTGACCCAACATGTCAATATTATTGCAGAAACGATGAAGGAGCACTTTATGGTATATAAGGAGTCAATTAAATTCCTTATGTTATCAAATCAAGTACGAAACTGGATTGAAGGGGCAGAAAGCCTACAAGCAACAGCGATCTCAATGGTAACGGACATTAGTGAAGGAAGAATTCATCCTACACTAATTGCGACTAACAAAATGCTGGAGGAGCTCGAAAAAGTTAAGCAAAAATTAGGACGAAAACAAATGCTACTTCATTGAAGAAAAATTGCCGATATACAACAATCAGGAAACGGATATCTTTAAAGTAATCCCAATACCACTGTGGACAAACGGAACAAAGCTTATTCCGAAATTGAATTCTAAATATTTTTCGTTCAATACAGACATAAACGCATATCACCTAATGTCTGAAATGGAAATTAACCAATGCAGACAAGAGGATTCGACAACATGGCTTTGCGAAAATAATTGGGCATGGAAAAACGCGGATGATAACTCTTGCGAAATATCTCCATTGAAACCAAGCAAGGCACACTCATGCGAAATGATGGAATTCCAAGGCAATTCGTTCATCAAAGAGATAAGTGGATCCAACCGTTGGCTATTTAGACTGTTTCGGAATACAACAGCTAATATAAGATGCAACGAACAGCATCAAGTTATAAGACTGCCCAATCAAGGCATTATACAAATACCTGCAGGATGCACAGCAATATTAGGGGATACAACATAAATTACTCCTCAAAAAAGAATTTCGACAGCGTCTAAAATGTATATCTTCCCCAGTTTACGAATTACAGATGACAAGGAGACATGGAACGTGGTCCCGCTGAAGCACTTGATTGTCAACAACACTAATGAACTGCAAAATCTTCAAACGCGCATCAAGACTCTGAAAATTCTGAATGACTCTGAATTTTCCACACGGCAAGCGGACACTCGGCTCTAGCGTTGACAGCGATTATCATAATAATGGTCATTTATATCCGGAGGCAACGCATAAATGAGACCCAACTACTGGCCGTATGGTCTCTATGGAAAGGGTCATCAAATCTCGGTAAAACAAAGGTAGAATAAATGTATAATATTCTTTGCAAGTGCAGGAATACCTGTTTTACCGAAGTACTAATTTTCACATATTTTTCAACTTCGATGGAGCATTTAAATCGATTCCCAACCATTTTCTGGGGTAGTAGTATGAGGTGTTGTTCTTGAATATGATCTTTATCAGAATCAAAAGAGATTGGGTACCCCCCACGTCCCACCCCGAATTTCCCAGGCAAAAGATACTTTCAACTCAGCAAAAAAAACGCGCAGCCTAGTGCAAGTTCTGCTACAAGCGCAGTTTCTGCGCAGTCCGAAATTGTATGGCGGGCATACATTTTTTCCTGTATTGGCGGCTTGTTCTTCAATCCCTGACTTTGTAATGATTTTAATTGAATGTATAATGATTAACTATTCTTCAAATCAGGTTCACTCCAAGCTTCGAGAAGTAAAGACGTGTGACTGTTTAACAACAACATCCAACACAACTGTTCATCAGGCTGGAACTGGAAAAGACACAAATAACAATTCGTAAAACATCAACAGTGAACAAGTGCAGTCGGGCAATAGCCCAACGACAACAATGCCACCTGACATAAACAGACTGTTCAAAGCAACTGCAATTAAACCTAAGTTTATAACTGTGAATAGAACAGACAACAAAACGTTTGAAAATGTTTCACCATTCATTATTAAAAAAGTAATAGACTATACTTGTAACGGAGAAGTCGAATCATGCAAAAAAACAAGAGCCGGTGCTCTGCTAATTAAAACGAAAAACACTACACGAGCCCTAAAACTCTGAAAACTTACCACCTCTGCCGACTTCCCTATAACTGCAAGTGAACACAAAACATTTAACATTTCACTTAAGGAGTTATCTACTAGAACGAACTGCGCAACATCGAGGACGCAATCATCTTAAACGAGCTAAATTCCCAAAAGGTCACTGAAATAAAAAAAATTATGAAAATGGAAAACAACAACCTCAAAGAAACCTGTCTAATTATCTTAACATTTGCATCAGTAAACCTACCAGAGACACTAATGTTTGGCTACGAACGCGTAAATATCCGACCGTACATCCCACTACCACTAAGATGTCGCACTTGCAAGTCCAACAAATTATGCAACAACTGCTCTGCCGAACAACATACCATTGAAAATGAACCTTGCATTAAGGACAAATTTTGCATCAACTGCAAATATGATATCAACAAGCAAATCAATCAAAGCCCTACAGACAAGTCATGCTCAGCTTTCATAAAGCAAAAAGAGATAACATTAATATCTTAGCAAAAGTAAATCATAAAACAGCAACCAGTATATATTTCTCACGGCACTTACACCAGGACTCCAAATTCTTCACAATAGCAGCGGCCCAACCAAGTCATCAAACAGCCCCAACTTACAAACCAACAAACAAACAACCCTCAGCAGCAGCACATCGAACACCAATCAACAACAAAGAACAATAATAACATACCAAGATCTAGAAACTGAAATGGACACATTGGATTTCCCAACAACATCTAAAACAAGAGAGAACGCTATAGTCGAGTTCCCCGACTATCTGATACCCGTTACTCAGCTAGTGTAAGTGCGAAGGACAGTTTTTGGCGGTTTGTGGGCGTTAGAGTGGGCGTGGCAAAAGATTTTTTGCAAATCGATAGAAATTTTCAAGACCAATACAAAAATGAAAAAATATAAAAACATTTTTCAAAAGTGTGGCGTGGCAGTTTTGGGCGGTTTGTGGGCGTTAGAGTGGGCGTGGCAAAAAGATTTTTGCAAATCGATAGAAATTTTCAAGACCATACAAAAATGAAAAAATATTAAAACATTTTTCAAAAGTGTGGGCGTGGCAGTTTTGGGCGGTTTGTGGGCGTTAGAGTGGGCGTGGCAAAAAGTTTTTTTGCAAATCGATAGAAGTTTACAAGACCAATACAAAAATGAAAAAATATTAAAACATTTTTCAAAAGTGTGGGCGTCGCAGCTTTGGGCGGTTTGTGGGCGTTAGAGTGGGCGTGGCAACATGAATCGACAAACTTGCGCTGCGTCTATGTCTCTGGAGTCTGTGTGCTTAGTCTCAACTTTCTAGCTTTTGTAGTTCCTGAGATCTCGACGTTCATACGGACAGACAGACGGACGGACAGACGGACAGACGGACAGACGGACAGACGGACGGACAGACGGACATGGCCAAATCGACTCGGCTATTGATCCTGATCAAGAATATATATACTTTATATGGTCGGAAACGCTTCCTTCTGCCTGTTACATACTTTTCAACGAATCTAGTATACCCTTTTACTCTACGAGTAACGGGTATAACTATATCATCAACCAAAGAAGGACTATCTGAAGAACTCAAGCTTAGATTATATGGTAGCAAACAAGCTAATCTCACCAAACCCCTAAAATGTAAAGATAAAAATGAATCTAAGCCAAAAAAAAAATAACAAAAACAAAAACCCCACCCTAAACGGTGATATCGAAAGCATATAACACCCGCTAACCTGCATACTGGTGCCCTTGATGGCCGCGGTGCACCAGGGGCACCAAACACTCAGACAAGTGTCTCCTATCTAATGATATTATATCACAAGATAGAGGACACATAAAAATCCACCCATAATGCAACTGAAAATCTCTTATTAGTATCTTAATTTAAAAAAACCTATATAAACTCTCTTTATTATATATAATTAATGTTAAAAATACTCCAATGGAATATTAATGGATATTTAAACCACTATGATCAGTTGCAAATCCTTATAAAATCTCATAATCCAAAAATAATCTCCTTGCAAGAAACTCACCTACTCCTCACAACAAATATACCAATCCCAATCAATTTCACATTATACAACGCAAAATCAGGCAGGTGTTGCCCTCCTAATACACAACTCAATACAGCAACAAAACACTCCTATAAACTGTCAAAAGTACAAGTTCACTCAAAAATCATATTTACTATAATTTTTTCGTACATAACTCCCAATAGGACATTCAACCTAAAAAACCTAAAAGACACATACAATAATCTTCTACCACCTGTTTTAATAACAGGGAACTTCAATAGCTGGCACAGATCTTGGGGATCACAAAACAATAACTACAGAGGTATTACACTATTTAAATTCATTAATCAATCCTCTCTCACAACCCCCAACGATGGCTCCCCAACTCACTTTAGCACCCACCACACATTCACAAATATTGACCTCTCTCTAGCTTCACCCTCTATATTGTTACACTGTAAATGGAGCAAAAACAACTCTCTCTCAGGAAGCGATCACGATCCAATTCACATAAGCCTATTCGACGACACTAACTTTATTTCTCCGAAAACATGTCAAAAATTCAACCTCAACAAAGCCAACTGGCCCCTTTTTAAAGAGATAACAGAGACACACTCATCCAATAGACCACCAAGCAATAACACTAACAAAGAAGCTGTCAATATCACAAAGATCTTAGTCCATGGGGCAACCAAGCAATCCCACAATACCAACAACAACGAAAAACCAAACTTGTCCCATGGTGGGACATTAATTAAAAGACAATAAACAAACAGAATCTGGGAATCCCTAATATTTGTGCTGCTTCCTCTGAAATCAGCGTCTTCTGGAATCCACCGTCAATAAGCGCCCTCAACTCGTTGTAACCTCCAGCTTTGTTTTTCACTAAAATAGTGTGTCTTGGCCTTGCTTAAGGCCGCAGCAGAATTTCTGCTAAAATTACGTCAGCAGAGCTTCATATTTTTCCTTTTTGCTTTTTGATGAATATGCTCTCGGTCGCAGTTTCTCATCATGGGGCAAATCCATTTCCATTAATTTGTTGAAGTGTTGGGAGAATATATATACTAGATTCGTTGAAAAGTATGAAACAGGCAGAAGGAAGCGTTTCCGACCATATAAAGTATATATATTCTTGATGAGGATCAGTAGCCGAGTCGATCTGGCCATGTCCGTCTGTCCGTCCGTCTGTCTATCCGTCTGTCTATCCGTCTGTCTATCCGTCTGTCCGTTTGGACGTCAAGATCTCAGGAACTACAAAAGCTAGAAAGTTGAGTCGATTTCGAAAGTTGTCGATTCATGTTGCCACGCCCACTCTAACGCACACAAACCGCCCAAAACTGCCACGCCCACACTTGTGAAAAATGTTTTGATATTTTTTCATTTTTGTATTAGTCTTGTAAATTTCTATCGGTGTGCCAAAAATGTATTTGCCACGCCCCCTCTAACGCCCACAAACCGCCCAAAGCTGCCACGCCCACAGTTTTGAAAAATGTTGTGATATTTTTTCATTTCTCTATTTGTTTTGCCCATTTCTATAGGTATCCCAGAAATTTGTGTGCCACGCCCACTCTAACGCCCACAAACCGCCCAAAACTGCTGTGCCCACATTTTTGAAAAAGGTTTTGATATTATTATACCCGTTACTCGTAGAGTATGTCCATGTCCATCTGTCCGTCCGGACAGACCGTCGAATGAACGCTAAGATCTTAGGAACTACAAAAGCTAGAAAGTTGAGATTAAGCATACAGACTCCAGAGACATAGAAGCAGCGCAAGTTTGTCGATTCATGTTGCCAGGCCCACTCTAACGCCCACAAACCGCCCAAAACTGCCACGCCCACACTTTTGAAAAATATTTTGATATTTTTTCATTTTTGTATTAGTCTTGTAAATTTTTATCGATTTGCCAAAAAATTTTTTGCCACGCCCACTCTAACGCCCACAAACCGCCAAAAACTGTCAGTGTTGAAATTTCTTCTTCGCACATCCACTATCTGAGTAACGGGTATCAGATAGTCGGGGAACTCGACTATAGCGTTCTCTCTTGTTTTAGATTATACTCTACATAATTTAAAGAAGTATCCTATTACTACTAAATCATCCATATACAGGAAGTCTTGCGAAGGGTAAGCCTGTGATTTTTAAACCAAATTGTAGTCGCGTGTAGCGTTGAAGTTGAGAAATGTTACATTGAAGTTGAAGTTTAGAATTATGTTATATTTCTGAAACTTTGATCTAGTTCGATTTTATGATATCCATACATCAGGTTGGAGAAATATTTTGCTCGTCCTACTTCATCAACAATATCTTTTATTCTTGGAAGTGCATATTTTTAGTCAGTATTAGTCAACTAATAATGGCAGATTCATAGCAGCCGGTTACTATAACGCCAAGCATACCCATTGGGAATTTCGACTTGTGACGCCAAAGGTTAATCAGTTGTACAATGCGCTTACGAAGCCGAAAAACAAGCTAGACTATGTATCCCCTGGAAAATCCCAGACCTGATCAACTTTGCAATTACTAAACACAACACAACTAAACACAACATGGTGACCGACGAAGCACTAGCAGATTTTTCATCAGATTACTCACCTGTTCTTCTAAATATACTAATCGCTCCCATATAGTCGACCCACCCTATAGACTCACATATTTTAGAACAAACTGCCCAAAATATTTTAGTTTCGGCTGCAAAGGCTTTAACCCCGCCAGTGACGTATGCAAAACCAAACCAGGACTAACCGAGAAATCGAGCGGCTGGTATTAGATATAAGACGCTTACGAAGGGAGTGGCAGTCCAATAGATCACCAACTACACATGCTTAAAGGAGCCACACGCAGGCTTACCAAAGCTCTTAAACAAGAGGAAAAAAACAGCCAACGTTTAAATATCGAGGAACTCTCTCACACCAGCACTAGGCACCCTTTGTGGAGAGCTCAGACTAAAGACTCCAATAGCGTCAATTATGCGACTACTAAGTCCCTCTGGCACCAGGTTTCGCAGTAATAAGGAAAGAGCCAGTGCCTTCGGTGACC
Source organism: Drosophila yakuba (assembly GCF_016746365.2). Taxonomy (NCBI): domain Eukaryota; kingdom Metazoa; phylum Arthropoda; class Insecta; order Diptera; family Drosophilidae; genus Drosophila; species Drosophila yakuba. Next base: position 468,838 of record NW_025048816.1, on the reverse strand, counting down.
ATTTACTAAATTTATTCCAACCAAATCCCGCTTTATTGTCTCTCGTTTAATACCAGAAAATATAGGACCTCAAGAGCTCATTGATCTCCGCCCATGTGAATTAGCAAAGGACTTAGTAACTGCAAAAATGCTCATTGAACTCCCAAAGTGTGCTATTTTGCACATCTGCTTGTTGCTCAACGCAATCGCCAAGCTTGGATACTTCCCCCAAAAATGGAAAAAGTCAACCATAGTAATGATTCCAAAGCCAGGAAAAGATAAAACGCAGCCATCATCATATAGACCGATAAGCTTACTAACTTGTCTCTCAAAGTTGTTTGGAAAAATTCTACTCCTGCGAATTAACCCTCATCTTAAAATAAACCACACACTTCTAACACATCAGTTTGGCTTCAGAAAAAAACATAGAACCATCGAACAAGTCAATCGAATCACGTCAGAAATTCATACTGCTTTTGAACATCGAAACATTTTAAGAATTATAGCTGTTGTTCCGAAAACACACAAATGCTTCAGATGTCGTACCTATACAACAGAGTGTTTACAATAAGATGCAATACAAGCACCTCACGCGATTGCGCAATCGAAGCTGGAGTGCCACAAGGCAGTGTTCTGGGTCCAACTATCACTGGAGTGACATGGTACCTTTAGAACGAAAACCTAAAAATCAAATTAGTAATCGAAGTAATAACTGATAAGAAAATGAAATACCAAAAAAAGCTGACCACCCATCCAAATCCTCTCACAAGAAAACTAATCCGAGTATGCAGTCAAAGCCGGCTGTACCGCAACGACCTCCCAGCATTAAACTTTTTAGGACATTAATCACAAACGTTATTACTAAGTGAAAGTTAACTAAGCTATATTAAGATTTGAATACTTATTGTTAGTCTCTTAAAACAAGGGAAAGATTCAAAAATTAATAGAAAGCAAAAAAAATGTATATAAAATGAGTCAACTAGTTGTCTCCATAGCTTTTCCGCCGAATTAGGCAGTGATTTTTTGGGTACCAAGAGAAGTGGGCTGCTGTATTCTTATATAGATGGCTCTATAGTGCCGTCTTTTATAAATTTCTCAAAATGCCTTTAAATTTCTGGCTTTCTACTTTTTGGCATTCTGTAGTTATTGATGTATACAGTTAGCCGATATGGTTTTTGTTTCGAGACAAAAAATATAGCTTTATTCGGTGGATAACTCTGTGTTCGTCTTAAAAAATGATTTAAATAAAAATTTAAGAAGTCTTAACACTTCTGAAATTTGTTGTGGATTTTTATTTACATTTGAATCATTACATTCAAAGTATTTACAATGGCTCTTGTAATTATGATTTCAGGTTGCAATTCCTGACTAGGAATGAAGGCATGCTTGTTTTTTAAAAAAATAGTGATCTTTCATATGACTTCAGATCTTGCAGGAAAAACTATATATAACCATCTATATAAGAATTTTCTAGTGAATGTATTATAGGAATGTTTATATTCCCGAAATTATTTGGTCTTAGATAAACCAATCTTCCTGGTCATGGAATTCTAAAATACAATTTTATATCTTAAAATCCAAACCAATTATACCATCAGGTATATTTAAATCGTTTGGTACGATATGGAATTCATGGGGTATTGCTGCATTTGCAACGCACGTATCTACTTGGACAGTACCTACGGACTGTATTAATATATTAGTTATATTCCGCGAATTAAAGTTATTTAATTTTTTTTTCTGCTTTTGAGCAGTGAGATATATTGAGGTATTGAATTGCCAATTGATTTTAAATAGCCTTACTGGTGATTCTCAAGAGGCCCTTTTGGTTTCCGGCTAAATATTTCGGACGTTGTCTTAATAGTTATTAGTTTCACAATAGTTTCTTTAATTGTTCTGAAAAAAGACGATATTCGACTTGCCGGTAATTTCTGTGCAGTAGTGTATATGTATATGTATCATTTCATTTTTCATTGATTTAATTTTTCTATTTCAGCCGTGTATTGGGATACGGATTCGCCAACGATATTAGGAATACAGGATGCGTAACGCCATACGATTTTTTGGCTCTCTCGAATTTTTGTTGAAAAGCCAGAGAGCGGAGAGCTCTAAAGCCAGGAGCTCTCTAGTACGTATACAGTAACAGTCGACCACCGTATTTGTGCACACGTATGCACTATGGGGCGAACGACCACCTTATGTGGAAAAAACCCATTTTTTAAAAGTCGTTAAAAAATTTTTTTTTTAATTGAAATGTATTCAAAAAACATCAATCTATCATGTTACGTACTTGCAATTTTGAAAGAGGGCGCCACTGTTCAGTGTACAGCAGGTTTAGTCAGCTGTTTCGTTTGCGCTGGCACACCGATAATTTTTGTTAATCGCTGAAAAATCTTACAAGTTTGAAGTGACAAAAAGGGCATAAACAATTATCTAAAGTGTTACTTATAACATGCAGTCGAATCCTTGTGGTTTTTAATATGTGTTTGTGATCTTCGAATGTTAAAATTAACTGTGGTGTCCCAATAATATTCAGTAAGTTCTAACCCTAATAAAACACAACTTTTGTAGTGTATTCTAATTTTTAAATAGAGCTACAAAGTGAGTACGGCTCACTCCGTCTCTAAAACCTGTTATATGTTGTAGAGTTATCAATTCTTAGTATATGCTATTAGTATAAATGCACACTTTTGCACACTTTCTCCAAAATTTAACTTTTAAGGGTCTAACCTCAAAGTGAAAAACAGCAATTTGTTCGAGAAGTGGATAACAGAGACGACGAGTAATGCAAAAAATAACGCCATTTTTAATGGTTTTAAAGCTTTAATTCGTGTATGACGATTAACAATAGGTGTGAAACATAAATATATTTATTACAATAAAATTCTAGTTCCTTGAATTTTATGTTTTTTGGGAAACATTAGTTATTAAACATATTTATGCTCTTTTTAAGAATAAAAGCTGTGAAGCAAGAAGTAAAACTTCGATATTTTTTAAAAACAAGGTAAGCGACCCCCATTTCTTACTTTATTGGTTTAATTTATGATTATATTTTAAATTTTTTCGATAAAAAAATTTTTTTTTGTACACTGAAAAAAATTTGGGTTGTTTTTTTTTGTTTGAAGGCAAGACCACGCCCATTTTTCCTCAAATATATTACTATTTTTACAATGAACGTAAATCAAAAAACAGAACTTAAATATGTTGCTTCGTTCTCGAGTTATTAATTAATTCCACAAAATGTGGTCGTTCGCCCCATCGTGGTATGTATGCTCATGCATTGTAAATTTGACAAAATATGCCCTTCTTTTTACAAGTTCTTAATGTTTCATTTCGAATCTATATTAAAAAATTGCCAATACGTAAAAATTCTAGTTTTGCCTTAACACAACAATTATTGGAATACAGCACAGAAATAATAATAGCCGAATTAATGTACAAAAAAATACATAATACAAAATAATAATACAAATAATACCCATTAGAATAAAACAAGAGAGAACGCTATAGTCGAGTTCCCCGACTATTTGATACCCGTTACTCAGTAGAAGTGGGAAGGAGAGTCTTTAACACTGACAGTTTTTGGTGGTTTTTGTTCGTTACAGTGGGCGTGGCAAAAAGTTGTTTGGCAAATCGATAGAAATTTACAAGACTAATACAAAAATGAAAAAATATCGAAACATTTTTTAAAAGTTTGGGCGTGGCAGCTTTGAGCGGTTTGTGGGCGTTAGAGTGGGCGTGGCAACATGAATCGAGCTTGCGCTGCGTCTATTTCTCTGGAGTCTGTATGCTTAATCTCAACTTTCTAGCTTTTGTAGTTCCTGGGATCTCAGCGTTCATACGGACGGACAGACGGACACGGCCAGATCGACTCGACTATTGATCCTGATCAAGAATATATATACTTTATATGTTCGAAAACGCTTACTTCTGTCTGTTACATACTTTTCAACGAATATTGTCAGTTATTTTAATCTAACGTTTATAAGTTACCAATATATTTACCTTGTTTCGTATATTTGTAAGCTTTATTATTTAGGCACCATCTTAAAGTGTTAAGACCACTTTAAAATTAATATACGTTTTCTATGGTATTCATTTATTTTAAATATACGTATAAGCTTTTATATTTTATTTTCCATGCAGTGGGTTCTTGTATATAAGAGTAGGCTGAGGACAATTTTCTTGGTTCATTCAGTAGCCTATTTTCTTCTGTCCTAATTATAGAACTAAGTTAGAAAATGTTGATTTCCGTGTATTATGTGATATTTGCTATTTCTATTGGCATTATATTAATTTCATACGTTTTCTTACTCTTAAAATGCAAGCAAAAAGCATGTGTGGCAATTGAACATTTATACGAAGAAAAAAAACAGCGATGTTTTAATCAGGCACCGGGGCCACATCCTTGGCCAATAATCGGAAACATAAATTTACTTGGTCGATTTCAAAATAATCCATTTTATGGTTTTGGCACATTGACCAAAAGGTATGGCGACATTTACTCCATAACACTTGGACACACTCGGTGTTTAGTGGTAAATAATGTTGATTTAATAAAAGAAGTCTTAAACAAAAATGGAAAATACTTTGGCGGACGTCCAGATTTCTTTCGATATCACAAGCTTTTTGGCGGTGATCGAAACAACTGTAAGTTTATAAAATATACACAAATTTTAGCTTATATTTTTGGCATAAGGCAAGTATATTGCGATTAAAGCAATATAAAGAATTGTATTTCATCTGGCCAATGATAAAATAATAGTCCAAAGACTATCAGCCTAAGGCTGCAAACATAGTGCGCGCTGAGACGAAGACGAAGCTGAAGACGAATTGCTTGCGTTGCGAGTAAGCATAGTTGCATAGTGCAAGATGAATTGGATGCGCTTTTGTTGTGTTAGTCGCAATGGATTTCTCATCGGATGATGATCTGCTAATTGAGCAGAGTTTATTTTTTAAATTAAAATTTAAAAAAGCAAATGAAAAAATGCATCCCATTAATTTGGGAAGAAAAGCATTTGGCGAATTTCATCATTTGTTTGATGAGCTGCGCCAAGATGAGAAAAAATTTGTGGAGTACACCAGAATGAAAATGAGCACGTTTGATTATATTTAAAAAAAATTTGAACCATTAATCATTAAAAATTGGACGAATTTTAATAAAACCCCAATTATGCCTGCTGAAAGGCTAATTGTGACGTTAAGGTAAGAAATTATTTTAAATATATTTAGTTTAAATAGTAAAATAGCAAGCGATTCGTCTTCAAAATCAGTACAGCAGCGTTTGAAGCTGATTGCTTGCGTTTCGTCTTCATCTTCGTCTTCGTCTCAGCGCGCACTATGTTTGCAGCCTTAAGTGGTTAGGTATAAAAAAAAAAAGAACACAGTTAGTTTTTTATGTATTATTAAACGGTTTTTATTAATTCTAATAAAGAAAGAACTAGAGTCTTTGGATTATCACTAGGTTGGATAACGGACGTCGAAGTTGATGTGGGCTTAGCAGGGCTATCGCAATTGATAGCGTACTCAGTACTGAACTAACTCATGGAGATATGTTTGCATTTATATAGGCAGATTGGGAAAGCTTAAGAGCGAAGCTTAAGAGAAGTAGACGTACAAAAAAATAGGAGTAAATGGAGAATCCTGAGACAATTGCGTGGGCGGAAGTTTTTCTTACTTCAGTTGGCTCGCCAAGTGATCGAATGTTAAGGGGACGGTGGCTCGCCACATGGTCAGACTTTGGAATGATGCTGTGCGTAAATAACAGCTAAGCTTAATCAAGGGGCTCTCGATCTTTGATTACATTTTGTACTTAGACATTAATGTGTGTGTGTGAGTTGTTACAATAGTGTGTGTGTTTGAGGAGGTAAAAAATGGATATGTTAGTTCCCCATACTTAAGAAAAAAGCCTGTCCTCAGCCATTTAGATTGAGTACAATACAGGGGTATTGGGGGTACAATATTATCTGTTTCGGGACGTATAAAATATTCGTTTTGTGGGTTTGATTTTTTAATTTTACAATTAACTTTTGGGGTATAGTTTTATATGTATATTTCATTATCTTTCGTGTTAATTACTGCTCGTTTTTTTAATTTGAGGGTCATAGGTTTTGCTATTTGTGCAAAATTGAGAATGAACTTACGGTAGATTCCGCAGAGTGCAAGGAAAGATTTTATTCCTTTTGTGGTTTTAGGAATAAGATAATTAATAATTGCATTTATTTTGTTAGGGTTTGGTTTTTTGTCTGTCGTGATAATGTGACCGAGAAATTATGTTTCTTTCTTCTGAAATTCACATTTATCAAGTTGCAATTTTAGATTAGCTGATCGCAATTTATTAAATACCCTTTTTAATGACATTATGTGTTCCTCCAATAAAGTGGAATAAATGATAATATCATCTAAATAAACTAAACAATCTTTATAAATTAAGTCTTCTATATCTATAAAGTTTCGTTGAGAATGCTGTTTTGGGTATTGATTGTTGGTCCATTTGAATTTGATGGAAACCTTTCGCTAGATCAATGGTTGTGAAATATTGACAGCGTCCAAGCTTGTCTAATATTTTATCCATTACGGAAATAGGGTATTTGTCGTCAATAATTATCTTGTTGAGACTACGATAGTCTATTACTTTACCAGAAGCATCGCTTTTCTTTGGGACAATCCAAATTGGAGAACAATAGGGGGATTAAGATTTCCCCATTATTTTTTGTTCTATTATCTCGTTAATTTGCTTGTTGACTTCTTGATCAAACGCTCGGAGGGATTTATATGGTTTTTATAGATAGGGTCTTCGTGTTTTGTATGAATAGAATGTTTAATCGTACTTGTGAAAATCAAATTTTCACCTTCATTGTACTGAATGTCATTGTATTCAAGCAAATGGAGGGAAAGCTGTTCCCTTTCTTCTGTATTTAGATGTTCTAATCTGAATACGTTAGATTCTCTTCTCGTCGTCTAAAGGTAAAAAAAAAGGATGTTACTAGAAGGGTTTCTTCTTTGTAAGGGGCAATAAGACGTTTTTCCCCAGATTTAGAAGAATTAGGACACTCATAGGCAGCGTTTAAAAAACTGCCGTAAGTTTCATTTCACATGATTTTGCTTCTGCTTCTGAAAAATCAGAAGTCGCAGTCAAAGCATAAGTAAAAATCACGCAGCGACGAATATCAAAAATCAGCAGCAGTCGCCGTTTTTCGTTTTTTCTCTTTCTGCTTTTCTGTTGCTTTTGATCTTAGACGTAAGTCGCTGCTGCAGCTACCGACGACTTTCGGAAGTCGCAGCAGCATAGGTCGGCGCCTTCGACTGTTTGCTGCTTTTGATTTTCGTTGCTATTGATGCTGATCAACAGTCGCAGCAGCGTAAGTCGGTGCTTTCGACTTTTTGCTATTTCTGATTTTTGCTGCCGAGCAGCACAAGGCGACAGACGCATGAGGCGACAAATTAATTCAGTTGCCGCGACTTGTATTTAATTACGAATGACTAAATTTTTTGGAAATTACTTATAGCGTACTTGCTTTGGAGTACTCGTTAGTAACCTTTGACTCATTTGGTTTTAAGTGTGGATTCCGCTTAATTTTCCGGAAGGTTTTCTCCTTTTTTGGGGTACGTAGAGGGGTTTCCTCTGGGATAGATAATCTGGGGCACTCATTGTAAACCTTTGACTCGTCAGATTTTAAGTGGGGTTTCCGCTTAAGTTTCCGGAGGGTTTTTTCGTTTTTCGGTGTATGTAGAGGGGTTTCCTCTGGATAAGATGACCTAGGGCACTCATTGGTTTGGGTGTTTGGATGTGATCGTACCACATTTTGAATGACTAGCCATTTATATTGACTGTTTGTGTTAAATAATTAATTTGAGTGTTGGTTGGCTCTAAATAGTTTCTACCTAAATATTTTTCTGAAAAGTTGTGAGTATAGAATGTTTGTTTAATGGGACAAAGTTTGCTTCAATGCAATGAAACACTTTGGTTCAATATTATGGTGTGGACATTTATTATAGAAGGTTTTATTGAAAAATTAAAGAAATTTTTTTTCATTATATTATTTATTTTAATTTTTAAGAATGTGTGACCTCCTCCTCTGAATCGCTTTCTGATTCCGAGGCTGAAGAAGGTTGAAGAAAATTTTCGCATCCTGTGTCCCCATTCAGTATTGGGCATTAGCAGCACTTTTTCTCTGTCGTTTTACGGGAGTGTTTGGTGCACTATTACTTCGTTGTTTAAAATTTAAATGATTCTGGATTCTACTTGTATTTAGTTTTTGTGTGAGTTCACTTGCTAACCTCGTGTTTATTTTAGCGGATCTTGAATTAGTGTTTGGATTTTATTTATTTGTATTTATTCTTAGAAGTTTGGGGTTGGGATGTGTTAGGGTTATAGTGATTATGGGATTTTGTTCGCCCATTAAAAGTTTTTTCGTATCCACCTTCTTGTTGTGCTATTTGTTTGAGTTTAGATACTGTCCTAATGTCATATCCAGCAAGAGTCACAATTAATCTACTGGGCAATTTTCTCATGATTACTTTAATTGTATTATTTTATGCATTTGTGTATAATACGGTATTATTGATGTTATTTTCTAACATAAATTTATTCGATATTGTGAATTATTTAATTTCTAACTCTTCGACGAACTTACAGATACTTCCGCTGAACGGTGTGTTGTAGAGACGACGGAGTAGTTCCTCACATGGTGTTTGGGTTTTGTATTCGCTGATGAGGGCGTTTATTAGGGTTGGCCAGGTTGTTGCTCTGGATAACTGGGAAACTCGTTGGGCATCTTCTGCAAGTTGCATCTTAATTGCGCTGAAGAATATATGACTTTGTCGTTTGTCGGTTGTTGGGTAAAGTTGAAGTATGAATTCGATCCTTCGGATAAGAGCACTTAGCTCTTGGGTGTTACCCTTGAATGTTGGTATTTGCCTAATTTGAGTTAGGGCTTGATTTAGATGGGGCTCCGATAAGACTTGGACTTTTTCGGTTGCCATGGTAGATTTTGTTGTTTCAGCAGAGTTTTTGGGATTTTTGTTTTTACACTTTTATTAATCGTATACATTAGGTTTGACTATTATGTGTCACCACCGATTATACGTAGTTCTTTTGCGTTTTTGGGTTTTTTTGTTTTTACACTTTTACTGATCGTATGCAGTATGTTTGACTATTGTGTGTCAACCACCGATTATACGTAGTTCTTTTGCGGATAAAATAGATTAGAGAAATATATAGATATTATAATAGATAGATAAAATAGAAAAGAGAATTAGAGCCTTTAATTTATCACTGAGTTGGACAATGAAACCAACGCATGGAGGCATGTTTGAATTTATATAGGCAGATTGGGATAGCTTAGGAGCGAAGTTTAAGAGAATTAAGTAAACGTCTATTCTCTCGTGGAGAGAGAAGCTGCCGAAAAATAGGAGTAATTGGAAAATCCTAAGACGATTGCGTGGGTGATCTAATGTTTAGGGGAATATGATGCTGTGCGTAAATAACAGCTAAGCTTAATCGAAGGGCTCTCGATCTTTGATTACACTTTGTGTGTGAGTTATTATAATAGTGTGCTTTTTATTTTTATTTCTTTTTTTATTTGGACGAGCGTACTATTACCCTTATTGGACAACTTAATCTAACCTGAAATACATTAAGCGAATTTCCCTTAATATCTAAGTTGTTTACAAAGTTTACATTGGGTAGTTTTTAAAGGAAATGGATATTAATAATAAAAATAAGAATTGAGAGGATTCACATGTTGAACGATTAAGTCAAGTCCCGGTTAATCAGGTCTTGAGGGTGGTGGCGTTTTAGTCTTCTTCTTGTCCGATGACTTTAGGCTGCGATGCTTAGTCGCCACGCTAGGCTCTTTGGATGAGCTTCTAGCCTATCCTCACTAACTCCTGGATCCTGTCTCCGATTTTTGGCACCTTCAGATCGCGTTCGATATCTCTGGTTCTCATGTACCTTAAGATACTCATGATACTTAAACCTTTTCGTGATTCTCCACAGAGAGAATTTTGAAGAGGAGTCGGTACCCATGTTGTCCAAAAGGTTGTCTATCTGGTGCTGTTTTCTGTGGGTCAGGATTTTATGAAACCGATTCGAAAGCCTTCTGTAGATCTGTTGGGTACGAGCATCTCCTGTTCTGGCAAATTCCTTTCTGACTTTTCGTTTAAGGCGTAGGAGGTCAACTATTACAGAAGGCAGGGGCGGCTGGATAAAGGCTTGGGCATTGCATGGAATACTCGGTGCCGCATGTGCTGCTGCTTCTTTCAGGTTATCCATAAATACGTTAATGGCGTTGTCTATACCTTCTGTCCCTTGAATTTCCATGTTTAAGTCGATTAGTTCAGACAGGTAATCCTTGAAAGCTTCAATATTGGTACCAGGAGCTAGGAAAATAGTGTCTGTGGTTTTGTACTTACCCTTTAGTACCAGTCCTTAAGGACTGGAATCCCTACGGAGTCCCCAGGAATCCTCGAGGAATACCAGAGAATTTTCTATACAAATCTGCGAGGAATTTCCATACAACAGGCGTTCGTGGCGAAGAATTCGAAATTCCAGAGGAATTCATGGGGAATATTGAAAATAAAGCAAGCGATTTCTCGATGAATACTAGACGAGTTCCCAGGGAATTCCTGTAGTATTCCTTAGGAATTCCTCCGGGAAATACCTGTACCAGAAAAATCCTCCAAACAATATAAGCAAAAATTAAAAATAAAAATCATATCCATAAATATCAACGCTACACATAAATAAATTAGCTTTAAAAATCTATTAACCGTAAAATAAGAACCATACTTGTACATATAATATAATCAAACCCGAAAAAATGTATGTAACTTAGCTTAAGGCCCTCAGCTGCTATAGCTAATCCAAAATTCCGCATAATTTTAATTATGCGTTAATTTCTCAATAATAATATTAATAAAAACCGAAAATTTAATTTTTTTATTTGTGCTTTTCAAAACCAGCGGCAGTTTTTTAAAATTTGTTTTTTATAATTCTATTTTGTAAACTTAATTATTACAACTCCGTTTGCTTTGCGAGTGAATCCCTCTTACTCTCTCTTTCGTGCGTTTGCTCGCAGTGCTGTTTGGTGTTGTTTTTTCACTCTATCGCTTTCTCACACAAAATTCAAAGTTCTAAGTGTGCTTGCGGTACATTTACCAGCTCGCTTACAAATTTTAAAGTTGTTTTATAGCACAGTGGTCTGAATCTTAACAAGGGAGAACGCTATAGTCTGACTATCTGATACCCGTTACTCAGCTACTGGAAGTGTGAAGAAAAATTTCAACACTGACCGTTTTTGCCGGTTTGTGGGCGTTATAATGGGCGTGGCAAAAAAAATTTTGGCAAATCGAGAGAAATTTACAAGACTAACAAAAATGTGAAAATATATCGAAACATTTCTCAAAAGTGTGGGCGTGGCAGTTTTGGTCGCTTTGTAAGCGTAAGGGTGGGCGTGGCAACAAGTTTTTTTTCAGGTCGATAGAAATTTACAATACTAATACAAAAATGTAAAAATATCAAATTATTATTCAAATGTGTGGGCGTGGCATCTTTGGCGGTTTGTGGGCGTTAGAGTGGGCGTGGCACCATGAATCGACAACCTTGCGCTGCGTCTATGTCTCTGGAGTCTGTATGGTTAGTCTTAACTGAGATCTCGACGTTCATACGGACGGACGGACGGACAGACGAACAGACGAACAGACGAACGGACGGACGGACAGATGGACCCTTTTCCTCTACGAGTAACGGGTATAAAAATAAGAAAAAGGTGCCCGTGAGAATTAAACTTCCCTTAAGCGGCCAGACCGCTGCACTAAAAACTCTTCTTCAAAAAACTAACATCTAGTCATCACTGTGTTTGCTGAGACTTGGTTAAAGTCGAAAAAGGGGTACAACTACGACGTTGCAGGGGTACAACTACACCGAATGCATCAAAGAAAATTCAGTTAGACAATAAGTGAGTGTCATATACCTAGTCCAGCGGCCACAATAGTTTACATGGAAATTCTACTTCTGTGATTGGCAAAGTTCGGTAGTAGGTGATTGACTCGCAAATTAGGGGAAACACTGAGATCATAGAACCAATTACGGGAGTAGACAAAAAACAAGCTCTAGTCCGGTAATAGAGATCTAAGCGCACTAAAAGAGAATAAAGTCGCAAGAGACAATCTCAAAAGCCTTCGACAACACCGCCAAAGTAATTAATCCTATGGCAGTAAAAGATCCAAGGCAGGAGGCGTTCGTGTTTCTCGAGATGCTGAAACTGGTAAAGACTACACTACAGTGCAGCTGCGTTGTGACGATCACCACACGTCGAAAAAGATCTTACGCAGGATTCCACATCCGCGAAAAGTCTATAACGTGAAAGCAGACCTAAAAAGCTGGAGTCCGCTTAATAAACCACATACATTGCAGTAACAATATAAATCAGCAAATTAAACTTAAATAATTACAGCAGAAAATAGACAGCCATCGGAACGAAGAAAAGAAAACAGAAAGCGAAAAATACGTCGATCTCAGAAACTATAGAAGCTAGAGAGTTAAGATAAGGATACAGTTTTCAGAGGCATTGATGCAACTCAAGTTTGTTGATTCATGTCGCCACGTCCAATCTAACGCACACAATATCAAGATCTCATAGCCCACGATTAGAATGGGATATATAAATTAAATAAGTATGATGTGCTGCAGAAATAATCCCTCGCTGCAGTCACTAAAGTGATGGCCGGGTGGTCAATGTAGTTAATGATGAAATTGGCCGCGTCTGGCCAACTGATTAGTTATCTGAGGGGTCGCCGAGGAGTGTCCCTCGCTGCGGTCACTGGTGGGCTGGCCGGGTGGCCGATGTAGCTGTTAACCAGGGGTGAGGCGGCTGTGCGCCGTCGCTCTGTCCTATTGGTAAAAGGTTGGGAGAAACTAACTCCGTTATTAGTGGCCCTTGAGGCTCACTAACCAATTAATAACAAGTATGACGGCTTTTCGCCGGAGTGACATTAATGAGCAGTTGCTCTTTATTCTGTAGACAAAATGAAACTGAACTTAAAAGCTAACAAAAGAGAGCTTCATAGCGGCCTCTGCCAATATGCAGAGTTTGACGGCTATGCACGAGCTTCCGACCAGACGCTGTGTCAGCAATTTGGCCGGTGCTGGTCATCGGATGATCGGTCATTGCCGTCGTCCGGTTAACTTAGTTAACTACTCCTCCCTCGGCCGACCCTATTTGGGCTATTACTTCCTTCAGCTGGGCCGCAGATCTTCTGGCCCTTGTGGCTCGTTGGTAGGTTAGACCGACGCAGATGAAAGCGCAGCAAATTGCTTCCGCAATTAGCGCCATCTGACTTACTCGATAGCTGTCGACGTCTCCTTCGAATTTCCTGATTTGCTCCAGATTGCGTTCACGCAGTTCTTGACGGTGCGGACTTCTCCATCACATTCCGCTACTACATTATCTTCTAAACTTAACACCGTATCGTTGTGTGCCACAGGAAGGATGGTGATTTTATTGCAGGCTATTTTGACTCTAGGGAATTTAATTACAAAGTGCAACATGTTGGGGGATTGTAAAACTTTCACGGACGCAACGGACAAAATATCCCTTATGGGGGTATCTGTGGGCACCTCGATCCAAACACTTTCCAAATCTGCATGGTCATAATACTAAGAAATGTACTAAAATAAAACGTATGCCAAGTGGCTAAAAAATAATGAAAAAACAAGAGAGAACGCTAGTCGAGTTCCCCGACTGTCTGATACCCGTTACTCAGCTAGTGGATGTACGAAGAAGAAATTTCAACACTGACAGTTTTTGGCGGTTTGTGGGCGTTATAGTGGGCGTGGCAGAAAGTTTTTTGGCAAATCGATAGAATTTTACAAGACTAATACAAAAATGAAAACATATCAAAACATTTTTCAAAAGTGTGGGAGTAGCAGCTTTGGGCGGTTTGTGGGCGTTAGAGTGGGCGTGGCAAAAAGTTTTTTTGCAAATCGATAGAAATTTACAAGACCAATACAAAAATGAAAAAATTTCAAAACATTTTTCAAAAGTGTGGGCGTAGCAATTTTTATGCGGTTTGTGGGCGTTAGAGTGGGCGTGGCAAAAAGTTTTTTGACAAATCGATAGAAATTTACAAGACCAATACAAAAATGAAAAAATATCAAATTATTTTTCAAAAGTGTGGGCGTGGCAGTTTTGGGCGGTTTGTGGGCGTTAGAGTGGGCGTGGCAATATGAATCGACAAACTTGCACTGCGTCTATGTCTCTGGAGTCTGTATGCTTAATCTCAACTTTCTAGCTTTTGTAGTTCCTGAGATCACAGCGTTCATACGGACGGACAGACAGACGGACAGACGGACAGACGGACATGGTCATATCGACTCGGCTATTGGTCCTGATCAAGAATATATATACTTTATATGGTCGGAAACCCTTCCTTCTGCCTGTTACATACTTTTCAACGAATTTAGTATACCCTTTTACTCTACGAGTAACGGGTATAATAATGGAACTTATGCCAAGTAAATGATAAAAAGGTAATAAGCTCTGAGGGAACCGCAACTGGGCTTTGTTCGAGTTACTTGAGGTTGTCTTTGTGGACCACCCTCCCTTTAATTAGGACTGTGGTCCCCAAGTCTGCTTTGATGGTCTTTTCCTCTCATAAGGGAGTGAGTTTGTTGCCCAGTCGTCTGTTTGACTTTACTAGGACTTTATCGCCGACCTGGAACACTCTGTTTTGCCGAGCAGCGTTTTCCCGGTTTCTGGTCACGTCTTGAGCGTTTTTTATTTTTTCTTGGATGTCTCGTTGTGGATTATCCGGGTTTGTTCGCATGACTTCGGCCGGTTTCTGGTTAATGACCGAGTGGATCGATTTGTTATATCTGGCGGTGGCCAGCAAAATCAATTCCACCGTGTCACTTATGCCCTTATCAATTTTTAGGCATCTAGCTAGTTCGACCAGTGTGCTATGGAAGCGTTCCACTTGTCCGTTGGAAACACTGTGAAGGGGCGGTGCATTGGAGATGTTGACGCCAAATTGGTTTTCCAGCATGGCTACTATCGTATGCGATTTTAATGATGGTTCGTCATCGTAGATGACCTTGGCTTTGGGGAAAACATTCATCAGTTGTAGCAGGGGTGGTTTCAGGTCCTCTATTGTTCTAGACGGAATTGGCTGCACCATGTCGAATTTTGAAAACTTGTCTATGCATGTAACGAAGTACTTTTTGTCCGTTGAAAAAATATCGACATGCTATATTTCCCCTACATGGGCCGGGATTGGTGTCTCGCCGAGCTCCTGTTTTTCGGATGTCTGTCATATTTTGCCTTGGCGCATGTTTTGCAATTAGCGGCGATCTCGCTCGCCGATTTTGACATTTTTGGGAAGTAGTATTCGGAGAGTACTTGCTTTATGTTCTCTTGGGCCGACCTGTGAGCTCTGTTGTGCTCGGCGGTGAGGATTTCTTTTCTCTCCTCGACCGCGAAAATGTCGGTGACCCTTTTTTTACAATACCAAAACTTTGTGGCTGGAAATCTCCGAACCATCTCGTCCTGTATTTGTGCCAGCGTGTGAAGGCATTCACACCATTAGGAATAATGATGTTGGCAAGTTCCTCTAGCAAAGACTGTTTGCATGCGAAATTGATTAGGTGGCGCCTTTTATTCCCGAACAGTATAAACGTGCGTTTATAAGGGGAGCGCGCCTCTTCCAAAATAATTTGGTTTTGGAAGCAGTTCAAGGGTTTGTCTCTCGTGTGAGTGAGCGAAAGTTCGCTGTGTACCGTGGCTGCGCACGACTCTGGTTCCTGGTCTCCAACAGCGTTGAGTTGTTGTCTGGAGAGGGCATCTGCAACGAGGTTATCTTTGCCGGGCTTGTAAAAAATTCGCGCGCCGGACTCATCGATGCGTGCTTTCCATCTCTTTATTTTGGCGTTGGGATTGGATTCCGATACTGCAAATGCCAAAGGTTGGTGATCTGTAAAGATGTTAATTTCCTTGACCGCGTACATGTAGTGCCGTAACTTGGCTAGCGCCCAAACTATGGCTAACAGCTCCCTTTCGTTGGTAGCATAGTTAACCTCTCTGTCACTCAATGTCCTAGAGATCATTGTAACTGGACGTCCTTCCTGGGAGAGCACCGCACCAATACCGTAGGCAGAAGCGTCTGTCGTTAGATCAAACGCTTTTTTGTAGTCTGGGTATCTGAGGATGACATCCTCAGATGCCAGGATATTACGTAATTTCTCGAAGGCACGTTGTTGCGCTTCAGAAAATTTTACTTGAATATTCCTGGATCTGTGTCTACTGACACTCCCATTCTCGCCCTTCAGTATGTCTGAAATGGGCCTCGCAATAGATGCAAAGTCTTTAATGAAGCACCTATAGTAGCTGGCCAAGCCCAGGAATGACCTTACCTCAAATACGTTTTTGGGCTCTGGAAATTCCTTTATGGCCTTGACCTTTTCTGGGTCAGTTGCTGCACCATTATTAGTGACGATAAACCCTAGGAAGCTCACGCTTTTCTTAAAAAAACGTGACTTTTCTGCTGATATCCTTATGTTTGCATCATATAGGCTCTTCAGAACCCAATCTACGTGCTTCACATGGGCATTTTCATCTTCTGAAAAGATGATTACGTCGTCGACGTAAACGTACAAGAACTTGGCGATCTGCTCTCGCAGAATATTGTCAATTGTTCTCTGGAAGATGCTTGCAGCGTTCCTGAGTCCGAATGGAAGTCTTCGGAATTCATATTTCCCTCCGTTCACTGAGAACGATGTCTTTTCACGGTCGCGTTCAGCGAGATTGAGATATTTGGCATGGGGTATCATTGAGATATTTGGCATGGGGTATCTGTCGGGTACCGTCCTTTCGTTGAGTTTGCAAAAGTCCAGAACCAGACGAATTTTTTTCTGTGCCCTTTTTATCTTCGACCCATATTGGGTTATTGTAGGGGGACTTTGATTTTTGAATAATGGCGTTTTTAAGCAGTGCCTGAATTTCGCCGTTGACGAAGTCAGCTGCTCCCATGGGGTATGGGTACAATTTGGCATAAATGGGCTCTTCGTCAATCGTTCGGATGGTGGCTACTACAGACGTATTGTATGGAAGAGCTTTATTAGGATCAGCAAAGGCTTTTCTCCTATTCCCGAGCATTTTTAGAAAAGCACCCTTGACTAAGGGTGGTGCGTCCGAGCAATCTACGTTGGTAAAATTGACATCGGGGCAAGTGTGAAAATCAATTTGCTCTACTTCGGAGCCCCATTTGAGCTGGCCGGAAGCTAGGCAAAGCGATACGCTGGCCTGTTTTAACAGGCCTAGTCCAACGATCGCGTCAAAGGAAGTCAAGTCTGGTAGTATAAAAAAGGTGGCTTTAAGGTTAAAAATGGACACAAAACATTTTTTTGTGATTGTAGTCACACCATGAATCGAATGGATTGCAAATGGGGACTCAACCGGGCGGATGCCTTTCAACCCCTTAAATGGTCGGATGAAATTTTTTGCCGCGCCCGTGTGGACCAGGAATTTTATGTCGATCCCTGCTACTCTTCGTCTGATGACGGGCAGCAGGGACTTCCCTTTAAAAAATTAATAGCGTCAGAATCATACTCTAGAATGCCATCGTCATCGACCTTATCTGCGGCACTGGAGGCCGCGGTGGCATAAGCCGTGTCAGAACTATCCAGGGCCTGAGCAACGTGGTTGACTCTTTGCCTCTTGTACGGGGCCGAGCGGCCAGACGCGGCCGGCGTCGTGTTCTGGTAAGCCGGAGCGCGGGATGGTTGCAACATTTTTGACAACGACAGGTCGACGTCCATGGGCTCCGGTGTGTTTCCTTGAGCCATCCTGTTGCTTCTTGGGGCAAAGTGTACCTGCGCCTTGTGTTGCCTAGTAAAATACGGGTTTTTCCCAATGTTTCCCTGTGAGTTAGCTTGTGGAGGGTTTTATTGGCGTTCCTGCACTTTGGGGTATTGTTTACGATCCCTATCCTCCTGGCTTTTTGCAAACGAAGTTGCGAAGGAGTACCGCTCGTGGTCGGACTCCACTTCTTGTGCCAAGGCGAGCGCCGACGGCATGTCTTTCGGCTTTGCCGCGAATAACACATCTGTGAGGTTAAGCCTAAGCCCCGAGATGAAAATGCGCAAGGCGTCATCTCGGAATTTCTCGCACAGGACATTTGCTTCGTATGACATGGTGGCCTTGTTGGTAAGTAAGGTAAGATTTTTCTCGACCTCATCATAATATTGTGGGAACGTTAGGCTTCCCTGTCTAAGGGTGCCTAGTTCTTGTTCGATAACGTGTATCGGGCGTTTGTCACTGTATGTGAAATCGAGTCGATTTATGATCGCATTGAAATTCAGTACGGTTCCGAAAGAGGATAGGACGGCATCGGCAGGGCCTCTAATTTTGCTCCTGATAATGACGACCGCCTGGTAATGGCGTGAACTATTCTCGTAATTTCTGAACATGTAGTACGCGGCAACGCGGTACGCGGATCTGAGGAATTTCTGCCTTCGCGGGGGCAACCTTTAAAGCCTCGATTTGTTTGGCTAGTCCCTGAATTGTTTGATGCAATTCATTTTCCCTGCGTTGGCTTTCTACAGCTTGTTCTTGTAGTGCCACTATGACAGCTTTAACTTGTTCCGCGTCGAAAGACATTTTATTTGTTGTGAATGCGGTAGCACCAATTTTTTTCAGTGTAAAATTTTTTGCTGAATCTTCCCTACCCGACTCTGAGTCGCTAGCGTATTGTTTAGAATTCCTATACTGTTGAAATGAGTGGCTCATGGGGAGCTGTGTTTCTTAATAATTAAGCCGTTCTGCCCATGGGGCATCTAGTATGGCGAAGGGGACGCCGGGGCCGAGTCACCGATTTTAGGGCATTGGCTGAGGGCTTGTTGAACAGAGCCGCTGCCTTGCCGAGCAACGATAAGGAGAGGGGTTCGCGGGGGACGGGTCTCCGCTTAGACACACAAATGCAAAAGACAAAAATGGCCACGGATATATAAAAGACAAAAACAAAAAAGCTGTCGCAGCAATGCTTGTTCCGTTGTATCGGTTAGCAAAGGGGAGTGGGGCGAAGTCAAATGCACACAATTCAACATAAATCGCAAAGCTAAGCAAAATTTGAAAGTTGAAATTTCTTCGGCGTGTCGGCCGGGATATTTAAATTTTATAATTAAGAAACCAAATTGTTAACGTAAACCACAATGTCAATCAGAATTTTTAAAGTTGATGTTTCTTCAGCGCATCGGCTGCGACGTTTAGATTTTATAATATAATAATATATAATTTATAATAATAAAATAAGATTGTCAGTATAAATCACGAAACATATCTATGTTTTTAAATGCATTATTATGGAAATATAGAATCTATTCTTGCAGTGTAGGGTTCTTTATTTATTTTTGCGAACCACAAGAATATTTAAATATTTTAATATGCAGCTCTTTTTGGAAAGTTATTTAGGTGAAGTTGCTCACTTAAATTTTTTTTTTGTGCTGTGAATCCGGTTTAAGTTGGGTGCCAATTAAATAAGTATGATGTGCTGCAGAAATAATCCCTCGCTGCAGTCACTAAAGTGATGGCCGGGTGGTCAATGTAGTTAATGATGAAATTGACCGCGTCTGGCCAACTGATTAGTTATCTGAGGGGTCGCCGGAGAGTGTCCCTCGCTGCGGTCACTGGTGGGCTGGCCGGGTGGCCGATGTAGCTGTTAACCAGGGGTGAGGAGGCTGTGCGCCGTCGCTCTGTCTTATTGGTAATAGGTTGGGAGAAACTAACTCCGTTATTAGTGGCCCTTGAGGCTCACTAACCAATTAATAACAAGTATGACGGCTTTTCGCCGGAGTGACATTAATGAGCAGTTGCTCTTTATTCTGTAGACAAAATGAAACTGAACTTAAAAGCTAACAAAAGAGAGCTTCATAGCGGCCTCTGCCAATATGCAGAGTTTGCCGGCTATGCACGAGCTTCCGACCAGACGCTGTGTCAGCAATTTGGCCGGTGCTGGTCATCGGATGATCGGTTATGCCGTCGTCCGGTTAACTTAGTTAACTTATATATGTCGGATAAATGTTTGTATTACTAGATTTATTTATCAATAATAAGTTTCTCAGTGTAATCGATTTTGAAAATAAAGGAAGAACAAAGGGAATGGAAGAGAGCCTTCCTTCTACATATATGAGAGCAAGGTAGGGAAGAAGAGCAAAATCCCTGCTGAACGTGGAGCAATGTAAGATAGAGAATAAAAGGTAAAATGGTTTAAACACACTAATATGCCGACGTAACATGCACTTACTGAATAAATTCACAAAAGAGAAAGCTATAGATCCTTGACTATCAAAAATCAGATATACTGCTATCAAAATATTTCAACATTTTGTAAAAATTGACAACATCATTTCCAAAAGTGGGTAGAACCTGCATGCCTAAAATAAAATTTTTACATTTTATAGATTCATACAGACGGGCACGGTTTAGGAAACCTAAAGCAGGGAATGGGTACAAAAATCTCGTTGAGTCAGACGGAATGCAACAAACAAAACGCAGTTCGACAATAAACGAGTATTCTATGAGCAGTCCAGTGGCCGCAATCGTTCACATGGAAATTCTACTTCAATAACAGCCCACCTCAACCCACTCGATAAAGTGTTCAATTCTCGGGAAGCCATTCTCGGCAGGTGTCATTCTCGGGAATTCAAAGCCATTCTCGGAAAGCCATTCTCGGGAGTTTACACTCTCGGGAGGTTAATTCTCGGGAGTTTAATTCTCAGGAGTTAAATTCTCGTGAGGTGTCATTCTTGGATGAAGACCGTCTTAAGAGCCAAAGATTTCGGTCCAAAGTGAAGGGCCGAAATTTTATCGTCAACAAGTTCAGAGAAGCCAGAGAGGAGCTAAGATCCAATCCTGTGCAAAATTCCAGCATATAAGAGTCTTGTACTGCAAGGATAAGGGGCAGGCAAAATGACAACTCGTACTTTTTTAAACCGTAAATAAGTAAATAATATATTGCAAGCCCGAACTATCTCGTTAAATTCTATCGGTGTATTTGAAGGCTTCACAACAAGGATTTCAATATTGAAATATTACGCCATTAAATTACTCACATTGTTATTATACCCGTTACTCGTAGAGTAAAAGGGTATACTAGATTCGTTGAAAAGTATGTAACAGGCAGAAGGAAGCGTTTCCGACCATATAAAGTATATATATTCTTGATCAGGATCAGTAGCCGAGTCGATCTGGCCATGTCCGTCTGTCCGTCCGTCTGTCTGTCCGTCTGTCCGTCTGTCCGTCTGTCCGTATGAACGTCGAGATCTCAGGAACTACAAAAGCTAGAAAGTTGAGATTAAGTATACAGACTCCAGGGACATAGACGCAGCGCAAGTTTGTCGATTCAGGTTGCCACGCCCACTCTAACGCCCACAAACCGCCCAAAACTGCCACGCCCACATTTTTGAAAAATGTTTTAATATTTTTTCATTTTTGTATTGGTCTTGTAAATTTCTATCGATTTGCAAAAAAACTTTTTGCCACGCCCACTCTAACGCCCACAAACCGCCCAAAGCTGTCACGCCCACACTTTTGAAAAATGTTTTGATATTTTTTCATTTTTGTATTGGTCTTGTAAATTTCTATCGATTTGCCAACAAACTTTTTGCCACGCCCACTCTAACGCCCACAAACCGCCCAAAGCTGCTACGCCCACACTTTTGAAAAATGTTTTGATATTTTTTCATTTTTGTATTGGTCTTGTAAACTTCTATCGATTTGCCAAAAAACTTTCTGCCACGCCCACTATAACGCCTACAAACCGGCAAAAACTGTGTTTAAGACTCTCCTTCTTCCTTCCACTAGCTGAGTAACGGGTATCAGATAGTCGGGGAACTCGACTATAGCGTTCTCTCTTGTTTTTATTATTATACTCATACAATTCCATGTCAGAGTGAGTGTATACAATTAAACCCATGTTTCTCGGTACCATTAAGTTAATTCATATGATAGCTTGCAAAAGACTCTTTTAACTGCGATCAAGCTGTTTTCTACGCTGAAACTACGAATCGCAGTCCGGTTAGATGATCGTTTTCTATCCCAATAAAAATACTTGATTTTGAGGGATTCAAAACTTAAGGATTGCAAAGGCTACCTAAAAATTGGGAACCGCGTTACCTGCTAAAGGTAGCCATTTTGTGTTGTTTTCAATTGTGACTAATTTCTTACAATTTCCAATAATGGCGAGTATTCTTCGACTAGGAAAAGAAATACCTTGATGGATCTTTTTGTTCCGTCTATTGTCGGTATCTTACACAACAGCATACATACTGCTCCTTACAGTGAGAATACTAGCCGGATTATTATCTGGCTGACTTATGATTTTTTGCAAATAGGATACGACTGTCATTCATCCAAGTAGTTGTAGTTGAGACTTGTCACGTCAGGCTCATCGAAGAAATCAGGAGGACAGCCGTTCAAGAAATGTGCTATGTAGGGTAAAAAAATCCAGATGAGCGGGGATCTCCGACAGTGGGACTAAAGGTCCAGAATTAATCACGGCTGAGATATAGCATACAAGAGCCCTAGTTCATCGAATGCCAGGACTATAGAACCCACAGCACGATGAAAATTGTGTTTGGCCGTTATCACCGCCTGTTCCCAAAGCCCACCTAAATGGGGCGAACGTGGAGGTACTATCGATTGACAGATTTAGGTCGACTTTACTAAAGGTATACTCCCGATGTGGACTCCGTCGGCCCCTTGCCGACGTCTTTTCCTCTTCGGTCTTATATCGTCCGCCTGCGTCGTCCTAGACAATGCGGACCGTGCTGGCTAGAATGTCGGAGTGCTTATATCTTGCAATTCAGAACCCACGCTGTACCGATATCAGATTTTCTAATTTTGTGTACTGCAAAGTATAGGTTCGCCTTCATTATTGTTTTGTTTTTTGCTTGCTTATTCTTGTTTGCAAACTTCTGTATTTATACCCGTTACTCGTAGAGTAAAAGGGTATACTAGATTCGTTGAAAAGTATGTAACAGGCAGAAGGAAGCGTTTCCGACCATATAAAGTATATATATTCTTGATCAGGATCAGTAGCCGAGTCGATCTGGCCATGTCCGTCTGTCCGTCCGTCCGTCCGTCTGTCCGTCTGTCCGTCCGTCTGTCCGTTCGTATGAACGTCGAGATCTCAGGAACTACAAAAGCTAGAAAGTTGAGAATAAGCATACAGACTACAGAGACATAGAAGCAGCACAAGTTTGTCGATCGAAGTTGCCACGCCCACTCTAACGCCCATAAATCGCCCAAAACTGCCACGCCCACACTTTTGAAAAATGTTTTGATATTTTTTCATTTTTGTATTGGTCTTTTAAATTTCTATCGATTTGCAAAGAAACTTTTTGCCACGCCCGCTCTAACGCTAAAAACTTTCAGTGTTGAAGACTCTCCTTCGCACTTCCACTAGCTGTGTAACGGGTATCAGATAGTCTAGAAACTCGACTATAGCGTTCTCTCTTGTTTATTGTATGTTGCTCTTTTCTCTGAAATTTTTCTCGATAACATGTTATATTTGCATATCTCTGATAATTCCTAGACTGTGCTCGCTGTAC
Source organism: Drosophila yakuba (assembly GCF_016746365.2). Lineage (NCBI taxonomy): Eukaryota > Metazoa > Arthropoda > Insecta > Diptera > Drosophilidae > Drosophila > Drosophila yakuba. The sequence goes on along the minus strand of NW_025048816.1, from coordinate 445,254 downwards.
TTTATCGAGGCATTACCCATAGGTCAAATCCATAGGTCCAATGGTTTTCAGATCGGCGTTACGCAAAAGGACTGTGTAATCCATGCTTAGGGCAGAGTACACGTTTATAAGCTAGTCTAGCTTCTATTGTGAAATCGGTTGAACTTTATCTTACATTCCTTTGTACAGGTATGTCTTTCGATGCTTATGTGTGTTTTGAGGCGGCAGATTATTTTAAACAGAAGTCCAAACCTACTTGGTCAATTGCTTGTGCAACTTCTAGAAATAAAGCTAGGCAAAATTCACGATGTTCATAAGCAGTTCGGATATTTGTTCTGATGCGGTTGACCTGCTCAATTGTAGTTGTGCTATGTATTTTGAGATAAGGACTGATTCAAGGCAGCAGCAGTTTTTCAAACGAATTGGAAAGACAAGTAAGCAAGCATATTGGTATGAGGATGATGGCTTTGTTCCTACCAGGCTTATCAAATATTAGTAATCAAATTTTAATTATTGCGTTAAAGAGCAAGCAGATGTGTAGAACTGCACATTTTGAGAGCTCGATAATCATTTCGGGTTTATTAAGGCGAAGTCAGGCGATTTTCCAGCCTTCGGCTAATCTTTAATTTAATTTATTTCGCTCAGCAGGAATTCTATGTGGTCTTGTGGTGTTAGGTCAAATGCGGATAGGGGTGGGAGAGTAAATGAATTCGTGACTGTATTCGTTTTTGAGATGATCAGCGTAGGCTTTTTGCTCTTTCCGCGTCACTACGAGACCACTTTTCGGATAGGTTACGCAGGGTTACAATAGTTTTGGTTATTTCTTTTATTCAGTTCATTGTGGTAGTGGTCGCAGGTTTCTCGTTGTATCATAGTTGTGCATGACGCTTTTGCAGCTGCAACAAGTGTTGATCATAGAACTCCAGCGAACTGATTTAAGTATTTCTCGTTTACCAGGGGGCTAGAAAAATGGCAAACAAACATATTATTTGTAACTCTCCCAGTTGCTCTTATTGCTTGTAAGCTTAAACGATGTGCTTGTGCTGCGGCTAAAATTATGAAAAAGCATCGGGCAGTGGCCTTCTACTTCTAGAAGTGCCTCGGCTGTGATTATTGATTGGGATATTCTTTTGGTAATGGCAATTGAATCTAAAAGTTTCCTAGAATAGGCTGGCCAGTATGTCGGAGTTTCCGTGGAAACATGATTAAGCTTGTGTTGCTACCTAATGATCGCAATATAGAGCTGCTTTTCCTTAGGGTTAGCTTTTCGAGAAGGTGAGTCTCTGAGCGTAGCATGACATTAATGGTTCTATCGAAAGCAAAATCGCTGAAATGCCGATTGTCTGCTGTCATATGTTTTCGTGATAAATTGTCGGCTAAACGTTGTCTGTGTCGACGCTGGGATCCTGGATTTTAGTGCACCAAGAAAGGAAAAGTTTGGAACAACTCGGTAATCGGCAGATCGCTTGCATTACTGTGTGAATTGTAAATGTGGTGCAAGGTCCTTGTAAAAGTTTCAAAAGTTTGCTGTGTATTTTTCGCCACCGTTGCTGTATAGTTTAATTGCTCTTAGGATAGTTACGGTATTGTGAGCTATGGTGCAAACAACGCAGATGAATGGGTGCAGTACGCTTTGGTTGGCCATATTCTTGGCAGTTGGTGCGTTGCACAGGCGGCTTGTGTTGCTCTGCGACGGTTATTCTCCGGTGCAGTAAAAACTTCGTTGAAGAGTAGTCTTATTCGGAGGATGGACATTCGTTTCGTGTATGTGGCCCTGGTTAGAGCTATAACGTTGAACTTGTTTTCTCAGATGATTACAGCTTGTTTGTTCACCAGCGCACTTGAGGTTTTTTCACGTATAGAGGGGTCCGGAACACTCTGGCCTTTGGACTGGTAATTTGACCCTTGTCAAAGGAATGAACTAAATTTTCGTCTATTTTTCTCTGACTCAACGAACAAGTTGCAGCATTTCCCTATTCGAGATTTAGTCGGTTCATCAACATTGCTGCCACCCCAGCCTTGGCAGCACCCCTTAAACTCTTTCGTAATCTTCATCGGAGTATTTATAGACAAAAGTTGCCTCAATAAACATACTAAAAAATATTGGCCCATCTCCTGGCAGCCCATTGAACATGGTTAATGCAATTATTCTTACTCACCAAACTTGTGGAAGAGCGAAGGAAAAATTTCAATACTAACAGTTTCTGGCGGTTTGTGGGCGTTAGAGTGCGCGTGGAAAAAATATTTTTGGCAAAGGGTGGGCGTGGAAAAACCTTTCTGTAGATCGATACAAATTTACATAACTAAAAAAAAAGTACAAATATCAAAACATTTTACAAATTTGTATATGGTCGGAAACTCTTCATTCTGCCCGGTAACGGTTGGCTCGATTCATGATTCAACTAATCTAGTATACCCTTTTACTCTACAAGTAAATAAAAAATTCAAAAATACCAAGAGAGAACGCTATAGTTAAGTTCCCCGACTATCTGATACCCGTTACTCAGCTAGTGAAAGTGCGAAGGAGGCTCTTCAAAACTAATATTTTTTGGCGGTTTGTGGGCGTTAGAGTGGGCGTGGCAAAATGAATCGACAAACTAGCGCCGCGTCTAATCTGTATGCTTAATCTCAACTTTCTAGCTTTTGTAGTTCTAGAGTTCTCAGCGTTCATACGGACAGAGAGACAGACGGACGGATGTACAAACGGACAGACGGACGGACGTACAGACGGACGGACGGACAGACGGACAGACAGACGGACAGACAGACGGACAGACAGACAGACGGACAGACGGACATGGCCAGATCGACTCGGTTATTGATCCTGATCAAGAATAAATATACTTTATATAGTCGGAAACGCTTCCTTCTGCCTGCTACATACTTTTCAACGAATGTAGTATACCCTTGTACTCTACGAGTAACGGGAATAAAAATCAATTATTATTAGATTTATTTCAAAAACGCTGTGAATTTAATACCGGCTATGCTTTCATATACACTACCTTATTTTTATTTCTGCCAGCACAAGAACGCACGCATACACAGTTTCTTGCTTAATGCAGTAAGAACGCTGCAGTTCTATCCACTGACTTTCCACAGATGAGTCACTACTCAATAAAAATTTCCAACGCTTAATTACCGCTCAATTTGAAGAAAAACAAGCAACGATTTCACCATTGGCATGTCCCAGGAAATCATCGCTATGAAAAATATCACATAAACACCGCTAAAAGAGCGCAAAATCATTGATTTTAATCACCATTTTTTATGCGCAATTCAACGTGTAATTTCACTGCTTTATTCATCAAAGATTCACCACATTTTTTAGAACATATTTACATTAACATTTCATTAGTTCTTTAGGGATTTTTCTTGTCCTACTTTCATCTACATTTCTACATTTCAACAATTAAACATCAAACTTATTTTATCGAATATTTTATTAATACAATTTTTTTAATTTTGCTTATTATTTAAATTTTGCATAGGATATAAAAGTAAGCAATAATACGTATATATAAATTATGTTGCGTAAACCCTTTTTGTAAGATCATAAGACTTTGAAGATTCACAACCAGAATCTAAAGTAGGGAAAGGGGTAATACCATCGGGTTGAGTCAAACGGAACGCGGCAATAAAAATGCCAGTCGACAATAAACGTGTGTCCGATAAGTAGTCATCGGCCGCAATAGGTCACAGAAAAAATTTACTCCAGTTACGGGCACAGTTCACCGAGGGGGTATAGACTCCCAAAATAGGGGACATCTAGAAATATGACTCCCAGGTGGGAACACTTGGCATAGAAGGCCGATGCCCGGAATAGCTCAGAAAAAGCTCTAAGTAGGTATAAAAAGACCGTGGTCCACCGATAAAGTTGTCAATGGTCGGGAATCAGTTCTCGAGAATCAGCTCTCGAAAGCCAATACTCGAGAGTCAGTAGACCGGACTTAATACTCGAGATTCAATTGTCAAGACTCCCTTCTCATACTCATACTCAAGTGAAGACTGTCTTAAACGCCAAGGTCCAAAAAAAGTGCCGAGAGGAGCGAGGACTCAATCCTACACCACCCCCAGGATAACATGACTTAGACTGAAAGGATCCAGGACCAGGAATACTCTTGAAGAAAAACAACAATCGTACCGACCAAAAGGATTGAAAAAAAGTCTCAAGATGGGCGGCAAGGAGTCCAAGACATCCGACAAAACCACCAACGTGATCAACACTGCGGAAGTCATCGACCACAAAGATGAGAAGTTAGGTGTGTAACATACACTTGAGTTCATCGCCGCGATGTTGGTGTTGCTGGCACTATTGAAGATACGAGTAGTAAGGATCTACAAGCGATCAGTGCAGCGGCGTCGGGATCATTACCATACCCTGGAAAGGATCGTATCCAGTATTCCGCAACTGCAATAGTACATAGCGCGAGAAACAGATATGAGCAGTGTATCGGGCAAAACAATCCGTCACTTGCCTACTACCGAACATAACATAAAAGCCGGGCAAACAAAGAATAGGTGAACCGGTGCATTTTTTTTTTTTGTGGATATCAACAAAGACAAAGTATTAGCCGCGACACTCGAAAAGAAGTGCACAATTCAAGTAATCTGAGAATCGGGTAGCGGCCGAAGCATGCCTCCGAAAACATTAATACAAACGTACATATATATGTAAATATATCTAGATAGACGACCTTCACTTAGTGTATACTCATTTTTTTGTTTGTGTATATTACGTTACTGTTCTACTGTCTATTTTTGTAAAAGTAATAGCCGAAGGGTGTCCGGAATAAAAGAAGATATTTTATGGTTAGCCTCTTCCAGGCAATATATTTCATTAATAGACATTAAATGTTCAATTTTCAATCTTGTTTAAATAAAAATAACTTTCCAGCGGCGAGTATTAGCCTTGTTTTTGATTTGCAAACACAGGAGCCGTCAGAGCGTCGTTTGTAGTCGTGAATTGTTGACGTGCGCACCGTTGTCCGGTGATGAATTCGATACTCCCCGCTAAAAACAATGATAGTCAACATCTCATGCCTCTTTGTATGCGAGCTTTAAATTTTTTTATTATACATGGCACTAGCCAACAATATATTAATCAATAAAGCTATGCTATTAATTAAACCACAACCAAATGAGTAGGTAAACATTTTCAAAAGGGGTGCTGACGCGAGAAGTGGAGTAGGTCAGAAACAATGACATAACGTTTGACGGACAACCTTGACAAAAGGGGATCATATTGCGCGGCCCGCGAGGATCCATCAGGTATGCGGACACATGAAGGGGAGGAAATGTGGACGAAACATTGCCCGAATGTTTAGCTTAGCTTGTGGGCAGTGAGCACTGCTGACTGACAAACGAACTTTTACAGGCACCTCTAATATTTATTCTTGTTATGATGGAGAGGTGAGGAGCTTACCAAGATCCCACGACCCAAAATCGACGAGCCTGGCAACCTGGTGACTGAACATCGGATGCCCCTCCCTCGGCCATAGTCCTTACACAATTATCTATAAAATTGCGGAGTCTTGTTTGTCTTCTTTTCCCACGGAATTTGGGCCAGCTTCGTTTTAGTTGCTTTGGAAAATGAGACATTTTCAACAAACCCTAAAATAAAAATAATAATATGATGTATACGAAAATGTTTTAAAACAATTTACCTTACATTATTTACTTTACCTTAATTTACAAAAAGTATGTTAGAAGGGTAACTGCCATTTATAACCTGCTGGGCTAGAGACTCAGTGATGGTACAATTTTATAATAAAACTTGTGGTGCTTTCACGCACAAATTTTGCATCTATTGTTATATCCGTTACTCGTAGAGTAAAAGGGTATACTAGATTTGCTGAAAAGTATATAACAGGCAGATGGAAGGGTTTCCGACCATATAAAGTATATATATTCTTGATCAGGACCAATAGCCGAGTCGATATGACCATGTCCGTCTGTTTGTCCGTCCGTATGAACGCTGTGATCTCAGGAACTACAAAAGCTAGAAAGTTGAGATTAAGTATACAGACTCCAGAGACATAGACGCAGTGCAAGTTTATCGAATCAACCGCCCAACCTTTTGAAAACCGAAAACCTTTTGAAAAATGTTTTCATATTTTTTCATTTTTGTATTGGTCTCGTAAATTTCTATCGATTTGCCAAAAAACTTTTTGCCACGCCCACTCTAACGCCCACAAACCGCCCAAAGCTGCTACGCCCACACTTTTGAAAAATGTTTTGATATTTTTTCATTTTTGTATAGGTCTTGTAAATTTCTATCGATTTTCCAAAAAACTTTTTGCCACGCCCACTCTAACGCCCACAAACCGCCCAAAACTGCCACGCCCACACTTTTCAAAAATGTTTTCATATTTTTATACCCGTTACTCGTAGAGTAAAAGGGTATACTAGATTCGTTGAAAAGTATGTAACAGGCAGAAGGAAGCGTTTCCGACCATATAAAGTATATATATTCTTGATCAGGACCAATAGCCGAGTCGATATGACCATGCCCGTCTGTCCGTCTGTCTGTCCGTCCGTATGAACGTTGTGATCTCAGGAACTACAAAAGCTACAAAGTTGAGATTAAGCATACAGACTCCAGAGACATAGACGCAGCGCAAGTTTGTCGATTCATGTTGCCACGCCCACTCTAACGCCCACAAACCACCCAAAACTGCCACGTCCACACCTTTGAAAAATGTTTTGATATTTTTTCATTTTTGTATTAGTCTTGTAAATTTCTATCGATTTGCCAAAAAACTTTTTGTCACGCCCACAAACCGCCAAAAACTGTTAGTGTTGAAGACTCTCCTGCGCACTTCCAATAGCTGAGTAACGGGTATCAGATAGTCGGGGAACTTGTCTATAGCGTTCGCTATTGTTTTTATTTTCAAAGACTATTTTGAGGGGCAGTTATATTCAGATTTGGTTAGGAATCACAAAAAACACATCACATAAAATATTTTCGAGAACTCAGCAACTTAATAAATAGCACATATAGCAAATACATATACATATAAGCGGATATAAGCAAATAGTAAACATTAATGCATTTATATTAAGAAATTGCATAAATTTATAAAATTTTGCAGGCATAAATGAAAAGAAAAATTAAAATATGTGTGGGAGTATGAACAAGTATTCCTTTATTTGCTGAATTATAAAGTTGAGATCAGAGTGCGTATGTTCTGCACGCGGCAGCTGCTGGTGGAAGAGAGAGATCTTCCTCCAAAAACTATCGAGAAAGCTAACTATCGAAAAGTGCCATTCGCGGTCTTTGCTGTTTGCCAATCACCGAAGGATGCAGGCACGGTGTGGAAGTTTAGTGGGTGGCCCCACATTACTCGGCTGAGTCGGCTGAAGCTGCGTCATGATGTTCCGCAGGCTCTTGACAAAGTGCGAGTTGCAGTCCTCAATCCGGCTAGACTTAAAGAGATCACCAGGCAGGCGTATGGTGGTGCCATACAAAATTTCGGCGGGTGATGGCCATCTGCTGAACCGATCGATTATCGTCAAGCAGTAGCGATAGCCATTGGATGGTGGTAACGGACCAATCAGGTCTATGTTGATGTGCTGGAAACGGACATCAGGCACATCAAAATTGCTGGCACTCGACACAAGACGACGATCATGAGGCAGTGTCCTTGTTGATGCTGGGCCACACAAAACGTTCGTTGACCAGTTTGACAGTAGCGCGTTTGCCGGAATGAGCCATACCATGCAGCACGTCGAATACGATTCTGCTTATCGACGATAGAATGTATCGACGAATACGGGACGATGATACATCACAATATACGCTGATGTTGGAGCTCGGCAGCTGAAGTTTACGCAATTGCAACGAAGATTTGCCCGTCTCGATGTCTCTTAACAGTTGCTGCAGTTCGCCGTCCGCCTCTTGTAGGCGTGCGCACTCGTCCATGTCGATTTGTTCGATTCCAGCAATGCGTGATAGGGCGTCTGCCACAGTATTGGACGCACCACTAATATGCTTTCGTGCAGAATTCGGCGATAAACGACAACTGTCTCGTTTATCGTGGTGATGCTTTCACGTGATCCTGTCGAAACGCATAAACTAATGGCTTGTGGTCGGTGTAAATAGTGCAGTTGCGTCCCTCGATCATGAAACGATTGAACTTGACGGCTTGGAAAATCGCTAATAGCTCCCGATCGTACGTAATGTAGCGGTTTTGTGTTTCCGTCATGAGCTTAAAGTAGAAACTCAGGGGCTGCAGTTATTTGTCGTTGACCTGGTTAAGCGCTGCTCCGACCGCGTAATTGCTGGCGTCAACATGGAGAGCAAGGGGTGCGTTGGCTATTGGGTGCGCCAACCGTGCTACGCTGGGCAAGTCGGTTTTGCAGCGCAAAAATACCATTTCGGTCCTCGGACCAAACTATCAATGACTGGTCGTTCTTCTTGTTGCCCGGGATGAGAGCTTGGAGAATGCCTTGAACAACGGCTGCTTGCGGCAGGAAACGACGGTAATAGTTGAGCATGGCAATGAACCGGAGCAACTCGCATATCTTGGTCGGCTTCGGGAACTCGTTGATCGCATTAACTCGTTCGACCGTTGGGGATATACCGGATGCCGTGATAGAGTATCCCAGAAATGTTACGTCAGTCTTTCCGAACACACTCTTAGCCACGTTAATATGTAGGTTGACTTGCCGCAGGACTCGAAGAGTCCGAATGGTGTGATGATGGCGGTCTTCTCCCGATCTTCCGGCGCGAGCGGGATCTGATAATAGGCACTGACCAGATCGATGGTGGAGAATATGGACTTGCCGGCCAACACCTGGTTAATGTCGCGAATGTGTGGGAGCGGATATCGGTCAGGAACCGTGATCGCGTTCAACCGACGATAGTCACCGAAAGCTCGCCAATCGCCGATGGGTGAGTACTGGACATGACGAAGTTTACAGACTGTAAACAGTGAGGTGGCTTCATCGATTATTTTGCGTCCCTTGATGTCGATGATAAGACCGTAGCGCGAGATGAAATCCGCGCCGATGATAGCTTTTGACACATTGGCCACTATTAACGTCTAGTTGTAACGTCGTTGGAGTCCAAGTGTGAGTGGTAGGGTTCTCGTCCCGTATGTGCTAATTGGTGTGCCGTTGGCTGCGTATAATTGATGCGTTGACGATGGTTTTAGTTGAGGGAATGCGTTGGCGGACAGAACTGATATGTCCGCGCCAGTGTCTATCAAATATTCAGTGTTCGAATTTCTGTCGAATATAAATAGACGTCTGGACTGGATCGCGTCCACTTCGCATGCTGCCTCTTGCGAAGTGGCGGTTAGTTTCCCGCTGGCCACTTGCAAGGCGATCTGCATTTCCTCGCTTTTTCACCGAACCGATTGTGGTAGAAACAAAAGCGATCGTCACGGGACTTTGATCGACTGCTGCTATTTCCACGAGAGCCGGGTTTGTTGCTTCTGGTTTGACTACGGCTTTGATGTTCCGCCTTCCGAGCTCGGCTATCATGGCTCTCAACTCCGTCAATTGCTGCTCCACAGATCCGTGCCGTGCTGACTCCCAGGTCCTGTCTGATGGCTGACACGATATTGTCAAGATCGCTTTGCGCCATCGCCACTACAAGTCGCAAACTCTCGGGTAACCGCTCAAGCCACATGGCTTTCAGGGCGTCTTCTCCAATGCCGTCCCTAAGCAGTTCGCGCATGCGGCGCAGCAATACAGAAGGCTTGTTGTCTCCAAGCTCCAGCGACCGAAACAACTGTGCGAACTGAGACTGAGTTGAAGGCATGTGTTCGGCAATAATTTTGGCCTTAATTGCTTCATACCTTCCAGTAGGCGGCGGATTTCGCAGAATGTACATGATGATCACCAAGTACTCTGTTGGCAGTACGTTCAAAGTTTGATGGAACATTGCTCTGAAAATGCTAATATGGTACATATTTAATGTCTTAAAAAGAAAAAATAAATAAATATAAAAATAAAAAATATTTTTTTTCTCTTAATTTTTCATCTATTTTTTCCTATTTTTTATAATCATAATCATTCAATAATCATACCTATTAAGGAAACTTGATTTATTAGATTTCCCTGTTGACCTTCTAAATTGGATTTTAAGGATTTAGAAGGGACGCATAGGTTTTTTTTTAAGCATTGTTGTCTTGTATTCTCCGAGTCATATCCAATGAGGGAGCTGAGCCACATTGGCCCGCTCCTTTTTACCACATTTATTACTGACCTTCTTTAGTAATACAATATTCGCGTGTACTTATGTATGCAGACAATGTTAAGTTATATGGTATAAGGACATTTCTTTTCATTTGGACTTACAATCCCATCTAAAAAGCTTTTAAATATGGTGCAATGAAACTAAACTTAAATGGCTCGAAGTGAAAAGCTATGACCTTCTTTCGTGTCACTACAAGACACGCCGCGACTTACACTATAAGTGGGTGCTCTTTGAACAGTATAACAAGGGTTGATGATCTTAGTGCTCTTCTGCACTGTAAACTTAAATTTTTATACCATTTTTATACCCGTTACTCGTAGAGTAAAAGGGTATACTAGATTCGTTGAAAAGTATGTAACAGGCAGAAGGAAGCGTTTCCGACCATATAAAGTATATATATTCTTGATCAGGATCAATAGCCGAGTCGATTTGGCCATGTCCGTCTGTCCGTCCGTCTGTCCGTCTGTCCGTCTGTCCGTCTGTCCGTCTGTCTGTCCGTATGAACGTCGAGATCTCAGGAACTACAAAAGCTAGAAAGTTGAGACTAAGCACACAGACTCCAGAGACATAGACGCAGCGCAAGTTTGTCGATTCATGTTGCCACGCCCACTCTAACGCCCACAAACCGCCCAAAACTGCGACGCCCACACTTTTGAAAAATGTTTTGATATTTTTTCATTTTTGTATTGGTATGGTAAATTTCTATCGATTTGCAAAAAAACTTTTTGCCACGCCCACTCTAACGCCCACAAACCGCCCAAAACTGCCACGCCCACACTTTTGAAAAATGTTTTAATATTTTTTCATTTTTGTATTGGTCTTGAAAATTTCTATCGACTTGCAAAAAATCTTTTTGCCACGCCCACTCTTACGCCCACAAACCGCCCAAAGCTGCCACGACCACACTTTTGAAAAATGTTTTGATATTTTTTCATTTTTGTATTAGTCTTGTAAATTTCTATCTTTTCGCGAAAAAACTTTTTGCCACGCCCACTCTAACGCCCACAAACCGCCAAAAACTGTCCTTCGCACTTACACTAGCTGAGTAACGGGTATCAGATAGTCGGGGAACTCGACTATAGCGTTCTCTCTTGTTTTTTCTATAGTCAATAAGGCCAGGGGTGGGCTTGGTTTTATAAAAAGGTGGCATAAGGAATTTGATGATCCTTAATTGACTAATGCATTATTAATTTCGCTAGTACATCCGATTCTTGAGTATAGATCACCTTTGGAGTCCGCTATATTGAGTTCAAAGAATATAAAAAAATTTTTTTTTATTATTGAAAAACTCGGAGAGAAAACATTATTACATGATTAAAGTGAACAGGTTAGACGAGGGTACATTAAATATATTCCACCCCTTTCCAACTTTGCATCACAGCAAAAAAAATTAATTTTTCGTTTTCAATGGTTACTAGTTTATTGATATTGCGTTTGCTTCGAAGCGGATTCAAATGAAAAATGACTTCCAGAGTCTCCAAGGGCTAGAGGGTCTTCTGCAGGTGGTATCGGATTTTTTAATTGGTCAGCGGATATTCTTGTAAACAGTATTCCAACACCTTCGATCAGAGCTAAGAGTACGCCCCCGATGATTGCGCTACCTGCCATGGCTGGAACGCCTAAAAATAAATGAAAACATTTATTCTAATAAACAAATCCGATACTTAGTTTAAAAGTAGCAATAAAGTTTTTTAGTTAGACCCAGTACGATGGCGAACAGAAACTGGACTGAAAATAATATATTATATATTCTATATTTCTTGGTGGCTAAAGAAAATACATAATACAATACAACCTATTGCCACGCCCACACTTTTGAAAAATACGTTGATATTTATACCCGTTACTCGTAGAGTAAAAGGGTATACTAGATTCGTTGAAAAGTATGTAACAGGCAGAAGGACGTCTGTCCGTCCGTCTGTCTGTCCGTCTGTCCGTATGAACGTCGAGATCTCAGGAACTACAAAAGCTAGAAAGTTGAGATTAAGTATACAGACTCCAGGGACATAGACGCAGCGCAAGTTTGTCGATTCAGGTTGCCATGCCCACTCTAACGCCCACAAACCGCCCAAAACTGCACCGCCCACATTTTTGAAAAATGTTTTAATATTTTTTCATTTTTGTATTGGTCTTGTAAATTTCTATCTATTTGCCAAAAAACTTTTGGCCACGCCCACTCTAACGCCCACAAACCGCATAAAAATTGCTACGCCCACACTTTTGAAAAATGTTTTGAAATTTTTTCATTTTTGTATTGGTCTTGTAAATTTCTATCGATTTGCCAAAAAACTTTTTGCCACGCCCACTCTAACGCCCACAAACCGCCCAAAGCTGCCACGCCCACACTTTTGAAAATTGTTTTGATATTTTTTCATTTTTGTATTAGTCTTGTAAATTTCTATCGATTTGCAAAAAAACTTTTTGCCACGCCCACTCTAACGCCCACAAACCGCCCAAAGCTGCCACGCCCACACTTTTGAAAATTGTTTTGATATTTTTTCATTTTTGTATTAGTCTTGTAAATTTCTATCTATTTGCCAAAAAACTTTTGGCCACGCCCACTCTAACGCCCACAAACCGCCAAAAACTGTCCTTCGCACTTACACTAGCTGAGTAACGGGTATCAGATAGTCGGGGAACTCGACTATAGCGTTCTCTCTTGTTTCTTTTTCTATTAGTCTTGTAAATTTCTATCGATTTGCCAAAAAACGCCCATTTCCCACGGCCACTATAACGCCTACAAATCGCCAAAAACTGTGTTTAAGACTCTCCTCCCTTCCGCTAGTTGAGTAACAAGTATCAGAGAGTCGGGGAACTCGAATATAGCGTTCTCTCTTGTTTTGCTTAGTTTAGAACAAATTTTCTTGAATTAAAAAAAATGTTCTTAATTCTATGGTGATTAATTCTAAATATAGAGCGAGGGTTTTTATATTCTAGGGTCTTTTTTCCTTTTAGTGACTTTAAACTAGGACCTAATTTTCTGAAATATTTTTTTGCAATAAAGGGTGATTTTTGAAAAATCGTTCATGTTAACCGTTACTCGTAAAGTAAAAGGGTATATAAGGTTCGTTGAAAAGTATGTAACAGGCAGAAGGAAGCGTTTCCGACCATATAAAGTATATATATTCTTAATCAGTATCAATAGCCGAGTCGATCTGGCCATGTCCGTCTGTCCGTCCGTATGAACGTCGAGATCTGAGGAACTACAAAAGCTACGCCAACAAACCGCACAAAACTGCCATGCCTACACTTTTGAAAAATGTTTTGATATTTTTTCATTTTTGTATTGGTCTTGTAAATTTCTAGCGATTAGCCAAAAAACTTTTTGCCACGATCCCTCTAACGCCCACAAACCACTTTCCTTCGCACTTCCACTAGCTGAGTAACGGGTATCAGATAGTCAAAGAACTCGACTATAGCGTTCTCTCTTGTTTTTGTATTAGTTTTGTAAATTTCTATCGATTTGCAGAAAACGGGTTTGCCATCCTAACGCGCACAAGCCGCCCAAAGCAGCCCCACCCAACACTTTTGAAAAAGGTTTTGATATTTTTTCACATTTGTCCTTTGCGCTTTCACTAGCTAGTAACGGATAGTAAATAGTCGGAGAACTCGACTATAGCATTCTGTCTTTTTTTAGCTTGATCTTGTGGATAAATCGGTCTAGCTAAACTCTGTCGAATGCTTGGGATACATCCGGAAAAACTGCTGTGCAGTATTGTCGGTTCTTCAATGCGGTTCTTATTTCTGTTGTTTTTCAGTTAACCTGTTCTATAGATCCAAGCTTAGAGAGACATGAAAGTAAGCTTATGGGTGTGCACGACGAAGAAGATATCGGATCCTTTTCGGGTTCAGGAATCATTATGTATGGTGATTGATTTTTTCTATCTGCCTGGGAAGTAACCAACTCTAGTTATGGCGTTGAGCTGGGTTATATAGCAAATGGCGCAGCAAGGCAGCTGAATTATTTTTTTTTGAGTTATGAGGTCACAGCCGGGAAATTTCTTTGGATTAATGTGCTCATTTAAGGCATTTGCAAACGTTACTTCAGTGTTGAAGGGGACGGACCCGGAGGCATTTCTTAAAGCTTTGAGTATGAAGATTTCTGAGTTTGTGTTTGATGGGGCGAGTGTGGGCATTCCTTGTTGTGTTCTTAATGTAGTGTTTCGTAGCTGGAAACTACTCTTCACCTCCTTGTAAATTGGCAGCCTGTGTAGTTTGCTGTGTGATTGCCCCAAAGTTTCCTCTCCTTTTCTCCCTGGGTATGTTCTTGTTTGATGGTCAATGTGCAGAGGCGTGGAGATCTCCACAAATTACGCATACAGTGCGGGTGTGGTCGTATTCTTGAAAGTTCGTACATTGCACAGGAGTCTTTCGCCTATGTGGCTCATTAAATGTGATTTTACGATGCAAAAGAAACTGTAGCTTGTAGATTGGATGAATGTCGTATCTTTTTAGGTGCTTGGTTTTAGGTTGAAGCTCAACTTAAAAAAGTGGGTGCGGCTTCTTGGTTTGTTCAGAATGTGAAAAACTTATTTAGCAGAACATCCCTTTTCCTGTAGCGCCTCCGCAATTTCCTCGGGCGACACCGCGGGCTCAATGCCCTTCAAAACAACTTTTAAACCCTTGCTGCTTTTAAGCTGGAGTGCGTAAAACTTTTTTTTGTCGTTTAGATACGTCGTGAGCTATCTGTACTTGTCTTCAGTATTTGTTTGGACTAAGGTACTAATTAGAGAAAGTTTGCCGAAAATTACATTGAAAAAAACTTAAGTTGATAAATAATGCCATTTCTGGTAATATTTAGCTGCAAATGACTCAACACAATCGGAAATTTCGTATGATAAGCCAATTTACATAGGAGTAGCGGTTTTCGAGTAATCAAAGTGGTTTATGTACGAATTTTATTCTAATTTTGTATTATCTAAAAGTCTTTCTATGAAAATTTTATACATGGATACAGCAGCATTTTTTTTTATCCTCTGGAGAATTTTATCCACTTATAAAATAAAATCTAGAATTCTTCGATAGGATTTCGTTTTAAGGTCTTAAGGCTAAGGCAAACTCCTGCTTAGTTGGTAAGGAAGGAAACGATACAAAATGTATTAAAAAGTGAAAGGTGTTAAAAACTAGGTTTATAAAAAAAAGAAGAGAGAACGCTATAGTCGAGTTCCCCGACTATCTGATACCCGTTACTCAGCTAGTGGATGTGCTAAGAAGAAATTTCAACACTGACAGTTTTTGGTGGTTTGTGGGCGTTAGAGTGGGCGTGGCAAAAAGTTTTTTGGCAAATTGATAGAAATTTACAAGACTAATACAAAAATGAACAAATATCAAAACATTTTTCAAATGTGTGGGCGTGGCAGTTTTGGGCGGTTTGTTGGCGTGGCAACATGAATCGACAAACTTGCGCTGCTTCTATGTCTCTGGAGTCTGTATGCTTAATCTCAACTTTCTAGCTTTTGTAGTTCCTGAGATCTCGACGTTCATACGGACGGACAGACGGACGAAAAGACGGACAGACGGACATGGCCAGATCGCCAGAAATTAACGCTTGAACGTTAGATATAGATATCTGGGAAGATACCACAAATTGTTAGTTATTTTATAAAAAATATATTTCTGACCTCACCTCAGATTTGACAAACAAAATGTTGCCGTCGGCAACAACAATTTACGATTTGGTAACGGGTCGAAGTACGTCGCAAAAGCTATCCCGAAGGTTGCCATACTGTTGGTGGACAGGCAGATAAAAGTACTTATAAAATATAAAAGAATTCATTAATTAAATAAAAGGAGGGCCACACGTGTTCTTTGTAAATAATGCTATATAATTTAATTACTTAAATGGTCAAAGTGCGGTAAAAAAAAAATTGCGAACATCGGAATAAACACTGAAAAAGGTGGCAACTCAAGATTTTACTCAAGCAAAAATTTTGAGAAAACCAGAGCACCTAAAAACAAAATGGTACGATTTGGCCCAAATCGAAATCGAAAAAATCTTACGATTACGACCATTAGAAATAATCAGAAACACCATAGTAAAATTTGCGAACCCAGAGAACATCGACGAAGTCCGAAAATTCCTTGGCTTTAGCGGCTATTTTCGAAATTCGTCCCTGGCTTTTCGCCGAACCGCTACGAAAACTACTCCGCAAAGGTCATGTTCGGATGGAAGCAGCAGGGGAAAGACGCTGTCAATAAATTAAAACAGAAACTCAGCTTTAAGCCGATCCTCGTAAGTTATCGTTATCATGTAGACGAACTTCATACTTAAGCCGGTCAGCGAGTCGTTGGAAAAATTTTAAAATGATGTATATGGCGGACATTACGATGTAATCTATGTAATCGAAGGTGGACGTTTATATCCTATACAACGATAAGCATTTTTGTGTGTTGTGTCAACTTATATTTCACATCCTTAACTAATGTCATGATAAAACTGGAGACGTGGGCACGAACAAAACGATTGAACGCATTTCCAATTTGTTCTGGTTTCTCTCGTGCGCAAATATCTAAACGGCTACATAAAAACATTACGCTTTACGAAATTTAGGAGCAGTTAAACAATAGAAGTTAAATAATAACAACACACGTTATAGACGCAGTCCTTGAATTCTATCGAGATAATAATATGAAGCACGTTCTAAAAGCAGTCAGAGCGCAAATATCTAAACGGCTACATAAAAACATGACGCTTTACGAAATTTAGGAGCAGTTATACAATAGAAGTTAAACAATAACAACACACGTTATTGACGCAGTCCTTGAATTCTATCGAGATAATAATATGAAGCACGTTCTAAAAGCAGTCAGAGCGCCACGAGCGAACGGTCACGTTGGGAGAGCAAAACGTATTACTGTTGAATGCAAAACAAAACAAGAGAAAACGGTATAGTCGAGTTCCCCGACTATCTGATACCCGTTACTCAGCTAGTGGAAGTGCGAAGGAGAGTCTTCAACACTGACAGTTTTTGGCGGTTTGTGGGCGTAAGAGTGGGCGTGGCAAAAAGTTTTTTGGCAAATAGATAGAAATTTATAAGACTAAAACAAAAAATAAAAAATTTCAAAACATTTTTCAAAAGTGTGAGCGTGGCAGCCTTGGGCGGTTTGTGGGCGTTAGAGTGGGGGTGGCAAAAAGTTTTTTGGCAAATCGATAGAAATTTAAAAGACTAATACAAAAATAAAAAAATATCAAAACATTTTTCAAAAGTGTGGGCATGACAGCTTTGGGCGGTTTGTGGACGTTAGAGTGGGCGTGGCAAAAAGTTTTTTGGCAAATCGATAGAAATTTACAAGACTTGGATGTTAGTTTGGGTGTGGTCTAGGGATGATGTATTTTGATAAAGATGGGATGTCGGTTATAGAATATATTGAACCAAGAGTGGTTAAGTCGTATCGTTCCCAACACCATATTATGACCATAGTATGATGTCTCAGGGGGAAACGCAAGCTATACGAAGTTTGCCGATTGACGGAATAATTTTTACAGCGCAAATGTATATAGCGGACGACGAGCATATGCAACATAAAATCTTATTGGGATAAGATGTCATCGTTCATCCTGCTGTACATCCTGCTTAAAGTGGAGAACAGATAAACCGCGCCATCGTTGAAACTAGCATCGAAATTGAAGGTAATCAAGTTTTTTTTCAATCTCAACCCAAAACGTGAAACGGTAAATGAAATGGTCATGATATTATTCAAAAGTCGACATCTGATTAAGCCAGTTTTCTACTACTGATCAAAAAGCAAAACGAAAGCGATCGACTCTGTAAAGACAAGCGAGGCAATAAAATTTTGATATTTCGTTTGATCTAAGTAGCGGGCATCAAAATGGAGTAACTCCGGAAAACAGAAGATTCACCGCATTCATCACAAATTATAAAGAATGCCCCTTGGAAATAAAAATACCCCAGCAGCATTCTACAGACTTATGGCTAAAATACAAAAGTAGCTGAAGAAAGGCGATATGTTGCACTACATGGAAGACATCCTCGTTCGCAGCAACCCATTCCATGAAATGATTGCCACGTGGTCAAGGTTGTTAAGCGTGATAAGCGATAAATGCAAAAATTACTTTTAGTGACATCATCAATTTTCTAGCACATTTACACAGTTACACGCCAGTGGCCTTAGACCATGAGAAATAATCACAAACACCATAGTAAAATTTCCGAACCCAGAGAACATCGACGAAGTCCGCAAATTCCTTGGCTTTAGCGGCTATTTTCGAAAATTCGTTCCTGGCTTTTCGCCGAACCGCTACGAAAACTACTCCGCAAAGGTCATGTTCGGATGGAAGCAGCAGGAGAAAGACGCTGCCAATAAATTAAAACAGAAACTCAGCTTTAAGCCGATCCTCGTAAGTTATCGTTATCATGTAGACGAACTTCATACCTAAGCCGGTCAGCGAGTCGTTGGAAAAATTTTAAAATTATGTATATGGCGGGCATTACACAGTTATTACAGATTGCAGCGATTTACATACAATGATGGAAAAACTCGAACTCATCGCAAGAACAGCTTGGTGGTGGCTACGCATCCAGGACTTTGATATCAACATTATGCAAGCAGGATGGAAATCGACGACTATGTAATCGAAGGGGGACGTTTATATCCTATACAGCGATAAGCTTTTTTGTGGGTTGTGTCAAGTTAACTCATATTTCACATCCTTAACTAATGTCATGATAAAACTGGAGACGTGGGCACGAACAGCGCAAATGTATATAGCGGAACGAGCTTATGCAAAAAATATCAAAACATTTTTCAAAAGTGTGGGCGTGCCAGCTTTGGGCGGTTTGTGGGCGTTAGAGTGGGCGTGGCGAAAAGTTTTATGGAAAATCGATAGAAATTTACAAGACCAATACAAAACTGAAAAAAAATAAAAACATTTTACAAAAGTGTGGGCGTGGTAATTTTGGGCGGTTTGTTGAAGTGGGCGTGGCAAAATGAATCGACAAACTAGCGCCGCGTCTAGTCTGTGTGCTTAATCTCAACTTTCTAGCTTTTGTAGTTCCTGAGATCTCAGCGTTCATACGGACGGACAGACAGACAGACGGACGGACGGACAAACGGAGATGGCCAGATCGACTCGGCTATTGATCCTGATCAAGAATATATACACTTTATATGGTCGGAAACGCTTCCTTCTGCCTGTTACATACTTTTCAACGAATCTAATATACCCTTTTACTCTACGAGTAAAGGGTATAACTATATGATGTACCCCCAAGCAACTTTTATTTGGATTGAAGCCGCGTGACTTCCTGCAGAACAAGGCCATGCGGGCGAAAGTTTATTACGCTTTAACCAAAACGTATCTTTATTTATAATCAATCTAATTTAAGCCATCCTATAACGCGATCGTCTAATTATATAATGTTCGCAAGGATCCCAAAGAAGGTTTAGTATTTTTAGAGTCAAGGCGTCTGCTCAGTTAGAGTTACTTTATTCGAATGTTTCTTATGCGCTCAACTTGGGCTGAGATGACCCGTATATATAGTACTTATTATTATATACATATAGTTCCATATACATATACATATGTATGCAGAAGGCATGCATATGTCATGTATGGTCTGACCACTTGAGCTGCAAAGTGCCTGCTCAGCATTCCCACGCTCCGCGATCGGCTTATGTATAAGCGTTAGATCATATTACTTGAGCGCTGGAACACTTGTGTAATTGTTGGTGGTCTTTTGGGTACTTAAACGTTATGTTTATTATGACAAAGTGTCACAATGTTTTGAAGATAAGTTGTACCCATTAATTTAGTATATTTATAGGGTAGATATGTTACACCTCCATTTTAAAAGAAATGACGTAGTACATGTAATATTATACACGTAATACATATTAATATTTTTAAAAATTATTTAACATTTTTTTTTAAAATGATATTGATTTTTCTTATTAATTATTAGCAATGTTTTGTCTCAAAGCATTTTTGTGTAATGACAATATAATAAAAAAAACTTATGTTGAAGAAGGAAAAAGACTTTTTTTTTTTGATTTTTTTTGTTTTGATCAGACCTTTTCTTAAGTGAAATGAATCGTTTCATTGATTATATATTTTTAGTCTATCCTTATGTACTTTTTGTTTCTTTAGCTTTGTATCTCTACCTAATTACTATGTTATCTCTGTCTTCTATGGTTTCTACAGTATAAGGACCTAAATATACTGGATCTAACTTATGACCCGTTTCGTTCCTTAGTATAACTTTATCTCCTATTTTTAATTGAAAATCTGAAGTTTTCTTATCAAAAAGTTGTTTTCTATAAGACTTCGCTTTTTCTAACATAAGTCTAGCTCTTTTATATGCTATTTCTAATCTAAATTTTATTTCCTTAGAGTAATCTTCTACATTATACAGTAGTTCTATTCTATCTGTTTTATTAAAATTTGCGGACTGCCTTGGTAATCTTCCAATGACTAGTTCATATGGACAGTAATCATGCATGACTGATGGTGTTGTGTTGAAACAATATGTAAAATATTGTATCCAAACGTCCCGATCAGTTTTATCTGCAGAGATGTATAAACGAATGTATTCATTGAATGTTCTATGACATCGTTCTATTGTCCCTAAAGTTTGGTGATGATATGCGGTAGATGTTAGGTTTTCTATCTTCATGTATTTGCACATATCTAAAATTACTTTATTTTTATACTCGGTACCCATGTCCGAAATGAACGTACTTTAGTATACAATTTTCGAATATAGCTCTTGCGACAGTATTTGCGCTTTTGTTTGCAACCGGTATGGTTACTAGATACTTCGTTAAATCACATATAAGTGTGACGATGTATTCGTTGCCATATTCTGATTTCGGTAGTGGACCTACTGTGTCCACTATCACTATATCAAAAGCATTTGTTGGGGTTTCTGTGTGAGTCATTGGGGTCTTTGTATGTGTCGTTGTATTCGACATTTGGCATTTATGATATCTACGTATGTACTCTTATATATGACGAGTCATATTTTTCCAATAATAGTGTCCTTTTGTTTTTCGCTAGCGTTCTTGTAATGCCTGCATGACCTCCTTGAATTGGATCGTCATGATATGTAGACAGTATTGATTGTATCTCTTTTTCAGTTTTTATAATGGTCACCGGCTGGAGTAGCGCTACTCTTAATGATTATACCCGTTACTCGTAGAGTAAAAGGGTATACTAGATTCGTTGAAAAGTATGTAACAGGCAGAAGGAAGCGTTTCCGACCATATAAAGTATATATATTCTTGATCAGGATCAGTAGCCGAGTCGATCTGGCCATGTCCGTCTGTCCGTCCGTCTGTCTGTCCGTCTGTCCGTCTGTCCGTCTGTCCGTCTGTCCGTATGAACGTCGAGATCTCAGGAACTACAAAAGCTAGAAAGTTGAGATTAAGCATACAGACTCCATAGACATAGACGCAGCGCAAGTTTGTCGATTCATGTTGCCACGCCCACTCTAACGCCCACAAACCGCCCAAAACTGCCACGCCCACACTTTTGAAAAATGTTTTGATATTTTTTCATTTTTGTATTGGTCTTGTAAATTTCTATCGATTTGCCAAAAAACTTTTTGCCACGCCCACTCTAACGCCCACAAACCGCCCAAAGCTGCTACGCCCACACTTTTGAAAAATGTTTTGATATTTTTTCATTTTTGTATTGGTCTTGTAAATTTCTATCGATTTGCAAAAAAACTTTTTGCCACGCCCACTCTAACGCCTACAAACCGCCAAAAACTGTCTTTAAGACTCTCCTTCTCCCTTCCACTAGCTGAGTAACGGGTATCAGATAGTCGGGTAACTCGACTATAGCGTTCTCTCTTGTTTTAATTTTATATTGCCCGTATTTTTGAAATTATCTATTGAAATGGTTTCAAAGATTTTTTCACTCGGTGCCAATTTGAGTTGGCTGATTTTTAGTATACCGGCTTGCATTTCAAGCCTTTGGAAGAACTGACCTAAATCAAAAATTCCATTGGTATATGAATCGTCAACATCAATTCTTGCAATAACTTTATTTCCTCGTTTTAGTAAACAAATAGATTCAGTTATTCGCAAGGTCACTACTTTTCGTACTTCCTCATTTGTTATGACTTCGTGTACGTTGGGCTTAGATACATTTTGGATACTTTGCCTAGGCAATAGTTCTTTATTTGTTACTGTACAGTTTTTATCTTGTCTACCTTGTTGCCTGGTAGTGACTTTCAGGACTTTATGTTGCATGTCTTTGAGTTCTGTTATATTTATACGCGAGAGTGCGTCTGCTACAAAATTATCTTTCCCCTTTAGGTATTCTACAGTGAAGTCGTATTCTTCATGCATGCGAGTTAATTTAGAACTGGGATTAGTCACAGAAAATAGGTACGTTAAAGGTCAATTTTAATGGTGAAATGTTTGCCATAAATATATGGTCTAAAATGGGTAATTGCCCAATGAATTGCCGCTAGTTCTTGTTCCGTTGTACTCTTATTGCTTTCTCCTTTTGTAAATGAACGTGATGCATAAGCTATTGGGAGCTGAATCCCGTTACGGTTATAAGTTAGAACTGCTCCGCAAGCTTGTTTACTAGCATCCGTTATAATGCAAAATTCTTTGCGAAAATCGGGATATTGTAATAATGTGGGGTGCATAAGATTTTCTTTAAGGTATTCGAATGCGTTCTGGCATTCGCTTAACCATTCAAAAGGGACATTCTTTTTACATAATCTAGTTATGTGCCGTGAATAGTCGGCGAAGTTCCTTATAAATCGACGATAATAGTTGCAGAATGCTACAAATCGTCTTGCGCTGTCCGCATCATTTTTATACCCGTTACTCGTAGAGTAAAAGGGTATACTAGATTCGTTGAAAAGTATGTAACAGGCAGAAGGAAGCGTTTCCGACCATAAAAAGTATATATATTCTTGATCAGGATCAGTAGCCGAGTCGATCTGGCCATGTCCGTCTGTCCGTCCGTCTGTCCGTCTGTCCGTCTGTCCGTCTGTCCGTATGAACGTCGAGATCTCAGGAACTACAAAAGCTAGAAAGTTGAGATTAAGTATACAGACTCCAGGGACATAGACGCAGCGCAAGTTTGTCGATTCAGGTTGCCACGCCCACTCTAACGCCCACAAACCGCCCAAAACTGCCACGCCCACATTTTTGAAAAATGTTTTAATATTTTTTCATTTTTGTATTGGTCTTGTAAATTTCTATCGATTTGCAAAAAAACTTTTTGCCACGCCCACTCTAACGCCCACAAACCGCCCAAAGCTGTCACGCCCACACTTTTGAAAAATGTTTTGATATTTTTTCATTTTTGTATTGGTCTTGTAAATTTCTATCGATTTGCCAACAAACTTTTTGCCACGCCCACTCTAACGCCCACAAACCGCCCAAAGCTGCTACGCCCACACTTTTGAAAAATGTTTTGATATTTTTTCATTTTTGTATTGGTCTTGTAAACTTCTATCGATTTGCCAAAAAACTTTCTGCCACGCCCACTATAACGCCTACAAACCGGCAAAAACTGTGTTTAAGACTCTCCTTCTCCCTTCCACTAGCTGAGTAACGGGTATCAGATAGTCGGGGAACTCGACTATAGCGTTCTCTCTTGTTTTTTAATTCCTTTTTTTTATTCCTCTCGGGAACTTAGGGCTTCTACGAGAGCTTTCCTTCTAAAGCCGTTTTATGTTTAAACGTCTCGTATTAGTTTCAGTAATCGTTGTGTTTTTCGACCGATCTGGTGATTGGCCAGATGCGGCTTATCCCAGTGGTGGGGCTGCCACCTGTCGCCATCGGGGATTGGCGTCTACGGTGTTGTGTTGTTATTCGTAGAAAAGCGATCAGTCTGGTAACGCGCTTGCCCTGCTGGGTGTTGTTGCTGTTCGCAGAAAAACACAGGGTGCGCTTGGTACTATGTGGGTGCCCCCGTTTTTTCTCCCATGTATTGAGGAGGGGGTGGGGCGTTGGGGCAAGTGAAAGTTGCCGACAATTGTTGTAATAGTCATTTATTATGTGGAAGAATACTTTCTAAAAGTTAGAAAAGCATTTCAGAGAGGAAGTTTTTTTGTGTGGCCATGCTCTCGTCATGGGTGGGGTTTGAGCCCACGACCCCGTGGTTAGCAGGTAGTTGCGCTATCCACTACAACACGAGGCCCCACAAATGGTCCCGCATCATGAGGGACAGGATAATTTTTGATGACGTTATATTTCTTGTCATCTGGCAATACTTCTTTGTCTGTGCATTTGTGGCCTAGGAATGTCACTTCGTGCATGAAAAATGAACATTTTTCTGGATGCAACTTAAGGTTATATTTCCTACATACATTAAAAACGTCAGTTAAGTTTTTAATCATGTGTTTTTCTAAACTTCCTATCACCATTAAGTTATCCATATAAAGGAAAGCCTGAGAGGGTTCTAAACCCGAGAATCATATAGTCATCATCCTCTGAAATGAATTTGGTGCTATTTTAAGACCAAATGGTAATCGCGTGAAGCGATATGAGCCATTGCTCGTTGAAAAAGATGTTATATTCCTTGAATTTTCCTAAAGTTCTATTTGGTGGAAACCTGACATCAAGTCAAGGCATGAAAAGTATTTAGCTCAACCTAGTTGATCTAAAATGTCATCCATTCTAGGGAGTGGAAATTTGTCAGAAAGTAG
The DNA here is from genome assembly GCF_016746365.2 of Drosophila yakuba. NCBI lineage: Eukaryota > Metazoa > Arthropoda > Insecta > Diptera > Drosophilidae > Drosophila > Drosophila yakuba. Next base: position 420,429 of record NW_025048816.1, on the reverse strand, counting down.
TTATACCCGTTACTCGTAGAGTAATAGGGGATTATACTAGATTCGTTGAAAAGTATGTAACAGGCAGAAGGAAGCGTTTCCGACCATATAAAGTATATATATTCTTGATCAGAATCAATAGCCGAGTCGATCTGGCCATGTCCGTCTGTCCGTCCGTCTGTCCGTCCGTATGAACGTCGAGATCTCAGGAACTACTAAAGCTAGAAAGTTGAGATTAAGCATACAAACTCCAGGGACATAGAAGAAGCGCAAGTTTGTCGATTCATGTTGCCACGCCCACTCTAACGCCCACAAACCGCCCAAAACTGCCACGCCCACACTTTTGAAAAATGTTTTGAAATTTTTTCACTTTTGTATTAGTCTTGTAATTTTCTATCGATTTACCAAAAACTTTTTGCCACGCCCACTCTAACGCCCTCAAATCGCCCAAAGCTGATACGCCCACACTTTTGAAAAATGTTTTGATATTTTTTCATTTTTATATTGGTCTTGTGAATTTCTATCGATTTGCCAAGAAACGTTCTGCCACGCCCACTATAACGCCTACAAACCGCCAAAAACTGTGTTTAAGACTTTCCTTTTCCCTTCCATTAGCTGAGTAACGGGTATCAGATAGTCGGGGAACTTGACTATATCCTTCTCTCTTGTTTTTTATTTATTTGACGATAGTTAATTACTAATAGCCATTTCTTCTCTTGTGGATTTGGTAATGATTTTTTCGGAACTAACAAGAGTGGGCTGTTATACTCGGATACAGACGGTTCGACGATTTTGTCCCCAATTAATTTCCCTACTTGTTTTTGAATTTCTACAATATGGCTATGCGGGCTTCTGTAGTTTTTTATATATATGGGTTCATCATCTTTACGTCTTAATGTTTGTTTATAAAAGTTGTTTGTTGATATTGGTTCGGTTTCCAGTCCGAACACATCACTATACTGTGTGCATAGTTCAGTTAATTGATTTTTGAATTGGTCTGGAAAATTTTTCTTTAGTACTGGAAGTACTTGTTCGCTTCTATTTTTAGTGTTGGTATTATGAATGTCATAATCTTTTAAATTTTCATATTGGATTTTGTTTACTTTGACCAATTGATCGAAATTAGTTGTATTCAGAAGTCGAATGTATAAATGTTTGGATGCTGCTATTGTATTTGCAACATAAATCCCATTGTGTATTTCCTGATTAGGCACAAATAATCACAAATAACTTGTGATCTGGCTGGCAGAAGAACTGTATTGTTGCCAGCGCTATATATTATCGGAACATATATTGGATAATTTAAATTTTGGGGTCTAATTATAAATCAGTCTTCACTTGGTTTGAAATCTAGTTGACAATTGAATTTCTTTATAAAATCAATGCCTATTATTCCATCACATGGTATTGCAAAATGTGGGTCTACCAAGTGAATTTCATGTGGAATAATATATTTGGTTGATTGGAGTTCTATTGAGGTTGTTCCTCGAGACTTCATCACACCTTGGCCTATGCCTTCGATGTTTATTATTTTTTCTGTTTGAATTTGGAAGTTATCAGAATTTACCTTCAGAAGTGAGATATCTGCACCAGTATCAACGAGAAATGTTAGTTTATTTTCAGTTGAATGATTATGGAAAGTTACGAATATATTAATTCTATAATTGGTGGAATGAACTTTAACATTTATTGGTTGTATCCAAAGGGTTCTGTGAGTTTTCCGACGTATTTTGCGTGATTCTCACATTGCTGTTATTATTATTATTACCCTGGTAGTAGTTTCCGCCGGCTCTCCCTTGGTTTTGGCCTCTTCTACCTCCACGGTTATTAAAGTTATTATTGTTGTTGTTATTGCTGCCTCGGTTGCAATTGTTGTGGTAGTTATTTCTTCCGCGATTATAACCTCGGCCTCCTCTATTATTATTATTTGCACCTCGTCGATAATAGAGTACAGTGTTACTCTGACCTGTTATCTCTGTGCAACTGTTTACAAATTTGGAGATGGCATCATTAATTTTTTGTGAATGTGCCTGCTTGCATGATAAGTTTTACCTTATCAACGGAGCAATTCTGTGTCATTGCTTTTACAGCTGTTGTAGTGCTGTATTTATTCGCTAAAGACTGGCTGAGACCTTCACTGATATAGGCCTTCGTCAGTTTCTCCATCTCTTGGGTGTATTGGCTAGCCGTTTTATTTCTCTGTTGTAGATTGAGAAGCTTGGCAGATACCACTTCTACCGATTCTCCTTTTACTGCACTTGACAGTTGTGTAATGATTGCAGCAATTGTCTGCTCATTACTTATAAGGTTTCTTACATGGCCTTTAAGTTTAGTTTTTATTAGGCTTATCGCAGTCGTTTCATGTGTGCTCTTTAAGCTGTCTAGTAGACTGAGAACATCCAAAAAACTTTGTAGATTTTTTGGTTTACCATCAAACTCTGGTATCAGAGATGTGGCTCGGCTGATAAAGTCTGTCAATTTCTGTGCCATTTCAGAAATTGTTATTGTTTCAGATTTTAATTCAATTCGGTCGCTTGTTTCTAGTGTTTCAATTTCCCTATCGGACTCAGCGCCGCCTGATTGTACATATTCGTTTAGATCTTTGAACTGGTCTGGGTTGAATTCAACCAATTGACTTAGACTTTCTGGTACATCTATTAGAATATGCCTTCTTTTTCTGATATTATTTAATCTTGTGTTTAGGGATTTTATAACCCTCAAACATTTGTTATTATGTTCAGATGTGAGTCTATTTGCATATTTATTTACTAATGTAACTATATTATTATATTCTCCTACAACTATCCCTATATGATTTTTCAAAGTTTCGGATTTTATTACTGCATCTCTATTGATACACTTATAAGACTTGTCAAACCTATAGCGAAATTCGTCTATTTGTATCGCCATTTCGCTCCATTCCATTCTTGTCGTAAAAAAAGGTTTTTATGAAGCTTTCTTTTACTCTATATATTTTTTAAATCTGGTCTAAACGATTTGCCCTATTCATATAACGTTTTTTGATGATTTTGTTATGCTTAACATAAATTGTAAGCAGAAATTGTAGAATTAGCACTATTGTAATGATCAGCAATAAGTTCCACAACGCATTTATATCGTCTGTCTGATCTATAATTTTTACGTTATTAACTATCTTGGCAGTATTGTCTTTTGCCTCACTAGGTTGGCTCACATATTTGTTTTCAATAATAAAAAAAATTGTCCAACCGCATTGTTAGTAAAAAGCCTAACAGATATTAGTGTTTTTCAAGCAGCGGTTTCCCGCATCGGCTTGGATTTAGAAATTAAAACTAAGGCAAATTGGGTCATTGGCATTTATTTATGCAGCCCGTTTGCGTTGTTTCGCACCTTGCGAAAGCTTGTTTTCAATGTTTTCCAGACGCTCTTTGTAGCGTTACCGGGATGTCTCGTTTCTGGCCAACTGGGCCAATTTCTTGACCAGTCGGCGTTGTTGTAGTAGCTTTACCCTTTTTCCGGAGCGTTTGTGCTTCATTGGTTCCTTCCTTGCCTGCCTTGCCCGGTACTCAGCTATTGTGAGTGGGCGTGGTCCATCTGCAGGGTTTTGCTGCAGAGCTTCTTCTAACGTTGGCAAGTCCCTTTGTATCGTGGGCTGCGCGTTCAAAAATTGTGCCTCCTCTGCCATCAATTGTTGCGTGTTATTGTTATTATTTTTGCACAAATTTTATCGGTGATTTGGTTGGCAAGGTGGCAAGGCATTTGTTGTCAGGCGGAGGCGAGACTTAGTCTCATGTCCTGATGTCCTGACAACCTGAGGTCCTGACGTCCTGAGGACCTGACGTGCTGTCACGGTTGCCATATAAAGTTCGCAAGGATCCCAAAGAAGGTTCAGTATTTTTAGAGTCAGAGCGTCTGCTCAGTTAGAGTTACTTTATTCGAATGTTTCTTATGCCTATGGACCCTAAAATAAATACTTTACAAATTTACTAAGCATATTGTAAACGTATGAAAACACAAACAATTTTTAAAAGAGTTTCCCGTGGGGCCAAAAACTATTTTAAAGTATCAGGCTTTAATTATTTAAAACACCGATACTTCAGATCAGCCCGGAAGTCATTGGATTGCTTCCTATTTAAAAAAAAAGGAATACGTGACAAATTTAAAATTTTGCGTTTATAAATATTTTTATAATAAGCAATAACTACAAAGTTATTTTTCTAGTACGTGTGGTAATTATTGCATGCTGTACGGTCTTTTTAGATGTAATAAGGAAACATAATTTCTTACAAAATTTTAGAAAAAATTACTTTCATATAATTAACATTTTTAAAAAAATATAAATTTAAAAAAAAATTGTACAAAAAAATGCATCAAGAAGACCTCCATTTGTTTAGGATCCATTTTAGTTTGATAGTTTTACTCTTTAAGGTTCTCTTAAAGAATAAAGTTAAATTTAAAAACGTATAATTTTGTATTGAAAAATTTCCTCTACTTATTTATTTACTAATTAAAATTCAATTTGTGCACAATTATATATATATACATACTTTCCCTTGTTGTAGGATAAAAATTTACAAGACTAATACAAAAATGAAAAAACATCAAAACATTTTTAAAAGTGTGGCCGTGGCAATTTTTGGCGGTTTGTGGGTGTTAGAGTGGGCGTGGCAACATGATAATATGATATGATATACATATAAAAAATATAATTTCTTGATCAGGATTAACAGCCGAGTCGAACTGGCCATGTCTGTCCGTCCGTTCAAGCACCTTTACCTAAGCTGGAAAGGTGTTGCAGTTTTTTCACATTTTTGTTAGTTTTGTAAATTTTTTCTCGATTTGCGAAAAAATCTTTTTTTGCCACTCTCTTTGCCACCCACTCTATACGCCAAGCCGCCAAAAACTGTTATTGTTGAAATTTCTTCTTCACACTTCCACTATCAGATAGTCGGATAGAACTTGACTATAACATTCTGTCTTGCTTTATTTGTCTTCTAAATTTTTATAGAAAATCTTTCGACACGCCCAATCTATCAACAACAAACCACCCAAAACTGTCACGGCTACACTTCTGAATAATATTTTTTTTATAATCAATTATTGGATTATATTATTAACATTTCTTTAGAAAATCCATGTGACCTAAAACCTTTAACACTTGCAGCTAGTGCCAACATATTTTGTAAATATAACATATGTACCTTGCATTCCTTTTTTAGTGGTCTGTTAGTCTTGTGGACGTTTATATGTTCTGTTCTTGGCAAGCGCTATACGACTCAAAAACTTAAGATGCATTGTGTACAGATAATGTTAAACTAAAAATTTAATTTAAAGTTAATGTATTTAAATTAAACTAATTTTCCAGGTCAATCAAATTTAAAAAATAAACAATGAACTTTTTTAACTAACACAAATTTAATAACAAATTTGTATATACCTTTCAAATAGCACTGGCTCTTTGCGACTGGTCTCAATTACAACAAAAGCGGAGAAATCTAGCTCGGCGACACTGCTCTCCTCGGGAATCATCCTCTTATTTTTCAAAGATGTCCGAGATTGGAAACCTTGAAGTTAATCATTTATTGGAGCAGTTTATTAACATTTCTTCAGGAAATTCATGTGACATAAAACCTTTAATACTTGCAGCTAGTGCCAATATGTTTTGTCAATATATGTGTTCAGTTCGGTTTAATTACACCGATACGGGTTTTAAAAAGGTAGTTGAATACTTTGATGAAATCTTCTGGGAAATTAATCAAGGGTATTCTTTTGATTACATACCTTGGCTATTACCATTTTATTGTAATCATATAAATCAAATTGTGCACTGGTCAACTAGTATACGTAAATTTATTTTAGAGAGAATAGTGAATCATCGAGAATCAAACATCAATTTAAATCATCCTGACCAAGATTTTACTGATGCTTTGCTAAAAAGTCTAAAGGAAGACAAGAATGTTTCACGCAATACAATCATTTTTATGCTAGAAGATTTTATTGGAGGACACTCAGCAGTTGGAAATTTGGTAATGTTGGCACTGGCATATATAGCCAAAAATCCAACGATTGGGGAACACATCAGGAATGAGGTAGACGCAGTTTCCACAAAGGGTACAAGGAAAATCAGCCTTTATGATATGAATGTAATGCCATACACGATGGCAACTATTTTAGAGGTTTTACGATACTCTTCGTCTCCTATTGTTCCTCATGTAGCAATGGAAGACTTAGTAATAAAAGGATATGGCGTTACAAAGGGTACAATCGTTTTTATAAATAATTATGTTTTAAATATGAGCGAAAGCTATTGGAATCATCCTGAACAATTTGACCCTGGACGGTTTTTGGAGAATAAATATACAAATAACAAAGAAAATGGTCCAAATTGTGATTACAATAAAACGACCTTAGACGGGTCAGACTTCAGGTTAGAGTTCAATAAAGAAATGGACAAGAATGGAAGCTTAAAAAACAACAATTCTCCACAGAATTCGCATATTAGACAGGTCAAAAAGAGTATTCCCCATTTCTTACCTTTCAGTGTCGGTAAACGTACATGCATCGGACAAAATCTGGTTAGAGGATTTGGATTTCTTTTACTTGCTAACATCATACAAAATTATAACGTTAACAGTGCTGACTTTTCAAAAATTAAGATAGAAAGATCAACCGTGGCCCTGCCAACAAAATGCTTTAAGCTTTCATTGCGGACAAGAGCATAATTTTTGTTTAATTTTAAAGAGTACTATTCCTGTTAAATACATTTTTCCAATTAGCACTAATAAAAAAACATGTTTTAAGTAACCCAAATAAATATTTAACGATTTTTAAAGATTATTATTTAATATATACTGCATATTTATTTATAGAATTTCAATAATTAATATAAAAATATATAAAATATTTAAATTTAATTATTAACCTACAATTTAGAACAACCCTTATTTATGAAATTTCAATAATTAACCAGCAAAATAATTAAATTCTTTTTAAATTTTTTCTCAAATACCTATTGCGGCGGTTATAAGTAAATCATTCGGTTACTTCAAAAAGAATGATAAAAAAGGTAAGTAATTGCCCATGCAGAGGAGGGTGAGGATTACTGAATGTTTACCAATAACATAGAATGTTTGCGGGGTGCCAGAAATTCCGATATTTCTTATTTGTTGATATGCCAACATTGGAGACACAGTTCAACAGCATTATCTTTGTTATCGATCAGCGGCGTGAGCATCTAGCTCTTCCCTCACTGTCTTCGCTCACTATCTTTTTTGTTATTCTCGCACCTACACCTTTCAACTGTTCGCTCATTTTGTTAAATTCTGCCTAACGGGCAGCACATAAAAAACTGCAGCTCGGATGAAGTGAAATAAGTAGAGGGAAAACATATATACTGTGCAATTATATAAGGGATTTGCATGACCTAACTCCTATTGTGTCTCAAAGACGTAAGTAAAAATAAGACATTTTAGATTGTCAGGAGTTAAAACACCGAACTAATGCAGATGTAAACTGCGGGGGAACTGTCCTGCCAGTGGCCAATTATGCACAAACTAGTAAGTAGTAAGGGCAGTCCGAGAAGGAACGTTTGGAGAAGGAGAGTTTGGAGAGAACAGAGTCTGACTATTAATTGGAAAACGAGAGTCTGGAGGAACAGAGTTTGGGAAAAAAGAATTTGGGGAACGAAGGAGACAGTGAGGCTGCACGAATTTGAGCAGGACAACAGAAGAGCAGAGAATGTGTGCATGCCGATTTCAAGGAAGGAACGGTACCAAGCTGGACTTTGGACCATGGGTTCATGGGTTCATGAAACGCAGATCAACAACTACAAACCTTCTGGAGCTTACCTGCTTCGTAGTACAGGGCTTCAAAAATGATCTTCAAACAGATGTCATCTATACGGAAGAACAGAGAATGTGTGCATGCCGATTTCAAGGAAGGAACGGTACCAAGCTGGACTTTGGACCATGGGCTCATGGGTTCATGAAACGCAGATCAACAACTACAAACCTTCTGGAGCTAACCTGCTTCGTAGTACGGGGCTTCAAAAATGATCTTCAAACAGATGTCATCTATACGGAAGAACAGAGAATGTGTGCATGCCGATTTCAAGGAAGGAACGGTACCAAGCTGGACTTTGGACCATGTGTTCATGGGTTCATGAAACGCAGATCAACAACTACTAACCTTCTGAAGCTAACCTGCTTCGTAGTACAGGGCTTCAAAAATGATCTTCAAACAGATGTCATCTATACGGATTTTAGTAAAGCATTTGACTCTGTTAATCATTCACTTTTATTAACAAAAACTTGATTTATTAGGATTTCACTGTTGATCTAAATTGGATTCTAAGTTAACCGAATGGACGGACGCAACGGGTCCTTATTAAAAATTCTCTTTCTTGTATTCTCCGAGTCACATCCGGTGTCCCACAAGCCACCTAGGTCTGCTCCTTTTTACCTTATTTATTAACGACCCTCCCTTAATAAAAAAGCATTCACGTGTACTTATTTACGCTGATGATGTAAAATTATGCCTGCATAAACATAAACATAAATGGCTCTAAGTGTAAGGTTATGACTTTTTGTCGTGCCAGCTCAAAACACGCGACTTACACTCCAAGTAGGTGCTCTTTGGACAGAATAACACATGTTGATGATCTTGGTGTTCTTTTGGACCATAAACTTAAATTTTCAGCCTACATTTCGTCTATTGTCAATAAGGCCAGGGGTTTGGAGTCCACAATACGAAGTATACTCGGACCGCATTGAATCGGTTCAAAAGAAGTACTTACTTTTTGCCTTACGGCGCCTTAATTGGGATGCAAACCTTAGATTACCTCCTTATTCCAGTAGACTAATGTTAATTAACTTACCCTCCTTAGCTAACCGTAGAACGATGCTTGGAACAGTCTATAATTTTAACCTTATTCGTGGTGAGGCTGATAGTCCCGACTTGGTTCGTCGGCTAAACTTCACTGTTCCAAGCAGATTCCCTGGAAATTAGGTACCCCTAATTTTAAATCAAGGTAGATGTAACTATGAGTTGCATGATCCCTACAGAGTATTATGTTCTGACTCTGATAGATTCTATCCTATGATAACTGATTCTATCCTATGTTCTGACTCTCTGCTGTTCCTCAAGAAATCAATACTAACGTATTTAACAAATTCTTAGATCTTACTAGTATACATATATTTGTGGTGAATACCAAGACGACTGTTTCCAGGATGTCGAGACAGGCTGAACAGCTAAAACGGGGCCGTCAATCAACAGTACCAGGTACGTCCACACCAGCGATCTCAGATCCGGCGGGACGGGTAGGGGTCGCGAGGTGCTACCTCTCCAAGTAAGATATTAAGGGAAGATAAATGCGAAGGCAGGCGAACTTTTGAATACAGCTCACCCATAGTCATGGTGGATTAGAAACGTGTATATGAACTTCAGGCAGATAAACGCGAAATGGCAAACTAAGAGATGTGTGCCTTTCCAGCAGTAAAGGGTGGATACCGTCATTATACCCGTTACTCGTGGAGTAAAAGGGTATACTAGATTCGTTGAAAAGTATGTAACAGGCAGAAGGAATAGTTTCCGACCATATAAAGTATATATATTCTTGATCAGGATCAATAGTCGAGTCGATCTGGCCATGTCCGTCTGTCCGTCCGTCTGTCTGTCCGTCTGTCTGTCTGTCCGTCCGTATGAACGCTGAGATCTCAGGAACTACAAAAGCTAGAAAGTTTAGATTAGGCATACAGACTGCAGAGACATAGACGCAGCGCAAGTTTGTCGATTCATGTTGCCACGCCCACTCTAACGCCCACAAACCGCCCAAAGCTTCCACGCCCACACTTTTGAAAAATGTTTTGATATTTTTTCATTTTTGTATAAGTCTTGTAAATTTCTATCGATTTGCCAAAAAACTTTTCGCTACGCCCACTCCAACGCCCACAAACCGCCCAAAGCTTCCACGCACACACTTTTGAAAAATGTTTTAATATTTTTTCATTTTTGTATTAGTCTTGTAAATTTCTATCGATTTTCAAAAAAACTTTTTGCCACGCCCACTCTAACGCCCACAAACCGCCCGAAGCTGTCAGTGTTGAAGACTCTCCTTCGCACTTCTACTAGCTGAGTACGGGTATCAGATAGTCGGGGAACTCGACTATAGCGTTCTCTCTTGTTTTTGGTTTTAAGAATAGGGCTATTCCAGCGACAAATGATGCCACATCGGCACCGGCCGCAATTCAAATGCCACCACATGCCTTTGTGTACCAGGATAATACTATCGTAATTAATGCAGTGTCCTGGAAGGTATGCGTTCCGCGCCAACTAAGAGAAACCGGGAGAATCACGACTTCTTGATAAGCACGACTAACAGTGCGGTACTACTGGGCAGGAATGCAAAGGGACATACATGCGGAACTGCGAAGACTACGCAAGGTTTAAGCGGAATCAGGCGACGGAGGAAATGTTGATAGGCAGCCAGAATTTCCAGAAGGAAATGACAAACAATTTAAAGAAATTATTGAAATAGTGAGAAAGAATCTGGAAACAGTTTTCCAAGGCCAAACCTGACATTACAATCTGCGAGAAAGCCAAGGATCGGTGACGTTCTTTTGAGCCACACGTTGTTTGTCCAGCTTTGTCGAAAGCTGTCGAAAGGGATTTGCCGCAAAGCTGGCACCGAGGTTTGATGAACCGTACCAGTTTATAGATTTAGTATCGCCAGTTATCTGTAACATCCACCACCGGAAAGACAGAAAAGAACACATGGTTCACATCAGCGACCTAAAACAACAGGATCATGTGGACAACAATAGCGAGAACACGAACACGACAAAGATTCATTCATTGGAGATACTGCTAAAGGAAAAGCAAAGGAAGCAATACAATTGTTTCTGCGTCTAGCTACCTCCAGAGTGAACATGGTCTGCCACCCAGAAATATCGCGAAGAAGAGGAATAGACTGTAAGGCGTAAAGAAACAATACCGTGCAGTTAGACGACTGGAACCAAATGTACACAGAAACAGACCTTAGCAGAGACCCCGGACTGCAAAGGCGAGAGATAGAGCAACCAATATGAGCACACGCTTTACAAGACAACAGTCGAGGCCGCTCTTTGTCTACGTCCAGAAGTGCCCGCCGTGAAGTGAGGGTGGTCGGAGGATATAGGGTTTCCTATTCGCCGGCCCACACGATCTTAACGGAGAGACGAGAGGGAGGGAGAAGGTGGAGACTGGAAACGGTCAGGGACCCGGCGACGGACCAGATCCTACATGGGCACAGAAGAAAACCTCAAGGGAAACGGCGATGGCGAATGCTGCGGAAGGCAGAAGTCCAGAAGTGGCTTGGCAAGTCGAAGAACCGTCCTTCATGGGGGAGAGGGAAGTATAAGGCACCCCCGGTTCTTCAAAAACAAGTCTACATATCCATTCTGTCTGTGATTTAGAGCTCTATTTAGCGGAATACCGATTTAACAATTTGTAAAAAATTTGGGTTTCAATCAATTTTGGTGTATTACCGTTATAATGTATTACCGTTATAATGTATTACTGTTAGAACTGCGAGGATGCAGGCTTTGTGTCATACTTAACAGTATCCAGCATAAACAAGCGCAAGTTGTCTTACGGAGAATCAGCTAGTGGAAGTGCGAAGGGGAAATTTCAATATAAAAATAATATAAATAAATAAAAACAACAGAGAACGCTTTAGTCGAGTTCCCATCTATATGATACCCGCTACTCCACATTGACAGTTTTAGGCGGTTTTTCGGGCGTTAGGGTGGGCGTGGAAAAAAGTTTTTCTGCAAATCGATAGACATTTACAATACCAATGAAAAAAATTAAAATATATTAAAAAAACATTTTTCAAAAATGTGGGCGTAGCAGTTTTGGGCGGTTTGTGGGCGTTAGAGTGGGCCTGGGATAATGGGTCAACAAACTTGCGCTGCGATTATTTTTCTGAAGGCTATAGCCTAATCTCAATATTCTCATATAGTTCCTGAGATCTGGCCGGACATGGCCAGATCCACTCGGATATTGATCCCGATCAAGAATATATATACTTTATATGGTCGGAAACGCTTCCTTTTGCCTGTTACATACTTTTCAACGAATCTGGTATATTCTTTTATTCTACGAGTAACGGGTTTAAAAATATGCCCAAGATACAACACGCGCTGCCCAGATTAAACCCTTAATTTAAATGATTTTATTGTAAGGAGAACCCTTACCTTAACCAAATGAATCACAAAAAATTATACTGAAGAATCAGCCAAGGGTGAGTGAAACGCACTGAAAAAAAAAACAATATTGTTCTGCACAAAAATAAAAAAGTTAAGTATTCTGATAAAAATCTTTTTTAAACAAAATCAAATATTAATATATACGATTTACGAAAAGATAAACAAATTTCTTCTATTATTTTTCCTAATTTGTTCCTTTTATTGTGCATCACCCATTACCATCTATTACTCTCAATTGTAAGAAATTAACTACAAAATGGAGGAAATCAAAGAAACTCTGACCACACTAACGGAGACTGTTAATGCAATGATTGCCCAAATGTCAACTTACCGGGAAGATAATAGAGACTTTGCGAATAGAATCATTAATCTAGAGACTGAATCCCAGAATAGAAATACGGCTACCCCTCGACCAGCCCCGCTAGGAGCTAGGAGGGACCCTGATTATTCCCGATTAGGTGAAGTACGTCTTTGAGGGCGACCTAGGGAACTATGCTTCGTGGGTAGGAAGGGCACAATTCGTTTTGAATGAATACAATATCATTCATAAGGCAGAAAATTAGGGGAAACGCAGACATGTCATTAGTATCAAGACGATGACTGGGACGAGATTAGGCAAGTGCTTGCATAACACTACGCAGACAAAAGGGATTAAACCACGCTCGAATACGAGCTCGGTATGCTAACCCAGGAGCTGACACTTTAGATGCATTATATTTGCAAGTCAACAATCTATTTTCATTGATAATGAACAATCTAAGGAATAGCAACCGATCCCAAGGCGTCGTAGGTGGCATGATCGAGACCTATAAAGATAAAGCACTTCATCTGTTCATCCAGGGCGTCAGCGACGACTGTTCTGTTAATGGTCGGCAAGCCCCATAATTTGCCAGAGGCATATGCCCTTTGCCTACAGTAACAAATCTTTACCAAAAGGGCAACTAAAACACTCAATTCAAACATCCCCCAGGTGGCCACGGGTTCTCAAATCAAATTCCAGTACGGAGCTCCAATAAGACCGCCTATAAAATAGTCCCCAAAATCAACAAAATTCGCACAGATTTCTAGAACCGAGGCAGGAAATTGATAGAATCAAATCGATCGGGACAATCGTTCCAAACACGGTACAGCGCTCCTTAGGGATCGGGCATTAAAAAAATTATCTAATGGCCCTAAAGGCCCTCAAAAAAAGCGCAGAGAGTCCTGTTTCAAATGGAGGTGACACCAAAAACTGCATCCTTTAACCCCGAGAGGAAAGAGTGCAGATTTTGGAGAAATTTAACAATCCAGAAATGTCAAGCACAATTCATGCACAAATTTCTTCTTGCCAATTTTGCAAGACCTTTAAACGACAACAATCCCAAACCACCCATGCAAAATAATTCACATTGACGTGTTCACATTAAAAAAAACATGTATCTCGGCTGCATCGAAAAATTTACTAAATTTGCTAAACAATTTAACCTATACTTAAAATCGGATGTACATTTGTGACGCGGGCGCGCACAAGAATAAATAATAAATAATTCATAATAAATAATACATAATAAATAATAAATAATACCTAATACATGATACATAATTAATAAGACATAATACATAATAATAGATAAAACCAAAACATAATAAATTATCATCATAAAGAAGTTCAAATTCAAACAGGGCGCGCACGCGCGCCCAAATAACTAGAGGGGCACACTAACCCCGAAACCCGGCCACACTAAGTCGGGCAATTCGGACATACGGACATACGGGCACACTAAGCCAAGCGCTATATAAAGCGGGCGGCTGACCTCAGAATGATCAGTCAGTGGTCGGAGTCGACCGAGGTGGACATCACCAGCGAGCGGGAAAGCAGCCAGATCAGGATCGGGATCAACAAGTAGTGACTATTGGAGAGTAAGATCAACCCCCTACGTATATACCCCACCCCAGCTGACTCCAGGGTCCTGCTTACGTCTATACGCTGACTTCAGGGTCCGGCTTACGTCTCTACGCTGACTTCAGGGTCCTATATAATTCTCTACGCTGACTTCAGGGTCCTACATATAATTCTCTACGCTGACTTCAGGGTCCTACATATAATTCTCTACGCTGACTTCAGGGTCCTACATCTAATTCTCCACGCTGACTTCAGGGTGGACGCGAGGTACGAAGAGCCTCGCTGTGGAAGACGGAAACTAGGCCGAGGGAGCCCCATACAGTCCTATATGATCATTGTAACCGAGAAAGGGAATGAATAAACTCTGTATATATATTTAAGCCTAGTTAAGGTTAACCCTACGCGTTATCACTGGGACTCGGGTCGGGGATTCCTCTCCAGCACCACTGTCCTGAAATAAAGAAATTTCCTGGACGACCCTGGCCAGCCATGACTACCCGAGGCACGGCTGAACGTCACAGGTGGCGCCCGAACAGGCTAAAGTGGTGATTAGAGGAAACCGACGCCGGGAGAGTGATGTCTAGTTGGGTGTACATGGCAACAAAACCCGAACTAGCAGAATACGCAAGTGAATTCGGATTGGATCCGTCAGGGAAAAGCGAGGATTTACGAAGAACATTGGCTGCTTTTTCGAAGAGGACAGACCACGCAGAAGCGACGAAGAAGAAGCTGACACTGCTGGCGGAGAAGTATAGGAAGGAGAAAAGCCACACCCGACATCCAGAGATTGTGAAACCCGCTGGAATTCCTCGAGAAAATGGAACAGTGGGCCACCGGATACGGACTACGGCACGATCAGCTGGTCCAAACAATGCCGTTTATACTGGAGGGAATCGCCATAGATTGGTGGAACACGACACCAACAAAGATCGACTCGTGGGTTCAATTGAGAACGGAACTGTTAGAGTACTTCTTACCACCGATGTACGAGGAGCAGTTGCAAACCCAAATGACACAGTTGAGACAGGGAGAGAACGAGCCAGTAAGGGAATACGCGATGAACCTGAGGAAGCTCATGAGGTTCACGAAACTGTCGGAAGCTGAAAAGCTGGATTGGGTGTACAAGAACTGTAGGAGCAAGCTAAAACTGTACACAAGGAGGAACGGATTTACAACGCTAACGGAGTTCCTTAAGCTAGCCGAGGAAGTGAAGGAAATTGAGCAAACGGAAGCACAAATCGGGCAAGCAGGACCACAGGCACTAAGGCTAGAAATATGCATGAGATGCGGAGGAACCGGTCATACGGCCCGCACATGCGGCAACCCACCAAGGCTGTTCTGCTGGGTGTGCGGAAGAAACGAAGTCAGGACAACGGAGTGTTGCCGAGCTAAGGCGGGAAACGGAGGAGGCCTGGGCCAGTAAAGCTGGCAGCTCAGGCAAGAAGAATAGGTCCAGCAACAGGCGATTTGAGATGTGACGGCTACCAAATAGTAGCACAATTCAGGATAGGGTGTAGGAGTGCCAAGGGCATAATAGACACCGGAGCGACGAGAAGCGCGATAAGTAGGAACATGTTCCAGGATCTAAGAGAAGAGGGACAGTGGATCAGGATAAACGCGGAAATATCGCTGGCGGACGGATCACGGCAGAAGGCGATCGGGGGGTTTGCAACGAGAGTGGAGTTCGGGGGTCGGAGATTTGAAATAACATTCATGATCCTACCGAACGTCGAAGGCGGAATCCTACTAGGGATGGACTTTCTGGCAGGAGCAGAAAGTACACTGAGATGTAGCGGACTAGAATTGGAGAGACGAGGGATCAGAGACGAGAGGAGGAAGCAGAGGCGAAACAAGGGAGAGGCGACGACGCTACGGGATACCGTCCAAGGAGGCCGAAGCGGCACAACCGATCATCCCAGGACCGAGGGACCACCAGCCCGGAGGGGGGCGAGTCATCCCGCAAGGGCACCGACGCAGACGGAGATCGTCCAACCGGGCCTGAGCGGGGTGACCAACCACCCAACGGAAACCACTGGCGGAGCCGGCCCGAGGGAGGCGAGCCAGGAAGGAAGGGCCCAGTCGATGACGGAGCACGTCCGAATGGGCCAGACCAGAGTGGCGCACCTCCCGAGGGCTGGAGGGGAACACCCGAGGAGAAGCCGAGAGCCAGGCGAACGGCGGGCGCTGAACCAATCAGCACAGGCCCGTACGACACCGACAACAGGCACGATCAGGGTAGCAGCGGGCACTCCGCCAACCCGGAAGGACAACGAGATGAGAGCCTTGGAATCTGCGTCGCCGGACAGGGATATACTAGAGCTCCACACCGAGACCACCAACAAGTTGGGGTGGACGGTGCCAACCGGAGCCAGGATATCGGACGAAGTGATGGCAAAGATAAGGGCAAACCTGGCGCACAAACAGAAAAGGACCCAACGGCGATGGCTAGAAAAAGACGGAGAAAGGTGGTGGCGCATCATATCAAACCGTGGCAATTATGTGACGGTGAAGCGTCACTTCCCAAAGGAGGGGGGAGTGTGACGCGGGCGCGCACAAGAATAAATAATAAATAATTCATAATAAATATATGATCCTATATGATCATTGTAACCGAGAAAGGGAATGAATAAACTCTGTGTATATATTTAAGCCTAGTTAAGGTTAACCCTACGCGTTATCACTGGGACTCGGGTCGGGGATTCCTCTCTAGCACCACTGTCCTGAAATAAAGAAATTTCCTGGACGACCCTGGCCAGCCCTGACTACCCGAGGCACAGCTGAACGTCACACATTTGCGAGAAAAATTTATCGAAGCAATTCACTACTTCACAGTTCCTAAAATAATTGTCTCCGATAATGAGACAGGTTTCTTTGTTCAACCGCTCCTAATTATCTTCGACCCTTGCAAATACAACTACACAGAAATGCGAGGAGAACGGTCAGATAGACTACCAGGGTTTATCTGATTTCAAACATCAAGTTATGGAAGACGTAAGGGGACAAACACAATAAAGGTAGAAAAGAGTTTGTTGGGTCATGCAGCCGCCAAAACTGTGCAGTAGACTAATCTCATACTCGTAATATTGTAAGCCGAAGTAGTCAGTGGTAGAAGTTGCGATGCCCATAGTGCAAACCGCTGTTCTCCCACGCATTTATCTGTACGGCTCTCATTCCTTGTTCTCTTTGTTATCTACCTACGTTTTTTGGCAAAGACTCAACTTGTGCATTCGATATAGCTCTTTGTCGGCCCTAGCTGCCGTAAACAATTCGCAAAATAAACAGTATCGGAAAATAAACAAACTTTCTTCGGCTATTTATTATTCGCAACAGCCATTGAAAAAGCTCAATAGCTAAACATTGGTGACCCCGACGTGATCGTGTTAATTTGCATGCATTAATTAATGCACTTATCCCGTTTATAAATAAATATAAATACATTAAATCGCAATCGGTTGGACAAGTGAGTGGTGATTTCGGTAATAGTGGCTGTGTTTTAGCGAGCTAGCATTACGTATATACATACATACATTGCTACATATATCGTTACGTGCATTGACTCCGCTTGCATTTTCGGCATTTATTTTGTGCTCACCTACCCGCTGAACAGAATTAAAAGCGATTTGTTGCTATGCCCGCTGAAAGTGATAAAAACAGGGTGACCTTTTTAAAGCGCAAGCCAATGCGCTGTTCAGCAGGTTGCAGAGGCTACAAACGTCGCTGTCTAATGAGACGCTAAGCGGTTACGACGAACCCACTCTTACAATGAGGCTGGAGCAGATTGATGAGCTGCAAAGTGCCTTTAATGTTCTGCATACAGAACTGGAGTAATTGGATTTCGACGAAATTGGCAGTGAAATGAGCGGTAGTTTCGATGAATTCATCGTTGAATTCAAGGCTAGTGTGCGCGCGGAAATAGCCAAACGCAATGTGCATTTCGCGCCCCACTCAACGCTTGCGGAAGATGTTGTGCCCCACCAGTGTAGTGGTCATCAAACGCAACCGCGGCCGAGGCCGATGCCGTTGCCTCCTGTGCAGCTGCCAACGTTTGGCGGAGGCTACGCAAACTGGGCGGATTTTTACTCCGTGTTCACGAGCATAATCGACAGCCATCCGGACCTCTCCAACATTGAGAAATTTCAACATCTGCGGTCATGTTTGAGGGATTCAGCGCTGGAAACTATCCGATCATTGGAGATCTCAAACAGCAATTACTAAGCGGCTTTAGAGTTGCTTCAAAAAAGGTTTGATAATCGGCGTCTCATTTTTCAAGCGCACATCACCGAGATTCTGGGTTTAAAGGTTGTACGGAATGGTTCAGTGGCATCGCTTCGGGAATTGTCGGACAAGTTTAACGCTCACATTCGTGCGTTACGGGGTTTGGGCACCACTGAGCAAATCGCTGGCTGCATCATAGTGCAAGTGCTGCTGCAAAAGCTGGATGCGGCGAGCCAAGCTAAGTGGGAGGAGCGCTTGGAGGATCCGGTCTTTGCCAACCTTATTCCGTCGTGGGAATCGATGGCTGCATTCCTGGAGCAGCGATGTAGGACTTTGGAAGACGTGGATTGCGCCATGGAAACCTATACGCCAGGCGTTCAGGTGGGCAGAAATCTTTCGACGCTAGCTGCTACCACCCAAAATTCTCTTGGTTGCATGCTTTGCCATAGTGCAGAGCATGCCATATATTATTGCCCGCAATTTAGAGACTTAGCGCCAGTAGATCGTCTGCGCGAGGCAAAGAGACTAGCACTTTGCCTAAATTGCCTAAAGGCAGGTCATCAGCTACGGCAATGCAGGTCGAGCCGCTGCCGCACCTGTGGAATCAGGCATCATACGCTGCTCCATCTAGATGGTCCGCCTTCCGCGCAGCCACATGTTCCGGTGTCTTCAAGCTCCCACACTGAGCCTTCTGCCCCGCTTTCGACTTCTTCTACTCTAATTGCCCAGGATCTCGGTAGTGACTTTGTGCTGCTAGCCACTGCAACCGATTCTGGGTCGGGACTGTTCGTTCCCTGCAGGGCCTTGTTAGATTCTGGCTCTCAACTGCACTTGGTCACCTCTCGGTTTGCAAATCAACTGCAACTTAAGAGGTCAAGGTCGTCCGGCTCCGTCACTGGAATCCGGAATTCCAATTTCGCGACTGATGGATTCTCGGTAGGAATTGCGATGCGGTCTGTCACTTCTGTTTTTTTTTTTTTGTTTTTAGAACTTATTGCGTTATTTATTGGATCTGCTCTTATTATGAGACTAACAATAATTATTCAAATCTTATTATATAAATTTTTTTTAAGTACAATATTAAATAGTTGTATTAGTTAGAGACAGCCCTAGGATTTCTTTGCTGGGGTGGAGAATCTTTGCGCTTTAGTCTGCTGTGACTACATACACGCGTGAGCGACTTCGCGAGAGGATTTTCGTGTGCGGCGAGCTTTGCTTGATGTTTACTCTTT
Organism: Drosophila yakuba; assembly: GCF_016746365.2. NCBI lineage: Eukaryota > Metazoa > Arthropoda > Insecta > Diptera > Drosophilidae > Drosophila > Drosophila yakuba. The sequence goes on along the minus strand of NW_025048816.1, from coordinate 400,894 downwards.
CTCATCTGGATTTCCTCGTTGACGAGGCTTATGTTGAGGTCTCTTTGATGCTTTCGCTGCGTAGGTACCATGGTGCCCCAGTGATAGTTCGCAGAATCGCTGACTGAGCTCGCTGTATAATTTCAATGTTGGTTTTGGACGCGTTTCCCCATAATTCACAGCCGTATGTCCAAATAGGTTTCACCACGGTATTGTAGAGAAGTACTTTGTATTCCAGACTAAGCGGAGAGTTGCAATTAATAAGCCAGTGGAGATTGCCTGCTTTAAGCTTCATATGAGTCCTTTTAGATTCTATATGTCGCCGCCAGGTGAGGCGTCTATCTAGGTGAACCCCGAGATATGTTACTACGTGTGATTGTGGGATGAGTGTATTGTTTAGGGTACATGGTGGGCAGGTTTGTCTATTCAGTGTGAATGTTACACGTCTGCTATTGGTCTCGTTTATTTTAATGCGCCAGTCCGCAAACCATCTTTCCACTGTTTTAAGATGACAGTCAAGTTTTTCTGTTGCCTTTGATGGGCATTTGGATCGGCTGAGTATTGCGGTATCATCAGCAAACGTAGAGGTTGTGAGCTGATAGTTTGTAGGCATGTCTGCTGTATATAAAGTGTAAAGAACGGGGCCCAGCACACTTCCTTGGGGAACTCCAGCATTGACGACGCGGTCGTGTGAAGTCGAACTGTTACACCTGATTGAGAACACTCTTTTAAAGAGATAAGATTCGAACACTTTGTGGGTATTCTGCGGAAGCAGTTTTGTTATCTTGTACATTAGTCCTTCCAGCCTTTTTCCACCTTTGGGGATAGTATCCAAGTTTCGTAATAGCGTTAAAGAGATTGCATAAGGTCAAAACCGCACACGGTGGGAGTTCTATGATCATTTTTGGTGTCACCAAGTCGTGTCCAGGTGATTTGGGCTCAAGATCTTTTATTATAGATGCTATCTCACGTTGACTAAATGTTATTGGATTTATTGGTGGCTGGATTTTAATTGCTACAGGTAGGACAAATGAGTTGCTAGCAGTATTTGGTTGGAATACGCTTTGAAGGCGATCGGCGAATGCACTTGCTCTATCTTGTTCGCTGCATGTCCAGCTTCCTGAGGGGCATCGCAGTGGAACGACTGTTTCTGCTGGTGGCTGAATATTTTTGTGTGCTTTCCACAAAGGGTTCTTCTTGCTGGTGGGCGATAGTTGTTCAATATATAGATGCTGGGCGTTTGCTTCCTCAAGCTTAAGTGCCCTGGTGTTGCTATTTTTGGCTGTTCCTTAGCCTCTGGGGATCTGTGATTCTGCCATTCTCTTCTTAGTCTTCGTTTTTCAAGTACTAGCTGTTCGATTTCGCGAGTTGTCTTGGTATGATTTGTCATTTTGTGTCTGTCTGGAGGGGTAGGGGCCTTGGCTGCAGCAACAAGATTTTCCTCCATCGATTTGGTCAGGCGGTCAATATCCTCATGGGTAGACACTGTTTGAGTTGGTACCATGTGACTACAAACATATTTCGTGTACCTTGCCCAGTTGGTCCTGTTGCCTGTCAGCCTGTAGGTGTGCTCAGTTGTATGTGGTCGATGCCTGAGAGCAAGTAAAACTGGTGAGTGATCTGATAATAGTTCTGCAAGTGACTCAGCCGTAATATTATTTCCAGGGATCTTTCTTATTATTGCGAAGTCAATGAGATCCGGGAGCTTATTTGGATCTGCTGGCCAGTATGTAGGCCTACCCGGATTGACATAATCGAGCTTATTTCGAGGCTTAATGAGCTCGTTGTAAAGTTGTTTACCCTTTGGGTTTAAAAGGCGTGAACCCCAGTGCGTGTGCTTGGCATTGTAGTCACCAGCCGCTATAAATCGCTCACCGAGTGAGTTGAAAAATTCCAAGAATTGGTCCTCAGAAACTGCAAAACGAGGTGGGCAGTAGACTGCGGCCAGAGTGACGGGGCCGAAGCTAGATTGCATGCTTATGGAAGTGGATTGTAGGTAGTCCGTTTCAGTTCTATTATGAAGGTGGTGTTTGATGCGACCTCTGATAAGTATGCCAGTGCCGCCATGGGCTTTTCCGTCCGGATGGTTAGTGGCGTAGAATAGGTATCCTGGAACATGGAAGTTGTGCTTGTCTGTTAGGTGTGTCTCGGAGAGGAGAATGACGTCAATATTTTTTTCGGATAGGAACTGGGCAAGTTCGAGTTTATGCCGTGAAACGCCATTCGCGTTCCACATAGATATTTGAAGTGGAGACATTATGTTGATTTTGATGACACGAGAAGCTGTATCAGCATATTTTGGTTTCGCATAAGCTCTTGCATTGTGTTTGCATGAAGGTCATAAATTCTTTTAGGGTTTGCTGGAGTGACATCATCATCGTTTCAATGCCAGTTGATATATGCTGCGTTTGATCGTTCGAAGTAGTTATTTCCAGTTCTTCCCGCGTAGTAGTTGACTTTTGTGTTATTTAATTCGCGATCTTAAGGCAGTAGCGAAGGAAACGCTAGGGGTGCCGTGTAAGAGGGGCCCGATTGTGGCGGAGTGTGACTGATGTGTGTGGCCTGAGCTCGTGTTGATTCTTCGTGTTTGTTAAGACGGTTCTTTAGTTCCTTATATACTACACAGCCACGCCAATTCGCTGTGTGACTTCCACCGCAGTTGCTGCACATTTTAACAGAGCTGTCTTCCTTGTTCTTATGACAGTTCGCTGTTCTGTGGGATTCACTACAGACTACGCAGATAGAGTTCAGTGTACAGTAAGCCTTAGTGTGGCCATATTCTTGGCAGTTAGTGCACTGCACTGAACGGTTGCGCTTGTGTGGCTCTTCTACTGTGATACGCCGATGCAATAGGAGCTGTAACTTGTAGATTGGGTGAACTTCATTTTTTGTTGTACCTGGCTCTCTGGCTCCAACTCGTTTTTCAACATTGGTTGTGATTCCTTATTTTTGTTAAGTATGTTCATGACCATTTTTGCATTAAACTTCTTTTCCTTGAGCGCTTCTACGATTTCAGTGGTCGAAACAGCGCCCTTGCGGTAGCGCCTTAATAGCTTCACGCGTTCCTTCTTCAGCCAGCAAGGAAAACGTCATTGATGTTGAACTTGATTCACTTCTGCAGCGCTTTTGGGAGGTAGAAAATTGTCCCGGCCCAATAGTTCAAGCCACTAAGGAGGAGCTAGACTGCGAGGCCCACTTTGTTAAAAATTACACCCGATTGCCAGCTGCCGATTACTCGGTACGGTTGCCGTTAAAACTCCATTTGGACTCTATAGGAGATTCCTATCCTCAGGCTTTGCGGAGATTCTTGTCGCTGGAAAGGAAGCTTACAAAGAACCATGGTTTGAGGGTTAAATATGCGGCGTTCATGAAGGAATATCGTGATCTGGGACATATGTCGCCTGTGCCTGCCTCCGAGGTCAGCTCGTGCCGATATTTTTTACCACATCACTGCGTCATGAAGGAGGATAGCACTACCACCAAGCTTCGCGTTGTCTTTGACGGATCAGCTGCCACTTCCACTGGTTACTCGCTTAACGATGTGTTAATGGCTGGCCCGGTTATCCAGCCCAAGCTATTTCACATCCTAATTCGATTTTGCTCACACCCAATTGCCGTTACAGGAGACATATGTAAAATGTACCGATGTGTAAGGGTCTCGCAAGAAGATAGCTATTTGCAGTGCATTGTATGGAGGGACTCCCCAATCGATGACCTTCAAGTATACAAACTCGACACAGTTACCAAACCAGCCTCCTTCTTATCCGTAAGGGCTATGCAGCAGTTGTCAATCGATGAGCAGGCATCGTTTCCCATTGGATCAGAAATCCTTCGGCGCGTTTTTTACGTGGATGATCTTATCTCCGGCTCCGGCACGGTAAAGGATGCTATCAGCATAATGCTGCAGACGGCTGGCATTCTTGCAAAGGGCAAGCTCAAGCTGAGGAAATGGTGCTCTAACATTCCGCTTGTGCTGGAGGGTGTGCCCGCCGAGGACAAGGAGTCATTCATGAAGTTTGAAGATGGTAGCGATTTCACCAAAACTTTAGGTCTCGCTTGGGATCCCGCCTCCGACCTGTTGCTTTCGTTCTCTGCCTTTCAGTCGCCATTGAGACCCTGCAGGCGCTCTGTTTTGTCTGCGATTGCTAATTTTACGATCCTCTCGGCCTGGTCGGTCCGGTAATCACAAATCTTTTTGCAGCAGCTCTGCAAGGAAAAGCTGTGCTGGGATGAAAGCCTCCCGGAAACTCATAACACGAAATGGCTTGATATATGTCGCAGTTTTCAAAACTAAGTTGAAACTAAGTCATGTTAGTTTCCCTCGGTTCGTGTTTAGCGCCGAGTCTGGTCTTGAGGTGCATGGTTTTTGTGATGCAAGCATTGATGCCTATGAAGCCTGCGTTTATGTGGTTTCAAAGGGAATCAAAGTTTTAGCCATTTGCTTTGTTCGAAGTCGCGCATAGCTCCGTTGAAGACCATAACAGTACCAAAGCTGGAGCTTTGTGGTGCGGATCTTCTGGCTAAAATCATGAGGGAAATAGTGGGCTTGAAAGTATTTAAAGGACGCTACTATTGTTGGTGCGACTCGACGGTGGCACTCTCCTGGATCCGAGATGAGCCCGCCAGCTTCAACATATTTGTGGCAAATAGGGTTGCTGCCATTCAGGAGCTACATCTGTCAGCTTGGCGTTATGTTCCAACAGCGTTAAGTCCGGCTGACATCTTATCCAGAGGATCCCTACCGTCTGAGCTTAACAAATCGTCACTCTGGGCGCATGGACCCGCCTATCTTACGGAGCCTGAAAGAGATTGGCCAACAGCTGTTTGTCCTGACAAACCGGTGCTTGAGCTTCGTCGAAGTGTGTTCATCGTAAAGTCGCCGTACGTGGATGTAATTGCTAGCTCCAAATTTGCAAATTCTTACCCCTCACTACAACGAGTGTTTGCATACATTTACAAATTTTGTAATGGAATTCGTCATCCTGGGCTCACCGTCGCACACATTCAAGAGGGTACTCAGATGATGCTGCGTTTGGTGCAGCGCGCGCAATTATGGGAGGACGTGCAGTCCCTAAAAACGCTGGGAAGAGTTTCCTCGTCTAGTCCCATATCCTCGCTTTCGCCGTTCCTGGATCAATTTGGACTTCTTAGAGTAGGCGGTCGCCTCCGGAATTCGTCATTGGACTTTGATGGCCGCCACCCAAAAATCCTTCCAAGGTCCCATTCGGTGACTCTGGCAATTATTTCGCATTACCATGAAAGCAATCTTCATGCCGGACCTCGAGCTCTTCTGGGTGCAATTCGATCCCAATATTGGCCTATTGGGGGAGGAAGACGGTTACCAAGGCCGTGAACAGATGCATCAGATGTTTTCGGGTTAAGCCGCGGCTGATAGAGCACATAATGACGGACCTTTCCAAGGAGCGCTTGGAAGGATCTCACGCATTTGAGGTTGCTGGTATAGACTTCTGTGGACCCTGCTTTCACAAGTCGGATACTCGCAACAAGCCCGCAGTTAAATTTATATGCTTTGCAACCAAGGCAGTGCACCTGGAGCTGATCAAGGATCTCTCGACAGTTGCGTTTCTGTACGGACTCAAGAGGTTCATATGCACCCGGCGGAAGCCGAAGCAAATTTGGTCAGACAACGCCACCAACTTTGTCGGCGCCAAAATTGAACTTCTGGAACTTCGAAGGTTATTTCTCAGCAGCTAGCATCAAGGCTCCGTTCAGAATTTTTGCCTTTCGGAGACGATTGACTGGCGGTTCATCCCTCCACGGTCGCTCCATTTCGGTGGACTTTGGGAAGCAGCGGTGAAAACGGCCAAACATCATTTCTACCGCGCTGTGGGTACGGCGGTTCTGACCTTCGACGAGCTGAGGACGCTGGTGTGCCACATCTCTGCATTTATTAACTCCAGACCTTTAGTTCCCATTTCAGAGAACCCTGCCGATCTGGACGTCCTCACTCCTGCGCATTTTCTCAATGGTGGTCTGCCATCGTCGTTTGACCAGCCAGATATAACGGGCCTAAACTATAATCGACTTGACTCTTGGCAGCGCATCTCCTTTCTTCAGCAAATATTTTGGTCGCGATGGAAGGAAGAGTACTTGACGTTGCTCCAGCACCGCTCCAAGTGGCGCACCCCAAAGCCTGGCGTAGCCGTGGACAACGTCGTTCTTGTTAAGGACGAGAATCTACCCCCAATGTCATGCAGTTGATTCCTGGCAGAGACGGCGTCGCTCGAGTTGCAGAATTGAGGACCGCGTCTGGAGTACTAAGGCGGGCAGTGAACAAGCTGTGTCTGCTTCCCCTTGAGGACTCTGTTGGAAGCCAAGCTTCCAACGGGGGGAGGATGTTGGGTCATGCAGCCGCCAAAACTGTGCAGTAGACTAATCTCATACTCGTAATATTGTAAGCCGAAGTAGTCAGTGGTAGCAGTTGCGATGCCCATAGTGCAAACCGCTGTTCTCGCACGCATTTATCTGTACGGCGCTCATTCCTTGTTCTCTTTGTTATCTACCTACGTTAAGCTTGGGCGCTGCATTTCGGCTGTCTGTCCCGCTGTCACTTCTTCTATTTTCGGCAAAGACTCAACTTGTGCATTTGATATAGCTCTTTGTCGGCCCTAGCTGCCGTAAACAATTCGCAAAACAAACAGTATCGGAAAATAAACAAACTTTCTTCGGCTATTTATTATTCGCAACAGCTATTGAAAAAGCTCAATAGCTAAACAGACTTAATTAACCAGTTAATTACAATCGAAACGATAAAATCTTCATAGCCAACAAACAGATTAAAACAAAGGATTAAACAGATTAAAACAGATTAATTAAAAGCTGAAGAGGTACTGTAAACATAAATGTTACTGTTAAAACTATGTCCGGTAAAATGTTTCATAAGTCGGATATAAGAAAATAAAAAAAAAAATACAGAACTAATAAAACAAAAAACAGCCATGCGTTTCACTCACCAAGCTAGTTTAATAAAATTTTTCACAATAAAACAAACAAACACTTTAACAAAAAAACGTACAAAAAAAAACATTAAAACGAAAAACATACAAGAAACACTTAAAAAAATAAATATATAGTATAATAAAACATAACGTAAGAGTAACGGGTATAAAAAACACTAAAACACGAAACAAAAAAACATATAAAACATAAAAAAAACTGAAAAGCAATATACCAAAACAGTATAAGAAATGTTTCCCAACTAATTAAGTAGCTAAGCCCGTTTCTCAACATCCGTTGTGCCACTAAGTATGACAGAACACTGTGTTTTCTCTATATCTATATATATGCAGCAAATTTTATTTTCACACGACTAGCAAATTTATGTATATTTTTTGAATAATGGTAACTGAAGGGAGTCAGGTATAAGCAAGAGAGAACGCTATAGTCAAGTTCCCCGACTATCTGATACGCGTTACTCAGCTTGTGAATGTGCGAAGGAGGCTCTTCTTTGGCGGTTTGCGGTCGTTGGAGTGGGCGTGGCAAAAATTTTTTTCTGCAGATCGATAGGAATGTACAGGATTATTAAAAAGGAATGAAAAATGTCAAAACATTTTACACATACAGACCCAGATACATAGACGCAGCGCAAGTTTGTCGATTCATGTTGCCACTCTAACGCCCACAAACCGCCCAAAACTGCCACGCCCACACTTTTGAAAAATGTTTTGATATTTTTTCATTTTTGTATTGGTCTTGTAAATTTCTATCGATTTGCCAAAAAACTTTTTGCCACGCTCACTCTAACGCCCACAAACCGCCCAATGCTGCCACGCCCACACTTATGAAAATGTTTCGATATTTTTTCATTTTTGTATTAGTCTTGTAAATTTCTATCTATTTGCCAAAACACTTTTGGCCACGCCCACTCTAACACCCACAAACCGCCAAAAACTTTCAGTGTTGATAGTCGGGGAACTCGACTATAGCGTTCTCTCTGGTTTTTGTATTACACATGGCACTAGACAACAACATATTATTCAATAAAGTTATACTATTAATTTAACATAATAGTAATAGTAATAAGGAGTCCGCTAAACGATTCACTCTATTTATTATATATGCACAGTCGCCTTGTGCCTATAAAATGACATTCTGTTTGCATCAGCGGTAATGCTTTCAGAATTTTTAGCACAATCCGGCAGAGCAGGCAGCTGTTTGTTACTTAGCTATGTACTTTAGCGTAATATTGCGTAGTTAACAGGAATTACTTTTAATTTTCACGGCAGTTAACCTATTTTGAATGTTACAAATAAATGTTTATTGCTCAGCCAACGCACTCTAAATCAGCAGGTATTTAATCAAATTTAATGCTATAAACAGCTTTGTATGATTTCCACATATTGTATATACAAAAATCACCTGTTGTTAGCTAATAAGCCTTTTTTTTTAGCTATTTCTATCATTTTTGAGTGAATGTATTTATTTTAGTCGGTAATTGGAATCGATGCGCGTATGGATAGGTTATAAAAGCGAATGAATTGAAAGCATTAATGTGTCTCCAAGTTTGGTATGTTTTAAGAACTTGCGATACCCGACAACCTCTTTTACAAAAAAAAACTTTTTTTTAATTGCTCAAAGTGTTTGATAGAATAGTAAGACTAACCTTTTAAAAGGAAGTAGACTTTAAAAATTAATTTAAAAAAAAAAAATTATAGTTATTAAAATTATAATATTAGACTTTAAGCCGTGTTAAAAAAAATCCACTTTCTCGCTCAAAAACGGAAAATATCAGTTTTGTAGATTACCTTTATATTCCTTAAAATTAAAGAAAATCATATTAAGGATAGTAGCTGTAAAAAGTTGATGCGAAGCCGGCATGAGAATATTTCATATCCCCTAATAGGGGAGAAAGGAAAAGGCAGCACATATCAATCAAAAAAAATTTTAATTAAATTAAGACTTAAAATAATTCTAGCATCCGAAGACGTAGATCAAGCGTACCCCGATTTGAACAATCTTTATTTATCTAACCATGCTTCCGCTTATGGCTTAGGGCTTAGTTGTCACAATAAAATCGTAAAATAACTTTTATCTCCAGAACAAAACGAGACAACGAAATTTATTTAGCCGCAAATGAGCGGAATCTCCTAGCCTTTGTATTAAGAATTCGTGAAATTATTGTACAGGGTAAACAACTTAAATATTTATACTTACCATCAGTCCTTGACACACACAGTATCCAATAAAAACACGAATTATATAAATAAATATAATTAATACATTTCCAAGTAAATGCAAAACACGGTAGAAATTCTGATATATAATCGTAATAATTATCCAAAACTCAATATTGTTCCCAAATACATCTTAGATAATGCTGAGATACAAAAAATCAAAATGTCATTAACAGATCAACGTTAAGATAAAGGCAGACTACGAAGTTTACAACCTACTATCACTCGAAACTAGCACAGAAAAGAAAACAATTGTTTTTGAAATTAAAATACCAATTTTGTCTCCAAATAATTACACACTGTACCAAATTGTAACCATACCGTTCAACGGGACGGAAATTGTAAACCTACCAAATGTGTGTAGAGAAGATCTAAGTTAATATTGATTCTAGTCAAAACAAGAGAGAACGCTATAGTCGAGTTCCCCGACTATCTGATACCCGTTACTCAGCTGGTGTAAGTGCGAAGGACAGTTTTTCGCGGTTTGTGGGCGTTAGAGTGGGCGTGGCCAAAAGTTTAGATAGAATAGAATAGAATAGAAAAGAATAGATAGAAATTTACAAGACTAATACAAAAATGAAAAAATATCAAAACATTTTTCAAAAGTGTGGGCGTGGCAGCTTTGGGCGGTTTGTGGGCGTTAGAGTGGGCGTGGCAAAAAGATTTTTTGCAAATCGATAGAAATTTTCAAGACCAATACAAAAATGAAAAAATATTAAAACATTTTTCAAAAGTGTGGGCGTGGCAGTTTTGGGCGGTTTGTGGGCGTGGCAAAAAGTTTTTTTGCAAATCGATAGAAATTTACAAGACCAATATAAAAATGAAAAAATATTAAAACATTTTTCAAAAGTGTGGGCGTCGCAGTTTTAGGCGGTTTGTGGGCGTTAGAGTGGGCGTGGCAACATGAATCGGCAAACTGCGCTGCGTCTATGTCTCTGGAGTTTGTGTGCTTAGTCTCAACTTTCTAGCTTTTGTAGTTCCTGAGATCTCGACGTTCATACGGACAGACGGACAGACGGACGGACAGACGGACATGGCCAAATCGACTCGGCTATTGATCCTGATCAAGAATATATATACTTTATATGGTCGGAAACGCTTCCTTCTGCCTGTTACATACTTTTCAAGGAATCTAATATACCCTTTTACTCTACGAGTAACGGGTATAAATATATTGAATTCTGCATTTTGGAGTCCTGTATCTATTTCCTTAGATATCCTATTCTGATTAAAATTGATGAAATTATTTATGACCTCCTGCTCTTTGTTTATGTGGTCTGTGATTTCCATGAACCTTATTAATGTTTCGTTCTGAAATTGCGCGGTATTTTCCGCGTTCCTCCCCAATTGTTTTAATTCGGAATTAATTTTTTCCTCGTCAGTGGCATCCATGTTGCCGCTGATCGTTTTGATTATTGTCCCTAGTCCGTGAATGAGCTATCTCCTAGGTCTGCTATTACTTTCGCTAGGTAGTAGTGAAGTTAATTTCTGTTCTATCTGATTAGGTTTCCTAAGTAATAGTGTTCTTATTTCGACGATGTTCGGCAGGTCCGGCAGGTTCGTAATTAATTCGTGTAATTTGTCGGTAGTAACTTCGTATTCTTCCAGGTGGATCAGGTGTTTGATTGTCATAAATGATGTTATTGTCCGGGCCGTTCCTATGTTGAGCTTAATGAGGGTTTGCTCCTCACCTAGTCTATTTATTTCTAGTCGCTAGCTGTTGACTAACGTCAGCCTGTAAAGAGGAGAATTCCGAGGTGGTCAGTTTTTAATTTTATGGGTTTGTAGGTAACGAGATTTTCCTAATTTTCTGTTTATGTATTTTCTGCTTTTTAAGTGTTCGCACGGTGACCCTATTATCTCGAGAAATTATATGTTTGCTAAACCTGGGAGTACTTTTGTTCCTTCTGTTTTCCTTCATTTAGTTTGTTTATCCGTTTACCGGCTGTTTCTTCTAGGTGTGTTTTGACGACTGGATAGAGCTTACTCTGATACTCATGAAGCCTGCTTAAAAGTCATGTTCGTTGTTGAACTTGACTGTTTTTTCGAACACATGGGTGCGGCCACTAAAGAGTTCGAACGGTGTTCGGTTCGTGCTCGAGTGTATAGCGTTATTGTATGTTATTATTGCCTCCGACATAATTTCCTCGTGATCTAGATCTAGGTTCATTTCCCTCCTCTTCGTGAGGATGATTCGATAGATTTTTGTTAAGGTCGAATGGAGCCTTTCAACTATCGAGTTACTACTAGACTGTTGGAAGGAAGTCACATGCACTTCAATGTCATATTGTCCCAGGAAGTCGGTAAAAACGGTACCCGCAAATTCGGCTCCTTGGTCAAAGATTACCTTTTTAGGTACGCCGAATTGGCAGAAGAAATTTTTGAATGCCTTGGTGACAATTATGGAGTTCCTATTAGGTAATGGAAACGCCTGTGCGAATCTGGAAAATTTGTCTATGATTGCCAGGTTGTAGGTCTTGTTGATAGTATAGATGTCTGTATGTAGGATGTCTAGTGGACTGCTTGGGATTTCGGGCAATTGGTAAGGAGGTTTCTGCGGGTGCCTATCATATTTGAGGGTGAGGCAGATCTCGCAATTCCGAATTGCTTGTGTGATGAGGCTTTTCAGATGGGGCGCGTAAATTTCCCTTTTTAGGTTGGTGTACATCTCGTCCACCCCCCGATGGTTATTATTTGTGTGGCCTGTCTTGATAATCGATTCTATTTCGTTGCTTGAGGGTTCCTTAAGAAACGTTAAGCACCTGAGGATTTTATAAAGGTTGGTTCCCGCGAAATATTTGGAATAAGATTCTTGTATTACTCCGAAAATTTCGTCGGTTGCGAACACGGCTACGGTTTTATTGGGTTTTAGCAAAGTTTTTAAGATATCCGTAACAATCTCTAAGTTAAAGAGAGGTTCGGATATCTGTCTCCTAATTTTGTTTCTGCATGGGGCACAGGTTGTGCGTGATGGGTCTGGTGAGATTGTAAAGGTGGCCTGTAATCTAAAGACGTTAAGTGGACTCGGGGATATCGGGATTGCTCCCGGGTTGTTTGGTACCGAGACATTCACATGGGTATTCGGTTCTACCCTGCTCAGTGCATCTGCGACGACGTTTTGGAAACCCTTTTCGTGTTCCAATTCGTAATCGTATTCGCTTAAGCCATCCCTCCAGCGAATGAGTTTTGCTTTCTGGCCATTAAAATTTTTGAGGTTTGTTTGTATTTTTCATTGGGGTATTCGTCTTCATTATACGGTGTAACTTCTATTGGTTGGTCTAAGTAGAGTGTCCGTTCGTCGTGAGAGTTGTTAGTTACCTCAAAGTAACTGTGTCCGTCGATAGCTGTGTAGAGGCCCCCCGTGATGGTAAGGTTGTTACTAATACCCACTGCATTGACGGAAAAATGTCCCTTGTTAATGTCTACAGGCAGTCTGACGCGAGATCTGCTGTGGGGTGGAATGTCCAATTCCTGTGTACCCCTGTTAGTTCGTGTTATTATTGGAATTGAGGCAGATTGTGTCTTGAGGGTTAAATTCTCAATATCAATCTTTGCCTTATTTTGAGTTAGGAAGTCTATACCGAGGAGCCCGTTGAAAAAGGGGTGCAATTTGAAGAGCAGGAGGTTCATGACTCCTTGCTCCTCGAACTCCCTCGGTATAGGTAGTGTCGTTGCTTTTCTTAGTGTATAACTGTCCAAGACAGTGGTTATTTTTACGTCCTGGTCAAGTGTCCGCGTCAATTCTTGGGGAATAATGTCCGGGTCGATAAATGAGTAAGATGACCCGGTGTCAATAAGGAATTTTAGAAGTTTGGGGGGGTCAAAAAGAGTTAGTGTTACATAGGGGAGGGCAGAGCCTGGAGTTTTGTTACTTAAGTAACCTACTTGTCGGTCAAGGCTCCTTGTTGAAAATTTACGCTGTCATCAATGTTATTGAAGTTGGCGGGGGCCCTTTGGGGGGATCTGTTACGCCGACCCGAGTTATTTGTTTGCGGGTCGCGTGATCCATCCCTGGAGTTGTTACGCCCCCTATTACTGTAGTTCCGGGACTCCTCTTGTCGGAAAGGGTTATTACTCCTATAGTCCTGCCTATATTTGTTCGAGGGGTAATTGCGGTTACGCTCAAAGCGTCCGCCTGATCTATTTTGATAAGACCTGTTACGGTCGAAGCTGTTACTATAGTTGTTATCCCTATTTTGTCTTTGGTACATGAAACTTTGTTTCACCTGGCACCATTCGTGGGCTTGCTCAATGGTCGACGGCCCTTTAGCCCGAATGACTGTCCTGAGCGGGTCGCGGAGCCCGACTAAAAAGGCATTTAGGCAAATGCCATCATAGAGGGCTCTTTTTGATTCCGCACTGACCCCCTGTTCTGAATTAGTTGGCAGTGTAAGTAGTTCGCTCCTGAGCCTGGTAATTTCGTAAAAAAGCTTCCCGAAGGAGAGACTGTTTGGTTGGTTCTGTATTTCAGATATTAGTATGGGTTCCGTCTTTTTGCATGCGTACATGCGTTTTAGGTTGTCGCGAATACTATCCCATTCCAGCTTAGTATCCAGCATATTCAAAGTTTCGTCCGCTTTCCCTATTATCTTGTTCCTCAACGTACGCAGCAATAGCTGCCCGTAAGGTGTTTGGTCAGTTCCTCTAATTAACATAATGACCTCCTCCACGCTTACAATGAACTTCTGTAGGGTCCCCGGGGTCCCATCGAAAGTCAGTAGTTGTTTAACAAATGCTAAAATATCTTTCGGATTAAATGTAGTGGTCAGAGTAGTATTAATTGAAGTATTTAGGACAGTGCTCATATTCCCTATACTATTCGAACCGCCGGGGATCGGGCTGGTGGTTCTAGAACCCCCGGTGGCGTGTCCCGAATCCATGGCTATTAATTCTTCCTCCCTAATCTCTTATAGGCTACCGCTACTCCTGAGACCTAGCCTGGACCTCGTTTTGTCCACTATTGTCCTCTTTGACATTTAGGTTACGGAACCCCTTTTATTCGCAAGTGAAAATTCGCGTAAGTATAACGTTAAGATATTCGGCCTATTTCTTTTTTTTATTTTCCCTTTTTCATTTTTCCTATCTATATTTGACGATATTTGGTTATCTGTATATTGATATATTATATTATTAGAGTATAAAAAATGTGTATGTGTAATAGTATGAGAAAAAATATATATATATGTATTTGTGTGCTAATGTAAGATTTTATATATTACGATGTTTTATTTAAGTTTTTCTTTGTTAGTTTGTACTTATCATTCGTAAAAAATTGTTTATTGTGTAGTGTATAGGTTGATCCGTTGGGATCTGCAAGTGGATGTCATTAATAATTGTTTACTCAATCGATAAAAAGTAATCTAATAAAACCGCCGAGCCAAGTGCTTCAAATACAATGTTTTCAAGTGCTTTTTGTTTAGTTTTCATCTCCTTTTGACTTTGAGATTTGATTGTTTGCTTAATTTTTGTGTGGTCCGATGCGCAAAAGAATTCAACTTCAGCATAATTCAAGGGGTCGGCCGTCAATTGTGGTTGTTAAGGCCCAGGAGGGGAATGGGGGGTGCCTCCATCAGTCGCCGTCGGTTTCCGCACTCGGGTTTCAGATTTCTCGGGAGTCAAGAACCGCGGCTGGCTTGAGCGGCACCACTTCCCCCCTCCTTGGCTGGCACAAAACGGAATGATCGGCCGTGATTATAAACACACATACACATTAATTCGGTGGCGGGGCATTTGCATTTGCCTATCCGCAGTATGACAATTTAGATATTTTGTGCACGATGCACCAGCGGTCATCAGCGATTGATGCCCGCTTAAATATGTTTTGCCTGGTATATATTCGTTTCAATTGTAATATTTGGGGTTTATTTCCCTTACTTTTTGTTACACTGTATATAACCTTACGTACATATTTAAATGCGCGATGCATCTAAGCGGCAATCAGCGATTGAAGCCGTTTAATATGTGTCGTTTGGTGATGCACAATTTTAGTTGTAATATTTGCGGTTTATTTCCCTTAATTTCCTGCACCGTATGTGACGTTTACATATTTAAATGCGCGATGCATTCGAGCGGCAATCAGCGATTGAAGCCGTTTAATATGTTTCGCCTGGTGGTGCACACTTTTAGTTGTAATATATGGGTTTATTCCCCTAATTTTTTTGCACTGTATGTGACGTTTACATATTTAAATGCACGATGCATTTAAGCGGCAATCAGCGATTGAAGCCGTTTTAATATGTTTCGTTTGGTGGTGCACAATTTTAGTTGTAGTATATTGGTTTATTCCCCTAATTTTTTGCACTGTATGTGACGTTTACATATTAAAATGCGCGATGCATTTAAGCGGCAATCACCGATTGAAGCCGTTTTAATATGTTTCGTTTGGTGGTGCACAATTTTGGTTGCCATATTTCCCCTAATTTTTGCACTGTGTGTAACGTTTACATATCTAAATGCGCGATGCATTTAAGTGGCAATCAGCGATTGAAGCCGTTTGATATGTGTCATTTTTCATTTTTTTTTTTTTTTTTTTTTTTATGCCTTGGTGTCGGGTTTTCTTATGCGCATGGAATTGTTAATTTTGATAGTTGCACTGTTACATCTCATTTTAGATTTCTTTAAATATTTCGCACTCATTTATTCGGGTCACTTGGCCACGGTCGCTTACCTGCATTACACTAATATGGTTAGTATTCCTATGATCTCCATTCCTTGTTTCCTTGTTTTCCGCTATGCTTCCTTGTGGTTCTTCTTTTTGATGTAAAGAATAATAACAACCTTCTGGTTCTGCTTCTCGATCAAGAGTGATTTTGTATTTCATTTCAGTTTTATATGTTGGCTACAATTCGAGTGCTGTTTTGTTTACGCTGCATTCTTGGGCGGATGCCCCGACTCCAGTCCGCGGGTTCGGCGGAATCCTCTGTTGGCGATCTGCTGCTGCCCCGGTGCTGACGCTGCTGGTTCTGTTCCGGGTTGAGTGCCTTTAGTTTAGGCTTTTACCCGTGGGGGTTTCGGGGGAGGTGAGGGCAAGCTTATGCCGTCACCGATAACTCGCGCGAGAAGCTATGAGCAAAGCGAGAAGATAACAGAGAGCGAGGCGAGAAGCGAGCTACAATGCTCTCTTTTAGTTATAAATGTGAACGCGATGGATTCGGACGAAGAATTTTTCGCATTAAGCGGCAACTATAAACTTTCTAATAAAAAAAAAAAACCGTCGTCCACCCCCTTAACACCAACAGAAATGAAAAAGCGTATGTCTATTATGTCTAATTAGTAGTCGTTTGATGAAGAATTGGCCAAATTTTGTTATACACCCTATACTGCCTTGTCAAAAATTAATAATAACATTGAGGTAAGTTTTTAATATATTTATTGTGTATTATAGTTTGCCGGTATCGGAAATACAGTCAAAAGAAAAATTAAAAATTGTTTTTTGAATTTCCATTCGGCATAATAATTTTTTTTTCGGATCCATTTTCCGCATGTAGTAGGCTGTCAAAAAATGCCTCGTCGTCGTCTTTATCTTTTTTGTCATTTGTTTTTTTTTTTCGAGCAACAGCAACAACAATCGTACGCTCTGAGCGAGTTGAAGCGATAAAGCAGGTTGCAAACTGCTCTCTCGCTTTGCTCTCGCTTTATCACTTGAGCTCGCAACTCGCCTCGCTCTCACTCTGACATCTTTCGAGCGATTTCACTTAAAAATGTTTGCAGAGCTTTATCGCTCGTTCTCGCCCAATATTATCGCATCGCTTTGCTTCTCGCGCGCACTCTGCCGTCAGCCTAACCCGCTATACCGCACCAAGCCAAGAAGTCCGATCTTGTGTGGATAGGATATGTGGATGCATTTTTTTCTATAAAAACTACAATATGTACCCTGCAGTTCTACAATTCATAGCTACTAAAAAACAACTCAAAACCATCGGCTTCGCCACCAGAGCCAACTGCTTCGACTTAACCTCACATACTAATTAAATTCTACATATCGCAGTCTTGCCGCCAAGATTCTCTGACCACTCCACAGTGGTTGCACTTGTAGGGGACCGCGGCCATAAATAGTTCCCGTTGAGATATCGTTATGAAAATTTTCCCAAAAATCTAAAAAAAATATTTGAACATGTATTAAAAAAATTAGCCAAATCGGACGACGTTATCTTATAGCTCCCATAGTATTGCTAATATGCCGATGGTGTGCAAAAACACTTCCAGTAGAGTTGCAGGTCCCGTAAATATAAACAAATTAAAAATCTCCAGTTCTTTCAGTTAATAATAAAAGTAAAATTGAAACGAATTTTAATTTGAATTCAAAAACTTAACAAATACCATCTAACAAATCAAATGTCGACGAAAAGAATTGAGATTTATCTTTTTTTGGTAGTTTTCTTTGACCTGTTATAAAGGGGTCAGAACGCAAAAGAAGGTTGTTCATCAAATCGGTATTTGTTAATATGCGAGACATTTTTCGAGTATGCTGAAGCCGGTACTTCTTTATTTCCTTATTGTTGGACTCCGCAGCTTCTTCTGAAAGCTCTCCAATCGACAGCAACGCATGATCTATCACCTTCGCACCGTGAATTAAAATTTTATGTACTGTTCAGCAGTATTCAAAGCATAGCTTTCGAATTTTTGAATATTAATAGAATATCCTGATGCTAAAGCTTGCAATATTGTTGCGCATCGGGTTATGACTTCTTCATCAATGCCTGTAATCTTAGATGCCAAGCTGGGGTTTCCAAAAAATTTTCTAGCTGTATTTCCATCGTTGGAAGATCCTTTGCCTCCGTCTCTTGGTTTATCAACAATGATTCCCATTTTGTCACGAAATTCCTTTTTGAGGACTCAGCAAAGTCAATTTTGGGACGTCCACGTTCCGCACTTGAAACCTTTGCTTGAAGAGGCTCAATTAACATGGTTTCACAAGTGTTCAGCCATTCGTATTGAAATTTAACAATTAAACCTTTATTGCGTTTGTATTTAGCCCAATAAGCAATAATTTTTTTGCAAATGTAATTCAAACAGTTTTCAAGAATCGTTAACTCAACTACATAGCCCTTGTTTTTAATGGTTTCTGATACCAAACGTATCACACTACGTGTTCTTTCCGCATTCGCACCCTGTTCTGCGCACCAAAGCTCTAGGATGTGCATACGCAAAAAAGTGCAATTACAAGAATCGTCTGTAGAAAACGGTAAGAAAAATATGGGGAAAAAAATAATAAGCAAAATTGTTCACACAAACATAATTGACAAACACAAATGATGATTACAAAAGAAACATCAAAAAAGCATAGGACAAGCAGCAAAATACGGCGAAAACTTGACCTTGAAGACTGCAAGACAGCTTCAGTTTATTATTGTTTACTCGTATGTTTGCAAATATTTGCAGCTAGACTTTTTATTTTTATTTTCTTAAAACATTGACAAATCCAGTGATAGCACTCATTAAGGGGGGATCGGGGGGCAATATATCTAAAAGTTTACCTAAACTAGGAAAATGACGTTCACATAATACACAAAAAAGGTATAATCCATCAAAAATTCACCAAAAATGATAAATTAATTCAATGAATTTTACAATTAGAATTTATTAAAGTAAATACCTGAAACTTTAAAATTCATTTTAAATAATTAAAATTGGACCTATCATTCGCACGTTTGACCACTTTGAAATTCACTTTTGTTGTGACGAAAAGCAATCAAAACTCCTCTGGGCTGCAAAAATGAACAGCTGTTCTCTCTTTACACTATATTTTTAGAATGTCTCGTTAGAGTTAAGACAAAAAGGTTTTACCATACACATATTTGGACATTTTAGAGACAATCTGGTTACTTTTCGTAAATATTTGGAAAATTTTTTTTTTTGATTTTTGGCCTATGAGCGCAACCACTGTGCACTCCCATCGAAATAACTTCAGAGCAGGCGGTAAACATACAATATTTATCGATACAAATCAATATCAAAGCAAAAATATGCTTCTATTAACTTATACTTAATATACTAAGATTAATTTATTAGTGAAAAATAGTTTTATATTTATTTTTAAAAAAGTATATAGTAGGTTTCTAATAAAATCACATAGATCTGAAACTTTTGATAAAACTACGTGATACTACGTTTTTTTCAACTAGTATATAACAAAATTATTCGCCTTCTTTTACTGATTAAGTATAACGTAATGGTTTTTGTACTCATTTTTTATTTGAAAACCTGCAATAAACTAAGAAGTCGGAGGTAAAATACTGATCCACGGGAAATGGTTATTAATTATTATTAATTAGTACCTTAATTAGTACAGAACAGCTATCAGCCAACAGAAGTAACCACCAAACATTTAAAGAATATACCTTATTAAAAATTTGTAATAACAATTTATTAAAATCACTCTCATTCAATATACTTTAAACCAATTAATATATATACTTGAAATTCATACGAAATAAATATTGAATATTGACCTGCGCAACATCATATACTATATACTCGTTATATAACAACGAAGACTTCAAATGTTCGTTGGTAATGGTTTCTCCATACGGAATTTCAACCCCATCACTTCTTATATAGCTCTTAGTAGGATCTGGCATTGTGCGACCACGACCAAAACAACTATGTTTATTATTTGATAGTTTATTAATATATTTAGCTGAGGTGCATTCCATCATATCTCCCAAAGCAACTTCAGATAGAAGCATTAATCCAGTAGAGTTTTGTTGACTTGTGCAACAATAATTTGCCGATTTTGAAACCATATCAGCAAAATAGAGGCCTTTTCCGAACATATAACCTGTTGGTGGCGCTTCTGGGGGAGCAATTTTTAAGCCATGCGATAATATACCAACAAAATTAGTTAAACGGGATCCGTGCCATAATAATTTTCTGTTATGTAGCTTTTTGAATGGTTTAAAACGCCTTGCTTCTCCTTGGCGAGATACTTTGAATACATCAATAATTTCTAGATCATATGATTTGTGGGTAGATGCGTGAGTGTTTTTTACGTACTGGCTTAGAATCGAAAATTCCTCACTATCTTTGTCTAGTGGCACCAACTGAGTCTTTATCTGTGCGTAATGTTTATCTAAATGATGACAAGAATCTGATCCATCTTCGCTTTTGATTAAACTGTACGCAACCTCTATCTCACTTAATGAATCAAGCATTTGCCGTAAATCTTCAATTTGTTGAAAAGTTTCAATTAATTTGGGCGATTGTACCCCAAAATTATGAGGAATTAACGTATAAAACCTATTTGTTGCATCAATAAGTCTAGCCGTATTGGAACCGGATTCTAGTATTTTAAAAATTTCGGTCACTACTCTGTAAGCAGATTGAATTTGATGTGCACTAAGCTTCCCCAGCGGCATTTTATCCATGTCAATATGGAATTCTACCAATGTTTTTTTCATTGAGTCAACATCAAAAATTAGCTTAATTAAATTTTGAACAGAAATCTCTAATTTGGAGGTAATAAAATTACTATTATGATATACAAACTTTTGGTCATCCCCATACTGAATTTCTATTGGGTACATTCGACCAGTTATTTTAACAAAGTTGTCTCGTTGCTCGTATTCATTTCCAGTTTTATCTGTATATACTTCTTTGAATTTCTTTTTCGCAGATTGGCATGTGTCGAATTCTTCAAGTTTTGAGCTTCCAATATTTGTTCCGATACGACCCCATGAACGAAATATCCAATATCTGTAATAAAAAGCATGTTCAAATTTATGATATATACTAAAAATGTATTAGTGAAAATTTTACAAAAAATACTTAGTTTATTTCAAATAGTAAAGAACCAAACAAAGTTCCTCGCTTTCTTTTCCCTATGTTTTGTTTGTTGTTTTATTTCCTTATTTTTTATTTTAAAACCTCTATTGCACTAATAAGCCAAATCGGGATCGGATCCTTGGTACACTTGTGGTTAGAAAAACTACACCGATTGATGCTAAATGGTTTTGTGGTCTGTAATCTGTAGAGCAAATGAGCATTTTTATGATGACATGCCGTCGCGCATAATTGTGTTTTTAAAGTTGGCATGTTTATATTAAATAAATTGAAGATCTGCTGCAAAACCCGACACAAGCCAACAGAATTTTAGTGCAAGTTTAAAGGGATTTCAATATTTCACAATCAAATTTTCTGTTTCGCTTACAATACCATCGAATATGTGTAAAAATGTTTACTTCGAAGTTAAATAGACAACGTGGACAGGTTTTCCAATTAACATAAATAATTTGACCTTATCCAAAGGTGCAGAAACTTGCTATTCTTATACGGTTTTATGAAATATTGAACTTTTTCTTCGCTAATTGTTGTGCCATACACTTCTGAATCAGCCCCTTCTTAAAATCTGCCTTCGGAACTCGTAGGCTTTTCTACCTGAAAACACCACTTATAATACTTAACTGCACGTTTCATATTATTAATACATTGCATTTAACGTTATAAATTGTTTATTATTCCCCTACATTAAAAGAGAAGTAGATTTGATATAAGTAACTATAGAAATATAGCCAAGCTCAGTGCAACTAAAGAGTTTATCTTTTAATTACCTGTCAGTTATAGCATTGCATCTGCACAGCATGGAATTATGAAACGGTCAACATCGTAAAGGAATTCATCTTTGTAATCCAAAATGGATTTTGGAAGTCACATTATAGCAAGACAATATTTTCAGTAAATGATGATTTTCTTCTTAAAAAAAATGCTCCTATTGGGATTCCCAACCGAGCTGATTATGTGGATTATTAAAAAAATCATAGTTAAGAGGTATTATTTAAAAATAAAACTTCTAATCCAGTTCAGGTCACTTCCGTTTCCCAAGGTAGACATCTTGGTCAATCTTTCGTAAGAGACGTAAGAATATTATTTACTCACAAACCAAACATTTACCAGGAAATATACCTGACATTTAAACTAATAATATTTAACGCCTAACGGGACGCTTTTGCGAACAACTGTAGGCCACACGACCAAGAAGCCAAAAGATAAAATCTGACATATATATATGGTAACACTGTGAATTGGTAAATTACAACATCCAGCAAGCGGGAAACCTTTGATCAAGGACGTATTTATAACCTTGCATGCGCATAGCCGACATTCAACTTAAAGTAATAAATGTACACTTGACAAATCTCGAACCATAAAAATCCCAGAGCGAAGCTGCAAAGCCAGCCCCTTCAACAACTTTCTTTTCTTATTCAACCCAATGTGAATACTTCTACACCTAGTACCTATATTTATTGCTTGTAAGATTTGATTTAACAATAAGCCTTGAGGCCTGCGGACTTTCATTGTTCGTCCTTACATTTAATGCCATTGATAATCCAAACTAAAACAACGTTTCAATAGGATTTGATAAATATGGACAACATGTACATTAAATTAATCTAACAATAAGCCTTGAGGCCTGCGGACTTTTATTGTTCGTCCTTACATTTAATGCCATTGATAATCCAAACTGAAACAACGTTTCAATATATCGAACCTGAATTGTCATTAACTGTTAACGGTTAATTTTTGAAATCCTCGTCGTTTTTGTAAATTTTATTTGAAATATTTTTTTGCTGTTACGTCGAAGATATAATGAAGTTCGCATATCCTTAAATTTTAGTTTATTTAAGTTTAACGTCCTGGAAGAGGCTTATAATGAAGTAAATCCAATAATGGGCACATAAGCTAAGCTGGTTCAATGTAAATGTGGGTAAGGGCAACGAATATATATTGTCTTTACAAGTAAAAGGGGGCAAGCCGAAGAGAAATAAAACCTTAATTCTTTAAGGAAGATTAATAAGAGTTCAGCAAGTTGCACAGATTTATGGTTGCAGTCGGGAACGAACAGTACCGACCGATTCTGCACTAGAACGGTTGCAGTGGCTACCAGCACAAGGTACCTACCGAGATCCTGGGCAATTAGAGTAGAAGAAGTCGAAAGCGGGCGTAGGGTTCAGTGTGGGAACTTGGAGACACCGGAACATATAGCTGCGGGGAAGGCGGACCATCTAGATGGAGCAGCGTATGATGCCTAATTCCACAGGTTCGGCAGCGGCTCGAGCTGCATTGCCGTAGCTGATGACCTGCCTTTAGGCAAAGTGCTAGTCTCTTTGCCTCGCGCAGAGGCGCTAAGTCTCTAGATTGCGGGCAATAATATATGGCATGCTCTGCACTATGGCAAAGCATGCAACCAAGAGAATTTTGGGTGGTAGCAGCTAGCGTCGAACGATTTCTGCCCACCTGAACGCCTGGCGCATAGGTTTCCATGGCGCAATCCACGGCTTCCAAAGTCCTACATCGCTGCTCCAGGAATGCAGCCATCGATTCCCACGACGGAATAAGGTTGGCAAAGACCGGATCCTCCAAGCGCTCCTCCCACATAGCTTGGCTCGCCGCATCCAGCTTTTGCAAACCAAACCCTTTACCGCACGGATGTGAGCGTTAAACTTGTCCGACAATTCCCGAAGCGATGCCAATGAACCACTCCGTACTACTTTTAGTCCCAGAATCTCGGTGATGTGGGCCTGAAAAACGAGGCGCCGATTATCTTTTTTGAAGCAAATCTAAAGCCGCTTCGTAGTCGCCGTTTGAGATCTCCAATGATCGGATAGTTTCCAACGCCGAAACCCTTAAACATGACCGCAGGTGCTGAAATTTCTCAGTGTTGGAGAGGTCCGGATGGCTGTGGATAATGCTCGTTTGCGTAGCCTCCGCCAAACGTTGGCAGCTCCACAGGAGGCAACGGTATCGGCCTCGGCCGCGGCTGCGTCTGATGACCACTACACGGGTGGCGCACAATACCTTCCGCAAACGTCGGGATATATGTAACAATGTATGTACGTATGTATGTAATATGTAAATGTATGTACATGCAAGCGCTCGAACAGTTACAATGCTAGCTCGCTTAAACACAGACACTATCGCCACTCGCTTGTCCAACCGATTGCTTTTTAATATATTTATGTAAACGGGATATGTGCATTAATTAATGCATGCAAATTTACACTATCACGTCGGGGTCACCATATGTTTAGCTATTGAGCTTTTTCAATAGCTGTTGCGAGTAATATATAGCCGAAGAAAGTTTTGTCTTTTTTCCAATACTGTTTATTTTGTTAATTATACTGGCAGCTTGGGTCGACCAAGAGCTATAACGAATTCACAAGTTAAGTCTTTGCCGAAAAACGAAGAAGTGACAATTGGCGGGACTGACAGCCGAATGCTGCGCCCAAGCTTAATGTAGGTAGATAACAAAGAAAAGAAGGAATGAGCGACGTACAGATAAATTCGTGCGAGAACAGCGGTTTGCACTATGGGCATCGCAACTGCTACTACTCAGAATATGATAAGTCTGGCGGCTGCATGACCCAACAGACCGGATCCCTTAAATGTTCCTCCCATTTCGCCGGACTTGGCGGATCCAGCTTCTGTACAAGAACTTGGGCGAAAATGCATCCAGCGATTTGTTCCGTTGAACCCATTCCATTAAGCGTACGAATGTGAGCGTTAAATTTATTCGATAGCTCTGGAATTAATAAAACGGAACCACTCTACACTGCGTCGTCTAAGAATCTCCATAATGTGAGAATGAAAGAGTGTGCCTACAGAGTATTATGATTCTGTCCTATTATCTGTAATTCAGACTCTCTGCCATTCTTAAAGCGATCAATACTAACGTTTTTAAAAAAATTTTAGATCTTACTATTATATATACAATATTTCCTCGTCCGGCAAAATACCGTAGCAAAAGTTGAGTAGGAATGCATTTCCAACCTTTCTTAATAAACGTGAAATAGTTTTTAGATGTTGCAGACAAGTGTTTGTTGCTAAGCAGCTCTGCAGCAACAGGGAATTAATAAAAGAAATTATTTGGACGGGTATTGTCTATACACAATTCATCGAGGTCACCAAATGAAGAGCAATGTTTAAGAACAAGAAGACCATTTACAAAGTAACAATAAATAGAAACCGATAAGGTGGACAATTTAGGAAGCGGCTTGAACAAGACATCCGAAAACACCCTAATGAATAGACAGGATAAGGTTTTTTAGAAAAAGGTATATGATAATATGCTCTGAGAAATCTTAAAACTAGCCACAAATCTACGTGCAGGGCAGAGCAAGGGCAAATGGGTCGAACGGAAAATGGACGAGCACAACGAGGACGTCATCTTCTGTCGTGTAAAAGAAAGGTAAGTAGTGACGAAGCGCACTAGGAGAGTGTGCGAATGCTACCACTATATATAAGTTAACGCCGTTGCGACTAGCGCACTATGGGGCCAACGACAACCTTATGTGAAAACCCCATTTTTTAAAAGTCGTTTGAAAAAATATTTTTTTAAATTGAAATGTATTCAAAAAACATCAATCTATCATGTTACGTACTTGAAATTAACAGAGGGCGCCACTGTTCAGTAAAGAGCTGTTTAGTCAGCTGTTTCGTTTGCGCTACCACCCCGATAACCGAATTTTTGTTAATCGCTAAAAAATCTTGCAAGTTTAAAGTGACAAAAAGTGTATAAACAATTATTAAAAGTGTTACTTTAAACATGCAGTGCAATCATTGTTGTTTGTAATATGAGTTTGTGATCGTAGATTGTTGAAATTATCTGTGGTGTACCTATAATAATTAGTATACCAATAATATTAGTATAAATGCACACTTTCTCCGAAATTGAACTTTTAAGGGTCTAACCTCAGCAAATTGTTCGAAAAATGGAAAAACAGAGTCGAGGAGTAATCCAAACAATAACGCCATTTTTAATTGTTTTAAAGCTTTAATTCGTGGAATATTTATTACAATAAAATTCGAGTTCCTTAAATTTTAGGTTTTTTGGGAAACAATAGTTTTACAAACATATTTATGCTATTTTCTAAGAAAAATAGGTTTGTAGCAAGAAGTAAAACTTCGATCATTCTTAAAAACACGATAAGCAACCACCATTTTTACACTGTTGGTTTATTTTAAGGTTATATTTTTTATTTTTTAAGTCAAACGATTTTTTTTGTACACTGAAAAAAATTTGTGTTGTTTTTTTTTTTGTTTGAAGGCAGGACCACGCCTATTTTCCTCAAATATATTACTACTTTTATCATGAACATAAATCAAAAAACAGAAATTAAATATGTGGCTTTGTTCCCGAGTTATTAATTATTTCCACAAAAAGTGGTCGTTGGCCCCATAGTGGAGCGTGTGAAATACGACAACAACGGCATTCTGCAATATAAGTATTATGCCGGATGTCGTTAGGTAGCCGGCAGATACTGCTTATTAGCGTGGCCTCTACGAATATGAAACCGCACCAATGTGTTTCGTTTTCATTTTACCTCTTAATTTGAATTCTTGTATTTGTGTATTCAGTTCTTTCCCACCCTCAATAAAGAGACATTTAAAAGTTACTCTGTCGAATCTTTATTGTGAAGCCACCGGCTTGCAGAAATTGACGTAAAATACTACAGACACAGCGCATTAGTCATTACCCACGAACTAAAAAATCACACTTAACTACAAGTAAATCAAACTCAGCCACGTTAACAGGGCTGTAAAGACAAACACCAAGTGCTAACAACAAAAACAAGTGCTTGTGACCACTTTTGCTTACAACAGAACAACAAAACAAGTTGCTGCTGCTGACCTACGTCAACACACCATAACAGTGACATCGTCATAAGCCTCGTCTCTTAAATACAGTTGGCTGGGGCGCTATAGCGCAAATTTTATTTCACCTTACACAGAAGCCACTGAAGCTCTTCGGGCAGCCACTCGTCGCCAGATCAGCGCGCAAGCTATCTGGACAGCGAAAACGGCAGCGCGGGAGGCAGAGACAACGGAGCGCACAACAGCGGACGCCAACTGCAGATTAGAACACCACACAGCACCAAAAAATGTAAGTGGGCACTTTTCTTTAAACTGTTCTTACACCTGCGAATTAAAATAAGTATAAAACAAGAGAGAACGCTATAGTCGAGATCCCCGACCATCTGATACCCGTTACCCGTTAGTGGAAGGGAGAAGGAGGGTCTTAAACACAGTTTTTGGCGGTTTGTAGGCGATATAGTGCGCGTGGCAGAAAGTTTTTTGGCAAATCGATAGAAATTTAAAAAACCAATACAAAAATAAAAAAATATCAAAACATTTTTCAAAAGTGTGGGCGTAGCAGCTTTGGACGGTTTGTGGGCGTTAGAGTGGGCGTGGCAAAAAGTTTTTTGGCAAATCGATAGAAATTTACAAGACCATTACAAAAATAAAAAAATATCAAAACATTTTTCAAAAGTGTGGGCGTAGCAGTTTTGGGCGGTTTGTGGGCGTTAGAGTGGGCGTGCCAACATTTATCGACAAACTTGCGCTTCGTCTATGTCTCTGGAGTCTGTATGCTTAATCTCAACTTTTAAGCTGTTGTAAGTTCTGAGATCACAGCGTTCATACGGACGGACAGACAGACGGACATGGTCATATCGACTCGGCTATTGATCCTGATCAAGAATATATATACTTTATATGGTCGGAAACAATTCCTTCTGCCTGTTACATACTTTTCAACGAATCTAGTAAACCCTTTTACTCTACGAGTAACGAGTATAACAATGGAGAACGCTATAGTCGTGTTCCCCGACTATCTGATACCCGTTACTCAGTTATTGGAAGTGCGAAGGAGAGTCTTCAACACTGACAGTTTTTGGCGGTTTGTGGGCGTTAGTGGGCATGGCAAAACGCTTTTTGGCAAATGAATAGAAATTTACAAGACTAATTCAAAATTAAAAAAATAACAAAACATTTTTCAAAAGTGTGGGCGTTAGAGTGGGCGTGGCAAAAGTTTTTGCAAATCGATAGAAATTTTCAAGACTAATACACAAATGAAAAAATATCAAAACCATTTTTCAAAAGTGTGGGTGTGGCAGCTTTGGGCGGTTTGTGGGCCCTAGAGTGGGCGTGGCAACATGAATCGACAAACTTGCGCTGCGTCTATGTCTCTAAATTCTATATGCTAAATCTGAACTTTCTAGCTTTTGAAGCTCCTGAGATCTCGACGTTCGTACGGACAGACAGACGGACATGGCCAGATCGACTCGGCTATTGATCCTGATCAAGATTATATGTACTTTATTGGGTCGGAAACGCTTTCTTCTGCCTGTTACATACTTTTCAACGAATCTAGTATACCCTTTTACTCTACGAGTAACGGATGCTTTCTCAGCATACCGTATCTTTAGGCCGTACGACGGCAGCTCACTCCATTATCAGGCGGTTATAATTATAAGAAATAAAATCAGGGGCCCGCGGATAATGTTCTGGCCTCTTTTGGCACAGTACTTAACATTGACGCGATTATAAGTCGTCTCGACTTCACATACAGCGACAAGCGTCCAGTTCACGTAATTAAGCAAGAGTTGGCCACGCTAAGACAAGGCAGCATGTCTCTACTGCTATATAACGATATAACGAAGTCGGCAAAAAACTTACATTGTTGACTAATAAAGTCAACATGTCATACGAGCCGGACCTAGCAAAGGGCCTCCGTGAAAAGTTCCCGAGGATGGACTATGTTGGTTTGTTTCGGGACTCAAGCGTAGTCTCACAGATGTGCTATTCTCAGCAAAGCCAAGGGACTTGCCGTCAGCCTTGGCGCTCGCGCAGAGGTAGAATTGAAACATGAAAGATATGCGTTCGCTGCCAGCTTCGCGAGGAGCGTGGAGGAAAAAGAACACAAGGCAAGTGCCCAGTGGGTCAAGCCACCCCAACAAGCAGAAGAGCAGACAAGCGGTTCAAAGACATTTTAGTAGGTAGCACAAGCAGCGAGGCCAATACGGCCACTGTTTAGCATCCAGTCAGCTCAAATGGAGTACGGGAGTCGAGAAAATCTCCTTCCACATATGCTCTGATGTCAACTTCACCGATGCGGCTTGCTCGAATTGCTCCCGCTTCGGTGCGCGAGGCTTTTTTTAAAGACCAGAAAAAAGGCCTTTGCAGACCCAAACGAGGCCCTGCCATACGATACTACGGTGGTTGCCACTATCAGAACAGAGAGCGAAGAGCCCATCTATGCCAAGCCCATCTATGCCAAGCATATCCCATGGGCGTAGCCGACTTCGTCATTCCCGAACCATTCCCGTCAAATACCCCATGCCAAATATATCAATGATACTAAGCAATATGGACAAAGCCCACTATTTTTCGACCCTGGATCTCGAATGCGAATATCATCAGGTCGTGCTAGCAGAACGTGACCGCGAAAAAACTTCTTTCTCGGTAAACGGGAGAAAATACGAGTTCAAGAGACTCAGGAACGCCGCCAGCATCTTTCAGTGAACGATCGATGATATCTTACGGGAACAAATAGGCAAATTTTGCTATGTTTATGTTGATGAGGTGATATTCTTCTCGCAAGACGAGGAGGCTCACATCAAACATGTAGAGTCGGTGTTAAAGAGCCTACAAGAAACGAACATGAGAGTATCGGCCGAGAAATCGTATTTTTTTAAGAAAAGCGTGAGCTTTCTTGGGTTCATAGTCACCAGTAACGGTGCAACAACGGACCCAGAAAAAGTCAATGCCATACGAGAGTTCGCAGAGCCCAGGACGGTATTCGAAGTCAAGTCGTTTCTGGGCCTAATATTTCTGGGCTAATATAGATGTTTCATCAAAGACTTCGCTGCGACAGCAAGGGACATTTCAAGCATTTTAAAGGGCGATAATGAAACAGTTTGTAGGCATAGATCGAGGAACATTCAGGTGAGTTTTTTTTGTCCCAGCGAGAGGCGTTCCAAAAGTTGCGCAATATATTGGCATCAAAAGACGTCATGCTTAGCTACCCTGACTATAAGTAGCCATTTGATCTAACGACAGATTTTTTGGCCTACGGTATAGGTTCGGTGTTGTCCCAAGAGGGCCGCCCTATAACAATGATTTCAGGGACGCTTAAAAACAGTGAAGCCA
Source organism: Drosophila yakuba (assembly GCF_016746365.2). Classification (NCBI taxonomy): domain Eukaryota; kingdom Metazoa; phylum Arthropoda; class Insecta; order Diptera; family Drosophilidae; genus Drosophila; species Drosophila yakuba. The sequence goes on along the minus strand of NW_025048816.1, from coordinate 370,796 downwards.
ACTACGCGACTAACGAGCGGGAGTTATTGGCCATCATTTGGGCCCTGGCTAAACTGCGTCATTATTTGTAAGGAAGCACATTTTTCGCCTAAAAATACGTGCATTCTATTCGGGAATAAAAGGCGCCAACAGTTAACTTCTCCTGCTGGGAGTCTTTATTAGACGAACTGGTAGTCATAATCGTCCCAAGGGGCGTAAACGCTTTCCATTGCAGTCCGGAAGTTCCTAGCCACAAAGCTTTGGCATTGCAGGAACCGCGTCGTGGACGTACTCAGATTTAAAGAAAGAAGGGAAATCTTAACTGCTGATCACAATAGGGCACACAGAGCAGCCCAAGAAAAAGTGAAGCAGGTATTGTCGAATACTATTTTCCCAAAATGGCCAAACTGGCCAACGAGATCGTGCAGAATTGTAGGACTTGTGCGAGGGCCAAGTATGACAGGCACCCAAAGAAGCAAGAACTCGGTGAAACGCCAATACCGTCACACACAGGGTTTCCCTTGCACATAGACATTTTCTCTACTGACAACAAGTTTTTCCTCACTTGCGTCCACAAGTTTTCTAAATTTGCCATCTTACAACCTATTGCCTCGAGAACTATTGAAGACCTGAAGCCAGCGCTGCTTCAGCTCATGAACTTTTTCCCAAGGGGGGACTCATTGCGACAACGAACCATCGTTGAAATCGCTCACAATCGTGTCCATGCTTTGTAACAACTTTTGTGTAAGCATTACAAACGCACCACCACTGCACAGTACCTCCAACGGGCAGGTGGAGCGTTTCCACAGCACGTTGCTGGAGCTAGCCTTGTGCATAAAAAAAGACAAGGGCTTAAGCGATACAGTCGAAATAGTAATGTTAGCCACTATGCAATATAATAAGTCGATTCACTCGGTTATCAACACCCTGATGAGCCACAGGTAGATTTCCACAATAGGATTCAGAAAGCTCAAACCGCGCTTAGGGACAGAGAAAACGCCTCGTGGCAGAATAGGGTATTCGATGTTGACAAAAAGGTGTTGGTAAAATCCAACCAAAGACTCGGCAACAAGCTCACGCCGTTGTGCGAGGAAAGAGCTGTAGAAACCGACATGGGGACCACGGTCCTTATTGAGGGGTGGGTGGTCCACAAGGACAATTTAAAATGACGCGATCAGTAGCGAGGTCCGTGTACCGCTTAATTATAAATGTTTTAGCCACTTTCCACAACCACACATGAGAAATCTGCTGAGTGTAGATTCAGCACACCTTCGGGACTTGCGGAATGCGCTGGTCGCACACCATCGAGTGGCCAGAAGCTTGGACTTCCTGGGCTCCATACTAAAGGTTGCCAGTGATTTGGAAAAGAGTAGGGTCTTAGAGGCGCGGTTGGTCGACGCGAACAATAGGCAAATAGATATCAATACCAGGATCCAGAGTCAAATCAATAAACTAACTTCCACCGTCAACTTAATTCTCAAGCCAGCAAAAGAGTAGCAAATTGACACCGGTCACTTGTATGAAACATTGCTCGCGAGAAACAGAATGCTCATGATGGAGCTTCTAAATTTAATGTTGGCCGTGACACTTGCAAAAATGAACATTGTTAGCCCAAATATTCTTGATTACGCAGATTTAAGATCAGTTTGGATGGAAGAGCCCACCAACACCCCCATAGGGGATCTCATGTCCGTAAAGGTTCTGCAATCCAATAACGCATTACACTTTATTATTAAGTTTCCGGTAATTAAGCTCACCTGTAAGAAAATTACTATTTTCCCCGTCAGTCATGAAGGAGCTAGAGCTATGCTACGTTTAGATGATGACGTTATTGCAGAGTGCAACAACAAGAACTGCACCCTCAAAGCTTGCAGCGCATCAACAAGCGCCACCTTCTGCCAGCTTTTATAAAGCAGCAAATGCGCGAGAGAACTTCATGCAGGCGGCGCGGCGCACTGCGAAATGCAACCCAGCAGCCTGGATTCCATCACCTATGTAAACAGGGCCGCCAAGGTGCAAGTGGACAACGGCTCTAAAATCCGGGTGCATGGTACGCACCTTGTTACCTTCGCCCAATATGCTGCCATTAACGGAACCCTGTACGTCAACCAGAACGGGATCCAGAACAGAGTACCGGGGGCAGCAAAATTCCCTCTGCTGAACGTCACCTCCCGCCAAAGCATGATCAGTCTTCCGTACCTTCTTCGCCTGAATGAATGAAACTTAGAAACAATCCGGAGATTCAGAGAAGAGGTCAACGACGAACGCCCCCAGCGAGTGGCACTAATCGTGGCAGCATCATGTTGCCTCTTGTTGTGTGTTGCCATATAGGCTGGCGTGAAGGCCCAGAAGGCCAGGAGATCCCCCAGACAATTGGTTGCGGAGTTAAGGTCGGCCTCCATCCTGGGGCGTAATTAACGCCGCTGCGACCAGCGTGGAAAATACGACATCAACGGCTTTCTGCAATGTAAGCATTATGCCGGATGTCAAAGCGCAACAATGTGTTTCGTTTTCATTGAAGCTCTTAATTTGAATTCTTGTATTTTTGTATTCAGTTCTTTTCTACCCTCGTAAGCAGCAGCCCCCGCTCTGTTCAATAAAGAGACATTTAATAGTTTCAACGTCGAATGTTTATTTTGAAGCCACCGGCTTGAAGAAATTGACGTAGAATTCTACAGACATAACTGTTAAACATAACATACTAGGCAATTGGTTAGTTTATACACGAACTAACATCTGCTGTAGTTGTTTGATCATACACCAATCGAAAAGTAAGCCAAAAACTACCCGTCCATAATAACCTTTTTAAGTGTTATTATACCTGTCACTCGTTACTGTTACTGTAAAAGGCTATACTAGATTCGTTAAAAAGTAAGTAACAAGTAAATGGAAGCTTTTCCGACCATATAAAGTGGCAATGGCCATGTCCGCCTGTCCGTTCGTCCGAATGAACATTGATATCTCAGAAACTATAAAAACGAGTGACCGCCTCTGCGAAGGTTTGTTGCCACGCCCACAAACCGCACAAAACTGACACGACTACACTTTTGAAATTTATTGATTGTTTTGATATTTATTTTAATTTCTTTATTAGTCTTGTAGATTTTTGCCATTTGGCAAAAAAACTTTTGTCAAGATGATGTATTATCTTAGTTGAGAATAAAAAATTTTTCGTAAATTATATGAATATGTTCGTGTGTTAATGGTGCGATTGTCACTTGTTTTACCCGGTTAAATGGCTTTTTTTTCTTTAATAGTAAAACCTTGTACCAAATGCTCCCCAACAGAAAGCTTGTTTTAATCGGTTTGGATAGCGAACAAATTATTAAAATACTATTTAGAATCAAAAAATTGTGGAATGAATGAGCAAGAGACATATAACTATCGGGAATCGACATCTTTACGCATTTAAATGCTTGTAATTGAATAATAATCTAATACAGACTCGACCTCCTTTTCCTCTTTGTTTTGCCAATTTTTAACGGCAAATAGCCAAAAATATTCGATTTTTTTTTTAAATTTTTCAATTTTCAACCACATTTTCAAACATTTTGTCTGCACTCCCGCTAGGGAACGATTTTTATACCCGTTACTAGTAGAGTAAAAGGGTATACTAGATTTGTTGAAAAGTATGTAACAGGCAGAAGGAAGCGTTTCCGACCATATAAAGTATATATATTCTTGATCAGGATCAATAGCCGAGTCGATTTGGCCATGTCCGTCTGTCCGTCCGTCTGTCCGTCTGTCCGTATGAACGTCGAGATCTCAGGAACTACAAAAGCTAGAAAGTTGAGATTAAGCATACAGACTCCAGGGACATAGACGCAGAGCAAGTTTGTCGAATCATGCTGTCACGCCCACTCTAACGCCCACAAACCGCACAAAACTGCCACGCCCACACTTTTGAAAAATGTTTTGATATTTTTTAATTTTTGTATCAGTCAAACCGCCAAAAACTGTCAGTGTTGAAGACTCTCCTTCGCACTTCCACTAGCTGAGTAACGGGTATCAGATAGTCGACTATAGCGTTCTCTCTTGTTCAGTCCATCTAGAGTCCATATATCTATACGCAGCGATAATTATATTACATTTTAGAATTCGAACTGTAATACATAGTACATAGACATTGCATCAAATGTACAAACAGTACACATCATCAAATTCGTACATAGACTATAGTTGTTTATCGCAAAAAAATGAATTTTACAGTGACAAAGAGAACAGCATTCAAATTCTGGCATGCTCCGGAAATCGTAATTTTTTTTCAAATTCGATTTGAGCGAAAGCGTATGATTTCGTTTTTAGGTGCTCTGGTAAAATAGTTGAATTCGTCCTGTGCTTGCCCGCGTCATCTGCATCTGTTGAGCGAGTTTTTTCTAAAATGACCAACACGTGGACACTTTGAAAGCAAATCTCATAATGAAATGTAATTTCACTTTGTCGTGTGAGCTATTGCGCTAATGATAAGTACAACGTCAACCCAAAAGCGGATGAAACCGGCAATAGCAATAACGATTATTCGGATAGTGATATGGACACAGATTAAATATTAAATGTTTATAATCCATCATATGCACTTAAATATTTGTTTTAATTCAAAATAAATAAAAAAACATACATCCCACATTCGATACCACAGTTTCATTTCCAAATCCAACAAAATTTTAATTTTCAGTGGAAATTGACACTGACAGTTTTTGGCGGTTTGACTGATACAAAAATTAAAAAATATCAAAACATTTCAGTCGACAAAATCTACGACGCTTAGGTATACTAGATTCGTGGAAAAGTATGTAACAGGCAGAAGAAAGCGTTTTCGACCATTTGAAGTATATATATTCTTGATCAGGATCAATAGCCGAGCCGATCTGGCCATGTCCGTATGAACGTCGAGATCTCAGGAACTACAAAAACTAGAAAGTTGATATTAGGCATGTAAACTCCAAAGAGTCTATGTCTTTGTGCAGTGCAAGATTGTCGATTAATGTTGCCACGCCCACTCGAACGCCCAACTCTGCCACGCCCACACTTTTGAAAAATGTTTCGATTTTTTTTTATTAGTCTTGTAAATCTCTCTCGATTTGCAAAAAATTTGTTAGCTACTCCCACTCTAACGCTCACAAATCGCCCAAAGCTCCCACGCCCACACTTTTGAAAAATGTTTTGATATTTTTTTATTTTTGTATTAGTCTTGTACATTTCTATCGATTTGCCAAAAAACTTTTTGCCACGCCCACTCTAAGGCCCACAAACCGCCCAAAGCTGCCACGCCCAGAAAAACTTTTTGGCACGCCCAGTCTAAAGCCCACAAACCGCCAAAAATACTAACGATCCAAAATTTCGAATTGTTCAATAATTGATCAATACCCGACACAAAAAATTGTTAGGAACATATACAGAAAATCCACTACTGATTTTGTATGCGTAGGCAAGTTATAATACTTACTTTTCCATTTTATCCGCTTTTAAAAGTTGCAATTTGTAGTAGGAGTTTTTATTTCGCTGAATGTCAGTCAAGCCCAGCACAATATTGTATTTATTTTTACCGTCCACGTAGACATGTGCGATGTCCTCAAGCCCAGTATCCGGATCAACAGCTAGGCCATCTTTTACTTTATATGTCCGTGATATTGGCATGGATTTTGTATATATACTGTTTGACTTCAAACTTTTTGTTTCCTTTGGAATTCTAGATGTTGGATCTGTTCCCCAACTACAAATACTTGTGCTATTTATATAATTAATAGCTCCGTCTTTATCAGTTTCGACAAAATCTAAAAATTCAATGGGTACAATATGTATTCCAAGCTCCTGTGCTGACTTCATACGGATAGATTTTTTTTGTACTTCTAATTCTGTTGATATTATTGCTATTGTGTTTTCCGATATTTTAACTTCAAACTTTCCGCCCAATTTTTCTATTCGACTTCTAAGATTTTTATGCTGGTCCTTTAAGCCTATAATTGAAAACTTTAAATTGTATAATGGGGGATTTATACGAGGTATTTTTGGCCTGAAATAAAAAGATAGAAAAAAAAAATATTATATAAAATTACAAAAGACACTTTAAATAAAAGGTTGCATGTCATAACGCTCAAGAGTGTTATGTCACAAGTTTTTATGTAACAAAGTTATTTCACTTTAGGTATAAATAACGCCCAAAAATATAAATTTAAATATAAAATAATACAAGAAAGTCGAGTTCCCTTGTCACGCAGCGGAAGTGGCAGTGCGAAGGAGAAATTTTAACACTGACAGTCTTTGGCGCTTTAACGCGTTAGAGGATTTTTGGCAAAGCGAAATAATACAATACTAATACAAAACAAAAGAGAACGCTATAGTCGAGTTTCCCGACTATCTGATACCCGTTACTCAGCTGGTGGAAGTGCGAAGGAGAGTCTTCAACACTGACAGTTTTTAGCGGTTTGTGGGCGTTAGAGTGGGCAGAGTTTTTTGGCAAATCGATAGAAATTTACATGACTAATACAAAAATAAAAAAATAACTAAACATTTTCCAAAAGTGTGGCCGTGCCAGCTTCGGGCGGTTTGTGGGCGTTAGAGTGGGCGTGGCAACATGGGTCAACAAACCTGTTGCGTCTATGTCTCTGGTGTCTGCATGCCTGATCTCAACTTTTTAGCTATTATAGTTCCTGAGATCCCGACGTTCATACGGACAGACGGACCGACAAACGAACATGGCCATAGCGACTCGGCTATTGATGCTGATCAAGAATGTATATACTTTATATGGTCGGAAACGCTTCCTTCTGCCTGATACATACTTTTCAACGATTCTAGTATACCCTTTTACTCTACGAGTAACGGGTATAAACATACATCCCATATTCGATACCACATTTTCATTTCCAAATCCCACAAAATTTTCCTTTTCAGTGGAAATTTTTTCCACAATTCAGTCGACAGAATTATCGACGTTAATTACTCTAACGAGTAACGGGTATAATGAAAAAATATCAAAACATAGATAATCAATCAGGGCGAAATTTACACCGAAGTATAACATAAAAAAAGTGGAAGCAAGCAAAAATACCACCATTAAAACACAAGAGGAAAAACCCTACTGTACTGCACAAACTCAGATATTATCTGATGATGATGATACACAACAAATCATCTAGTACTAATGGTAGTGCGAAAGGAAGAGTTTGAAGAAAGACAGTTTCGAAGAGAGTTTAAAGAAAAAGACACCAGAAGATCGGAGAGCGTTTGCGTGACGATTCCAGGGAAGCAATGATATAAAGCTAGAATTTCCACCAGACACCATGAAAACATCGAGGAAGGAGGTCTGTATAAGCAGGTCGAGCGCTGGAAGATGGTGACTGAAGAACCAGAATAAAAGTCAACAACGTGAGGCAAGTAAGCAGCAAGGAAGATACGGCCGTCAAAGTCAGCAAGTAAGAATATTGTTACGTCTAGACGTGTAGGAAAAAGTAAGTCACAAGAGACACCGGCTGCTGAGGAAGTAGAGGGTAGAGCACGGTTAGATTGGGGTCATGTCTGGTGTGACGTTTCGCGTCGGTTGAAAACCTACTGGCAAATCCCAACCGACGTCACTATCTTAATTGCGTTTACTACAGGAGTAGAACGAGTTTTGTTTTAGACTGGGGACTCAGGCGGCGGACCAATTCCATATAAGTCTTCCTAACAAATCAAGGAGCAGGAAAAACACATCATAACTAAACTGGAATGCTTGCAGCTATTCTCAACAAAAGCAAATTCAGAGGGGATGCCCTTTAAAATAATCAGTGGCCACTCTAATCTAAAATGGGTAAAGGAAGATTAGCACGGGGGAGTCTCAAATTCCAAGCATTCGACTTTACTTATGACTTTATTCATGATGTCGTTTTTATATTCTTTATAAAAATACAACAACTAAAGAATCACACATAGAATAGCAAGTGTCTTGAGTTAGAGGAGCTCGCTGACAAATAGCAACAATAAAAATGCAATTAATTAACAAGAGTTCAGAGACCAAAGGCCAAAATTAAAGTTCTTCGAAACTAGGGCACCCAATATAAAATACCTGTTTTTTTTTTTTTAAATGTTTGATTTTTTTTAATAAGTCCTACACAAGTTTATACATATGTATAAATCCATTTTGATATCTTCCACAGCCCAGGATCCAATAATTGGAGATTTCTTCTCATAGGATTTAAAAGGGTACGTTTAAATAAAAACAGTTTTGTATTTTTACATTTATATAAGACAAATATTTTAAATTGAATTAAAAAAAATTGAAAAGGGCAAAAAAAAAATGTAATTTTATCTTTCTGGCATGTATTTTCTGTTAACTGTAAATGTAGGTAATATATTTATAAATAATCCTGGTGGGGCAGTGATTATTATTATTTTTATTTTTCTGGCACTCGTAATATTTATTCTCTATGGGAAGAAGAAAGCGAGAGGCTTACCCAGATACCAAGTCTCAAATGACTCAGCTTAAGTTAGCAAATAAGTGTTGCTTAGGATAAGTGCATAAATAAGTCTAACATATATAAATAATTGCAATAACGAATTATACATTTACTTAAAAAAAAAAATTATTAAAATAAGTGTTGCTCAGAATAAGTGCGTAAATTAGTCTAACATATCATATAAATAATTTTAATAACGATTTATACATTTACTTTCGAAGAAAAAAAAATAAATTTTTCTAAATAATAAAAGCATTTTTAACAAGAGGGAGAGGGAGAGTTGAGCTCCTCGACTGTGGTTGTGGGATTGTGGACGTGGGAGCGTCTACTTCTTTTATAAATTTTTGTTACTTTTCTTTTTTCACACACGTATATTATTTTTAGTTTAGTTTTCTTTATTCACACACGTATATTATTTTTAAAAGCATATTGTCTATACATACCTATCCAAATCATCACTGTCTTTTTTAGTTTTTAAAAGGTTTCTTGAAAAAGTAGGTTTACTGGGAGAAAAGTTATGAAAAATCCTTGTAGAAGGAATTTTTGACACCGCATTCAAAAAATGGTATGCTGCTTTAAGTTCTTTTGGCACTTTGCAAGCCGATCTTGTTGGCTCTGCTAAAAGCTTGTTACATTTGGTCCACTCAGAAAGATTTCCATTACATATATAACTCGATTTATTTAAAGTGAACTGTGAGCTGTTGCATTCAGAACATGATTTAATAGCACCAAATGTCAGTAAATCTGCAGTTTGGTCCAATAACTTTTCTGTGTCACCAGTTACAGGTTCCTGATTATTAGACTTTAAAAGTATATCAATGTCTTTTTTCTTCATTATATTTTTAACGTCATCGCGAAACTTAAAGTAGGCATCACTTTGATCTTTTAATTGTTGTTTCCTTTCCAATTCTTCATTTGTATCTGATAATTCCATTTTAGCTCTTTTGGTTTCTGGTAATTCCTCCGATTTTATTGCTCTGTAAAACAAGTAAATATATATTATTTAAAATAAGTTAATTAATTAAGAGGGCCACCCAGTTTAGCAGGTTCAAAAAATCGTGGCAAAAAGAATTTGGCAAATCGAGAGAAATTTACAAGATTAACGAAAATGTGAAAAAATATCAAAACAGTTTTGGGCGGTCCCATAACGCCTGTTGTTGTGCCACTAATTTATGTCTCACTTGCGCTATTTGAAAGTGTCAAAAGACCCGCTTGCTAAACATAACAATTACTAATTATACCCAATATTCGTAGAGTCAAAGGGTATACGAGATTCCTTGAAATGTATGTAACAGGTAGAAGGAAGCGTTTCCCACCATATAAAGTACACATATTCTTGATCAGGATAAAAGGCCGTCCGTCTGTCCATATGAACGCCTCGATCTCAGGATAAATGTTTTGAAATTTGTTTAATTTCGTATTAGCCTTGTAAATTTTAATCGATATGCAAAAAAAACTTTATGTCCACAAACCGGATGGAACTCGACTATAGCATTCCCTCTAGTTTTATTTTAAGCCTTTAACCAAGATTTAAAGTGAGTACAATTATTATTTTTATACTCGTTACTCGTAGAGTAAATGGGTATACTAGATTCGTTGAAAAGTATGTAACAGGCAGAAGGAAGCGTTTCCGACCATATAAAGTATATATAATATATTCTTGATCAGGATCAATAGCCGAATTGATCTGGCCACGTCCGTCTGTCCGTCCGTCTGTCTGTCCGTATGAACGTCGAGATCTCAGGAACTACAAAAGCTAGAAAGTTGAGATAAGGCATACAGACTCCCAAGACATAGACGCAACAGGTTTGTTGACCCATGTTGCTACGCCCACTCTAACGCCCACAAAACTGCCACGCCCACACTTTTGAAAAATATCCTTCGCACTTACACTAGCTGAGTAACGGGTATCAGATAGTGTTTTGTGTTATACTTCGGTGTAAGTTTCGCCCTGATTGATTATCTATATTTTGATATTTTTTCATTATACCCGTTACTCGTTAGAGTAATTAACGTCGATAATTCTGTCGACTGAATTGTGGAAAAAATTTCCACTGAAAAAGAAAATTTTGTGGGATTTGGAAATGAAAATGTGGTATCGAATATGGGATGTATGTTTATACCCGTTACTCGTAGAGTAAAAGGGTATACTAGAATCGTTGAAAAGTATGTATCAGGCAGAAGGAAGCGTTTCCGACCATATAAAGTATATACATTCTTGATCAGGATCAATAGCCGAGTCGCTATGGCCATGTCCGTTTGTCGGTCCGTCTATCCGTATGAACGTCGGGATCTCAGGAACTATAATAGCTAAAAAGTTGAGATCAGGCATGCAGACACCAGAGACATAGACGCAACAGGTTTGTTGACCCATGTTGCCACGCCCACTCTAACGCCCACAAACCGCCCGAAGCTGCCACGCCCACACTTTTGGAAAATGTTTAGATATTTTTTTATTTTTGTATTAGTCATGTAAATTTCTATCGATTTGCTAAAAAACTCTGCCCACTCTAACGTCCACAAACCGCCAAAAACAGTCAGTGTTGAAAACTCTTTCCCGCACTTCCACTAGCTGAGTAACGGGTATCAGATAGTCGGGGAACTCGACTATAGCGTTCTCTCTTGTTTTTTATAAAAAAGATTCAAGTGCGATTCATTGCGTTACTTATTTCAAATATATTTCAAACTTTTGATAAAATTTTTTTATGCGCTTTGTAATTTAGTAAATTAATTAATTAGTAATTTAATATATACCGTATTGATACATTTTTTATAAATTCCCAAATAATTGTCTAACATAAATTATCAAAACAATAGTCTGCATTATTTTTACAGAAATTGTGACTTTATTAAAAAAGTGTTAAGTTAAGTTATAATGCAAAATCGTCAAAAAAAAGTTCAGAAATAAAAAACATAGATATTTCTTGTCGCATAATTTTGTCAAGTAATTGTTAGAAGGGTTACCATACAAGGCTTTGCATTAAAACATTGGGCGTTGTTTTGAGTATTCTGGAATATTGGAGTTTTTTGAAGAAACGGAAGAATTGTACTGCGTAATTTCTACAAATTAATGGACATTATTGATTTTGCCTTATGAAACTTTGCATTCATTTCCTTTTTGTGAGAGTCACAACATTTTTTAGCAGCCATATAAATACAAAAGCGTTTCCACTTAATGTCTTTCGCCGAAAAAGAAATTAGAAAGACAAACCATAAAATTAAAATATTTAAAACATCTTTCAAAAGTTTAGAGAACTCGTTTATAGCGTTATGCCCTTTACTCTTGGACTAAAACGGTATACTGGAAAAGTATGTATGTAAGAGGTACCCAATAAATTAAATGTTCGTATGTAAATATGACCCTATTGTCTGTCGTCTGTAAGAACGCATTGATTTCAGGAACTTTAAAAGATAGAAAGTTAAGATTAGGCGTGAGAGACATAGACATAGACGCAGCGCAAATCTGTTAACTGATTTTGCCTCAACCACCAGCCGCCCAGAACTGTTACACTCACGCATTTGGAAAGTGTTTTGATATTTTTTAATATTTTTGTTAGTCTTGTAAATTTTCTCCGGGTTTGCCCATATTTTTGCCACGCCCACTCTGATGCCCACAAACCGCCAAAAACGCGACAGACCGCCATATCAGTTTACTAATGGATAAGGTTATTCCGCAAGCGATACGGGACAATGTATTCGCTTACCTTGATGACCTGTTGGTATGTTCCCCTACTTTTAAGGAACATTTAGAAATTTTGACTCTATATAGTGCTTGCACCCCTTGTTCTTAAGAGGTTTCTATTCTCGATCTCTCTTGAACTTCCTTTTGATGCAACCTTTGAGGCACGCACTGGCAACAGAGATCGTCGAATTCCTCCAAACGAACTATGTATTTTCAATGAACGATGTACCAGAAGTCGAACACTTTGATAATAAAAACCAGTTTATTCTTTTTCTCAGCTGTCCAATGCGGCTCAAAGGGCACAGCGATCGGTGCTCCAATTATAGGAGCCTCGATCGCAACGAATCAGCGATATTGGGATTCCCTTCAAAGTGATCTACCTGAGTCGAGTAGCGGAAAGCATACTGAAATGTTTGGAATAAAAATGATAACCCACGGAACTACAAATCAGATTTAACTTAAATTAGAAGGCGTGCAATGAGCAGACCCATAACGAAAAGTTCGCAAATTCAAATTCATTTAAATCGTATTTTGCCCACCAATTGGTTTCTTTGCACACGTTCTGTTTCAAAGATATGGCATTTACAAAATTTTCGAAAATCAAAGAATTGACATTTAAAATTTTTTTTTTATCGCAATAACATCGTTTGCTCTCGATTTCTTACCCTTTAAATTAAAAAAAAGTTTTAGTTTGGAAAATATAACACATTAAGGGCGGAACTACCTTTAGGGGACAAAAACAAAGGTCCTTTTATGCAGTTCCTTTGTAGGGATATGAAGACAATTCTTTTTATACGTATATTTATTTATTTTATTTATCTAAAGCTAATTTAATTTATAAAACTATAACGTAACTAAGAACTAGGAACTAGCTAAGGCCTTCCGCTCGTCTAGGCTGGCAATGGTTTATACAGAGTAAGAGAGAAACATAGTTTTATATTTTATGAATTAGGTTGGAGTTTAGCAAAAAGGTTATAATTTTGTTTATGTTATCTTTCGTTGGATTAGCAAGTGCGGTTATTGGATTAATTGATTGGAAGGCAACTGTTCTATGAGGGGAAAGGGAAGGACAGCTAACTAGGATGTGATTAAATTGATGATGGTTGCAAAGAGGGCATATGTTGTAATTGGGTGTGTAGAGGACGGGGTATCTGTGGGCATCTTTAGCTGTTTTGTCGGCGTATTCGTTGCCTAATAAAACCAGCCAATGTGACAGTGGATCCATAAAAGCTTAATTTTTGGGAAGTGGATATAGACAAGGTTTTTTATGGTTAATGGTTAATGGTTATTTCGCTTAAAAGGATTGTGGAGTACGGGGTAGGTGGCCAAATTTGATTTTGTTGGTTTCGTTTGTTACGCTATAGCTTACTATACCATTGGCCATCGAACTATCTGTGTAAAGAAATTTGTGGTTGGGAATAGAATTGAAAGAGTAGTTTAAAAGTTGTGGCAGGTGTGCTGGATTTATTGTATTTTGATAGAGATGTGTATTTGTGAAACGGGGACATTGAGCATATGGCATATTGTGCGTATGACATATGTGTATTATTCGGTCAATAGTGCTGGGGTATTTAAATTTCTTTAGGGGTGTGTCGTAGAAGTGTATTAGCTTGCTGGAAGGTGTGCCAGGAGCTCTCTCCAGTGTTTCCAAGCGTCTACTTTCGATTCAATTATTAGGTTCTTACTTGGGATTGTTCTAAAAACTCCTAGTGCTGCTCTTATTGCCAAGTTTTTAGAGATCAATATCGAATTAATTATTTGGATAAGGAAGGAAGTGTTGGTGTTGTACTATATTTTGGAGGAGAGGTGTTTTATGATGTTAGGGGGTTCACAGAGGCTGTCTTTTAGATTGCCTAAGGGTCTGCCCAGTTGAATGCTGTTGATTGCAGGAATATTTATAGTACCGGTTTTTATTTTTGCATTTTTGTTTTCGACAAACTTAATTTGTTTTGGAGAGGAGATAATAGCATTAAGAAAATTGTAGGCGATTAGAAATAGAATGACTGAGATTGGGGAACCTTGCGGGGAGGGGAACCTTGAGGGGAAAGCTGTTAGATAAATTGGTTACGATATTAACTATAACCTTTCTGTTTGTCATAAAATTTAAAACATATTTAATGATACGGGGACCTAATTTCCATTCTTGGAGTTGGTGGCTAAGGAAGTGGATACCTATTTCGTCAAAGGCTTTCAAAAAGTCCATTGAAATTGTAGAGAGTTGGCGCTTAGGAGAGAGGAATCTTGTTGCTATATGGTCCACGTATAATAGACTGTCTAGAACAGATTTACCCCTTTTTAAACCGAACTGGTAGTTGTTTGGGTAAGGTGGTTGTGTATGTGCATGTATATGCTTGCTGGGATAGAGGCCGCATAAACGTTTAATATTTGCCCACATTTCGATGGGTTCGATTTGTATGTGTATTTGGGAGGTGAAATTTTGGATAGCCGTTGTCTTTGCTTCTTTAATTGCTCTTTGATTCTTCGCATTGGCCTTTTTAAATTCTAATATATTTGTTGTGTTTATGTTTCTTTTAAGGATTATCCATTTATTGTTTTTTAATTTTTTTTAGTAAAGAATGTTTAGTAAAGAACGGCCTGGGATAGGTGGAAAGTTGTGTTTTGTAGAATAGGAGTGTGTGCGCCTTTTTGTTGACGTTACTGTTGCAGAGTTGGGTTTTTGAGTTGAAGCGTGAGATTTTCAGGCATTTCATATTAAATCAGATCTTATTTACTAAGGGAAAAAAAAGTTTACTCAGTGATATATTATTGTTTATCCCACATTACCACAAGATCATTCTGCCACTAAGTTATTTTATAAAAAATTTATTTCTGACCCCACCTCAGATTTGACAACTCTTTGTTGCCGTCGGCAACAGCAATTTTCGATTTGGCAAGGGGCCGATAAGTACGACGCCAAAAGCTATCGCGAAGGTTGCCATACTGTTGGTGAACCGAAAAAGGCAGGTAAAAATACTTATAAATATAAATAAAATATAAAAGAATTTATTCATTAATTTAAAGGTGGGCCAAAAGTAATGTTTGTAAATAATGATATTTAATTTAAGTACTTTAATGGTCAAAGTGTAGTAAAAAAGTAATTGCGAACAGAGCACCTAAAAACGTTTATTGCTAAAGGGTTTCCAGTTTGCTTTTTTAAGGTTGGCATTGAAATAAGGATTGGAAAGTGGTCGCTACTATTAGGGTCGTTGTCCCATTTAGTTTCGGGGGCTAGTTCGGCAGAGACAAGCGAAAGGTCTATATGTGTGAACGTGTTGTGAGTTGAGTAGTGGGTAGGGGATTTGTCCTTTAGAAGAATATAATCTGAAAGGTCTAAAAATTTGGCGATAGTGTTCACTTTAGTGTTTGCTCTGGGGAATGCCAGCTCTAAAAGTCGCCAAGAACGTTTTGTAGTTTGTTAAGGCGGAATTGATGATTGGGTAAGATGTTGGAAGAAATTGTGGTGGAGTTAATTTTTAAATTGATCGAAATACCGATCGTTTCGAGGACAGAGTTTTGTTGGTGCTGTGTGTGGGAGATAGATTTGTGCACTAAGATGCCTGTACCACCGATTGCATTCGATCAGAAGGTGCAGTAAATTTTAAAGTTTATGGGGATAGGGAGGGATAAGGTGTGGGATATGTGGGTTTCCTGAAGGGCAATGATGTGGGGTCTAAACTTTTTAAGTAGTATTCCAAGAATTTTAAGGGCAGTTTTGTTGTCGCAGTGGTTTGTAATTTTGTTTGCTATCAATTCTTGTTGTGCTTTGAATAATAGGCAACTCCTGTTTATGGAGTTGTGGAGGTATGTGGTTTGATCTTTGCTTATACACATTTCGGTGGTGTAAGTCGAGGTGGTAGTCGTCTCCGCAGTTGTAGCACGTTTTTTATTTTTACAAGTTTTGTACAAATTGCCGAATCCGAAGCAGTTATTGCATCTAGTTGGCAAATGAATATACTCGCGTACTGAGGTTCTTTGCTAGCCAATGATTACATATCTGAATATGTACTTGAGAGTTGAATATACGAGGGTCGTTTGATAAGTCCGTGACTTTTTGAATAAAATATATTTTTTTCGTCAAAGAAGCGTTTTATTTCTCAACATAATCTCCTTTTAGCTCTATACATTTAGTCCAGCGTTTTTCCAATTTTTTTATTCCTTCCAAATAATAGGTTTTCTCAAGGCCCTCAAAATAGTCGTTTGTTTCTGTGATGACCTCTTCATTTGACCCGAATCTCTTACCGCCGAGCCATTTCTTCATGTTTGGAAACAAAAAATAGTCACAGGGGGCTAAATCTGGAGAATATGCTGGATGGGGTAGCAGTTCGTAGCCCAATTTATGAAATTTTGCCATGCTGACTACACACGTGTGCACCCGTGCATTGTCCTGATGGAACAGCACTTTTTTTTCGCCAAATGCGGTCGTTTCTGCTTCAAATCAATATCGAATCTGTCCAAAAGCTCTGAATAATATTCGCCGGTGATCGTTTTACCCTTTTCAAGGTAATCGATGTGAATGATACCTTGTGCATCCCAAAAAACTGTGGCCATGACCTTGTTGGCCGACAGACCCACCTTGGCCTTCTTTGGTGCACGTTCACCCGGAGAAACCCACTGTCTTGATTGTTCTTTGGTCTCTGGTGTGGTGTGGTGGATCCATGTTTCGTCTACGGTAACGAAACGGCGCAAAAATTCGTTTGGATTGCGGTTGAACATCGCCAAACACTCCTTTGAAATGGTCACACGGTTGCGCTTATGGTCGTGTGTGAGCAATCGCGGCACCCATCGCGCGGAAAGCTTTTTCATGTCCAAATATTCATGTAAAATGTGGTGTACCCGTTCAGTTGAGATGCCTACAGCCTCAGCTACCTCACGCACTTTCATTCTCCGATCATCCAATATCATTCCATGGATTTTGTCGACGATTTCTGGCATGACGACCTCTTTTGGGCGACCTGAACGTTCGGCATCACTTGTACTGGTACGACCACAACGGAACTCAGTAAACCATTTCTTAACCATTGAAATTGATGGTGCAGAGTCCCCATAATATTTATCAAGTCTTTCCTTGGTTTCGGTGATGGATTTTTTACGCAAAAAATAATGCTTAATTAGCACACGAAATTCACTTTTTTCCATTTTCGTTAAAATTCACGAGATCGTCTGCTTTCAATGCCTATAAAACGCAAACCAAAAAACGCAGCTTTCTCAAAATTTTACAGTCAGCTGTTAATCGATAACTGCTGACAGGAGCAGTGTTGTATTTAGAGCAGGTGCGCGGCAAATACAAAAAGTCACGGACTTATCAAACGACCCTCGTAACAAGGCTGGTTTCGTTGAGACTGTCGTTTTCTTTTTTCAAAATCTTTTTTAAATCGGTTACTTCTTGATGTGCAAGTTCTCTTAGGATTATATTTTCCCCTATTTCTTGCAGATCATTTGAGTAGATTAACCCTTTTGTTGAGTTAAGAGAGCTGTGAAGACTTACGGAAACGTTGATGATGGGAGCAAAAGCTGCAGAAGTCTTTTAGCTTCAAGGCTGTTTTTGGTTTTGATTAGATTTTTGCATTTTTCGACTTCTTCTCCGCAGGCAAAATCAATTTTTTTTTGATTAGAAATGCAGAAACGTTAGAAAGGTCGAGAATTAGGTCGGATCTGGATATAATCATGTATTTGGGTCCGGGGAAATTTAGAAGAACGGTGTTATTGGTGGTGGGTTTTTGTGGGCCTCGATCGGGCAGATAACCCATCTTGCTTTTTATATGTCTCGTAGGTTATTTCTTGGTTGTTACAATTCACTGGTTCTGGTTGTAACGGTATATATTGAGAATTGTTGTTAGTTTGGGTAGGTTGCTTACTAAACTAACTAAACTAATTACTACTAAACTAAGACGACTTAGAATTGAGTAGGATTGAGAATGTTTTAAATATATAAAATATATATTTAGAATGGTGCCTAAGGTAAAAAATTTTTGTTTGTTTCAAAAGTGAAAATATCGCCGCTGACATCATAATTTGTGCTGGCCACAATTTTAGTCTTAAGTCAACAAACCATAAATTTTCTTTCTCGAGAGGATTTCGTCTTCGATAAACTAAAATCTTTTTGACCAAAATCAAATTGCGCTACGTAGAGTCAGGGGTGCCTGACTCTAGTCCTGCCTCAATTCGTCCCGCGCCAACAACACCCTTGCGTCGTTCTGTCGGCCCATTGTTCTCGTCGCATCCCCCAGACATCCGCACCTTTTTTTCTACGCTAAACATTGGGCCAGCAAGCCGATTTTTCGACAAAAATTCAAATTTTTCATAGAAAGTAAACCTGTTTTAATAATACAATTTGAATAGTATATACTTCGACTAAAATTAATCAAAAAATTTTAGTTGTTTTGATGCATTCCTGAAATTTTGGCAGCCCTTCTAAGTCACCTGTTTGATTGCATGCGTGCCAAACTAAAAAGCGCAGGAAAAATTTTGTTGAATTGCGAGCGCGCCAAAATTTTTGTGGTTTAACCAATTTTTACAAAAATTATGGAAAAGAGGGACCAAGGTATGTAGAATATTTGTATTAAAAAAATGTCGTTCATGTTTGTTTATGTGTATTTTGTGTGCGTTTATTCGTGTTGTCCAAAGGAAAAAAAAAGCTAGCCTGCTAACCCGTCTTTTGTGGAGTATAACTCATTTTGTGCCAATTTGTGCAAAAAAGTAATTATGTGTCATTATAGTGCAAAGTGTATATAAACTAATTTTAAAAATCTTGTTTGCTCCTTTTTGCTCCGTTGGGTATAATCCTTAATATTACAGCTGTGGTTGAGTTCGCCTATGAGCAAGACGACTTAGACGCCCACCTAAGCTACTAGCTGAAATTTTAGTTCTTGATGAATCCCACATTGCATATTTTAGCAATATTTTAATTGCTATTTCTTGTGACCTACCAATTGATCCAACACAATTTAAAAAATATTGCCAGAAAACCATAATTCGATATATGTCCGTGTATCAATGGTTTCCATGTCGGCAACGGTCCATGCACGGCTACCAAATAATAGAAGCATCAATCCTTCCATTAGGTGTTCTTGACGAAAACGCCTCAAAGGCTCGCAATAAATACTATAAGAGTGATAGGAGGATACATGTTCGAAAGAGTACACGGCAGAACAACATGTCAGACGTTTTCCACAGAGCAATGGATTCCTCAGATCCTCTTGTGTCGAGCATCTATCTAACAAAAAAAAAGAAAAATAAACTACCCTTACCAGTAGACGTAATCAAACTTTTGAAATCATCAAACTTGCCAAATTTTATTAACATGAACAATAATAACAATGTTCCCGATTTTGATGCTAACAATAGTGATAGCGATTCAGATTCTGACTCTGAAATACGTTTTCAATAGATCTTGATGTAGAACACGACTTTTATAAACATTTTTAAATGTAAAATACTTATTTATATTCATTTGCATGCATTGTTATTTTTTAGTTATTAATATTAAGGTTATGTGTTAAAAAAAATTAATTTAAAACATTTGCTGAATTTAATGAGTGCTAGCATTATTAATTACCGTACAATAAAGAAGAAGAGGAAACCTATCTCATATGGGCGGCTAGGGAAGGCGTGGTCAGATCGGTCTGAAACTTGGATATGTTTTTATATGCAACGACACTATCATTTGTAAGAAATTTCAAGAATCTAGCTTTAAATCTTTAATTTTCGTCGAAAAATCGGCTCGCTGGCCCAATGTGCGCTGTGACGAATTCTCACAAATACGACCGAAGAAGCCCACATGAAGACCACCCAGCTAAGAGGCTCTTTTGTACATATTAATTAAAAGTAATTATTTCATTAGAAAGATAAACATTTCATGTGGAGTTCATTTGGTTAACTTTAACTAGGATTTCGGGAGATTATAAGTAAGAAAAAAAGTTTTGTAATTTATTTTATAAAAATTTGAAAGGATAAAAATAGTCCGAATGGGACACCTAAAGGAATTTTGAGAGTACTTAGTAAAATAGTTAATACACACATATAAGCGTATATTTGTAGGATAGAAATAACACTGCAACTGTGCGAGCCGTTTTACCCTCGTCTTCTTCTGTGATTCCGCCAGCTGCTGGAAGATCGGAGATGGTGGAGAATCGAACCGGATCCGTCCACTCCCATTTTGCCTGCTCTTTGAGAAAGGGTTTCAGATTGACGTGAGTTTTATTAAAGAGTTACTTGATATGAACTTCGAAGGTCCTCACAGTCTGCTGAGCAGCGTTGTTCTCGCCACGTCCTTCCCTCGTCGTCCTTCCGTTTCAGCTCGAATAAGATCTAGGATTTTATGGTGACAGGGCTGCAACGTGTCGTCCTTTTGGTCTAACCGAATCTCGGAACTACCGTTATGACCGCTCCTGTCCCAGGACACCAAAAAATTACTTTACAATCCTTTTTTTACCACGTCTGGTCCTTGCCGTCTTCTCCTACAGTATCTTTACTGTGTGAATCTAAACGTTGCACTTTTACTCCTGATGCGGTTTTTTACTTGATTGGATGCGTGGCCTAACTTCTCGTTGATTGGTCCGCGTTCTCACTTACTGGTTTCTCGTTGAGAGAAAAGTGGCGCATTCTCACTGAGTGGGTCCTGAGCTGCGCTTGCGCGGTACCTTTATAGGCCGCGGCGATCCCTTAATTTGCTGTACCTCGGTCAAGTCAAGCTTTTGCAGGGTTGGCTTCTAATTCAAAAGACTTGTTTAGAGTGGGTTGTTTCTGGAGAATGCATACAATCCACGAATTTAGTATTGCCTGACGTATCTGTTCCACTTAATAGGAATTCTCATAACTAATTGGCCCCCCACTGGTCTTGCCTGTAAAATTTTCGTACACTAATGGAATATTACAGCCATCTCACTTACTGCACTCGCTTACACCCTTTACTGACCAAGGTGAACTTCGAGTAAACGGTCGGCTGAAGAACTATCTGTTGGCTTTCAATGATCGAAACCCAATCATCATTCTGAAGGATCACTCGGTTACTATAACCATTTTAAATCACACTCGTCTCAGCATAGATCGGTCCAAATTTTGGTCTATTGGGAGGAACAAAACAGTAAACAAGGCAGTATAAACAAGTGCGTCAGATGATTTTGAACAAAACGTCGCTTAGTTGAGCACATAATGTATATCTACCAAAGAATGCGAGTTGATCAATCAAGTGAAAGCCCTTCTATGTTAAATATCTGGGGTAGCTAATTATTGATCAACGAATTTGGCCTATATTGATGTAAAACTTATTATATACGAATTTTAGTATCCTTGTTGCGCTTGCGCTGCGACGTAAGTATCTTTATCTTTTAACGCCAGAGGCAGTCACAGTTAAAAACAGTTAATACAGTTTACACGCCAAAAATAAAAAACCTTAAATAAAGCATTTTTAAGAGTTCCATGAACTTTATTCATATTTTTTATTTTATTCTTAAAATTGGTTTTGTTTTTGTTAAAGCTTAAAGTTCTTCTTGCAAAACTAATTGGTTTATTATCTTGTGTAAATACTACTACTACTAATACGACTACTATGGCAAAATTGCTATCATGAGTAAAAACTTGATATGTTTTTGTACAGTCAACCGAAATAAGAATTGTGTCATTCATGATATAGGTTTTTAGTTTTTTGAAAGATTTATTATTTTAGATTTTTTTTTTTTTTTAGAAATATTGAACTTAGAAATATTGATACCAGCATAATCATAAAAATGATTTAATATCTTTATATGCTTTCGATTTCTATGTTTTCGATTATTGCCAGCATTGGTGACACAGCTTTCGTTATCTATGCAGAGCAGCTGCGTGAGCATCTAAGCTCTCCTCTCTCGCGAGTTCTTTCTTTCACTTTCGCCCATTAGTTTTGCTGTTCGCTTTGCACTTAAGTCAAAACTCGCTTTTGTAACACTGCGCGCATCGATGCCAAATTTCGCTGAAGTAAATAAAACATAATACTTAGAAATCTCTACAAGGAAAACGCCTTTTTTCTCAAAAATAGCTAATAAAAAAAGCTTATTAGCTCAACAACATGTCGTTTTTATTTTTTTTATTGGGTTGTATATTATCTGAAATTATGTTGACTAAAAAAGATTTTATTTTTTAAATTGGCATTGTCTAACTTCCTTTAGGGAGTCCAAATCTTCAGCTAGAGATGTTGAGTAGAAAAAAATCATCTAAATATACAAGGCAATGTTTGTTAATGCGGTCTTTTACGACGATGTATATGCAACGTTGGAAAGTGGCTGGGGCAATTTCAAACCAAATGGCATGCGAGTAAACTCGTAGTGACCGTGATTAGTCAAAAATGCAGATGGACTTTGGGTCCATTTTGGTTTGGTGAAAATCTTTCGCTTACTCGATTCTTGTAAAGTATTGGCATAATCCGACTTAATCTAAATCTCATTCATGTTCGAAATTGGGAAATTATTGTTTATGGTTATTTCGATCAAGTTTTTGAATTTTGTTTTGCCAGAGGCATCAATCTTTTAGGAAACAATGCAATAGGGGTATTCGCTTTCACGTATAATGCCTTGTTGTAGCATTTTTTTAAATTAGATTGTTAACATCTGCTTCATTAGCAAAGGGATATGAATAGGATCTTTAATAATTGTGTCAGCTTATACTTTTCATCATTGTTTAATTGATCTAGTCGGTATATGTGGTCTGAGTAAAAGTCATTGTTTCATGCGCAATTTATTTCAGCTGTAAAATGGTTTTGCTTTGAAATTTCTTGATGGATTTCATATAACTCAAGTTTTTAATAAGGAAATGTTTTTTTTTATTGATAACTGTTTTTTCGTAAAAAGGTCTATACAACTGATATTTTCCATTAATACTTTTCTTCCTAACAAAATGTAATAAAATGGTGAAAACGAATGAATATAGGTCTTCTGTTATTGATGGAATAGTCCATTGGCTGAAAGATTTACAAAATTATTTAATTTTGAATAGCTCGTCTACTTCGGAACACTATTTGCTTATCGTGAACTTGATTATTGAAAATGTTTGAGATCATCATGTTTATTGCTGAATAATACCGACTATGTATAGATAGGTATTTGTGATTGTTCAACATGATCTCTATGAATTGGTGGGTTCCCAGGCTGGTATTGGCTGATTTGTTAAGTTAAATAGGACTTCTTCCAGCGTTGATCCAGAATCCAAATGGATGATTTAAATAAGACTTATTCCGGTGATGATACAAAATCCGTTGGAGCCCTTGACTTCGCCCCCTAAGGTTTAGCAAGCTAGCAGTGAATTATTTCAAATAATGAGAACATTTTGACTTAAAGCCGGAGCAATGCAGCGATTATTTCAAGAACTTGGCAAAGACTAACCAACTCACAATCTTCAAATTTAAGTTTACCCTTCGCAACAATGCATCGCGCCACCAAGATATGAGCGGCAAGACGACTCAGCATTTAAATAAGAGGTGTCCGCTTTCTGCAATCGGACGTTCTTAGCGCAGAGCGCTGAACTTGATTCTTGCAAGTCAGCCTTGTTTCTACAGAGCTACTTAGTTACTAGGGTATATGAAATTACTTAGATGTTAACTTATACGTCTCATTTTGTATATACTTTATTGGATCTTCGTGGAACTGTTCATCGTTGTTATTATCTTGTTCAGCTATGTTATGTAATCTAATTCGTATTGATGATGATATTCATCTGTTTGCATACATGTTTGTCCGCTGCCTTCTTTAAAACGCTTGTTTAGTACTCTTGGTTGTTAAAATTTTCGGATGTCATTCTGAATATTTAATATATATTTAATATAAATTTAATATGTTCTGATTGAATTGTTGGAAAGCTTGTTTATGAGGGGTCTCATTGTTTACATTTGGTCTTTGGATCTGCGTGGGATTTATGAATGGTTTAAAGGGGATAACAAATTGTTGATTGGGGAGGGAGTTTTGGTTTTTAATTAGTATTTATTAATGTTTTAGTATTGGTATTCAACACCCTATCTTCTTGTTGGGCAATTTGTCGTAGTTTTTGAAATGTCATGCCATGCTAGGGTCATGAACAAACTATCAGGGAGTGAGCGTTGAATAGTATTTTCATTGTGGTAGCCATTGCTTGTGAATAAACTAATAAATTATTGTATTATATGTAGGAAAAGTTAAAACTTCGCAAAAAGGCAAATATCTATTGCTGAAGGAGGGCCTGCCTGTTGCCAGTTACGCAACAAGTTAACGCGTAGTAACGGAACCGTTAGAAAGAGAGTTTGGAGAAAGGTCGGTTGAAGGAGAGAACATGAAGAGCGAGAGTGAGCCGGCACGAAATGGAGAAGGACAGCAAGATAACAGTAAGCGTCAACGTTCCAAGGTAAGGAGTATAACGGTATCAGCCGGACATTGGACCAGGCCGAGCTGGAGCTTGTACGACCTTGCTACGTACGTGATCGGAAGAGTGGACACATCACCGGAGAATCAAATCACAGTGTAAGCCTAAACAAGTATAAAGACAAAGGAAACGAGAACTGCTAAGTGCTGATACTGGTAACCGGGTGATCACGTTTTATATAAATTTGGTGGGTCAAACACAAGAAACCTTCTGAGCTAGCCGTACGTATCTCGTAGCGAACATATCAATAAAATCAGTTCGTTACAGTTCTCTCTTGTCTTTTTCTTGTAGGGACTTATAAGAAAGCCGAAACCGAAAATTTGTTTCTCAAGTGGAACCAGTGGGGTTTTGGTACTGCAGAAAAAAATCGTAATCTTTAACGATCCCAGAGTGGACATCCTCCACAGCCTCCACAGCGCAGCAGCATGAAGTGACGGCGCAGGCACAGCTCGGACCCAATAAAATAAAAGCCGTTGTGACGATAGATTCTAAGAATAGCGTTTCTAACACTAGGGCAGCCCAATCGATAGCAAATCGATACCTCTGATCGATATCAGAGAACTCACCCTAGTTTCTGGAAAGGTATGAATCTAGCTTTCTTTCTGATTTGGTACGAGTGGTGAGCGGACTAAAAGTAAGAGAGTTGTAACACGATAAGATCATACCCTAATCATAAACCATACCCTGTAGTTCACAGGAAATTAAAGTGCTTGCCTAGAGTTGCTCGCACTAATAAAGATTATTGGAAACGACGTGAGGTTGAGTATTTTTGGCAGCGCTGCTAGTTTTCGAACTCGCACAGAGCGGAAGAAGAAGATAACATTTTACAACTGTTTAGCTATTGAGCTTTTTCAATAGCTGTTGCGAATAATAATAAATCGAAGAAAGTTTGTTTATTTTCCGATACTGTTTATTTTGCGAATTGTTTACGGCAGCTAGGGCCGACAAAGAGCTATATCGAATGCACAAAGTTGAGTCTTTGCCGAAAAACGAAGAAGTGACAATTGGCGGGACAGACAGCCGAAATGCAGCGCCCAACCTTAACGTAGGTAGATAACAAAGAGAACAAGGAATGAGCGCCGTACAAATAAATGCGTGCGAGAACAGCGGTTTGCACTATGGGCATCGCAACTGCTACCACTGACTACTTCGGCTTACAATATTACGAGTATGAGATTAGTCTACTGCACAGTTTTGGCGGCTGCATGACCCAACAACAACTGAGACAGGAAGTGCTTCAGTTGGGAAGAGTGGCCACTAGCGACTGGTAAAAGAGGAAGCACCGCGCAAAGTCTTTTCTGTGTTCCCAGTGGGGAGCGTAATTCTACTGCCAGGTCAGGATGACCAGCAGAAAGAATATCAGCGAAGCAGCTGGCAGCGCGGAAACCCAATGTGGCTGATCTAATAACATTTTCCTCGAAAACTGAGGACTGGCCATGTTCTTGGCCACAAACGATCAGTAACCGAGCTGTGTGGCTTTTCCGATGAATCTATGCAATAGATACAATAGAATCTACGCCACGCGCTGGAGGGACCAGCGAAGTTAGCGGTTAGGAGCCTTATGCTGCATGCAGACTGCGTTCAGCAAATATTGTTTACTTTGGAAATGCGTTTTGGAAGGCCTGAAATAATCATTGACTTGCTGTAGAAGCAAATGAAACAATTTCCTCAGATCAGGGAAAATAAGTTGGAGAGCTTAGTCGACTTTGCAATGGACGTGCAAAATATGTGCGCCATCATGAAGGCGTCTAAACTAGAACAATATCTAAATAACCCGGCTATTACTTAAGAGATGGTATCAAAGTTACCCTGCATATTACAGACCTTCTGGGGAATGCACATGAAGACTCTGAGTGCATGTACCCTAGCAGATTTTAGCACCTGGCTTTCTCAAGCAAGATTCCCAGTTCTCAAGCAAGAACTTAGAGGCGAGGTGTGGTGAATGGGCATGCGGTTCGTAAAGTATGCCCGTAGTATGTAAGTAGGTGTGTTTAAAAGGCTGCAGGTCTGCACAGGAGTGCAAGGAGTTTACTGAGATGACACTCCGTGATCGTTGGAAGACAGTTAGGAGACTTAGACTATGCTGGAGGTGCCTCTCAAATCATATGGTCCAGACGCGCGAGGTAGCACGTGCGACATTGCTACATCGGAGTCGTGATCTTATGCAAGCAAGTTGTAATGCTCACCGCCAAGATGCCGCCGCAGCGGTGTTGTTTCGGGTGGTGCCCGTGATGCTTCATGCAAACGAGAAGGAAATCTGCACGTATGCCTTTATAGACAACGGATCTTCTCTAACGCTAATTGACGATCCACTGGTGGAGGCTCTAGGAGTGAAAGGTTAACCACTGCCGCTCTTCATTCAGTGTACAGCAGGCATGCACCGCTACGAAGAAGAAGGTTAATTTTTGAATTTCAGGTAACGGTATGACTAAGTCGTATGATCTACGACGTTCACTTGGTTTAAGCTCTTAGCCTTCCGGAACAGACCCTTAATGCGGAACACTTACAGAGCAAGTTCATCCACCTAAAGCATTTACCGCTGGTAAATGGCCCAGGCCCAGGCCCAGCCCGGGCTTTTAATAGGCCTTAAGGCAATTTAGAGGACCGGATCGCCGAAAAGACTCGACTAGGTGGACCGTCAAAGGTGGCGGTACGGACACAGATGCCCCAAGATATCACGGGGAAAATAATATGGAGATTCTGCGACTTCTCAGACAGTGTATTTGTTGAGAACATGATACTGTTTATGGAGTGTTAGAGGCGCATACGAAGCGAATAGAAGGGCGATTCGAGACAAGCTTGCTATGCAACTATAAGGATAGTGACCTACCCGACAGCTTTCCCATAGCCCTTAAGCGCGCACACTGCCTTAATCAGAAGCTGTTGCGTCAGGCGGATCTGCCCAATGAAATGCGACAACTGGACGAGTACGTTCGGGAAGGATACCCAGATTCAGCGAAAACGTATAGCAATTTTAGGAGATATTGCAGAAATATTTTACCAGGTCAGAATAAGCGTTGAGGACCATAATATCAACGATTTGTATTCATAGATCCTGACAGCTGCGCGCAATTTGTGAAAAACAAAAATGCCTAAGGATTCCAGAAACAATACCCAAGAGCCGTAAAATGCATACTGAATATCCACTATGTAGACGGCATGTTGGATAGCGTTGACACAAAAGAAAAAGCATGACCGTCTACCACATACACATGAAAATGGGATTCCAGATACGCAACTGGGTTTCTAACTCCCGTACGGTCCTGAAGGCACTGGGAGAGGAAAATTGTACAACGATACCACTGGATGATGGAGATGTTAGGCGCACAGAGAAAATGCTCGGAATGTAGTGGGATACGAATGACGACATGATTAGATACCGTGTATCCTCTCGATATAAAAAAGGGGAAATATTCCAAGGAAAGCGTCGTCCTACTAAACGAGAGTTCCTTAGCATAATGGTGTCAATCTATGATCCGCTAGGACTCCTTTCATTCTACGTGATGTACGGTAAAATAGTGTTCCAGGAAATTTGGCGATCGGGATGCCAGTGGGACGATCCCATTTGTGAGGAAGAATGGATTAAATGAACACGCTGGCTTCAACACATCCCTGGCGTTGAGAAAATGTCTATCCCCAGATGCTATATGCCCAAGACGATGTCGTTGATCGGGTCGAAATGCGCACCTTCGTAGATGCCGGTAAAAACAGGTTTTCAGCTGTGTGCCTACGTACCTACGTTTCAGCTGTGGCCGCGAAATACAATGATGCTTACTGGGAAGCCAAACAAAGGTAGCACCACTGAAGCAGATATCTATTCCACGCCTGGAATTGATGGGAGCAACTATGGGAGCCAAGCGGACATTCTGGACCGACTCGAGAACGGTGTTTAGCTGGATTCGGACCAGAGAAAATACAAACAATTTATTGCGTTTCGGGTAGCCGAAATCCTTGAAGTCACTAGTCTAAAAGACTGGCGCTGGGTTCCGACGTAAGACGGGGACGAAGCAACTAAGTGGACACGCGTACCCGACCTCACCGACAGAAGCCGCTGGTTGCGTGGACCGAAGTTCCTGCGGCAGGAACCCAAATGCTGGCCGACGGAAACAGTCGCCAAAGACAAGGCTGATTCTGAGTTAAAAGCGCAATTCGTTGAAGTCTGCGCTAGCGATGCAATCTTGAGTCGTACCCAGCTCATTGACCCAACTCGCTTTTCCACCTGGATGAGGGTCCTGCGGAGTATGGCTAGAGTGATCTGGAGCCTACGACGCTGGAAGAGAAAGGACATACAAGGAAAGGCGGAATATACAAGGCTTGCTCCATTTCATTGTCCCTTTCGCTACACACGAGTGAATTACTTTGGACCTCTTCTGGTAGCAGTCAGACGAAGCTCGGAGAAAAGATACGACGTATTGTTTACGTGTCTTTCTACAAGAGCAATACACTTGGAGGTAGCGTATTCCTTAACCATAGCCCGGCGCGGCAGTCCAGTTGAGCTTTGGAGCTAATTTCCAAGGGGCTAATATCGAGCTACGAAGACATCTTGAAGCGCTAGACAAGGACCAACTGAATAAGAAATTCACCACTACTGAAATCAAATGGAAGTTCATCCGTTCTGCATCCCCTCACATGGAGGCAGATATGATTGTCAACTCGCCCCGCTGACCGACATTTATCTGGAAAACGAGAACGAGAAGCTCCTTACTTCGAACAACTTCCTGCTTGGTAGCTCCAGTGCTAGTACGCCGGCCGTGGGACCTACTAATGAAGGAATGCTGCTTTAACGAAGCTGGATGACATCGCAGCAGCTCGCAGACATGTTCTGGAGGCGGTGGCTCTTGGAATACATGCCGGTCACTAAACGTGGATAATGGTACCACAGTATGGAGTATACGTGAGGCCCGCCACAAAGCTTGCAGTTCTATCTATCGAGGCAATGAGGGTAAAATCCAGCCGAAATATACCAGTGGGGAGTGTTACGATAGATTCTAAGAACTAGTTCGGGTAGCTTAATCGATAGTAAATTGATACCTCTGATCGACATTAAAGAACCCAACCTAGTTTCTGGAAAGGTAGGCACGCGATGAATCTAGTTTTTTTTCTGATTTGGCACGAGTAGTGAGCGGACTAAAAGTAAGAGTTGTAACACGATAAGATCATATCCTAATCATAAATCATACCCTGTAGCCCACAGGAAATTAAAGTGCTTGCCTAGAATTGCTCGCACTCATAAAGATTATTGGAAATGACGTGAGCTTGAGTATTTTTGACAGCACTGCAAGTTTTCAAAGCCCCGCAACAGCCGTCAACGACTTGATTTTAACGTGGCCCGACTTCACTAAAAAGTTTGTGCTGCAGACGGATGCTATTCTCACACAGCGATCAAAGCGAATGATGGTTAATATCCTACTGTAGTAGATCGCTGAATGGAGCGCAAATTATTACTTTGTAACGCGGATAACGGTATATATGGCCGTGGTATGATGGTTGAATACCATTAAAAGATTACCGGAAGAATCGGGAAGAGGCCGCTAGAGATCCAGCACTATAATTTTATAATCTCCCATATGAAGGGATTACTGAGTAGCAGCCCGTGTCGTGAGGCAAATCTGTTCGTTATAGGTTAAGTATATATATATTTGCATTGTGCACAAATCAAAACAGATTCACACGCAAAAGAATAAAAGGTTGTATAGATTATGAATTTACAAACCGAATTTCTACGCCCGCTATATAACTCGTAGTTGTGGTGGACGACCGGCATATCGTATTTGAAGATATAAAGAGCGATTGTGACGTAAATAAACGACAGTATAATGACAGTTTATAATAATCTTAACAGTTAAAGATCCGCTGATAGCAACAAAGAAAATACAGTTCAGCAATTAAGGAGCGTCAAATAGATAGTACAACTATCAACAAAAAATGAGACATAGCGAAGTATTCCTAGGTCTCCTAAGTCTCCCAACCCAACAAATCACTGGAATATACTACAAGCTCTAGTCCGGTATAAAATACCTTGGCTCGCTTTAAATGGGAAGTCTAGTGTCGATCATGGGGGAGGATAAGAGAGGAGAGGATCACTAGAGACTAACGTCGACCCGACCAGAAAATAGATCCAACAAGAGAGAACGCTATAGTCGGGTTCCCCGAACAAAATCAAAACATTTTTCAAAAGTGTGGGCGTGGCAGCTTTGGATGGTTTGTGGGCGTTAGAGTGGGCGAGGAAGAAAGTTTTTTGGCAAATCGATAGAAATTTACAAGACCAATGCAAAAATAAAAAAAAATATCAAATTATTTTTCAAAAGTGTGAGCGTGACAGTTTTGGGCGTTAGAGTGGGCGTGGCAACATGAATCGACAAACTTGCGCTGCTTCTATGTCTCTGGAGTCTGTATGCTCAATCTCAACTTTCTAGCTTTTGTAGTTCCTGAGATCTCGACGTTCATACGGACGGACATACGGAAATGGTCAGATCGACTCGGCTATTAATCCTGATCAAGAATATATATACTTTATATGGGCGGAAACGTTTTCTTCTGCCTGTTACTTACTTTTCAACGAATCTAGTATACCCTTTTACTCTACGAGTAACGGGAATAAAAAGCTATAAACAGCCTTAAAAGATGAAGTATAAATAAATTCAGTGACATATATTTGTTTAAGCGAATTATATTTAAATAATTGGAAGAATAAATAGCTAACAGAAAAATACATACATTCCGACACACATATAAGTACAATATGTAATATAAAACGTTCATTACACCCGTTACTAGTAGAGTAAAAAGGTATACTAGATTCGTTGAAAAGTATGGCAGAAGGAAGCGCTTCCGACCATAAAAAGTATATATATTCCTGATCAGGATCAATAGCCGAGTCGCTATGGCCATGTCCGTCTGTCCGTCCGTATGAACGCTGAGATCTCAGGAACTACATAAGCTAGAAAGTTAAGATTAAGCATTGTGAGGAGTTGAAACTCCGCACAAATGCGGATGGTGATCGCATAAGGAGGGCCTGCCGTTACCAGTTACGCAACAAGGCAAAGCGTAGTAACGGCAGTGCGAAGCCCACAGAAAGAGAGTTTTGAGACTCTGGGCTGGAAAAAGAGAGTTTGGAGACTCGGAATATGAAGAGAGAGAGGGGATCACAGCCGTAAGCTGCCGTGAGTCTGCGTTAGACAACAACTCTCAGCCCAAGTGACGAGCGCCCAACAACGAAGGTCCGCGCCACTCAGGACGACAGGAGCGGCGAGACAGCGGAACGAGGCCGGCGGACAATCCATCCAGCACTATGGCCGGATAATCAGATTTCTTTGTAAGTCCAAGCACGAATAAAGATTAAAGAACGAAATTGCAAGTGTTATTACTGGTAACCGGGTGATCACGTTATTCTATAAATTTGGTGGGACGAAAGCACAAAATCTACTGAGCTAGCCGCACGTATTCCGTAGCGAGCAGACCAAGAAAATCAGTTCGTTAAAGCATACATACTCCAGAAACATAGACGCAGCGCAAGTTTGGTGATACATGTTGCCACGCCCACTCTAACGCCCACAAACCGCCCAAAACTGCCAAGCCCACACATTTAAAAATTTTTCGATATTTTTCATTTTTGCCAAAACATTTTTTGCCACGCCCACAAGCCACCAAAACTGTGCTGAAGACTCTCCTTCGCACTTCCACTAGCTGAGTAACGGGTATCAGATAGTCGGGGAACTCGACTATAGAGTTCTCTCTTGTTTTTATTTTGCTTAATGTTAATGTAAAGCAAATGTATTTTAATGTAAACACAAAGAAATAATACATAAATAAATAAAATATATATTATGTTTTCATATTTTATATTATTTACTTACAAGGAAATTAAATATTCAGCGGCAAGTACTGGGCTTGTTTTTGGTATTAGCCCTCAGAGCGAAGTCGTGAATACTTAGTCACAACGTGTGTGCAAACTCTATGCTCTATCTGGAGCAGTGTTATCAGCGAAAAATCCTTCCTGGATAGAGGGCGTGCAGTATCACGGACAATGGCTCTCAGACTTTTCAAAAGATTTAAAACTATATCGGATGCACAACGCATGCTCTTTTCAGGCATTACGCCCATTGACATGGAAAGGGCCAATGCATACCATAAATATATCCGATGTACCTATGTATGTAGCACGACGTGCATACAGTCCACTGCCTATATTGCACAGACACAGTGGAAACAGCAGAACCTATTTTTCTGCACTGCTCCAGGTTTGTCGTGAAAGAAAATTCAGCTACAGTCGCTCACTGGGGAACCTTTCAACCCGAGAATCTTTATTGCGTTTAGGAGGGCGCACAAGAGATTATTATTAACATGATGAAGCGTGTCCTTACGGACGAGATGACCAAAAGAAATAACGGATGAGAAGTACTCCCGAGCGGTGACGGGGCAATAGTGCGCTCGGCTTGTCGTCACGCTTGTCACGCTTCAGTAAACGTATAAGGAGAGTAAGTGCACTTTGGCATCGCATCCTTCTCACAGAGGCCTTGACTGGCAGACCCGGTGAGCTTGACAAGGACAGGAGGGAGAGCGAAGGTTTTTGTTTAGTACGTTGGCATGATTTTACTTGGAGGGTTATGAATCGTGCATACCATCTACGGACGGTAAAAGGTATCTTTAGATTTAGAATAGAATAGAAACTTTAGAATAGTTTTCCCGCCGTATATATAATACCAACAAAAATACGATACTCTCCGCCACCAAAACTAACAGCAATTAAACGTATTTTAATGTATCAGAGTTTACATGCGTATTGCTCGTGACCCTTGACGATCGGTTGGTGCAGTTATGCATGTGTGAAGGAAGGAATGTTGCCGAAATACGTAATTTCACGATCAATCGACAGCTACTCTTGTGGGACAGTAAGAATTGATGACTGATCGTGCAAAAATTTGTTATTTTATTCAGGCACGCTTCTAAACCAGTTTCATAGTAAAATCAACATTCAGAGTCGGAGCTATAAAATAAAAGGAAGATTATTGAACATGGGCAATTCAAGAACTGAAGACGATAAGATGTCCGCATCGATAATTTTACGTCGTCTTAGGACGATGTTAGAACAGAACAGATGTTCAACAGAAATTAACAAGAAAAATAATAAAAAGGATAAAAGAATCAAAATATGTTTTCATGGGGGCGGCAAGTTTCTGAAAAAAAAATTGCGCTGTGTCCGCTTCCCTAGAATCTGCATGCTTAATTGCAACTTCCCAACTTCTATAACTCCTAAAATCACAGCGTTCATAAGGACATGGTCAGATTAAATATATATTATCTATTTAGCGCTTACATATACCTATTACATACTTTTTAACGAATTATACTATTTTCTATTATACGCATGAATAATATAGTAACAGGCCACCCATATTACAATACTTAGTAGATCGAATTAAATGATCAAATTATACATATATGTATACATATATTATTTCCGAACACTTAATAAAGATACAATAAGATATTAACTTACGGTAGGGCGTTTTTAACTTCCGCTTGATCATCATCGGCTAAGCTCTTAATACCTGGCATATTGTCACCTGAATCAAACCAGCCAAGCTCAGAACGCAATTGGGCAAAGCAGTCCAAATGATACCACAAAGGCTGGCCTCCGTACTTCATACCAACTTCAGTATCATAAACTGTTTTACGTAAGCGAACTAGATCCTTAATTATTTTTTGTTCACATCCACGACACGTCGATCTACTAGATTTTGCATATTCAATCCCAAAGTCTTTTAGTGCTAAGTTAAAAGCCTTCGATCGCTTCTTTCCTAATTGTGAGCCTATAACTCCTTGTAAATTTTCTAAGTAAAATTCAAAATGTTTTTAAATTTATATAGAAATGTTTTAAATACTAACCCACAAGATCCGTTAATTCCTTTTGGTCAGCAAATCGAAGATTTCCAAAATTATATATGTCTCCTACTGAGCAGGGACGCTGGTTCTTAAAAAAGCAGGTTTTATGAAACCAATTCGGAACTTTGGCGTCATGAAATGCAGACTAAAGAATAGAAAATATAATAGAATAGTTTAATTTTTTTTATTAATAAAGAGAGGAATTAAATATTAATTTATTTTTTATGTAGTTAAGCATCGCTATTTACATACTATTCCCATTTGTTTTAGTATTAAGTTAATGTATCTACGTAAGTATATTATATTAACAATGATGCCCATTTTTATTGGTCGGTGCCCTGTAACCCTGGATATGCCGGCCTTGTTGTCCGTATGAACGACGAAATATGAGGAACTAAAGCCGCGAAAGAAATGGTCTTAATAAATTCTATTCGGTTCTTGTTAAATTTGGTGCATTCAGTTTTGTGGTGATGGGAACTTTTTACAATAAGCTTCACAAAATAGAAGTTGCCATTAAAATATGGTCTGGAGTAGTGTTAGGTCTTTGTAGGCATTTATGTCGGCTCATCTAGGCTCTCCGCTCATATCTATAATTATAATTATAGCTATTTAAACCTGAAATGAGTTCCATTAAGATATAAAACGACAACGTGATCCTGTGCTTTAATTTCGTAGGAGCGTAGCCTCAGACGTTTATGTTTTCTTAGATTGCTTTGTCAATTTTGAATCGTCAAGATCGTCAGTGTTTTCAAAAAAATCTAGCTACGGCTTCTAGATTTGGGTTTGTATGCAAGTAAGAAGCACAAAAGTATTGTAATATAAATATTCTGGAAATACTTGTTTCAGAAAACATACAGAAGTGATTCATATAATGCTTACAAAAGCATTTGAGGTAATGCTAGCAAAAGCATTTCCCCGGTGATGAACGTGTTCAGGAATAATTCCACTTCCGACTGGAACGCTACCGCTTATACTTACGACATAGCATATATCGCTTTAGCGAATACCCATTGTACCAATGGCAACATTTAGTTACAGTGTATTTATGTAAACATAGTCTGTCCATGATTCACGAGTGGCGCGATCTTCCGTCCACGCCCCACGGCTTAGCGACAAATACAGAAACTTCACGGAGTCAACAGAAAGAGGAGACTTTATTTCAATTCAGTAAGCTTAGATTTGAGTACAGACATTCAAACCGATCTTGGAATATGAAATAAAGCATTTAAAAAACCAACAACTAAAATTGTTTAAATAAAAATAGGGAATGACTAAACAAGCACAGGTTGTATCTCTCGGACACAACCGATGCATGCATTCACAACATCTACTTATAAGAATATACATACATATATAAAATAAAGAACGCCGCTGGCGTCACCGGCAGCGCCGGTCCGCTCTGCAGATTGTATTTATAGAAGCTTACTTGAACCATAACAGCAATCCGAAGGTTATCCATAGGAATAGAACTTTTACATCCTTTACAAGTGGCTCGTCCAGTTCTAGCATATTCGGCAATATAAGGTAATTCAATATCCATATTACACTTTGAACGTATTATATAGGGAATTTCCGGAAAACTTGTTCAATATTTATCAAATTATGTATTATGTATCGATGTAATACTACAAAAATATTGTTATACACGATTTCCAATGATTATAATTATGTGTTGATTATAAATGTCCTATTTTAAAAAGGAAGTGTAGTCATTTCAGAGATTAAGATTAAGATTTGTGTCTATTTTCTTACAAAGCCCCCGTAAATTAAACTTTCCCAAAACTGCTGGCTGGTGGGAAACATGAATAGGCCTCCTCACAATTTTGAAAACTGTATTTTAATTATACCCGTTACTCGTAGAGTAAAAGGGAATACTAGATTCGTTGAAAAGTATGTAACAGGCAGAAAAAAGCGTTACCGACCATATAAAGTATATATATTCTTGATCAGGATCATTAGCCAAGTTGATCTGGCCATGTAAATTTCTATCGATTTGCCAAAAAACTTTTTGTTACGCCCACTCCAACGCCCACAAATCGCCAAAAACTGTTAGTGTTGAAGACTCTCCTTCGCACTTCTACTAGCTGAGTAACGGGTATCAGATAGTCGGGGAACACGAATATCGCGTTCTCTCTTGTTTTTTTAATCTTTTCGGTCAAATTTCTATCGGCATGCAAACAAATTTTGGCCAAGCCTACCAACCAGACCATAACCGCCCATTACATTTTTGATTTTTTTATTTCTATTGCCAGTATCTATCGGCGTTCCAAACATTTTTTTCCAAGCCAACTCAAACGGCCACAAATTATTATTTTATTATTTGTCTTTCAAATTTCCATCGATAAGCAAAAAAAAAATTTTGAACTGTCTTGATCACACTTCCACCCGCTGAGTTAGGTTGTGTGTTCAAAAGTTAGGTTGTGACAGTGTTGAGCGGCTTGTAGGCATTAGAGGTAGGCATGGCTAAATTGTATTTGGTATACCTGTAGTTTCGCAAAACTAAAAAAAAAGGAAAATAATAAAATATTTTTCAATAGTGTGGGCGTGGTTGTCTAGGGTGGTATGTTGAGGTAAGTGGGCGGTAAGAAAAAGTGCTATGAACAAACTTTCAGCTTTCTAGATTTTATAGTTCTTAAGATCTCGCCGTTTTTACGGACGGACAGACGACCAGACAAACAACAAATAGCTCTAAATTAATCGAATAAAACATTTCTGCTCCTTAGGCGACATAAATCTTTCTATCGTTTTGATCGACGGCACCTTAGTTTTAAACAATTTACATACTCTTACAACAGCAGACATACACATTTTTTAAACTTTTAAACAAAGGGTTTAGCCTGTGAACCCATATGCATTTTCCTTGTATGAATATACCATTTCAGGGTCACCGAACTCGTAAAAAAAACTTTCTTCACCAGAACATCTAGTTCGGACCTCGGATACTTGCCTAGGATGGCATGGCCTTTCCGTTTTTCCCTTTTGTATCCCCACAATTGTATCTTGAAGTTAAGCGCTTTGGTCTCCCTAAACCAATCACATCTGAGGACGTTTTTATGCCCCTGAATGGTAATTCTTGGCCAATAGAAGTGTCGTCCCAGGATTTCCAAAGTCTTCGCCATTTCACCAGCCGAATGCCGTTCATGTGATGTTCCGTGAAGATTCGTGTATGGACCTCTAAATAGCGGGGCACGGTAAGAATCTTAGATTAGACTTACAACTTTCAGGATTACTATTACTACTATTATACCTATACTATTATACTATTTATACATTGCGGGATTCTTGACTGGGCAAATTCTTAGCGCTCTCACATGGCCCAGTCGGCCGTTTTCCGCACATTCGGGGTATTTCAAAGACACCGTATTAGGTCGTCCGCAGCGATAGGTCCCCAGCATACGTCTCTTGCTGCGTTTCGGGGTCTGGCGCGGATCTCTTCTACGTCGAGTACTTGAGATTCATCGCCTTCACTTTAAACATTCACCCCCATATTTTTGTTCGACCATATAAATTATTTATTTTATAATATAAAATATCTTAAAATTTAGTTAGCAGATGTTTCTTTCACAGCTGGATTAAATCGTAGCTTCCGCACTTTTGAAAAATGGTGACTGTTTTTCTTTTTTGTTTCTTATTTTTCTTCCCAATTTATTTCGATATTTTGAAAAACTTTTTCGTCATACCCACTCTAACTTCAAAAATGCGCAGAAGGCACTACTAGATTCGTTTAAAAGTATGTAACAGGCAGAAGGAAGTATTTCCGATAATATTAAGTTCATATATATCAAGACTAATAGTGGAGTATATCTGGTTGTAATGCTGGAAAGACTATGGAATACCATAGATCTCCGAAATCGGGGTCAGAGCCTTTTCGAGTAAAGTTTTCAGACTGTACTGGAGCTCGCATGTTTCATAGAAACAAATGGCTCCCCAGACCATTACTCCACCTGCACAACTGTGATGTCGACATAAGAAGTATTCTTCATTATATTGTGGAAATAGTAATTTTAACAATCGGGTCCACAGTCGTTCACTCCTTGTTCTACATCATGTGTTCTCGGGAAATCAAAGTCGTGCTTAATTTCGAGCATTATTAAGAGGTGGTTTTTGAATACAAGCAAAGACAGTCGAATAAAAAGAAACGTAACGTTATAAAATTTTTTTGCACAAAACTTTTTTTGTCCCGTAGGCTCATTAAATTTGACAAAATTGCACTTCACTTTACGGGTATATATGAATACAGGTATAGCTGAATATATGTACACAATACATAATAAATTACTTTTTAATAGAATAATTTTCGTTACATTATTCAGCTTGCGACGTGGAAAAATTCTTTGACGGTACTGTTTCTTAGGTGCTGATGTACGCACGACGTGCCTTAAGAAATCAATTTTACAATAAGCTGGTTGCATATTTGTATTTAATTTATAAATATTAATTGTTAAATATAAATTATTATTATCAAGTAAAAATCAAGTAAACTCCTTTACACAACGAATAACGGGTATAATAAATAGAAAGAACCAAATATAATCAGGCATGCTCCGGTAATCGAATTCGTAAGATTTTTACGATTTCGATTTGAAATCGGATAATTGGTGCTCCGATTTGGTGCTGCACAAATTCATTCTGCCACTTAGTTATGTTTTAAAAAAATAATTTTTGACCCCTCCTCGTCGGCAACAACAATTTACGATTTGGCAAGGGGTCGATAAGTACGTCGCCAAAAGCTATCGCGAAGGTTGTCATACTGTTTGTCGAACGGGACAGGCAGATACAAATACAAATACTTATAAAATATAAAAGAATTCATTAATTAATTAAAAGGAGGGCAACACGTGTTCTTTGTAAATAATGCTATTTAATTTTATTACTTAAATGATCAAAGTGCAGAAAAAAAGTAATTGCGAACATCGGAATTAAAACTGTGTAAAAGGTGGCAGCTCTAGATTTTCTAAAGCCCTCCAATTTCTGCCCTTTCTTGGCTTCAAAGAAAGCAATTGCAAATATAAAAGACATTTTTTACGTTGTTTCACGTGACAAATAAAATAAAACAGGCGTTTGAGCAGCAAGAAGCGATGAGAAATAAAACATTCCGAGAACAAAAATTTTGCGAAATCCAGAGCACCTAAAAACGAAATCGTACGATTTGGCCCAACTTACGATTACCGGAGCATGCCTGAATGTATTCGGAACAATGTGAGATGATTTAAAGTAAGGTAGGTTTTTAAAACTTAATAAGTTGAGGGGCACTGTATTGCCGAATTATTAAAGAACAAATAATATACAATCATGGAAAGAAGTGTATTTCAACATAAATAAATATGCACATTTTGTGTAATAAACTATATTATATTTATCCAAAGAATTTTAAAGACATTTATTTATGACAATATTGTAGTAATGATATAAAAAAAAACAGAAACATTATATTTCCCATTAAAGATTATAAAACAAAATTCATTAAAGTGAGAGGCCAAAAGTTTTTTGACAAGCCAGAACTTGCTAAAAAATTAATATAATTTGTCAAAACACGAAAAGAAATGAATACCAAGTTAAACCCTCCCGTTGAAGCAAACACAACCCCAGAACATCACATCGCAGCCACCTTGTGGTATACGTTGAGATACGGGCCTCCACAATAT
Source organism: Drosophila yakuba (assembly GCF_016746365.2). Classification (NCBI taxonomy): domain Eukaryota; kingdom Metazoa; phylum Arthropoda; class Insecta; order Diptera; family Drosophilidae; genus Drosophila; species Drosophila yakuba. The sequence continues at coordinate 330,810 of NW_025048816.1, read as the reverse complement.
CGTTTCCAAAAAAAGATCGAGACTTTTGAACACATGATTTAAATAAAATAAAGGTAAAAACTAAATCAAAGTGCACAAAAAATATATATTACAGAGGATAAACTAGACTCACAAAAAGCAAAAAGCTGTTTTTCCGAGTACGAAAGAAATGAAAACTAAATGATGTTAAGGACAAATGGCGGCCGGCCACACAAAAATGCATAATCTATCACATCTTGTGTCATATTAAAGATGAGGTTTGGTATATTAGTACAAATAGTTTTCTCTCTCAAAGCTTTAAATCGACTCTCTCCCTAGAAAGCGGAATGGATCCTGTTACTTTTACAAGTGCAAAGAGACATACTCTGAAATATAGCTATGAGCTTTGACAAAAAACTTTTGTCCACGATTTTATTGTTCTACTTAAAATTTGATTAATCCAATGGAAATTTCCCCATTCCGATAACTCTTTCTTCAAGGGTAGAAAATGCTTCAATGTGCTTTTTCAACTGCTCCCCAATCGCTGGTAACCCATTGGCGCTAGCTTGACGTAAATTGATGGCTACATAAAACGGGTATTTTCCATTGTCAAATCCTCGTTTGACTGCTAATTATTTACTTCGTTAATTAATATATCCATTGTAAGTTGGAAGTATTAGTTCAGCAAAAAAATGAGTTCTCACAATAATATAATCGATGAACAAATTGGTAAAAAGTTGGATCATTGCGTTTCTGATATTTTAATGAAAGGATGTGAGTATATATATTTACGTAACATATATGTCATACTTCGTATTTTAATGACAAATTGTACACTAAAAATTGAATGGAATTTCAAACGACACTTTATGGACCTTTTTTAATACTGTAGGATTTCAAATTATGATTTGGCTAATTTAGTATTGCATAATCGGACAGGTATATTGTTTAGATAAAATAAAAAATTACATTGTTTCAATAAATATTCTTATAATTAGAACAAAAATATTTAAATATTCGGTGTTCAACTAAACAATATTAAAAAAAAATTAGTTATGATAAATTTTTTAATATTTCGTTGTGAATCCCTTGTTGTCTATAACAATTTGCAGGCTCTTTGGAATTGATTTATTAACTTTCGAGTTTTCTCTAATTAGTGTTTCCCTCTTAAGCTGAAGTATGGTGTTAAATTTCTTCTGTTAAACTCATCTGGCCACTTCTTCCCAGGGATATGTAGTCATTTAGGTAAAGATCTGGGCTCTTGGCTGGTGTTTGTTTTGCCATAGTTAAAGACAAGCTGCCCTGCAAATTACAAAATCATCGCTACGCTAGCAGAGCCAACTGCTTCGGCTGCACAGCCGATGCTTTCTCGCGCGCGATCTCCTAAAAATGTAATTTGATTAAATGTTGATGTTAATGTGCTTTATATAGTGAATAATTGATGAAATTTCAAGTGCGAGGCCGACGATTTCATTAAATTTGATCAATTAGACCAATTACGAGAAAAGGAAAATAACAATAAGAGAACGAAATAAATAAAGGAATTCTTTTTCTAAAGGGCACGCGCCCTTCTTCGCAAAGTTACTTGCGATTAGATTTTTATAAGCAGAATAGCAAAATAGTAAGTAAATAATATAAAGTATTTTTTAATCATATTCGAATCGAATTTCTTTATTATTCCACGTAATGGATTCATTTTATAAGCAACAACAAATACAACTCACAAAAGTGATTATTTAAGGTAAATATTTTTTTAAGATATTTTTGTATACATCATACCAATATATTTTATTTTAAGGTTATTTAATCATGTCCCTTTTTCCAACGCAAACGAAAGAAAGTTGGGCCTAACTCCGTATGACAAGGAAACGCACAATACTCTGAAATTTTACATATATAAAATTTGTGTATTTAAAATCCCTTAAATTCTATGTATAAGTTAAATAATGAGTCAAATTTAAAAAAAAAATACATTTTTAGGAATACAAATTTTATGAAATAAGTTTAATTTTGCTTTAATGAAAGGTTGATGCAAAAAATCTCTAAAGATTTGATGTATTTGTGTTGAACTTTTAGAAAAACTGGTGAAATGATGAATAGAGGGATGATTTGCTATTTAAAATGCGCTTAAAAGGTGGTGATTAAAATCGATGACGCTGTTTTACGCTATTTTAGCGGTGCTTATGTGATATTTTTCATAGCGATGACTTCCTAGGTCACTAAGCGCTAAATGTTGCCCATAATACAATCAAGAAAATGCAATCGGCCCATTCCAGCACTGGAAATGTAGCCCCAAGGCACCACAGTATCCTTCCCATCGGATCCATGTACATTAAATTTGCCTTAATTGTTAAATATAATCTTTAATAAAATAATAAAATTTTTAAGTGAAATGGCGCAAATGGAGACATTTGCTTTTAAATATATTGCCTTCCTCCAAACATCGCCTGGTTTTATCAACTATTCTTTTACTCTACTCTTATGAGGCTTAACTACTTCGTGAAAATCTATCGTTACTGATGTATTAGTTATATTGTGGAGGCACTTTCCCAGTTCGGACTCGGAAAGAAATTTCGAGATCATTGCATGTCGCTTTTTTTTTTCGATTAAAATCTTGAAATGGCTTTCTATGCTCTTATAGGCAAAACTACAGCTGTGTTCATAAAAATAGCAGTGCTCATGAGCTGCAACTTTAAACTTAATTTTATATATTAACAAGAGAGAACGCTATAGTCGAGTTCACCGACTATCTGATACCCGTTACTAAGCTAGTGAAAGGGAGAAGGAGAGTCTTAAACACTGACAGTTTAGAGTGGGCGTTAGAGTGGACGTGGCAGAAAGTTTTTTTGGCAAATCGATAGAAATTTACAAGACCAATACAAAAATGAAAAAATATCACAACATTTTTTAAAAGTGTGGCCGTAGCAGCTTAGGCGGTTTGTGGGCGTGGCAAAAAGTTTTATTGCAAACCGATAGAAATTTACAAGACTAATACAAAAATGAAAAAATATTACAACATTTTTTAAAAGTGTGGCCGTGGCAGCTTTTGGCGGTTTGTGGGCGTTAGAGTGGGCGTAGCAACATGAATCGACAAACTTGCGCTGCGTCTATGTCTCTGGAAATTGTATGCTTAGTCTAAACTTTCTAGCTTTTGTAGTTTCTGAGATCTCAGCGTTCATACGGACAGACAGACAGACGGACAGACTGACGGACGGACAGACGGACATGTTCATATCGAATCGGCTATTGATCCTGATCAAGAATATATATACTTTATATGGTCGGAAACGCTTCCTTCTGCCTGTTACATACTTTTCAACGAATCTAGTATACCCTTTTACTCTACGAGTAACAAAATTTGACAAATTTAATTTTGTTTTAACTTTGTGATTGTTTTAAACAAAAACAAAATTTATTATTCAAAATGCTCTTAATTTTTTTTACATTATTAATTTAAACAAAAAGGTGCCGTTTACAGCTGTTCATAAAAGTAGCAGTGAGTAATGAAAACAGTGGAATTAGTTGAAAAAAAACATTTTTAAACTCCAACAACTATGTTAATTTGTTTGTTTGGGTTAGTACTTAGTCATGTACCCTTTATTTTTTATTGTGGCCTGGCATCTGCGAGGCATAGAATCCACCAAGTCCTGGCAGCGCTTGACAGGGATCCGCTCCCATGATTTTTGAACAACCTCCCAAAGCTGTGATCGAGATGTTGGATTTGAACTTGCAACATATCGTTTAACATCTCCCCATAGGTTTTCAATTGGATTTAAATCCGGAGACTGCGCAGGCCATGACATAAGATCGATTTGCTTTGATGCCATCCAGCTTTTGACCAGTTCGCTGGTATGTTTGCATTCCCCAATTGGCATAAGGAAACATATCATTTTCTAATATGTTCACATATACAGTACGATCCATGATCCCATCAATCATGAATATAGGGCCCACCCCACTGTAAGAAAAACATGCCCATACCATTATACTCAAACCGCCGTGTTTAACCGTCTTCAAAGTGTACCTAGGATCGTACTCTGTGTTAGGTGGACGTCTGACATATTGTCTGGAGCCCTTTCCACCAAATAAGACAATTTTGCTTTCATCACTCCATTAAATATTTCGCCACTTTGTAATGGGCCAATTAAGGTGACTTTTGGCGTACTCCAAACGTGCTTTGACATGTCTGGGGGTTAAAAGTGGTACTTTTCGTGGATGGCACGCTTTGAGATTTTTTTTTAAGGCGTCGCCGAATAGTAACGCCACTAACATTCAAGCTTAAGTCCTTTTTTATCTTGCTGGACGATGCAAAAGCTGCGCTCTGCTATATCGCACAATAGATCGGTCCTCATGAGGCGTGGTTTTACGTCGGATACCACGAATCTCGGGCATTTCTTTAAAGTTTAATGCATTTTGAATCATTTTAGCAGAACATCCACATATTTCTTTTATGTCTTTATATGTTTTTCCATGTTTTTTTAGTTGCACTATAATATTTAGAGTACAATATTTGGCCCTGCCCACTAAGTTAAAAAATATAAATTTATTATAGTGTTTTCTGATGTTAATGATAGTCACTAACAAAAAAAAAATTAATTTCTATCAATTAAACGTCTTAAAAAAATTTTGTTGTGTTAACAAGATACGCACTGCTATTTTAATGAACAGCTAACTACTGGTGCATCTAGCAAAAAGAGTTGTTAATTTGCTTATATTTGACAAATCAAACGGAATTTTTTCGTTTCTTCCTTATACACATTCCATTCTACAACAAGAATGCGTTTTTGTTGGAATAATCATAGCGGAACTTGAAAAAAAATAACATTACTCGATTGCATTTCTCGCACTGCTATTTTTGTGAACACAGCTGTAAATTCATTCCAAAACCTTTTAATAATTTCGTGCACAGTAGACTTCTTTTGACCAATTCTGCAATAATTTTCTAAGATGATTGTTTTACGTTTAAACCCATATAAAGAGTAAAACATAACAAAATTGATACATACATATTTCAACCATTAGAATCATTCAGAGCAACCTGCAACTTTCCTTGGTAAAGTGTTTTACAATAAGTTTTCGTTACCCTATTGTGTTCTTTTGTTATTAATTAAAAAAAAATCAATAATAAATAAGTCATAATTGTCAACATTAATAAGGAATTAAATTGTTTGGATATTCAATATAGTTAAAATAAATGTACTTATGCTTTTTATACCCGTTACTCGTAGAGTAAAAGGGTATACTAGATTCGTTGAAAAGTATGTAACAGATCTTGATCAGAATCGGTAGCCGAGTCGATTTGGCCATGTCCGTCTGTCCGTCCGTCTGTCTGTCCGTATGAACGTCGAGATCTCAGAACCTACAAAAGCTAGAAAGTTGAGATTAGGCATACAGACTCCAGGGACATAGACGCAGCGCAAGTTTGTCGAATCATGCTGCCACGCCCACTCTAACGCCCACAAACCGCCCAAAACTGCGACGCCCACACTTTTGAAAATTTTTTTAATATTTTTTCATTTTTGTATTGGTCTTGTAATTTTCTATCGATTTGCAAAAAAAACTTTTTGCCACGCCCACTCTAACGCCCACAAGCCGCCCAAAACTGCCACGCCCACACTTTTGAAAAATGTTTTAATATTTTTTCATTTTTGTATTGGTCTTGAAAATTTCTATCGATTTGCAAAAAAACTTTTTGCCACGCCCACTCTAACGCCCACAAACCGCCAAAAACTGTCCTTCGCACTTACACTAGCTGAGTAACGGGTATCAGATAGTCGGGGAACTCGACTATAGCGTTCTCTCTTGTTAAATATATTTCATTTAAAATGTCTTTCTATATTAATAATAAAAAGTGTCTTGATCTTTGACAAAACCGGAAGACTAGCGAGGAATCAACTATACAAGCTAAGTTTTATACTTAGAAACCCTTAAGCTAGATAAGTGGGGACCAATTCCCTATCTCATGGGTTGGTTATAGTATTGTTGTAAATTTAAACAACGGGTGGGAAAATTATGAACTCTCAAAATCCTGATATAAAAAAAACCATTTCTTGACAAGGGGACTTTTCTGTCCAAAAATTGTTGCACTTAACTATATAAAAACACTATATCAAATTAACTCCTTCCGCACGCTTACACAGAAAATTTCCGGGAGAAGAAGTATATATTTTTAGAAAGCGTGGCGAGAAAATGATCGCTTTTTATAAAGAAACCGGATTTGTATAGAAATTTTCTAAATTTGTGTACTTCTTTTTGTTTTAATTATAATGTTTATTTCTACTAGTAAATATTATTTAATTTTTCAGGTGGAGGCGCTATTGTTGGATGTGCTGTATCTTTGACAATTTTAAAGAGACGTGCATGGCCTGTTTGGCTCGGCGCTGGATTTGGAATCGGCGTCGCTTATAGGACGTGTGAACGGGATATAAATTCCCTGAAATAAATATTTGTTGTTGTAATATTAATAAAATATTTAATTGAGTAATGAAACAAACATATTTCTTTGTCGTTAGTCTCAAATATTTGTCCGGAAATAAGTTTAGATAGGCACTATGACCTTGGTAAAATCATATATTGTTTTGCTTTTCTTTCCCACTTCTCAATAATTCAAAACTTATTGATCTAGTGTTGAAAAGAATTTTAGTGTTAAATCTCGCTCTTAGCTTATCTCCTATTAGGGCGCTTTTCCACAAGTTCGTGGCAGGTGAATGTTAGAGAGAGAAGGATGTCTCTGTTGACACTTTGAAAATAGAAATCGATGCGCACTCTTTATCAAGAGAGTGATAGAGATAATATATATCAATATGTGCCATTTTTCCTTTTATTTATCTTTCTTTATTATAGTAAAATATATGTATAAACTAATCTCTTTTGGTAGGATAAAAGTAAAATTCTAGAAGCTTGTAGTTTGTTTTTCTTATGATCTACAATCATTAAGCTTTTAATCACTTGTTATGGTTATTTGGCTTTTCTCGCGTACTCTTCAATACTTCAATATATATTGATCTAGTGTTAAATAGAAAATAAAGTTAATAAGAGCATTGCTCTTAGAAAATGTAAAATCTAAATGGAAGAACTCGCTCTTAGCTTACGGTGCTTTATCGCGCTTTTCTTGAAAAAGTAAATAGTAAAAGGGAAAAAGGAAGAAGGGAGTCAGTCGAAGACTAAGTTTTGGTGTTACAACATCTTTTTAGAGCCGAGTGCTATTTTTAATTGAAATTTTAACTACCTAACGTTTTCTTGCCAACCAATAAGTGTTAAGCTCAATTTTTAACGTAAAGATTAAACTTTTTAATAGGAAGTTCCATAAATTGACGTAAAATTATATTTTTAAATTACAACGCGGTCGTGAGTGCTGTTGCTGCTTCGTCGTTGCCGTTTGGCCTGCTACTGTCTCGTCGCGGCGCTCATTTCTAATTATCAAAATTGTTGTTGATTTTTCTTTATCCTAATATCGCCCACTCTTTTCTACCTATATTAATATAAGAACTGAGCCTTTTTAAAGGCTTACTCTTATATTTTTATCCATATTCGTATTCCGCGTATATAAACTTAATAGTACTAAAAGTTTGTCTTTTTAAAGACTTGCACTTATAATACTCTTGATACTATACCATATATACTATATAATTATACTATATTCAAATAATAATAATTTAATACTTAAGTCTTTTTAAAGACATTTTCTTATTATTATTCCTGTCCAAGTTACGGGTTTTGGACTGTCACCCGCTCTCCGCTCCCTCTCACTCCCTCTCGCTCTTCACCACCGAGTCTCCAACTCTACTCTCCCGGTGGCAGCTCAAATTGGAGTCTCCGCTGCGCTCGGGAGAGCCTAGCTAATTTGAATAAGCTTAAGTGTAAAACGGATTTTCGCCGAATAAACCTACGCCCGGTCACGCCCGCGCATTTACGAAAAGTCAAGTGTTCGCTTTTTTTTCGAGTGTTTCTATTTCTGCCCAAAAGGAAAATTCCAGGACAGCAACCCCCATCACAACCCATCATTTTGGTCCTTCAAGCCGGAACACCTGGATTTTCATTTTTGTCCACCAGCGAACAAATTACAAGTTAAGTACGAAATTTCCATTCCTTTTAATTGCCGGTCCGTAGTAAAAGGTTCGAAAATCCAATTTCGTTCAATTTGCTGTAAGATTTATTGTCAAATCTAACGGATTTCTCCGACAAAAGGCAATTAAAGAAAAGTACTTATTCATTCCTACGGGCGCAGCTAAATTACCCACCGTTCTCTTTCACTCTCATTCGTGAAAGTCAAAGTCCAAATCTCCGAATATATTTAAATATTCATCTCAAAAAAGAATTAAAGTTCAAAAAAGTGCAAAATGTGATAAAGTGAAAATAATTTGTGCCAACTTCAGTGAAAATTTCTAAGTCCAAAGCTCTGCCAAAAGTGGCAAAAATTCTGTTCTCGTTTCACTGTGTCCAGCGCAAGCCAAATTCTTTTCGCAACACATTTTTTGCTTAAACTCCGAAATCCACTTAATACAATTTGCTATCGAAGAATACAATAACAAAACAAACAACACATACCCTCTGGCCATTCCAAATAAAATATGAATAAAACATTTACACGCCAGTTCCATATATTACATCAACATATATTACATCAACATATACTACATCCACATACATTACATATATTACACCCACACACATATATTACATATATTTGACTTATATTATCTACATAGAATGCAGATTATCTGCATTCCCTTTAAACATATACCTAAGTGTAAATGGTTTCCCGTCGGCAAATCCAAACCGCAAATATAATTTTTTCCAAGTGCCGACGCGGAAAAGGCGTTTTGTTTTCCATAAATTTCCAAATCAATTTCCGAGCAATAAATTAAAAGCGTTTTTTTCTTTTTTAACAAATAAATTTTTTCAATATTTATTTAATTATTTTTAAATTTTCAGAAAAACTATAAAACCCACAATAATTTTTTCATCGAGAAAAAAAATTATTCTTTGTAAACCAAAATTTAAAAAAATACATAAATAGACGACCGCCAAATTTAAGTCCTTCACCCGACAAATATTTTTTCCTGTATTCCTTGGATATTAATTTGTGTTTGTTTTTAAAAGTACTTACAACGCGAAGAAAACATTCCATTTCCACCATTCCAATTTCTCCGTTTCCAGTTGTAAAGAAAAAATAAAATTTTTTACGTTCTAATAAACCTTTTTTTTTCGACCGTGTTCCATATTCCAAGTGTTCCAACCGTAAATCAGGTGGAACTGATTACCATAAATCACCGGTCATTTATAAAATTCGCTGCTCACTTGCTATGGACCTACTTGGTCTTGCGTGAGATTTCGGGCTTCCCAAGCTAGCTCACTTTGCAGGGCCGTGGTTCACCTAACCCTGCCCGCTCACGTCATAACAATAAACATAGAATTCAAAAACTTGAAGTCTACGTTGTACTACACTTTAATCTGCACGTTTACATTCAAATTCAAATACGAATTAAACGGCAACACCTATGAGTTTGTCGACATCACATTTTCTTATCTGACTCCTGTTATTGGGCACTCCTGATGTACTGGAGGCCACATGCTCATCCCTACCCGACCTCGCAGTCTGCTAGCATATTTATGCAGCTGCCCCAAACATTCACCTACACACATTATACCCACCCATTCCTAGTGTATTCCTTTTCCCATTAATTCGACTCTACTCCAGTTTCATATCATTCCCAAATACTTTTAATTTTATTTGTTTACAATTTTCATATTCATATCCCTGACTTGGTCCGAATATCCACACTGGATTTCTTTCAACATATGTTTAAACTTGGACTATTTTGTTTAGACCCTGACATACCATAAGAGCACTCAAAGGAAGGGGGGAATATGAAGGGTAATTTAAATAAATAAATAATTACAGAAATCAGGACCAATTCAACAATAATAAAAATATAAATATAGGTAAATATGTGTGTTAAATAAATATGGGAAAAAAAATCGAAAATAGATATGGTATATAAGTTAACACAAGCCAACGAACTAGAACAGTTGGCTCAGTGTGCGAAATATAATATCAAAATGTAAAAGTGCTGACCCAGCATTGGGCCGGAAACCCGTGCGCAGCCGGCAAACACAGCATATTTGCGTGGCCGCTGCGAGTCTTTGTTAGCTTTAAGTTCAGTTTGTTTTTGACATTAATAAAGAGCGGCTGCTCGTCAATCCTATTACTCCGACTGAACGTCGTAAAATATATTTGTTTTAATTACTCTGCCAGACCACAAGGCTGGCAGTTAAAAGAGGAAAGTTCCTCTCAACATAAAATCCGTGACTGCAGCGAGGATCCCCCCAGCCACACTTACGTTAATTGGCGCTCAACTAGTGGTAAAAACCACCACCCACCACCACCACCATCACCAACACCGCCCACACAGCTTCTAAATTTGCGGCAAAGCAAAAGACAGCGGCGCGGGAAAAGTGAAGGGAATTAGTGATAAAATAACACACACACCGAAAAAAATCATGTGAGTGGGAACCGATGCTAAACGCATTTTAAGTCTGTTAATATTTTTATGTACCACAAACCGCTGCACAGAAGCGTTTTTTTTAATAAAGCAATTGTTAATCAACGCCAATGTTACAGTAAAAAAAAATTATTTTCAGCAGAAATTATTTTAAACAAAAAATTATTTCCAACAAAAGTTAATAAAAAGAAATTATTTTCAACAGAAATTATTTTGAACAAAAAATTATTTTCAACAGAAAATAATTTAAACAAAAAAATATATTTTCAGCAAAAATTATTATGAACAAAAACAAATTATTAATCCAGCAGATACACTAAAACGTGGTCTCATATCAGTGTGAATAAGAACAAAAATCATGTAATTATTTTTTACAACAGCGCATACGTTAGCTTTTCATTTTTTATTGTTGTTTTATGTTTCCATTCGATTCAAGCGTGACACTTGACGCTGCAGCCTTTGTCTTTATTTATTGTTTGTTTGTCTGTGGTCAACTGCTACCCACACAGGCAGTCTCTGCATGCCTAGGCGAATTAAAACGCTCATGCAGCCCGGGTTCTCACAATATAGGAATAAAAAACCATACTCCAGCGACTCAGAGTCCGACAGCGAAAATCTAGCTTCTTCTCTAAGACGTGTAACCGCGAATCCCCCCGAAATGTCGATAGATCCAGAACAACTCAAAGCTATAATACAGGCAATTGTGACCAACGCTTTAGCGGACGAGGCCGCCAAAAACCAACTCGTACAAAATGAACTGCGTCAGACAATTCAGGGACTGGCCAGCCAGTTGGCAGCAACACATGTCGCGCCCACCTCAGCTGTGGCCCCCGTAATTAAAGCCTACGAGCCCATAGACATAACTAATAATTCTCAATGTGGCGTGACTTTAGACGCCGTTAAATATTTGCCTGAATTCTCGGGGTCACAGGAATCATATGTTTCGTGGCGACAAGCGGCGATTGCTGCGTATCGCATATTTAAAAATTTCAACGGCACCTCTCGCCATTATGAGGCAGTGACAATTATTAGAAACAAAGTTAGGGGCGCGGCCGATAACGTTTTATCCTCGTTTGGCACTGTACTGAATTTCGATGCTATTATAAATCGGCTCGATTTCACTTACAGTGACAAGCGTCCAATGCATGTCATTGAACAGGACATGAGCACTTTAAGACAGGGACACAACATGACCCTGCTACAGTATTATGATGAGGTCGAGAAAAAACTCACCTTACTCACAAATAAAGCTCATATGTCTCACGAGCCATCGACGGCAAAAATATTGTGCGAAAAATTCCGAGAGGACGCCTTGCGTATTTTCATCTCGGGACTTAAACGCAGCCTCACTGATGTGCTTTTCGCGGCAAAGCCGAAAGACATGCCGTCAGCTCTGGCCTTAGCGCAAGAAGTGGAATCTAACCACGAGAGATATGTTTTTGCAGCCAGTTTTGCAAGAAGTCAAGAAGATAAAGATCGCAAACCTACTGCAAAAGCGCAGGGTCGTCAACTTGACAAGCACGACCACCATGACCCACAACCTAATAATACCAAAAACCCATATTTCAATAGGCAGCATAAGGCACAGGTTCACGCCGAACCGCAAAGTACCAAAAATTACAAGAACAACGGCACACCAGAACCTATGGAGGTCGATCCCTCATTTTCTAGAGTGCTGCAGCCGACCCAGGCAAACGCCTACCAGAACAGAAGACCAGCCACCTCTGAGCGCACAGGCGCCGTGAGGAAACAACAACAAATTAACTTCATTACGCGGAATACGGAAGAAAAGACAGGAGCGTATGCCGCCGCCGCCTCCAAAGCGGAATCAAAAATAGACGACGATGCCATCGCCGAGTATGATTCTGACTACGTCAATTTTTTAGGGGAAAATCCCTGTTACCCGTCATCAGACGAAGAGTAGCAGGGGTACCAATGAATTTCCTTTTAGACACCGGCGCGTCAAAAAATTTCATCCGACCTCGCAAAGAGCTAAAGGGTATCCGCCCGGTGGACTCTCCTTTCGAAATTCACTCAATTCACGGCACCACCACTGTTACAAAAAAATGCTTCGTCTCGATTTTTAATCTGAAAGCGACTTTTTTCATTTTACCAGATTTTACAACATTCGACGGGATAATCGGGGCCGATCTGTTAACACAGGCCGGCACATCACTTTGCCTCGCTTCCGCCCAGCTCAAATGGGGTAACGAAGTTGAGAAGATTTCATTCCATAAATGCACTGACGTCAACTTCACTAACGTGGAGTGCGCAGATGCACCACCTTTGGTGAAGAAGGCATTTCTGGGAATGATAAAGAGCCGAAAAAACGCCTTCGCAGATCCCAACGAGGCCCTGCCATATAACACATCGGTAGTGGCCACGATTAGGACGACTAGCGAAGAGCCCATTTACGCCAAATTATATCCATACCCCATGGGGGCAGCAGATTTCGTCAACAACGAAATCCAAGACCTGCTTAAAAATGGTATAATTCAAAGGTCGGTGTCTCCTTATAACAACCCAATATGGGTGGTTGATAAAAAAGGAACCGACGAGGCCGGCAATCAAAATAGACGATTAGTCATAGACTTTCGTAAGCTAAACGAAAGAACTATCCCAGACAAATACCCGATGCCAGATATCTCCATGATACTGGGCAACTTGGGCAAGGCCAAATTCTTTACGACATTGGACCTCAAGTCCGGGTATCACCAGATCGTCTTAGCGGAAAATGACCGCGAAAAAACTTCCTTCTCCGTAAGCGGAGGGAAGTACGAATTCAAGAGGCTTCCCTTTGGCTTGAGAAATGCTGCCAGCATCTTCCAGAGAGCCATTGATGACATTCTCAGAGAGCAAATCGGCAAGACTTGCTATGTCTACGTCGATGATGTAATAATCTTCTCAGAAAATGAGAATGCTCATGTCAAGCACGTGGATTGGGTTTTAAAAACCATAAGCGATGCAAATATGAGGGTCCCAGTAAAAAAGTCAAGTTTTTTTAAAAAAAGCGTAAACTTTCTTGGCTTTATAGTCACCAGTGATGGCACTACCACCGATCCAGAAAAGGTCAGGGCCATAAAAGAGTTCCCCGAACCAAAAACAATATTTGAGGTTAGATCATTCCTAGGTCTCGCGAGCTATTACAGATGCTTTATTAGGGACTTTGCAGCCATAGCAAGGCCTATTTCGGACATCTTAAAGGGCGAAAATGGAAGTGTAAGCAGACATAGATCGCGACACATCCAAGTACAATTCAATGAGGCGCAAAAAAATTCTTTCGAAAAACTGCGCAACATTTTGGCATCCGAAGATGTTATGCTCAGATACCCGGATTACAAGAAGCCATTCCATCTAACGACGGATGCTTCAGCCTACGGTATTGGAGCAGTGCTTTCACAAGAGAATCGTCCTATTACAATGATCTCGAGGACATTAAAGGATAGGGAAATAAACTACGCCACAAATGAAAGGGAATTATTAGCCATCGTTTGGGCGTTGGCCAAGCTGCGACACTATTTATATGCGGTGAAAGATATAACTATCTTCACTGACCATCAGCCATTGTCATTCTCGGTATCAGATTCTAACCCTAACGCGAAAATCAAAAGGTGGAAGGGTCGCATCGAGGAAACGGGTGCGAAGGTAGTCTATAAACCGGGAAAAGAAAATTTGGTTGCTGATGCCCTGTCTAGGCAGCAAATTAACGCCATAGAAGAACAGGATGCAGAATCATGCGTTGCGACCATTCACAGTGAGATTTCCCTCACTCACACCATAGAAACAACGGATAAGCCCCTAAATTGCTTCCAGAACCAACTAATTCTAGAAGAGGCCCGCTTTCCGCTAAAACGCTCTTTCGTTCTCTTTAAAAATAAGAAACGACATTCGATCAACTTCACCGACAAGAAGTCATTACTCGATGACCTTGCGGATGCAATAGTCCCCAAGGGCGTAAACGCCCTCCATTGCGATTTGCACACGCTAGCAACGGTGCAGGACGACTTAGTCCGGAGATTCCCGACTACAAAATTCTGGCACTGCAAAAACCGTGTTACAGACATTTTTGGGGTCGAAGAAAGAAGGGAAGTCATATTAGCAGAACACAATAGGGCCCACCGGTCGGCCCAAGAAAATGTGAAGCAGGTTCTCACAGAGTACTACTTCCCAAAAATGGCCAAACTGGCCAATGAAATTGTCCAAAACTGCAAAACGTGCGCGAAAGCTAAATATGATAGGCATCCGAAGAAACAAGAGATTGGCGAGTCACCGATTCCCTCTCATGTAGGAGAAATGCTACACATAGACATTTTCTCAACGGATAAAAAGTATTTCCTCACTTGCATCGACAAGTTTTCGAAATTCGCCGTCGTACAGCATGTGCCGTCAAGAACAATTGAGGATTTGAAACCAGCCTTATTGCAGGTCATGAATTTCTTCCCAAAGGCCAAAGTGATTTACTGCGACAACGAGCCATCGCTAAATTCGCACACGATCACGGCCATGCTAGACAACCATTTTGGCGTCAGCATCACGAATGCGCCACCCCTTCACAGTGTCTCAAACGGGCAAGTGGAACGTTTTCACAGCACTCTACTAGAGCTCGCCAGGTGCCTAAAAATCGACAAGGGCATAAGTGATACTGTGGAAATAATCTTGTTAGCCACTACCAGATATAACAAGTCAATCCATTCGGTCATCGATAAGAGGCCAGTCGACGCAATACAAGAATGCACGGACGACACACAAGAACGGATTGCTGACAAAATTAAGAATGCCCAAGACGCGCTAAGGTCTCGAGAGAATGCTTCTCGACAAAACAGAGTCTTCGAAGTGGGCGAAAAGGTTTTGGTCAAAACTAATAGAAGGCTCGGCAATAAACTCACTCCCTTGTGTGAGGAAAAAGCCATACAGGCAGACCTGGGGACCACGGTCCTCATTGAAGGGAGGGTGGTCCACAAGGACAACTTAAAATGACTCTCTCGCTTAATTTTAAATTTTTTATTATTACTACCTATCATCAGCCGTTTGGCAAACTTCCATTTAGTAGACATTAAGTCCGTTGCCAAAGGCACGATGTTTTAGTTTATTATAAAATTAATTGGTGATGGGATAAACCTCAGCGAACAAGAAAAAGCGACTAAAAGAATACATTTCCACAGGTGCAGAATTTTCATCCTCCTTTCACTGTCATTGGTGTCAGCGCACATCACTAACTATTCACAAGCAAGGTATATCCCCATCATAGATGGAGAGATCCTGGTGTGGGAGGAGCTCGCGTATGTGACCCACTCGGCAAATCTTTCGGAATACATGCGCGTAATAGAAGAAACAAGCAGCATGAACGAGATGTTTCCACAGTCTCATATGAGGAAATTGCTAGAAGTGGATACCTCGCACCTTCGGGACACGCTGGATTCGTTAAAAGTCCACCACAGAATCGCAAGGAGTTTAGATTTTCTGGGCTCAATGCTAAAGGTAGTAGCGGGGACGCCGGATGCCGGCGATCTAGAAAGAATAAGATTCACAGAGTGGCAGTTGACACAGTCAAACAATAGGCAAATCAAAATTAATACTAGAATACAAAGTCGAATCAACCAATTAACAACAACTGTAAATCAAATCTTGCAAACACATAAAAATACACAAATTGACACCGGCCATTTATATGAGACACTGCTGGCTAGGAATAGAATACTAATGATGGAGTTACAGAATTTAATGTTGGCTGTAACACTGGCGAAAAACAATATTGTCAGTCCAAATATCCTAGATCATGCAGACTTAAAATCAGTTTGGTTGAAAGAACCCACAGATACCCCCATAGGGGATCTTATGTCCGCATCGTCTGTAAAAATACTACAATCCTCTAACATGATACACTTTATTATCAAATTTCCCAAAATAAAATTGTCTTGTAAGAAGGTCACTATTTTCCCAGTAGCTTGCAAAGGAGTTATGCTGCGGATAACCGACAACATGGTAGCAAAGTGTGGAGAAGAAGTCCATAAAATCAAAAACTGCACCCCAACACCGGGGGCTACCTTTTGCCAACTATCAACGGAAAGCTCATGCGCCAGGGAACTACACACAGGCGTCATAGCGCATTGCGAGTCGCAACCAAGCGACCTACACCCGCTTACCCGCGTGGACGAGGGAATCATCATCATCAATGACCGGCCAGCCAGGGTCACGGTGGACAACGGAACAGAAGTCTACCTACGTGGCACTCATCTCATCACCTTCAATGATCGCGTCGTGATAAATGACACCACCTTTATAAATCACGACAAGGCCCAAATACGAGCTCCAGGGGTAGCGAGTTCCCCATCATTGAATATCACCGCCAACAGAGATATTCTGAGTCTCCCCTATCTTCACCAGCTGAGTGAACGTAACTTGGAGTTCATCAAAGAGTTCGGGAGAGAAATTGATACTAATCATTCACATCGCATAATATTTATCGCAGCAGCGATTTGTTGTGCATTGATTTGCATTGGTATCACCTGTCTACGGTTCCTCGGAGCGCGGAGATCTGCAATCCAATTAAACGGGATGATCGCCGAATTAGGACCAGCCGAGGACGGCCGTAATCTTGAAGGGGGAGTAGTTAACACAAGCCAACGAACTAGAACAGTTGGCTCAGTGTGCGAAATATAATATCAAAATGTAAAAGTGCTGACCCAGCATTGGGCCGGAAACCCGTGCGCAGCCGGCAAACACAGCATATTTGCGTGGCCGCTGCGAGTCTTTGTTAGCTTTAAGTTCAGTTTGTTTTTGACATTAATAAAGAGCGGCTGCTCGTCAATCCTATTACTCCGACTGAACGTCGTAAAATATATTTGTTTTAATTACTCTGCCAGACCACAAGGCTGGCAGTTAAAAGAGGAAAGTTCCTCTCAACATAAAATCCGTGACTGCAGCGAGGATCCCCCCAGCCACACTTACGTTAATTTATATATATATAGATTAAATAAATAAATATTCGGGTAATTGGTAATATATCTAAAATAAATTACCAAATGTAGATCATAATTTGCAATAAATAAATTGTGAATAAATAAATTGTGACTAAATAAATAATTAAATAAGACGGAACAAACAATAAATACACAATAAAAATGCATAATAAAATAAATTAAAAAAAATTTCTGAAGCTTGAAGGCTCCCGTTGACGCTTCTCGTGTCTTCCTCGACGAAGATTTATCCCAATAAAATTGTGGATCAGCAAAAAAAGGAACGTTATCTGGTCAAAACTCGGATCTTGCCAATAGGTTATGGCCACTCAACAAAAAAAATCTCGGCAGCCCAATTTGGACGACCTGGCTGGCTTTTCTTCGGGGTTCCACTGGGTTTCGTCGAGCCTGGAATGGAAAGCCCATTAGCTTGGCTTCACTCCTGGCAGCCGACCACTTACCTAATGTTTTTTTGCGCACCAGGTTTTCCAGTATTCCCCCGCCGAAACTTCACTACTATTTTCGTTTATTATTGATTTTGTTTAATTTTTGTATTCAACACCGGCGTACTGCTGCAGCTCTAATTAAGTATGGTTTATTATCTTGGTGCACGTGTACATAATAACTTTAATTTCTCGGGAGCGCAGCAGTTATAACGCCCTTGACCGTGACTTTGAATCTGTTCGTCCTATTTCTTCTTTGGCTCTACCATGGCATGATCCCCAGCACCAACGCAGATTTGAAAAATTACATTAACTGAATCCACGGAGGACTGGACTCTCAAAGGGGACATATAATCAAAACCATAACAAGTTGGGAATTATTTGTAAACGTAATGGATACAAGTTTTGAATTATTATAAACAATAACGTGTCCAAGAGTTAGAAAGATGTAATGTCCAATGCATGACACCAAGAATAAATGAATTCTATCTACAAAATGTAGTTTATTTATTAGATGGAAGTTAACCATAAATATTCAACATTATAAATGTTTTTATGCAGCAAATTAAATGTTCAACAAAGCATATTATTTTTATGCATAGTTATCGGCCATTTGTTTACAATTTATGTTGTGAATTATTTGTCGATAATTGTTTGATTAATATCTAATGTCGATTGAATTTAATTTTGATTATCAAAAAAACGGATGTACTTATTTTAAAAATATTATTAATTTCTTAAACTACGAACCTGCCTTGTTTTGGTCCTTGGTTCACAACATCCTAGACGCTCCTAAAAATACATCGCCAGCACCAACGCAGATTTAATCAATTACATTAACTGAATCCACGGAGCATCCGGTCGTTTCTAGTTTATGGGCTCTCAGAGGATACATATAATAAAAATAAAACTATAACAAGTTGGGAATTATTTGTGAACGTAATAGATATAAGTTTTGAATTATAACAAACGATAAAGTGGCCAAGAGTTAGAAAAATGTAATTTCCAATGCCTGACAATAAGAATAAATTAATACTAACTACAAAATGTAGTTTAGTTATTAGATAGAAGCTAACTATAAATATTCAACATGATTAATGTTTTTATGCAGCAAAGTAAGTGTTCAACAAAGCATATTATTTTTATGCATAGTTATCGGCCATTTGTTTACAATTTATGTTGCGAATTATTTGTCTATAATTGTTTGATTAATATCTAATGTCGATTGAATTTAATTTTGATTATCAAAAAAACGGATGTACTTATTTTAAAAATATTATTAATTTCTTAAACTACGAACCTGCCTTGTTTTGGTCCTTGGTTCACAACATCCTAGACGCTCCTAAAAATACATCGCCAGCACCAACGCAGATTTAATCAATTACATTAACTGAATCCACGGAGCATCCGGTCGTTTCTAGTTTATGGGCTCTCAGAGGATACATATAATAAAAATAAAACTATAACAAGTTGGGAATTATTTGTGAACGTAATAGATATAAGTTTTGAATTATAACAAACGATAAAGTGGCCAAGAGTTAGAAAAATGTAATTTCCAATGCCTGACAATAAGAATAAATTAATACTAACTACAAAATGTAGTTTAGTTATTAGATAGAAGCTAACTATAAATATTCAACATGATTAATGTTTTTATGCAGCAAAGTAAGTGTTCAACAAAGCATATTATTTTTATGCATAGTTATCGGCCATTTGTTTACAATTTATGTTGCGAATTATTTGTCTATAATTGTTTGATTAATATCTAATGTCGATTGAATTTAATTTTGATTATCAAAAAAACGGATGTACTTATTTTAAAAATATTATTAATTTCTTAAACTACGAACCTGCCTTGTTTTGGTCCTTGGTTCACAACATCCTGGACGCTCCTAAAAATACATCGCCAGCACCAACGCAGATTTAAGCAATTACATGAACTGAATCCACGGAGCATCCGGTCGTTTCTAGTTTATGGGCTCTCAGAGGATACATATAATAAAAATAAAACTATAACAAGTTGGGAATTATTTGTGAACGTAATAGATATAAGTTTTGAATTATAACAAACGATAAAGTGGCCAAGAGTTAGAAAAATGTAATTTCCAATGCATGACAATAAGAATAAATTAATACTATCTACAAAATGTAGTTTAGTTATTAGATAGAAGCTAACTATAAATATTCAACATGATTAATGTTTTTATGCAGCAAAGTAAGTGTTCAACAAAGCATATTATTTTTATGCATAGTTATCGGCCATTTGTTTACAATTTATATTGCGAATTATTTGTCTATAATTGTTTTATTAATATCTAATGTCGATTGAATTTAATTTCGATTATAAAAAAAACGGATGTACTTATTTTAAAAATATTATTAATTTCTTAAACTACGAACCTGCCTTGTTTTGGTCCTTGGCTCACAACATCCTGGACGCTCCTAAAAATACATCGCCAGCACCAACGCAGATTTAAGCAATTACATTAACTGAATCCACTGAGTTTCCGGTCCTCTCTAGTTTATGGGCTCTCAGAGGATACATATAATGAAAATTAAAATATAACAAGTTGGGAATTATTTGTGAACGTAATAGATATAAGTTTTGAATTATAACAAACGATAAAGTGGCCAAGAGTTAGAAAAATGTAATGTCCAATGCATTGACACCAAGAATAAATGAATTCTATCTACAAAATGTATTTTAGTTATGAGATGGAAGTTAACCATAAATATTCAACATGATAAATGTTTTTATGCAGCAAATTAAGTGTTCAACAAAGCATATTATTTTTATGCATAGTTATCGGTCATTTGTTTACAATTCATATTGCGAATTATTTGTCGATAATTGTTTGATTAATATCTAATGTTGATTAAATTTAATTTCGATTATCAAAAAAAACGGATGTACTTATTTTAAAAATATTATTTATTTCTTAAACTAGGAACCTTCCTTGTGTTGGTCCTTTATTCACAACATGTCTTTGTCTGGTGTCGGTTGTTGTGTAAAGTTGAAGTATGAATTCAATCCTTCGGATAAAAGCACTGAGCTCTTGCGTGTTACCACTGAATGATGCTATTTGCCTAATTTGAGTTAGAGGTTGATTTAGATGGGGTTCCGATAACAGTTGGACTTGTTCGGTTGCAATTGTGTGATTTTTGTTTAGCACTTTTGTTTTTACACTTTTATTAATCGTATGCAGTAGGTTTAACTATTATGTGTCACCACCGATTATACGTAGTTCTTTTGCGTTTTTGGGTTTTTCGTTTTTACTCTTTTATTATTCGTATGCAGTAGATTTGACTATTGTGTGTCAACCACCGATTATACGTAGTTCTTTTGCGGTTAAAAAAAATTTACGATTTTATGTTCACTTTAGCGCCGATTGGTGTGGCTTAGTCTTAAAAGATACGCTTGGTCGTACGAAGATCTTTTGTCACTAGCTTGATATTTGTAAAAAACTCGCACAATATTTCCTTTTTATCCTACCGACTCCGTCACTTACGAATTCAGACCGAGAGTTTCTTAAAAAAAAGAACACGATTGGTTTTTTTCGTGTTATTAAACGTTATTATTAATTTCAGTAAAGTAAGAACTAAAGCCTTTGGATTATGACTAAGTTGGACAATGGACTTCGAAGTTGAAGTAACCTTAGCAAAGCTATCGCAATTGATAGCGTACTCAGTACTAAACTGCTTCATGGAGATTTATTTGCGTTTATTAAGCAGATTGGGATAACTTAAGAGCGAAGTTTAAGTGAATTAAGTTGTAAATGTCCATTCTCTCGTGAAGAGAGAAGCTCCCGAAAAATAGAAGTATTTGGAGAATCCAGGGACGATTGGGCGGAAGTTTTTTTTATTTCCGTTGGCTCGCCAAATGATCGAATGTTAAGGGGACGTTGGTTCCCCACAGAGTCTAGACTTTGGAATATGATGCTGTGCTTAAATAACAGCTAAGCTTCTTCTTGAGCGGTTCTTCTCCATGTTGCTCTTGGCCTTCCTATCCTCCTGCTTCCTTAGGGGTTCCAATCCAGTGTTTTTCCTGAGAGCGTGCCCTATCCAAATCCATTTCTTCGTCCTTATTTGGGTGTGTATCGGGGGCTTGCTCGTAACGCGCCACAGCTCTGTGTTGGCTATTCTGTTTGTCCAGAATAACCCACATATGATTCTCAGGCATTTGTTGCTGAAACCTGCAGCTTCTGCGTTATTCTTTTCGTTGCGACCCATGTCTCACTTCCGTATAGCAGTATGGATTTCACACACGCATTGTAGATCCGGAGCTTTGTTCGTCGGCTGATTTGTCTTCACTGTTGGATATAATGGTGCCAAGGTATGGGAAGCTGGTGACGAACTCGATTGGGTTCCCATGTATGTTGATGTTTCTTTGGATAGAGTGGTTGAAACGCATAGCCTTTGTTTTTTGCTACGTTTATCTCGAGTCCGACACTGCTGGCTATACTGACGAGGTTATCTCTTTTCCTCTGTATGTCGCCGAGTCTGTGAGAGATAAGACAGATGTCGCCTGCATAGTCCTCAAGTCCTCAAGGTGTCTGGTGAGGCTCCACGTAATTCCGCGCTTGGACGAGCATACTTCGCTCATTAACTCGTCGACCACGATGTTGAAGAGTAGAGGTGATAGCGGCCAGCCGAATTCCGGTGTTCGTCTGGAAAGGTGTTCAACTGAGTCGAACGCCTTCTTCAAGTCGATAAAGCTGATCTACGCAACTCCTGTGTGGTCTGAAGCCTGCCTGTTCGTCTCGGATTGTTGGCTCAAATTTACCTGGAGGCGTTCGTTTAGCAATGTAGCTAGGATTTCTAGCTAGTGTTGAGCAGTGTTATCCCTTTCCAGTTGTTGCAGTCGCTGAGGTCGCCTTTCTTGGGGCGCTTCACGATGATTCCGCTTTTCCACGAGTCAGGCACAGTCTCGTCTTTCCATATGCGTGCGCAATGTGGATGCAGCGTTTCAGCCATCAGCTGAGTGTCAACTTGAAGTAGATCGGCTGGTATAAAGACAAGACAATAAACATTTAATTTGTCTCTAACTCCATCTTTCAATTTTTAATGTGCTTAAGACAACCCAATAAGGCGCAGTCTCACTTGTGATCTCGTTGTGAACGGTCTACTTTTTGCGTGCGCCTATAGTTCCACAAATCTCAGCAAATCAAAACAAAATCCGTTTATCAGTGCTTAAAATCTTTCTCATCTCTCTCTGAACACGTGAAAGCAACAAGCAAAAAAACGAAAGTAGCTGTGACTCGCTACATAATGGGAGAGAGGGGTCCTGCGACTTCAATTGATGCCAAATACATTGTTATTTCGAGAAATAATGAGAGTGAAAAGCAACTCAAATTATCTCCATTTGCTAAATAAAATAATTATTCCCGCTACTCGAAGAGTAAAATTTGTGGATATAGAATTTCGGAACAGACGGACCTACTGAAGTGGGCTTCATTATTATGCTTTTCTTTAATTTTATTGCCCCTTTAATGGTATACACTGTTAGATCTTCTTCTTTTTCTTCTAAACTTTCGCTTATGATATTGATTGATGAGGCTATGTCGATCATTCCTTTGTAAATTTTCTTATGATAACCTATTCGCAGGGGACTGGTACGTCCTCCTGTGTCACTTGAGTGTCTGAGGCAGTTTGATGAAAATGTACATCCATTCTGCTTTGGCCACTTAGACTCTCGCGTTGTCTGTTTACCGGCATCTGACCGTTAGTGTTATTTGAAGTTGAAGGTTGGAAATTAAGGGAATTGTTAAGAGGATTGTTTGGTTGGCCTTGTGTTAACTCCCTTCTAAACGTGTAATAATTTCCCCTTTGACTAACCGGTATGGGACGAGTGGAATACTGACTTTGATTTGAATAATTTGTAATATCTTTGATTATTGCTTTGACTATGATTT
Organism: Drosophila yakuba; assembly: GCF_016746365.2. Taxonomy (NCBI): domain Eukaryota; kingdom Metazoa; phylum Arthropoda; class Insecta; order Diptera; family Drosophilidae; genus Drosophila; species Drosophila yakuba. The sequence continues at coordinate 307,036 of NW_025048816.1, read as the reverse complement.
CCCCTGTTCCTGCGTCTGTTTCCTTCTGATCTATTAGAACGCTGATTTTCTGGACTGGCGTCATAGAGGCCTAGCTCCATTGAAGCTTGTTTTAATTTATAAATAGTATCAATAACTTTGCGTGCCAATGACATATAAATTCTATCCGGCAATAAATTCTATCCGAGTCGCTTTCTAATTCTAACTTGTCAAACATAATCCAATATTGTGATTCGAGTTTTTCGTTGAACTTACAGATGCTTCTGGGGTATGATGTATTCTCTAGTTGTCTTATATGTGTTATGTAGGGCCTGTGATCCTTGAATGCCATCGCCAGGACCGTCTTTGTATCCAGCCATGTATTTACTCTTTCCTGGGACATAACCTCCAATGCTGCATCAACTAGTAACCGTTTTACTGCTCCGTAGATAACATGTTATTGTCTGGCATCTTGGGTAGGGTATAAGTTGAGTAGCTGCTCGACCTGGTTAACAAACAAAGACAGCTTGCCAGGTGTGCCATTGTAGTAGTTCAGTTCTTTAATTTGATTTAATAATTGATTTAGGTGGGTTTCCGAAAGTTGCGGAACTGCCATGGTGTATTTGTATAAGTTTCTGAATACACGGTGTTTATTTTAAACTTTGTTTCAAGATACGGAATTAAAAATTTTAATTAATTTTGTTTCCGACCGCACGGGATTTTAAATTGTTTTGCAGATGTTACTGACCTTTTACGTAGATTCTTTTGCGGATCTCAAAATAATTTTAAAATCACTGTTTTAATTCGCCGATCCTGGATAGCTAGTCGTATAGCGTAGCCTTCAATGGATCAGTAAAGGACTCTGTAGTTAACAGATCCTACCGACTGCTCCAATTAAAAATTCGCAATACTCATATGTAAAAAAAATATAATATTATTTTACTGAATGATTACAATATTTTTAGTTGAGAAGAACACCGACCGATAATAATTAGATCTCAAACTGAACTCTGATTTGCTCTGATTTGATTGACGTTCAAGCCTCGGTTTCGAGCTTTTCTAATATGGACTTTAGACTTTAGGGTTCTGATCAAATGAAGAGAGAAAGCTTTGGAGTTGCTGACATTAATTGTCTTTGCATTTCTCTTGGATTCAAGTGCATTCGCTCTTGGATACAAGTGCTCTTAAATTATTATAATTTTGTTTATTGAAATCTAATACTTCTGTTTTTCGGGATTGCGAGTCCGAGCTTTGAACGTGGGAACGCGACGATGATGCGAGGGCTGAAGCAAAGAATGTTTAACTTAGACAACGAATGTTTAGTCTACCAGTGGGTGACTTATCAGCTATCTGGTATCTGTTGGGTACATCCAGAGTAGTGTAAGGTGTGTTTGTGTGTACATGTTGTATGTGTATTAGTGTGTAGGCATGTGCTTAAGTCTTAGGGACTTATGGATATGTCACTCCCCCAATCATTGAATTTGGCCTGTCCTCAGGTCGTTAAATTTGGATACACCATAACATTGTTTTCTGGTTGAATATTTTCCTTGACATTAGTTTCAAGGATGTTCTTCTTTTTGTTTACAATATTTGACAATAATTTTCTTAGGTATATTTTTAAACTTATATGCTAAATACAGAGTCAAACTAATAATCATGATGACAAAAGTTGTAAAATAATTTGGAAAAAGCTGTAGTGTTTGTACAATCTTGGTTGACAACTGTTTCAGGAATATTCCATGTTAAAAGTATATTTGGTTCTATATAATTTATTTGAAAATTTCTTTGGGTTTTAATGTATTTGCAGTGAGATTGCTCTTGTTTAATAAGTCCAACAATACATTTGTCGAATATTAATTTATCTGTATCTTTATGAAATCATTATCATGGGTTTAACTATCTTTCCTAAGTTAGGAATGAACTTGCGATAGAACCCACATAGTTCCAAAATCAACTACCAAACTAAATTTTTGTTTCCCAGAGGCGTCTGCCTTCTTGGGGACCACCCAAATAGGAGAACAATAAGGGGACTTCGATTTGCGAACGATCCCTTGTTCTATCATTTCTTTGATTTGTTTGTTTACTTCTCGGTCAACACCTTGGGGGTACTTATAGGGTTTACGGTATACTGGATCCTCATTCTGAGTCTGGAGACATGTTTAATAGTACTGGTGAAGTTCAAATTTTCGCCTTCCTTGTACTGAATGTCTCTATATTTGTATAGAATTTTCTTTAAACATTGAATTTCCTCTAGACTTCCTCTAGACTTTCCTCTTTAGACTTAACAGAAAATCATAATTGTCGGAAAATTTGTGGATATAGAATTTCTGAATTTCTTTAATTTTATTGCCCCTTTAATGGTATACACTGTTAGATCTTCTTATTTTTCTTCTACATTTTTAAAATTTTCCCTTATGATATTGATTGTATCGATCATTCCTTTGTAAATTTTGTTATGATAACCTATTCGCACATGGGGACTGGTACGTCCTCCTGTGTCACTTGCGTGCCTGAGGCAGTTTGATGAAAATGTACATCCATTCTGCTTTGGCCACTTAGATTCTCGCGTTGTCTGTTTACCGGCATCTGACCGTTAGTGTTATTTGAAGTTGAAGGTTGGAAATTAAGGGAATTGTTAAGAGGATTGTTTGGTTGGCCTTGTGTTAACTCCCTTCTAAATGTGTAATAATTTCCCCTTTGACTAACCGGTATGGGACGAGTGGAATACTGACTTTGATTTGTCGTAGGTTGATTCGAATTTTGAGGTTGCGTATTATTATTCTGATTCGTTCCAGGATAATAATTGCTGTAGTTGTTATTTCTTTTATTGTAATATCTTTGATTATTGCTTTGACTATGATTTCCCCTGTTCCTGCGTCTGTTCCCTTCTGATCTATTAGAACGCTTATTTTCTGGACTGGCGTCATAGAGGCCTAGCTCCATTGAAGCTTGTTTTAATTTATAAATAGTATCAAAAACTTTGCATGCCAATGACATGACAAATTCTATCCGGCAATTTTCGATCTATTACAGATTTAACAGTTCTTTTTATCATTTCAGTGTAATTTGATTTATCTACAGGGTCATTTTCTAATTCTAACTTGTCAAACATAATCCAATATTGTGATTCGAGCTTCTCGATGAACTTACAGATGCTTCTGGGGTATGATGTATCCTCCAGTTGTCTTATAAGTGTTATGTAGGGCCTGTGATCCTTGAATGCCATCGCCAGGACCGTCTTTGTATCCAGCCATGTATTTACTCTTTCCTGGGTCATGACCTCCAATGCTGCATCCACTAGTAACCGTTTTACTGCTCCGTAGATAACATGTTATTGTCTGGCATCTTGGGTAGGGTATAAGTTGAGTAGCTGCTCGACCTGGTTAACAAACAAAGACAGCTTGCCAGGTGTGCCATCGTAGTAGTTCAGTTCTTTAATTTGATTTAATAATTGATTTAGGTGGGTTTCCGAAAGTTGCGGAACTGCCATGGTGTATTTCTATAAGTTTCTGAATACACGGTGTTTATTTTAAACTTTGTTTCAAGATACGGAATTAAAAATTTTAATTAATTTTGTTTCCGACCGCACGGGATTTTAAATTGTTTTGCAGATGTTACTGACCTTTTACGTATATTCTGCGGATCTCAAAATAATCAGTATCAGTATAATTAGTATCACTGTTTTAATTCGCCGATCCTGGATAGCTAGTTGTATAGCGTAGCCTTCAAGGGATCAGTACCGTACTAAAAGGGCTCTGTATTTAACAGATCCTACCGACTGCGCCAATTAAAAATTCGCAATACTCATATGTAAAAAAAATAAAATTTTATTTTATCGAATGATTACAATATTTTTGGTTGAGAAGAACACCGACCGATAATAATTAGATCTCAAACTGAACTTTGATAATTACTCTGATTTGATCGACGTTCAAGCCTCGGTTTCTAGCTTTTCTAATATGGACTTTAGACTTTTGGGTTCTGATCAAATAAAGAAAGAAAGCTTTGGAGTTGCTGACTTTAATTGCCTTTGCATTTCTCTTGGATTGTGCATTCGCTCTTGGATACAAGTGCTCTTAGATTATTATAATTTTGTTTATTGAAATCTAATACTTATGTTTTTTTGGGATTGCGAGTCCGAGTTTTGAACGTGGGAACGCGACGATGATGCGAGGGCTGAAGCAAAGAATGTTTAACTTAGACAACGGATGTTTAGTCTACTAGTGGGTGACTTATCAGGTATCTGGTATCTGTTGGGTACATCCAGAGTAGTGTAAGGTGTGTTTGTGTGTACATGTTGTATGTGTATTAATGTGTAGGCATGTGCTTAAGTCTTAGGGACTTATGGATAAGTCACTCCCCCCATCATTGAATTTGGCCTGTCCTCAGGTCGTTAAATTTGGATACATCATAACATTGTTTTCTGGTTGAATATTTTCATTGACATTAGTTTCAAGGATGTTCTTCTTTTTGTTTACAATATTTGACAATAATTTTCTTAGGTATATTTTTAAACTTATATGCTAAATACAGAGTCAAACTAATAATCATGATGACAAAAGTTGTAATATAATTTGGAAAAAGCTGTAGTGTTTTACATGCAATTTTATCATTTCTCTTGTTTCGAAGTGATTTATTTGTTCCAAACGTCTAACATTGTTTGTGATATAAATTGTATGTGTAAAATCTGCTAGATTATTAGAAATTAGGAATTCATCTATTTGCATGGTACAATTTTTAATTTGATTGATGTTGTTCACTGATATTAATATTTTGTTGTTTGTACAATCTTGGTTGACAACTGCTTCAGGAATATTCCATGTTAAAAGTATATTTGGTTCTATATAATTTATTTGAAAATTTCTTTGGGTTTTAATGTATTTGCAGTGAGATTGCTCTTGTTTAATAAGTCCAACAATACATTTGTCGAATATTAATTTATCTGTATCTTTATGAAATCATTATCATGGGTTTAACTATCCTTCCTAAGTTAGGAATGAACTTGCGATAGAACCCACTTAGTCCCAAAATCAACTACCAAACTAAATTTTTGTTTCCCAGAGGCGTCTGCCTTCTTGGGGACCACCCAAATAGGAGAACAATAAGGGGACTTCGATTTGCGAACGATCCCTTGTTCTATCATTTCTTTGATTTGTTTGTTGACTTCTTGGTCAACACCTTGGGGGTACTTATAGGGTTTACGGTATACTGGATCCTCATTCTGAGTCTGGATGACATGTTTAATAGTACTGGTGAAGGTCAAATTTTCGCCTTCCTTGTACTGAATGTCTCTATATTCGTATAGAATTTTCTTTAAACATTGAATTTCCTCTACATTTAGATGCTCCAGTCTATACTCGTTGCATTCGCGTAACTCATTGTTGATCGCGAAGTTGACTATATCGTTGTCAAAGGACATGGGATCGAGATGTGTGGAGTAGAATCATCCGTTTGCTGTGGGTCGAGGCATTTAGATGCGTTCTCGCCCTTCTTTTCTCCATAGAGTAACTAAAAGGTTCTTGAACCTAGAGTTACCGTCTCGTTATTATAATTTATCTTAGCTTTCGTATCCTCTAGATACTTTAGACCTAACAGAAAATCATAATTGTCGGAAAATTTGTGGATGTAGAATTTCTGAACAGACGGACATACTGAAGTGGGCTTCATTATTATGCTTTTCTTTAATTTTATTGCCCCTTTAATGGTATACACTGTTAGATCTTCTTATTTTTCTTCTAAATTTTTAAAATTTTCCCTTATGATATTGATTGTGTCGATCATTCCTTTGTAAATTTTGTTATGATAACCTATTCGCACATGGGGACTGGTACCTCCTACTGTGTCACTTGAGTGTCTGAGGCAGTTTGATGAAAATGTACATTCATTCTGCTTTGGCCACTTAGACTCTCGCGTTGTCTGTTTACCGGCATCTGACCGTTAGTGTTATTTGAAGTTGAAGGTTGGAAATTAAGGGAATTGTTAAGAGGATTGATTGGTTGGCCTTGTGTTAACTCCCTTCTAAACGTGTAATAATTTCCCCTTTGACTAACCGGTATGGGACGATTGGAATACTGACTTTGATTTGTCGTAGGCTGATTCGAATTTTGAGGTTGCGTATTATTATTCTGATTCGTTCCAGGATAATAATTGCTGTAATTGTTATTTCTTTTATTGTAATATCTTTGATTATTGCTTTGACTATGATTTCCCCTGTTCCTGCGTCTGTTCCCTTCTGATCTATTAGAACGCTGATTTTCTGGACTGGCGTCATAGAGGCCTAGCTCCATTGAAGCTTGTTTTTTTTTTGTAAATAGTATCAATAACTTTGCGTGCCAATGACATGACAAATTCTATCCGGCAGTTTTCGATCTATTACAGATTTAACAGTTCTTTTTAACATTTCAGTGTAATTTGATTTATCTACAGGGTCATTTTCTAATTCTAACTTGTCAAACATAATCCAATATTGTGATTCGAGCTTCTCGATGAACTTACAGATGCTTCTGGGGTATGATGTATCCTCCAGTTGTCTTATAAGTGTTATGTAGGGTCTGTAATCCTTGAATGCCATCGCCAGGACCGTCTTTGTATCCAGCCATGTATTTACTCTTTCCTGGGTCATGACCTCCAATGCTGCATCCACTAGTAACCGTTTTACTGCTCCGTAGATAACATGTTATTGTCTGGCATCTTGGGTAGGGTATAAGTTGAGTAGCTGCTCGACCTGGTTAACAAACAAAGACAGCTTGCCAGGTGTGCCATCGTAGTAGTTCAGTTCTTTAATTTGATTTAATAATTGATTTAGGTGGGTTTCCGAAAGTTGCGGAACTGCCATGGTGTATTTGTATAAGTTTCTGAATACACGGTGTTTATTTTAAACTTTGTTTTAAGATACGGAATTAAAAATTTTAATTAATTTTGTTTCCGACCGCACGGGATTTTAAATTGTTTTGCAGATGTTACTGACCTTTTACGTAGATTCTTTTGCGGATCTCAAAATAATTTTAAAATCACTGTTTTAATTCGCCGATCCTGGATAGCTAGTTGTATAGCGTAGCCTTCAATGGATCAGTAAAGGACTCTGTAGTTAACAGATCCTACCGACTGCGCCAATTAAAAATTCGCAATACTCATATGTAAAAAAAATAAAATTTTATTTTATCGAATGATTACAATATTTTTGGTTGAGAAGAACACCGACCGATAATAATTAGATCTCAAACTGAACTTTGATAATTACTCTGATTTGATTGACGTTCAAGCCCCGGTTTCAAGCTTTTCTAATATGGAGTTTAGACTGTAGGGTTCTGATCAAGTGAAGAGAGAGAGTTGCTGACTTTAATTGTCTTTGCATTTCTCTTGGATTCAAGTGCATTCGCTCTTGGATACAAGTGCTCTTAGATTATTATAATTTTGTTTATTGAAATCTAATACTTATGTTTTTTTGGGATTGCGAGTCCGAGTTTTGAACGTGGGAACGCGACGATGATAAGAGGGCTGAAGCAAAGAATGTTTAACTTAGACAACGGATGTTTAGTCTACCAGTGGGCGACTTATCAGGTATCTGGTATCTGTTGGGTACATCCAGAGTAGTGTAAGGTGTGTTTGTGTGTACATGTTGTATGTGTATTAGTGTGTAGGCATGTTCTTAAGTCTTAGGGACTTATGGATAAGTCACTCCCCCAATCATTGAATTTGGCCTGTCCGCAGGTCGTTAAATTTGGATACATCATAACATTGTTTTCTGGTTGAATATTTTCCTTGACATTAGATGGATCAAGGATGTTCTTCTTTTTGTTTACAATATTTGACAATAATTTTCTTAGGTATATTTTTAAACTTATATGCTAAATACAGAGTCAAACTAATAATCATGATGACAAAAGTTGTAAAATAATTTGGAAAAAGCTGTAGTGTTTTACATGCAATTTTATCATTTCTCTTGTTTCGAAGTGATTTATTTATTGATATAAATTGTATGTGTAAAATCTGCAAGATTATTAGAAATTAGGAATTCATCTATTTGCATGGTACAATTTTTAATTTGAATGATGTTGTTTCCTGATATTAATATTTTGTTGTTTGTACAATCTTGGTTGACAACTGTTTCAGGAATATTCCATGTTAAAAGTATATTTGGTATATAATTTATTTGAAAATTTCTTTGGGTTTTAATGTATTTGCATTGAGTTTGCTCTTGTTTAATAAGTCCAACAACACATTTGTCGAATAATAATTTATCTGTATCTGTATTTGCTCGGTTAGAATATAGTTATGTTCATCTGGGTACGGAACTATTTGAAATATCGGAACTTTAGTGACATCGCTAGGAACGTGGAATATAATCAAAATTTCGTTCGTGTCTGTCTGTTTCAAATAATCGTGTTTTAGAAATTTTGGGTTAAAGATTCCTAATCTGGTTAATTGCATACCTAGCTCGATATCTTCTATGTATTCTGTAAACTGCTGTAGGTTGAATATCAGTATCGCAGTTTGTTGGTTCTGTTCTTTTTCCACCTTGGGCCTATTAATTATGTCTATACCGCTGTTAATTACGTCGATAACCATGTTTAGATCAGGGGTTTGAACGGAGTCTTCTGACATGTTATTAATTTTTTCCTCTAACTCCTCCCTGTCGTCTTCATCTAATGTACCAAATAAGTATTTATATGCCTTCCCTACTACGTTCAAAAGACCTCTTTTGCTTCTGTCAATAATTCTTAATCCATTTATTTCCCGTTTTAATTTATCGACTAAATATTGTATCTGAGGTACAATGGGATAGTCATTTGCTTCAGTTACTAGATTTTCGAACATAACTCAAATAATGGTATTCGTAGCTGGTTGGAATTTCCATCGTTCCGGTTTGGAATATAAGATATCCATTCTTTGCACTTATTGGGTTTACTTCGATGTTGCTGCATTTGACCATAGTGATAAGAGTTAACATGCAACTAAGCATTATTAGAAATATATTGCGTACTTTGCGCTTCTCTGGCTTGTCTGGAATTATCGTATTTGCTCTTATTAATCTCTTTTTGTTTCTTGAATTTTGATTTATAATGAACGATTTTTCTGCCGCGGTTTACTGTCCACTTGTTCAATCCTTCCTGTCTTTTTAAATGGATTGGTGATTTTACTCTTTACGAGTGGAGCCGGTCTATATTTTATGTCAACTTTAAAATCATGCCCATTTTTATTAAGATATTCGATCTTATCGAACCTTGTAAACCTATCTTCGATATTTTGTTCACTACCGATGATTCTCAGCTTTTCATTTACGGTCTTGTGAAATCTTTCTATATCAGATACACCATTTTTGCTGGTTGTTACAGAAATTTGTACGCCTTCGGATTTTAACCAATTTTGCAAAGCTATGCACATAAAAGCTGAGTCTTTGTCCGCTTTAACTTCCTGTGGCTCTTTGTAATGGCTCTTTTTGCTTCTAGCCAATCTCTAGTTTTTACTTTAACTAGTGAGGCAAATTTTGAATAAATATCAATACAAGATAGGAAGATCTGGTTACCTGTAAGATAAAAATCTATCACGTATTTTTCCCTTGCGTTAAATATTTCTGGTGTTGTTTCGAATGTCAATTTTGTGTCTCGATGTTCTGTTTTGCCAGATTACAGATTTCACATTCATTGATAATATTTTGAATTAGCTTTTGACTATCTGGGTAATAGTATTTTTCCTTAAACCAATTAATGGTTTTTTCTTTACCTGGATGTAAAACTGCTTTTGTCTCTTTAGGATTAAATCCTTAAATTCCGCATAAGGTAGTATATCAATTAGCTTCGTGGTACATCTCAATAGTTTCGTGAAATTGTTAGGGCTTATGATTTCGGTAAATGCCCTCTGGAAGATCATAAAATCCTCATCATTAGGAAAGTAAATTGCGCTTTTCTTGGTGCACACATATTCCTTAATGAGGGTTTTGGTGAGTTCAAGTGTCATTTCTTTATAGATTATTTAAATCTTTAGTTTTTTAAAGTAGTGGCTTACACTTGTAATGTCACTGTCGCCTTTTTCTATCTGTATTTGTCTAGAGAAGAAATTGATTGGTCTCTCCGTTATGGATATATAATTTAAATTATCTTCATTAGCTCTATGTATAGTTGCGTCTGCGACTTCGCCAACCATAACTTCTTCTATCTTTGTGCGGGAAAGAGCATCCCCGACATAGTTTTTTTTGCCTGGAAGATATTTTATTTTATAATCGAATTCATTAAGTTTGATTTTCCACCTTTGTAATTTCATGTTCGGCTCTTTGATATTATTAAGCCATACCAATTTCAAATGGCCTGCCAAATAACTATAACCTGAAATATTTAGTCGCCCGAACTATAGCTAACAACTCTATTTCAATAGTATCAGAGTTGATTTCGTGTTCGTTCAGCGTTCTGCTGGCATAACAAACGGGGTTATGGTTCTGTGATAGCACTGCACCAATAGCTACATTACTCGCGTCAGTTGTTAGAAAAAAGGGCTTCGAAAAATCAGGGTAGATTAATATCGGATCTGAAGTTTTCAAAACCTTTAGTCTCTTAAACGATTCAATGTAGTCTTTACATTTGATATCTATTACAGCACCATTCTTTAGTTTGAGGGTCATGAATTTAACTATCTTGGCAAAGTTAGGAATGAACTTGCGATAGAACCCACATAGTTTCAAAAACAACTACCAACACTTTGTTGACCATTGTTGTGATCATTGTTGATCGCGAAGTTGACTATATCGTTGTCACCGGACATGGGATCGAGATGTGTGGAGTAGAATCATCCGTTTGCTGTGGGACGAGGCATTTAGATGCGGTCTCGCCCTTCTTTTCTTTATAGATTATTTGGTATATTTGAATTCGTTGAACCGAAGAATTTCGAACGTAAGTTAGCAGGTGAAGGGGATGCGCAGTCTATTAACATATGTTTCAAAGTTAACGATGAAATATGACAGAAGGTACAGACATAGTTGGTATTGTGATCAAAGAGGTGTTCATGAGTTGTTTTAGTGTGACCTAGTCTTAGTCAAATAAATTTGGTTTGGATGTTTCTTGGTTAAATATTTTGAATGATAAATTTAATGTTGTTTTTGGAGCTTGCAGAAACAAAATTTATGTTTTGATACCAGATAGAAGTCTGTTTAAGTTGATTTTGCTTTTCTTTGATAAGATATGTTTTAATCATTTTACTTGTGTAATATTATAGTTATTAGAGAAAAGTTAGATGCTAGTTTAGCTTGGGAGTCTGCTAGTTCATTACCCATTATACCTTTATGTCCGGGGATCCAAAGTAACAAAATCATAGGGTAGTAGGACATTAGTTATGTTTTTATTGTGGCAGGATAGTATGGGGTGTTTTCTGTGTTAACAATGGCTTGGAGTGATGATAAAGAATCAGAACAAATAACATAGTTAGCGGGTTAAGGTTTGATCATTTGTATTCAACTTATGTTGAATATTTGGATTTTAAACCATCATAAAAGTGTGATTGCGAAAGTTGATTTTAATGCGAAGAACTTCTTGTTTGAAGATAGGTTCGTTTGTATTCTGGACGTTGAAGTGTGCAAGTTCAGTGTTAATTGTATCTTTTTTGTATTCCAGAAAGGTTGTTTAGGTTTTATTAGCGAGGGTTGATGAGGATGAGGCATAACAAAGTTGCATTCGTCTCTCAATAGCTGATGGGAACTTGGTTTTTTGTTAAAGTTTATTTTTGAGTTTTCTTGCTAAAATATTTGAAAAATATACATTTATGATCAATTTTGCCCCTAAAAAACGTCTCCGTTCTATTATTGTAATTATGTTAGATTCCTTGAGAAGATAAGTGTTGAACGAAATGCATTCATGCCTGTTCTAATAGCGTTTTTTAAAATAGTTTGTATTTTTTTGTGTAGTGAATAATGTGCATTGCCATAGATACAAAGGCCATAATCATTTTTGATACGATGATTTACTTAATTATTAATAATAAAGTATGTGGATGACATTAAAATTTATGACTAAAAACACATTTTATAATATTTAGTTTTATATTAAATAAAAGAGTAAGTTCTTCGATATGTTTGACAAGGTATCAGAAATGCTCGGCATTTAATTTTCCTATTTTTCATAAAATTAAGAACGTATTTAAGCTTCTATATTCCATTCTTGGAGTTGTTTTAGGATGGCATGAACTCCGATTTTGTAAAAGCTTTATTAAAGTCCAGTGAAATGATTGGAATGTGTTGTTTGTGTGAGAGAGATTCCATTATAATATGATACATGCAAGCTAGATTATCTATTACGGATCTCCCCCTTTTGAAACCTACTTGATTAAAATGCAGAAGCTTGTTAACTGATACGAACCACCATAACTTTTTGGCTATGATTTTGTCTAGTAATTTGGCAACACAGGGATTTTGACTAATAAGTCTGTATGAATTTATTGAAGTTTTATCTGAGTTAGTTTTATTAGGAATTATTAGGCTAGTTTTATATTGTTGTGGAATATGGTTATGGAAAATATTGTTAAAGTGTTTAAGAATTCTTGTTTTAACTGAAGTTGATGAATTTGCTTTCATGGGGTAAGAGATTCGGTCAATGCCGGGTGTGTGACCTTTTAAACTGGAAATTGCAAATTCAATGAGGGAAATGTTAGTTTCAATTTATTGCGGTGTACGGGAGGGACATGCGATGTATGAGTGAAATTAGAGTCATTGTGTTGCACACAATTGTTATATTGCTTTGTCTGTTTTTTTTTTTTGGGATTTTAATATTTTATGCTGTCTTTTAAACCATGGAGCAAAGTAAAATTTGAACTTTCGTTTTTTTGATGAAACGGTGGGTGTGATGGTAACAAGTTCATTAAGGTCTCTGTAGTCGACGCGTTCGGAGCTAATTTTCCTGCATCAGGCATAGGATTGTCACAGGTTATTTGTTCTGGTTGAGTAGCTTTGGTTATTTCAGAGTATGCTGGGCGGTCAGTTGGGTGGTTTTGTTTATATATTTCATAGGTGGTTTTGTTGTCAACTTCCAAACTAGTTTCTATCGCCATTATTACTTTTTGTTGTTTGATGTATATTTGATTCGGTGTTTGATTAGATACAGTTAGAATATACCTACAAGTTTCATTTTTATCTATACTTACATGGTGTTTGTCCCCACATTTGTCACACGTTTTTACACAACTTAAAAGTATGCCCAAAGCGATAACAAATGTTGCATCGTAGGGGGTTGGAATGTACAGTCGAATGTTGGTTTTCTCGTTGCCGATCATAATGTGGTCGGGAAGAATCGTAAAAGATAAAGTTAATATGTGTAGGCTAGATTCCATTAGCGAGCCGTCGATACTCCGCATAACTCGTATAACGCCCACTCTAACGCCCACAAACCACCAACATCTGTCAGTGTGGAAGACTCTTTTTCGCACTTCCACTAGCTGAGTAACGGGTATCAGATAGTTTATTTAGTTTTTTTTATTATATTAATAACATTAATAATATTATAGAAAATAAATATACAAAAAAAAAAAAAAACTAAAAATCCAAAGTAAAAAAAACCTTTTGTTCCAAATATAAATTGTCTCGACAGTTAACCAAAAATATATATATATTGTTTCCCTCCGGAGTTATCAGCTTTTCTAGCTAGGTTTTCTGGCGTGTTTGTTTTGTTTTATTTGTGTTTCGCAGTAGTATTTTATGATTTTCCGTGTGTTCCTTAATTCGAATCTATATAATTTCGCTAGTAATAAAATAATTTAATTCAAATTTTTTAATTCCGATTTTTACTCGAAATCCGACGGGTCTTTTGTCCATCCAGAGTCGTGTTGTTTGGTCTTCCTTTTTCTCTTCCACTTTTTTGCGGCGTGCAGGACCATTTCAGTACAAATTCAATGCCGTCAGCAATCGCATAAGCCTCCTGATCAAGCTTTTCCGTCCGTTGCAAGTGCGTCTGCATCAAGTGCGAGCCGAGAGAGTACGAAACATGCTCGGACCTCATTGCCCTAGAAGAATCCCTCGACATATTGCCTCTTCTCCAGGCCAAATATGACTTCTGCTATTCAGTATACGAGTCGTACGCAGCATAAATTGGCGAATCTATTGACAGATCAACGCCTCAAGTCAGGTAAGCGCTTCAATATCGGTTCCAAATCAAACGACTTTTAGTCAACAAGAATCTGGGCATGCCCCGTTCTCACGTATCCACTGATAGCTGGTATTGTTTGTTGGTTTTCCTCTGCGCGAGCAAACTGGCAAAGTTTACCCTCTCCTTATGGGAACAGTCCTTCACGTGACAATCCGAAATCCCAGCTTGGGAAGAAATAAACTCCTTCCTGAGCGAAAGGTATCGGACATTGGAAGCCATCGAGGATATGAAACCAACTCATTCAGTAAAAAAAAAACTCCAATCCTTCGAGACTACTACTCAGAAAGGGTGTGACTTATGCATTATCCGAACCATCCGGTAAGATTGTGCCCGCGCTTTCTCCAAATGCCTGTTGACGGGTGTTCCGGCTACATCAAAAAGAAGCAGCTCTGTCTAAATTGTTTCGCGAGAGGCCATAAGCTACGTGACTACACGAGCGCACACGGTTGTTTTACCTGTAAGAGGAGGCAACATACGGTGCTGCATCGCAGCCCCCAAAATTCCGAGAATGCTACACAACAATCTCCTCCTTCGAGACCCTCCAGCAGAAATGCATCGGCAAGCACTTCAGCGGTGTAAACCTATTTCGCTTCAAGCATTTTAGCCTTTCTACTGAGCAGGTCCTTTTGGAACTAGCAGGCAAACTGCCCTCCTATCCGATCCCCTAGAATTCGTTAAAGGACCTGCCCGCTCTCCGCTCCAGTCAAGATGGTAAAAGAGTCTGATTCCTATTGCGAAAGGAACATCATCCAAACTACGCAGAAAGACGCAAGCCGGTGGTTTTTGGTGACGCTCCCGTTTTGTGACCCCGAGAATTCCGGTTCCAATGTAGGATATTTGAGGACCATTGCGTGAGCTCAGTTTCTTAGAAAAGGAAATCGTTTAAAAAGAGACTTTCCCCTAAAAAAGCTATATGACAGCTGGATCCAGGAGTATCGGGAACTGGGTCATATGAAAGAAGTTTCGTCGACTCCGACTTATTATCTTCTTCATCATGGGGTGGTTAACACCGAAAGCACTACTAAAAAGCTTCGCGTTGTATTTATCGGTTCAAGTCCGTCGGCAAATGGAACCAGCTTAAATAATAGCCTTCATGCTGGTCCAGTCCAACAATTTAATCTAACGATGGCGTTATTTTCAATACGTCTTCAATGGGGACATTACAAAAATGTATCGTCAGATCTGGATCGACCCAAAGCATACCCCCTTTAAAAGAATTCTGTTCCGAAACAAGGAAGGAGATATACGAGTCTTCGAATGGCAATCAGTTACTTTCGGCGTTCCGAACTAGACGATGTTCTGGCAGGGTCGAATTCCATGAACAAAACCCAAAGTTTCATTCGAGAGTTGCAGGCAGCCCTAAGTTTTTCCGGGTTTCCGTTGAGGTGGTATTGTGAATTGAGAGGACGAAAGGAATATAACAAACTGCATTTGACATCTATCAATTAAACAACAGCGGCAATAAGCTTTTAAAGTTCAAGCGTCCCTGTTGGATAACCATTTATAAGCCAGGCAGCTATGCGCCATAGGTTAGGTTAGGTTAGGTCGGAAGGCCCTCACGGGGTCGCGCATAGGCCAGCATGGTCCATAGCTGCCCTAATGTTTCTTTATGGGCCTAGAGAATGTTTTCGCGGATTTCGAAATCCTTTAGGATCGAGGTGGTTTTCGCGAAGAGAAGTAGTTCGCCTGGCTTCTTCTTGGAGGCATCTTCTACCGATGCCAGAACCGGAGCGCCTAGGTAGTTTATTCTTGCCTTTGATAGGGTCGGACACTTGCAAATTGCCTCGAATTCGTCACATTTCCGGCATCTGGCGTTGTAGGTAATGCCCAGTTTGACTGCGTGTGCCGCAGCTAGGCAGTGCCCTGTAAGAATTCCCACTAACATTCTGCAGTCTTTCCTTGGAAGATGCAGCACGTAGTGAATGAGTTTTACGTTGCGCTCTTTGCACATGATTTTTGCAGGGGGTGGAAGTTCTTTTCCATCTGCTTTTGGCTCGTGCGTCGGCCGTCTTTCCAGTTCGCTTTGGAGCGTTCTAAGGGAGACGGGAACGTTTTCTGATCTTTCATTCGCCAGTCCAACGCCTTCCTTTGCAAGTTCGTCTGCCGTCTCGTTACCATCGATGTCCTGGTGGCTGGGAACCCAGTAGATCCTCACTGACGTGGTCGTGCTAAGGATATCTAGTGCCTGCCTGCTTGCCAGTACACTTTTGGAACTGACCGTTGACGATGGCATGGATCTTATCGCCGCTTGACTGTCTACGAATAAGTTGACCGCTTCATGTGGGCGGTCAATGCTCAGCGCAAGCTCTGCTGCTTTCCCTATGGCGAATACTTCCGCCTGGAATATGCTGCATTGGCTTGGTAGCTTATACGATACCCTCATTTCAGGGTCTGTACAGTATATGCCCGATCCAACTCCTCCTGCCATATTGGAGCCGGAAGTCCTTGCGATACGGAAGTCTTCGATGGCCCACTTTCCGGGACCTATTCACGGCAGTTTATATTAAAAACCCCTGACTGACACCAGTCGAGAAGCTGTTTCATCTCCTAACAAAAACAAACTGCGATGCAAAAGCCATTGTATCAAAATACCCTCTTACGAATGAGAGGTTCGGCGTGGGAAGCGCTTCAATATCGGATCCAAATCAAACGACTTTTAGTCAACAAGAATCTGGTCATGCTCTAAAGGAGATGCAGTCCACGATTCAGGGGTGTTTAACAGCGCAACCTCGTTCTCACGTATCCACTGATACTCGTAGCTGGTATTGTTGGTTGGTTTTCCTCTGCGCGAGCAAACTAGCAAAGCTTACCATCTCCTTATGGGAACAGTCCTTAACGTGACAATCCGAAATCCCAGCTTGGGAAGAAATAAACTCCTTCCTGAGCGATAGGTATCGGACATTGGAGGCCATCGAGGATATGAAACCAACTCATTCAGTAAAAAAAAATCCAATCATTTGAGACTGCTACTCAGAAAGGGTGTGACTTATGCATCATCCGAACCATCCGGTAAGATTGTGCCCGCGCTTTCTCCAAATGCCTGTTGACGGGTGTTCCGGCTACATCAAAAAGAAGCAGCTCTGTCTAAATTGTTTCGCGAGAGGCCATAAGCTACGTGACTACACGAGCGCACACGGTTGTTTTACCTGTAAGAGGAGGCAACATACGGTGCTGCATCGCAGCCCCCAAAATTCCGAGAATGCTACACAACAATCTCCTCCTTCGAGACCCTCCAGCAGAAATGCATCGGCAAGCACTTCAGCGGTGTAAACCTATTTCGCTTCAAGCATTTTAGCCTTTCTACTGAGCAGGTCCTTTTGGAACTAGCAGGCAAACTGCCCTCCTATCCGATCCCCTAGAATTCGTTAAAGGACCTGCCCGCTCTCCGCTCCAGTCAAGATGGTAAAAGAGTCTGATTCCTATTGCGAAAGGAACATCATCCAAACTACGCAGAAAGACGCAAGCCGGTGGTTTTTGGTGACGCTCCCGTTTTGTGACCCCGAGAATTCCGGTTCCAATGTAGGATATTTGAGGACCATTGCGTGAGCTCAGTTTCTTAGAAACGGAAATCGTTTAAAAAAAGACTTTCCCCTAAAAGAGCAATATGACAGCGGGATCCAGGAGTATCGGGAACTGGGTCATATGAAAGAAGTTTCGTCGACTCCGACTTATTATCTTCTTCATCATGCGGTAGTTAAGTCCGAAAGTACTACTAAAAAGCTTCGCGTTGTATTTATCGGTTCAAGTCCGTTGGCAAATGTAACCATCTTAAATAATAGCCTTCATGCTGGTCCAGTCCAACAATCCAATCTAACGATGGCGATATTTTCAATACGTCTTCAGTGCGGACATTACAAAAATGTATCGTCAGATCTGGATCGACCCAAAGCATACCCCCTTTAAAAGAATTCTGTTCCGAAACAAGGAAGAAGATATCCGAATCTTCGAATAGCAATCAGTTACTTTCGGCGTTCCGAACTAGACGATGTTCTGGCAGGGTCGAATTCCATGAACAAAACCCAAAGTTTCATTCGAGAGTTGCAGGCAGCCCTAAGTTTTTCCGGGTTTCCGTTGAAGTGGTATTGTGAATTGAGAGGACGAAAGGAATATAACAAACTGCATTTGACATCTATCAATTAAACAACAGCGGCAATAAGCTTTTAAAGTTCAAGCGCCCCTGTTGGATAACCATTTATAAACCAGGGAGCTATGCGCCATAGGTTAGGTTAGGTTAGGTTCGAAGGACCTCACGGGGTCGCGCATAGGCCAGTATGGCCCATAGCTGCCCTTATGTTTTTTTATGGACCTAGAGAATGTTTTCGCGGTGTTCGAAATCCTTTAGGATCGAGGTGTTTTTCGCGAAGAGAAGTAGTTCGCCTGGCTTCTTCTTGGAGGCATCTTCTACCGATGCCAGAACCGGAGCGCCTAGGTAGTTTATTCTTGCCCTTGTTAGGGCCGGACTACTGGGAACCCAGTAGATCCTCACTGACGTAGTCGTGCTAAGGATTTCTAGTGCCTCCCTGCTTGCCAGTACACTTTTGGAACTGACCGCTGACGATGGCATGGATCTTATCGCCGCTTGAGTGTCTACGAATAAGTTGACCGCTTCATGTGGGCTGTCAATGCTCAGCGCAAGCTCTACTGCTTTCCCTATGGCGAATACTTCCGCCTGGAATATGCTGCATTGGCTTGGTAGCTTATACGATACCCTCATTTCAGGGTCTGTACAGTATATGCCCGATCCAACTCCTCCTGCCATATTGGAGCCGGAAGTCCTTGCGATACGGAAGTCTTCGATGGCCCACTTTCCGGGACCTATTCACGGCAGTTTATTGTAACAACCCCTGACTGACACCAGTCGAGAAGCTGTTTCATCTCCTAACAAAAACAGGCGGTGATGCAAAAGCCATTGTATCAAAATCCCCTCTTACGAATGAGAGGTTCGGCGTGGGAAGCGCTTCAATATCGGTTCCAAATCAAACGACTTTTAGTCAACAAGAATCTGGGCATGCTCTGAAGGAGCTGCAGTCCACGATTCAGGGGTGTTTAACAGCGCAACCTCGTTCTCACGTATCCACTGATAGCTGGTATTGTTTGTTGGTTTTCCTCTGCGCGAGCAAACTAGCAAAGCTTACCCTCTCCTTATGGGAACAGTCCTTAACGCAACAATCCGAAATTCCAGCTTGGGAAGAAATAAACTCCTTCCTGAGCGAAAGGTATCGGACATTGGAAGCCATCGAGGATATGAAACCAACTCATTCAGTAAAAAAAAAACTCCAATCCTTCGAGACTACTACTCAGAAAGGGTGTGACTTATGCATTATCCGAACCATCCGGTAAGATTGTGCCCGCGCTTTCTCCAAATGCCTGTTGACGGGTGTTTGGGCTACATCAAAAAGAAGCAGCTCTGTCTAAGTTGTTTCGCGAGAGGCCATAAGCTACGTGACTGCACGAACACACACGGTTATTTTACCTGTAAGAGGAGGCAACATACGGTGCTGCATCGCAGCCCCCAAAATTCCGAGAATGCTACACAACAATCTCCTCCTTCGAGACCCTCCAGCAGAAATGCATCGGCAAGCACTTCAGCGATGTAAACCTATTTCGCTTCAAGCATTTCTGCCTTTCTACTGAGCACGTCCTTTTGGAACTAGCAGGCAAACTGCCCTCCTATCCGATCCCCTAGAATTCGTTAAAGGACTTGCCCGCTCTCCGCTCCAGTCAAGATGGTAAAAGAGTCTGATTCCTATTGCGAAAGGAACATCATCCAAACTACGCAGAAAGACGCAAGCCGGTGGTTTTTGGTGACGCTCCCGTTTGGTGACCCCGAGAATTCCGGTTCCAATGTAGGATATTTGAGGACCATTGCGTGAGCTCAGTTTCTTAGAAACGGAAATCGTTTAAAAAGAGACTTTCCCCTAAAAAAGCTGTATGACAGCGGGATCCAGGAGTATCGGGAACTGGGTCATATGAAAGAAGTTTCGTGGACTCCGACTTATTATCTTATTAATGCGGTAGCTTAGCCCGAAAGCACTACTAAAAAGCTTCGCGTTGTATTTATCGGTTCAAGTCCGTCGGCAAATGGAACCAGCTTAAAGAATAGCCTTCATGCTGGTCCAGTCCAACAATTTAATCTAACGATGGCGTTATTTTCAATACGTCTTCAATGGGGACATTACAAAAATGTATCGTCAGATCTGGATCGACCCAAAGCATACCCCCTTTCAAAGAATTCTGTTCCGAAACAAGGAAGAAGATATCCGAATCTTCGAATAGCAATCAGTTACTTTCGGCGTTCCAAACCAGACGATGTTCTGGCAGGGTCGAATTCCATGAACGAAGCTCAAATTCGAGAGTTGCATGCCCTTTTTCCTGGTTTCCGTTGAGGTGGTATGGTGAATTGGGAAGACGAAAGGAATATAACAAACTGCATTTGACATCTATCAATTAACCAACAGCCGCAATGAGCTTTTCAAGTTCAAGCGCCATAGGTTAGGTTAGGTTTGGGCGGAAGGCCCTCACGGTGCCGCGCATAGACCAGTATGGCCCATAGCTGCCCGAATGTTTCTTTATGGACCTAGAGAATGGATCGGGGTATTTTTCGCGAAGGCAAGTAGTTCGACTGTCTTTTTCCTGGAGGCATCTTCTACCGATGCCAGAACCGGAGCGCCTGGGTAGTTTATTCTTGCCCTTGTTAGTGCCGGACACTTGCAAATTGCCTCGGATTCGTCACATTTCCGGCATCTGGCGTTGTAGGTAATTACCAGTCTGACTGCGTGTGCCGCAGCTAGGCAGTGCCCTGTAAGAATTCCCACTAACATTCTGCAGTCTTTCCTTGGAAGATGCAGCACGTAGTGAATGAGTTTTACGTTGCGCTCTTTGCACATGATTTTTGCAGGGGGTGGAAGTTCTTCTCCATCTGCTTTTGGCTCGTGCGTCGGCCCGTCTTTCCAGTTTGCTTTGGAGCGTTCTATGGGAAATAGGAACGTTTTCTGATCTTTCATTCGCCTGTCCAACGCCTTCCTTTGCAAGTTCGTCTTCCATCTCGTTACCATCGATGCCCTGGTGGCTGGGAACCCAGTAGATCCTCACTGACGTGGTCGTGCTAAGGATATCTAGTGCCTCCCTGCTTGCCAGTACAATTTTGGAACTGACCGTTGACGATGGCATGGATCTTATCGCCGCTTGACTGTCTACGAATAAGTTTACCGCTTCATGTGGGCGGTCAATGCTCAGCGCAAGCTCTGCTGCTTTCCTTATGGCGAATACTTCCGCCTGGAATATGCTGCATTGGCTTGGTAGCTTATACGATACCCTCATTTCAGGGTCTGTACAGTATATGCCCGATCCAACTCCTCCTGCCATATTGGAGCCGGAAGTCCTTGCGATACGGAAGTCTTCGATGGCCCACTTTCCGGGACCTATTCACGGAAGTTTATTGTAACAACCTCTGATTGACACCAGTCGAGAAGCTGTTTCATCTCCTAACAAAAGCAAACGGCGATGCAAAAGCCATTGTATCAAAATACCCTCTTATGAATGAGAGGTTCGGCGTGGGAAGCGCTTCAATATCGGATCCAAATCAAACGACTTTTAGTCAACAAGAATCTGGTCATGCTCTAAAGGAGATGCAGTCCACGATTCAGGGGTGTTTAACAGCGCAACCTCGTTCTCACGTATCCACTGATAGCTGGTATTGTTTATTGGTTTTCCTCTGCGCGAGCAAACTGGCAAAGTTTACCCTCTCCTTATGGGAACAGTCCTTAACGTGACAATCCGAAATCCCAGCTTGGGAAAAAATAAACTCCTTCCTGAGCGAAAGGTATCGGACATTGGAGGCCATCGAGGATATGAAACCAACTCATTCAGTAAAAAAAAAACTCCAATCCTTCGAGACTACAACTCAGAAAGGGTGTGACTTATACATTATCCGAACCATCCGGTAAGATTGTGCCCGTGCTTTCTCCAAATGCCTGTTGACGGATGTTTGGGCTACATCAAAAAGAAGCAGCTCTGTCTAAATTGTTTCGCGAGAGGCCATAAGCTACGTGACTACACGAGCACACACGGTTGTTTTACCTGTAAGAGGAGGCAGCATACGGTGCTGCATCGCAGCCCCCAAAAATCCGAGAATGCTACACAACAATCTCCTCCTTCGAGACCCTCCAGCAGAAATGCATCGGCAAGCTCTTCAGCGGTGTAAACCTATTTCGCTTTAAGCATTTCAGCCTTTCTACTGAGCACGTCCTTTTGGAACTATCAGGCAAACTGGCCTCCTATCCGATCCCCTAGAATTCATTAAAGGACCTGCCCGCTCTCCGCTCCAGTCAAAATGGTAAAAGAGTCTGATTCCTATTGCGAAAGGAACATCATCCAAACTACGCAGAAAGACGCAAGCCGGTGGTTTTTGGTGACGCTCCCGTTTGGTGACCCCGAGAATTCCGGTTCCAATGTAGGATATTTGAGGACCATTGCGTGAGCTCAGTTTCTTAGAAACGGAAATCGTTTAAAAAGAGACTTTCCCCTAAAAAAGCTGTATGACAGCGGGATCCAGGAGTATCGGGAACTGGGTCATATGAAAGAAGTTTCGTGGACTCCGACTTATTATCTTATTAATGCGGTAGCTTAGCCCGAAAGCACTACTAAAAAGCTTCGCGTTGTATTTATCGGTTCAAGTCCGTCGGCAAATGGAACCAGCTTAAAGAATAGCCTTCATGCTGGTCCAGTCCAACAATTTAATCTAACGATGGCGTTATTTTCAATACGTCTTCAATGGGGACATTACAAAAATGTATCGTCAGATCTGGATCGACCCAAAGCATACCCCCTTTCAAAGAATTCTGTTCCGAAACAAGGAAGAAGATATCCGAATCTTCGAATAGCAATCAGTTACTTTCGGCGTTCCAAACCAGACGATGTTCTGGCAGGGTCGAATTCCATGAACGAAGCTCAAAGATTCATTCGAGAGTTGCATGCCCTTTTTCCTGGTTTCCGTTGAGGTGGTATGGTGAATTGAAGTCGGAAGGCCCTGACGGCGCCGCGCATAGGCCAGTATGGCCCATAGCTGCCCGAATGTTTCTTTATGGACCTATATAATGTTTTCGCGGTTTTCGAAATCCTTTAGCATCGAGGTATTTTACGCGAAGGCAAGTGGCTTCTTCCTGGAGGCATCTACTTCCGATGCCAGAACCGGAGCGCCTAGGTAGTTTATTCTTGCCCTTGTTATGGCCGGACCTTTGCAAATGAGATGCTCCAAGGTTTCGATTGCCTCGGATTCGTCACATTTCCGGCATCTGGCGCTGCAGCTGGGCAGTGACCTTTAAGAATTCCCACTAACAATCTGCAGTCTTTCCTTGGAAGATGCAGCACGTAGTGACTGAGTCAATGCTCAGCGCAAGCACTCCTGCTTTCCCTATGGCGAATACTTCCACCTGGAATATGCTGCATTGGCTTGTTAGCTTATTCGATACCCTCATTTCAGGGTCTGTACAGTATATGCCCGATCCAACTCCTCCTGCCATATTGGAGCCGGAAGTCCTTGCGATACGGAAGTCTTCGATGGCCCACTTTCCGGGACCTATTCACGGCAGTTTATATTAACAACCCCTGACTGACACCAGTCTCCTCACAAAAGCAAGCGGCGATGCAAAAGCCATTGTATCAAAATCCCCTCTTACGAATGAGAGGTTCGGCGTGGGAAGCGCTTCAATATCGGTTCCAAATCAAACGACTTTTAGTCAACAAGAATCTGGGCATGCTCTGAAGGAGCTGCAGTCCACGATTCAGGGGTGTTTAACAGCGCAACCTCGTTCTCACGTATCCACTGCCAGCTGGTATTGTTTGTTGGTTTTCCTCTGCGCGAGCAAACTGGCAAAGCTTACCCTCTCCTTATGGGAACAGTCCTTAACGTGACAATCCGAAATCCCAGCTTGGGAAGAAATAAACTGCTTCCTGAGCGAAAGGTATCGGACATTGGAGGCCATGGAGGATATAAGACCCACTAATTCAGTAAAAAAACAAGAGAGAACGCTATAGTCGAGTTCCCCGACTATCTGATACCCGTTACTCAGCTAGTGGAAGTGCGAAGGAGAGTCTTCAACACTGACAGTTTTTGGCGGTTTGTGGGCGTTAGAGTGGGCGTGGCAAAAAGTTTTCTTGCAAGTCGATAGAAATTTACAAGACTGATACAAAAATGAAAAAATATCAAAACATTTTTTAAAAGTGTGGGCGTGGCAGCTTTGGGCGGTTTGTGAGCGTTAGAGTGGGCGTGGCAAAAAGTTTTTTGGCAAATCGATAGAAATTTATAAGGCCAATACAGAAATAAAAAAAAATGTAAACATTTTTCAAAAGTGTTGGCGTGGCAGTTTTGGGCGGTTTGTGGGCGTTAGAGTGGGCGTGGCAGCATGATTCGACAAACTTGCGCTGCCCCCGGAGTCTGCTTGCTTAATCTCAACTATCTAGCTTTTGTAGTTCCTGAGATCTCGACGTTCATACGGACAGACACACGGACAGACGGACAGACGGACATGGGCAAATCGACTCGGCTATTGATCCTGATCAAGAATATATATACTTTATATGGTCGGAAACGCTTCCTTCTGCCTGTTACATACTTTTCAACGAATCTAGTATACCCTTTTACTCTACGAGTAACGGGTATAAAAACTTCAATCCTTCTACTCAGAAAGGGTGTGACTTATGCATCATCCGAACCATCCGGTAAGATTGTGCCCGCGCTTTCTCCAAATGCCTGTTGACGGGTGTTTGGGCTACATCAAAAAGAAGCATCTAAGAAGCATCTAAGTTATTGGTGACGCTCCCGTTTTGTGACCCCGAGAATTCCGGATCCAATGTAGGATATATGAGGACCATTGCGTGAGCTCAGTTTCTTAGAAACGGACTTTCCCCTAAAAGAGCAATATGACAGCGGGATCCAGGAGTATCGGGAACTGGGTCATATGAAAGAAGTTTCGTCGACTCCGACTTATTATCTTCTTCATCATGCGGTAGTTAAGCCTGTATTTATCGGTTCAAGTCCGTTGGCAAATGTAACCAGCTTAAATAATAGCCTTCATGCTGGTCCAGTCCAACAATCCAATTTAACGATGGCGATATTTTCAATACGTCTTCAGTGCGGACATTACAAAAATGTATCGTCAGATCGGGATCGACCCAAAGCATACCCCCTTTCAAAGAATTCTTTTCCGAAACAAGGAACGAGATATCCGAATCTTCGAATAGCAATCAGTTACCTTCGGCGTTCCGAACAAGACGATGTGTTGGCAGGGTCGAATTCCATGAACGAAGCCCAAAGTTTTATCCGGGTTTCCGTTGAGGTGGTATGGTGAATTGGGAGGACGAAAGGAATATAACAAACTTCATTTGACTATCTATCACTCAAACAACAGCCGCAATGGGCTTTTAAAGTTCAAGCGTCCCTGTTGGATAACCATTTATAAGCCTGGCAGCTATGCGCCATAGGTTAGGTTAGGTTAGGTTAGGTGGGAAGGCCCTCACGGGGCCGCGCATAGGCCAGTAGCTGCCCGATTGTTTCTTTATGGACCTAGAGAATGTTTTCGCGGTTTTTGAAATCCTTAAGGATCGAGGTATTTTTCGCGAAGGCAAGTGACTTCTTCCTGGAGGCATCTTCTACCGATGCCAAAACCGGAGCGCCTAGGTAGTTTATTCTTGCCCTTGTTATGGCCGGACCTTTGCAAATGAGATGCTCCAAGGTTTCGATTGCCTCGGATTCGTCACATTTCCGGCATCTGACGCTGCAGCTGGGCAGTGACCTTTAAGAATTCCCACTAACAATCTGCAGTCTTTCCTTGGAAGATGCAGCACGTAGTGACTGAGTCAATGCTCAGCGCAAGCACTCCTGCTTTCCCTATGGCGAATACTTCCACCTGGAATATGCTGCATTGGCTTGTTAGCTTATTCGATACCCTCATTTCAGGGTCTGTACAGTATATGCCCGATCCAACTACTCCTGCCATATTGGAGCCGGAAGTCCTTGCGATACGGAAGTCTTCGATGGCCCACTTTCCGGGACCTATTCACGGCAGTTTATATTAACAACCCCTGACTGACACCAGTCTCCTCACAAAAGCAAGCGGCGATGCAAAAGCCATTGTATCAAAATCCCCTCTTACGAATGAGCGGTTCGGCGTGGGAAGCGCTTCAGTATCGGTTCCAAATCAAACGACTTTTATTCAACAAGAATCTGGGCATGCTCTAAAGGAGCTGCAGTCCACGATTCAGGGGTGTTTAACAGCGCAACCTCGTTCTCACGTATCCACTGCCAGCTGGTATTGTTTGTTGGTTTTCTTCTGGCAAACTGGCAAAGCTTCCCTCTCCTTATGGGAACAGTCCTTAACGTGACAATCCGAAATCCCAGCTTGGGAAGAAATAAACTGCTTCCTGAGCGAAAGGTATCGGACATTGGAGGCCATGGAGGATATAAGACCCACTAATTCTGTAAAAAAACAAGAGAGAACGCTATAGTCGAGTTCCCCGACTATCTGATACCCGTTACTCAGGTAGTGGAAGTGCGAAGGAGAGTCTTTAGCACTGACAGTTTTTGGAGGTTTGTGGGCGTTAGAGTGGGCGTGGCAAAAAGTTTTCTTGCAAGTCGATAGAAATTTACAAGACTGATACAAAAATGAAAAAATATCAAAACATTTTTTAAAAGTGTGGGCGTGGCAGCTTTGGGCGGTTTGTGAGCGTTAGAGTGGGCGTGGCAAAAAGTTTTTTGGCAAATCGATAGAAATTTACAAGGCCAATACAGAAATAAAAAAAAATGTAAACATTTTTCAAAAGTGTTGGCGTGGCAGTTTTGGGCGGTTTGTGGGCGTTAGAGTGGGCGTGGCAGCATGATTCGACAAACTTGCGCTGCCCCCGGAGTCTGCTTGCTTAATCTCAACTATCTAGCTTTTGTAGTTCCTGAGATCTCGACGTTCATACGGACAGACACACGGACAGACGGACAGACGGACATGGGCAAATCGACTCGGCTATTGATCCTGATCAAGAATATATATACTTTATATGGTCGGAAACGCTTCCTTCTGCCTGTTACATACTTTTCAACGAATCTAGTATACCCTTTTACTCTACGAGTAACGGGTATAAAAACTTCAATCCTTCTACTCAGAAAGGGTGTGACTTATGCATCATCCGAACCATCCGGTAAGATTGTGCCCGCGCTTTCTCCAAATGCCTGTTGACGGGTGTTTGGGCTACATCAAAAAGAAGCATCTAAGAAGCATCTAAGTTATTGGTGACGCTCCCGTTTTGTGACCCCGAGAATTCCGGATCCAATGTAGGATATATGAGGACCATTGCGTGAGCTCAGTTTCTTAGAAACGGACTTTCCCCTAAAAGAGCAATATGACAGCGGGATCCAGGAGTATCGGGAACTGGGTCATATGAAAGAAGTTTCGTCGACTCCGACTTATTATCTTCTTCATCATGCGGTAGTTAAGCCTGTATTTATCGGTTCAAGTCCGTTGGCAAATGTAACCAGCTTAAATAATAGCCTTCATGCTGGTCCAGTCCAACAATCCAATTTAACGATGGCGATATTTTCAATACGTCTTCAGTGCGGACATTACAAAAATGTATCGTCAGATCGGGATCGACCCAAAGCATACCCCCTTTCAAAGAATTCTTTTCCGAAACAAGGAACGAGATATCCGAATCTTCGAATAGCAATCAGTTACCTTCGGCGTTCCGAACAAGACGATGTGTTGGCAGGGTCGAATTCCATGAACGAAGCCCAAAGTTTTATCCGGGTTTCCGTTGAGGTGGTATGGTGAATTGGGAGGACGAAAGGAATATAACAAACTTCATTTGACTATCTATCACTCAAACAACAGCCGCAATGGGCTTTTAAAGTTCAAGCGTCCCTGTTGGATAACCATTTATAAGCCTGGCAGCTATGCGCCATAGGTTAGGTTAGGTTAGGTGGGAAGGCCCTCACGGGGCCGCGCATAGGCCAGTAGCTGCCCGATTGTTTCTTTATGGACCTAGAGAATGTTTTCGCGGTTTTTGAAATCCTTAAGGATCGAGGTATTTTTCGCGAAGGCAAGTGACTTCTTCCTGGAGGCATCTTCTACCGATGCCAAAACCGGAGCGCCTAGGTAGTTTATTCTTGCCCTTGTTATGGCCGGACCTTTGCAAATGAGATGCTCCAAGGTTTCGATTGCCTCGGATTCGTCACATTTCCGGCATCTGGCGCTGCAGCTGGGCAGTGACCTTTAAGAATTCCCACTAACAATCTGCAGTCTTTCCTTTTGGAACTGACCGCTGACGATGGCATGGATCTTATCGCCGCTTGACTGTCTACGAATAAGTTGACCGTTTCATGTGGGCGGTCAATGCTCTGCGCAAGCACTGCTGCTTTCCCTATGGCGAATACTTCCGCCTGGAATTTGCTGCATTGGCTTGGTAGCTTATACGATACTTTCATTTCAGGGTCTGTACAGTATATGCCCGATCCAACTCCTCCTGCCATATTGGAGCCGGAAGTCCTTGCGATACGGAAGTCTTCGATGGCCCACTTTCCGGGACCTATTCACGGCAGTTTATATTAACAACCCCTGACTGACACCAGTCTCCTCACAAAAGCAAGCGGCGATGCAAAAGCCATTGTATCAAAATCCCCTCTTACGAATGAGCGGTTCGGCGTGGGAAGCGCTTCAGTATCGGTTCCAAATCAAACGACTTTTAGTCAACAAGAATCTGGGCATGCTCTAAAGGAGCTGCAGTCCACGATTCAGGGGTGTTTAACAGCGCAACCTCGTTCTCACGTATCCACTGCCAGCTGGTATTGTTTGTTGGTTTTCCTCTGCGCGAGCAAACTGGCAAAGCTTACCCTCTCCTTATGGGAACAGTCCTTAACGTGACAATCCGAAATCTCAGCTTGGGAAGAAATAAACTGCTTCCTGAGCGAAAGGTATCGGACATTGGAGGCCATCGAGGATATAAAACCCACTAATTCAGTAAAAAAACAAGAGAGAACGCTATAGTCGAGTTCCCCGACTATCTGATACCCGTTACTCAGCTAGTGGAAGTGCGAAGGAGAGTCTTCAACACTGACAGTTTTTGGCGGTTTGTGGGCGTTAGAGTGGGCGTGGCAAAAAGTTTTCTTGCAAGTCGATAGAAATTTACAAGACTGATACAAAAATGAAAAAATATCAAAACATTTTTTAAAAGTGTGGGCGTGGCAGCTTTGGGCGGTTTTTGGGCGTTAGAGTGGGCGTGGCAAAAAGTTTTTTGGCAAATCGATAGAAATTTACAAGACTAATACAAAAATGAAAAAAATATCAAAACATTTTTCAAAGGTGTGGACGTGGCAGTTTTCGGTGGTTTGTGGGCGTTAGAGTGGGCGTGGCAATATGAATCGACAAACTTGCACTGCGTCTATGTCTCTGGAGTCTGTATGCTTAATCTCAACTTTCTAGCTTTTGTAGTTCCTGAGATCACAGCGTTCATACGGACGGACAGACAGGCGGACAGACGGACATGGTCATATCGACTCGGCTATTGGTCCTGATCAAGAATATATATACTTTATATGGTCGGAAACGTTTCCTTCTGCCTGTTACATACTTTTCAACGAATCTAGTATACCCCTTTTACTCCACGAGTAACGGGTATGAAAAATTTTAAAAACTGCATAACAAACGTTAAAAAAAAGAGGCGCCAAAACACAGGGCCGATGGCTTAAAATCATTTTGATTAATTGATTTAATATAAGTAAAGTAAATTTATAAAAATGGTCTTATATTTAAATTTTTAAAAGCATTAAAAATGTTTTTAATAGAATATGGATTGGCAAACAGCCATCTTAAATAAAATAAAAACCAAGAATGGGTGCGGCAAAAAGTTTTTTGGCAATTTAAGAGAATTTTACAAGACTAAAAAAAATGTAAATACAAGACTTACAAAAATGGAAAAATATCAAAACGTTATTTAAAAGTGTGGGCGTGGCAAAAAGTTTTTTGCCATATCGAGAGAAATTTACAAGACTAATGGAATATAATAGTCCACTTTTATTAGTACCGAAAAAATCTCTTGACTATCGTGAAATCAATAAAAACATGCGTCTGATAAATTTCCACTCCCTTGAATTGATAATGACTTGATGTCAGGCTCTCACTAAATTGATTTAAAAAAGAGTTCAAGAAATATAACTCAATTTTCAACCACGAGCAGTTCATATCATTACCGTTTGGTTTGGAGTCAGGGGCCACTTCCGTTAGAATATAGTAACTATTGCATCATATGTTGTTCCGAGAATCAAATGAATAAGAACTGATTAAATGTTTTTGACAAATGCAGGAAATAAAATCAAAAATTACATACTCAGAAATCTACATTTTGAAGTCACTTTTTGGGACATAAATGCTCGGATAGAGAAATATTTCAAGATGACACGAAGTTTAATGTCATCTGCCGATGGCGCCGATGGTGCAAGGCGTTTTGTTGTATTTTTTTCTCTCTTTTTTTTTAGCGCACGGGTGGTGTAGCCTCCCGCCCAACCAACCGAGGGGCCCTGCCGTGTATCTTAAGAGTCGAATCGCGAGAGTATAGACTCGATATAGAAACAAGTACAGAAATGAGGAAATGTATAGATATTAGTAAGATCTAAACATTTCTGGCAGCTACGCGATCCCACATACTTCCTCCGTTGAAAGCGTGGCTTTCAACATAGTTATTAAGGGGCAGCAGACGTTCGTCGATTCTGCTGCTGTTTGATCCTTCGGTACGCTGATTGGATTGCAACGAAAACTTCTCGAGCTGCTCATATTCTTGACGAAGGCCATCTTGGTCAACAGATGGTGAACGCGAGGCCCTTCCTTATCCTATAGTGTGCGGAGATTTTCCTAGAGAGGATCTTTGAATTCGATCAGTTTTGGAGTCCGTGAGATTTGAGCTATTGCAAAATCCAGAAAAAACCCAGCCCAGTCTTGCATTAGCGGCAATCCCGGCAGAAGCTTGACCTGACCGATGCACAGCGGAGTTCGTAGAAGAGACCATTCAGTAGGTCTATGCATTGAGAACGATGAAACTATGGGTCCGCGAGCTTAAGATTTTTGGGTATGTTCCAGTATCAAATGTCAAGAGTAGCAGGCGTTCCAGGCAATGCAGAGGGTTCTACGGCATGATATTAGTCAGAAGTAAGCTTTTATACAGGCTGTGATCTTGCATGTGGTGAAGGCGAGGCCAAGATTCTCAGAGGAAGTAGGGTGTGGCGCTTAGATCCGCATACACGGCAATTACTGGAACTGCACTGCCTCAGCTGATGCCCAGTCTTGAGTCAATTTATGCAAAGTGCGAGGCTTTTTGCTTCTCTGAATCGATTAGATCGGGTCAGGTCTTTGAAGCTATGGCAACAATATATTGAGTGTCCTGAATCATTGCAGAACGCACATGTCGAAGCCCTGAGACTTATAACAAAAAGCGCTGACCTACGCAAATAAGATGTTCCGTTGCTTCCCACCTGATTACCTGCCGCATAGCTTTCCATGGCAAACTTTCCATGGCTTTCCATGGCAAACTCAAAGTTTTCCAGCGTCCTGCAACGCTTCTACAGAAACGATGACGTTGATTCCCACGTATTGACTGAATTTTTAAAGATTGGATCCTCTAATTGTTCCTCCAACTTCGCGTAACTCGCTGGATAGAACTTCTTGACAAGAACTTCGGCAATTATGCGTCTAGCGATTTTTTCCGTTGAACCCATTCCCAAATCGCCGTAAACATAGAATACAAGTCCGACCAGTTAGCATAGCCTCCAGCGAATTTGGGAAGCTCAAGAGGGGTAGCGATGGCGCCTATTCCGGAGTGAACGCTGCGGAGGGCCACAATCGCACGAAGAATTGCCGTCAGCAAAGGTTGAGTGAGCGTGGATTTGTGAGGCGCGCTTTGAAATTTCTACACAAACTGAGGATCTAACTGTTACGAGAAAATTATCAATTTTCTAAATAAAATCGCTTACAATTTCGTCCAAATCAAGTTCTTAAAGCTTCGTCCAAATCAAGTTCTTAAAGCTCATTTTACGAGGAAGAAAGAGTTTCAGGCCATATAAAGTAGGTAGGGCGCCAAAAAACACTTGCTGAATGTTTACTTTTCACTCTTCCGTTTATTCATTTCACGTGTAATGATAATATGTGTTATAATTCTTTCGGCTAGTGATCGTACATATGAGAATACTTACTAGCGATGTAACATATACAAATACTTAAAAGTAAATCGATAACAATAAATAAATAACAACTATTTTTGATGGGAGTATCATTAAGTATTTTGAAGTATTTGGAATAATTCGGAAAAGTGGAATAATGGACTTGAACATTCCGCCCCCTTGCAATATAATTGGAATAGTGTAGATAGCAGAAGCCGGAAAGAACCCACCCGAATATGGTGTTCTGCGCTAATAGGGCCTCCGAGGTCCGGTATGGTTCCGGGCAGTAAGACTTGACTGTAAGCATCAGCCCCGAGCACCAAGGAAATGGTGCTTGACTTGAAGAAGCGGTCATTTTCCAGTGTAACGCTAGCGAAGGACTCCTTAAGCCCGTCCGACATTTCCCTGGATGGGCTACGGAGTTAGAGCTGGGTTTCTGTCTTGAGGATCATTTCGAGCTTGGTGACTTTCGTCACCGGAGAGCGTATAACCGCTGAGCACGCTCACTCCTGGCCAACGCGGCTGAAAGGTGAGCATGGGTACAGCATGGCTAACGTGTTCTTGGTCGACTAAGACGGTCGCCGTTGGCAGGCTGCTGACGCTTCTTATTTGGATGAGAGATGAGAGGGTGATCCCAGGAGCGGCAGGAGTGGCGTCTGTCTTGGATGTCTAGCCGTTGACCGTTGCGAGTGGTGGTCCCCCTGGCACACACGACAAGTATCCGTTGACCGTCAGGATTTTCCGTAATGCTGATGGGCAAGACAATTTGTACAATAACGGTTGGCCTGCGCTTAAGTTGGGGAAGCGAATGCACTTTCGTAGTGCATGCACTCCTTGGCAGATGCGGCACCGGAAGACTCTCGCGACTTCAGGATGGGAGTTGTTGTTCTTGCGTGGTCGTGAAGTCATCTTTGTAAACTGCTTGTATGAAATACAGAGAATTCTGACAATTATTCTACGGAACACAAAAGAGACGCAACATGACAAACACGTAGAAGACGAAAAGATCCGGAATCACAGCTGGCTCGGAGGGAGTACCAGTTTCGCTACTGGTCTCCTGACTGTTTCTCTGCTTGTAAGGAGTTCGACTACCTGGACGAGGTCGTCTTAGCCTGGATAACTCTTCCCAGGCGCCATTCATTGGGTGGAAGGTTGTCGTCCTTTATGACAACCATATAATTGACTCGCAAGTTCCTTTCAGGAAACTTTCATTTGTTACGTTTGTGCAGTTCCTGGAGGTATTCATGTCTCCATCGCAAACAGAACTGCTGGCTTTGAGCCTTAAGCCGTTACCATCGATTCATTATGGACGCCGTATCAACTTGACGGAGAGTAGTGAGAGCGTGGATTCGCTTTGCGCCTTAGATGGCGGACGACTAATGACGACTTATGGACTGGGTCGCTGAATTAACCTGCTCGGTGAGGATGCAGATGATTCGTTATTCGGTCTGACTCTACTTAAAGTTTTTGCTGAGGGTACGGAGAATCTTGGCTTGCACTTTCCACTTGGCATAATAAAACTCCCTTAGGACCGACCAATGATGAGGACGGAAAAAAAACCCTACAAAAATAATATATGTAGTGACATATCCATAAGTCCCTAAGACTTAAGCACATGCCTACACACTAATACACATACAACATGTACACCCAAACACACCCACACACCCAACACAAGTCTGGATGTACCCAACAGATACCAGATACCTGATAAGTCACCCACTGGTAGACTAAACATCAAGAAAAATCCCGTGTGGTCAGTAACATCTGCAAAACAATTTAAAATCCCGTGCGGTCGGAAACAAAATTAATTAAAATTTTTAATTTCGTAACTTAAAAAGAAAAAATTAAAATAAACACCGTGTATCCAGAAACTTATACAAATGCACCATGGCAGTTCCGCAACTTTCGGAAACCCACCTAAATCAATTATTAAACCAAATTAAAGAACTGAACTACTACGATAGCACACCTGGCAAGCTGTCTGTGTTTGTTAACCAGGTCGAGCAGCTACTCAACTTATACCCTACCCAAGATGCCAGACAATAACACGTTATCTACGGAGCAGTGAAACGGTTACTAGTGGATGCAGCATTGGAGGTCGTGACACAAGAAAGAGTAAACACATGGCTGGATACAAAGACGGTCCTGGCGATGGCATTCAAGGATCACAGGCCCTACATAAAACTTATAAGACAACTGGAGGATACATCATACCCCGGAAGCATCTGTAAGTTCATCGAGAAGCTCGAATCAAAATATTGGATTATGTTTGACAAGTTAGAATTAGAAAGCGACCCTGTAGATAAATCAAATTACACTGAAATGTTAAAAAGAACTGTTAAATCTGTAATAGATCGAAAATTGCCGGATAGAATTTATATGTCATTGGCACGCAAAGATATTGATACTATTTATAAATTAAAACAAGCTTCAATGGAGCTAGGCCTCTATGACGCCAGTCCAGAAAATCAGCGTTCTAATAGATCAGAAGGGAACAGACGCAGGAACAGGGGAAATCATAGTCAAAGCAATAATCAAAGATATTACAATAATAGAAATTACAATCACAGCAATTATTATCCTGGAACGAATCAGAATAACAATACGCAACATCAAAATTCTAATCAACCTACAATAAATCAAAATCAGTACTCCACTCGTCCCATACCGGTTAATCAAAGGGGAAATCCGTTTAGAAGGGAGTTAACACAAGGCCAACAAAACAATCCTCTTAACAATTCCCTTAATTTCCAACCTTCAACTTCAAATAATACTAACGGTCAGATGCCGGTAAAAAGACAACGAGAGAGTCTAAGTGGCCAAAGCAGAATGGATGTAAATTTTCATCAAACTGCCTCAGACACTCAAGTGACACAGGAGGACGTACCAGTCCCCATGTAAGAATAGGTTATCAGAACAAAATTTACAAAGGAATGATCGACATAGGCTCATCAATCAATTTCATTAGGGAAAATTTGAAAATTTAGAAGAAAAATAAGAAGATCTAACAGTGTATACCATTAAAGGGGCAATAAAATTAAAGAAAAGCATAATAATGAAGCCCACTGCAATATGTCCGTCTGTTCAGAAATTCTATATCCACAAATTTTCCGACAATAATGATTTCCTGTTAGGTCGAAAGTATCTAGAGGATACGAAAGCTAAGATAGATTATGATAACAAGACGGTAACTTTAGGTTCAAGAACCTTTAAGATTGTGTATGAAGAAAAGAAGGGCGAGACCGCATCTAAATGCCTCGACCCACAGCAAACGGATGATTCCACTCCAGTGGAGGAAATCAATCCAAAGATGCAAAAGGTTAAGACCGCACCTAAGTGCCTTAAACCAAAGCATGAACAACAGAAGAAGGAGACCGCATTACCAAAATGCCTCACTTCAAAAGTTGTTAGTGACACAGTGGACAATGATGTAACACATCTCGATCCCATGTCTGTTGACAACGATGTAGTCAACTTCGCGATCAACAATAAGTTACGCGAATGTAACGAATACAGACTCGAACATCTAAATGTAGAGGAAATTGAATGTTTAAAGAAAGTTCTATACGAATATAGAGACATTCAGTACAAGGAAGGCGAAAATTTGACCTTCACCAGTATTAAACATGTCATCCAGACTCAGCATGAGGATCCAGTATACCGTAAACCCTATAAGTACCCCCAAAGTGTTGACCAAGAAGTCAACAAACAAATCAAAGAAATGATAGAGCAAGGGATCGTTCGCAAATCAAAGTCCCCTTATTGTTCTTCTATGTGGGTGGTCCCCAAGAAGGCAGACGCCTCTGGGAAACAAAAATTTAGGTTGGTTGTTGATTACAGGAATCTAAACGAGATAACTGTTAATGATAAATTCCCCATTCCTCGAATGGATGAGATATTGGATAAATTGGGTAGATGCCAATATTTTACCACCATTGATCTAGCTAAGGGTTTTCACCAAATTCAGATGGACGAAAATTCTATTGCAAAAACAGCTTTTTCAACTAAGCATGGGCATTACGAAGGAATTGGAGGAACATATTTTATCTCTAAAGAAAGTCTTTGAGAAACTGAGAGACGCCAACTTGAAGTTGCAGATAGACAAATGTGAATTCATGAAAAAAGAAACTGCATTCCTGGGACATATTGTCACAACAAATGGCATTAAACCAAACTCAAACAAAACCAATGCAATCACAAATTTTCCTTTACCTAAGACACCTAAACAGATAAAATCATTTTTGGGATTATGTGGGTTCTATTGCAAGTTCATTCCTAACTTTGCCAAGATAGTTAAACCCATGACCCTCAAACTAAAGAAAGGTGCTGTAATAGATATTAAATGTAAAGACTACATCGAATCATTTGAAAAACTAAAGGTTTTGATAACTTCAGATCCGATATTTATCTACCCCGATTTTTTGAAGCCTTTTTCTCTAACAACTGACGCGAGTAATGTAGCTATTGGTGCAGTGCTCTCACAGAACCATAAGCCCGTTTGTTATGCCAGCAGAACGCTGAACGAACAAGAAATCAACTACGCTACCATTGAAAAAGAATTGTTAGCTATAGTTTGGGCGACAAAATATTTCAGGTCATAACGGAGAGACCAATCAATTTCTTCTCTAGACAAATAGAAATAAAAAAAGGCGACAGTGACACAACAAGTGTAAGTCACTACTTTCAAAAACTTAAGATTAAAATAATCTATAAAGAAATGACACTTGAACTCGCCAAAACCCTCATTAAGGAATATGTGTGCACCAAGAAAAGCGCAATTTACTTCCCTAATGATGAGGTTTTTCTGATCTTCCAGAGAGCATTTACCGAAATCATAAGCCCTAACAATTTCACAAAACTATTGAGATGTACCACGAAGCTAATTGATATACTAACTTATGCGGAATTTAAGGATTTAATCCTAAAGAGACATAAGGAAGTTTTACACCCAGGTATAGAAAAAACCATTAATTGGTTTAAAGAAAAATACTATTACCCAGATAGTCAAAAGCTAATTCAAATATTATTAATGAATGTGAAATCTGTAATCTGGCAAAAGCAGAACATAGAGACACTAAATTGACATTTGAAACAACGCCAGAAATATTTAACACAAGGGAAAAATACGTGATAGATTTTTATCTCACGGGTAACCAGATGTTCTTATCTTGTATTTATATTTATTCAAAATTTGCCTCCCTAGTTGAAGTAAAAAGTAGAGATTGGCTAGAAGCGAAAAGAGCCATTACTAAAATATTCAATGATATGGGAAAGCCACAAGAAATTAAAGCAGACAAAGATTCAGCTTTTATGTGCATAGCTCTGCAAAATTGGTTAAGATCCGAAGGCGTACAAATTTCTGAAACAACCAGCAAAAATGGTGTATCCGATATAGAAAGATTTCACAAGACCGTAAACGAAAAGCTAAGAATCATCGGTAGTGAACAAAATATCGAAGATAGGTTTACAAGGTTCGAAACAATCTTATACGTCTATAATCATAAAACTAAACATAACAGTACAAAACGATCTCCGGCAGACATATTTCTATATGCAGGCAGCCCAGACTTTAACGTACAACAAAACAAAATTGATAAGATCGAATATCTTAATATGAATAGACATGATTTTGAAGTTGATATAAAATATAGACAGGCTCCACTCGTGAAGAGTAAAATCACCAATCCATTTAAAAAGACAGGAAGAATTGAACAAGTAGACAGTAAACATTTTAAGGAAACAAACCGCGGCAGGAAAATCGATCATTATAAATCAAAATTCAAGAAACAAAAAAAGATTAATAAGAGCAAATACGATAATTCCAGACCAGCCAGAGAAGCGCAAAGTACGCAATATATTTCTAATAATGCTTAGTTGCATGTTATCACTTATCACTATGGTCAAATGCAGCAACATCGAAGTAAACCCAATAAGTGCGAAAAATGGATACCTTATATTCCAAACCGGAACGATGGAAATTCCAACCAGCTACGAATACCACTATTTGAGTATAAACATAACAAAGACAATGCTTATGTTCGAAAATCTAGTAACTGAAGCAAATGACTATCGCAATGTACCTCAGATACAATAATTAGTCGATAAACTAAAACGGGAAATAAATGGATTAAGAATTATTAACAGAAGCAAAAGAGGTCTCTTGAATGTAGTAGGGAAGGCATATAAATACTTATTTGATACATTAGATGAAGACGACAGGGAGGAGTTAGAGGAAAAAATTAATAACATGTCAGAAGACTCCGTTAAAACCCATGATCTAAACATGGTTATCGATAAAAACATCAACTTGGCTCAAGACAGACACGAACGAAATTTTGATTATATCCCACGTTCCTAGCGAGGTCACTAAGGTTCCGATATTTCAAATAGTTCCGTACCCAGATGAACATAACTATATTCTAACCGAGCAAATATTCGATAAGTTTTATGTATTCAATAACGAAGTATTTCATAAAGATACGGATAAATTAATATTCGACAAATGTATTGTTGGACTTATTAAACAAGAGCAAACTCAATGCAAATACATTAAAACCCAAAGAAATTTCCAAATAAATTATATAAAACCAAATATACTTTTAACATGGAATATTCCTAAAACTGTTGTCAACCAAGATTGTACAAACAACAAAATATTAATATCAGGAAACAACATCATTCAAATTTAAAATTGTACCATGCAAATAGATGAATTCCTAATTTCTAATAATCTAGCAGATTTTACACAAACGATTTATATCACCAACAATGTTACACGCTTAGAACCAATAAATCACTTAGAAACAAAAGAAATGATAAAATTGCATGTAAAACACTACAACTTTTTCCAAATTATATGCATTACAACTTTTGTCATCATGATAATTAGTTTGACTCTGTATTTAGCATATTAGTTTAAAAATATACCTAAGAAAATTATTGTCAAATATTGTAAACAAAAAGAAGAACATCCGCACCTTGAAACTAATGTCAAGGAAAATATTCAACCAGAAAACAATGTTATGATATATCCAAATTTAACGACTTGAGGACAGGGCAAATTCAATGATTGGGGGAGTGACATATCCATAAGTCCCTAAGACTTAAGCACATGCCTACACACTAATACACATACAACATGTACACCCAAACGCACCCACACACCCAACACAAGTCTGGATGTACCCAACAGATACCAGATACCTGATAAGTCACCCACTGGTAGACTAAACATCCGTTGTCTAATTTAAACAATCTATGCTAAAGCCCTCGCATCATCGTTGCGTTCCCACGTTCAAAGCTCGGAGTCGCAATCCCGAAAAACAGAAGTATTAGATTTCAATAAACAAAATTATAAGAATCTAAGAGCACTTGTATCCAAGAGCGAATGCACTTGAATCCAAGAGAAATTCGAAGACTATTAAAGTCAGCAACTCCAAAGCTTTAACTCTTCATTTGATCAGAACCCTAAAGTCTAAAGTCCATATTAGAAAAGCTCGAAACCGAGGCTTGAACGTCAATCAAATCAGAGTAATTATTAGAGTTCAGTTTGAGACCTAATTATAATCGGTCGGTGTTCTTCTCAAGTAAAAATATTGTAATCATTCAGTAAAATAAAATTATATTTTTTTTACATATGAGTATTGCGATTATTTAATTATGTATATGTCGGAGATTAAATGTTTTATTTGAAAAACACGCACAATCGTTAATAGGATTGTTGTTAATAGGTAGGGTTGCCTATGGGGTAAAAGATAACATTATTTGACCAAGATGTTCTCCCTATGCATGTCCAATACTTTTAGTAAAAATAAAAATGGATCAGATCGCCTTTGCATTGATGATCGTGAACTTAACAAAAATACGGTTGCTGACAGGTTTCCTTTCCATTAATCAATGACCAAATAGCTAGGTTAGCTGGGGCGAAATACTTTACGTGCTTGGATATGGCAAGTGGGTACCATCAGATTCCTATACATCCTGTTTCTATCGAATGTACAGCGTTTGTAACACCAGTCGGACATTACAAATACTTGACAATGCCGTTTGGCCAAAAGAACGCTCCGTCCGTTTTTCAACGTGTGGTTATGAACGCGTTGGGAGATCTCTCTCATTCTTTATATTCTATATGGATGATATCATGATTGTGTCGTCTACTATAGAGTTAGGTTTTGAAATTGGGCTAGATGTTTTGACTGCAGTCGGATTCTCATTTAACGTTACCAAATGTGGGTTTCTTAAGACTACGGTACAATATCTGGGTTATGAGGTGCGAGCTGGAGAAATAAGACCCAATTCCCGGAAAATACTTGCGTTGAAATCCTTGCCACCGCCGCAAACATTGACAAGCTTAAGACAATTTGTTGGATTAGCCTCTTATTTTCGAAAATATGTTTCTCGATTCTCTTAGATCATGAAACCAATACATTCAATAACTTCGAGCAAAACACTTTTAACTGGACTGATGATTTGGAGGAGATTAGGAAGAGTTTTATCAGTACTTGTTATTTTTGAACCACAATATCCGATAGAATTACATACTGATGCGAGCTCTTGTGGATAAGGGGCAATGCTAATTCATCGGATCAAGTGGGATCCTTATGTGGTGGAGTATTATAGTAAAACCACTTGCCTTGCTGAGTGTAAATAACATTCGTATGAATTGGAAACATTGGCTGTTGTTGAATCAGTTAAACATTTTCGGCATTATTTGGTCGGACGAGAGTTGGTTGTATCTATAGATTGCAATTCGCTAAAAGCATCGCGAACAAAAATTAAACTACCATATAGGGTGCATCGCTGGTGGGCATACTTGCAGTCTTATGTTTTCAAGTTGGAATATAGGGAAGGAAAACGCATGGCGCGTGTGGACTTTTTATCCAGGAACAACGTGCCTGATGCAACACCAGTTTCTAGAAAAACGTGCAAACGAGAAATCTCAAATGATTGGCTGCAGCTGAGCAACGTCAGGATTCTGAAATTTCTGATATTGTTAATTAACTGAAAACAAAAGATTTCACAGATGATATTGCCCTAACTTATGAGCTTAGAAATTGGTCTTGTTTCGTAAAATACAGAGGAATGGAAGGACTCGTTGTCTTCCAGTAGTGCCGCATGCATTTCGATGGTTGGTTCAATCAAGTTCAAAGGTCCGTTATGCATTTAGGTTGGAAAAAGACTCTCGATAAGACTTATCAATATTATTGGTTTGCCAAAATGTGTAAATACGTTCGAAAGTTTGTCGACAGTTGTATAACTTGTTAAACTGTAAAGGGGTCATCTGGGAATATACAAGCCGAGTTACATCCAATCCCAAAAGTAAATTTCCCATGGCATACAGTACATAACAATATAACGGGTAAACTAAGTGGGAAGAATGATATTAAGGAATATGTCATCGTACAAATTAATGCTCTAACCAAATTCGTTTATTTGTTTCCCACTTTAAAGTTGGACACCGATAGTTG
The DNA here is from genome assembly GCF_016746365.2 of Drosophila yakuba. Lineage (NCBI taxonomy): Eukaryota > Metazoa > Arthropoda > Insecta > Diptera > Drosophilidae > Drosophila > Drosophila yakuba. The sequence continues at coordinate 265,298 of NW_025048816.1, read as the reverse complement.
CGTGCAGGCATTAAAATCATCTATTTCTTTGTTTGGTGTTCCGAACCGAATACTAGCCGATCAGGGTAGATGTTTTACCAGCGGAAAGTTTGCAGAGTTTTGTGCATCTCAGAAGCTAAAGCTGCTTCTTATAGCTACAGGAGGAAGTAGTGCAAACGTCCAAGTGCCGGACTATTTAGGATCAGTGAAGTTTTAGATGGAGATCGGTATACATTGAAATCATTGCATAATAATCCGTCATATAAATATTGCCATGGGGATTTGCGACGGATGCCAGATGGTTAAGTTCCGAATGAGTTGGATATCCCGCTTGATTCTTGTTAAGATTGTGGCAAGATATCTGTGTGATATGCTGTGTCAGGTTGAGAATAGCACAGGAGGTGTTGTTTGCGAATCGAAGTGGAAATGTTGTTGTGACTTAAGATACCTGCGTCATTAAGCCAGCACAAGTGGACAATTATGGTTGTCACATGGCGTATGGTCTCTTGACGGAACCATGCTTAAATCAAAAGGAAACCATAGGGATAACAATGAATGTTGAATTTTGAATTTAAAAATATTATGAAACTAAAATGCAAAGATTTAATGTAACGATAGTTTAAGAAGATTGCTATATGGGCAGGTGTATCAAATTAGCTGAAGATCGAAGTTAAACCGTTGAAATAGACGGAAGAGCAGCTTAATAGCTTGTATACTGTAGTGGGACAGTAGTCGATGGTTAATTGGTAGTACCTGATCCTAAAGCTGACTATGAAAATGAAAAAGAACATGAGGTTGAACATTATGAAAAGTTGTTAATAACTGAAGAAGATATGTAAACAGCATACTAAAAATTGTGAAAACTACGATAAATCTTAAGAAATTAGTTTGTACTGTTTGTTTGTACTGTTAGGATATTGAATCAAATAAAATTTAAATTGAAACTATGTTACACGAGGACGTGTAATTTGTCAGAATGGCCGTGTCGAAGATTCAATGGTTTTTTTGAAATACCCGCGCAGTCGTTTATAGGGTTGTTGTTAATAGGTTGAGTTGCCCGGAAAGGAAACCCGGAAAGGAAACCCGAATGCCGGTCAAATAGATTTATAAACGGGGAGTCTAAGACGAACGGCTGAGCAGTGCAAACGTGAATATTCACCATCTACAATCATAGAGGCTTTCGTCTATTGTATATATTGGTGTGTATGGATGTGTGCGAATATGTAGATATGTGGGTGTATATATATTGCTGTTTTTTTTTTTTTATCAGTTTTGTTATTATGGGTGGATAATTATAAGTACAAATTAAAACTATTAACGTGGATTATGTGTGTAAGGGTGTGGGGGTGAGGGAGGGTGTTGTGTGGTTGGGAAAAGGCCGGGAGTCCCTGACCCCAGAAGGTCTGGTCCGAGATCATGCGCTCCCTACTACGTCCTCCATGAAGCCTTCCCTGTCGCGGTCAAATCGCTGGCAATTAAAAAATATGTGCTAAGCGGTCTCATCTACGAAGCATTCTGGGCAGTTGCGGTCGTCGACCTAGTCAGATAGCTTCTGAAGCATCCATGCCCGCTTAGCATTTGGGTGAGCCAAAAGTTTACCCCGCCATGCTGTTTTCGCGTCCATGTGACCACATCCGGGATGATCCTAAAGGTCCATCGTTCCTTCGTCAACTGCTGCCACCGTCTTTGCCACCTTTCCAACCTGTTAGTTCTGGCGTTGTCTTTTATGGCTCGCTTCTGGGCAGTGCTGCAATGACAATCTCTTGACCTCGTGATATATCTCCTTCGCCTCCAAGGCCAGCAAGTCTATAGGCAGAGTTCCCGCTATGTTGCCCTGCAGACGGACTGTAAGAGTAGTCGATGTCCCTGCCTTGGGCCCCTGCAGTTGAGCATTATTCGCGCTAGAGCCCTCGCGACCCTCACCGCCTTTCTGTTGGGTTCCGCCAGATGCTCTTTGAATGTTAGCCTAGTGTCTAACCAAACCCCTAGGTATCGTATCGCTCGCGCCGACGTGATCATAGTGTCTCCGACTCGGATGGTGGCTGTCTCTACCTGTTTGCGGCTTGATGTAAGCACGGCCTCCGTTTTGTGGTGCGCAATGTCCAGGCCGACCGTTATGAGCCACTTCACTATGATGCCGATTGATGCATTCGCGAGGCTCTCGGCTTCTTGAACGGTTTTTGCTACGATTACCACCGCAATATCGTCAGCGACGCCAATCACCTTGGTTCTCCGTGGTAGTGGCAGCCGTAGCACCCCATCGTACATTGCGTTTCACAGCAGCGGCCCGAGTACCGATCCTTGGGGGACCCCGCAGGTTACCCTGTGCTCAAGTGTGCCTCCGTCTATCGTACAGTAGCACTCTGTCGCTTGCTATGCCCACCAGAGCGTCCGGTACCCCTAGGAGCTGTAAGGGTCTCATGGTGACGCCCCATCTCCCCGAGTTAAATGCATTTCTAATGTCCAGAATCACAAAAAAGCAGTACTCCTTGCTTGAGGCGATCTCCTCGAGATCATCCGCGGTCGATCTCGCCTTCCTAAAGCCAAACTGCATTTCCGAGAGGTCCCCTGCAGCGGAGATGGCTTTGTGCAGTCTGAGGCTGATACAGCGCTGGAAAGCCTTGCCAATATGGTCAATCAAGCATATCGGTCAGTATGAGGATGGGCCCTTCGAAGGCTGGTTAGGCTTGGGGAGCAATACCAGCTTCTGTCTCTTCCAGCGCTCTGGGAAGAAGCCTTCCGTGAGGCACTGGTTGAAGACGGTAGCGAATGCTTTCGGGTGCTCGTTCATTCCTAGTTCGACGGCGTTGTCGCTATCTGCGACAAGTATCCTGGAGCCGGGTGCGCAGGTTACGGATCCGAGGGCACTATTGGAAACAAATGTTCCACGATCACTGTCATCATGACCGCATCGCCTGTTTTCAGTGGTTTCGGCTATCTTAACTTTTTTACTACTGTTGGGCTGGGTGTGGCTGTCCTGGAATTTTCCGGTATGGTGATATGTAAAACACTCGAGGAGCGAGGAACAGGCGAACACTTGACTTTTAATTATAGCGCGGGCGCGACCGGGCATATAGTTTATTCGGCGGATACCAATTGAAAAATTAAGCTTATTTTACTTAGCTAAGCTCTCCCGAGCGCAGCGGAGACTTCAATTTGAGCTGCCACGGAAAGATTCTGTGGTAAAAAGCGCGAGAGAGAGGGAGCGAGGGAGCGGAGAGCTGGTGACAGTTCTCGCCCCGTAACCTGGACATTCCGCCCCTCTTTCAATCACTGGGGTAGCAACATAGCCATCCTACGGCATGCTGCAGGCACTGGACACGATCCACCCAAAAACTGTTTTCTGGGCGACCGGCATTCCCTTGTCGGAGGTCAGGAATCCGCATTGGATGACCTTAGGATAAATGTCTGCTCCCAGGACCATGGAGACGGTAGCAGGCCGATGGAACTGGTCATCAGCCAGCATGATGTCCTGGAACTTGGACACCACTGTGTCGCTCAATGCCCGGACAGGTGTGCGGATCCGCACGTATCGATGAGTGCTGCGGTCTCAAAAGTCTTCGTTCCGGACTCCAACCTTGACCAGCGCTGTCGGAAGGATGTTCACGCTGTGGCGTTGCATCAGCGACGAGAGCGATGGGCCTGGCGTGGTCGATTATGGGCGTTGTGGCGGTGAACTCCTACGCTGAGTTGGCGGATTTTGCCGGCGGTAACGCTGGGACGAGGCCGAAGCTGCTTGCCGGGTTGGCACCAATTGGAATATACGGGAACGACGGTTTTTTAACGGTTTTATGATTATATGATTTTTTATGTATACGTATACACGACCCTATAACCAGTTTGTTTGATATTTCTAAATATTTCTCAACTAATAATCCAACCACCAGTTACCTTCCCAGAAAATTGAGGACACAGTAAGGTGCATAGCCTTGAACAGAAATCTCACCCCCACCCTTGCGATCATCCTTATGACTGCTTGTGCGCGCAGGTACACCACCTTCCAAGATTGCTTGTGCGCACCCCCTTCCAAGATTACTTGTGCGCGAAGAAGTGCAATTGTAATTTTGAGAGTTTTTATGAAAAGTCGTATTTTTAATTTCAGAATCGTGAAAAGCATACCATTGGAAAGGGCTTGAAAAATCCTTTCCAATGACACCCAACTTCTTTTTTTTTTTTAGAGAGGGATCCCCATAGCATATACCGAATCGGCGGTTTTGGCCTGTTTTCGGGTAGTAGTGGGAATATACGGGAGCGAGCGTCTTCACAGCAGTCTCCCCGTTTGGCGCTGAGGAACACAAATGTAAAGTTATTTCATGATCCCTGACTGCGGTTATCCGAAATAATTCCCTACAGAGATATGTATTTCAAATTATCTGTGATCTGTCTCCATTTTCATTATGCTAGGAGACCCCATAAAATCAAATATTTATGACTCTTTGAACCTATTATCGAGAAAGTCAAGCGGCTATTTACCTGCATCCAAACCCATAGCTCGCCCTCCTTTTCTGACTTCCCCATTGCAGTCTGTGCAGTCTGCAGTCTGTGAAGGCTCCTTAAATCGCGAACCAATCAGGTGGATTCTAAGAGAAGACACCCCCTGTAGATGTCAAACTCTCTAATACTCGTGTATAAAAATGGATCCCCTTAAATTGCTCAGGATCAGTTCTTATAATACCTCAGCACTGCATACCAATGGATCTTACTGTAGAGTTTGTTGACTCAGTAAATGGAATAAATGTTCCATTAACTCAAGACTCTGATGTCGAAATAATTGAAGGCTCGAAGGAAGGTTATGTGGAGGCTATCGACACAGAGGATTCGATAGATCGCTTCTTAAGAGGAGTATTTGCCCCTTCTATGTCATCTACCCCCACTACACAAATTGGAAGTGAATTTGCGTCTCTTGAGTGGAGCGATTTTCCTTTTGGAGCGGCAACGCAGGACGTTTTAAATGACCTTATACGAGGCAATGGAGACGATCAAGAAATGCAATGTGCACAGCATTTCGATATGGATATACTGCACACAGATCCTATAATCTATGAGTTTCCTGATGATGATCATATTTTTGATCAGTTCATCGAGCCAAGTCAACCCAACATTTATTTACGAATAATGAAGGATGAAGATGACCATTCATTACTAGACGTTTTATTTGATCTAGGTTTTTAATTTGTCTATATTATACAGAAATTTATTAAATAAAACTATTTTACAAAATTAAATTCTTAAACTTGTTTTATCTTTATTTGATAACTTTCCATTGATTTACGCATACTCTTTAATTCTGCATCGTGCATCAGCAAGAGATGAACATTGTAATTATATCGCAACCAGAATTTTCGTTCATTGGGACAGAAAAAGCAACAATAATAAGAAGATTTTGATTTTTGATAGCTGAAGTTATGCACTTTTAAGGTATGTTTTTTTAAACCGCTGCGTGAAGCAAACGATTTTGTTTCCGAACACAACTCACAATACAACTTTGTCATTCTGAGAATAAAAATTGAATCTGAGTTTTCGAGAAAAGTGCTGTCTTATATTAGGTCTGTAGTAACCTTTTATTTCATATGAAGCTATATATTTATACAAAATGAGATAGATATACTCAAGTATATAAAAATATTCTACATAGGCTTAACTGAGTTTATGTATATAAAAAGCATAACAGATATATTGGTATCTCTTTCACGTAGTATTTTGTTCTTGTAATATATATATATATATATTTAGTGCTGAACAGTATAAAAGTCTCGTAATTGTAAGTAAATGCATTAGTATAATACGAATAGTTACAAGAGCATAACGAATCAAATCTCACGTTGGTCAGAAATGGTATGCATATAGGACATTAATAAATAAATCCTGTTTAAATTTTATTGAATTTCTAGGATTTCCTAGAGACTCTGAATGAATCGAAGCCTGTGATTGGTTATACAAAAACTGAAGATCTATGTATTGGATTTAAGTATAAGATCACTGGTTGTAAGCTGAAAAAGACACCTTATGGAACTAAGGTAGCTCTTTATTTAGCAGACAAGGACGAAAAAGATGTTTGGATTTTTCTACCTAAGAGTTATGTAAACAAATTCTGTACTAAGACACCTTTTAGGAAATTAAATGAGAATGGTATTACCCATATGGTATATAAGGGGAAGGATGTAAATAGATATAGTTCTGCACGAATTGAATTTTTATCAGTAAATAAATAAGTAAATGAAATTTTCCAATATAAAGGTTTGAGTTTTCTAAATCCAACATCAGTCTTTAAAAACCTTAAAAGAACCATAACGATAATGGACTCCAAACAAATTGAGCTCTTCTTGATGCAGTTCGAAGACATGATATTTGAGGAGCACGTAACGCAGCTTTTATATTTGAAGAGCACTCTGGAGGACTTAGAGGATAAATAACTGATCCATTTTAAATATGGATTCCACTACAAGCTTTGTCCCTGGAGTGATGATGACGCTTCGGAAGGACCCGATACGTGCCAGTGTCATAGGCTTCCAATTTTAAGAGACCGAGGCCTTCAATATTATGTTAAAATATTATAAGCTAAATAAACGACTTAACAAATAAACTACATTGATTTTCTTAAATATCTTGCATTTTATTTTTTAAAATTAGACTTAAACATTTTAAGTATTAATTTATCGTTATATGAAAAGTCATTTCTCTTAAAATTTGCTAATAAATATTTTAGCGTTTTCTTTTTACATTTAAAAAGACCATACATTATGCAATAATGACCACACGTATTAGAAAAATATCCTTGTAGTTGTTGCTTGTTATAGCAATATTTATTTGCGTTAGATTTTAAAAATGTCACGAATTCCTTGTTTTGGGGAAATTTTCCATAGGAATCAAAAAATTCTGCTGATTTGCGACTTTCGAAATAGAATGCAATCCAATGAGTTCCTGGTTGATCTGATGTGTCAGTGTTTGCAATAGTTAAAGCCGGATACTTTGAAATAGTTTTTGGAAGCTGGTCTGAAGGGAAAACTCCTTTAAAAATTGATTTTGTGTATATATGTTTTGTAAGCAAATTGTGTCATTTTAAAAAAGGGTTCGAATATTTCTATGCTTATCAATATCAATCATGGAATCGTATTCACAATATACCAGACAAGTAACGGCTTCACTAAGAGGTTCTGAAAATCTTCCTTCGATTCTTATTGTGCCTTGCGACATCAAATTTGAACATATGGTGGTATTTGCCTGATCAGCAGTTAGATCAAAGGCTAATATAAAACTGTTCGTATCAAACATTTCCTTGGTAATTTGAAGACCACGATCATAATGTTTTATTCCGCTTGATCTGAATAGCATATTATAGCCTCTTGAGCTTTGAACGTTTTCAGAGTTCGAGTAGTCAAATTCCAGAGCTTGCGAAGGAACTTGAACTCCATTCACCATTAGATTAAAGCGTTGCATTTTAAAATGTTCAAAATTAAATGGATCTAGTCCTCTGTTGCCTGAGTATGAACGGTTTTTAATCATACAAAAAGCTAGAAAATTTGGTAATTGTCCAATTACAGCATTGTCTATTGATAGCTTATTGTTTCCTGGGTAAATTGTAAACGATTTTACTTCTACTTTACTGAATGGGTAAAGAGCATTTATTGTTTGTAAAACATGATGATGAGCCAATAAAATGCTTGGGTTCACAGTTACATGATTCATGAAAAGTTGTGCTTCTAATATCTTTAAATTTGATTCGCTATCCTTTTCCATTAAATAAAATGCAGTTTTTTCAATATTAAAATTAATTCTTAAGTCGACATTATTGACAAGAAGTTTTGTTTGATTAAATATATCACCATGAATTTTTCCAAATAGTTCTACCTTATTACTATTTTGAAATATATTTTTCAGAGTTTCATTAGAGCTCGGATAAACGTATTTTCCTGATGTTAATCGTCCGAAATTTGGAAAATAACCTTGCGAGGCCAAGTGGCTTTCCGAGGCGTCACTCCCATAGTTTAAAACTGTTTGCAGATATGCTCTATAAAGATAATTATTATCACTCTGCGAAACTAATATGTTATTTAAATATACTGATGAACTTCTAAATATTGAATGTAAGATATTGTTTACTACACCGACAGCATTTCCTTCAATGACGCTGTTATCATTTTTTTTCAATTGCACCACAAGTCGTAAATAAACACTTGATAGATCTCGATATGTTTCACCATTCCCTAAACAAACAAATTCGATTGAAGAGGCACCATCCAAGGATGCAATTGGATTATAAGAAACCTCTTCGGTTCGTAGAATTGAACTTTGCGTAAGGTGTGGTGCAAACAAATCCAATTCGCCTTTCATACATTCTATATGGTTACTCATTTTGTGTTAGAAAAAATATCCGTAATATTTAATTTCCTTGATGATTTTTTTCTTTTATGAGACGGTTGGGTATGTTTACGTTGTCGTTTAGATGTTAAATGATCTCGGTTTTTTCTACCACCTCGCTTTTTATTTCTTTTTCCACTGCCATTTTGAAACCGTGTCATTTTATTTATTGCTTTATTTGATAGGTTTTGTAAAGCAATTTTACTCTGTTCTTGAATAATATTTCTTAATGGCTTTCTACCAAATTCATTAATTACAGCTTTTCCAGTCTCTGCAGCTTGATTTTTTATAGCATTTAAACCCGAAATGAAAAGTGGTTTTATGTAATTAAAAAGTCCACTAAAAAAGTTTCCGATTCCTCGACCTTGTTGAATAATTCGCGGGGTTACATATAGGGTTCCTATATTGGACAAGCCTGCTCCACACTGATTTACATAATAATCCTGATAAGATTTCACCATGATGACTATTAGTGTTCTAAGTAAGCATTATTTGGGTATGTATTATTTATAGATTTGACCTTCTCCTTTTTCTAAAGTGAAGAGTAACAAAAATCGGCACTGCTGAAGTCTCGAAAGGTACTTTATATCCACTTGAATCAGTAATTAATATTGAGATTTCATTTGGAGACCATATATCCAAAGGATAATATTCAATATTTTTAAAATGAATATTTTTTTCTTTTCCGTTATAATGCATTACACGAAGACATCGGGGTCTCATACTACCAACAGACCTGGGTTTAATTATGTCAGTGTAAATAAAAATCAATCCACATTCAGATATTTTCGATTCGACAGCGACGTTTTTATATCTAAATGTTTCAGCATTTACTAAACTCACAAACTCTGCTTCTTCAGATAAATTTGTTTCTTTTGCAGTTGTTTTGCTAATATAATTATTCAGATACATATCTGTAATGCCAGTCATCATTCATGTCTTCGGAGATATTTACAATGTTTGTAAATGCACACTTTACATTATCAGGAAATACATTCAATGAGTCATTACTGAGCAATGTAATAAAGAAATCATTTACATAATTCATTTTTATATTTAAATTTCTGCTATTGGTAAGATATCCAATTAAGTTTGTTTTTCCCTATTTGCACTAAATTTTTTCTAGTTGATCTTCGCAATTTTTCACGACCTGTTATATAATTTAAATTTTGATATGGTAATGTTTCCGTTGCTTTAATTTTATTTAACTTTTCTCTTAACCTGCGTTGTTTTTCAGTAAGCTTTACTCTTACTACTGCTTGTTTTTTTATATCATCTTTATCACCTGAAAACGAAGTGTTTCTTATCTTTCGTTTATTGATAATTTTATTTGGAATTTCATCATCACTTTCTGGAGGTAATAACTTAGCAGTTTCTTTTGATTTAAAATCTTCTTCATCATTTTTTTGAGGTAAATCCGAGAGCTCCGACATGTTCGGTGAAAACTTTAAATTTAATTTTGAAGTGTTAGGACTTATATCAATCGATTCTATTGTTTGAGATTCAGCTGTTCTCGTTGAATTTAAGTATGATTTTTGTTCATTTGAAGTATTCCATGATTTACTACGTTTTTTATTTTGATAGAAACTTAGTTCTTGACGAATCCTAATCCATTTATCAAAATCACTTATTTTGTTATTATTTAGAATTGGTAAAAATGTTGTAATTATTAATTCATTCCCTCGATCATCATAAGTAATTTTTGTAAGGTATTCGGTTTCATTAAATTTACTTTATTTAAATTATGCTTATTTTTGATCATTTTTTAAAATTTTTCCAAAAATTCCTGAAAGCAACGAACTAATTAGAATTGGTAAAAAAACACCTATTTGAATTAGGACTTTTCTCTTAGAGTTTAATGTACGCTTTGGACATGAAATATATCGCAATGCATTTTTATACTTTTTTAAAGCACTTAGATGCGCTTTATTGACTTTATGATTTCCTCGTAATGTATTTAAAACTATTTCTACTATTGCTTTTACCAGCTCATTATCACCATTGCTTATAATTGCCTTCCGTAGTTTGTTGTTGGCCCTTTTGAGAACATACAATATATGTTTGTTCGCTTTCAAGCGATTTAGGCTCTTTTTGTAAACCATATTCGTCAGAATAGCACACTGTATATTCCGAATTAAAAATTTCTGATCTAAATCTCAAGAGATCGTTTATTCCCTGGGTAAGATCAATAAGTAAATACCCGTGTGGTTGTTCTGTTACTTCTTTATATATTCTAAATAACTCCATGGGGTTTTCCGGATAAATTTGTCTTGCCAGGCATTAAAATTGCAGTTTGTCACGGGGATTTTTAAATGCAATTATATATTTAGTGTTAAGTGAGATATCTCTGGTATGCGATGATTTGTGAAATATATTTTGAGTAACAACAATAACAGATAAATTTCGGTGGTGGGAACCTTTAGTAAAGAGTTCACATACATTTTTGTTAAAGGCTCCCATCATCAAATCGTCCAATATCAAGAGAATAGGCTCATTAGTTTCATTTTCGATAGTTTCAGGAACTCCTTTAAAGTATTCAATGTTATTAAAATTTGGCTTAGCAGTCTCCTCCCCATAACACCAAATAATTCGATCAATTGAAACATTAAAAAGATCATTCTTCTTGTTTATCAGATTTTCTAGAAATGTTGTTTTTCCCGATCCTGAAGGTCCGCAAATTAACATTGTGTAAGGATGTATAAATTGTTGAAACATTTTAAATGTATATTCACTGATTTATTTTATACAAGATAAACTATAAAATGTATATTTTTCCGTTATTTATTGTATATATACTATGCTTTTTTATGATTTTCCTGGTCGCGTTTCTTGGCGCAGTTCTTCTCGAAATGCGTATCAGATCCGCAATAATTACAATATATAAGTCGAGAGTATCCTTTTTTCTCAGGATTATTACCAAACAACTTTTTAACGGAATCCATAGTAGACGATCTAAATGGTTTACAAATTATTTTTTATTTAAGTTTAGACATATGTGTCACCATTACTGTATATTTCATAATTCGAGTTTTCTAAGAATACAAATAACTTAAACAAATTATTTAATGAACAGCGAAGTGGAAGTTTTTTCTTATGTGTTCTACAATTGGTAAAAAAATTGGGTAGCTGAGTTAAACTTTTTCCAATATCTATATCAATTATGTTGGCTGTTAAGTACTTCCTTAAAAAGATTTTCTTAATTTCACCACGAACGATAACTGTACGGTATTTGTTTAGCGGTGAAAGTATTTCTTCAAGACATGTATACGGAATATCTCCAGCTGACCAGTCCAATCCGTTTATTTTCTGATGATTAAGATGTTGTTGCTTAAGAGTTTCATTATCCAATTCCTTAATGTTAAATGGTGGTTTAAAATGAAAGTAATTAGGTATGACAGTTCCGGCCGGCATAAACGCTAACTCTTTTACAAAAACTTGTTTGTTGTTTCCAAGTAAATATTGAAAGTCTACTATAATGCTTGAATTTCGATCTACAGTGTTCATGATGATTGGTTGAGACTTTTTAATCAACTGAGGGTGAGTTTGGAAGGGCTTCCTCCTTTATATACCGCCAAGATCAGAATATACTTTTAGTTTGAATAAAGCACTCTAAGCCAATGGATACGTGCATAACTAAAAGAATGAAATCTTCTCGAAAGACCCAGGATCATGAAGTCATTTTTGGTTTCGAATATTATGTTGGTCATAACTTAAAGTTGAAATGTGGTCTGTCAACTTCTCGTAATTTTTCGGCCATGATTTGGATGCAACAAAGTAAAAACAATTACGTTGGATTTGATAAAGACGAATGGATGCAACTGCTCACATATAAGGAATATATACAGCTGAAACTTGACCAGTATGACTTCCTGATGCCAGATACTATTATTAATCATCCTTGCATGTCCTCAATAAAGTGTAATTTTAGATTTAGGAAATCAGATAAGCAGTACGTTTTAGTAATTAATCAATATGGTAACAAAATTGAGTTCGATTGTGAGTCCTGGAGATCTTTATTAAGATTGGGTATCTTTTTTACCACATTTTTGTGCTGGAATTCCATATTACGACAACAAGTTATTTATCTTTATCACAAACATATAATTCCTAAGTGTGCATCCTTACAAAAGTTAGATATTCAACTGTCTGATTTGGAGGGTTCCTATGATACGAGGGTCGTTTGATAAGTCCGTGACTTTTTGAATAAAATATATTTTTTTCGTCAAAGAAGCGTTTTATTTCTCAACATAATCTCCTTTTAGCTCTATACATTTAGTCCAGCGTTTTTCCAATTTTTTTATTCCTTCCAAATAATAGGTTTTCTCAAGGCCCTCAAAATAGTCGTTTGTTTCTGTGATGACCTCTTCATTTGACCCGAATCTCTTACCGCCGAGCCATTTCTTCATGTTTGGAAACAAAAAATAGTCACAGGGGGCTAAATCTGGAGAATATGCTGGATGGGGTAGCAGTTCGTAGCCCAATTTATGAAATTTTGCCATGCTGACTACACACGTGTGCACCCGTGCATTGTCCTGATGGAACAGCACTTTTTTTTTCGCCAAATGCGGTCGTTTCTGCTTCAAATCAATATCGAATCTGTCCAAAAGCTCTGAATAATATTCGCCGGTGATCGTTTTACCCTTTTCAAGGTAATCGATGTGAATGATATCTTGTGCATCCCAAAAAACTGTGGCCATGACCTTGTTGGCCGACAGACCCACCTTGGCCTTCTTTGGTGCACGTTCACCCGGAGAAACCCACTGTCTTGATTGTTCTTTGGTCTCTGGTGTGGTGTGGTGGATCTATGTTTCGTCTACGGTAACGAAACGGCGCAAAAATTCGTTTGGATTGCGGTTGAACATCGCCAAACACTCCTTTGAAATGGTCACACGGTTGCGCTTATGGTCGTGTGTGAGCAATCGCGGCACCCATCGCGCGGAAAGCTTTTTCATGTCCAAATATTCATGTAAAATGTGATGTACCCGTTCAGTTGAGATGCCTACAGCCTCAGCTACCTCACGCACTTTCATTCTCCGATCATCCAATATCATTCCATGGATTTTGTCGACGATTTCTGGCATGACGACCTCTTTTGGGCGACCTGAACGTTCGGCATCACTTGTACTGGTACGACCACAACGGAACTCAGTAAACCATTTCTTAACCATTGAAATTGATGGTGCAGAGTCCCCATAATATTTATCAAGTCTTTCCTTGGTTTCGGTGATGGATTTTTTACGCAAAAAATAATGCTTAATTAGCACACGAAATTCACTTTTTTCCATTTTCGTTAAAATTTACGAGATCGTCTGCTTTCAATGCCTATAAAACGCAAACCAAAAAACGCAGCTTTCTCAAAATTTTACAGTCAGCTGTTAATCGATAACTGCTGACAGGAGCAGTGTTGTATTTAGAGCAGGTGCGCGGCAAATACAAAAAGTCACGGACTTATCAAACGACCCTCGTAAAGATGTACAAATAGATTTAACTCGATTATGTTTTGAAATTTCTAAAAAGATGCGTGTTGAAATAAAACGGGATGTACTAGTATATAAGCAATCACTATTATCTAATCAGCAACGTCTTATAATAAAAAGTAACTCAAAGAAATCAAATCCTGATCATGAGCAAACAATAAGTTGTTAATGAAATTCATAAGCCTGCTCGGAAAAATTTTAAACGTCGAAAATTCGTTCAAAAATGAATAAATGATACATGGCAAATTGATTTGGTTGAAATGATTCCATTTAGTAAAGAAAATAAGGGATATAAATATTTACTAACCGTTATTGACACGTTTTCAAAGTATGCGTTCGCCGAAGCGGTTAAGACAAAGTCTGCCCCAGATGTAGTACAGGCAATGGAAACTGTTTTTAGAACTAGTAAATGTAGACCTAAGAACATTCAGTCAGATCAAGGAAAAGAGTTTTTTAATTCCGCTTTTAGGGAATTAATGACAAAATTTCATATAAATCATTACCATACTTATACACACCTAAAGGCTTCTATATGTGAACGCTTCAATCGAACTCTAAAAAATCGTATGTGGAAAATGTTCAGTATGAAAGGTGACTATAAATGGATTCATAAAATCAAATTTCTTGTAGATCAATACAAAAATTCTTATCATCGAACTATTAAAATGAAGCCTGTGGATGTGGGTGTCAAAAATGAAGAGTTCATTTTAAAATCAGTATATAATATACCAAAAATATTCCCAAAACATAAATTTTCGGTAGGGGATTTCGTTAGAATAAGTAAATACAAGGGAGTATTTATGAAGGGATATGAACCTAATTGGACTACAGAAGTTTTTAAAGTTTTAAAAGTTAAGTCAACAAGGCCTGTAACGTATGAAATAGAAGATTATATGAGTAACCCTATTCAAGGTTCGTTTTATGAAGAGGAACTTCAGAAAGTAAAAGATAAAAATGCGTTTCTAATAGAGAAAATAATTAAAAGAAAAAAGAACCAGGTGCTTGTAAAGTGGAGCGGATTCGACTCCAGTCACAACTCATGGATATCTGTAAATGATATGCTTAAGTAATCAAACACAATAAAATAATTTCAAATTCAATTTGGTTTTTGTTTATTTACATTTCTGTATTGTTTTGTAATTTACAAGGGTATACAATAATTTTTTGTTATTGAGTATTAGTAAAGTTACTGCTAATTATATTATCTATATTATAATGACCGTGGGCTAAAGTGTTACAATTATCTGGTGAAATATATCTCTTATCATCCTTATAGTTAAGACTAATTTTATTTACAATTTCGGTATAAAGAATGTGAGACCTACTACGAATTACTCTCTGTGAGCCATAAAAAGTCTTTTTATACTTAATACATTCAATATAATCTACATGATTCAGCCTCTTAATAACAGATTTTTTTACGCCTTTAATTTTTTTTATACATTCGGGGTCATTTCCTTCTCCATCAACTAAACAAGAGTATGCCTTAGCCTTAAGTCCCGCAAAAGAGGTCATAACCTTACCGGCATGTTCATCTTTCATTTTTCCTGGTTCTTTATTATTAGCCTGTATTATATTAAATTGGTTTTCTTGCTTATAGTTAGAAGTATCAAAGCGTTGTGGGTTGTCTTTTATAGTTTGATAAAAGTCTTCTTCTGAAGATAGTATAAATGAATCTGTATCCATATATATTATTTTCGTAGATGGACTTTTAATTAAAAGGAAGTCATAATAAAATTCATACATTAGCCATTTTGAGAGTTCTAAAACCGTTACTCCTATATATATGGGTTTATCATACATAATTTTGGACGGTGTTGACTCAATTGCTGCTAAGTCTGAACCAAATATTTCTACGCTATGAAAATCATTTCTAGCTATGCGCTGTCTAAAACCTGGAGAATTTTGTTTCGATTGATAATGTTTAACTAAAGCTACTTGACGACGCTTTGCTACATTCTCCATTGTTTTTCCGTAAACAGCATTATTCATTAGCTTAAAAAAATTTTTTTCAAAATCATTTTCAGCCAATTTTCTCTGCTGTGTGTTTAGGTCGATATAAGGCTTCAGCCAGCATGATTGCGTAAAGGACAAAACTCGGTGTACCTTTCTTACAATAAGGCCATGCTCTAAACAAAGTTGAAGCTGTTTTAAGTGAATTATGTATTCACTTTTATTAGTTAAATCAGCTATAAGCTTTCTTTGCTTGCCCCCGGGTGGAATTTTATTTTCAGGACAGAATGGTAAATAATTATGTAAATCATGCTTATCGGCAGGATACTCCAGATCAACTTCTAGCATATACCCTATACTACCATCACATGCTATATTTTTATAGTCGAATGAATCAACTTCTTCTTTATCCAAAAACTGAAACCCTGATAGTGGCAAGGGTTGACTCATAGCCCACCCATATAAATTATTGGCATCAATATAACTTAAAAAATTGTTCGGTTTTTTTGGATCGAAGTTTTTTAAGTATTTATTATTTGCTATAGAAATGCGCTGAGTGCATTGAGTCAACCCTCCCCGAATTTCTCTTTTTAAAAAATTGTACATATAACCATCACTTATTAGTTCTAAACTTACATTAGTGAACTTTAGCATAGCATCCCATGATATTGATGGCGCAGTAACATAATTAATGGGATCTAACTTATAAATTTGTTTGCAAATTTTCCTAAAATTTTCAAACACATCTGCTAAAATTAAAACATCGCTTTCTAAATATAGTTTTAAATAGTCTTTAATAGTTCGACAGTTAAATGTCTCCCAGACTTTCTGTGCAAAATTAAAGTTATCTATACTACAATTTTCTTCACTTAGAGAATTATAAAAACTATCAATGCTTGGAAGTTGGGTATCATTAAACTTTTCAAAACTATCTAAGTAGTCAAAGGGAAACACCCCCTTCCTCCTCATTTCCTTAAATTTTTCTCCCTGAAATTTCGTACTTAGAATTTCAAAATCTTTATCTTCCATATAGCTTGATAGTTTATCTAAACTTGAATTTAAAAATCGGACTGAATCTATGTATCTTATTTTGTATCTGCTTGTAGCATTGATTTTTATAGTTTGCGTAAGTGCTATATAGAGCTCTTTATTGCAAGGTATGGGACTTAAGTCCCCCTCTAATTCAGTAATAAATAAATGAATATCATATTTAGATAAATTATGGAACACTACAGGAAAGAAAGGGTCACTTAATCTAAACTTAGGCTTACAATTTCTATGGATAGGACCTACGTATTCTCCAGAAAATTGATCAAAGAATTTGTCCAGGTCGCTCGCATTTATTTCTTTCTCGCAGGCGCAACAATTTCCCTTTTGAAGCTGTTCATCGAAAGTGTCATCCCTCGGTTTCTTGGAGTTAACCCAATATTTGTAATACAGGCTTAAAGTTTTTTCTTTAAGAGTTTTACAAAATGTTTGTATGCAATCAACGCCTATAAAATTATAAAATTTAAATATGTTAGTTAAATATAATTTTATAAAAATGTGGTTCTATTTACCTTCGTAGGTCCACAGTTCGTTAAGATTAGGATAATCTTTATGGGCAACATAAAAAGATACGACACATGCCGTATGCTTTTGAACTTGCGTGGTTGACGAGGAAGCAGAAGAATTCAAGCATGTTTTGTAATTTTCAAGAACAGCCTCAATGTCTGCATAAATTACCACTGGAGGAGATAATTTTTTGTGATATCCTTTAAACGATGTTGTCGTATTAGGATCCGGATAAAATGAGGACACTTTTCCGCATTCCAGTAGAGTAGTGCTTTTCACGTGATAACACTGAAGACAGTTCTCACAAAAATATCCTCCCGATTTTTCTTTAGAAAATTGTGAAGAGCATAATGTATAAAGATTTGTTATATACGCATAATGCATAGTGTTTTGGGTAATATTATCGATTCCCAATATATTAATGTGGTTCCGTTTTCTTTCTTTTGTTTTAATCGTGGGACCAACAATTTTTTCACCTGCTTCATCAATTTCATAAATATTTATGCTAAAGTTGACATTGTTTTTCTCAAAATGTCGAACTCCTATTTTTTCGATTGGAAATTTAATTCCCGAAAAATCTAAAGTCATTCCGCCATACACAATAGTTTCATCATTAATATTAATGTTATAGCTTTGAGGCTTTGTCATCCTTTCTCTAGAATATTTCCTTTGCTGGGGGGTTGTAAAAGTCCTATTTTCATGGTTTTGATTAGCTATAAATGCTAGTATACACCACTTGAAACAAAATACGTCGGCATTCTGCACGTTTATTAGCGCATTTCGGGCTCTTATTTTTTGAGGAGCTTTAATGTATCCGCTGGCAGGAATGTTTTCCAGTTTTATTATAGTAGTTTCAAAATAGTTAAAGTTTTTAATAGCCCAGCCTGAGTCTTTTTCTTGAAATTCGCTGCTTAATGTAAGTAAGCAATCTATGGCCGAATTTAGCTCATCAATAATATCTTCATTTATGTATACAGATTTGTAGGCAGTTTTAAAGTGCTTCATTGTTTCCACTGTAACTCCTTCATCTGTTTGCTTTATATATGAACCATATACACTTAGGTTAAATTTAATGGTTCTGTAGTCTATCATACAATGCTTTATAACTTCAACTATATCTTTTTGACACTGCTGATAAAACTCTTTTAAATCAATCATATTATTAAATGGACTATCAATTCGATATGATTTTACTGGAAATGTCGTCTCTGTTGTAAGCAATATGATATTCGCATTGTTCTTAACTTCTCTGGCCGACGCATTTTTATGTATATCGGTCAAAATATGTTGACGTTCTCTGGATGCCGAGTACTTTTCACCGCAAGTAGGACATAAGAGTTCCCTTCTTAAGTCAATATGTTTTCTTTTTGGGGGGTTAGATATTTCCTTATCCTCTTCCATCCTCATTCGTTTTATAGACTTAGCTGATGTCATAGGACGGTCTTCTTCATCCAGTTTTCCTCTACCCATTAAAATGCTAAATGCATTTCTGGGTCCTTCACAGCGTTGGTAGTGATCATCAAATTCACAATTTTTTACTAGATTAGAGCATAAGTAACATCTAATGTTAGAGTTTAACATTAAAGCCTCGCAGGCTTTACTGGGTTCTGAGCACTTCGCGTAATGAGAGACAAACTCACTAATTTCGATGCATTGGTTGCACAAATCACAAGCCACTGATGATTCCATTTTGAATTTTTTATAAATATATTTTATTTATATATTTTAATTCGTTTTAAAAATTATTCACAGTAAATGGTTTGAGTCCACACAAACAATTAAAACGGTTAGACGTGATATCCCGAGCAAGTTCGACCGAAATTATATTATAAGAATGCAGTGCTGAGGTATTATAAGAACTGATCCTGAGCAATTTAAGGGGATCCATTTTTATACACGAGTATTAGAGAGTTTGACATCTACAGGGGGTGTCTACTCTTAGAATCCACCTGATTGGTTCTCGATTTAAGGAGCCTTCACAGACTGCAGACTGCACAGACTGCAATGGGGAAGTCAGAAAAGGAGGGCGAGCTATGGGTTTGGATGCAGGTAAATAGCCGCTTGACTTTCTCGATAATAGGTTCAAAGAGTCATAAATATTTGATTTTATGGGGTCTCCTAGCATAATGAAAATGGAGACAGATCACAGATAATTTGAAATACATATCTCTGTAGGGAATTATTTCGGATAACCGCAGTCAGGGATCATGAAATTATTGGTGACTACTAGTCATTGTTACTTTATAAGTAACATTTTGCAAGGCATACATTTAAAACGTGGGTAGCCTTAAGCTGAAAGTCGCTATGACTTCAGATTGTTTAGATTTTCTTCTCAACGGCTTCATAGCTTTTAGCTGAAAGTAGCTGGAATATACGGGAACGACGGTTTTTTAACGGTTTTATGATTATATGATTTTTTATATATACGTATACACGACCCTATAAGCAGTTTGTTTGATATTTCTAAATATTTCTCAACTAATAATCCAACCACCAGTTACCTTCCCAGAAAATTGAGGACACAGTAAGGTGCATAGCCTTGAACAGAAATCTCACCCCCACCCTTGCGATCATCCTTATGACTGCTTGTGCGCGCAGGTACACCCCCTTCCAAGATTGCTTGTGCGCACCCCCTTCCAAGATTACTTGTGCGCGAAGAAGTGCAATTGTAATTTTGAGAGTTTTTATGAAAAGTCGTATTTTTAATTTCAGAATCGTGAAAAGTTAAAGTTTTTAATAGCCCAGCCTGAGTCTTTTTCTTGAAATTCGCTGCTTAATGTAAGTAAGCAATCTATGGCCGAATTTAGCTCATCAATAATATCTTCATTTATGTATACAGATTTGTAGGCAGTTTTAAAGTGCTTCATTGTTTCCACTGTAACTCCTTCATCTGTTTGCTTTATATATGAACCATATACACTTAGGTTAAATTTAATGGTTCTGTAGTCTATCATACAATGCTTTATAACTTCAACTATATCTTTTTGACACTGCTGATAAAACTCTTTTAAATCAATCATATTATTAAATGGACTATCAATTCGATATGATTTTACTGGAAATGTCGTCTCTGTTGTAAGCAATATGATATTCGCATTGTTCTTAACTTCTCTGGCCGACGCATTTTTATGTATATCGGTCAAAATATGTTGACGTTCTCTGGATGCCGAGTACTTTTCACCGCAAGTAGGACATAAGAGTTCCCTTCTTAAGTCAATATGTTTTCTTTTTGGGGGGTTAGATATTTCCCTATCCTCTTCTATCCTCATTCGTTTTATAGACTTAGCTGATGTCATAGGACGGTCTTCTTCATCCAGTTTTCCTCTACCCATTAAAATGCTAAATGCATTTCTGGGTCCTTCACAGCGTTGGTAGTGATCATCAAATTCACAATTTTTTACTAGATTAGAGCATAAGTCACATCTAATGTTAGAGTTTAACATTAAAGCCTCGCAGGCTTTACTGGGTTCTGAGCACTTCGCGTAATGAGAGACAAACTCACTAATTTCGATGCATTGGTTGCACAAATCACAAGCCACTGATGATTCCATTTTGAATTTTTTATAAATATATTTTATTTATATATTTTAATTCGTTTTAAAAATTATTCACAGTAAATGGTTTGAGTCCACACAAACAATTAAAACGGTTAGACGTGATATCCCGAGCAAGTTCGACCGAAATTATATTATAAGAATGCAGTGCTGAGGTATTATAAGAACTGATCCTGAGCAATTTAAGGGGATCCATTTTTATACACGAGTATTAGAGAGTTTGACATCTACAGGGGGTGTCTACTCTTAGAATCCACCTGATTGATTCTCGATTTAAGGAGCCTTCACAGACTGCAGACTGCACAGACTGCAATGGGGAAGTCAGAAAAGGAGGGCGAGCTATGGGTTTGGATGCAGGTAAATAGCCGCTTGACTTTCTCGATAATAGGTTCAAAGAGTCATAAATATTTGATTTTATGGGGTCTCCTAGCATAATGAAAATGGAGACAGATCACAGATAATTTGAAATACATATCTCTGTAGGGAATTATTTCGGATAACCGCAGTCAGGGATCATGAAATTATTGGTGACTACTAGTCATTGTTACTTTATAAGTAACATTTTGCAAGGCATACATTTAAAACGTGGGTAGCCTTAAGCTGAAAGTCGCTATGACTTCAGATTGTTTAGATTTTCTTCTCAACGGCTTCATAGCTTTTAGCTGAAAGTAGCTGGAATATACGGGAACGACGGTTTTTTAACGGTTTTATGATTATATGATTTTTTATATATACGTATACACGACCCTATAAGCAGTTTGTTTGATATTTCTAAATATTTCTCAACTAATAATCCAACCACCAGTTACCTTCCCAGAAAATTGAGGACACAGTAAGGTGCATAGCCTTGAACAGAAATCTCACCCCCACCCTTGCGATCATCCTTATGACTGCTTGTGCGCGCAGGTACACCCCCTTCCAAGATTGCTTGTGCGCACCCCCTTCCAAGATTACTTGTGCGCGAAGAAGTGCAATTGTAATTTTGAGAGTTTTTATGAAAAGTCGTATTTTTAATTTCAGAATCGTGAAAAGCATACCATTGGAAAGGGCTTGAAAAATCCTTTCCAATGACACCCAACTTCTTTTTTTTTTTTTTAGAGAGGGATCCCCATAGCATATACCGAATCGGCGGTTTTGGCCTGTTTTCGGGTAGTAGTGGGAATATACGGGAGCGAGCGTCTTCACAGCAGTCTCCCCGTTTGGCGCTGAGGAACACAAATGTAAAGTTATCTCTCAAACCTATTTAAAATTATAAGCAACTCTTCTATACATAAATATCTACTCGACGAAGTAAAATCAATACGTAAAATTACACTCAACCCCAAAAGGGATCTCTCTAGCTCATTTTTCCTATTACACCGTTTACACACAAACCTTCTAACAGGATTTTCCTGAAACCTAATAAGTGTTCTAACAAGAATGTTCCAATAAGAATTGCATTTATCCAACTAAATGCGGCTTGACTAATCACAGGTTCGTGTCTCCGCTAAACACCGCCGCTCCCGTATATTCCCACTACTACCCGAAAACAGGCCAAAACCTCGGGTACGTCTACTCTCCAAGGCACGAGAACTGCGTGGGTTTTGCTGACGAGGGGCTATGCTGCGGGTAGTTGAATGTCGAAAGGAGATCGAAAACGAAATGAAAAAGAATGGCTGATTAGTGCTAGTGAACTACCATTAAGGACGAGAGGCGCGCCTATTCATTGTGGAGATTCGGAAGACTCCGTCGGCAAAGGCACCACTTTTGCCACTGGAGTACGGATATTTAATACACGGATGTTGCCGTCGGCTCCTGGGAAGACAGACTCAATTCTGCCGAGCCGCCACTCATTAGGGGGTAAGTTGTCGTCCTTGATGACGACCATGTCATCGATGCGAAGATTTTTTATCGGGGCCTGCCATTTAGTGCGCTTACGGAGTTCTTTGAGGTACTCTTCTTTCCATCGCACACGGAACTGCTGATGGAGAGCCTTCAAATGCTGCCACGGTTTTGGAATGGATTTCGATTCTCCCTTTACTTCGGGTTCCACCGTGGACATAAGGGGTCCCCCGACAAGGAAATGACCTGGCGTCAGGGCCAGCAAATCTGTCGGATCCTCAGACTTGGAGAGGGCGGCCTGCAGTTAAGGCACGCCTCTATTTTTGCCAAGAGCGAGGAGAGCTCTTCGAACGTGTATTTTCGTCTAGCAGTGCATTTGTAAAATAGTGTCTTAAAACTTTTTACGCCTGGGAAGCCTCCTATATGGGGTGCCCCCGGAGGAATAAATTGCCATTGCATCTCTTGATGACTATAGGCATCCGTCACCGACTCTTTTATGGCCTGAAGGAAATCGTGGAAAAGCAGGGTGGCAGCGCCAACAAAGGTTTTGCCATCGTCTGACTGGACTTGACGTGGACACCCTCTTCTAGATACAAAACGAGCGAAAGCGGCATGAAACTTATTGGTCGTTAAGTTAGATGTAGGCTCTAAATGGATGGCCTTGGTGGAGAAACCAAAAAAAACTAACACATACCCCTTTGTGATAAGACATTCTCTTCCCGTATAGTTCTTTATATCGAACGGACCGGCGTAATCCATGCCAGTATACGTGAATGGTCGGGAGAACGATGCTCCTTCTTTGGGCAGGACACCCAACAGTTGGCTTTGCAACCGCTTTTTGTGGATCACACATACCTTGCACGAATTTACTACTGCTTTCATCAGGTTCTTAATTCTCGGAATCCAGTATTTCGACCGCACCATTAACTGGTTACCACCATGGAGAGTTATGCGATGTGTGAAATTCGCAAGGAGGCAAGAAAGCAGGCAGTTATACGGAAGAATCACTGGATGTCGCTCATTGTATTGAAGGCTTTCGGAAGCCGCCACACGGCCGCACGCCCTGATTAGTCCATGCGGATCTAGAAAAGGGCTTATGTTTAGGATGGAACTGGAACTTGGCACTGGGCGCATTTCAGTGATATTCCATAGGATATTCTATGCGCTGAGTGTTCAAAATTAGGAACCACTCGGCGGCGGCGATGCCGGCAAATGCACATCAGATGGAGATGTCTGCTTCCTGCGCCGCTGTATGAAGCGATGAACATAAGCGAGGACCCATAGTGCTTTCTCAAGCTTGAAAAAACGTTCCAACAACTCTTTAGAAGGAGCTATTGCGAGATGGACTTTCAGAGCACGCTTCTTCAGATCGGTCACCGAAGCGTTGTCGACCTGACTTGGCCATTGCGTGGATTTTGCAACCAATTCCTTCTTTTACCAACTTTATTGGTATATTCTCCAACTCCCAAAATTTTGTGAGTAGTTTGTCCAGTGAATTATCGTACGCGTGGGAGATCAGCGTCGAAAAGGAGGAAATTCTGCTTTGTGCTGAGGCTGACACTGGCCCAGTTAATACCCAGCCGAAAATGGTCTCTTGCCCCAAGAGAGACACAGATGTTGGTTTTTTCTCCACTCAGAGGCACCGAAGGCAGAATTTCGGTTCCGATTAGGACATCTATTAGTGCGCTCTCATAGAATTTTGGATCCGCTAGTGGAAAATCAGGAAGATCCCGAAGGAAATTTAGTTGAATTGGGTAGGAAGGCAGATTTCCGGTTAGTTGAGGGAGGACATAGGCCGTCGACTCCAACTGCAGCGCGGGCCTAGTCGGAGATCGGATGGTGAAACTGCAGAGCTGCTTGGACTGAGCTGCTACTGTTTGGTTTAAGCCCGAGACTTGGGCTTGAACCACCTGGAATGCCAATCTAATTAGATTGAACAGTCGCTTGGTTATAAAGTCGATCAGGGCGCGTGCCTTAAAGGTAATGCCCAGATGGAAAATATTGATCACGGCAGGGCCAAGAAGGATAGCTCTTGAGCCCGTGGCGAAATAATTTTGAACACCGGCTTGCTCATTAGGAACGAAATTGGCTTGATTAGTAGAATTAGGCCTTGCAGGATTTGAAGGACTTGAATTGCTGGAAAAGGGGTTGTTTCGGTGCAACAGCGTGTGATGCCGGCCACGGCAAGTAAAACAATTGTGCGTGCTTTTGCACTCACGAAGCCGATGTCCCTTTTCAAAGCAGAGCAAGCATAACTGCTTCCGTTTAATGTAGGCTGACCGGTCGTCAACAGACACTTCCGGAGTGTTGATCTGAACCTCAAATTCGCTTAAGTGTTCAGAAACCGAAATGAATTTGACTAGCGCTAGATCGGAAGCAGCCATATTTTTAGCTGTGCGCTGTACTGTGGCTTTGGATGGAGTAGCACAGTCGTCGGAAATCTGCGCAGGCGTTTTCACCGAAATGCTTGGAATTCTTGGACTCTTCGGCCCTTGTGGTGAAAAAATAGACCTGGGTTTGTCAGCGGACAATTTCTTCTTATCGTCCCCGATGGGCATAATCGAATAAATGCGAAATGGAAAGGAAGCAGTTTTGGAGCACGGTCACACTTTGCAAATGTGGACAGATTCGTTAGACTCCACTTAATAAGTTTAAGATTGCTGCCGTGAACGGTAGAAAGTAGCGGAAAAAGACCGTATAGGATGTAACGGGTGTGAAAGTGGTGAAAAATTTACGACGTGGAAATGCCGTAGTTTGGACTTATTGGACAGCTGACTTGGAGTGAACAGCGAATTGTATAATTGACCGGAGATTTATGGTAATCAGGTCCACCTGATTTACGGTGTGAACACTTGGAATGTTGAACACGGTCGCAAAAATGTTTATTGGAACGTACAAAAAATTTTAAACAGATACACTTTGGTGTATGTGTATAAGGAATGCAGATAATATGCGCAATGTATGTATGTAATATAAATTGCTGTAATATGTAATATATGTCCATGTAATATAGAATATATGTTGATGTAATATGTCGATGTAATATGGAATATATGTAATATGATGTAATATGAAATATTTTTATTTTATTTATTTATACTCTGGTTCCGGGGAAATTACAAATTACCTCTAACCGATTGTTAAGCTATAGCTACTAGGCCTTAAGCTATATTTTCATACTTGGATTTACATTAAATTGAGTTTTAATAGTAATATGAGTAGATATTGGTTAGAATAAAAGTATTGTCTATGTTTTACATTAAGTGATATAAGTTTGTAGCCTTTAGGAATTTCAGGGAAGAGATGATATTCATGGTACTTGGGGATAGGGAATCAATTGGGTTAGCTGGTAGGAACTTCTTTCTTTCCGCCTCAAAAAGAGGACACTCTAGAAAAATGTGGCGTATCGTGATACTGGTGTTGCAGAGCCCACATTGGGGTGCAGGTTGCTTGTTAAATAAGTGTTCTTTTGTGTATTTGGTGTGTCCGAACCTTAGTCTTATAAATTTCACCATATCTTTGCGGTTGATGTTGTCTTGTGGAGTAATATTATAGTTTTTAATTGATGTTTTGTTGGGGTTGATGTATTTGTAGTGTTCCGATGTATTTTCCCATATTAATATGGATTCTTTTTTAAATAAGTTTTTAATATATATTTGTGTATCTTTATAATTTTTATTGATTTCGAATATTTGTGGGAAGATATGAGCTTCCCTAGCAGCTAAATCTGCCGTGTCGTTCCCAGTAATATTTGTGTGGCCTGGGATCCACAATAATATTATTTTTGGTTGGCATCGGTTAAGGATGTCCCTGATTTGGGACGTATAAAAAGTTTGATTATTAATATTGCCTATTGATTGTAGTGATGACAGCGAGTCAGAGCAGACAATAAATCTCTGCTTCTGGCTTTCCGCGTATTGGCAGGCAGCATAAATGGCTGCCACTTCTGCCGTGTATATAGTGCTATGTGCTGGTAGGAGAGTGGATTTGATAACGTGTGTGTCAGTCGTAATGCTGTAAGAGACTCCTTTTGTAGATTTCGATCCATCTGTGTAAATGAATGTGTAGGTGTTATAGTGTTCTTTGAGGGAGAGGAACTTTCTTTGAAATACTTCTGGTGGGGTGGAGGATTTTAAGGTGTAGTGTAAAGTTAAGTTTATTGTGTCTTTTGAAAAAGACCATGGGGGAGTTTTTTGTTTTCCTGATTTTAAAGGAGGAATAAATAAACCATTTTCGTATCTAAATTTGGATACTCTGTGTATGATAGAAGGAATTCTGGGTTTTCGTCTAGATTTTTTAATTTTTTGTAGGACGCTTTGAAGAGGAGTGTTGTTTGCGAAATGGAACGACTTACATATTCTTGCAGATGTCAGACTAAGTCTTAACTCTATTGGCATAATTTCAGCTTCAAAGAGAAGATTATTAATAGGTGTGGTGCGGAAGGCACCAAAAGCGAACCTTAAGGCAGCGTGGTAGAGCGTTTTCAGTTTTTTTAGGTATGAGGTTGGGCAATTCCCGTAAAACGGTAGGCAGTAGTCGATTTTAGACATTAAGAGGGCATTTATTGTACTTACTAGAGATCTGAAGTCGCAGTTGAGTCGTTGGTTCCCTAACCATTTTATAATATCTAATCTTTTGGAGATCTGAATTGCCAATGACTCTATGTGGTCTTTCCACCTGTATTTGTTCGAGATTATTAATCCAAGGATTTTAAGGAAGTTAGTTTGGATAAGGGGGTAAGCCTGAGAATTGATCTTGAAGTTGCATCTGTGTTTTCTGCATATGTGTAGGTGCTGGCATTTATGAATCGAGAGTTTCGCTCCAGAATACGCGCACCATTTTATTATGTCTTTGAAAAGGGGATTGATTTGCAAGGAATTTACGTTTTTGTTTATTTTCTTTACAATAGTGAAGTCGTCTGCGTAGGAGAAGAACTGGAAGCCCCTATGGACTTCGATGGTACGACAGAGTTTGTTGAAGGCTATTAAAAATAGAACCACTGATAATGGGGAACCTTGTGGAATCCCATTGTAGAGTGGTTGGTTGTCTGAAAATTCGTTGCTGACTTGGACTTTAATTTTACGGTTGGTCAGGAAGTTTTTTATAAAATTCAGTATTTTTGGGCCGATTTTCCATCTATGCAATTCGTCGATTATACTGTGTATTCCAATTTTATCATAGGCTTTTTCAAAGTCAAGGCTTATGACTGATAGGTGGCTTCTAGTGGATAGGGCTGCTGTAGTTTGGTAATCTAACAGAGTTAGGCACTCAGATACTGACATTCCCTTCCGAAATCCGAGTTGTCGACTATCGAGAAGTTTGCTGTTAACCGCAAGCCACCATAGTCGGTTTGCTATGATTTTTTCTAGTACCTTAGATATGCAAGGGTTTAGAGAAATCGGTCGATATGAGTTTATGGATATTTTGGCTGTGTTGGGTTTATGGATTGGTAGTATTGTGCTGTTCTTAAAATGCTGTGGAATGTGGCTATCGAGAATGTAATTAAATAAGTCTATAAGGCGGAGTGATACAGGGTAGCTGATGTTTTTTAACATGGGATATGAAATCCGGTCAAGCCCTGGGGTCTTCCCTTTAAGGCTATTTAGTGCTGCTCTAAATTCTATGTATGAGATTTTACTTTCTATCAAAAATGACTCTGATGATGTTTCGTAGGTGGGGATTATAGCTTTTGATCGTGTCTTATTTGCTTGAAAAGAGTCGCTGAAATTAGAGTCGGAAGACGATTCTGACCAGTGGGTGGCGAAAATTTGGGCGATGGTTTTTTTATCAATAATGTTTAGGGTAGGAATAGTGGGAGAGGTTATGCAGTGAATGTCATTTCTAATCTTTCTGCCACAAAAGGTGTTGATGTTTGCCCAAATCTTTGAAGGAGATGAGCTGGGATTAATTTCCGCAGTGAAGTTTTGGAGTGAGCTACGTTTTGCTTGCTTTATTTCTCTTCTCAGTAAAGCCTTGGCTTTTTTAAACTGTATAATGTTTTCGATGTTAATACACCTTCTTAATTTGTACCATGAATTGTTTTTATTTCTTTTTAATTGGTCGAGAGTTTTACTCCACCAAGGCACAGTGTGTTTTTTATTAAAGATTGGGTTTGTTTGGGGTATTGCGATGTTGGCACTTTGCCGAATAATCTTAATGATGTTGGCGGCTTCTTGGTTAACTTGGTTGCCAATTGGTTTTTCAATGTGGTATGTCAACGTTAGAGATGTAAAGAGGGGCCAATTCGCAGAGTCTACTTTAAACTTGGGTAATCGGTGGTTCGTTCCCGTTACCTCATTTTCAAAGAGGGAAATGTGGATTGGGAAATGGTCACTTCCGTAGAGATCGTGGTCAGTTTTCCATTTAGTGAAAGTGAAAAGGTTTGGAGTTATAATTGTTAGGTCTACATGTGTCATAGTATGGTGTGTTGAGAAGTGAGTGGGAGATCCATCGTTAATTGTTATTAAGTTTGACTGGCTAACATATTTAAAAATAGTGTTGCCCTTCTTGTTATTATTCGGCGATCCCCACCTCTGATGCCAGCTGTTGAAGTCGCCAGTTATAATAGTGTTGTCGTTAGGGTTTCCAAACATGTTTTCTAAATTGTGTAATTCAACTTTTTTGTCTGGGGCAATATACGTTGATATAAGTCGTATTTTTTGTTTGGAGTGCAAAAGTACTCCAACCGCATCGAAGTCGTTACTTAGAGTTAGAGATTCATATTGGATAGAGTTGTGGACAAGTATTGCTACTCCTCCGTGAGTGTTATTTGACGTGTTTTCGTGTATAAGTGTGAAGTTGATAGGGATAGGGATGTTATGAAGGGAGTGAAGATGGGTTTCTTGCAGGCATATGGCTTTTGGCTTATAATATTTTAATAGTAATTGAAGTTGGTCGTAATTATTTAGGTAACCGTTACAGTTCCATTGAACAATTAATATCATCAAAAATACTTATGTAAAGGGAAAATGCAAATGAAATGAGAATTAAACTTTATAAATAAGTGCTTAGAGCTCTTCTTAGGAGCTGTTGTTATTGGCTATTTTACTTAATTCTTCTGCCAGACTTAAGGAGTTAGGTTTAATTTTTTCGGTTTTGTTTTTGGCTTTTAAAGAGGGTTTTGCAATAGGGTTAGACTTATCTTTAACTTGGCTTCTAAGTTTACGATCAGTTTCTGGAATTAGTCTGTTAGAGTGGGTCATCTTGGGGGCTGCTGAAGTTTCGGTATCCATTTTTTCGTCGACGAATTCTTTTCTTGGGTTTATTGACTTCGATGAGGTACTGGGCTGGGTGTCGATGATGTCGCTGTACGATCTTATTTGGCGATTGAGTTGGTGTGCGCTAGGGTTTTTGTGTGTAGATCCTTGGGATTTGTCATTCTGTTGTGTTGGCATCATTATTTTTTCAGGTTGTTGAGCAGATGTTATCTTGGAGTACGGAGTAGGCTGATGGATATGTCGAAGATTGTATATTCTTGTTGCGGTTTTATGGTCCACTTTTTCAAGAGTCTTAATTGTTGTTATCTCTTTTTGCTTTATAAAAGCGGGGCATGATTTATCTAGGGGGCTGTGGTTGAATTGGTCATTGATGTCGTACTTGCAGTTTACACAGAATTTTGGCTTGTCGCATTCCTGGTCTTCTGTAGTATGTTCTTCTGCCGAGCAGTTCTTGCAGGCTTTATGGCTTTTACAGGCTTTAGAAGGGTGTCCAAATCGGAGGCAGTTGCGGCATTTGAGTGGGTTAGGGACATGGGGTCGAACCTTAACTCGTTCATATCCGATCATCATTGTTTCTGGTAGAATAGTTGATCCAAAAGTGACAATTATTAGTCCAGATTCCTGCAGCTCGTTGTTCCTAAACATACGAATCTTTTCAATGTTAATAACTTTTTGGTGTTTAAGTTCTTCTAATATTTCCGTTTCGTCAATGTTGCGTAGTTCGTTGGAGTAAATAACACCTTTTGAATAGTTTAAGGATTGATGTTCAGATGAGGATACGGTATGGAAAAGCTGTTAGTTTCAGTAGCCTATTAGCTTGTATTAGGTTCTTGGTCTTCACTAATAAGGTTCCGTTCCGAGTTTTATTACATGACTCTACTTCGCTTCCGCATGTAAAGTCAATTACTTTTTTAATCACAAATGCTGATACGTTTTCAAATGTTTTGGTGTCTGTTCTCGTGATAGTTATAAACTTCGATTCGGTTATGGGGGTCTTGCCACAAAGTGCGGGGTAATTTAAGTCAGGCGGTTTCGTCATTTCGTTTGTGCTTGGGCTGCTGCCCGGTACACTTGCGTTTGTGTAACTGTTTTCCTGTATAATTGTTTTTGTGCTTTTTTCTTAGATCTTCTTTGTGCGCTTATTTGTTTTTACCAAACTTGGTAGAACTTTGTTTTTGTGATTGGTGGATTTACCGAAGCTCTTCCGATAGCACGTCTTTACCGATTCGTTGCTGAATATGAAATATATGTTGATGTTATATGTAATATATGTTGATGTAATATGGAATATATGTTGATGTAATAGGGAACTGGCGCGTAAATATGTAATTTATATTTTATTTGGAATTGCCAGAGGCTATGTGTTGTTTGTTTTGTAATTGTATTCTTCGATAGCAAATTGTATTAAGTGGAAAGCGGAGCTTAAGCATAAATGTGTTGCGAAAAGAACTTGGCTTGCGTTGGACACAGTGAAAAGAGAACAGAATGGTTGCCACTTTTGCCAAAGTTTTGGACTTCGAAATTTTCACTGAAC
The DNA here is from genome assembly GCF_016746365.2 of Drosophila yakuba. Lineage (NCBI taxonomy): Eukaryota > Metazoa > Arthropoda > Insecta > Diptera > Drosophilidae > Drosophila > Drosophila yakuba. The sequence continues at coordinate 233,851 of NW_025048816.1, read as the reverse complement.
TTGGCACAAATTATTTTCTTTTTTTCACATTTGGAATTTTGCACTTTTTTGGGCTTTTTATTCTGTTTGCAATTTGGACGGGATGAATGATGTTTTTTCGGAGAGCAATGGAAAGTTTCTGTCATTGTTCGTTTCAGAAACTCTAAAATCTACGATTACTCATGAAGATTTAAATACATTTAAGGACATTCCTTACGACTACTTTTGCCCATCGGTAAAAAAAATCTCTTCCTCGCAAGATTTGTTCAATATTTAAATATATTCGGAGATTTGGACTTTTAACTTTCACGAATGAGGGTGAAAGGAAAGGGTGGGTAATATGGCGGCGCCCGTAGGAATGAATAAGTACATTTTCTTTAATTGCCTTTTGTCGGAGAATGGACTCCCGAGAACTGAATCCCAAAAATTGACTCTTGAAAATTAAATCTCGGGTATTGAGTCTCGAGAACTGAATCTCGAGAATTGACTTGTCGCGCCAAGTCCCTGACATTCACTATCCAGAACTGTTTTCGTATTAAAACAACGAGCGTCCGTGGCCCGGCGTTATAGTTCTGTAGATCAAGAGGCGAGCGAACTGTGATACAAATGGATCCTTAGATGGGGGCAGGGCAGGATTCCTCTTGAGCGATGTGAATGGTTTGAATATTTCAGACGATGTAATGTAGCGTCCGCAACAATTCTGCTGGCGCCAGCGACAGCAATTGGAATGGTGTGAGTTTACGGCAGCGCTGAATAAATCTATACATCCAGGCGATAACTAGTAGGCAGCGATGATGCGAACTGATCTTGTAGATTCCTTCAAGCAGTTGATTAGTGGTCGTGTGTATGGCAAATGCTTCTCTTCGATGTAATTAGCTGTACCTTAGTTAGCCCAAAATCGAGCACTTGGTGGCGTAATCCGAATCTACTCTTGGAGAGAACGAAAACATGAATGTGTCCCGTACTCGGTCCTTTTAGGCCAAGACTGTCGCGTCATCGACAAACTTGCAGTGATTTGAATTCCATTTTGCGAGTTCTTATTGGCCATCCTGTAGAAACGCTGTAACTTCCCTTTTGATTTGATGTAGCTCCTCTACCTTTTCCGCTCCACCCATAGAATTTGTCGGGTAAGTATGAGAAACTGCGTATGGCTAGATACTGTGCAACCGCTGTGCCATAGGTTACAGTATTCAATGCGAAGGTGCTTAATGGTTGCGATGGCAAAATTCTCCAAAGAATGTATTGGAATCTGCGGTCCTCGGCTGACGTGTTGACTTGGCGGAACATCTTGACCACATCAGCAGTGATTACATATCAATGTATCGGAAAACGAAAGAGTAATGTATAAATATCTGGCTGAATGGTCGGTCCGACCATCAGAATGTCGTTGAGCAATTTCTGGGAGGTCGTCCTGCAAGAAGTGTCAAAAAGCCATCTATGCTTTGTTGATGTGCTATTAGGCTTGAGTACGCAGTGGTGAGGAATAATTATTAAATAATAATGTGGATGACTCACGAGACTCATGTGTCCCAGGTCTTGAAACTCCTACATAAATTTTACATAAAAGGCCCCTACCTTAGGCCTTTTGCATAGTCTGCGTTCAAGAGAGAGGAATCTCCTTCTGGCGATGTCGAAGAAGGTTTCCGTGCCTAAAAGCAAATCAATGTGGTGAGAATAGTGGAAGTTTTCGTCTTCAAGAGATGAGTGCTGCGGAAGGTTCAATTGCGGAAATGTCAATTTCCGATTCTGGATTTTAATTCTGTAGATACATCCTTGGCCAGAATCACTGCCGTGGCCAGGATGACACAATCGGATTGTGTGCAATTGATGCATAGCTTGTGGCGCTTTACTGCTTTGAGGCGATTATCTAGGGCGACATTAATTGGATCTAGGCATCTAAAGGTCTTGTGGTCTGTCTGTGAACAGATGTAACAAGTTTGTGTTGTGCAATTGAAGGACAGACATGATTGATTACTCTGCAAGTGCGACTTATGGTCACCTGGTTGACTTATATGGTCTTCAGCAGTAGGCTTCTTATCCGAATCCAAATATTGACAGTGACGTTCGACAACTTTAAGACATTTGTTCCAAGAAGGCAAGATAGTGTAATCCATCGACTTATTCCACTTCCTCTTAGTCTTCTGGTCCACTTTGCCCATAACTATGGAGATGAGTGCTGCGGCCTCGCAGATCTGTGGCTCAGTGCTTAACGAGCGCAACGAGTTCTATAATGCGGATGTACTATCGATTAGGCTGCGCAACTGCTGACCATATGATTTGGCGACAGTTAACAATACGAAGAGTGATGATATGTTATCCTAGAACTGCAGATGTGTGCAGATTAAGCGTGTTTGCGTCTGGTCCAAGTTGATCCTGAACGAAAACCTTGGCGCGGATAAATAGTTCCTCTATTTCGAAGCGAGTATAGCGCTGCGCCTCAGCTGGCTCCATCTGCTCTATTGCTTCTTGAGTGGATAAAGCACTTTAAAATACGATTCCAAAATTAACAAACGGCAAGATAATTCCAACGAAATAAATTCAAACCAGGTTCCACTGATTTGCTTATACGTGTTACGTTTTTCCGAGCACTCGTTCGCTGAGCTTTAAGTTGCTAAGGCAAAGACAGTTTGCAGATGTTTGTTCACTTTGTTTAATTTCGATCTGGCAGTGCCCTGCTTGACAAGTTATGTGAGAGCGAGCAAGACGACGAGATGTAGTGGAAAATTTTCGTTCGCCAAGCCTAGAGTGCAACCGATGTGTTGCGGCACAATGAGGTCATGTATGTATAGATGTATAGATGAAGGACCGAGATGTCGACTCCAACTATGGCGATGACACTTGGAGGATTGTAAGTCCACTCCAAGGACGTCCCGGGATGCAGCGGGAGACCCTTGACAATAGCCGGAAGCTGCGCTGCTATCAGTTTTGGGCAAATGCAGGAGCGGCAATTCGATGCGGACGCTGGGTAAACCGGCAGCGAACGCGATGCACGAATGTACGAGAGTTAGGCAGGGCAAAGGTCCCAAATGCGCGTGCGAGTAAAAATGGGAGCGAACATAACCACAACCTTCACCAAACTTAACTAAGAAACTAGCACAGGTCCTGTCACGGTCGCCAAAGTGTAAAAACAAGAGCTTTTTCTTGAGTATAAATGATAAGTTGGATGGTGCTAGTTTTAATAGTATACATTTTATTGACAATTCTTTATTATTTCTTCTCACTTCAACTTTTGTTGTCTCTTTTTAATTTCAAAAATCCTTTTCAGTGTGTTCTATTCTCTCTTTTCTATCTTCCTATCTGTCACTCACTCGCGTTGGCAGCATCATAAAACAGATGATGATCCCGACACCGCTGCACTGATCGCTTGTAGATCCGTACTAGTTGTAATAGTGCCAGCATCACTAACATCACGGCGATTAACTCAAGTGTATGTTGTACACCTAGGGCTGGGCTAGGGCTGGCTGTCCTGGAATTTTCCGATATGGTGAAATGTAAAACACTCGAGGAGCGAGGGACAGGCAAACACTTGACTTTTAATTATTGCGCGGGCGCGACCGGGCGTATAGTTTATTCGGCGGATACCAATTGGAAACTAAAGCTTGTTCTGCTTAGCTAAGCTCTCCAGAGCGCAGCGGAGACTGCGAGACAATTTAAGCTGCCACGGGAAGAGTAGAATTGGAGATTCTGTGGTCAAGAGCGAGAGAGAGAGAGAGAGGGAGCGAGGAAGCGGAGAGCGGGTGACAGTCCTCGCCCCGTAACAATAAAAGTCACGCGACGTACTGATTTTTTTTATAAGAAAGCAGCTATAAGGTAAGTTTCTACGTACTCAAAATTTGACTACGTGAAATTCTTGAATTGAATCTCGCGCCACATTTTGTCACTAGTGCCAGCACGATAAACGTCGGAACGAGAACATTAATAGTGCAAAATCTCTGGAGATCTAACTAAAATTTTGCGGGAAGATTGTGGCTTCACTATTAGTAGAAGTGGATGCTATTTGAGATTATTGCCTAAAAGAAGTAACACGTCAGAAGGAAAAAGGCATGTCAACACTGTACCTTTCAAATTAGCAAAGGCCCAAACTGATATGCATAACAAACAGAGTCCTCTTCTTATGCACATGGAATATTCGATACGTCTACCAGACCGACTGGGTTGTTGCAACATCTCACAAGCTCATTCCATCAGTTTATGCTGGTATTCACATTGAAGAAAATAAGTTTGGAAATCCGAAAGCAGTCAGCTACGCAGGACCCACTTATGTAGCCGTAAGATCGGGAAAGCACTCTTTATCAACGGCCCTGTCCCACGTTTTGGATTTTGAAAAAATTTTGACCTTGTCAGAGTTTGATGACATTGCCAAAACTCAAACTGGTTCGATAAAACCAGTTGTTATTTTTACTGTAGATGGAGGACCCGACGAGAATCCTCGATATGCGAAAGTTGTGGCTACGGGAATTCACCATTTTTTAAAGCACAATTTGGATGCATTGCATGTTGCATGTAATGCACCAGGGCGAAGTGCATTTAATAGAGTTGAAAGGCGCATGGCACCTTTAAGCAAAGAATTGGCTGGAGTCATACTTCCTCACAAACATTACGGAAGTCATTTGAACAAAAGCGGAATTACGGTTGATGTAGAAAAAGAAAAAGACAATTTTGCTTTCGCCGGCGCATCTTTAGCAGAAATTTGGTCCAATACTGTAATCGACCATTTCCCTGTAGTGAGCGAATATATGCCTCCAGAAAATTCTGAAATACCTGAATGTGACCTATAGCAAGTATCTCAGCATTGGCAAGACAATCACATTCGATCTAGTCAGTATTTCTTGCAAATTGTGAAATGCCAAAATACGCAATGTTGTTCACAACCACGAAGTTCACTATTTAAAATTGTACCAAATCGCTTCTTGCCACCTCCGTTACCAATTGCTCAAAGTGATAATGGCCTTGTTTTTTCAGAGAGCAATGGAAAGTTTCAGTAATTGTTCGTTTCAGAAACTCTAAAATCTTCGATTACTCATGAAGATTTAAATACATTCAAGGACATTCCTTGCGACTACTTTTGCCCATCGGTAAAGAAATCTCTTCCTCGCAAGATTTGTTCAAATTGCAATTTGTACATTGGGTCTCTTTCGAGATTGGCAAGCCATAAGAAAAATTGCGAGGCCACCACTTCCATTCAGAAAGTTCGTCCGGTCAGAATAGCTGCCGCTCGACAAAAAGAATTTTTAACAATTTTGAAAAGTTATGAAGAAGAAGAAGAAGAAGAAGAGGCCGAATGGTTAGACGCAGACATTATTGATAAAGATTTGACAAGTTTTGCGAATAAGGATTGTAACGATAATAGTTCGGCTCCTTTAATTACAATTGCCGAACATTTGAGCTCGCCATGGCATGAGGTGAAGTAAAAGAGATTTAATCTGCCAATTTATTCAGTGAGAGATTCCTGATTTAGTTTTCGTAAGAAATAATCTATGTATTTTTAATTCAGTGACAGATTTTATGAGAAAAAATGAATGAATTTTTCGTTAATTGACAGATTCCTAATTATTTGTTTTCGTAAGAAAGAATGTATGTATTTTTCGTTCGCTAATAGAAACTAAACTTACATTTTTATTTAGTCATTGTTATGGATTATATTTTCTTTTTTTTTACCTATAGGGGGGGGGGGGGGGTTGCAGTGACCATTGAGAGTCACGATATGTCACATAGGGGGGGGGGGTCAAAATGGCCCAAAATTAGCATCACGAGGTTTATGGACGGCCCCTCACTGCATAGCCATCCTATGGCATGCTGCAGGCACCGGACACGATCCACCCAAAAACTGTTTTCTGGGCGACCGGCATTCCCTTGCCGGAGGTCAGGAATCCGCATTGGATGACCTTAGGATAAATGTCTGCTCCATGGAGACGGTAGCAGGCCGATGAAACTGGTCATCAGCCAGCATGATGTCCTGGAACTTGGACACCACTGTGTCGCTCAATGCCCGGACATGTGTGCGGATCCGCACGTATCGATGAGTGCTGCGGTCTCAAAGGTCTTCGTCCCGGTCTCCAACCTTGACCAGCGCTGTCGGAAGGACGTTCACGCTGTGGCGTTGCATCAGCGACGAGAGCGTTCCATGTGGAGCAGCGTGTGGTGGGATCGGTCGCACTTCCTGCAAAGTTCACCGCTTCGGCAGACTCCTGTGGAATGCTCGTGAGCGAGGCAATTGGCGCAGTATTTGTTGATAAGGACTGCTTGCAGACGCTTTTCAGCGCTGAGCTTTAGGAACCTCGCGCACTTCCGAAGAGGATGGGTACCGTGTCAGACTCGGCAACGGTAGGATTGAATACCTCGGGTACGTCTACTCTCCAAGGCACGAGAACTGCGTGCGTTTAGCTGACGAGGGGCCATGCTGCGGGTAGTTGAATGTCGAAAGGAGATCGAAAACGAAATGAAAAAGAATGGCTGATTAGTGCTAGTGAACTACCATTAAGGACGAGAGGCGCGCCTATTCATTGTGGAGATTCGGAAGACTCCGTCGGCAAAGGCACCACTTTTGCCACTGGAGTACGGATATTTAATACACGGATGTTGCCGTCGGCTCCTGGGAAGACAGACTCAATTCTGCCGAGCCGCCACTCATTAGGGGGTAAGTTGTCGTCCTTGATGACGACCATGTCATCGATGCGAAGATTTTTTATCGGGGCCTGCCATTTAGTGCGCTTACGGAGTTCTTTGAGGTACTCTTCTTTCCATCGCACACGGAACTGCTGATGGAGAGCCTTCAAATGCTGCCACGGTTTTGGAATGGATTTCGTTTCTCCCTTTACTTCGGGTTCCACCGTGGACATAAGGGGTCCCCCGACAAGGAAATGACCTGGCGTCAGGGCCAGCAAATCTGTCGGATCCTCAGACTTGGAGAGGGCGGCCTGCAGTTAAGGCACGCCTCTATTTTTGCCAAGAGCGTGGAGAGCTCTTCGAACGTGTATTTTCGTCTAGCAGTGCATTTGTAAAATAGTGTCTTAAAACTTTTTACGCCTGGGAAGCCTCCTATATGGGGTGCCCCCGGAGGAATAAATTGCCATTGCATCTCTTGATGACTATAGGCATCCGTCACCGACTCTTTTATGGCCTGAAGGAAATCGCGGAAAAGCAGGGTGGCAGCGCCAACAAAGGTTTTGCCATCGTCTGACTGGACTTGACGTGGACACCCTCTTCTAGATACAAAACGAGCGAAAGCGGCATGAAACTTATTGGTCGTTAAGTTAGATGTAGGCTCTAAATGGATGGCCTTGGTGGAGAAACCAAAAAAAACTAACACATACCCCTTTGTGATAAGACATTCTCTTCCCGTATAGTTCTTTATATCGAACGGACCGGCGTAATCCATGCCAGTATACGTGAATGGTCGGGAGAACGATGCTCCTTCTTTGGGCAGGACACCCAACAGTTGGCTTTGCAACCGCTTTTTGTGGATCACACATACCTTGCACGAATTTACTACTGCTTTCATCAGGTTCTTAATTCTCGGAATCCAGTATTTCGACCGCACCATTAACTGGTTACCACCATGGAGAGTTATGCGATGTGTGAAATTCGCAAGGAGGCAAGAAAGCAGGCAGTTATACGGAAGAATCACTGGATGTCGCTCATTGTATTGAAGGCTTTCGGAAGCCGCCACACGGCCGCACGCCCTGATTAGTCCATGCGGATCTAGAAAAGGGCTTATGTTTAGGATGGAACTGGAACTTGGCACTGGGCGCATTTCAGTGATATTCCATAGGATATTCTATGCGCTGAGTGTTCAAAATTAGGAACCACTCGGCGGCGGCGATGCCGGCAAATGCACATCAGATGGAGATGTCTGCTTCCTGCGCCGCTGTATGAAGCGATGAACATAAGCGAGGACCCATAGTGCTTTCTCAAGCTTGAAAAAACGTTCCAACAACTCTTTAGAAGGAGCTATTGCGAGATGGACTTTCAGAGCACGCTTCTTCAGATCGGTCACCGAAGCGTTGTCGACCTGACTTGGCCATTGCGTGGATTTTGCAACCAATTCTTTCTTTTACCAACTTTATTGGTATATTCTCCAACTCCCAAAATTTTGTGAGTAGTTTGTCCAGTGAATTATCGTACGCGTGGGAGATCTGCGTCGAAAAGGAGGAAATTCTGCTTTGTGCTGAGGCTGACACTGGCCCAGTTAATACCCAGCCGAAAATGGTCTCTTGCCCTAAGAGAGACACATAGGTTGGTTTTTTCTCCACTCAGAGGCACCGAAGGCAGAATTTCGGTTCCGATTAGGACATCTATTAGTGCGCTCTCATAGAATTTTGGATCCGCTAGTGGAAAATCAGGAAGATCCCGAAGGAAATTTAGCGGAATTGGGTAGGAAGGCAGATTTCCGGCTAGTTGAGGGAGGACATAGGCCGTCGTCTCCAACTGCAACGCGGGCCTAGTCGGAGATCGGATGGTGAAACTGCAGAGCTTCTTGGACTGAGCTGCTACTGTTTGGTTTAAGCCCGAGACTTGGGCTTGAACCACCTGGAATGCCAATCTAATTAGATTGAACAGTCGCTTGGTTATAAAGTCGATCAGGGCGCGTGCCTTAAAGGTAATGCCCAGATGGAAAATATTGATCACGGCAGTGCCAAGAAGGATAGCTCTTGAGCCCGTGGCAAAATAATTTTGAACACCGGCTTGCTCATTAGGAACGAAATTGGCTTGATTAGTAGAATTTGGCCTTGCAGGATTTGAAGGACTTGAATTGCTGGAAAAGGGGTTGTTTCGGTGCAGCAGCGTGTGATGCCGGCCACGGCAAGTAAAACAATTGTGCGTGCTTTTGCACTCACGAAGCCGATGTCCCTTTTCAAAGCAGAGCAAAGGCTTCCTATATGGGGTGCCCCCGGAGGAATAAATTGCCATTGCATCTCTTGATGACTATAGGCATCCGTCACCGATTTTTTTTACGGTCTGAAGGAAATCGCGGGAAAGCAGGGTGGCAGCGCCAACAAAGATTTTGCCATTGTCTGACTGGACTTAACGTGAACACCCTCTTCTGGATATAAAACGAGCGAAAGCGGCAAGAAACTTGTTGTTCGTTAAGTCAGATGTAGGCTCTAAATGGATGGCCTTGGTGGAGAAACAAACAAAAACTAACACATACCCCTTTGTGATAAGACATTCTCTTCCCGTATAGTTCTTTATATCGAACGGACCGGCGTAATCCATGCCAGTATACGTGAATGGTCGGGAGAACGATGCTCTTTCTTTGGGCAGGACACCCAACAGTTGGCTTTGCAACCGCTTTTTGTGGATCACACATACCTTGCACGAATTTACTACTGCTTTCATCAGGTTCTTAATTCTCGGAATACAGTATTTCGACCGGATGAGGCGCACAATCAACTGTGTGAAATTCGCAAGGAGGCGAGAAAGCAGGCAGTTATACGGAAGAATCACTGGATGCCGCGCTTTCGGAAGCCGCCACACGGCCGCACGCCCTGATCATTCCATGCGGATCTACTAAAGGGCTCATGTTTAGGATAGAACTGAAACATGGCACTGGGCGCTTTTCAGTGATATTCCATAAGGTATTCTCTGCGCTGAGTGTTCAAAATTAGGAACCACTCGGCGGCGGCGATGCCGGCAAATGCACATCAGATGGAGATGTCTGCTTCCTGCACCTCTGTATGAAGCGATGAACATAAGCGAGGACCCATAGTGCTTTCTCAAGCTTGAAAAAACGTTCCAACAACTCTTTAGAAGGAGCTATTGCGAGATGGACTTTCAGAGCACGCTTCTTCAGATCGGTCACCGGAGCGTTGTCGACCTGACTTGGCCATTGCGTGGATTTTGCAACCAATTCTTTCTTTTACCAACTTTATTGGTATATTCTCCAACTCCCAAAATTTTGTGAGTAGTTTGTCCAATGAATTATCGTACGCGTGGGAGATCTGCGTCGAAAAGGAGGAAATTCTGCTTTGTGCTGAGGCTGACACTGGCCCAGTTAATACCCAGCCGAAAATGGTCTCTTGCCCTAAGAGAGACACATAGGTTGGTTTTTTCTCCACTCAGAGGCACCGAAGGCAGAATTTCGGTTCCGATTAGGACATCTATTAGTGCGCTCTCATAGAATTTTGGATCCGCTAGTGGAAAATCAGGAAGATCCCGAAGGAAATTTAGCGGAATTGGGTAGGAAGGCAGATTTCCGGCTAGTTGAGGGAGGACATAGGCCGTCGTCTCCAACTGCAACGCGGGCCTAGTCGGAGATCGGATGGTGAAACTGCAGAGCTTCTTGGACTGAGCTGCTACTGTTTGGTTTAAGCCCGAGACTTGGGCTTGAACCACCTGGAATGCCAATCTAATTAGATTGAACAGTCGCTTGGTTATAAAGTCGATCAGGGCGCATGCCTTAAAGGTAATGCCCAGATGGAAAATATTGATCACGGCAGTGCCAAGAAGGATAGCTCTTGAGCCCGTGGCAAAATAATTTTGAACACCGGCTTGCTCATTAGGAACGAAATTGGCTTGATTAGTAGAATTTGGCCTTGCAGGATTTGAAGGACTTGAATTGCTGGAAAAGGGGTTGTTTCGGTGCAGCAGCGTGTGATGCCGGCCACGGCAAGTAAAACAATTGTGCGTGCTTTTGCACTCACGAAGCCGATGTCCCTTTTCAAAGCAGAGCAAGCATAACTGCTTTCGTTTAATGTAGGCTGACCGGTCGTCAACCGACATTTAAAAAACAACGCGGACATACACGGACAGGATGGTTTTCCTTGTTGCACAAGTCGCAACTTTTGGATTTTGGAGCCACTTTCGTCTCGTGGGAACTTGAATTCAACGCTTTGGAGTGCGACTGACTTGGTACGGGCGGTCTCACATCATCGATGGCCTTTAGGGTTCGATGGCGTTCTGTGAGGAAGGGGTTCACCTCTACCCATGTCGGAATGTCGGCTTTCTTATGGGGCAACTGCTCCCATAAGGAGAAAGTTATTTTCGGAAGCTTGTTTGAATACAAATATACAAGCAGGCATCCCAGTTCTCAATGCTGATGCCTGACATTTCTAAGGCAGTCAAGCAACCTTGAATAGTACTTTGCAGTACCTTCAAAGCCGCCCCAGATTCTTGTGGTATCGACTGCACATTAAAAAGGATTTTTAATTGACTGTTTACAACAATCGTTTATTTTCGAAACGCTCTGTTGGGTTCTCCCACGCAGAGCGGACACCGCCGTGGATTATTGATATAAATGGCTGTGAAAAGATCCCGGAAAGTCGGCCAGCGAAGATAGTCACTTGCGAAAACTTCTGTATCGCATGGAGGCAACCGACAGCCAGGGGAAATGTAGGCCTGAGGCGCAGCGTGGCTGGGATGGACTGAGACGTGCCCTGCTCGATTTTATCAACGAGCTGGGCAACACACCTTTCATAGACTGAATAGCAATAACTTTATTTAGCCCTGCGAATAGGCATGTTGCCTGCTGCCGCTTCGCCTGCTGACACAAGGCACTCTGAGCAGATGAGGAATTCCTTTTCAACCTTGTCCATTAGGGTTCGGACTTGGTCGCGACGGACGCTATTCATCGTGACAGTTGGAGCTGCAGATTCCGGAGTGTTGATCTGGACCTCAAATTCGCTTAAGTGTTCAGAAACCGAAATGAATTTGACTAGCGCTAGATCGAAAGCAGCCATATTTTTAGCTGTGCGCTGTACTGTGGCTTTGGATGGAGTAGCACAGTCGTCGGAAATCTGCGCAGGCGTTTTCACCGAAATGCTTGGAATTCTTGGACTCTTCGGCCCTTGTGGTGAAAAAATAGACCTGGGTTTGTCAGCGGACAATTTCTTCTTATCGTCCCCGATGGGCATAATCGAATAAATGCGAAATGGAAAGGAAGCAGTTTTGGAGCACGGTCACACTTTGCAAATGTGGACAGATTCGTTAGACTCCACTTAATAAGTTTAAGATTGCTGCCGTGAACGGTTGAAAGCAGCGGAAAAAGACCGTATAGGATGTAACGGGTGTGAAAGTGGTGAAAAATTTACGAAGTGGAAATGCCGTAGTTTGGACTTATTGGACAGCTGACTTGGAGTGAACAGCGAATTGTATAATTGACCGGAGATTTATGGTAATCAGGTCCACCTGATTTACGGTGTGAACACTTGGAATGTTGAACACGGTCGCAAAAATGTTTATTGAAACGTACAAAAAATTTTAAACAGATACTTTGGTGTATGTGTATAAGGAATGCAGATAATATGCGCAATGTATGTATGTAATATAAATTGCTGTAATATGTAATATATGTCCATGTAATATGGAATATATGTTGATGTAATATGTCGATGTAATATGGAATATATGTTGATGCAATATGTAATATGCCGATGTAATATGAAATATATGTTGATGTTATATGTAATATATGTTGATGTAATATGGAATATATGTTGATGTAATAGGGATGTAACAGGCGCGTAAATATGTAATTTATATTTTATTTGGAATTGCCAGAGGCTATGTGTTGTTTGTTTTGTAATTGTATTCTTCGATAGCAAATTGTATTAAGTGGAAAGCGGAGCTTAAGCATAAATATGTTGCGAAAAGAATTTGGCTTGCGTTGGACACAGTGAAAAGAGAACAGAATGGTTGCCACTTTTGGCAAAGTTTTGGACTTCGAAATTTTCACTGAACTTGGCATCATGAACTTTTCACATTTAGAATTCTGCACTTTTTTGGACTTTTTATTCTGTTTGCAATTTGGACGGGATGAATGATGTTTTTTCAGTCATTGTTCGTTTCAGAAACTCTAAAATCTACGATTACTCATGAAGATTTAAATACATTTAAGGACATTCCTTACGACTACTTTTGCCCATCGGTAAAAAAAATCTCTTCCTCGCAAGATTTGTTCAATATTTCAATATATCCGGAGATTTGGACTTTTAACTTTTACGAATAAGGGTGAAAGGGAAGGGTGGGTAATATGGCGGCGCCCGTAGGAATGAATAAGTACATTTTCTTTAATTGCCTTTTGTCGGAGAATGGACTCCCGAGAACTGAATCCCAAAAATTGACTCTTGAAAATTAAATCTCGGGTATTGAGTCTCGAGAACTGAATCGACATTCACTATCCAGAACTGTTTTCGTATTAAAACAACGAGCGTCCGTGGCCCGGCGTTATAGTTGGATCCAAATGGATCCTTAGATGGGGGCAGGGCAGGATTCCTCTTGAGCGAAGTAAATGGTTTAAATATTTTAGACGATGTAATGTAGCGTCCGCCACAATTCTGCTGGCGCCAGCGACAGCAATTGGAATGGTGTGAGTTTACGGCAGCGCTGAATAAATCTATACATCCAGGCGATAACTAGTAGGCAGCGATGATGCGAACTGATCTTGTAGATTCCTACAAGCAGTTGATTAGTGGTCGTGTGTATGGCAAATGCTTATTTTCTCTTCGATGTGATTAGCTGTACCTTAGTTAGCCCATCTGATACGAGTGTGCAAGCGTAGATGCAGCATCCATACGCTCTAATGGAGGCGTCACAGAAGCCGTGTATTGGCTCCCATGAGGATGGGAGAAACTAATCCCAACGAATCAAACAGCGAAGATGCTATGGACAAAATAGAGCACTTGGTAGCGTAATCCGAATCTACTCTTGGAGAGAACGAAAACATGAATGTGTCCCGTACTCGGTCCCCTTTTAGGCCAAGACTGTCGCGTCATCGACAAACTTGCAGTGATTTGAATTCCATTTTGCGAGTTCTTATTGGCCATCCTGTAGAAACGCTGTAACTTCCCTTTTGATTTGATGTAGCTCCTCTACCTTTTCCGCTCCACCCATAGAATTTGTCGGGTAAGTATGAGAAACTGCGTATGGCTGTGCCATAGGTTACAGTATTCAATGCGAAGGTGCTTAATGGTTGCGATGGCAAAATTCTCCAAAGAATGTATTGGAATCTGCGGTCCTCGGCTGACGTGTTGACTTGGCGGAACATCTTGACCACATCAGCAGTGATTACATATCAATGTATCGGAAAACGAAAGAGTAATGTATAAATATCTGGCTGAATGGTCGGTCCGACCATCAGAATGTCGTTGAGCAATTTCTGGGAGGTCGTCCTGCAAGAAGTGTCAAAAAGCCATCTAAGCTTTGTTGATGTGCTATTAGGCTTGAGTACGCAGTGGTGAGGAATAATAATTAAATAATAATGTGGATGACTCACGAGACTCATGTGTCCCAGGTCTTGAAACTCCTGCATAAATTTTACATAAAAGGCCCCTACCTCAGGCCTTTTGCATAGTCTGCGTTCAAGAGAGAGGAATCTCCTTCTGGCGATGTCGAAGAAGGTTTCCGTGCCTAAAAGCAAATCAATGTCTTTAAGAGATGAGTGCTGCGGAAAGTTCAATTGCGGAAATGTCAATTTCCGATTCTGGATTTTAATTCTGTAGATACATCCTTGGCCAGACTCACTGCCGTGGCCAGGATGACACAATCGGATTGTGTGCAATTGATGCATAGCTTGTGGCGCTTTACTGCTTTGAGGCGATTATCTAGGGCGACATTAATTAGATCTAGGCATCTAAAGGTCTTGTGGTCTGTCTGTGAACAGATGTAACAAGTTTGTGTTGTGCAATTGAAGGACAGACATGATTGATTACTCTGCAAGTGCGACCTATGGTCACCTGGTTGACTCATAGGGTCTTCAGCAGTAGGCTTCTTATCCGAATCCAAATATTGACAGTGACGTTCGACAACTTTAAGACATTTGTTCCAAGAAGGCAAGATAGTGTAATCCTTATTCCACTTCCTCTTAGTCTTCTGGTCCACTTTGCCCATAACTATGGAGATGAGTGCTGCGGCCTCGCAGATCTGTGGCTCGGTGCTTAACGAGCGCAACGAGTTCTATAATGCGGATGTACTATCGATTAGGCTGCGCAACTGCTGACCATATGATTTGGCGACAGTTAACAATACGAGTAGTGACGATATGTTATCCAAGAACTGCAGATGTGTGCAGATTAAGCGTGTTTGCGTCTGGTCCAAGTTGATCCTGAACGAAAACCTTGGCGCGGATAAATAGTTCCTCTATTTCGAGTATAGTGCTGCGCCTCAGCTGGCTCCATCTGCCCTATTGCTTCTTGAGTGGATAAAGCACTTTAAAATACGATTCCAAAATTAACAAACGGCAAGATAATTCCAACGAAATAAATTCAAACCAGGTTCCACTGATTTTCTTATACGTGTTACGTTTTTCCGAGCACTCGTTCGCTGAGCTTTAAGTTGCTCCAGCAAAGACAGTTTGCAGATGTTTGTTCACTTTGTTTAATTTCGATCTGGCAGTGCCCTGCTTGACAAGTTATGTGAGAGCGAGCAAGACGACGAGATGTAGTGGAAAATTTTTGTTCGCCAAGCCTAGAGTGCAACCGATGTGTTGCGGCACAATGAGGTCATGTATGTATAGATGTATAGATGAAGGACCGAGATGTCGACTCCAACTATGGCGATGACACTTGGAGGATTGTAAGTCCACTCCAAGGACGTCCCGGGATGCAGCGGGAGACCCTTGACAATAGCCGGAAGCTGCGCTGCTATCAGTTTTGGGCAAATGCACGAGCGTCAATTCGATGCGGACGCTGGGTAAACCGGCAGCGAACGCGATGCACGAATGTACGAGAGTTAGGCAGGGCAAAGGTCCCAAATGCGCGTGCGAGTAAAAATGGGAGCGAACATAACCACAACCTTCACCAAACTTAACTAAGAAACTAGGACAGGTCCTGTCACGGTCGCCAAAGTGTAAAAACAAGAGCTTTTTCTTGAGTATAAATGATAAGTTGGATGGTGCTAGTTTTAATAGTATACATTTTATTGACAATTCTTTATTATTTCTTCTCACTTCAACTTTTGTTGTCTCTTTTTAATTTCAAAAATCCTTTTCAGTGAGTTCTATTCTCTCTTTTCTATCTTCCTATCTGTCACTCACTCGCGTTGGCAGCATCATAAAACAGATGATGATCCCGACACCGCTGCACTGATCGCTTGTAGATCCGTACTAGTTGTAATAGTGCCAGCATCACTAACATCACGGCGATTAACTCAAGTGTATCTTGTACACCTAGGGCTGGGCTAGGGCTGGCTGTCCTGGAATTTTCCGATATGGTGAAATGTAAAACACTCGAGGAGCGAGGGACAGGCAAACACTTGACTTTTAATTATTGCGCGGGCGCGACCGGGCGTATAGTTTATTCGGCGGATACCAATTGGAAACTAAAGCTTGTTCTGCTTAGCTAAGCTCTCCCGAGCGCAGCGGAGACTGCGAGACAATTTAAGCTGCCACGGGAAGAGTAGAATTGGAGATTCTATGGTGAAGGACAAGAGAGAGAGAGAGAGAGAGGGAGCGAGGAAGCGGAGAGCGGGTGACAGTCCTCGCCCCGTAACAATAAAAGTCACGCGACGTACTGATTTTTTTTATAATTAAGCAGCTATAAGGTAAGTTTTTACGTACTCAAAATTTGACTACGTGAAATTCTTGAATTAAATCTCGCGCCACATTTTGTCACTAGTGCCAGCACGATAAACGTCGGAACGAGAACATTAATAGTGCAAAATCTCTGGACGATCTAACTAAAATTTTGCGGGAAGATTGTGGCTTCACTATTAGTAGAAGTGGATGCTATTTGAGATTATTGCCTAAAAGAAGTAACACGTCAGAAGGAAAAAGGCATGTCAACACTGTACCTGTCAAATTAGCAAAGGCCCAAACTGATATGCATAAAAGTCATATTGATGCAGCTTTTGCGAGTGCCACTATTTACAATTTAGAGGAAGTAGCATCATTTCGCGGACCAAAAGAATTTTTTTTTCCTCAGTCAAGATGATAAAGCACGTGTGCCGATTGGTATAACAGGTAAATAATTCATTCATATTTCCAGCTGATTATTTACTAGCTGAAATCATTTTAGATGCGTGTTTTTTCAATTTTGTTGTTTTTCAATAGCTGCTAACAAACAGAGTCCTCTTCTTATGCACATGGAATATTCGATACGTCTACCGGACCGACTGGGTTGTTGCACCATCTCACAAGCTCATTCCATCAGTTTATGCTGGTATTCACATTGAAGAAAATAAGTTTGGAAATCCGAAAGCAGTCAGCTACTCAGGACCCACTTATGTAGCCGTAAGATCGGGAAAGCACTCTTTATCAACGGCCCTGTCCCACGTTTTGGATTTTGAAAAAATTTTGACCTTGTCAGAGTTTGATGACATTGCCAAAACTCAAACTGGTTCGATAAAACCAGTTGTTATTTTTACTGTAGATGGAGGACCCGACGAGAATCCTCGATATGCGAAAGTTGTGGCTACGGGAATTCACCATTTTTTAAAGCACAATTTGGATGCATTGCATGTTGCATGTAATGCACCAGGGCGAAGTGCATTTAATAGAGTTGAAAGGCGCATGGCACCTTTAAGCAAAGAATTGGCTGGAGTCATACTTCCTCACAAACATTACGGAAGTCATTTGAACAAAAGCGGAATAACGGTTGATGTAGAAAAAGAAAAAGACAATTTTGCTTTCGCCGGCGCATCTTTAGCAGAAATTTGGTCCAATACTGTAATCGACCATTTCCCTGTAGTGAGCGAATATATGCCTCCAGAAAATTCTGAAATACCTGAATGTGACCTATAGCAAGTATCTCAGCATTGGCAAGACAATCACATTCGATCTAGTCAGTATTTCTTGCAAATTGTGAAATGCCAAAATACGCAATGTTGTTCACAACCACGAAGTTCACTATTTAAAATTGTACCAAATCGCTTCTTGCCACCTCCGTTACCAATTGCTCAAAGTGATAATGGCCTTGTTTTTTCAGAGAGCAATGGAAAGTTTCAGTAATTGTTCGTTTCAGAAACTCTAAAATCTACGATTACTCATGAAGATTTAAATACATTCAAGGACATTCCTTGCGACTACTTTTGCCCATCGGTAAAGAAATCTCTTCCTCGCAAGATTTGTTCAAATTGCAATTTGTACATTGGGTCTCTTTCGAGATTGGCAAGCCATAAGAAAAATTGCGAGGCCACCACTTCCATTCAGAAAGTTCGTCCGGTCAGAATAGCTGCCGCTCGACAAAAAGAATTTTTAACAATTTTGAAAAGTTATGAAGAAGAAGAAGAAGAAGAGGCCGAATGGTTAGACGCAGACATTATTGATAAAGATTTGACAAGTTTTGCGAATAAGGATTGTAACGATAATAGTTCGGCTCCTTTAATTACAATTGCCGAACATTTGAGCTCGCCATGGCATGAGGTGAAGTAAAAGAGATTTAATCTGCCAATTTATTCAGTGAGAGATTCCTGATTTAGTTTTCGTAAGAAATAATCTATGTATTTTTAATTCAGTGACAGATTTTATGAGAAAAAATGAATGAATTTTTCGTTAATTGACAGATTCCTAATTATTTGTTTTCGTAAGAAAGAATGTATGTATTTTTCGTTCGCTAATAGAAACTAAACTTACATTTTTATTTAGTCATTGTTATGGATTATATTTTCTTTTTTTTTTACCTATAGGGGGGGGGGGGGGGGTTGCAGTGACCATTGAGAGTCACGATATGTCACATAGGGGGGGGGGGGGTCAAAATGGCCCAAAATTAGCATCACGAGGTTTATGGACGGCCCCTCACTGCATAGCCATCCTATGGCATGCTGCAGGCACCGGACACGATCCACCCAAAAACTGTTTTCTGGGCGACCGGCATTCCCTTGCCGGAGGTCAGGAATCCGCATTGGATGACCTTAGGATAAATGTCTGCTCCATGGAGACGGTAGCAGGCCGATGAAACTGGTCATCAGCCAGCATGATGTCCTGGAACTTGGACACCACTGTGTCGCTCAATGCCCGGACATGTGTGCGGATCCGCACGTATCGATGAGTGCTGCGGTCTCAAAGGTCTTCGTCCCGGTCTCCAACCTTGACCAGCGCTGTCGGAAGGACGTTCACGCTGTGGCGTTGCATCAGCGACGAGAGCGTTCCATGTGGAGCAGCGTGTGGTGGGATCGGTCGCACTTCCTGCAAAGTTCACCGCTTCGGCAGACTCCTGTGGAATGCTCGTGAGCGAGGCAATTGGCGCAGTATTTGTTGATAAGGACTGCTTGCAGACGCTTTTCAGCGCTGAGCTTTAGGAACCTCGCGCACTTCCGAAGAGGATGGGTACCGTGTCAGACTCGGCAACGGTAGGATTGAATACCTCGGGTACGTCTACTCTCCAAGGCACGAGAACTGCGTGCGTTTAGCTGACGAGGGGCCATGCTGCGGGTAGTTGAATGTCGAAAGGAGATCGAAAACGAAATGAAAAAGAATGGATGATTAGTGCTAGTGAACTACCATTGAGGACTAGAGGCGCGCCTATTTATTGTGGAGATTCGGAAGACTCCGTCGGCAAAGGCACCACTTTTGCCACTGGAGTACGGATATTTACTACACGGACGTTACCGTCGGCTCCTGGGAAGACAGACTCAATTCTGCCGAGCCGCCACTCATTAGGGGGTAAGTTGTCGTCCTTGATGACGACGATGATGACGTCATCGATGCGAAGATTTTTGGTCGGGGCCTGCCATTTAGTGCGCTTACGGAGTTCTTTGAGGTACTCTTCTTTCCATCGCACACGGAACTGCTGATGGAGAGCCATCAAATGCTGCCATGGTTTTGGAATGGATTTCGTTTCTCCCTTTACTTCGGGTTCCACCGTGGACATAAGGGGTCCCCCGACATGGAAATGACCTGGCGTCAGGGCCAGAAAATCTGTCGGATCATCAGACTTGGAGAGGCCGGCTTGCAGTTAAGGCACGCCTCTATTTTTGCCAAGAGCGTGGAGAGCTCTTCGAACGTGTATTTTCGTATGGCAGGGCATTCGTCACCGACTCTTTTACGGCCTGAAGGAAATCGCGGGAAACCAGGGTGGCAGCGCCAACAAAGATTTTGCCATTGTCTGACTGGACTTGACGTGAACACCCTCTTCTGGATATAAAACAAGCGAAAGCGGCAAGAAACTTGTTGTTCGTTAAGTCAGATGTAGGCTCTAAATGGATGGCCTTGGTGGAGAAACAAACAAAAACTAACACATACCCCTTTGTGATAAGACATTCTCTTCCCGTATAGTTCTTTATATCGAACGGACCGGCGTAATCCATGCCAGTATACGTGAATGGTCGGGTGGATCACACATACCTTGCACGAATTTACTATTGCTTTCATCAGGTTCTTAATTCTCGGAATACAGTATTTCGACCGGATGAGGCGCACCATCAACTGTGTAAAATTCGCAAGGAGGCGAGAAAGCAGGCAGTTATACGCAAGAATCACTGGATGCCGCGCTTTCGGAAGCCGCCACACGGCCGCACGCCCTGATCAGTCCATGCGGATCTGCTAAAGGGCTCATGTTTAGGATGGAACTGGAACTTGGCACTGGGCGCTTTTCAGTGATATTCCATAGGGTATTCTCTGCGCTGAGTGTTCAAAATTAGGAACCACTCGGCGGCGGCGATGCCGGCAAATGCACATCAGATGGAGATGTCTGCTTCCTGCACCGATGTATGAAGCGATGAACATAGCGAGGACCCATAGTGCTTTCTCAAGCTTGGAAAAACGTTCCAAAAACTCTTTAGAAGGAGCTATTGCGAGATGGACTTTTAGAGCACGCTTCTTCAGATCGGTCACCGGAGCGTTGTCGACCTGACTTGGCCATTGCGTGGATTTTGCAACCAATTCTTTCTTTTACCAACTTTATTGGTATATTCTCCAACTCCCAAAATTTTGTGAGTAGTTTGTCCAGTGAATTATCGTACGCGTGGGAGATCTGCGTCGAAAAGGAGGAAATTCTGCTTTGTGCTGAGGCTGACACTGGCCCAGTTAATACCCAGCCGAAAATGGTCTCTTGCCCTAAGAGAGACACATATGTTGGTTTTTTCTCCACTCAGAGGCACCGAAGGCAGAATTTCGGTTCCGATTAGGACATCTATTAGTGCGCTCTCATAGAATTTTGGATCCGCTAGTGGAAAATCAGGAAGATCCCGAAGGTAATTTAGCGGAATTGGGTAGGAAGGCAGATTTCCGGCTAGTTGAGGGAGGACATAGGCTGTCGTCTCCAACTGCAACGCGGGCCTAGTCGGAGATCGGATGGTGAAACTGCAGAGCTTCTTGGACTGAGGTGCTACTGTTTGGTTTAAGCCCGAGACTTGGGCTTGAACCACCTGGAATGCCAATCTAATTAGATTGAACAGTCGCTTGGTTATAAAGTCGATCAGGGCGCGTGCCTTAAAGGTAATGCCCAGATGGAAAATATTGATCACGGCAGTGCCAAGAAGGATAGCTCTTGAGTCCGTGGCGAAATAATTTTGAACACCGGCTTGCTCATTAGGAACGAAATTGGCTTGGAAATTGGCTAGTAGAATTTGGCCTTGCAGGATTTGAAGGACTTGAATTGCTGGAAAAGGGGTTGTTTCGGTGCAGCAGCGTGTGATGCCGGCCACGGCAAGTAAAACAATTGTGCGTGCTTTTGCACTCACGAAGCCGATGTCCCTTATCAAAGCAGAGCAAGCATAACTGCTGCCGTTTAATGTAGGCTGACCGGTCGTCAACCGACATTTAAAAAAAAAACGCGGACATACACGGACAGGATGGTTTTCCTTGTTGCACAAGTCGCAACTTTTGGATTTTGGAGCCACTTTCGTCTCGTGGGAACTTGAATTCAACGCTTTGGAGTGCGACTGACTTGGTACGGGCGGTCTCACATCATCGATGGCCTTTAGGGTTCGATGGCGTTCTGTGAGGAAGGGGTTCACCTCTACCCATGTCGGAATGTCGGCTTTCTTATGGGGCAACTGTTCCCATAAGGAGAAAGTTATTTTCGGAAGCTTGTTTGAACACAAATATACAAGCAGGCATCCCAGTTCTCAATGGTGATGCCTGACATTTCTAAGGCAGTCAAGCAACCTTGAATAGTACTTTGCAGTACCTTCAAAGCCGTCCCAGATTCTTGTGGTATCGACTGCACATTAGAAAGGATTTTTAATTGACTGTTTACAACAATCGTTTATTTTCGAAACGCTCTGTTGGGTTCTCCCACGCAGAGCGGACACCGCCGTGGATTATTGATATAAATGGCTGTGAAAAGATCCCGGAAAGTCGGCCAGCGAAGATAGTCACCTGCGAAAACTTCTGTATCGCATAGAGGCAACCGGCAGTCAGGGGAAATATAGGCCTGCGGTGCAGCGTTCGTGGCTGGGATGGACTGAGACGTGGCCTGTTCGATTTTATCAACGAGCTGGGCAAGACACCTCTCATAGACTGAATAGCAATAACTGTATTTAGCCCTGAGAATAGGCATGTTACCTGCTGCCGCTTCGCCTGCTGAATCTAGGCATTCGGAGCAGATGTCGAATTTCTTTTCAACCTTGTCGCGTAGCAGACTTGGTCGCGACGGACGCTATTCATCGTGTTAGTTGGGGCTGCAGAGCCGGAGTGTTGATCTGAACCTCAAATTCGCTTAAGTGTTCAGAAACCGAAATGAATTTGACTAGCGCTAGATCGGAAGCAGCCATATTTTTAGCTGTGCGCTGACTGTGGCTTTGGATGGAGTAGCACAGTCGTCGGAAATCTGCGCAGGCGTTTTCACCGAAATGCTTGGAATTCTTGGACTCTTCGGCCCTTGTGGTGAAAAAATAGACCTGGGTTTGTCAGCGGACAATTTCTTCTTATCGTCCCCGATGGGCATAATCGAATAAATGCGAAATGGAAAGGAAGCAGTTTTGGAGCACGGTCACACTTTGCAAATGTGGACAGATTCGTTAGACTCCACTTAATAAGTTTAAGATTGCTGCCGTGAACGGTACAAAGCAGCGGAAAAAGACCGTATAGGATGTAACGGGTGTGAAAGTGGTGAAAAATTTACGAAGTGGAAATGCCGTAGTTTGGACTTATTGGACAGCTGACTTGGAGTGAACAGCGAATTGTATAATTGACCGGAGATTTATGGTAATCAGGTCCACCTGATTTACGGTGTGAACACTTGGAATGTTGAACACGGTCGCAAAAATGTTTATTGAAACGTACAAAAATTTTAAACAAATACACACCAAAGTGTGTATAAGGAATGCAGATAATATGCGCAATGTATGTATGTAATAAAAATTGCTGTAATATGTAATATATGTACATGTAATATGGAATATATGTTGATGTAATATGTCGATGTAATATAGAATATAGAATGTTGATGCAATATGTAATATGCCGATGTAATATGAAATATATGTTGATGTTATATGTAATATATGTTGATGTAATATGGAATATATGTTGATGTAATAGGGAACTGGCGCGTAAATGTGTAATTTATATTTTATTTGGAATGGCCAGAGACTATGTGTTGTTTGTTTTGTTATTGTATTTGTCGGGAATTTACTTGGTTCATAAGATTTAATGTTAATTATAAGTCATCCTCAAGAAGGCGCATCTTTGGTGATGATGCTCAGCAAATCACTTCTCGGCAGTGCATCGCAGTGGCTTTCGCAAATTTCTTTTCCTGAAATGAGCTGGCTGCAGTTCAAGAAATGGTTCTTGGAACGCTATGAAGGCAACGAGACAACGGCTGCAGCGTTGCTGAACATGCTGAAAGGACGCCCAACTCAACATGAATGCCTTTCGGTGTACCCAGCCGTTTTTGTTACAACTTTACTGAACAAGTGGAATCCAATGAAGCACGACGAGATCGCGGTATCATTGGTCCTGGCACATACATCGCAAATCGACCCTGGACATATTGCATCGGCGTGTACGAAGAGACCAGCAACAGCGAACATAAGCATAGGGAGGAGAGTCGACACGTGTGCGGTAATTCAGCAGAACGGGACAGCAATACAGTTGGTGAGCGGTTTCCATTTTTCTTTGATTCTGGTTTCGAATGCTCTGTAATTAAAGAGACAATAAGCGAGAAGCTTGCCGGCAAGAGATGCCATAATCTTGTAGTTTTGAGATGCAAAGGCGACAATGTTGTCAAGAGCAAATTGCAAATTCTGGCCACTTTAAAAATTTCTGAATTTAATCTTGAATTGTTATTTCAGGTAGTTGATAAAAAATACCTTAAATACGATATGATGATTTGGCAAGATATTTTTCAGCTTGGTTTTGGAGTAATGTTAGAAAGTAACAGGTTCGATATTTACAAAACACAAACGGTATTATCGATAAATGACGATAGCATGTTAAATAAGGTCGACTCAATTGCTAGTGATAAATCAAAACCTAATTGGCCAAATATTCGGAAATCTTCTTCATGGTATCCCATGTAGGCGTGTGACCACGGGTTCCCTGGAAATCCGTTTGGTAGACATGAATAAAACTGTTTAAAGGCGATCGTACCGCCTCAGCGAAGACGAAAGGCAGATAGTAAGGAATAAAATTGATAAAATGTTAGAAGCAAAGGTAATTAGACCTAGTAGCTCTCCCTTCGCTAGCCCTATGTTACTTGTGAAAAAGAAAGACGGCAGTGATAGGCTTCGAATTGACTATCGGGAGTTCCTTGCCTTTAATATCAGACCAGATTGATCGTTTACCAGTTTGGATATGGCCAGTGGTTTTTATCAGTTTTATCAGTTATCAATTCATCCCGATTGTTGAGAGAACAGCTTTTGTGACCCCTGAAGTACAATACGAGTTTTTAGCAATGCCATTCGGATAAAAGAATGCGTCATCTGTTTTTCAGCATGCCATAGTCCGAGCCCTGGGCAATTTAGTTAATACCTATGCGGTGGTCTACATTGATGATGTGTTGATTATCTCAGATTCTGAAGAGGAAGCGTACGAAGGACTAGAGAAAGTGCTAAGCGTGTTATTAATGTCAGGGTTTTCTTTCAATGTAAAAAAATGTCAATTTCTGCGAAAGAAAATAGAAAACTTGGGTTTCGTTGTAAAGGAGGGTGAACTGAAGCCAAACCCACGAAAAATTCGGCATTATCTCAACTTTCGGAACCAGGTTCAATCACACAGATACGACAGTTTATTGGTTTAGCATCTTACTTCAGGCAGTTTGTCCCTAGATTTTCGGAAGTGATGAAACCATTGTACCAATTAAATTCGAAATTAAATGATTTCAAATAAAAAAAAACAACATGGGGAAATTCGTCAAAGAATCATTAAAGTCCTGATCAGCGATCCAGTATTAATAATTTTTACCCCAAATTTCCAATTGAATTGCACACGGATGCGAGCGCAAATGGTTACGGCGCTATGTTATTGCACAAAGTAGAAGGAAAACGGAGGGTAGTCGAGTATTATAGCAAATGCACCATGTTAGCAGAATCTAAATACCACTCTTATGAGTTCGAAACATTGGCAGTTTTTAATGCCATTAAGCACTTTCGCCATTATTTAACCGGTAGACAGTTTACTGTGTATACAGACTGCAATTCTATTAAGGTGAGTCAGGACAAGGCGGTATTGACCCCGCGAGTGCATCAATACCCAAAGTAGAGATACCGTGGCATACCATTCATATTGACATAAGTGGGTAATTGAGTGGCAAGAAAGACGAGAAGGAACACGTCATTGTACAAATTGATGCTATCACTAAGTACATCTATTTGTACCACATACCTGGAATTTAGACTCGATTAGTTGCAGTCCGTGAAGTCCGCCATATCGATATTTGGCGTCCCCAGTAGGATTATAGCAGATTAGGGACGATGCTTCTCAAGTAGCGAATTTCGCAAGTTCTGTAACACAAACAAAATGGATTTACATGTGATAGCAACTGGTGCTAGCAGAGCGAATGGGCAGGTAGAGCGAGTGATGAGTGTACTTAAAGGGATGTTAACAGTAGTAGAGACTAGCGAACGTTCGTGGCAGGAGGCATTGGGTGAGATACAGTTGGCCATAAATTGCACCACTAATCGGGTGACTCAGCACAGTCCCTTAGAATTGCTGATAGGAAAAGAGGCAAGGCCGATGAGAATGTTGACCATCAACGAAGAAATGCCAGTAGATCTGGAGAAAGCTAGAGAGAAGGGTAAAGAAAACATTGAAAGAAATGCAAAGTATGACAAGGGCAGTGTTGATAAAAGGAATGCTCGTGTGGTAAAATATAAGAAACAAAGGTGAAAAAAGACACCAAACGAAATTAGATCTTAAGTACAAAGGGCCGTTTGTTATAGTAGAGTTGCTAGATGGATATTAGATTAAGAAAATTGACTACGGAAAGTTAAGTAGAATGATATGAGTAATAAAGTCAAGCGATATATTAGAAAGATGAAAAGAGAGAGAGAGAGAGAGCGCGTGTATGAGAGTTTCTGTATAAGAGCGCTGTGGGGAAGGAGAACCAAAATCCCTGTTGAGCGTGACGAAATGCGAGGTGAGGAGGAAGAACAAACAAGAAGAAGAAAAGAACAGAAGTAACCATTGCGACTCGCTGCGCGACAGTGAATTTTGCACTTTTTTGGACTTTTTATTCTTTTTGCAATTTTGACGGGATAAATATTTAAATATATTCGGAGATTTGGACTTTTAACTTTCACGAATGAGGGTAAAAGGGAAGGGTGGGTAATATGGCGGCGCCCGTAGGAATGAATAAGTACTTTTCTTTAATTGGGAGGAACAGGTAGATAGCATCTGTACAGGCACAGGTCGCCAACCACCCCCTTACAAAGAATGATCGTTGGATCGTGGCGCTTCTTGTATCTGTATGTATATAGTATTTCTTGTAAGGATCGCTAATTAGCGCTACGTCAGCTTGGACTTCGCGCATGGTTTGGCTTAACAGGTGGTGCACCGCTTCTCAGAGATTGAGGTTTATCTGGATGATCTTTATTTCTTCGGTGGCTTGGTGCTCATAGGACATCTCCTGCTGCCGGCAATGTGCTTAGCGTCAGCTCTCATGACACTGGTGCATAAGAAGCATTTGGAATTTTGAGTGCAGCTAGCAATCTTGTGCCCGGTTTGCCCGCACTTGAGACAGCAGTCGGGGGGCTCTTGCAACGCGCCACATTGTGGCCGAGCCTAACGCACTTAAAGCATCTAGGTCTGAAGTCACTCTCCTTGACTGCGCAGACTGTCCATCCCACATTCAGCTTTCCCTTGGCAAGGACCGCTTGTGCCTCGCTGTACGGCAGGTCTACTTTTGCCGTTTGGGTATCCCTGAAGGAAGGTCGTAGGCTTTTCAGCTTTATCGAGCTTGCCTCAACTTGTAACTGGTCCACCAACGCCTTTGACAACGCCTGCAAGTCGCAGATCGAGGGGATTTGCAGCCGCGAGTCCTTCGTCTGATGCAGATGCGACTCCATCCAGCACCGCCTCCAGATCGATCTTCATGAGCGATGCGCTCTTATCTCCTGTTTAGCTTGAGCAGGAGGTTTCCACTAGCTGTGCAGCGGATCTTGTGCACGTTTATCCACAGCTTCAGCAGTTGTCCGTCGCCTCGCCTAGTGATCAAAGCCAAGACCTCACTGTAGGTATTTCTCTTCGCTTCGACAGCGTAGGGTCTCCGCGATAGGCGTGCGTTCTTCCTTGTCTCCGCCTTCATCCACCTGTCCGGCTTCATACGGCTTGGGACTCCCGCTGGCTGAGCCGGGATTATATTCCTCCATGTCCAACAGCCAGCAGGGAGCTGGCGTCTTCTTGGAGGGCCTTGATCCTAGCGAACAACGCTTATATCTGCACGTTTATGTGCCTCAACTGCTTGACGTTGGTCAGGGTTATGAGCTAATTTCCGACAGCTTATCGGCGCAGCAGACTTGCCCATCCGCCTTCGTCCTCTTTGAAGGTGTTCTGCGGCTCGAGCCGGAGGTGCTGCTTGGGGTCCTTGCCCGCTTTGGCGAGTCCTGTACATCTCCCATTACGACCAGGACTGACCCACCGATCTGTGGCGGCGCAGGTGTTCTAGGCAGGATAGGCGCACGCGAGATTTTTCTGCTGCTTTGGAAATCTCCCGCGTTGTCCATTTCACTATTGGATTTGCTTGTTGTGATCACTGTCGAGGCGGCCAAGTTTGCCACAACCCCGCCAGGTTGGTTCAGAACGTGGCTTGGAGCCTCCAGAATCCGTGCCCCTGCCGTGGATTTTACCACGGGTGGATTTCCAACTAAGTCGTTGCCACCTGGAGTAGTGATGTTAGTTAGCGACATTCCTCACTTGAAAGCATTTTATATCTACGGCCAGGTTTATTTTGTAGTTTTATCCCTTCTGCCAGGGTTGGATTTCTGTTGGCCACTATAGCGCAGATGCAGACCACGTTGCCGCCCACTATCGGTCAGACGCTCCGTGGATTTTGGTGTGGCGGTGTGAAGGGGGAATGGTTTTCCGGTGGGAGTTATACCGCTCCTGCACGGTCGCCAGAGCCCCGTTTTCCGGTGTCCCGCGTAAGCGGCGGGGTTGGCTGCTGGTCCGCTCCTTGACCTTTGACACCTATTATCACTAGCCCCAACTTGTTGGTGCTATTTTCGCAGGGATTCCATGCGTTGCTACCAAGAGTTCTCGTCAGTAGCCCAGGAAAGTATGCTACGTTCAGAGACGAGATCGTTTGGCTAGTTACGTAGCAATTAGCTGCTGACGGGTAGCATTTCCATAGAAGCGCCACCTGTGGTTGGGGCCGCCTTCGGCTGTGCAGTGCTGCCAGACCGGTAGCCTGAGCCGCTTGCCAACTGTGGCTTAGCAGCTGAGTGTAAGATCAGCCGACTTCGGCTGCCTTCGAAAGATGGTGCTCCTTCGCCCATACTGTTGATTATAGTGGCGCGCCTGATCCTACGCTGCCTTCTCCATATTCCTCCGCACCGGTTTGATGATATCCTTCAGCTTTTCCGCCTTCTTTGCCGGCGTCTGTGTACACCTGCTGTTCGTCAAATAACGCGTTCGGCAGCCTTGGTACCCTTCCCTGAGTTATAAATGCCGGAATGTATCCGGAGGTCTCTGCCACACTCGTTTAAACTCCGGCCAGTTCCCATGCTCTCTGTTCGGCCCCTGTGAACTGCGCGATCATTGTTTTCACGCTCCTGTTGGCCCTCTTGTCGGGTTTTCTTGTGGAGTATATGGAGCAGTGAGCTGGTGTCGCACACCCAGCTCCTCCAAAAACCTCTTGAGCGCCCTGCTCGTGAATTGGACTCCGTTTTCATTGATCATGACCTTTGGCACCCCGTATCTGCCCACTATTCGCTCTCGCAGAAAGTCTTGGTGGTTGCCCTACGCATCGGGACGATCTCGGTCCATTTGGAGTATCTGTCCACCAGGACCAGCAGCATCGAATTCCCGTGCTTCGACCTTGGCAAGGGGCCCACAAAATCTGCACACACGGTGGCCCATTGTTCTTCTGGCACCTGGGTCAGCATTTTTCCGGTTGCTTTCGCAGTTCCGCACGTACCTCCTTATGTTCCTGTACATTCCTGGCCAGTAATACCTGGATGCTACCCTTGCGATCGTCTTCCGACTTCCCAGGTGTCCTGCCGTCGGCATGTCGTGGTTCTCGGCCATGACGTGCTGCCTCTCCCTGGTCGGTACACACAGCTTCCATGACACCACATCCTCGTTCCGTGCCCGATGCTTAATGTGGCTGTACAACCGGGCGGCCTCCTCTAGGTAGTCGGGGAATACCGAGTACCGTTAGTTCAAGGTCTCTCCGCTTTGCCGGGGGTCAAGATCCATTATTTGCCGTTTCCTACGATCTCCTGCATCCGGGGTTGTGGGGAGTTTTAAGACTCCTAACAGCTGCTAAAAACGATTTATTATTGGGCATATTGTACATCCTTCCAAAAACTATCCAACCAAGTTTGGTTGAAGAGTTGGCAACGCCCTGTACAAATAAATTTGCTCCATAGAATCGGTTGGTTTGAATTAAAAGCAGATGGAATTAGTGTATTTTGCTTATATTTTTGTGCGAGTTTTTGAATCAGACGTCCATCCAAAATTTGTTGCATAGTGGCCAGGGTTCGAATTGCCCGCAAATAAGAATTCATGCAATCACAGAGCTCCCGAAGACCCTTTGATGATCCCTTCTCGACACCTTTAAAACCAAATAGTTTAAGGACTTCAACTGTTCCACTTTCATCGAGTTTATTTGCCGCAAAACAGATTATTCATAGACATAAATCGAGTAATTGATCAATATAGTTTCGAATATAAATAAAACCGTCTATTAAGTCATGTTGTGCTATATTAAGAAGGATATTTGATTTTTCTTCTGGGGACCACATAGTGTCAGGTATATTAAAATCACCTAGAACTACCAATTGAGTCGGATTGGATACCGCCCAAATTATTCTTCGTTGACCTTTCTGCTTCGTTTCCTCTATGCTCAGACTTGTCCCTCGGTGTTCGTCAGCTTTATGCTTGGATTGGTGTATCTGGGTATGCTGCTTTCAATTCTGTCCAGATTACTGTGATCTTTGGGTCGTTTACCGTTTCGCCGTAATATTCAGCCAAGGCATTTTGCATGTCTTCTGTTTTTCCCTCTGTGTCGCTTAACCTCTGTGCGACATATGTGAAATCCTCTTTTTTAAGACGGTAGATTGAACATCTACCCATACTGCTCTTATACTCGTTACTCGTAGAGTAAAAGGATATACTAGATTCGTTGAAGTGTAAGTAACAGGCAGTATGTAAAGTATATGTCGGGTTATTGATGCCAGAAGCCTCTTCGTCCGTTCGTACGTTCATATCGGTGTTACTCATAATGATTTTATCACTACTCAATTTGTAAAGCTGCGCGCGTTTAACGAGTCCACTTGCGTCTACTTTGGCTTCTCAACGGTTAATGTGTCGTTTCGTACAGACTGCTATTTGTCTTCCCAATTGTTGACATTCCCTTTTCATTATGTCTCTTTCTCACTCTAATTCAAGTAGCGCAAGTGGCCACGCTCAGCAACAGCTATATCGCTCTCATTCTAGCAGAGTCCTCTTTATGGATAATTCATCTACTCATCCTCACACATTGACAATGAATAGGAACACGCATAACAGCAGAAGGAACATGGAGAAGAAGTAAATAGCGACTAAGCGCATACACATTATTTTCGCCCCAACACGGCCATTCTGACATTTACACGTCCTCGTGTAAGCTTTTGATACCGAGATTACCCTGGTATCAAATACCAAGATCAAATACTTTCATCACTTCTCAATACTATTCAATTAATTTAATTTGACATTATTAGGTGTATTTCTTAATTACTTAATTTTGTGAAGGAGCAAACAACTTACATTTCATTGTTGCTGAGATAACTTGTTCTATTTTCAAATTCATCGATCAGTAATACATCAGTTTACAACTTATATTAGTATTATCATTTACCGTTTGCTAGTATCGATCTTCCGCCAGTTCACACACACTTGATTATTTGTTCAATGCAAACTCATCGTCTCTCCTGGACGGATCTCTCTTGTTACAAGCAACAGGTCTCACCTCGACGGATAACTGACAATTCATCGTCTCACATAGACGGATAACTCGCAATTCATCGTCTCACCTAGACGGATATCTCTCGTTCACAAAAGAACTCATTG
Organism: Drosophila yakuba; assembly: GCF_016746365.2. Classification (NCBI taxonomy): domain Eukaryota; kingdom Metazoa; phylum Arthropoda; class Insecta; order Diptera; family Drosophilidae; genus Drosophila; species Drosophila yakuba. The sequence goes on along the minus strand of NW_025048816.1, from coordinate 202,344 downwards.
GCGGGATTTTCTCTTTATTGACCTATTTCTATATTTCAGCTATTTCTCGTTTAACTCATTAGGCATTTCCGCATCCGGCATTTTTCGTAAATCTTCATGACAATACTTGAACGATCGGTTACTCGTCAATGACTTTAGCGTATTTCTGTCACCCTCTAATACTTCAGTTACCAAAAACGGACCTTTGAATTTCGGATCTAACTTGGTTTGGTGTCTTTCTTCATTTTTCAATAGCACATAGTCACCTACGTGGTATTTGTCAACGGCTGCCTTACTGCTATCAAATCTGGATTTGTCGTAAGACGCTAAGGAATTCATATTTTCTGTCGCCTGCGCTCTAACAGATGCCAAATCTATTTCACATTCGGTCTCACATGGGGGAACTAACCCAAGGGGTCGAGCCGGTTTACCAATTAACATCTCCAACGGACTTGCCTCAGTGGCACGAGAAATTGTACAATTCAGTGCAAGTTGGACTTCGCCAAGTGCATCCTGCCACGATCGTTGACTTGATTCTACCACTAACAGAAAATTTTTCAGTACGTTCATGACCCGTTTCACTTGCCCATTTGCGCGGCTCATTCCCGTAGCAATCAAGTAAAGTTGAACTTTCTGTGATGTGCAAAACTCTGAAAACTTGGAGCTAGAGAAACATCTGCCCTGGTCGGTGATAACGCGATCTGGTACTCCGAATAAGGATACAGAAGATTTCATAGCGTTGACACAGCTTTTGGCATCTATTTTCAAGGTGTGATATAAATAAACAAGCTTTGTATAAGCATCGATCTGAACAATAAGATATTTCTTCATATCGCTCTTGCCACTTAATTTTCCTGTTATATCTATATGAATGGTGTGCCACGGTATACTTGTCTTCGGAATAGAGTGAAGTTCCGCCTGAACCTTTCCAGACGATGATTTCACGGACCGACAAGTAATACAGTTTGAAACAAATTTCCGGACATACTTGTTCATTTTAGCGAACCAATAATACTGGTACACTTTATCAAGTGTCCTTTGCCATCCTAAATGCATTATTGACTCGTGTACCTGGTTAATTACTGACCATTTGAAAGCTCTGGGTAAAACTGGTAAATTACTTGTTCTACCTAGTCTTTGGACCTTGCGATATAATACGCCTTTTTGCAGATCATACGTTTTGGCTAACTCCTTTAACAATTTCAGTTATCTCGGGGCCTAATCGTTGCTCAGCAAGAAGCCAAGTACTTGAAATTTCGGACAGATTTACTCGTTTTTCGGGAATCTTGTTCATTGGCAGAATGTGATCGGATGGTAAAGGATTTTTTGATAGGAAATCGACATGAGCCATACGTGTACCCTCTCTATATTAAATTTCAAAATTAAACGATTGTAAGTAGGCCCACCAGCGGTGAACTTTGGGGGTTAAATCTACTTTTGTGCGAGTAGCTTTTAGTGATATTTAGATTCAACAGAGGTAGTTGTTTTGCTGAAGTACTCGATTACATGGGGATTACTTTCTATACGGTGTAAAAGTATCGCTCCATATCCACAGGCACTTGCATCAGTGTGCAACTCTATAGGATATTGCGGGTCGAAAATGACCAGAACAGGCTCATTTGTGAGGATCGTCACAACTTTGAGTCTGATTTCTTCTAGCTCGGCGCTCCATGTAATCTTGCCGTTACCAGACGAAAGTGAATACAAAGGTTTCAAAAGGTGTGAGAATCCAGGAACGAATTTGCGAAAGTACGAGGCCAGGCCAATGAATTGTCTAACGCCGGAGACAGTTTGAGGAGGAGGGAAAGAGCTTAATGAAGCTATCTTTCGCACATTCGGGCGAATATCCCCAGCTCGCACTTCATAACCCAAATACTGGACCGTTGTTTTGAGAAAACTACATTTAGCAAGATTAAAGGTAAAACCAGCCTTTGTAAGACCATCCAAAACAGTTATAAGCCTTTCCAAAGCCAATTCCTTGGTTGGCGATACTACCATTATATCGTTCATGAAAACTATTACAAAAGAATAAGCAAGGTCACCAAGTGCATTTATGACTGCACGCTGGAAAACAGATGGCGCATTTTTGAGGCCAAAAGGCATTGTAAGAAATTCAAATTGACCGTCTGGGGTCACAAATGCAGTATATTCCACGGATTCAGGGTAAATCGGGATTTGGTGGAAGCCACTTGCCATATCTAAGCATGTGAAATATTTTGCTCCCCGAAGTGTAGCAATTTGATCGCTAATAAGCGGTAGGGGGTATTTATCCGAAATCGTGTTTGAATTTAGCTCTCTAAAATCGACACACAGACGGTCGGTGCCATTCTTCTTTTTGACGAGCAACATGGGGCTAGCAAAGGGAGAACAACTTGGGCGAACAATATTACACCTTATCAATTCGCTCACTTGCATACGCTACTACTTCTTCTGTAAGGTCGGCGTTGGACAGTTTTAGTTGGATCAATTAAACGGATTTTCATTTCACCTGTATTTACTCGGGTATGAGGTATCCAATTGGTAAATGAAGTCGAGTGATTTTCAAGTAGCTCGATTAATTTAGCTTTCTCATTGTCGACTAATTCGGTGTCGATATCGGACAAGGTAAACGATCGCTCAGCAACGGAACAATTATTAACAGTTTTTACTACTTAAAAATTATCGGATGTCAAAATTACATAAAAGCCTTGTTTGAGTATCTCTCGCCCTATCAGAATATCACTCCTCAATTGCTCATTCGGGACTACATGAATTAATATTTCTATAATGTTTTCGTTATTAGTAACCTCACTCAAGACTTGCAATGTACTGCATACACTACCACCACCAATACCTTTAATCATTACAAAATTGTTTATACGTTTACCAGATAACTTATTACTAATGTCGTCTTTAATAAGGGAGCACTCTGCACTGGATCCGAAGCAAATTGGATAGATCTCACCCCGTTGATGCAAATTTCCCTTTGGCTCAGCCACACAACATTGGTTAGATCCAAGGTTGTCATCTCGAGCATGTCGCTTCTTGTCGAACGTAAACGCTTTTAACTTCGCCTGTAGCTTACTTTTGGTGCGCACATTTGATGTAAAGAGAACGCGTTGCAAACGACTGTCAATGTTTGCCATATGCGCCAGAACAGTTGTAACGGCAATTTCTTCTATTCCCATTGAAATGGAGTGGGCGGAATTTCTTGTTGGTGCGGCTGCTGCTGTTAATTCCTCCAGAAATTAAACGCCCGGGATCGAATTCAGTTTTGCACTTTATTCTAACACTTGTAAATTAAGACTAACTTAAAACTAACATTGGATATACCGCGGGACCGCGGAGTGGTGAATACCTTGCGGGAAGGAGGGAGAGCGAGAGCAGAGAAGGAGAGCGCGAGCAGCGGTGCTTGCGAGCCGTGGAGAAGCTTTGAATACAAGCATTGGCTGCTTACACTGCCGCCCAACTGTTTGGGCTCGATCTTCAGGACGACGTTGAGTCGGAAGGTGCTTGTTCGGGACCGGAGTGTCACCGAGCCTTCTGCTGCCCCGTTGCCACCGCCGCAGACGCGACAGAGACCTTCGGACGCGGGCGATTGTTGGCGACTGGGGCTGGTGGCGGAGTGCGGGAAATCCGGACCGGACGAGGTGCAGCTTGATGGCGCTCTCTGCGCGTCGGAGCTGGTAGCGCTGCCGGGGTCGGAGCGGGGAGGACCTCGTGCATGTGGAGTAGAGTGTGGTGGTCTCCTCCACACTTCTTGCATCCCTCTTGTCTGCGGCAGTTTCCTCCTGAGTGCTGATGGGCGAGGCAGTTCGAGCAATACTTATTAATAAGTACTGCCTGAAGGCGCTTTTCAGCGCTCAGTTTGTGGAACCTCTTGCACTTCCGAAGAGGATGGATTCCAGAGCAGACTCGGCAGCGGTAGGATTTAATACCTCCAGTACGTCTGCTCTCCAACGACTGGGTGGCACGAGGACGAGGAGCCATTATAGTAGGTGAGTAAAGTTGTAAAGTGAGTAAGTCTGCCAATAAAAGAAATAAAAAAGCTTAGTATGAGCCGACTACTATTTGGGCCCCGGAATGGGGGAAGTGCTCTAATCCCTAGGAACGGAGGACTCTTTGTCCTCCATTGGTAGAAGAATAACTTTGTGGACAGGGCGTTTTATGGTGCCGCGAGACGTACGGATCTCAACGACTCGAATGCGGTCGTCGGCTCCTGGAAAGGCAGAAACGATTCTGCCGAGCCGCCATTCGTTCGGTGGTAGATTGTCCTCCTTGACAACTACCATATCGTCGGCTTGGAGGTTCCTGGTCGGAAATTGCCATTTGTTTCGTTTATGGAGTTCTTTAAGATACTCCTCTTTCCACCGTGCACTAAACTGCTGATGTTGTGCCTTGAGGTGTTGCCATCGATTTATTATCGACTTGGCTTCGCCCTTTATTTCGGGTTCTGCCGTGGAAAGCAACGGCCTTCCAATAAGGAAATGGCCTGGTGTGAGGGCCAGCAAATCTGAGGGATCTTCGGACATAGGGGAGAGGGGTCTAGAGTTGAGGCAAGCCTCAATCTTAGCGAGAAGCGTCGCCAGCTCCTCAAATGTATATTTGCGGGCTGACGTTGATTTAAGGAACAGGGTTTTGAAGCTTTTCACCCCTGCTTCCCACAAACCCCCCATATGTGGAGCCCCTGGTGGGATGAACCGCCATACGAGTCGCTTGATCGCTTGGAGAAAGTCCCTGGAAATCAAAGTTGCCGCCCCCACAAAGGTCTTACCATTATCCGAATGGACCCGCTGAGGACAACCGCGCATCGCTACGAAACGAGCAAAGGCCGCTAGAAATTTCTCGGTTGTTAGATCGGAAGTGGGTTCCAAATGGATAGCCTTCGTGGAAAAGCACACAAACATATCCCTTCGTTATGAGACACGCTCTCCCTGTATAATTTTTTATTTCGAAAGGGTCAGCATAGTCGATACCCGTGTAGGTGAACGCCCTCGAGAAGGAGACTCTATCTGTCGGGAAATCGCCCATCAGCTGTGTTTGGAGTCTCTTCTTGTAAATCGTGCAAATCTTACACGGATTGACCACAGCCTTCACCAGATTCTTGATTTTAGGAATCCAATACTTCGATCGGATCAGGCGTACGATCAATTGACTACCGCCATGAAGAGTAATCTGGTGAGTAAATTGGACGATGAGGCGCGACAGTCTACAGTCATAGGGGAGAATAATCGGATGGCGTTTATCGTATTGCAGGGTTTTGGAGGCAGTGAGACGGCCGCACGCCCTTAAAAGGCCGTGTTGGTCAATGAACGGGAACAAATTCACCAAAGGACTTGACACTGGAAGAGGCCTTTTCTCGGTCAGATGCTGAAGCTCTTGGCCATATGCTCATATGCGCAATGGAGGTCAGAGTTCGTTCTGCCTCTCGGATCTCTTCACTTGTAGGGCGTGAATTGGGCAAGAACGAACCTTTGCGGCAGCGTTTAAGGAAGCGTTGAACATAGACCAGAACTCGCAAGGCCTTGTCCAATTTGGAGAAACGTTCGAGAAAGTCGATGGACGGGGCCTTGACAAAATGCACTTTGACCGCGCGCTGCTCTAGCTCTGTCACTGGAAGAGTGTCGCTTTGTGCTGGCCATAGCTCTCGTGGCCCTTGCAGCCACTCTGGTCCGTGCCACCAGAGATGGTTTTCTGCCAATTCATGTAGGGATACGCCTCGACTGGCTAGATCGGCGGAGTTTTGTTCTGAGCGAACGTGTGCCCAACAGTCGACAGGCGTCGCCTGCGTGATCTTGGCAACTCTGTTGGCCACAAATGTGGTCCAGTTGCACGCAGGCATTCGTAGCCAGGCTAAGACGATTGTGGAATCTGTCTGTCCAGCAGCGGATATCTGAACTGGCGGAGGGCATGTGCGGAAGGATTGCTGTCACCATTTCGGTTAACAGCACGGCACCACAGAGCTCTAGCCGAGGAACGGAGACGGTTTTTACCGGGGCCACTCGTGTTTTGGCTGTAAGCAGGCGAGTCAGAATCTTTTGCCCCATCTCGACGCGGATGTATATAGCCGCTCCATAGGCTCTCTGAAACCGTGGTGCTCTATGATTACCTCAGGCTGGTACCAGATCCATCTCGGAACGCGGATCTGGTTGAGGTCGGAACTACACCTCGTGGTGTAGTGGATAGCGCAACTACCCGCTAACCACGGGGTCGTGGGCTCAAACCCCACCCATGACGAGAGCATGGCCATACAAAACTTTCTCTCTGAAATGCTTTTCTAACTTTTAGAAAGTATTCTTCTACATAAAAAATGCCTATTACAATAATTTTCGGCAACTTCCACTTGCCCCACCCCACCCCCCCTCCACAATACATGGGAGAAAAACGGGGCCACCAACATAGTACCAAGCGCACCCTGTGTTTTTCTGAGAACAGCAACAACACCCAGCAGGGCGAGTGCGTTACCAGACTGTTCGCTTTTCTACGAATAACAACACAACACCGTAGACGCCAATCCCCCGATGGCGACAGGTGGCAGCCCCACCACTGGGATAAGCCGCATCTGGCCAATCACCAGATCGGTCGAAAAAACTTACAACGATTACTGAAACTAATACGAGAAATTCAAACATTTAAGATGGAAAGCTCTCGTAGAAGCCCTAAGTTCCCGAGAGGAATAGAAGGAATTTAAAAAAAAAATAAAAAATAGTCTCCAGCTATACAGTAGTTAAACAAAATATTTCGGTTTATATAAAATTATACGATTTGTATGGCTAGGGTGGGTGATAAGAGGTAGTCCACAACGCACGCGCAAAGGGGTAGCTGCTCCTTAAATCCATACAAAAGACCTCAAAAAGTTAACATTCTGAATGGCCCCTTCTGATCGCGGCTCACAGGGAATACATCCTAGTCAGAGGTGATCCAATCATTGACTCTGAATGTGACTTTAACTTCATCCGCTTCCAAGACCCAGTTAATTTGTGGATCAATATTAAGCGCCGAGTCTGCATTATATTTAAAATGCACTTTAGGGATAGCTGACCTCTTTTTTCCCCTCCTTTTTCGCTCTTAACGCTGTCCAAAAATATTTCTCGTCAAGCAGCTGCCAAACCGCTTCGTCAGACTGCCAGAAATGGATAAGAAAAATCTTGGCACTCGGATCCCGTTCGAACCTATATAACTCTTTCTATAGGTGCCACCGCCATTCTCCTGAAATCGATAATCAGCTCCTTTGCCCCTTTTAGTCAGAAATTCCTGACAGGAAGAATTCTTCTTCTGCCCTAATTCTAGTTCTGGAAACCAGCCTTCTTGCCCCCTACTTTGCGTTGCCGTTAGCGCTAAAAAAACTGAAGTAACTATTACATAATTTGAAGGATTATCCAAAAGGGACGCTCAAACCGACGCCGACATTTCAGTGTTGCCACCCTGTAAAAACGCAAAACCAACACCCACTCCAAAGCTTCTTTTCGCAGCCAGTGGCTCAAAAATACACACCTATAGAGAAAAACGTATAACATTATCACTAGGACTAAGGCGAAATTTTGTTTTCACTTTCGTGGTAGCTAACGTCAATTGCGCTATCATTGGATCCGATTTTCTTCAATACTTCGTTGACATTAAGCGACGTAAACTTATCGATCGAGCAACGCTATCCGAATCGACCTGTGGAACCCCTTCGCATGAAATAACTCGGATTTTAGCCAACGATGCGTGCAACCAATACGCCAAGCTACTTCACGAATATCGAGATCTCGCATGGCAGAATGGCGTCCATGCGGAGACTACCGAGCTCTAAACAACGTAACAGTGCTTGATCGATATCCGATTCCGTACATACTGAATGTAACGAGCATTCTATAGGGTAAGAATATATTTTCTAAAATCTATCTGCAAAAAGCATATCACCAGATCCCTGTCCAGCCGCAAGATATTCCCAAAACAGTCATTATCACGCCTTTTGTCATTATCGAATTCTTGTACATGACGTTCGGCTTGCGAAATACAGCGCAGACTTTTCAGCGGTACATAAACGACGTTATAAAGGGCCTCGATTTTGCTTTCGCATACATCGATGACATTTTGATCGCTTCAGAGCCCGCAGCGCAACAGAGACGCACCTCCGCATAGTCCTCGACCGCCTCCGAAAGGCACAACTCCCCGTGAACTTCTAAAAGTGTCAGTTCGGAACTCACGTTCCTGGGTCATGACATCAGCCAGCCCGGTTTAAAACCATCTGAAACTAAAGTGGAAGCCATTCGCTACTTTGAAAAACTGCTTATCGCTAAGGATCTGAAAAAGTTTCTGGGTATGATCAACTTCTATCGACCGATAGTCCCAGATTTATCATCACGTTCTCGACGACCACGGCATCCTTCGCGGCTTCTTAGCTTTTGCCTCGTACACGATTTGTTATAATTAAAATAATCATACTTAAGTAAACTGAATAAATACTACAAATTATCTCTGTGTACGATACACATTAAATATTCATTCCGTCCTCCCAAACCACCATTGTAGGTTACAGTGCAGAGCAGCACGTGCAAATCAGAAAACTGTTTTATGAAAATGGGTCTTCAGTTCGAGCAACGTGTCACGCACTTCGGCCGTTTAACAGTCTCGTTCAAATACAGCCCGCAACCGTGCAACGCATCTATAAGAACTCGGTAAAAGACTTATGTAAGCATTACCTGAATTGCTTTTGTAAGCATTACCTGAAAAGCTTCTAGATGCATTCTCTGAAAGGCTTCTGGGTGCATTCCCTGAAAGGCTTCTGGATGCGTTCTTTGAAAGGCTTCTGAATGTTTTCCGAAACATGTATTCCAGAATATTTATATTACAATAATTTCGTTAACGGTATTAAGGATTCTTTCTAAATAATGTTCCGAATTAATTATTAGGAAAATGTCTATTGAGTGTATCCTAAGGTAGAAAAAGTGCGAAGGAGTCTTCAAAACTGACAGTTTTTGGCGGTTTGTGGGCGTAAGAGAAATAATATCAAACGATTTTTCAAAAGTTTGGCGTGGCAGTTTTGGGCGGTCACAAACCGCGTTAGTGTGGGCGTGGCAACATTAATCATGAATGCTCTGGAGTCTATATGCTTAATCTCAACTTTCTAGCTCTTGTAGTTCCTAAGATCTCGACGTTCATACGAACGGACAGACGGACGGAAAGACGGACATGGCCAGAGCGACTCGGCTATTGATCCTGATCAAGAATATATATACTTTATATGGTCAGAAACGCTTCCTTCTGCCTGTTACATACTTTTCAAAAACTAATAAAAGTATTTTTGTTCAAGCTGATCAAAGGGTACTGAGAAACACGAAAGAACATTTCGTCAAAATAATTGTGCCTACCAGTGTAAGGTATGGGGAATGAAATACAAATAGCAAATTTATTTCAAGTCATAGCAACTTGTATATGTTTTTTTATTAGACTTTAAGCTATATTACAAAAAATATTCATGACCGCAGCAAACAGCTTTCCTTTGATTTTCGTGAACCTTTCGCATAGCCTCCTGAATTCCCTTTGTATCCATTTTAGCAAGCTCTCTTTTGATTTTTAATATTAAACAATCTATGTTTTTCGGCTTATAATCCTTGCTGTAAACATTTCTTTTCAAATTTGGACAAAAATTTTGAATTGGCCTTTGCTGAGGCATATTTGGAGGATTTTGCGCCTTAGGCACAAACTCAATGCTCAAATGGTCAAGAGCCTCCTGTGTTGTTTTAGCATAATGAGCAGACGCCAAATCGGGCCAAAACACTGTATTATCATTTGCATGATATTTATTAATAAATTTTTTAACGACCGGATGACATTTCGTCCTTATAATACTGCGGATTCACCGCTAATCCTGCTTTCAAAAACACTGGATCGCTTATTCCACGTTCGCTAATGGCCAGCCACAGTAAAACCTTTTTAGGAAACTTTGTTTTTGTAATTTGAGTAACACTCGGGCCAAAACACTGTATTATCATTTGCATGATATTTATTAATAAATTTTTTAACGACCGGATGACATTTTGTCCTTATAATTCTGCGGATTCACCGCTAATCCTGCTTTAAAAAACACTGGATCGCTTATTCCGCGTTCGCTAATGGCCAGCCACAGTAAAACCTTTTTAGGAAACTTTGTTTTTGTAATTTGAGTAACACTTTCTGGTGGATGAGTATTAGGGAGCCTAAAGTAGTATTTTAGAGTACATTCATGGCCCTCCGCTGTGAAATATGTCTCATCATCCATTATGCAAACCTTTGAAGTTTAATAGTCTCTCTCTGGGCATCTGAGACTTTAGGAACATTTTTTTTTAGAACATTTCATCACTCCCAATTCTTGAATGTACTATTTTTTGGCAAGCGCATGATACGATTTTGCTGTGCGACCCGCAATTTCAGCCTTTAATTTGGCTCTAACTTGAGACTGCTGTAATGTAAACGTTATTCCGGACCCAGGGGCTCTATCCATTTTTTTCCACTCTGAATATCCGAAATAATTTTATAAATAAAAGTTTTTTTGAAGCCCATAGCCGAAAGTAATGAAAAATTGCATTTTTTGGCTGAATTGTGTTATTTGCACAATACGTGCAAACCAAATTTCGACACTCTGCTGTGCTCTGAGACATAATATTTATTGCGTTGCAAGCTGGAATACTACCGTTAATTGTCATGTGTTCTGTTCTTCTCCGCTAATCCTTGGAAATTATTGCGAACTTGTTTAATTTTGTTCGTATTTCATTCCGCATACCTTACATATATATGTACATACAACTTTATTACCAGCATGGTAATAAAGAAAATAAAACTGAAAAGAAAAAAATTTAATGAAACGAAAAGGATAAAAAATCGCATAATTTAATTGAAACTTTTACAACGGCGATCAAAAATATAGCATCAGGCAATGTAAGAAAACATAAACATACATACTTTTAGATAAAATATTTCATATATTCAATAAAGTACATTTATGTTTTTGATTTTTATACCCGTTACTCGTAGAGTAAAAGGGTATACTATATTCGTTGAAAAGTATGTAACAGGCAGAAGGAAGCGTTTCCGACCATATAAAGTATATATATTCTTGATCAGGATCAATAGCCGAGTCGATTTGGCCATGTCCATCTGTCCGTCCGTCTGTCCGTCTGTCCGTCTGTCTGTCCGTATGAACGTCGAGATCTCAGGAACTACAAAAGCTAGAAAGTTGAGACTAAGCACACAGACTCCAGAGACATAGTGTAATAATTGTTATTCTTTTTATGTTTTTAATATAGCGTTTATTAAAAGAGATTTTTTATTAGATATCCAGTGTATTTGTAACTTCTGTTAAGACTGCTTAAGATTCGTTTTAGACATGTTGAAGACTCTTAGATGACTGACTTTTGCTTGATCTTGAAGAGTCCAAGCTAGCCAAATGCAATCCGTCTGCGCCGGCAGAGAGGCCGTCGGCAGAGACGTTGCTTTGCTCTTATGTACTTAACTTTGGCAGCGAGAGCGCCGCTGTCTAAGAGAGTCATGTGCACATAAAGATCGAGCAGTCGCGCATGCTAATTATGCGACTCTGCACTTTGGTCTGAATAGCATTCTTGTGTGGTCAGATTGCTGAGCACTCAAATATGCCTGGGAACTGAAAAGTCTTACATAAACATTGTTGCAAAAGTGCTACAATGTGATTGTTCCCAATGTTCTGATTTGATACAGTGCTTATTCGATATGTGTGCACATTACATCTCCCTCCTTTTGGAAATAACGTAATTTATGAAGTTATTTTATAATTAAAATTTTTTTTTTTTTTTTTTTTTTTTTTACGTTGATAGTAAATTTACAAAAATATTTTTTTTTTTTTTTTTTATATTAAGGAAGTAATTTTAATGTTAAGGAAACTTAAGGAACATTCTGTACAAACATACGTGTTCTTGGGTTTTTAAATTCAAAATTTTTTTTTTTTTTGTTTATAATCGTTCAACCATCAAAGATGATAAAATAAAAATGTTTTCTTACATTCAATGCACTTATGTGGGGTTAACTCTTTTATATATATAACTCTTTTATATATATATTTTTTTTTTTTTTTGCTGGTGGCCACCATTTTTTTAAGAACTAAACAATTTTAACCTATCCTTATGTACCGTTTGTGGTTTTTTCTTATCATTTGATATTACTATATTATCCCTTTCTTCAATCTTACTACCGTATATGGTCCAGTATATTTGAAATCTAATTTATGTCCGGTCTCGTTTTTTAATAACACCTTATCTCCTATTGATATACTTATATCGTTTAATTTTAAGTCATATAATTCCTTATTCTTTTTCTTCTGTTCTTCGAGCATAATTCTTGCTCTGTCATATGCTACTTTTAACCTATATTTACTTTCTTTAGCATAGTCTTCTATATTATAAATGGGTTCTATTCTATCCGTGCTATTAAAATGCTTTGGTAAATTGCATGTTTTACCAAAAATCAACTCATATGGACAATAATTATGCGCCATAGAGGGTGTAGTATTAAAACAAAATTCGAAATATTTTATCCATACGTCCCAGTCAGTTTTATCAACCGATATGTATGACCGGATGTATTCGTTAAAAGTTCTATGACTTCTTTCCACTGTTCCTACCGTCTGATGATGGTGTGCTGAGAAGTTATATTTTCTACTTTCAGGTATTTGCATAAGTCTTTGATAATTGAATTTCTGTATTCAGTTCCCATGTCCGAAATGAACGTCTTCATTGGACCGAACTTTAGTACAAAAGATTCAAATATTGCTTTCGCTACTGTATTTGCGCTTTTATTTGCGATTGGAATGGTTACCAAATATTTTGTCAGGTCGCATATAAGTGTAACAGCATATTCATTACCGCTTTCTGACTTTGGTAGTGGACCTATCGTATCCACTATGACTCTGTCAAATGCGCTTATTGGTGTCTCTGTAATTGATAAAGGAGTTTTTGTGTGTTTCATAGTTTTAGCTTTTTGGCATTTTGGACATTTCCGTATGTACTCTGTTATTTCCCGAGTCATACCTTTCCAAAAGTAATGTCTTTTAATCCTGGCCAGGGTTTTTGTAATGCCTGCGTGTCCTCCTTGTGTTGGATCGTCGTGGTGTGTAGACAGGATTGCTTCTTTTTCTTTCTTTGTATTCACTAAGGTCACCGGGTTGAGTAGCGCTACTCTTAATAGTTTTAATGTTTTATTGCCCATTTTCTTAAATGTATCTATTGAAATGTTATCAAAGATATTTTCCCACGGTGCCATTTTAAGTTGATTGATATTATGCATACCGGCCTGCTTTTCAAGCCTGTGGAAAAATTGACCTAAGTCGAGAGTTCCATTATATACAAATCTTCAACGTTGTATCTTGCAGTAATTTTTTTTCCATGTTTAAAAAAAACATATCATATTATTTACATGCAATGTCACTACTTTGCGTACTTCGTCATTATTAATGACTCCGTATACTTTGGGCTTAGAAGCTTCTTGAGTAGTTTGCTTAGGCAATTCTACTTTATCATTTTTATTTCCTTTTCCTGCGCAGGATTCCTGTCTACTTTGATTTCTTGTAGTGACTTTAAGTACTTGTTTGGATATATTTTTTAGTTGGTCGATGGTTATTCTGGATAACGCATCTGCTACGTAATTGTCTTTTCCCTTAAGATATTCCACAGTAAATTCATATTCTTCTAAATCAAGCCTCATTCTGGTCAGTTTTGAACTTGGATTAACCATCGAGAACAAGTATGTTAACGGTCTGTGATCTGTTTTGACGGTGAAGTGTCTACCATATATATATGGTTTGAAATGATTTATCGCCCAATGTATTGCTGACAACTCTGCTCTGTTGTTGACTTGTTGCTCTCACCCTTAGTGAAGCTACGGGATGCATAAGCTACTGGCAATTGGATACCATTATAGTTCTGGGTCAATACCGCTCCGCATGCCTCTTTGCTAGCATCAGTTATAATACAGAACTCTTTGCTAAAGTCGGGGTATTTCAGCAAAGTTGGATTCATTAGTTGTTTTTTCAGGTGTTCGAAGGCATGCTGGCAATCAGCTGTCCATTCGAACTTTACATTTTTCTTACATAATCTTGTTATGTGACGGGAATAATCTGCAAAATTTTGTATAAAACGTCTATAATAGTTACAAAATGCTACGAATCTTCTGGCACTGTCTGCGTCAGTAGGAACTGGATATCTCTGTATAGCATCATATTTAGTATCGTCAGGCAATATGCCTTTATCAGTACATTTGTGTCCAAGAAAAGTGACTTCACTCATGAAAAATGAGCACTTATCTGGATGCAGTTTGAGGTTGTTTTTCCTGCATAGTTCAAAAACATTTATAAGATTCTTAGTCATGTGTTTTTCAGAACAGCCTATGACAATTAAGTCATCCATGTACAGAAATGCTTGAGATGGTTCTAGACCTGTAAATGCCATGGTCATCATTCGTTGAAAGGAATTTGGAGCTATTTTTAATCCGTATGGTAGTCGCGTGAAGCGATAAGAGCCACTGCTCGTAGAAAAGGATGTTATATTTCGAGAATCTTCTTCTAACTCTATTTGATGGAATCCCGACATAAGATCCAGGCACGAGAAATATTTTGCTCGGCCTAATTGATCGAGTATGTCATCTATTCTTGGCAAGGGGAACTTGTCAGCTAATAACTTTTTATTTATTTGGCGATAGTCTATCACTAAACGCCATTTTTTTTCTTTTGAATCCGGTAAGGATTTTTCGGAACTAGCAATAATGGGCTATTATATTCAGATACAGCTGGTTCTACTATCTTGTCTTCTATTAATTTAGTTACCTGTCTCGATATTTCGGCTTGTTGTGAATGGGGTGTTTTATAGTTCTTAATATAGCTTGGTTCATCATCTCTCAATCTTATCTTTTGTTTGTAAAAATTATTTGTAGTGATTGGCTCTGTTTCCAATCCAAAAATATCAGTATATTGTGAACACAGTTCGGTCAACATTTTCTTATGTGCAGATGGAAAGTTTTTCTTTAATCTGCTTAAAATTGATTCGGCTCTTATGGAGTCGTTTAGATCTGCTATTTTGTAGTTAGTTAATGGTTCAAAATTGATTTTGCTTACGTTTAAAATTTTATTGCTGTTAGTTGTGTTTAGTATTCGGATGTACGTGTTTTTGAATCTGATATCGAACTTCCGACAAATACACCATCTTCTATTTCCTGATTGGGTATTAGAATTTGGTTATCCACCGAACTTACGGTAATTTGCCTGATAACTCACAACGAGATGGTATGGTTATCTCAGTGTTATCGATATTATGAAAAATTGGTATTTGTATCGCTTGTTTAATATTGTTTGGTCTTAGAATGAAAAATCACTTTCTGTAGTAAAATCTAATTGGCAATTGAATGTTTTTATGAAGTCGATTCCAACTATTCCGTCACCAGGGATCGGAAAATTGTCGTCCACAACATGAAAATTGTGCGGTACTATATAGTTACCGGTTCTCATCTCGAGAAGTGTTAAACCTATTGAATTTATTGAACCCTTTCCAATTCCTGTAATTTGTGTTATATTATTATGATCAAGATTCAAAGTTCATCTGAGTTTTCTTTAATGACTGATATATCGCGCCTGTGTCTACTAGAAATGTAAGTATCTTATTTGTGTGTTCATTTTGTACTTTAATGAAAATATTTAGATTAAGATTGATGGTATGAACCTTTTGTTTTACTGTGCTTGATGCCCTAAGGGAGCCTGCTGGTTTTCCGACGTGCCTTGTGCATGTCTGACATTACCATTTTGGCTATAACTTGGGAAATTGCGGTTTTGGTTGTTATAGTTACCACCGCCTCTGTTCTGGCAGTTATTTCCTCTATATCCTCCTCGTCCTCTGCCATTGCTATTGTTATAATTATTATAGTTGTTGTATTGGCCGGTGTTCTGGTTATAATTATTTCTATTATTACCACCTCGACCATTTCCTCGTCTCGGTAGTTACCTCTGTTGTAACTTCCTTGTCCTCTCTTGTAAAACAAAACGGAACTTGCACTTCCTGTCATCTCAGTGCTGCAATGGATGTATTTACTTATTGCTTCGTCCATTGTCTTAATGATCCTGCCTCTAGTATTGTTTTCAATTTTCCATGATCGCAATTCTTTGTCATTGTATTGATTGCTTCCTTTGTGCTAAATTTGATAGCATGTTCTGGTTGCAATCCTTCATCTATATATGAAGATTCAAGAGACTTGCGTAGGTTTTCAATTTCATTTGTAAATTGTGTGGCTGTTTTACCTTTTTGGTAAACATTTGCCATTTTTGCTCTACTACGTCCGTTGTTTCTCCTACGACCACTTCTTCTAATTTCCTGATTATGGCATCAATTGTAACTTCATTCTGTACTCTATAGAGTGTTGTTCCGATTATTTTCGATTTAATCACTTCAATGGCAATAGCTTCATGTGGTCCTTAGTCAGGTTAACCAACTTGATTGCCGTGATAAATCTACGCAAATTGATCTTTTTTCCGTCAAATTCCGGAATCGCTGTTGATATGTCTTTTATGTATGCCCTCTGGGCACTTGCTTCGTCCACCATCATGAAAGATTTTGTTTCTGTTTCTTCTATGTCTGACTCAGCCAATTCTTCCTCCGTCAATTCAGCTAGTGTTAGTATAGCTGGAATTGTTAGGTTATTCAAATCTTCATCTTCTATTTCTGTTTCTGTTTGTTCGTCCGATTCTATTTTTATTGGCGAGTTTAAAATGGTTGGTATTGATATATCCAAACCAAGTTTCAATTTTACAGATAACAAGTTCGATCTAAGTTTTATGAGAACTTTCGATACTTGAGACCAATGATCTGGATTTAGTCTTTCCTTGTTATCATACACTAGTATTCGTGCTTCGTTGAAGAATTTACCAGAATATTAGCATGTTTCTTTATTGTCGGTCCTAAAATAGGTCTATTTTGTGACAAACATTTATGAGATTTTTCAAATTCGTTTCTTATTCTTGTTATGTTTTTGCATAACTCGTTCCATTCCATACTATTTTATATATTCCTACTTGTTAGTATATATTTATATACTCATTCTTTATTTTTTTTTTTGTTTCTTTTTTTTTGATAATATATATATTTTTTGTGTATAGATAATTTTTTTTTCTAAACCCTGTCTAGATTATTCGCCCTACTCATATATCTTCTTTTTAATATTTTGTTGTGTTTTACGTACAACGTCAGAAGGAACTGGGCCACACTGGTAATTGTCAAAATTAGGAGTAAAACCCACAGTGCTTGAATATCTTCAGTGTGATCTACTATTTTGACATTGTTCACGACATTAGCCGTGTTGTCTTTGGTCTGACTATCGTCAGATCCGAACCAGCCCATAGTTGTTAATTGAACGATTATTTTTTTTTTTAAATTTTGATTAAAAATTGTATATTTCTATTATTTCTTCCTACACGTATGCCTGTCCAAGAAAAAGTTAGTTAGAGGGCATGTGTACGGTTTACAATGTTTTGCTCTATATAATTCAATACCGTACACATGTTTTTTAGTAAAAGCCTAACAGAGATTAGTAGTTTTCAAGCAGCGTTTTCACGCATCGGCTTGAGGTATTTATTCTTAATATTAAGGCAGATTGGGGCATTGGTATTAAATACAGCCTCAACTGCGTTATTGCGCACCACTGCACAACTTGGCTTCGATCGCTTCCAGATTTTTGGTTTGGGCTATTATTTCTTCTTCAGTAGTTGCCGTCTTTATAAGGTCCTTTATTAACCTCCGTTGTTGAAGCAGCTTGATCCGTTTGCCGCTTCTCTTCTTCTTAATTTTTGGTTTTGGCTGTCTTCTTGCCCTATACTCAGCTATTGTGAGTGGGCGTGGTCCATCGTTTGGACACACCTCTAGTGCCTCTTGTAGAGTAGGTGCGTCCCTTTGCTCGACAGGAGCAGAGTCCTCCAGTTTGCGCCTGCTGTTGTCTTTCATCAATTGTGGTATTATATTTCTTCTTTATTGCATTGTATTGTGCACATCACAATATTATTGTTATATTATTGCCTGTTATTGCATGTAATAATTATTGTTTTACAGGCTTAAGTGACCATGTCACGGTCGCCATGTAATAATTGTTATTCTTTTTATGTTTTTAATATAGCGTTTATTAAAGAGATTTTTTATTAGATATCCAGTGTATTTGTAACTTCTGTTAAGACTGCTTAAGATTCGTTTTAGACATGTTGAAGACTCTTAGATGACTGACTTTTGCTTGATCTTGAAGAGTCCAAGCTAGCCAAATGCAATCCGTCTGCGCCGGCAGAGAGGCCGTCGGCAGAGACGTTGCTTTGCTCTTATGTACTTAACTTTGGCAGCGAGAGCGCCGCTGTCTAAGAGAGTCATGTGCACATAAAGATCGAGCAGTCGCGCATGCTAATTATCCCGACTCTGCACTTTTGGTCTGAATAGCATTCTTGTGTGGTCAGATTGCTGAGCACTCAAGATATGCCTGGGAACTGAAAAGTCTTACATAAACATTGTTGCAAAAGTGCTACAATGTGATTGTTCCCAATGTTCTGATTTGATACAGTGCTTATTCGATATGTGTGCACATTACAATAGACGCAGCGCAAGTTTGTCGATTCATGTTGCCACGCCCACTCTAACGCCCACAAACCGCCCAAAACTGCGACGCCCACACTTTTGAAAAATGTTTTAATATTTTTTCATTTTTGTATTAGTCTTGTAAATTTCTATCTATTCGCCAAAAAACTTTTTGCCACGCCCACTCTAACGCCCACAAACCGCCAAAAACTGTCCTTCGCACTTACACTAGCTGAGTAACGGGTATCAGATAGTCGGGGAACTCGACTATAGCGTTCTCTCTTGTTTTTTACATATGTATGTATATGTAGAGTAAAAGGGTATACTAGATAAAGTATGTCACAGGCAGGAGGACGCATTTCCGACCATATAAGGTATTTATATTCTTGATCAGGATCAATAGCCGCGTCAATCTGACCATGTCCGTCTGTCCATATGAACGTCGAGATCTTAGGAACTACAAAACCTAGAAAGTTGAGATTAAGAATACAGACTCCTGAGACTTAGACGCTGCGCACACAGATGCTGCCACGCCCCCAAACCGCCTAAATCTGCCATGCCCACACTTTGGAAAAATCTTTTGATATTTTTTCATTTTTTTATTGGTCTTTTAAATTTCTATCGATTTGCCAAAAAAACCTTTTCTCATGCCCACCAACTGCCTAAAACTGCCCACACTTTGGAAAAATCTTTTGATATTTTTTCATTTTTTTATTGGTTTTTTAAATTTCTATCGATTTGCCAAAAAACCTTTTCTCATGCCCACCAACTGCCTAAAACTGCCGCACCTACACCTTTGACAAATTTTTTATTTAGTCTTGTAAGTTTCTCTCGACTTGCAAGAATTTCTTTATCCACGCACAACCTAACGCCCAAAACTGTCAGTGCTAAAGAGCCTCCTGCGCACTTTCACAAGCTGAGTAATGGGTATCAGATTGTCGGGGAACCCCACTATAGCGTTCTCTCTTGTTTTATTTATACTTTTATTATTATTATTTTAAAACTTGTATATTTATAATATGTAACGAACAACGATAAGCTGATGGTCTTTCCTGCTGATGTATTTTAGTCCGGTTCTATCTCGTCAGCGAGTGTCGTGGTATAATTAGGAGGTCGCAGCAAAAGGATGGATCTGTACGAATTAAAAGTGTATGCGTGCTAGCCGACAACAAGCCTTTATAAGTCATCCCTAGTGGTAGTTATGCAAAAAGATAGAAGGATTAATAGGGAGTTTCTCTCAGTGCGATTCCACAAAATTCTGCGTTTAGCCACTTGTTTGATATTGGTCTACGGGAGTTCTTGGGTCAGCATGTAGTTAAAAATTGGTGTTTCTACTCAAACATTATAATTGGATTTTATTCCATAAATGTAGTAATAATTCTAAATTAAACTTTAATAATATTCGCATGATTAAATTCTACATCTAGCTTTCGGCAAAAGTAAGATTTTTTAGTTTCATTGCATATGTATATATTCACACAGAGCATTTTAATCTAGCTTTCGTCAAAAATAAGATTTTTTAGTTTTATTGCATATGTATATATTCACACAGAGCATTTTAATATTGTATATTCTACTTCATTATAGTTTACGGATTGCTTAAGTTCTTAATTCGAATTCAATATGTATGTATTCGATATGTATGTACATTTCGATTATACGTTTAGTTATACATTGAACTGCCGGACAGGTGATAAATTGGTTATTCTTGGTTTACCTGGTAAGATCCACTGATGGAAGCGCTTGAATAGGTCGGTGGTTAAGCTGAAACCTTTTAATAACGGGGTGCCCAAAAATAATCGGATTCATCACCTTATTGGCTCATCTACTTTCTCGTATGCGAAATAATTTGACTACACATTTTAATGTTCACTTATTCTTACACTTCTTACAATTGGTTGACTCTATTCTATTAATTCAAGACATATTTATATATTATGTTTCTTAAGTTTTCTACCTAGTTTAGATAACTATTTATGTTTACAGCTCTTAGCGATATTTTTTATAATATGTACTAGCCTAACACCTGTGGCAGCATCTTTCTAGGCGACAGACTCCTTCGAGTTCAACGTGTGGTTATGGGATAGGTAATTGAGCTGAACATTTTCTTCTGATAGGTAAATTGCATTGCATAAACACTTGCAAAGCTTTAGCTCAACGGAATCGGATCTAATCGGAGTTTCATCACGGCTTTACAAAATCTCTTAGCTATGATGATTTAACGGAATGATTTAAACGGAATGCGTTAAAATTTACCTTTTCGCAAAACTAACGTCGGGCTACTGACGATCGGTGACATGGATATTCCGATTAGAATTGGATCAGGTCATCCTTCTTTACGTGGTTTTAGGATTATACTATGCCATGTACCGCCCTGCTCTGTCCCTCGTTTGAAGCGCGGCGTCGACCTGGGTGGACATATTAATTCCGGCGATTCGCTGGTGCTGGCCAGAATCACTAGCACTCGGCGTCGGCAAGCTGTCTGTTGCTATCAGAAGCTTCGGATGACACTGAGATTTCTCCACGTTCTTACCTCGTGGTTAGTTGAAACCAGCAATGCCATGCGACTGCTCTCGTCGAGCTCAGATTATAGAAGGAAGTAACCTCTTTTTGCACCGCCGCTTCTCCATCCGGTATCTCTCTAAAGATGGACTATGGATCGTTTTAAAGCTTTAACGCAAGTGCATGTCTGCCTAAAGTTGATTAATGTGTCACGAATTTCCGTACCGGACTAACTGTCGCTAGGTGGCGCTATCCTACAAAATCTTATGGCGATGTGTGTTTCGCCATTAACTTCCTTAGAGTATATATTATACTATTATAATGCTTTATTATAAAAAGGCACACACAATGCGCGCGAATTACATGTCAGTATTGAGAGAATGACGCTTAACAATTAAGCGTTGCCGTATCGCTTAAATCTAGTGTTATTGATAGAGGTTTGAGGATGGTTCAGTGGGACATTTTTCCTTTAATATGGTGCGCTGTGGGAGTTCGTCGATATTTCTGCACGTGCTCTAGAAAACTTCTTAGGAATGTCGTAAAATCTTCAGTTTCATCCATGTTAACGAAAAATTCGTAGCAGGTACGAAGTCCAAATAGCACAGTTGGTAATAGTTGAGGCCACGGGGTGTCACTGCTGCACATCAAGGACGATTTGAATTCAAACTGGGTGCCTTGATCAGTAGTGATTGTTTTGGGTGATCCAAAACGTGGTATCCAGTGTGTCCAGAACGCCATGTCTGTATAGTATCGGCCGTGATATTAAAAAGTGGTACTGCTTCTGGCCGTCGCGAGAAACGGTCAATAATGTAAGACAATAGCGGTAGTCTTGTTGTAAAGGCATTACAACTATATCAATGTGCACGTGGTCGAATCATCCATTTGGCACAGCGATCTTCTCCGGCTGGAGGTGATTGTGCTTGTGAATTTTGGAGTGCTGGCTTGGGAGACTAAAGTCCACACCATATGAGGACATCTTTGTTCACCGAACGCCAGACAAACTTCTGTTTGATTTGACGGGCAGTTGCTCACTCACTGGAATGAAGTAGATTGTGGATATATGAGAAAATGCAAAGTGGTTGCGGTACAAAAAGACGGAGTTTTGGTGTGGATCATCACAGTATTTCTTTCTTGAGCTTTAAGGAAGTAATTTCTTGCAAGATGCGTCCAATTCCTTTTTGAGCTGATTATGCAAATCCTCGAAAAAGAGTCTGCAACTATATTTTCTGTTCCTTTTAAGTACAGGATGGTCGTCGAGAGTTGCGAAATATAATTTAGATGCCGCAGGGGTCGAGGTGATGCTTTTGGAATGCGTATACCAATGGCTTGTGATCAGTTTTCATCACAAGAATGCGTGCATGGACGAGGTGTCTGACATATTTGATTGACTTGTATATGCTCTCGGTCCTAAGCGGAGTAATTTCTCTTAGTGTTGCTAAGCTTCTTGGAGAAAAATCGTAGAGGTTGCCAGTCGTGACTAGTGCGTTGTTCGTAAACTGCTCCGATTGCGAGGTCCGATGCGTCACAAACGAGTTGCAATTCTCGAAGTCTGATATGAGTTCTGTAGTCCAGAGGATTTGTTGTTGGTCGTTCTTATTTACTAAACTTATCAGCTCAGCAGCGGTGCCTGCGATATCGGGGTAGGCATCTGCGATAGTAGTTTATAAGGCCCAAGAAACGCCTAGTAGCTGAGATAATTAACTTGCATTTGCGCTAATTGACATTTGATTAGATTGATGCTAAACCCGTGTTTCTGCAGGACTGATAACACTGCTCGAAGATGTTCTTTTTGTTCGGCGATCGATTTCGAAGTTATCCATATATCTGAATGTCTTCTTCCGACATGGGAATTTGGTAGTACGCCTTTACCAAATCAAGCGTTGATAAGACTTTCCCACCATGTAGCTGTTCGGTGAAGTCGTGAATATGTGAAATCGGAAAGCGATCTGGTATCGCAATCGAGTTCAGATGATGATAATCGCCGCATGCCCTCCAGCCAACGTGTTTTTTGGTGACCATGTAGAGTTGGCTGAACCAAGGTCTTTTGGAGGGACGACATATGCCTTGCTCGATCAGAAAGTTGATTTACAAATGTTCGCAGTGGCAAGTTTATCTCCAGATAACGAGTGTTCCATATGTTTCGATGTAGTGTTGTACATCATGTTGGTTTGAATACTCCGATGACGGATAACTCTTGCAGAAGCTCTTGAAATTTAGAAATACCCTGCACGGTGGAAACTGATGTTTGATTCGCCTGTGCTAGACACACGGAGGTTGACAGTCCTGTGACCGAGTCAGCAAGGCATCTGTTTTTGAGGTCAATAAGAAGCTGGAATTCGGCTAAAAAGTCTGCTCCAATTATAGGTGTGTGTACGTCCGCAATGATGAATGCTCAGTTGAAATTGCGCCGAGATCCAAGTCCAGTGTAGTATTACATATATTTACCATAGGTGGGAATAGCTGCGTATAGCGTCAGATCGGCTTGGGTGGTTTTCTGTTTAACCAGCATGCGAGGTAAACCAGAATCGATGAGGTATTTGATGTTGGAGGTACGATCGGTAACGTGCAAACGGTGCTCCCGGGAACAGCTACCTAACCTGATTGGATGCGCTTGACATCCTTTTTACATGCCATGAAATCTTGCATGAGCGAACGTAAGTTGTTAGAAAGTTGCAGGGGAAACTGCGCAGATAGCTAAATAAGCAGGAGGAACACGTGTTGGGGATCTGCCGATGGCAAACGAGGCTGTCGTGTTAACGGCTTCGAGCATTTTGTCTGCGATCTTCGCATCTTCGATCTTCCATCTTATCCCATACGGTGAGCCATCGCCATTAATTCGTTAGAGTATATATTGGATTTTTATTTTTTTTTTCCTTATCACATCCAAAATATTACTTCTATTCAATGCTTCTAGCAAGCTTTTATATTGTGGCAAGAAACATTTTTTTCGTTGTTCTGTGGAAAAAGAAGTAGTCTATAATACTGATTTTCCTCGACACGTTCCCGTACTAGAATAATTATCGTTAGAGTAGTCTGCTGGCGACGTGGGAAAAATATTTGAAAAATATGTTAGTAATTCTTAGGTGCTTATGACAGCTCGTCGTGCTGCACAAAATCAATTTTTCAATACACAGGTTGCAAATTTGTATACAGTTCAAAAATAATAATTTTCAAATATATAAAAATGTTGTAAAAATACCAAAATAATTTTTTTTTGTAAAAATTACTAGTATACATGTAAAAACAAGAGAGAACGCTATAGTCGAATTCTCCGACTATGAGATACCCGTTACTCAGCTAGGGGAAGTTCGAACAAGAAATTTTGAAATTTTTCTGGCATATTGATAGAAATAGGTAAAAAAAAATGACAAATTTTGGTGGCGTGTGGGCGTTAGGGTGGGCGCGGCACAACATTTTTTATTAAATCTATAAAGATTGACAAGACTAACAAAAACATGTAAAAAAAAATTGTTGTCAAAGGTGTAGGTGCGGCAATTTTAGGCGGTTGGTGGGCGTGGCAAAAAGTTTTTTGGCAAATCGATAGAAATTTACAAGAATTATACAAAAATTAAATAAAATCAAAATTTTTTTACAGCGTGGGCTTGGTAGTTTTGGGTGGTTTGAGGGCGACGGGCAGGCGGACTTGGCCATATCGACTCCGCTATTGATCCAGTGCGCCATATGACGTATACATAGATCTTACGTTTGCTATTATTTTTTTTCAGATTTATACTATATATATTCAATAAAAATTGATTTTCAGAATTAGTAAAGCACTATAATATATGTTTGAATAGTAATTGTGCTAAGTAGTGCAAAGGGATTGCTAAGGGATCAAGTTACTATAAATGCAGATCGTTTAGTTTAAAAGAAAGCAAGCATTTAACGGCTCCATAAGAGCTTTTCATACATGAGAAAGACTAGTCGATAGTATTGGATTATGGAAAACTAACAATACCTTTTGATCTTTTATTTTATATCTGCAAAATACACATTAAAGTTTTTGAAAATATTGTTATGTACACCCTTTTTGTAAAATCATAAGACATTGAAGATTCACATATAAAACCACTCACAATCTAAAGCAGGTGAAGGGGTTATACCATCTCTTTGAGTCAGACGGAACGCGACAAAGAAAATCTAAGTCGAAAATAACCGAGTGTCCGATGACCAGTTCAGCGGCCGCAATTGGTCGCAGAAAAAAACCTACTCCAGTTACGGGCACCAAGGGGGTAAATCTAGAAATATGACTCCTAGGTAGAAGACCGATGTCCGGAGTATCTCAGAAAAAGCTCTAAGCCCTGCTCTGTCCCTCGTTTGAAGGGCGGCGTCGACCTGGGTGGACATATTAATTCCGGCGATTCGCTGGTGCTGGCCAGAATCACTAGCACTCGGCGTCGGCAAGCTGTCTGTTGCTATCAGAAACTTCGGATGACACTGAGATTTCTCCACGTTCTTACCTCGTGGTTAGTTGAAACCAGCAATGCCATGCGACTGCTCTCGTCGAGCTCAGATTATAGAAGGAAGTAACCTCTTTTTGCACCGCCGCTTCTCCATCCGGTATCTCTCTAAAGATGGACTATGGATTGTTTTAAAGCTTTAACGCAAGTGCAGGTCTGCCTAAAGTTGATTAATGTGTCACGAATTTCCGTACCGGACTAACTGTCGCTAGGTGGCGCTATCCTACAAAATCTTATGGCGATGTGTGTTTCGCCATTAACTTCCTTAGAGTATATATTATACTATTATAATGCTTTATTATAAAAAGGCACACACAATGCGCGCGAATTACATGTCAGTATTGAGAGAATGACGCTTAACAATTAAGCGTTGCCGTATCGCTTAAATCTAGTGTTATTGATAAAGGTTTGAGGATGGTTCAGTGGGACATTTTTCCTTTAATATGGTGCGCTGTGGGAGTTCGTCGATATTTCTGCACGTGCTCTAGAAAACTTCTTAGGAATGTCGTAAAATCTTCAGTTTCATCCATGTTAACGAAAAATTCGTAGCAGGTACGAAGTCCAAATAGCACAGTTGGTAATAGTTGAGGCCACGGGGTGTCACTGCTGCACATCAGGGACGATTTGAATTCAAACTGGGTGCCTTGATCAGTAGTGATTGTTTTGGGTGATCCAAAACGTGGTATCCAGTGTGTCCAGAACGCCATGTCTGTATAGTATCGGCCGTGATATTAAAAAGTGGTACTGCTTCTGGCCGTCGCGAGAAACGGTCAATAATGTAAGACAATAGCGGTAGTCTTGTTGTAAAGGCATTACAACTATATCAATGTGCACGTGGTCGAATCATCCATTTGGCACAGCGATCTTCTCCGGCTGGAGGTGATTGTGCTTGTGAATTTTGGAGTGCTGGCTTGGGAGACTAAAGTCCACACCATATGAGGACATCTTTGTTCACCGAAGGCCAGACAAACTTCTGTTTGATTTGACGGGCAGTTGCTCACTCACTGGAATGAAGTAGATTGTGGATATATGAGAAAATGCAAAGTGGTTGCGGTACAAAAAGACGGAGTTTTGGTGTGGATCATCACAGTATTTCTTTCTTGAGCTTTAAGGAAGTAATTTCTTGCAAGATGCGTCCAATTCCTTTTTGAGCTGATTATGCAAATCCTCGAAAAAGAGTCTGCAACTATATTTTCTGTTCCTTTTAAGTACAGGATGGTCGTCGAGAGTTGCGAAATATAATTTAGATGCCGCAGGGGTCGAGGTGATGCTTTTGGAATGCGTATACCAATGGCTTGTGATCAGTTTTCATCACAAGAATGCGTGCATGGACGAGGTGTCTGACATATTTGATTGACTTGTATATGCTTTCGGTCCTAAGCGGAGTAATTTCTCTTAGTGTTGCTAAGCTTCTTGGAGAAAAATCGTAGAGGTTGCCAGTCGTGACTAGTGCGTTGTTCGTAAACTGCTCCGATTGCGAGGTCCGATGCGTCACAAACGAGTTGCAATTCTCGAAGTCTGATATGAGTTCTGTAGTCCAGAGGATTTGTTGTTGGTCGTTCTTATTTACTAAACTTATCAGCTCAGCAGCGGTGCCTGCGATATCGGGGTAGGCATCTGCGATAGTAGTTTATAAGGCCCAAGAAACGCCTAGTAGCTGAGATAAATAACTTGCATTTGCGCTAATTGACATTTGATTAGATTGATGCTAAACCCGTGTTTCTGCAGGACTGATAACACTGCTCGAAGATGTTCTTTTTGTTCGGCGATCGATTTCGAAGTTATCCATATATCTGAATGTCTTCTTCCGACATGGGAATTTGGTAGTACGCCTTTACCAAATCAAGCGTTGATAAGACTTTCCCACCATGTAGCTGTTCGGTGAAGTCGTGAATATGTGAAATCGGAAAGCGATCTGGTATCGCAATCGAGTTCAGATGATGATAATCGCCGCATGCCCTCCAGCCAACGTGTTTTTTGGTGACCATGTAGAGTTGGCTGAACCAAGGTCTTTTGGAGGGACGACATATGCCTTGCTCGATCAGAAAGTTGATTTACAAATGTTCGCAGTGGCAAGTTTATCTCCAGATAACGAGTGTTCCATATGTTTCGATGTAGTGTTGTACATCATGTTGGTTTGAATACTCCGATGACGGATAACTCTTGCAGAAGCTCTTGAAATTTAGAAATACCCTGCACGGTGGAAACTGATGTTTGATTCGCCTGTGCTAGACACACGGAGGTTGACAGTCCTGTGACCGAGTCAGCAAGGCATCTGTTTTTGAGGTCAATAAGAAGCTGGAATTCGGCTAAAAAGTCTGCTCCAATTATAGGTGTGTGTACGTCCGCAATGATGAATGCTCAGTTGAAATTGCGCCGAGATCCAAGTCCAGTGTAGTATTACATATATTTACCATAGGTGGGAATAGCTGCGTATAGCGTCAGATCGGCTTGGATGGTTTTCTGTTTAACCAGCATGCGAGGTAAACCAGAATCGATGAGGTATTTGATGTTGGAGGTACGATCGGTAACGTGCAAACGGTGCTCCCGGGAACAGCTACCTAACCTGATTGGATGCGCTTGACATCCTTTTTACATGCCATGAAATCTTGCATGAGCGAACGTAAGTTGTTAGAAAGTTGCAGGGGAAACTGCGCAGATAGCTAAATAAGCAGGAGGAACACGTGTTGGGGATCTGCCGATGGCAAACGAGGCTGTCGTGTTAACGGCTTCGAGCATTTTGTCTGCGATCTTCGCATCTTCGATCTTCCATCTTATCCCATACGGTGAGCCATCGCCATTAATTCGTTAGAGTATATATTGGATTTTTATTTTTTTTTTTCCTTATCACATCCAAAATATTACTTCTATTCAATGCTTCTAGCAAGCTTTTATATTGTGGCAAGAAACATTTTTTTCGTTGTTCTGTGGAAAAAGAAGTAGTCTATAATACTGATTTTCCTCGACACGTTCCCGTACTAGAATAATTATCGTTAGAGTAGTCTGCTGGCGACGTGGGAAAAATATTTGAAAAATATTTTAGTAATTCTTAGGTGCTTATGACAGCTCGTCGTGCCGCACAAAATCAATTTTTCAATACACAGGTTGCAAATTTGTATACAGTTCAAAAATAATAATTTTCAAATATATAAAAATGTTGTAAAAATACCAAAATAATTTTTTTTTGTAAAAATTACTAGTATACATGTAAAAACAAGAGAGAACGCTATAGTCGAATTCTCCGACTATGAGATACCCGTTACTCAGCTAGGGGAAGTTCGAACAAGAAATTTTGAAATTTTTCTGGCATATTGATAGAAATAGGTAAAAAAAAATGACAAATTTTGGTGGCGTGTGGGCGTTAGGGTGGGCGCGGCACAACATTTTTTATTAAATCTATAAAGATTGACAAGACTAACAAAAACATGTAAAAAAAAATTGTTGTCAAAGGTGTAGGTGCGGCAATTTTAGGCGGTTGGTGGGCGTGGCAAAAAGTTTTTTGGCAAATCGATAGAAATTTACAAGAATTATACAAAAATTAAATAAAATCAAAATATTTTTTACAGCGTGGGCTTGGTAGTTTTGGGTGGTTTGAGGGCGACGGGCAGGCGGACTTGGCCATATCGACTCCGCTATTGATCCAGTGCGCCATATGACGTATACATAGATCTTACGTTTGCTATTATTTTTTTTCAGATTTATACTATATATATTCAATAAAAATTGATTTTCAGAATTAGTAAAGCACTATAATATATGTTTGAATAGTAATTGTGCTAAGTAGTGCAAAGGGATTGCTAAGGGATCAAGTTACTATAAATGCAGATCGTTTAGTTTAAAAGAAAGCAAGCATTTAACGGCTCCATAAGAGCTTTTCATACATGAGAAAGACTAGTCGATAGTATTGGATTATGGAAAACTAACAATACCTTTTGATCTTTTATTTTATATCTGCAAAATACACATTAAAGTTTTTGAAAATATTGTTATGTACACCCTTTTTGTAAAATCATAAGACATTGAAGATTCACATATAAAACCACTCACAATCTAAAGCAGGTGAAGGGGTTATACCATCTCTTTGAGTCAGACGGAACGCGACAAAGAAAATCTAAGTCGAAAATAACCGAGTGTCCGATGACCAGTTCAGCGGCCGCAATTGGTCGCAGAAAAAAACCTACTCCAGTTACGGGCACCAAGGGGGTAAATCTAGAAATATGACTCCTAGGTAGAAGACCGATGTCCGGAGTATCTCAGAAAAAGCTCTAAGCCGGTATAAAAAACGTCAGCCCACCGAGAAATTAGTCAATACTCGAGATTCAGTTCTCGAGAGTCAATTCTCGAGATTCAGTTCTCGAGACTCAATACCCGAGATTCAATTTTCAAGAGTCAATTTTTGGGATTCAGTTCTCGGGAGTCCATTCTCCGACAAAAGGCAATTAAAGAAAATGTACTTATTCATTCCTACGGGCGCCGCCATATTACCCACCTTTCCTTTTCACCCTCATTCGTGAAAGTTAAAAGTCCAAATCTCCGAATATATTTAAATATTGAACAAATCTTGGGAGGAAGAGTTTTTTTACCGATGGGCAAAAGTAGTCGTAAGGAATGTCCTTGAATGTATTTAAATCTTCATGAGTAATCGTAGATTATAGAGTTTCTGAAACGAACAATGACTGAAACTTTCCATTGCTCTCTCTGAAAAAACATCATTAATCCCGTCCAAATTGCAAATAGAATAAAAAGTCCAAAAAAGTGAAAAATTCTAAATGGGAAAAAAAGAAAATAATTTGTGCCAAGTTCAGTGAAAATTTCGAAGTCCAAAACTTTGCCAAAAGTGGCAACCATTCTGTTCTCGATCCACTGTGTCCAACGCAAGCCAAATTCTTTTCGCAACACATTTATGCTTAAGCTCCGCGGTCCACTTAATACAATTTGCTATCGAAGAATACAATTACAAAACAAACAACACATAGCCTCTGGCAATTCCAAATAAAATATAAATTACATATTTACGCGCCAGTTCCCTATTACATCAACATATATTCCATATTACATCAACATATAACATCAACATATATTTCATATTACATCGGCATATTACATATTGCATCAACATATATTCCATATTACATCGACATATTACATCAACATATATTCCATATTACATGGACATATATTACATATTACAGCAATTTATATTACATACATACATTGCGCATATTATCTGCATTCCTTATACACATACACCAAAGTGTATTTGTTTAAAATTTTTTGTACGTTCCAATAAACATTTTTGCGACCGTGTTCAACATTCCAAGTGTTCACACCGTAAATCAGGTGGACCTGATTACCATAAATCTCCGGTCAATTATACAATTCGCTCCAAGTCAGCTGTCCAATAAGTCCAAACTACGGCATTTCCACTTAGTAAATTTTACACCCTTTTTACACCCGTTACATCCTATACGGTCTTTTTCCGCTGCTTTCTACCGTTCACGGCAGCAATCTTAAACTTATTAAGTGGAGTCTAACGAATCTGTCCACATTTGCAAAGTGTGACCGTGCTCCAAAACTCCATTTCGCATTTATTCGATTATGCCCATCGGGGACGATAAGAAGAAATTGTCCGCTGACAAACCCAGGTCTATTTTTTCACCACAAGGGCCGAAGAGTCCAAGAATTCCATGCATTTCGGTGAAAACGCCTGCGCAGATTTCCGACGACTGTGCTACTCCATCCAAAGCCACAGTACAGCGCACAGCTATATAAATATGGCTCCTTCCGATCTAGCGCTAGTCAAATTCATTTCGGTTTCTGACCACTTAAGCGAATTTGAGGCTCAGATCAACACTCCGGAATCTGCAGCTCCAACTGTCACGATGAATAGCGTCCGTCGCGACCAAGTCCGAACCCCAATGGACAAGGTTGATAAGGAATTCGACATCTGCTCAGAGTGCCTTGTGTCAGCAGCCGAAGCGGCAGCAGGCAACATGCCTATTCGCAGGGCTAAATACAGTTATTGCTATTCAGTCTATGAAAGGTGTGTTGCCCAGCTCGTTGATAAAATCGAGCAGGGCACGTCTCAGTCCATCTCAGCCACGCTGCGCCTCAGGCCTACATTTCCCCTGGCTGTCGGTTGCCTCCATGCGATACAGAAGTTTTCGCAGGCGACTATCTTCGCTGGCCGACTTTCCGGGATCTTTTCACAGCCATTTATATCAATAATCCACGGCTGACTCCGGTTGAAAAGTTATTCCATTTAAATGCCGACGCGCATGCCATCGCTTCGATTTCGCCTCTCTTCCGCTCTGCGTGGTAGAACCTCGGTAACAGTCAATTGAAAATCGTTTTTAATGTGCAGTCGATACCACAGGAATGGGGCGGCCTTGAAGGTACTGCAAAGTACTATTCAAGGTTGCTTGACTGCCTTAGAAATGTCAGGCATCACCATTGAGAACTGGGATGCCTGCTTGTATATTTGTGTTCAAACAAGCTTCCGAAAATAACTTTCTCCTTAT
This sequence comes from Drosophila yakuba, assembly GCF_016746365.2. Lineage (NCBI taxonomy): Eukaryota > Metazoa > Arthropoda > Insecta > Diptera > Drosophilidae > Drosophila > Drosophila yakuba. Next base: position 170,322 of record NW_025048816.1, on the reverse strand, counting down.
GGGAACAGTTGCCCCATAAGAAAGCCGACATTCCGACATGGGTAGAGGTGAACCCCTTCCTCACAGAACGCCATCGAACCCTAAAGGCCATCGATGATGTGAGACCGCCCGTACCAAGTCAGTCGCACTCCAAAGCGTTGAATTCAAGTTCCCACGAGACGAAAGTGGCTCCAAAATCCAAAAGTTGCGACTTGTGCAACAAGGAAAACCATCCTGTCCGTGTATGTCCGCGTTGTTTTTTAAATGTCGGTTGACGACCGGTCAGCCTACATTAAACGAAAGCAGTTATGCTTGCTCTGCTTTGAAAAGGGACATCGGCTTCGTGAGTGCAAAAGCACGCACAATTGTTTTACTTGCCGTGGCCGGCATCACACGCTGCTGCACCGAAACAACCCCTTTTCCAGCAATTCAAGTCCTTCAAATCCTGCAAGGCCAAATTCTACTAATCAAGCCAATTTCGTTCCTAATGAGCAAGCCGGTGTTCAAAATTATTTCGCCACGGGCTCAAGAGCTATTCTTCTTGGCACTGCCGTGATCAATATTTTCCATCTGGGCATTACCTTTAAGGCACGCGCCCTGATCGACTTTATAACCAAGCGACTGTTCAATCTAATTAGATTGGCATTCCAGGTGGTTCAAGCCCAAGTCTCGGGCTTAAACCAAACAGTAGCAGCTCAGTCCAAGCAGCTCTGCAGTTTCACCATCCGATCTCCGACTAGGCCCGCGTTGCAGTTGGAGACGACGGCCTATGTCCTCCCTCAACTAACCGGAAATCTGCCTTCCTACCCAATTCAGCTAAATTTCCTTCGGGATCTTCCTGATTTTCCACTAGCGGATCCAAAATTCTATGAGAGCGCACTAATAGATGTCCTAATCGGAACCGAAATTCTGCCTTCGGTGCCTCTGAGTGGAGAAAAAACCAACCTATGTGTCTCTCTTAGGGCAAGAGACCATTTTCGGCTGGGTATTAACTGGGCCAGTGTCAGCCTCAGCACAAAGCAGAATTTCCTCCTTTTCGACGCAGATCTCCCACGCGTACGATAATTCACTGGACAAACTACTCACAAAATTTTGGGAGTTGGAGAATATACCAATAAAGTTGGTAAAAGAAAGAATTGGTTGCAAAATCCACGCAATGGCCAAGTCAGGTCGACAACGCTTCGGTGACCGATCTGAAGAAGCGTGCTCTGAAAGTCCATCTCGCAATAGCTCCTTCTAAAGAGTTGTTGGAACGTTTTTTCAAGCTTGAGAAAGCACTATGGGTCCTCGCTTATGTTCATCGCTTCATACAGCGGCGCAGGAAGCAGACATCTCCATCTGATGTGCATTTGCCGGCATCGCCGCCGCCGAGTGGTTCCTAATTTTGAACACTCAGCGCAGAGAATACCCTATGGAAAACTATGGAACTCCGTAAGCGCACTAAATGGCAGGCCCCGACCAAAAATCTTCGCATCGATGACATGGTCGTCATCAAGGACGACAACTTACCCCCTAATGAGTGGCGGCTCGGCAGAATTGAGTCTGTCTTCCCAGGAGCCGACGGTAACGTCAGTGTAGTAAATATCCGTACTCCAGTGGCAAAAGTGGTGCCTTTGCCGACGGAGTCTTCCGAATCTCCACAATAAATAGGCGCGCCTCTAGTCCTCAATGGTAGTTCACTAGCACTAATCATCCATTCTTTTTCATTTCGTTTTCGATCTCCTTTCGACATTGAACTACCCGCAGCATGGCCCCTCGTCAGCTAAACGCACGCAGTTCTCGTGCCTTGGAGAGTAGACGTACCCGAGGTATTCAATCCTACCGTTGCCGAGTCTGACGCGGTACCCATCCTCTTCGGAAGTGCGCGAGGTTCCTAAAGTTCAGCGCTGAAAAGCGTCTGCAAGCAGTCCTTATCAACAAATACTGCGCCAATTGCCTCGCTCACGAGCATTCCACAGGAGACTGCCGAAGCGGTGAACGTTGCAGGAAGTGCGACCGATCCCACCACACGCTGCTCCACATGGAGCGCTCTCGTCGCTGATGCAACGCCACAGCGTGAACGTCCTTCCGACAGCGCTGGTCAAGGTTGGAGACCGGGACGAAGACCTTTGAGACCGCAGCACTCATCGATACGTGCGGATCCGCACACATGTCCGGGCATTGAGCGACACAGTGGTGTCCAAGTTCCAGGACATCATGCTGGCTGATGACCAGTTTCATCGGCCTGCTACCGTCTCCATGGAGCAGATATTTATCCTAAGGTCATCCAATGCGGATTCCTGACCTCCGACAAGGGAATGCCGGTCGCCCAGAAAACAGTTTTTGGGTGGATCGTGTCCGGTGCCTGCAGCATGCCATAGGATGGCTATGTTGCAACCCCAGTGAGGGGCCGTCCATAAACCTCGTGACGCTAATTTTGGGCCATTTTGACCCCCTCCCCCCCCTATGTGACATATCGTGACTCTCAATGGTCACCCCCCCCCCCTATAGGTAAAAAAAAAAAGATAATAGAAGACTAAATAAAAATGTAAGTTTATTTTCTATTAGCGAACGAAAAATACATACATTCTTTCTTACGAAAACAAATAATTAGGAATTTGTCAATTAACGAAAAATACATTCATTTTTTCTCATAAAAACTAAATCAGAAATCTGTCTCTACACATTCGTGGAAGCGGACGTCTTTCGATAGCGCTGCTCGAAAATCTCGTGTTAACGTGGTTGTGCTGAACAGTGTTAGCGGCAAATCTGCAAAAACAAATGGTGGACTTGTGCCATAGTTCTGCGCGTAACCTAGGCGTGCTGAATGACCGCGTGTTGCAGGTGGTTAGCAAAATATATTTTTTTTTTTTTTTTTTTTTTTTTTTGCTTTTTTTATTATTTATTGAATCTTCCCTTTGTGTTAAGAGACTAACAATAAGTGTTCAAATCTTAATCTAACTTAATTAACTTTCACTTAGTGATAGTTTTTTCATTAATGCCCTAATAAGTTTATTGCTGGGCTGGGAGGTCGTTGCGGTGCAGCCGGCTTTGACTGCATACTCGGATTAGTTTTCTTGCGAGGGGATTTGTATGGGTGGTCAGCTTTTCGTTATACTTCGTTTTTTTCTCAGCTATTACTTCGATTACTAATTTGATTTTTAGGTCTCTGTGTATGTTTTCGTTCCGAAGGTACCACGGCGCTCCAGTGATAATTCTCAGAATTCTTGACTGTGCTCGCTGAATAATGTCTATGTTACTTCTGGATGCGTTGCCCCACAGCTCGGAGCCATAAGTCCAGATAGGTTTTAAGACGGAGTTGTATAGAAGAACTTTGAACTCCAGACTAAGTGGAGAGCGAGCATTTATGAGCCAGTGGAGGTTCCTTGCTTTAAGTTTAAGATGTATCGATTTGGCTTCTATATGTTTGCGCCAAGTGAGCCGCCTGTCCAGATGAACACCCAGATATGTTACCTCGTCGGCTTGTGGAATGCATATGTTATTCAAGACCAGTGGTGGGCATGTTTGTTTGTTTAAGGTAAAGGTAACCTGCTTGCATTTTTGAACATTTATTGAAATTCTCCAGTCGGCAAGCCATCGTTCTACAGATGTTAAGTGTCGGGATAGGAGTGCGGTGGCTTTTATTGGGCATTTGGAGCGACTGAGTATCGCGGTATCATCAGCGAACGTGGAGGTTGTTAGATTGTAGTCTATGGGGAAATCCGCCGTATACAGGGTGTATAAGATTGGACCCAGTACACTGCCTTGCGGCACTCCAGCTTCGATTGCGCAATCGCGTGAAGTGCTTGTATCGCATCTTATTGCAAACACTCTGTTATATAGGTATGACTTCAGTAGCTTATGTGTGTTTTGGGGCAACAGCTTGATTATTTTAAACAAAAGTCCATCGAGCCACACTCTGTCAAATGCCTGCGCGACGTCTAGAAAAATGGCTGTGCAGTATTCTCGATGTTCAAAAGCAGTACGAATTTCTGACGTGATTCGATTGACCTGTTCGATGGTTCCATGTTTTTCTCTAAAGCCAAATTGATGTGTTGGAAGTGTGTTGTTTATTCTAAGATGAGGGCTAATCCGAAGGAGTAGCATTTTTTCAAACAGCTTTGAAAGACATGTTAGTAAGCTTATCGGTCTATATGATGATGGCTGCGTTTTATCTTTTCCTGGCTTTGGAATCATTACTATGGTCGACTTTTTCCATTTTTGAGGGAAGTATCCAAGCTTGGCGATTGCGTTGAACAACAGGCAGATGTGAAGAATAGCACACTTTGGGAGTTCAATGAGCATTCTTGGAGTTATTAGGTCGTAGCCAGGCGATTTTCTTGGGTTCAGTTGCTCTTTGATAACCTTTGCTAGTTCACATGGTCGGAATTCAATGGGTTCTTGAGGATCTAGATTGGCTGCTATTAAAGGAGGGAGAATAAATGTGTTGGTAGAGGGATTTGGTCGGAATACATTTTGTAAATGGTCAGCGAAAGCACTGGCTCTTTCTTCATCACTTCGAAACCAGGTGCCAGAGGGACTTCGTAGTGGCTTAATTGGCGCTATTGGAGTCTTTAGGTTTCTGTGAGCTCTCCAAAGAGGGTACTTAGTGCTGGTGGGAGAGAGTTGCTCGATATATGAACGTTGGCTGTTTTTTTCCTCTTGTTTGAGAGCATTGGTAAGCCTGCGTGTGGCTATCTTAAGCATGTGCTTTGTAATTGGTGATCTATTAGACTGCCAATCCCTTCGTAGGCGTCGTTTATCTAATACCAGCCGCTCGATTTCGCGATTAGTTTTGATGTAGTTTGGTTTTGCACACGTCACTGGCGGGGTTGAAGCCTTTGCAGCCGAAACTAAAATGTTTCCAAGAGTTTCCGTTGACTTGTCTATATCCTCCTTTGTAGATAATGCCGTCGTTAGTTCTATGTGTGAACAGACATACTTTTGATACCTTGGCCAGTTTGTTCTAAAATTTGTGAGTCTATACGGTGGGTCGACGATGTGGGGGCGAGTTAGCATATTTAGAAAAACAGGTGAGTGATCTGATGATAAATCTGCTAGTGCTTCGGCGGTGACCATGTTGCGGGGGACATGTTTAGTAATTGCAAAATCGATCAGGTCTGGGATTTTTCTTGGGTCTGCTGGCCAGTATGTAGGCTTACCCGGGGATACATAGTCTAGCTTGTTTTCTGGCTTCGTAAGCGCATTGTACAATTGCTTACCCTTTGGCGTCACAAGTCGAGATCCCCAATGGGTGTGCTTGGCGTTATAGTCACCCGCTGCGATGAACCTGTCACCTAGTGTGTTAAAGAATTCCATGAATTGATCCTCAGAGATTGGAAAGCGCGGTGGGCAGTAGACTGCGGCTAGAGTCGTTGAACCATTGTTGAGTTGTAAGGCTATGGACGTAGATTGTAAGTAGTTTTTGTCAAAATTGTTTAAGTGGTGGTGTTTTATGCGATTTCTGATGAGTATTCCAGTGCCTCCATGAGCTTTACCATCTGGATGATTTGTACCATAGAACAAGTATCCTGGTATATGAAAATTGTTTTTATTTGTGAGGTGCGTTTCTGATAGTAGCATTACGTCGATGTTTTTTTCGTAAATGAACTGTGTGAGCTCTTGTGTATGCCGTGAAACGCCATTTGCGTTCCACAGAGATATCCGTAGGGAAGCCATTATGGGGATTTTGAAGATACAAGAAGTTGAATCAGGATATTTTGGTTTTTCATGAGCTCTTGCAAAGTATTTTGCATGAACGTCATAAAGTCTTTCATGCTTTGCTGTAGGGATAGCATCATAGCTTCGATGCCACTTTGTTGTGTTTGTTGGATGTTTGTCGGTGTATGTTCGGAATGAGCAGTTCTTGTCGGTGGGGCGGGCACTTCTAGTCCGGATTTTAGGGCGCTAGCGAAAGAAATTGTTGGAGTAGTGCTTGGGACAGTTAGGGGTGGTTGAAAAATCGGTTGCGGAGAGTAGAAATTGACTTTGTTGTATGTATGTGCTGTGGCAATACGTTTGTTTAGGCGGCTCTTCAATTCTTTGTACACCACACAGCCTCTGTAGTTTGCAGTATGTTTTTCCCCGCAGTTACTGCATTTCTTCACAGACTTATCGTCCTTGTTTTTGGGGCAGTTTGCGGTAGTATGAGGTTCGCTACAGACAACACATACGGACTTAAGGGTGCAGTATGCCTTGGTGTGGCCGTATTCTTGGCAATTAGTACATTGAACTGGATTGATACGTTTGTGCGGCTCCTCCACGGTGATCCTCCGATGTAGCAAGTACTGTAAATTGTATATTGGGTGCACTTCGTTTTTCTTTAGTGCCTGGAGCTCTGGTTCGAGTTCTATTTTGAATAGTGGCTGCGGAACTTTGTCTTTGTTTAAAATATTAATAGCTGTCTTTGCAGAAAAGTTTTTGGCCTTCAGAGCCTCAATTATCTCAGCTGGTGTCACTGTTGCTTCAATGCCCTTAAGTACAACCTGTAGCCCTTTGCAACTTTTTAATTGGTATGTGTAGTAGTTTTTACCAGCATCATTTAGGTATTTAGTCACTATACGGTGGTCTGCTTCTGTTTGGATCTGTAGTTTTATTTCATGAATATTTCCTTTTTTAAGTGGGATAATGTGGAATTTGCTGTCACCAATCAAAGCAACGAGTTTATTTACAAGTGCATTTGTACTTTGTTCTCGTATGAAAATTGGTGGAGGCCTGGTCTTTTTTGGTTCCCCTACCGTTTTTTCGTTGGGTTGTTCGGTCGCAGAATCAGCCAAGATAGCATATCGGTTTGAATTGTTTACTGCAGAGTTTTCATTGCCGTTGTTGGTTCGATTGATTTTGGGTTGATTACCTGCCTTATTGTTATGAGGGCTGAGCTTTCTCTTGATTTGGATGTAGCGATCCATGCCAGTCTGCACAGTCGAAATCGACTTCTGCTTTTGTTTTGATTCTTCTTTGCGTGCATTATTGTTGTTGCAAACGGTCAGTGCTGCTGAATTATTTACAGCTGGCACAGCGATAATTAGTTGGGCCGCTGACGAAGTTGTTGTTGTGGTAGCAGTGACAGTTGCCAGTGAGGTCACTGCACTCGTTATTGCAGTGTTACAGTTACCCGGGACGGTCGTTTGGCGCTGCGAGAGGAGCGGGGTAGGAGAGGCGGTCTCTTCGCTCCACGACTTGTGAGCCGAAGCAGGCAGAGAGGGAGAGCAAGAACGCGGTCTGTCGTTCTCTGAGGGCAAAAGTTTCGAGTTAGTTGAAGGTGAGGGTGCTCGATCACCGATTTGCGGTGAGACGAAAGAAAAGTATGCATTGTTGCGTTGTAAAGAGAGCCGGCGCTCGTCTTGTTCACATTGTCGCTGAGAACGTATGTCGTTTTGATTCATTGTTCTAAGTCCACATATAACAATTACCAGAACAATATGGAATAATTATTTATTTTAGTAAATAATTACTATAGTCAATAATTGTTAGTTGTGCAAACTGCACTTTACACTTTGTGTTTAACTTTCACTATACTGTTGTAGTTTTTAGAACTTGCTATTCGTAGCTTGAAAGAAACACGTCTGCACTCGCCGACGTTCGATTCCAACACACAGCAAAATATATAAGTTTGCAATTTTTGCAGCTGATAAAACAGCTGACAGCGCTGCCAACTTATCTTGGAGGGCGATCATGAGCGAGTGGCGTTGCCACATCAACTGTAAGACCAGTGCTGAGGTGCGAACGTTGGGCGCGTAATTTCATAATTAAATTAAAAATTTGATTTAATTTAATTTAAACGAATAAGTGCCACGCACAACAAGCTCGAAAAAATGAGCAGCGATCAAAAGAATGAGCGTAGAAGCTCCGTCAACCCAAGAAATGCTTGCTACTCCTATTTCTCAGAAGTCGACAAAGAGCAACTCGACTCTACTGACCGTCGACAGCAAGAGAGCCAGCTCTTGCTCACCCTCCCAACTCCCGCATCATGGAGTTACCAATGCCAAACCCCATCACCGCCGGCTTCGCTGAATGAAGCTCCAACAACAAGCAGTGCTAAAATTTCTGCAGCAAACTCACCACCAATAATTAAACCAACTACCAATACTGCGAGTTCGGTCCCAAAGGCCGCACAACAAAATAAAATGGCAACAAAAACAGTTAGCCTCGATAAGCAACAAGCGGTCCCGGCTATACAGACCGGCATGGACCGCTACATCCAGATTAAGCGCAAGCTTAGTCCACCCAACACGGTTGGCAATACACCCAAGATCAATCAAACCAACAAAAGCACCGATCAAACGAGGAGCTCCAATGAAAGCCGATTCTCCATCTTAGCAGAGGCAGACAACAACCAACCAGAGTTGGGGCAGGAGACCCAAAGGAAACCTAAGCCTCCCCCTATTTACGTAAGGGAAAAAAGTTCAAGCGCCCTGGTCAACAAAATTGTTGCGCTGGTCGGGGACGAGAATTTCCATGTTTTTCCGCTTATTAAAGGGAACATTCACGAAACAAAGGTTCAAACGAAGTCTGAAGAACACTTCCGAGCTGTGTCTAAATACCTGGAAGACACAAAAAAGAACTTTTACACCTATCAACTAAAAAGCAGCTAGGGACTGCAAGTTGTGCTAAAAGGGATAGAACCTGACGTCACCCCCTCTGAAATTCAAGAAGAAATTAGCAATATTGTTAACAGAAATAAAAAACCGCAACCACTTTTCAAGGTCGAACTCGAACCAGATAGCCAAGCCTTAAAGAAAAACGAAGTGCACCCGATCTACAAGCTGCAGCTCTTACTGCATCGAAGAATCACCGTGGAAGAACCCCACAAACGCAACGGCCCTGTTCAATGCACAAACTGCCAAGCGTATGGACACAAGACATACTGCACACTTCGGACGGTCTGCGTAGTCTGCGGAGACTTCCACAACTCCGTTAACTGCCCCGCAAACAAAGAAGACCCCCAAATGAAAAAATGTGGCAATTGTGGAGGAAACCATACGGCAAACTACAGAGGCTGTGCGGTCTACAAGGAGCTGAAGAGTCGCATGCGACGAGCGACAGCTACGCACCAACAACATTTCGCCAAGGCAGCCAGATCATCATTTGGGCAGCTAAATACAACCAAGGGAATCTCCTAGGGAAGGGAATCCGCCCCAGCCTCACTCAGAAAATGCTCAGCAGGTTCCAGTGCAACCGCAAGGCAAATTGGAATCTATGATGTTCACCATGCAACAAAGTATGATGGAACTTATGTCATTCATGAAAACAACAAACCCTTGTTCAGAACCAGAACATGGTAATTCAGTTGCTTGTAGCACAACAGTCCAAATAATAAATGACTAACCTACGTATATCCATGTGGAATGCCAACGGCATTTCACGGCATAAACTTGAAATAACTCAATTCCTAAACGTAAATCACATCGACGCCATGCTGCTGGTTGAAACGCACCTCACAGGGAGATATAACTTCCATATAAGAGGTTATACCTTTTACCGCACAGATCATCCGGATGGCAAGGCCCACGGAGGAACGGGCATCTTAATCAGAGAACGCATCAAACACCACTTTCATCAAAGGTTTGCAACAAATTACCTGCAAGCCACGTCCATAAAAGTGATCTCAGGAAACGGCAGCCTTTGCATTGCCGCTGTCTACTGCCCACCTCGATTTAACATCTCTGAAGGTCAATTCATGGACTTCTACAACACTCTGGGGGATCGCTACATAGCCGCAGGAGACTACAACGCCAAACACACGCACTGGGGATCAGGCCTCGTGACTCCCAAGGGAAGGCAACTGTATAATGCACTTATAAAGGTGAGCAATAAACTGGACTACGTTTCTCCTGGTAGCCGCACATATTGGCCTGCAGACCCAAAAAAAATTTCCCAGATCTAATTGATTTCGCGGTGACAAAAAACATCCCACGCAATCTAATAAGCGCCATAGCACTACCGGATCTCTCATCTGACCACTCGCCTTTGTTGATAGGCCTTCTTCAAAGCCCAGAAATTGCGGACCACCCCCACAGGCTGACGTCGCACAACACTAACTGGATGAGATACAGAAAGTATGTGAGTTCCCACATTAAGCTAACTCCCCAACTAAATATCGAACTGGACATCGACTGCTCCACCGCCGCACTGGAAGAGGTACTCGTCACAGCAGCCAGGATCTCAACCCCTAAACTGAAGGATGGGGAATTTAAGAAGTTCAAAACCAACCGGCAAATTGAACAGCTGGTTCTGGAAAAGAGGCGTCTGCGACGAGCTTGGCAAACCAGCAGATCGCCATGCTCAAAGCAAAGACTTACTGAAGCCACCCGCAATCTAAACCGGGCCCTGAAGCAAGAAGCTGAAAATGAACAACTTAAATATATTGGAAAACTCTCGCTAACTAGTACAAAGCATCCATTGTGGAGGGCTCACCCAAGTCTAAGCTCTCCAATTCAAACCGTCACCCCTATAAGGAATTCTTCAGGGTGCTGGGCCCGCAGCGACAAAGATAGAGCCGAATCATTTGCCTTACATCTCAGAGGCGTCTTCCAGTCGAACCCCGCAGCAAATGATTATGTTCCTCCGCAAATCCACCTCGAAACTGAAGCCACGCCAACTACATTTCAGCCGAACGAGATCACAAAAGTCATCAGGGAGCTAGAGCCAAAAAAGGCTCCAGGCGGTGACCTAATAACTACAAAAATGATAATGGAACTTCCGTACTGTGCTATTAAGGTCATCTGTAAACTCTTCTATGGAATCATAAGTCTCGGAAATGGAAAAAATCAAGTATTATAATGATACCGAAGCCCGGAAAAGATCACACGATTCCGTCATCTTACAGACCAATAAGTTTATTATCATGCCTGTCCAAATTATTCGAAAAATGCCTTCTAACGCGCATAATACCATATATGGGAGCCCACAACATTATCCCAGCCCATCAATTTGGCTTCAGAGAAAAACACGGAACTATAGAGCAAGTAAACAGAATAACATCAGAAATTCGCACAGCCTTCGAGCATAGGGAATATTGCAGCGCGATATTTCTCGACGTATCTCAAGCATTCGACCGCGCCTGGCTCAAAGGTCTCATGCATAAAATTAAAACACACTTTCCCGGGTACACTCATAAACTCCTTGAATCCTACCTCTACAATAGAGCCTTCGCAGTAAGATGTAACACAACAATTTCCGACAGCTACACTATCGAAGCTGGGGTCCCACAAGGTAGCGCACGAGTGACCGACTAACAACATCCACCTTCGAAGACGACACTGCGATCCTTAGCCGCTCCAGATGCCCAGTCCGTGCAACAACCCTACTCGCCAACCACCTCGTGGTAGTCGAGAAGTGCAGTAAAGCAGTAAAAGATGAAATAGACAAGCAAAAAGCGTCCTACAATGAAAAACTCTATGTCCACCCAAATCCTCTAGCAAGGGTCTTGACTCGGGTCTCCAGCACAACCCGCCTGCAACGTACAGACCTTCCAACCCAGCCATAACTTGTCAGGGCCACTGTCTCAGTCTACATGACTCCTAGTTAGGTTATAGTTGTAAAAACAAGAGCTTTTTCTTGAGTATAAATGAGAAGTCGGATGGTGCTAGTTTAATAGTTAAATTTTAATGACAATTCTTGATTATTTCTCCTCACTTAAACTCCTCGTGGCTATATCTTCAACTTCAATTTTTTAACTGTCCTTGTTCCATTCTCTCTTTTTTCTAATTCCTATCTGCCACTCGTTCGCTAGTACGAGTTGGCAGCTTAGCGCAACAGCTGTTATGTTAACATCATTCAAAAAACGCGGAATTCAAATATACAAGATTATTCTAATTGGGTTTTGACCCAACATACCGGCCCCCTTGAAAGTAGTTTCCGTATAGGGCGGCGGATGATTCCCTTGGCAGTGCGTACGTCGGCTACACGCACGATGTTGTCCGCTCCTGTAATCGTGCTGACTATGCGCCCAAGAAGCCACCGTTGTGGGGGAAGATTATCCTTGTGAACGATGACCATGTCGTTGACAGCCAAATTTGGTGAAGTCTTCGTCCAGGTTGTGCGAACTTGGAGCTCGTTGATGTACTCGTGGCTCCAGCGCCTCCAGATGTGATGTTTGAGTGCGCTGACCCTTTTCCATCGATCCAACTTGTCCAGGTTGTCGTCGATTGGTGGAAATTCCGGTAGTGCTCGGAGTGCGTCACCCACTAAGAAGTGGCCAGGCGTGAGAGCGGCCAGGTCGTTTTGGTCTGATGAGAGCGGCGTTAACGGGCGAGAGTTCAGGATCGCCTCGACGTCAGCAGCTGCAGTGGCTAACTCCTCGAAGGTTAACCTGGTGTCTCGAAGAGTGCGATTGAGTAGTCCCTTGACACTTTTTACTGCAGCTTCCCATATGCCTCTGAAGTGTGGAGCCCTGGGTGGAATAAAGTGGAAGTTAATGAACTCTGAGCGACAGAAATAGTGGATTGTTTTTGTTGTTTCGTCTTTAAACAGAAACTGCTTCAACGATTCGAGCTTGTTGTTAGCTCCTGCGAAATTTGTAGCGTTGTCACAGAATATGTCCGAGGGAAGTCCGCGTCGGGCAATAAAACGCTTTAGTGATGCAATGAAGCTATCCGTCGTGAGATCCGATACCACTTCGACATGTATCGCCTTCGTGGCAAAGCAAACGAAGACGGCTAGGTAGGCCTTGGTAGGCGGCTTACCCCGGATGCGCAAATAGACGTTGATTGGTCCGCAAAAGTCTATTCCGCATCTTAAAAATGGTCTAGATTGTATGATCCGCTCTTTAGGCAGTTGGCCCATTAGCTGCCTTTCGAGAGTTGGTCGATAGCGGCGACAATGTATACATGAGCGAACGACTTGTCGCGCCAAGTCCCTTGCATTCACTATCCAGAACTGTTTTCTAATTAAAGCGACGAGCGTCCGTGGCCCGGCGTGATAGTTCTGTAGATGAAGATGGCGAGCGAACTGTGACACAAATGGATCCTTAGCTGGGAGCAGCACAGGATGCTTTTGGGTTTCTGGGTAGCCTGCCAGCTCCAGGTGCCCTCCGACCTTTAGCATTTGGAAGCCATCTGTAACCTGGAGGAAGAGACTAAGATTTTTAAGGTTAGTGCGAATCGGATGGCCCTTCAGGACCGAGGACATCTCTTGAGCGAAGTGAATAGTTTGAATATTCCCGACGATGCATCAGTTCTGCTGGCGTCGGCAAAGGTGATTGAAATGGCATTAGTTTACGGCAGCGCTGAGTAAATCTGTACATCCAAGCGATAACTAGTAGGCAGCGATGATGCGAACTGATCTTGTAGATTCCTTCAAGCAGTTGATTACTAGTCGTGTGTACGGCAAAGGCTGATTTTCTCTTCTCCAGTTGGACAGTTTCCATATCAATGTCACTGTTGTCTCGACTGTCCTTTGGCCAATGTTGATGATCTTGGCCTAGGAACTCAGGTCCCTCGAACCATATCGATTGTTCCAACTCGGTGATAGTGCAGCCCCTGGACAAGATATCAGCCGGATTGCAGTGAGTAGGAACATGTCTCCAGTGGCAATCTGACGTGAGTTCTTGAATTTCGGCAATTCGATTGCCGACAAAGGTTGATAAGGTGGCCGAGTGTTGGCGATTCCAATGTAGAACAATTTGAAAATCGCACCATAAGAACGAAGTCGGCTTTCTGTCAGCGAAGATTCTAATGATTTTTTTGTAGAGCTGTGCTAACAAATGTGCTCCACACAGTTCTAATTTCGGCAGAGATAGCTTCTTGGTGGGAGCAACTCTGGACTTCGATGTGATTAGCTGTACCTTGGTCAGCCCATCGGATCCGATTGTGCGAGCGTAGATGCAGCATCCATACGCTCGAATGGAGGCGTCACAAAAGCCGTGTATTTGAAAGGCATGTATCGCTGATTGGAGGCAATATCGTGGTATTGCTACAGACTCCAACGACGAAAGCGATGCAAGCAGGGACATCCAAGCTGTATGAATGCCTTGGGGTACTGACTCGTCCCAATGTAGTTTTAGGAGCCACAGCTCCTGGAGGATAATTTTTGCCACTATGATGATGGGAGTAACTAATCCCAACGGATCAAACAGCGAAGAGGCGCTTGGTGACGTGGTCCGAATCGAATCTTGGCGAGAACGAGAACATGAATGTGTCCCGTACTTGGTCCCATTTTAGGCCAAGCGTGCTGGTTAACATTTCGTCGTTCAACTGCAAACTGTAGCGTCATCGACAGACTTGCAGTGATTTGAATGCCATTTTGCGAGTTCTAATTGGCCATCCTGTAGAATCGCTGTAACTTCCCTTTTGATTTGATGTAGCTCCTCTACCGTATCCGCTCCACCTAGGAAGTCATCCACATAGAAAGACGATTTGATGGCTTTAGCTCCAATCTCCAATATGTCCATGAATTTGTCGGCTAGATATGACAAACTGCGTATGGCTAGATACGGTGCAGCCGCTGTGACATAAGTTACAGTATTTAATTCGAAGGTGCTCAATGGTTGCGATGGCGACGCTCTCCAAAGAATGTATTGGAATCTGCGATCCTCGGCAAACATGTTGACTTGGCGGAACATCTTGACCTCATCAGCAGTGATAGCATAGCGATGTATCCGAAAACGCAGGAGTAGTGTATAAAGATCTGGTTGAATGGTCGGCCCGACCATCAGAATGTCGTTGAGCGATTTCTGGGACGTCGTCTTGCAAGATGCGTCGAAAACCACTCTGAGCTTTGTTGATGTGCTATTAGGCTTGAACACGCAGTGGTGCGGAATATAATAATGCGGAGTGTTTAACTGTGGATGGCTCACGGGACTCATGTGTCCCAGATTTTGAAACTCCTGCATAAATTCAACATATTTGGCCCCTACCTCAGGCCTTTTGCATAGGCTGCGTTCGAGGGAGAGGAATCTCCTTTTGGCAATGTCGAATGAGGCTCCGAGAACGGTAGGTTCATCTTTAAATGGAAGTCGTACTTCCAATCGACCATCTGAATTACGTCATACCGTTTTGGTGTAGAACTCCTCACAGTTTCGCTGCTCTGGCGTAAGTGTGATCTCAGGAGGCTCCACATGATCGATGCGCCATAGCCGTTCCATTTTTTGGTCAATTTCTGTTAATGCGATAGATGAGTACTGATGGAGTGTTCTGGGATGAGCTCGACATCGACCACACACTATCCATCCAAGTAGTGTTTTTTGTAGCACGGGCAGATCCTTTCCTAATTTAACTTGGCCGACTGCCAATATATCGAAGAAGGTTTCCGTCCCCAAAAGCAGATCGATCCGACGAGACTTGTTGAAGCTCTCGTCAGCCAGAGATGAGTGCTGCGGAAAGTTCCACGCAGAAATGTCAATTTCCGATTCTGGATGATAGGCGATGTCGGATGTCACGCAAAAATCAAGGAGCAACTCGAATCCATTGTGCCTCGACTTGATATTGGTGGTTGCATGGTGTTTAATTCGCGTTTGTGTCTCACCAATGCTACGAATCTCGAAGTTGTGCTTGCTCCGTGGCAGTCGAAGTCTTTGGGCAAACTCCTCGGATATGAAATTCACCTGAGAACATGAATCCAGAAGCGCTCTTCCTATTTTGTAGCTTCCATATGCATCCTTGACCAGAATCAGTGCCGTGGCCAGAATGACACAGTCGGAACGAGACTCCGTGTGAGTATGCGCGACTGCGTCCGAAACTTGTACAGGCTCCGCTTGAGGGAGTGGCAAGGGAGCTGCGGCCGATCCTGGCGATGGCCGATGAAGCAGCGAGTGATGCGGTAGTGCACATGAGTTGCACCTCCGCGTCGACGGGCAGTTGGCTACAAGATGACCCCTGCCAAGGCAATTAATGCATAGCTTGTGGCGCTTTACTGCATTGAGGCGATTATCTAGGGCGAGATTGATTAGTTCTGGGCATCTAAAGGTCTTGTGGTCTGTCTGTGAACAGATGTTACAAGTTTGTGAGGTGCAATTGAAGGACAGACTTACCTGATGCATCTGCGAGTGCGACCTATGGCCACCTGGTTGACTCATAGGGGCTTCAGCAGGAGGCTTCTTATCCGATTCCAAATATTGACAATGACGTTCAACGACTCCAACACATTTTTCCCACGAAGGCAACGTAGTGTAGTCCAGCGACTCATTCCACTTCCTCTTAGTCTCCTGGTCCACTTTGCCCATAACTATGGAGATGAGCATGGCCTCGCAAATCTGTGGCTCGGTGCTCAACGAACGCAACGAGTTGTATAATGCGGATGCATGATCGATTAGGCTGCGCAACTGCTGACCATTTGACTTGGCGACAGTTGGCAATGCGAAGAGTGACGATATGTTATCCAAAACTACGAGAGTCGGGTTGTCATAGCGCTGCTTTAAGCGGTCCAGAGCCTTTGTGTAGTTGTCTGCGGTCACCTGGAAAGCTCGAACCGTTTCAAGGGCTGGTCCTCGAAGACAGTTTAGCAACTGGTTGAACTTCTCGATCTTAGACATGGATGGCTGGTGGCCAATAACTTTGTTAAACGACAAGATAAAGTTTTGGTACTCGCAGTATTTGCCGTCAAATGTCGGCAATGATAAGCGCGGGAGCTTAACTGCAGATGTGTGCCCAAAATTAACCGTAGATTCATGAATGCCGGTGCTGTTAGCGTCTGGTCCAAGTTGCTCCTGAACGCAAACCTTGGCGTGGATAAACAGTTCCTCTATTTCGAAGCGAGTATTGCGCTGCGCCTCAGCTGGCTCTATCTGCTCTATGGCTTCCTGGGTAGATAAAGCAAGTTTAAAATACGATTCCAAAATCGACAAACGGCAAGATAATTCCAACGGAGATAAATTCAAACCAGGTTCCACTGATTTGCTCATACGTGTAAGGTTTTTTCGAGCACTCGTTCGTTGAGCTTTAAGTTGCTCCAGCGAAGACATTTTTGCAGATGTTTGTTTACTTATTTAATTTCGATCTGGCAATTCCTTGCTTGACAAGGTCTGTGAGAGCGAGCGAGACGACGAGATGTAGTGGAATATTTTCGCTCGGCAAGCCTAGAGTGCAACCTAGAGTGTTGCGACAGAATGAGGTTATGTATGGGGGTGCTCCTGGGGGCAATATGTATAGATGGAGGACCGAGATGTCGACTCCAACTATGGCGATGACACTTGGAGGATGTCCAACGATGTCCAATGATGCGGCGGGAGACCCTTGAGTATAGCCGGCAGCTGCGCTGCATGTAGTTGTGCGCAAACGCACTAGCGAAAATCCTATGCGGACGCTGGGTAGACCGGCAGCGAACACGATGCGCGAATGTTCGAGAGGTTGGCAGGGCAAAGGTCGTAAATGCCGAGACTTAGAGCAAAGTAAAAATGGGGGCGAACGTAACCACAATCATCACCAAAATTAACTAGAACGTAGCACAAGTCCTGTCACGGTCGCCAAAATGTAAAAACAAGAGCTTTTTCTTGAGTATAAATGATAAGTCGGATAGTGCTAGTTTAATAGTTAAATTTTAATGACAATTCTTGATTATTTCTCCTCACTTAAACTCCTCGTGGCTATATCTTCAACTTCAATTTTTTATCTGTCCTTGTTCTATTCTCTCTTTTTTCTAATTCCTATCTGCCACTCGTTCGAGTAGTACGAGTTGGCAGCCTAGCGCAACAGCTGTTATGTTAACATCATTCAAAAAACGCGGAATTCAAATATACAAGATTATTCTAATTGGGTTTTGACCCAACAATAGTATAAGATTTGATACACTTATTGTTAGTCTCGTAAATGAGAAGATTCAATAAATAAAAGCAAAGCAGTTAAAAAAAAAAAAAAAGAAATCTGTCACTGAATTAAAAATACATAGATTATTTCTTACGAGAACTAAATCAGGAATCTGTCACTGAATAAAGTGGCAGATTAAATCTCTTTTACTTCACCTCATGCCATGGCGAGCTCAAATGTTCGGCAATTGTAATTAAAGGAGCCGAACTATTATCGTTACAATCCTTATTCGCAAGACTAGTCAAATCTTTATCAATAATGTCTGCGTCTAACCATTCGGCCTCTTCTTCTTCTTCTTCTTCATAACTTTTCAAAATTGTTAAAAATTCGTTTTGTCGAGCGGCAGCTATTCTGACCGGACGAACTTTCTGAATGGAAGTGGTGGCCTCGCAATTTTTCTTATGGCTTGCCAATCTCGAAAGAGACCCAATGTACAAATTGCAATTTGAACAAATCTTGCGAGGAAGAGATTTCTTTACCGATGGGCAAAATTAGTCGTAAGGAATGTCCTTGAATGTATTTAAATCTTCATGAGTAATCGTAGATTTTAGAGTTTCTGAAACGAACAATGACTGAAACTCTTCATGCTCTCTGAAAAAACAAGGCCATTGTCACTTTGAGCTATTGGTAACGGAGGTGGCAAGAAGCGATTTGGTACAATTTTTAATAGTGAACTTCGTGGTTGTGAACAACATTGCTTATTTTGGCATTTCACAATTTGCAAGAAATACTGACTAGATCGAATGTGATTGTCTTGCCAATGCTGAGATTCTTGCTCTAGGTCACATTCAGGTATTTCAGAATTTTCTGGAGGCACATATTCGCTCACTACAGGGAAATGGTCGATTACAGTATTGGACCAAATTTCTGCTAAAGATGCCGGCGAAAGCAAAATTGTCTTTTTTTTTTTTTCAACATCAACCGTTTTTCCGCTCTTATTCAAATGACTTCCATAATGTTCGTGAGGAAGTATGACTCCAGCCAATTCTTTGCTTAAAGGTGCACCTTTAAAGATGCGCCTTTCAACTCTATTAAATGCACTTCGCCCTGGTGCATTACATGCAACATACAATGCATCCAAATTGTGCTTTAAAAAATGGTGAATTCCCGTAGCCATAACTTTCGCATATCGAGGATTCTCGTCGGGTCCTCCATCTACAGTAAAAATAACAACTGGTTTTATCGAACCAGTTTGAGTTTTGGCAATGTCACTGTCAATATTTGGATTCGGATAAGAAGCCTACTGCTGAACACCCTATGAGTCAGCCAGGTGACCATAGGTCGCACTTGCAGAGTAATCAATCATGTCTGTTCTTCAATTGCACAACACAAACTTGTTACATCTGTTCACAGACAGACCACAAGACCTTTAGATGCCTAGATCTAATCAATGTCGCCCTAGATAATCGCCTCAAAGCAGTAAAGCGTCACAAGCTATGCATCAATTGCACACAATCCGATTGTGCCATCCTGGCCAAGAATGTATCTGGACGTATCTACAGAATTAAAATCCAGAATCGGAAATTGACATTTCCGCAATTGAACCTTCCGCAGCACTCATCTCTTGAAGACGAAAACTTCAACTATTCTCACCACATTGATTTGCTTTTAGGCACGGAAACCTTCTTCGACATCGCCAGAAGGAGATTCCTCTCTCTTGAACGCAGACTATGCAAAAGGCCTGAGGTAGGGGCCTTTTATGTAAAATTTATGCAGGAGTTTCAAGACCTGGGACACATGAGTCTCGTGAGTCATCCACATTATTATTTAATTATTATTCCTCACCACTGCGTACTCAAGTCTAATAGCACATCAACAAAGCTTAGATGGCTTTTTGACGCTTCTTGCAGGACGACGTCCCAGAAATTGCTCAACGACATTCAGATGGTCGGACCGACCATTCAGCCAGATATTTATACATTACTCCTTCGTTTTCCGATACATTGATACGTTATCACTGCTGATGTGGTCAAGATGTTCCGCCAAGTCAACACGTCAGCCGAGGACCGCAGATTCCAATACATTCTATGGAGAATTTTGCCATCGCAACCATTAAGCACCTTCGCATTAAATACTGCAACCTATGGCACAGCGGTTGCACCGTATCTAGCCATACGCAGTTTGTCATACTTACCCGACAAATTCTATGGGTGGAGCGGAAATGGTAGAGGAGCTACATTAAATCAAAAGGGAAGTTACAGCGATTCTACAGGATGGCCAATAAGAACTCGCATAATGGCATTGAAATCACTGCAATTTTGTCGATGACGCGACAGTCTTGGCCTAAAAGGGGACCGAGTACGGGACACATTCATGTTTTCGTTCTCTCCAAGAGTAGATTCGGATTACGCTACCAAGTGCTCGATTTTGTCCATAGCATCTTCGCTGTTTGATTCGTTGGGATTAGTTTCTCCCATCCTCATGGGAGCCAATACACGGCTTCTGTGACGCCTCCATTAGAGCGTATGGATGCTGCATCTACGCTTGCACACTCGTATCAGATGGGCTAACTAAGGTACGGCTAATCACATCGAAGAGAAACATTTGCCGTACACACGACCACTAATCAACTGCTTGAAGGTATTTTCAAGATCAGTTCGCATCATCGCTGCCTACTAGTTATCGCCTGGATGTATATATTTATTCAGCGCTGCCTTAAACTCACACCATTCCAATTGCTGTCGCTGGCGCCAGCAGAATTGTTGCGGGTTCTACATTACATCGTCTGAAATATTCAAACCATTCACTTCGCTCAAGCGGAATCCTGCCCTGCCCCCATCTAAGGATCCATTTGTATCACAGTTCGCTCGCCTCTTGATCTACAGAACTATAACGCCGGGCCACGGACGCTCGTTGTTTTAATACGAAAACAGTTCTGGATAGTGAATGTCAGGGACTTAGCGCAACAAGTCGTTCGCTCATTCATACATTGTTGTCGCTATCGATCAAGCAGCTAGCCATCTGCCTAAGGAGCGGATCACACCGTCTAGCCCATTTTCAAGTTGCAGAATAGACTTTTGCGGACCAATCAACGTCTATTTGCGCATCCACGGTAAGCCGAACTTGGGGGGCATATGGGAAGCTGCAGTAAAAAGCGTCAAGGGACTACTCAATCGCACACTCCGAGACAACAGATTAAGCTTTGAGGAGTTAGCCACTGCAGCTGCTGACGTCGAGGTGATCCGAAACTCTTGCCCATTAACGCCCCTATCATCAGACCCAAACGACCTGGCTGCTCCCACGCCTGTCCACTTCTTAGTGGGTGACGCACTCCAAACTTTACCTGAACTTCCACCAATCGACGACAATCTGGACAAGTTGGATCGATGGAAAAGGGTCTGCGCACTAAAGCATCACATCTGGAGTCGCTGGAGCCACGAGTATATAAACGAGCTTTAAGTTCGCACAACCTGGACGAAGACTTCACCAAATCTAGCTGTCAATGACATGGTCATCGTTCATGAGGGTAATCTTCCCCCACAACGGTGGCTTCTTGGGCGCATAGTAAGCACCATCACAGGAGCGGACAACATTGTGCATGTAGCCAACGTACGCACTGCCAAGGGAATAATCCGCCGATCTATACGGAGACTCATCTTAAAACCTGTCTCTTGAAAGTCAATCGCATACTTTCAAGGAGGCCAGTATGTTGGGTCAAACCCCAATTAGAATAATTTTGTTTATATTTGTTAATATAACATCTGTTGTTCAATGCTGCCAACTTGTACTAGCGAGTGTGTGACAGATAGGAAGATAGAAAAGAGAGAATTGAACACACTGAAGAAGATTTTTAAAGTTAAAAAAAGCCACGAGAAGTTGAAGTAAGGAAAAATTATCAAGAACTGCCATTAAAATTTATACTATCTTGTTTTTACAAAACTTATACATGTTTTACCTTTCATGCATTATAGCTGATAGAATCCTATCTTTAATGAAAAAATAAGTGAAAGTAAAAAATATTTAAACAAACGAAAAAGGAGCAAAATATATCGAAAAAATATAGTTAAAGAACTAGATTAACATAAAAATATTTTAATGTTTTATTCTTAAAAATTTTAAGTCGATTCAAAGGTCACGATCCCGTTTAAATTGTAATGGCCTCCCGTCGTGCTCCCTGGGTACCAATTATTACATACCAGTATGTATATGTACATATATGTAAACGGTAGCTAAACAGAGCGACTATTTTACTTACAAATATTAAAAAAACATTTTTAAAACAAAAAAAAAATTCGCAACATAAGTTTTTAAATAATATTTTATTAGATCAAATTGCAATTAAACATTAATCAAACTAGTTTCTTAGATCAATATTGATTTTGGCCTGAAAATCTTCTTCTAGAACAAGTGCTTACTGTTTTCACTATACAAGCAAGTGAATTCTGTTTTTAGATTTTCATGATCTCAACTTTACGCGAGCAAATTTTTCCGCCAACAAGAAAGTGGCTGCATAATATAATAATTTTTTTAGCTCCACAATCTTTTGAATCGATTGATCGTATATTTTTGCCCACAATACTTTCTGTGCTTTGCTTTCTGTCTCTTTGCCTCCCATGCTTTTCTTCCTTTAGGGCTTGATCTTCCTTCCCTTATGGGGGTCATCGTGTTGGGAAGCGCTCAGCAGATTATCCTAGGTACGGAAAACTACCGGCCTGGATAATAAGTACAGGTCTCGTCCTTTCCGTGTCTAGGATTACTTCTACTCCCTTAGACTCAGATCTTTATGAACACAGAATATGCTTCTGGGTAGTAGTGTGTTCCCACATAGAACACTATGTCTCTTATTGTCAATAAGAAGAGTAAAGTGACCCTGAAAGCGATCGTGGCGGGTGGAGTGGCTTTTTTAAACTTGTTAATTGAAGAACTGCATTTTAGTTGCTGGTATAAGTGCATTTCTTTTTTTCGCGAGTTTCACGGCCACAGCATTCGATGGGCGCTGCTAAGTATCGTACGGCTCGAATCGAATAAAGAACACAGTATAGGACAAGAAAATATATTTGTACTAGTAAGATCTAAGAATTTTTTTTAAAAACTTTTGTTTTGATCGCCTTAAGAGCGGCAGGGAGTCTGAATTAGTGATAATAGGATAGAATATAGGGGTGCGTAACTTCTAGTGAATCTGCTTGGAACAGAGAAGTTTAGCGGACTAACCAAGTTGGGACTATCAACTTCACCACGACTAAGATGAAAAATAAATACTGTTCCAAGCATCGTTTCACGGTTACCTAGGGAAGGTAAGTTAATTAACATTAGTGTATAGGAATAAGGAGGTAATATAATGTTTGCATTCCAATTAAGGCGCCGTAAGGCAAAATATAAGATGTATTGTTGAACCGATTCATTGCGGTCCGAATAAACTTCGTATTGTGGACTCCACAAAGGTGACCCCTACTCAAGAATCGGACGGACTAGAGTTATTATAGGTTTTGGTCATGTAAGAATAATCAAATATAAAACCGAGTTATCTTGAAAGATGAAATGTCCCTAGCGTAAGAAAAGGTAAATTTTGTCATGTTGTCTGCTTTTATTTTGTTTGATGTTGATCAGGGGAAAGCTGAGAAACGAAAATTTGTTTATTTAGTGTGTAGCGTTCAACATCGCCTGCAAGGATTTTAGGATGCCACTTGGTATGCTGCATGTAGAGGTCGTGCACTTCTAGCGATGCTCTGTGCTATCCTCGTCGGAATTGGCGTGGGTTTTTTCTACCTAAGCTATACCCTATACCCAAATTAAGAAAATAAGTGCACCACTGAATCTAATATGGTGGACTAATAAAAATCGTGATAGGCTACACCCACAAATGAAGGGAAAATCCGGATAAATAAGTCTTTATCCAGTTAAGCGTTTGGGAAACTTGGATGTTGTGCGCCTCCCTATTCTATACCCATTCTTCCTTGGTAGGTAGTGTACATATTCTATTAGCTACCCCTTGTTTGACGATAATTTAGTTCTAGCGAACTTTAAACATGTTGATGTGTCGGTGACGATCCATTAATAATGAAAGTCTATACCATTATTTCATTACGTTACAAGTTGACTTCTTTATTCTCGTTTTATTTCTCATATTAACTTAATTTCAATTTCTTCAATTTCATCTACGAATAAGTTGGCCGCTTCATGTGGGCGGTCAATGCTCAGCGCAAGCTCTGCTGCTTTCCCTATGGCGAATACTTCCGCCTGGAATATGCTGCATTAGCTTGGTAGCTTACACTACAGCCTCCTGCCATATTGGAGCCGGAAGTCCTTGCGGAAGTCTACCATGGCCCACTTTCCGGGACCTATTCACCGCAGTTTATATTAACAACCCCTGACTGACGCCAGTCAAGAAGCTATTTCATCTCCTTACAAAAACAAGCGGCGATGCAAAAGCCATTGTATCAAAATCCACTCTCACGAATGAGGGGTTCGGCGTGGGAAGCGCTTCAATATCGGTTCCAAATCAAACGACTTTTAGTCAACAAGAATCTGGGCACAATTCAGGGGTGTTTAAGAGCGCAACCTCGTTCTCACGTATCCACTGATAGCTGATATTTTTTGTTGATTTTCTTCTGCGCGAGCACTCTGGCAAAGCTTACCCTCTCCTTATGGGAACAGTCCTTAACGTGACAATCCGAAATCCCAGCTTGGGAAGAAATAAACTCCTTCCTGAGCGAAAGGTATCGGACATTGGAGGCCATCGAGGATATGAAACCAACTCGTTCAGTAAAAAAAAAACTCCAATCCTCCGAGACTACTACTCAGAAAGGGTGTGACTTATGCATCATCCGAACCATCCGGTAAGACTGTGCCCGCGCTTTCTCCAAAAGCCTGTTGACGGGTGTTTGGGCTACATGAAAAAGAAGCAGCTCTGTCTAAGTTGCCCCCAAAATTCCGAGAATGCTACACAAAAATCTCCTCATTCGAGACCCTCCAGATGAAATGCATCGGCAAGCACTTCAGCGGTGTAAACCTATTTCGCTTCAAGCATTTCAGCCTTTCTACTGAGCACGTCCTTTTGGAACTAGCAGGCAAACTGCCCTCCTATCCGATCCCCTAGAATTCGTTAAAGAACCTTCCCGCTCTCCGCTCCAGTCAATATGGTAAAAGAGTCTGATTCCTATTGCGAAAGGAACTTCATCCAAACTATGAAGAATACGCAAGCCGGTGGTTATTGGTGACGCTCCCGTTCTGTGACCCCGAGAATTCCGGATCCAATGTAGGATATTTGAGGACCATTGCGTGAGCTCAGTTTCTTAGAAACGGACTTCCCCTAAAAGAGCAATATGACAGCGGGATCCAGGAGTATCGGGAACTGGGTCATATGAAAAAAGTTTCGTCGACTCCGACTTATTTTCTTCTTCATCATGCGGTAGTTAAGCCCGAAAGCACTACTAAAAAGCTTCGCGTTGTATTTATCGGTTCAAGTCCGTCGGCAAATGGAACCAGCTTAAATAATAGCCTTCATGCTGGTCCAGTCCAACAATCCAATCTAACGATGGCGATATTTTCAATACGTCTTCAGTGCGGACATTACAAAAATGTATCGTCAGATCGGGATCGACCCAAAGCATACCCCCTTTCAAAGAATTCTGTTCCGAAACAATTAACGAGATATCCGAATCTTCGAATGGCAATCAGTTACCTTCGGCGTTCCGAACAAGACGATGTGTTGGCAGGGTCGAATTCCATGAACGAAGCCCAAAGTTTTATCCGGGTTTCCGTTGAGGTGGTATGGTGAATTGGGAGGACGAAAGGAATATAACAAACTGCATTTGACATCTATCACTTAAACAACAGCCGCAATGAGCTTTTAAAAAAAAAGACAATTTTGCTTTCGCCGGCATCTTTAGCAAAAATTTGGTCCAATACTGTAATCGACCATTTCCCTGTAGTGAGCGAATATGTGCCTCCAGAAAATTCTGAAATACCTGAATGTGACCTAGAGCAAGAATCTCAGCATTGGCAAGACAATCACATTCGATCTAGTCAGTATTTCTTGCAAATTGTGAAATGCCAAAATAAGCAATGTTGTT
The DNA here is from genome assembly GCF_016746365.2 of Drosophila yakuba. Taxonomy (NCBI): domain Eukaryota; kingdom Metazoa; phylum Arthropoda; class Insecta; order Diptera; family Drosophilidae; genus Drosophila; species Drosophila yakuba. The sequence goes on along the minus strand of NW_025048816.1, from coordinate 144,611 downwards.
CACAACCACGAAGTTCACTATTTAAAATTGTACCAAATCGCTTCTTGCCACCTCCGTTACCAATTGCTCAAAGTGACAATGGCCTTGTTTTTTCAGAGAGCAATGGAAAGTTTCAGTCATTGTTCGTTTCAGAAACTCTAAAATCTACGATTACTCATGAAGATTTAAATACATTCAAGGACATTCCTTACGACTACTTTTGCCCATCGCAATTTGTACCTTGGGTCTCTTTCGAGATTGGCAAGCCATAAGAAAAATTGCGAGGCCACCACTTCCATTCAGAAAGTTCGTCCGGTCAGAATAGCTGCCGCTCGACAAAAAGAATTTTTAACAATTTTGAAAAGTTATGAAGAAGAAGAAGAAGAGACCGAATGGTTAGACGCAGACATTATTGATAAAGAGGTAGTGACCATTGAGAGTCACGATATGTCACATAGGGGGGGGAGGGGGTCAAAATGGCCCAAAATTAGCGTCACGAGGTTTATGGACGGCCCCTCACTGGGGTTGCAACATAGCCATCCTATGGCATGCTGCAGGCACCGGACACGATCCACCCAAAAACTGTTTTCTGGGCGACCGGCATTCCCTTGTCGGAGGTCAGGAATCCGCATTGGATGACCTTAGGATAAATGTCTGCTCCATGGAGACGGTAGCAGGCCGATGGAACTGGTCATCAGCCAGCATGATGTCCTGGAACTTGGACACCACTGTGTCGCTAATGCCCGGACATGTGTGCGGATCCGCACGTATCGATGAGTGCTGCGGTCTCAAAGGTCTTCGTCCCGGTCTCCAACCTTGACCAGCGCTGTCGGAAGGACGTTCACGCTGTGGCGTTGCATCAGCGACGAGAGCGCTCCATGTGGAGCAGCGTGTGGTGGGATCGGTCGCACTTCCTGCAACGATCACCGCTTCGGCAGTCTCCTGTGGAATGCTCGTGAGCGAGGCAATTGGCGCAGTATTTGTTGATAAGGACTGCTTGCAGACGCTTTTCAGCGCTGAGCTTTATGAACCTCGCGCACTTCCGAAGAGGATGGGTACCGCGTCAGACTCGGCAACGGTAGGATTGAATACCTCGGGTACGCCTACTCTCCAAGGCACGAGAACTGCGTGCGTTTAGCTGACGAGGGGCCCTGCTGCGGGTAGCTGAATGTCGAAAGGAGATCGAAAACGAAATGAAAAAGAATGGATGATTAGTGCTAGTGAACTACCATTGAGGACTAGAGGCGCGCCTATTTATTGTGGAGATTCGGAAGACTCCGTCGGCAAAGGCACCACTTTTGCCACTGGAGTACGGATATTTACTACACGGACGTTACCGTCGGCTCCTGGGAAGACAGACTCAATTCTGCCGAGCCGCCACTCATTAGGGGGTAAGTTGTCGTCCTTGATGACGACCATGTCATCGATGCGAAGATTTTTGGTCGGGGCCTGCCATTTAGTGCGCTTACGGAGTTCTTTGAGGTACTCTTCTGTCCATCGCACACGGAACTGCTGATGGAGAGCCATCAAATGCTGCCACGGTTTTGGAATGGATTTCGTTTCTCCCTTTACTTCGGGTTCCACCGTGGACATAAGGGGTCCCCCGACAAGGAAATGACCTGGCGTCAGGGCCAGCAAATCTTTCGGATCCTCAGACTTGGAGAGGGCGGCCTGCAGTTAAGGCACGCCTCTATTTTTGCCAAGAGCGTGGAGAGCTCTTCGAACGTGTATTTTCGTGTGGCAGTGCATTTCTAAAATAGTGTCTTAAAACTTTTTACGCCTGCTTCCCAAAGGCTTCCTATATGGGGTGCCCCCGGAGGAATAAATTGCCATTGCATCTCTTGATGACTATAGGTATCCGTCACCGATTTTTTTACGGCCTGAAGGAAATCGCGGGAAAACAGGGTGGCAGCGCCAACAAAGATTTTGCCATTGTCTGACTGGACTTGACGTGAACACCCTCTTCTGGATATAAAACGAGCGAAAGCGGCATGAAACTTGTTGTTCGTTAAGTCAGATGTAGGCTCTAAATGGATGGCCTTGGTGGAGAAACAAACAAAAACTAACACATACCCCTTTGTGATAAGACATTCTCTTCCCGTATAGTTCTTTATATCGAACGGACCGGCGTAATCCATGCCAGTATACGTGAATGGTCGGGAGAACGATGCTCTTTCTTTGGGCAGGACACCCAACAGTTGGCTTTGCAACCGCTTTTTGTGGATCACACATACCTTGCACGAATTTACTACTGCTTTCATCAGGTTCTTAATTATCGGAATACAGTATTTCGACCGGATGAGGCGCACCATCAACTGTGTGAAATTCGCAAGGAGGCGAGAAAGCAGGCAGTTATACGGAAGAATCACTGGATGCCGCGCTTTCGGAAGCCGCAACACGGCCGCACGCCCTGATCAGTCCATGCGGATCTACTAAAGGGCTCATGTTTAGGATGGAACTGGAACTTGGCACTGGGCGCTTTTCAGTGATATTCCATAGGGTATTCTCTGCGCTGAGTGTTCAAAATTAGGAACCACTCGGCGGCGGCGATGCCGGCAAATGCACATCAGATGGAGATGTCTGCTTCCTGCACCGCTGTATGAAGCGATGAACATAAGCGAGGACACATAGTGCTTTCTCAACCTTGGAAAAACGTTCCAAAAACTCTTTAGAAGGAGCTATTGCGAGATGGACTTTCAGAGCACGCTTCTTCACATCGGTCACCGGAGCGTTGTCGACCTGACTTGGCCATTGCGTGGATTTTGCAACCAATTCTTTCTTTTACCAACTTTATTGGTATATTCTCCAACTCCCAAAATTTTGTGAGTAGTTTGTCCAGTGAATTATCGTACGCGTGGGAGATCTGCGTCGAAAAGGAGGAAATTCTGCTTTGTGCTAAGGCTGACACTGGCCCAGTTAATACCCAGCCGAAAATGGTCTCTTGCCCTAAGAGAGACACATAGGTTGGTTTTTTCTCCACTCAGAGGCACCGAAGGCAGAATTTCGGTTCCGATTAGGACATCTATTAGTGCGCTCTCATAGAATTTTGGATCCGCTAGTGGAAAATCAGGAAGATCCCGAAGGAAATTTAGCGGAATTGGGTAGGAAGGCAGATTTCCGGCTAGTTGAGGGAGGACATAGGCCGTCGTCTCCAACTGCAACGCGGGCCTAGTCGGAGATCGGATGGTGAAACTGCAGAGCTTCTTGGACTGAGCTGCTACTGTTTGGTTTAAGCCCGAGACTTGGGCTTGAACCACCTGGAATGCCAATCTAATTAGATTGAACAGTCGCTTGGTTATAAAGTCGATCAGGGCGCGTGCCTTAAAGGTAATGCCCAGATGGAAAGTATTGATCACGGCAGTGCCAAGAAGGATAGCTCTTGAGCCCGTGGCGAAATAATTTTGAACACCGGCTTGCTCATTAGGAACGAAATTGGCTTGATTAGTAGAATTTGGCCTTGCAGGATTTGAAGGACTTGAATTGCTGGAAAAGGGGTTGTTTCGGTGCAGCAGCGTGTGATGCCGGCCACGGCAAGTAAAACAATTGTGCGTGCTTTTGCACTCACGAAGCCGATGTCCCTTTTCAAAGCAGAGCAAGCATAACTGCTTCCGTTTAATGTAGGCTGACCGGTCGTCAACCGACATTTAAAAAAAAAACGCGGACATACACGGACAGGATGGTTTTCCTTGTTGCACAAGTCGAAACTTTTGGATTTTGGAGCCACTTGAATTCATCGCTTTGGAGTGCGACTGACTTGGTACGGGCGGTCTCACATCATCGATGGCCTTTAGGGTTCGATGGCGTTCTGTGAGGAAGGGGTTCACCTCTACCCATGTCGGAATGTCGGCTGTTTACTGTTTACAACAATCGTTTATTTTCGAAACGCTCTGTTGGGTTCTCCCACGCAGAGCGGACTCCGCCGTGGATTATTGATATAAATGGCTGTGAAAAGATCCCGGAAAGTCGCCCAGCGAAGATAGTCACCTGCGAAAACTTCTGTATCGCATAGAGGCAACCGGCAGCCAGGGGAAATATAGGCCTGCGGTGCAGCGTTCGTGGCTGGGATGGACTGAGACGTGGCCTGTTCGATTTTATCAACGAGCTGGGCAAGACACCTCTCATAGACTGAATAGCAATAACTGTATTTAGCCCTGAGAATAGGCATGTTACCTGCTGCCGCTTCGCCTGCTGAAACTAGGCATTTGGAGCAGATGTCGAATTTCTTTTCAACCTTGTCCCGTAGCAGACTTGGTCGCGACGGACGCTATTCATCGTGACAGTTGGAGCTGCAGATTCCGGAGTGTTGATCTGAACCTCAAATTCGCTTAAGTGTTCAGAAACCGAAATGAATTTGACTAGCGCTAGATCGGAAGCAGCCATATTTTTAGCTGTGCGCTGTACTGTGGCTTTGGATGGAGTAGCACAGTCGTCGGAAATCTGCGCAGGCGTTTTCACCGAAATGCTTGGAATTCTCGGACTCTTCGGCCCTTGTGGTGAAAAAATAGACCTGGGTTTGTCAGCGGACAATTTCTTCTTATCGTCCCCGATGGGCATAATCGAATAAATGCGCAATGGAAAGGAAGCAGTTTTGGAGCACGGTCACACTTTGCAAATGTGGACAGATTCGTTAGACTCCACTTAATAAGTTTAAGATTGCTGCCGTGAACGGTAGAAAGCAGCGAAAAAGACCGTATAGGATGTAACGGGTGTGAAAGTGGTGAAAAATTTACGAAGTGGAAATGCCGTAGTTTGGACTTATTGGACAGCTGACTTGGAGTGAACAGCGAATTGTATAATTGACCGGAGATTTATGGTAATCAGGTCCACCTGATTTACGGTGTGAACACTTGGAATGTTGAACACGGTCGCAAAAATGTTTATTGGAACGTACAAAAAATTTTAAACAGATACACTTTGGTGTATGTGTATAAGGAATGCAGATAATATGCGCAATGTATGTATGTAATATAAATTGCTGTAATATGTAATATATGTCCATGTAATATGGAATATATGTTGATGTAATATGTCGATGTAATATGGAATATATGTTGATGCAATATGTAATATGCCGATGTAATATGAAATATATGTTGATGTTATATGTAATATATGTTGATGTAATATGGAATATGTGTTGATGTAATAGGGAACTGGCGCGTAAATATGTAATTTATATTTTATTTGGAATTGCCAGAGGCTATGTGTTGTTTGTTTTGTAATTGTATTCTTCGATAGCAAATTGTATTAAGTGGAAAGCGGAGCTTAAGCATAAATGTGTTGCGAAAAGAATTTGGCTTGCGTTGGACACAGTGAAAAGAGAACAGAATGGTTGCCACTTTTGGCAAAGTTTTGGACTTCGAAATTTTCACTGAACTTGGCACAAATTATTTTCTTTTTTTCACATTTAGAATTTTGCACTTTTTTGGACTTTTTATTCTGTTTGCAATTTGGACGGGATGAATGATGTTTTTTCAGAGAGCAATGGAAAGTTTCTGTCATTGCTCGTTTCAGAAACTCTAAAATCTACGATGAAGATTTAAATACATTTAAGGACACTCCTTACGACTACTTTTGCCCATCGGTAAAAAAATCTCTTCCTCGCAAGATTTGTACAATATTTAAATATATTCGGAGATTTGGACTTTTAACTTTCACGAATAAGGGTGAAAGGGAAGGGTGGGTAATATGGCGGCGCCCGTAGGAATGAATAAGTACATTTTCTTTAATTGCCTTTTGTCGGAGAATGGACTCCCGAGAACTGAATTCCAAAAATTGACTCTTGAAAATTAAATCTCGGGTATTGAGTCTCGAGAACTGAATCGCGAGAATTGACTTGTCGCGCAAAGTCCCTGACATTCACTATCCAGAACTGTTTTCGTATTAAAACAACGAGCGTCCGTGGCCCGGCGTTATAGTTGGATCCAAATGGATCCTTAGATGGGGGCAGGGCAGGATTCCTCTTGAGCGAAGTAAATGGTTTGAATATTTCAGACGATGTAATGTAGCGTCCGCAACAATTCTGCTGGCGCCAGCGACAGCAATTGGAATGGTGTGAGTTTACGGCAGCGCTGAATAAATCTATACATCCAGGCGATAACTAGTAAGCAGCGATGATGTGAACTGATCTTGTAGATTCCTTCAAGCAGTTGATTAGTGGTCGTGTGTATGGCAAATGCTTATTTTCTCTTCGATGTGATTAGCTGTACCTTAGTTAGCCCATCTGATACGAGTGTGCAAGCGTAGATGCAGCATCCATACGCTCTAATGGAGGCGTCACAGAAGCCGTGTATTGGCTCCCATGAGGATGGGAGAAACTAATCCCAACGAATCAAACAGCGAAGATGCTATGGACAAAATCGAGCACTTGGTAGCGTAATCCGAATCTACTCTTGGAGAGAACGAAAACATGAATGTGTCCCGTACTCGGTCTCCTTTTAGGCCAAGACTGTCGCGTCATCGACAAACTTGCAGTGATTTGAATGCCATTATGCGAGTTCTTATTGGCCATCCTGTAGAATCGCTGTAACTTCCCTTTTGATTTGATGTAGCTCCTCTACCTTTTCCGCTCCACCCATAGAATTTGTCTGGTAAGTATGAGAAACTGCGTATGGCTAGATACGGTGCAACCGCTGTGCCATAGGTTACAGTATTCAATGCGAAGGTGCTTAATGGTTGCGATGGCAAAATTCTCCAAAGAATGTATTGGAATCTGCGGTCCTCGGCTGACGTGTTGACTTGGCGGAACATCTTGACCACATCAGCAGTGATTACATATCAATGTATCGGAAAACGAAAGAGTAATGTATAAATATCTGGCTGAATGGTCGGTCCGACCATCAGAATGTCGTTGAGCAATTTCTGGGAGGTCGTCCTGCAAGAAGTGTCAAAAAGCCATCTAAGCTTTGTTGATGTGCTATTAGGCTTGAGTACGCAGTGGTGAGGAATAATAATTAAATGATAATGTGGATGACTCACGAGACTCATGTGTCCCAGGTCTTGAAACTCCTGCATAAATTTTACATAAAAGGCCCCTACCTCAGGCCTTTTGCATAGTCTGCGTTCAAGAGAGAGGAATCTCCTTCTAGCGATGTCGAAGAAGGTTTCCGTGCCTAAAAGCAAATCAAAGTGGTGAGAATAGTGGAAGTTTTCGTCTTCAAGAGATGAGCGCTGCGGAAGGTTCAATTGCGGAAATGTCAATTTCCGATTCTGGATTTTAATTCTGTAGATACATCCTTGGCCAGACTCACTGCCGTGGCCAGGATGACACAATCGGATTGTGTGCAATTGATGCATAGCTTGTGGCGTTTTACTGCTTTGAGGCGATTATCTAGGGCGACATTAATTAGATCTAGGCATCTAAAGGTCTTGTGGTCTGTCTGTGAACAGATGTAACAAGTTTGTGTTGTGCAATTGAAGGACAGACATGATTGATTACTCTGCAAGTGCGACCTATGGTCACCTGGTTGACTCATAGCGTCTTCAGCAGTAGGCTTCTTATCCGAATCCAAATATTGACAGTGACGTTCGACAACTTTAAGATATTTGTTCCAAGAAGGCAAGATAGTGTAATCCTTATTCCACTTCCTCTTAGTCTTCTGGTCCACTTTGCCCATAACTATGGAGATGAGTGCTGCGGCCTCGCAGATCTGTGGCTCGGTGCTTAACGAGCGCAACGAGTTCTATAATGCGGATGTACTATCGATTAGGCTGCGCAACTGCTGACCATATGATTTGGCGACAGTTAACAATACGAATAGTGACGATATGTTATCCTAGAACTGCAGATGTGTGCAGATTAAGCGTGTTTGCGTCTGGTCCAAGTTGATCCTGAACGAAAACCTTGGCGCGGATAAATAGTTCCTCTATTTCGAAGCGAGTATAGTGCTGCGCCTCAGCTGGCTCCATCTGCCCTATTGCTTCTTGAGTGGATAAAGCACTTTAAAATACGATTCCAAAATTAACAAACGGCAAGATAATTCCAACGAAATAAATTCAAACCAGGTTCCACTGATTTGCTTATACGTGTTACGTTTTTCCGAGCACTCGTTCGCTGAGCTTTAAGTTGCTCCAGCAAAGACAGTTTGCAGATGTTTGTTCACTTTGTTTAATTTCGATCTGGCAGTGCCCTGCTTGACAAGTTATGTGAGAGCGAGCAAGACGACGAGATGTAGTGGAAAATTTTCGTTCGCCAAGCCTAGAGTGCAACCGATGTGTTGCGGCACAATGAGGTCATGTATGTATAGATGTATAAATGAAGGACCGAGATGTCGACTCCAACTATGGCGATGACACTTGGAGGATTGTAAGTCCACTCCAAGGACGTCCCGGGATGCAGCGGGAGACCCTTGACAATAGCCGGAAGCTGCGCTGCTATCAGTTTTGGGCAAACGCAGGAGCGGCAATTCGATGCGGACGCTGGGTAAACCGGCAGCGAACGCGATGCACGAATGTACGAGAGTTAGGCAGGGCAAAGGTCCCAAATGCGCGTGCGAGTAAAAATGGGAGCGAACATAACCACAACCTTCACCAAACTTAACTAAGAAACTAGCACAGGTCCTGTCACGGTCGCCAAAGTGTAAAAACAAGAGCTTTTTCTTGAGTATAAATGATAAGTTGGATGGTGCTAGTTTTAATAGTATACATTTTATTGACAATTCTTTATTATTTCTTCTCACTTCAACTTTTGTTGTCTCTTTTCAACTTCAAAAATCCTTTTCAGTGTGTTCTATTCTCTCTTTTCTATCTTCCTATCTGCCACTCACTCGCGTTGGCAGCATCATAAAACAGATGATGATCCCGACACCGCTGCACTGATCGCTTGTAGATCCGTACTAGTTGTAATAGTGCCAGCATCACTAACATCACGGCGATTAACTCAAGTGTATGTTGTACATCTAGGGCTGGGCTGGGGCTGGCTGTCCTGGAATTTTCCGATATGGTGAAATGTAAAACACTCGAGGAGCGAGGGACAGGCAAACACTTGACTTTTAATTATTGCGCGGGCGCGACCGGGCGTATAGTTTATTCGGCGGATACCAATTGGAAACTAAAGCTTGTTCTGCTTAGCTAAGCTCTTCCGAGCGCAGTGGAGACTGCGAGACAATTTAAGCTGCCACGGGAAGAGTAGAATTGGAGATTCTGTGGTGAAGAGCGAGAGAGAGAGAGAGAGGGAGCGAGGAAGCGGAGAGCGGGTGACAGTCCTCGCCCCGTATCAATAAAAGTCACGCGACGTACTGATTTTTTTTATAAGAAAGCAGCTATAAGGTAAGTTTTTACGTACTCAAAATTTGACTACGTGAAATTCTTGAATTGAATCTCGCGCCACATTTTGTCACTAGTGCCAGCACGATAAACGTCGGAACGAGAAAATTAATAGTGCAAAATCTCTGGACGATCTAACTAAAATTTTGCGGGAAGATTGTGGCTTCACTATTAGTAGAAGTGGATGCTATTTGAGATTATTGCCTAAAAGAAGTAACACGTCAGAAGGAAAAAGGCATGTCAACACTGTACCTGTCAAATTAGCAAAGGCCCAAACTGATATGCATAAAAGTTATATTGATGCAACTTTTGCGAGTGCCACTATTCACAATTTAGAGGAAGTAGCATCATTTCTCGGACCAAAAGAAGTTTTTTTTCCTCAGTCAAGATGATAAAGCACGTGTGCCGATTGGTATAACAGGTAAATAATTCATTCATATTTCCAGCTGATTATTTACTAGCTGAAATCATTTTAGATGCGTGTTTATTCAATTTTGTTGTTTTTCAATAGCTGCTAACAAACAGAGTCCTCTTCTTATGCACATGGAATATTCGATACGTCTACCAGACCGACTGGGTTGTTGCACCATCTCACAAGCTCATTCCATCAGTTTATGCTGGTATTCACATTGAAGAAAATAAGTTTGGAAATCCGAAAGCAGTCAGCTACTCAGGACCCACTTATGTAGCCGTAAGATCGGGAAAGCACTCTTTATCAACGGCCCCTGTCCCACGTTTTGGATTTTGAAAAAATTTTGACCTTGTCAGAGTTTGATGACATTGCCAAAACTCAAACTGGTTCGATAAAACCAGTTGTTATTTTTACTGTAGATGGAGGACCCGACGAGAATCCTCGATATGCGAAAGTTGTGGCTACGGGAATTCACCATTTTTTAAAGCACAATTTGGATGCATTGTATGTTGCATGTAATGCACCAGGGCGAAGTGCATTTAATAAAGTTGAAAGGCGCATGGCACCTTTAAGCAAAGAATTGGCTGAAGTCATACTTCCTCACGAACATTACGGAAGTCATTTGAACAAGAGCGGAATAACGGTTGATGTAGAAAAAGAAAAAGACAATTTTGCTTTCGCCGGCGCATCTTTAGCAGAAATTTGGTCCAATACTGTAATCGACCATTTCCCTGTAGTGAGCGAATATATGCCTCCAGAAAATTCTGAAATACCTGAATGTGACCTAGAGCAAGTATCTCAGCATTGGCAAGACAATCACATTCGATCTAGTCAGTATTTCTTGCAAATTGTGAAATGCCAAAATACGCAATGTTGTTCACAACCACGAAGTTCACTATTTAAAATTGTACCAAATCGCTTCTTGCCACCTCCGTTACCAATTGCTCAAAGTGATAATGGCCTTGTTTTTTCAGAGAGCAATGGAAAGTTTCAGTCATTGTTCGTTTCAGAAACTCTAAAATCTACGATTACCCATGAAGATTTAAATACATTCAAGGACATTCCTTACGACTACTTTTGCCCATCGGTAAAGAAATCTCTTCCTCGCAAGATTTGTTCAAATTGCAATTTGTACATTGGGTCTCTTTCGAGATTGGCAAGCCATAAGAAAAATTGCGAGGCCACCACTTCCATTCAGAAAGTTCGTCCGGTCAGAATAGCTGCCGCTCGACAAAAAGAATTTTTAACAATTTTGAAAAGTTATGAAGAAGAAGAAGAAGAAGAGGCCGAATGGTTAGACGCAGACATTATTGATAAAGATTTGACAAGTTTTGCGAATAAGGATTGTAACGATAATAGTTCGGCTCCTTTAATTACAATTGCCGAACATTTGAGCTCGCCATGGCACGAGGTGAAGTAAAAGAGATTTAATCTGCCACTTTATTCAGTGAGAGATTCCTGATTTAGTTTTCGTAAGAAATAATCTATGTACTTTTAATTCAGTGACAGATTTTATGAGAAAAAATGAATGTATTTTTCGTTAATTGACAGATTCCTAATTATTTGTTTTCGTAAGAAAGAATGTATGTATTTTTCGTTCGCTAATAGAAACTAAACGTAAATTTTTATCTAGTCATTGTTATGGATTATATTTTCTTTTTTTTTTATCTATAGGGGGGGGGGGGGGGGGGGTTGGAGTGACCATTGAGAGTCACGATATGTCACAAAGGGGTGGGGAGGGGGTCAAAATGGCCCAAAATTAGCATCACGAGGTTTATGGACGGCCCCTCACTGGGGTTGCAACATAGCCATCCTATGGCATGCTGCAGGCACCGGACACGATCCACCCAAAAACTGTTTTCTGGGCGACCGGCATTCCCTTGTCGGAGGTCAGGAATCCGCATTGGATGACCTTAGGATAAATGTCTGCTCCATGGAGACGGTAGCAGGCCGATGAAACTGGTCATCAGCCAACATGATGTCCTGGAACTTGGACACCACTGTGTCGCTCAATGCCCGGACATGTGTGCGGATCCGCACGTATCGATGAGTGCTGCGGTCTCAAAGGTCTTCGTCCCGGTCTCCAACCTTGACCAGCGCTGTCGGAAGGACGTTCACGCTGTGGCGTTGCATCAGCGACGAGAGCGCTCCATGTGGAGCAGCGTGTGGTGGGATCGGTCGCACTTCCTGCAACGATCACCGCTTCGGCAGTCTCCTGTGGAATGCTCGTGAGCGAGGCAATTGGCGCAGTATTTGTTGATAAGGACTGCTTGCAGACGCTTTTCAGCGCTGAACTTTAGGAACCTCGCGCACTTCCGAAGAGGATGGGTACCGCGTCAGACTCGGCAACGGTAGGATTGAATACCTCGGGTACGTCTACTCTCCAAGGCACGAGAACTGCGTGCGTTTAGCTGACGAGGGACCATGCTGCGGGTAGTTCAATGTCGAAAGGAGATCGAAAACGAAATGAAAAAGAATGGATGATTAGTGCTAGTGAACTACCATTGAGGACTAGAGGCGCGCCTATTTATTGTGGAGATTCGGAAGACTCCGTCGGCAAAGGCACCACTTTTGCCACTGGAGTACGGATATTTGCTACACGGACGTTACCGTCGGCTCCTGGGAAGACAGACTCAATTCTGCCGAGCCGCCACTCATTAGGGGGTAAGTTGTCGTCCTTGATGACGACCATGTCATCGATGCGAAGATTTTTGGTCGGGGCCTGCCATTTAGTGCGCTTACGGAGTTCTTTGAGGTACTCTTCTTTCCATCGCACACGGAACTGCTGATGGAGAGCCATCAAATGCTGCCACGGTTTTGGAATGGATTTCGTTTCTCCCTTTACTTCGGGTTACACCGTGGACATAAGGGGTCCCCCGACAAGGAAATGACCTGGCGTCAGGGCCAGAAAATCTGTCGGATCCTCAGACTTGGAGAGGCCGGCTTGCAGTTAAGGCACGCCTCTATTTTTGCCAAGAGCGTGGAGAGCTCTTCGAACGTGTATTTTCGTATGGCAGTGCATTTGTAAAATAGTGTCTTAAAACTTTTTACGCCTGCTTCCCAAAGGCTTCCCATATGGGGTGCCCCCGGAGGAATAAATTGCCGTTGCATCTCTTGTTGTCTATAGGCATTCGTCACCGACTCTTTTACGGCCTGAAGGAAATCGCGGGAAACCAGGGTGGCAGCGCCAACAAAGATTTTGCCATTGTCTGACTGGACTTGACGTGAACACCCTCTTCTGGATATAAAACGAGCGAAAGCGGCAAGAAACTTGTTGTTCGTTAAGTCAGGTGTAGGCTCTAAATGGATGGCCTTGGTGGAGAAACAAACAAAAACTAACACATACCCCTTTGTGATAAGACATTCTCTTCCCGTATAGTTCTTTATATCGAACGGACCGGCGTAATCCATGCCAGTATACGTGAATGGTCGGGAGAACGATGCTCTTTCTTTGGGCAGGACACCCAACAGTTGGCTTTGCAACCGCTTTTTGTGGATCACACATACCTTGCACGAATTTACTATTGCTTTCATCAGGTTCTTAATTCTCGGAATACAGTATTTCGACCTGTTTACTCCAGCTCCCGTGTGCCAGTTCCACGCGTCCCTAAATGGAGAAGGGAATCCACCCACTCTCTTTTGAAAAAGGGAGTATTCTTCCATTAGGGACCGCTGGCCACATTCTTTCTTTTTTTGCTTACTCACTTACTTACTTTCATTTCTACAAGTCACGAAGACACAAAATTTGGAGCAACCTGTTTTATATTTGTACATATATACATCAAAGTGAATAAAGACTACCCTTTGGAGAACCAGAAATCCTCGCCTCTGCGTTTCAATTGGAATCAAAACGATCCGGTTTCTCAACCGCCGCAACCCCCAGCAGAGCCATTTCTACATTTTTTGGTCCTTCGACAGCCGGATTCTTCGAGGGATAGTCCACAGCTAAGTACTGCATGCCATTTTGTCCAATTGTAAGCCTTTTGCCGACCGCCATATCGCTTTGTCAATTTTCCCTTTGGCCGGCAGAAGTTTTTACATCGCTCCCTGCATGTATGTACATATGTGTGATAGTTCTATTTCTACATTTGGTTCCAAAACTCCAAGTTTCATCAATTTCCTACATTCTTTTATTCTTGGCAAGTGATCGTTTTTGCATAAACAAATATTAATTTGTGCAATTAATAAACATTAATAAACATAAAAATACATAACATACAACACATACACATTTACATATTCCTACATTTACTTCGGCCACAGTAACAGTGTCTTCACACTGCGTTACATTTCTACGATTCGCATTTCTGGTGGACGGTACTTAATTTATTTTGTTCAACTGATCGTTTTTGCATAAACAAATATTAATTTGTGCAATTAATAAACATTAATAAACATAAACATACATAACATACAACACATACACATTTACATATTCCTACATTTACTTCGGCCACAGTAACAGTGTCTTCACACTGCGTTACATTTCTACAATTCGCATTTCTGGTGGACGGTACTTAATTTATTTTGTTCAACTGATCGTTTTTGCATAAACAAATATTAATTTGTGCAATTAATAAACATTAATAAACATAAACATACATAACATACAACACATACACATTTACATATTCCTACATTTACCTCGGCCACAGTAACAGTGTCTTCACACTGCGTTACACTTCTACATTTCTGGTGGACGGTACTTAATTTATTTTGTTCAACTGATCGTTTTTTTTTTTCTGCATAAACAAATATTATTTTACTGCTACATTCTAAATTTTTTCGGACGGTACTCAAATCACCGTATTGTTTCGGTTTTCCGTCAGTGCACATCAGTACCATCCCGTATTTCCGACATTCCACGTTTCTGGTGGACGGTACTTCTACATTCTGGATTTTTTTTTTTCTCAATTCAATTTTGGGATTTATTTGGTTTTCATATCCAAACTTGCTTCAGCTTCCTTTTTCTGGTAATAATTTTGCGCTTATTCTCAAACCACTATAATGATGTCTGAAGCAGGCCAGAAGCGGGATCCTAGCCCAAGGGACGCGGCGGCTGGACCCGCTGGGAATTTGAGATCAAAAACTAGAACCTCCTTAGACGCTGCGGTGCTTGATTTTATAGCCACCAGCGACCGACTTAGCAAATTTGAAAGCCGGATTTGTGCGGCATCCTCGTCCTCTGCCGAGCCTAATTCTTTTACACTAAAGATCCGCCTAGACCAAATCCAGTCCCTCTGGGACAAGGTTGAGCGGGAATACGAAGCAGTCTCCCGTCTAGCCCTTCACGAAGGAGGTGGCGAAAGCGTTCGGCAGCTTCAGAGCAAATATGAGAATTGCTACTTGGTTTATGAGAGGTGTGCTTCCCAATTAAACGAACATATTGCCCGTCTGTCCGCCCCCAGTTCTCAGGGGAGTTCAAATCCGTCCGTTGAGACGTTCTCGAAGGGTTGCAGGCTTCCGCCATGTGACACGGAAATCTTCACTGGAGATTATCTGCGGTGGCCCACCTTCCGGGACCTATTCACAGCGATCTACATCGATAATTCCAGGCTGACTCCAGTGGAAAAATTATTCCACTTAAACGCCAAGACCAGCGGCGAAGCTCACGCTATTGTTAGCAAGTCCCCCCTTACAAATTCTGGGTTCCAATCCGCATGGTCTGCACTTCAAGAGCGTTTTGAAAACAAGCGACTCTTAGTAAATAGCCAGTTGAAGGTTCTGTTCAATCTCCCGAAGATAAGCACCGAATCAGGAACGGCCTTGAAGGATCTTCAGAGCACGATTCAAGGGTGTTTGATTGCCATGGAACACTCCAATGTCTCCACAGAAAATTGGGATTGCATTCTGATTTTCTTCTGCTCTTCCAAGTTGCCAACAGTCACTCTCTCATTATGGGAACAGTCGTTGAACAACAAGTCCGAAATTCCTACCTGGGACGAGATGAATTCGTTTCTCGAAGATAGATATCGCACGCTAGAAGCGATTGAAGAGGTTCGACTTCATACTTCCAACTCACAACATACTAGGGAGCCCAGGAACCCACAGCCGAGAAGGGTAAACTCCTTTGAAACGCAAGTCGGCCCACGTGTACGCTCCTGTGATCTCTGCTCCAGAGAGTCACATCCAGTTCGGCAGTGTCCTCGTTTCCTCCAGATGACTCAACCACAAAGAGTATCATACATCAAGCAGAAGCGATTATGCCTTAATTGCTTCGCCCAAGGACACAATCTTCGAGAGTGCACAAGTAGACACAATTGTTTTACGTGCAAGGGCCGCCACAACACGCTGCTTCATAAGGAAAGTCCTGCTACTTCCACCAGCGCAGCGCAGGCTCATAATCCAGATCAGCCCACTGCGAACACTTCTGTTCATTTCGCCTCCAATCGGCAGGGCATCCTTTTAGGAACGGCCATTGTCCAAGTCTGTCACCAGGGTGAAAACTTTCCCGCACGGGCTTTGATAGACTCAGGCTCAGAGGGCACCTTCATCTCCGAGAAGCTTGCGACCAGAATCAAGCTTCCTAGTCAGACCGTGAGAACTAGAATCACGGGGCTGAACCAAACCAGCACAGGTGTCTCACAAAGGATGTGTCACTTCCAGATGGGCACGGCGGCGAAGCCGATGCTCAAGATAGACACGACTGCGTTGGTGTTGCCCAATCTGGCCGGGAATCTGCCGACGAGTTCGATCGATCGCAGCATTCTCGGAAGACTTCCCAATATTCCGTTGGCTGATCCACTCTTTTTCCAGCCCTCCCAGATCGACCTTCTAATAGGGGCGGATATTCTTCCGTCTGTCCTCCTCTCAGGCTTGAAGCCAAACTTATGTGGGTCACTGCTAGGGCAAGAGACCATTTTTGGGTGGATTTTAACCGGGCCAGTTTCTACAGCCACTAGTAGGGTTTCGTCCTTCACAACAAAGATATCCATAGAATCGGAACCTACCATGGAGACACTTCTCACAAAATTTTGGGAGGTGGAGGATCTTCCATGTAAAGTAGTAAAGGAGTCGGACAACTTGTGCGAAGAAAACTTCGCTCGAACGACTATCAGGTCTCGGGACGGGAAATATGTAGTATCCCTACCCTTCAAGGATGCTGAGCACATCAACTTGGGGCATTCCAGATCATTCGCTCTCGCACAATTCCTAAGGAATGAGACTCGCCTGAAAAGGGATCCTATTCTCAAAGATACCTATGACTCAGTGATCAAAGAGTACATAGATCTTGGCCACATGAAGCCTGTGCCTCCGAATACGGACACGGTGAATTTTTATCTTCCCCACCACGCGGTTTTCAAGCCCGAAAGTACTACCACAAAGGTCCGTGTGGTATTCAACGCATCCAGTCCCTCGTCAAATGGGAACAGCCTGAATGACATCCTGCATCCAGGGCCAGTACTTCAGGCCGATCTCACCCTCCAGATCCTAAAGTGGCGAACATTCCAATTTGTCTTTAATGCCGATATCACCAAGATGTATAGGCAGATTCCCCTAAACCCTGCACACACCGCTTTTCAGAGAATTCTCTTTCGAGATGATCGTGGGGACATCAGGGACTACGAGCTTCAGACTGTCACGTTTGGAGTTAATTGTGCCCCGTTTCTAGCTTTACGAACGTTGCGGCAGCTGTCCGAGGATGTCCACGCCCTATATCCACGGGCATCTCGAATAATTTCAGATTATATGTATGTGGACGATGTGCTTGCAGGAGCCCACACGAAGGTCGAGGCTACTTTAGCCATTCAAGAGTTGA
Source organism: Drosophila yakuba (assembly GCF_016746365.2). Taxonomy (NCBI): domain Eukaryota; kingdom Metazoa; phylum Arthropoda; class Insecta; order Diptera; family Drosophilidae; genus Drosophila; species Drosophila yakuba. The sequence goes on along the minus strand of NW_025048816.1, from coordinate 127,197 downwards.
GGACAGCTCTGAGCTCCGCAGGATTTCCTCTCCGCAAGTGGACAGCGAATGAGCGAACTCTCCTAAAGGCACTTCCTTCAGACCACCTGCTCTCAGGTGACTTCCTCGACATCGAAGAGGTGAGCACCACGAAAACGTTGGGAATACGGTGGAACGCCAAGGCGGATGAGTTCTATTTTGTCCCGACTGAGCTTGTTGTCAATGCGAATTATTCCAAGCGCAACGTCCTATCGCAAATCGCAAAACTGTTCGATCCCGCTGGATGGTTGTCCCCATTTGTAGTCCAGGCCAAGATCCTAATGCAGGATATATGGTTAGCCGGCATTGGATGGGACGAGTTTCTCCCTGCAGAGCTACGGCAACGCTGGCATGATTTCCTTCGCAGCCATAGTTCCCTCCACAAGGTTCGCGTCCCGCGTTGGGTACAATTCCGACCGGGAGCACAAGTTCAGATCCACGGCTTCTGTGATGCATCTCAGAAGGCCTATGGGGCAGCGATTTATGTTCGCATCCAATACGACGGAGGCATTTCATCAAGTCTGCTCACGTCAAAGACTAAAGTCGCCCCTGTCAAAACCGTTTCACTCCCGCGCTTAGAATTGTGTGGTGCAGTTCTTCTTGCTGACCTGTGGGCGGCAGTTCTTCCTCACATCCCGTTTGGTCGAATAGAGACGTTTTTCTGGACTGATTCCACCATTGTGTTGGCATGGTTGAACAAGCCACCATGTCAATGGACCACCTTCGTAGCGAATCGAGTGACTAAGATTGCTCTAAATACAGATGCCAGTCAATGGTCACATGTGCGTTCCGAGCACAATCCAGCAGATCTAGCCAGTCGTGGTGTCACGGCTGAAGAGCTGGCAAGTAGTGACCTCTGGTGGCATGGCCCGTCGTGGCTGAGTCAGCCGCAAGTCGCCTGGCCCACGTCGCACGAAGAGGTATCGGACCCTGAACTCGAAAGACGATCCGTCCGGTGCCATTTAGCGTGTCCAGCATGGGATCTCCTAGAGCGTTTTTCAAACTTCAATCGCATGCTGCGAGTCATGGCTTTTGTGCAGCGGTTCATCAACCGCTGCAGATGCATTCCTACGCCTTCTTCTACAGACTTAAGCAGTAAAGAACTCGCCCATATACAACTCATGCTTATTAGGCAGACTCAACGGGCCGACTATCCAGAGGAATACAACATCCTGCAATCCAAAGGACAGCTTCCCTCGTCCAGTTGTATCCTCAACCTTAATCCGTTCCTGGATGCTGACGGCATCATGAGGTCATGCGGTCGTTTGACTGCATCTGACTCGTTATCCTACGACGAACGTCATCCTATCCTTTTGGCGTACCATTCCAAACTAGCAGAGCTTCTGGTCACATTTACTCACCGTATCTCCATACACGGGGGAAACCAGCTTATGGTTCGTCTCATCCGGACGAGATACTGGATTCCGAAGCTGCGGAACCTGATCAAACGTGTGACCACGACCTGCAAGGTGTGTGTCATTCACCGGAAGAAGGTGCAGTCCCAGCTAATGGGTAAACTACCTCAGTCCAGAGCGACCTATTCGCGACCTTTTACACACACAGGACTCGACTTCGCGGGACCGTTTGATGTCAAGAGCTATTCAGGTCGGGCCTGTCGAATCACGAAGGGCTATGTCTGCGTCTTCGTGTGCTTCAGTACGAAGGCCATCCATTTGGAAGCCACTTCGGACTTGACCACGGAGAAATTCCTCGGAGCCTTCTCAAGGTTCGCGGCCAGAAGAGGGTGCCCTCTCCATCTTTACTCGGACAACGGAAAGACTTTTGTGGGCGCGGAGAAGGCCCTCACAGAAGATTTCATCGCTGCGGTTAAGGAAAAGGTTACCTCGTCATTTAGTCACCAGAGCCTATCCTGGCATTTCAACCCTCCAGGCGCCCCCCATATGGGAGGCCTGTGGGAAGCAGGAGTCAAGAGCTTCAAGACTCACTTCTACAAGACGACAGGTAATTTTAAGTATACCCTTGAAGAGTTATCCACTCTACTGTGTCGGATCGAGGCATGCCTCAACTCCAGACCAATTTCAGCGATGTCAGAAGATCCGTCGGATATCCTCGCTCTCACTCCGGGACATTTTCTGATAGGCGGACCGCTACTTGTCCCCGCCGAACCTCCCACCGCCGGCGAAGCCAGTTCTATCCTGAACCGATGGCAGCGACTCAAAGCCCTTGGCCAGCTTTTCGCATCGAGATGGAAGGCTGAATACCTGAAAGAGTTCCATAAGAGGACCAAGTGGCAAATTCCAACCAGGAATATGTCCGAAGGCGACATGGTAATTATCAAGGAAGACCACGTTCCATCGTATGGGTGGCGTTTAGGGCGTGTTCAAAGGGTTTATCCTGGCTCTGATGACAAAGTTCGCGTCGTAGATGTCCGCACGGCCCGTGGTATCCTCAAACGGCCAATTTCCAAATTAGTTTTCCTTCCCGTAGACAAACATGTCCAATGTCTCTGCGTTCGATGTCCATAACTGTGAGAGTAAAGCGTATCCACTAATCATTATTTTTTTTTTTTTTTTTCTTTCCGTTCTATCCTCCAGTCGTTCTTCTCTCTCTCTCTCATCTCTTTGCGCCAGCCATGCCGTCCCATCGCAACCAACGTCGCCAGCTCATCGACAGATGTTCTCGAGGAACTCGATCGTTCCGATGCCGAGTCTGTCAGGGGATTCATCCGCTTCGGACGTGTTCGCGGTTTCTCCGGCTAGATGCCGAGCGGCGGCTCCGTGCGGTTCTCATCAACAAATATTGCCCGAATTGCTTGGCGCACCAGCATTCCGGAGACTCGTGCCGAAGTGAGTGTCGCTGCCGAGTATGTGGGGACGCTCATCACACCCTGCTGCATCTCCATCGGCGGGAAAAGCGAGAGCGGTCTGCCAGCGCGGACAGGCCCATCGAGACGCCAGAGCCGAAGGCCAGCATCGAGCAACCCCGCCTCTCGGCAGTGCTCTCCCACACTACAACGGCTATCCTGCCCACCGTCAATCTGCGGTTCGACATCGGGGACAAACGCTTCGATGTGCGGGCTATGGTAGATGCGTGCTCTACTTTGAGCCGCATTGACGGATCACTAGCCGAGGCCATGGCCCTCCCTATCCTGGGAGTCGGTGATGAGAGGGTGTGCAGAGCCACTCTCATACCGATGCATACAGAGACGCCACGGATTGAGGTGGTGTTCCACGTCGAGGAGCAGCTGCGAATGCGGACTCCTGCCCGAGAGCTGCCTGACGCTGCCAAAACAGTGTTCACCAACCTCATCCTGTCGGACCCCAGTTTCCACAGGCCGGCTGGTACCTCCGTCGTGCTAGGTGCGGATGTGTTTCCCACGATTATCCAACCGGGTGTCATGCACAGCCAGAACGGGCACATCGTAGCACAGAGCACTGTTTTAGGATGGATGCTCTCCGGAACATACGGCCACTGACGCATCACAGATTCTTTTGCAATCTGTGGCATTGCAAGGCGGGCGGGATGTTTACTCCAGCTCCCGTGTGCCAGTTCCACGCGTCCCTAAATGGAGAAGAGAATCCACCCACTCTCTTTTGAAAAAGGGAGTATTCTTCCATTAGGGACCGCTGGCCACATTCTTTCTTTTTTTGCTTACTCACTTACTTACTTTCATTTCTACAAGTCACGAAGACACAAAATTTGGAGCAACCTGTTTTATATTTGTACATATATACATCAAAGTGAATAAAGACTACCCTTTGGAGAACCAGAAATCCTCGCCTCTGCGTTTCAATTGGAATCAAAACGATCTGGTTTCTCAACCGCCGCAACCCCCAGCAGAGCCATTTCTACACGACCGGATGAGGCGCACCATCAACTGTGTGAAATTCGCAAGGAGGCGAGAAAGCAGGCAGTTATACGGAAGAATCACTGGATGCCGCGCTTTCGGAAGCCGCCACACGGCCGCACGCCCTGATCAGTCCATGCGGATCTACTAAAGGGCTCATGTTTAGAATGGAACTGGAACTTGGCACTGGGCGCTTTTCAGTGATATTCCATAGGGTATTCTCTGCGCTGAGTGTTCAAAATTAGGAACCACTCGGCGGCGGCGATGCCGGCAAATGCACATCAGATGGAGATGTCTGCTTCCTGCACCGCTGTATGAAGCGATGAACATAAGCGAGGACCAATAGTGCTTTCTCAAGCTTGGAAAAACGTTCCAAAAACTCTTTAGAAGGAGCTATTGCGAGATGGACTTTCAGAGCACGCTTCTTCAGATCGGTCACCGGAGCGTTGTCGACCTGACTTGGCCATTGCGTGGATTTTGCAACCAATTCTTTCTTTTACCAACTTTATTGGTATATTTTCCAACTCCCAAAATTTGGTGAGTAGTTTGTCCAGTGAATTATCGTATTCTGCTTTGTGCTGAGGCTGACACTGGACCAGTTAATACCCAGCCGAAAATGGTCTCTTGCCCTAAGAGGGACACATATGTTGGTTTTTTCTCCACTCAGAGGCACCGAAGGCAGAATTTCGGTTCCGATTAGGACATCTATTAGTGCGCTCTCATAGAATTTTGGATCCGCTAGTGGAAAATCAGGAAGATCCCGAAGGAAATTTAGCGGAATTGGGTAGGAAAGCAGATTTCCGGCTAGTTGAGGGAGGACATAGGCCGTCGTCTCCAACTGCAACGCGGGCCTAGTCGGAGATCGGATGGTGAAACTGCAGAGCTTCTTGGACTGAGCTGCTACTGTTTGGTTTAAGCCCGAGACTTGGGCTTGAACCACCTGGAATGCCAATCTAATTAGATTGAACAGTCGCTTGGCGCGTGCCTTAAAGGTAATGCCCAGATGGAAAATATTGATCACGGCAGTGCCAAGAAGGATAGCTCTTGAGCCCGTGGCGAAATAATTTTGAACACCGGCTTGCTCATTAGGAACGAAATTGGCTTGATTAGTAGAATTTGGCCTTGCAGGATTTGAAGGACTTGAATTGCTGGAAAAGGGGTTGTTTCGGTTCAACAGCGTGTGATGCCGGCCACGGCAAGTAAAACAATTGTGCGTGCTTTTGCACTCACGAAGCCGATGTCCCTTTTCAAAGCAGAGCAAGCATAACTGCTTCCGTTTAATGTAGGCTGACCGGTCGTCAACCGACATTTAAAAAAAAAACGCGGACATACACGGACAGGATGGTTTTCCTTGTTGCACAAGTCGCAACTTTTGGATTTTGGAGCCACTTTCGTCTCGTGGGAACTTGAATTCATCGCTTTGGAGTGCGACTGACTTGGTACGGGCGGTCTCACATCATCGATGGCCTTTAGGGTTCGATGGCGTTCTGTGAGGAAGGGGTTCACCTCTACCCATGTCGGAATGTCGGCTTTCTTATGGGGCAACTGCTCCCATAAGGAGAAAGTTATTTTCGGAAGCTTGTTTGAACACAAATATACAAGCAAGCATCCCAGTTCTCAATGCTGATGCCTGACATTTCTAAGGCAGTCAAGCAACCTTGAATAGTACTTTGCAGTACCTTCAAAGCCGCCACAGATTCTTGTGGTATCGACTGCACATTAAAAAGGATTTTTAATTGACTGTTTACAACAATCGTTTATTTTCGAAACGCTCTGTTGGGTTCTCCCACGCAGAGCGGACACCGCCGTGGATTATTGATATAAATGGCTGTGAAAAGATCCCGGAAAGTCGGCCAGCGAAGATAGTCACCTGCGAAAACTTCTGTATCGCATAGAGGCAACCGGCAGCCAGGGGAAATATAGGCCTGCGGTGCAGCGTTCGTGGCTGGGATGGACTGAGACGTGGCCTGTTCGATTTTATCAACGAGCTGGGCAAGACACCTCTCATAGACTGAATAGCAATAACTGTATTTAGCCCTGAGAATAGGCATGTTACCTGCTGCCGCTTCGCCTGCTGAAACTAGGCATTCGGAGCAGATGTCGAATTTCTTTTCAACCTTGTCCCGTAGCAGACTTGGTCGCGACGGACGCTATTCATCGTGACAGTTGGAGCTGCAGATTCCGGAGTGTTGATCTGAACCTCAAATTCGCTTAAGTGTTCAGAAACCGAAATGAATTTGACTAGCGCTAGATCGGAAGCAGCCATATTTTTAGCTGTGCGCTGTACTGTGGCTTTGGATGGAGTAGCACAGTCGTCGGAAATCTGCGCAGGCGTTTTCACCGAAATGCTTGGAATTCTTGGACTCTTCGGCCCTTGTGGTGAAAAAATAGACCTGGGTTTGTCAGCGGACAATTTCTTCTTATCGTCCCCGATGGGCATAATCGAATAAATGCGAAATGGAAAGGAAGCAGTTTTGGAGCACGGTCACACTTTGCAAATGTGGACAGATTCGTTAGACTCCACTTAATAAGTTTAAGATTGCTGCCGTGAACGGTTGAAAGCAGCGGAAAAAGACCGTATAGGATGTAACGGGTGTGAAAGTGGTGAAAAATTTACGAAGTGGAAATGCCGTAGTTTGGACTTATTGGACAGCTGACTTGGAGTGAACAGCGAATTGTATAATTGACCGGAGATTTATGGTAATCAGGTCCACCTGATTTACGGTGTGAACACTTGGAATGTTGAACACGGTCGCAAAAATGTTTATTGGAACGTACAAAAAATTTTAAACAGATACACTTTGGTGTATGTGTATAAGGAATGCAGATAATATGCGCAATGTATGTATGTAATATAAATTGCTGTAATATGTAATATATGTCCATGTAATATGGAATATATGTTGATGTAATATGTCGATGTAATATAGAATATATGTTGATGTAATATGTAATATGCCGATGTAATATGAAATATATGTTGATGTTATATGTAATATATGTTGATGTAATATGGAATATATGTTGATGTAATAGGGAACTGGCGCGTAAATGTGTAATTTATATTTTATTTGGAATGGCCAGAGGCTATGTGTTGTTTGTTTTGTTATTGTATTTGTCGGGAATTTACTTGGTTCATAAGATTTAATGTTAATTATAAGTCATCCTCAAGAAGGCGCATCTTTGGTGATGATGCTCAGCAAATCACTTCTCGGCAGTGCATCGCAGTGGCTTTCGCAAATTTCTTTTCCTGAAATGAGCTGGCTGCAGTTCAAGAAATTGTTCTTGGAACGCTATGAAGGCAACGAGACAACGGCTGCAGCGTTGCTGAGCATGCTGAAAGGACGCCCAACTCAACATGAATGCCTTTCGGTGTACCCAGCCGTTTTTGTTACAACTTTACTGAACAAGTGGAATCCAATGAAGCACGACGAGATCGCGGTATCATTGGTCCTGGCACATACATCGCAAATCGACCCTGGACATATTGCATCGGCGTGTACGAAGAGACCAGCAACAGCGAACATAAGCATAGGGAGGAGAGTCGACACGTGTGCGGTAATTCAGCAGAACGGGACAGCAATACAGTTGGTGAGCGGTTTCCATTTTACTTTGATTCTGGTTTCGAATGATCGGTAATTAAAGAGACAATAAGCGAGAAGCTTGCCGGCAAGAGATGCCATAATCTTGTAGTTTTGAGATGCAAAGGCGACAATGTTGTCAAGAGCAAATTGCAAATTCTGGCCACTTTAAAAATTTCTGAATTTAATCTTGAATTGTTATTTCAGGTAGTTGATAAAAAATACCTTAAATACGATATGATGATTTGGCAAGATATTTTTCAGCTTGGTTTTGGAGTAATGTTAGAAAGTAACAGGTTCGATATTTACAAAAGACAAACGGTATTATCGATAAATGACGATAGCATGTTAAATAAGGTCGACTCAATTGCTAGTGATAAATCAAAACTTAATTGGCCAAATATTCGGAAATCTTCTTCATGGTATCCCATGTAGGCGTGTGACCACGGGTTCACTGGAAATCCGTTTGCTAGACATGAATAAAACTGTTTAAAGGCGATCGTATCGCCTCAGCGAAGACGAAAGGCAGATAGTAAGGAATAAAATTGATAAAATGTTAGAAGCAAAGGTAATTAGACCTAGTAGCTGTCCCTTCGCTAGCCCTATGTTACTTGTGAAAAAGAAAAACGGCAGTGATAGGCTTCGAATTGACTATCGGGAGTTTCTTGCCTTTAATATCAGACCAGATTGATCGTTTACGTGGCGGAAAATATTTTTCCAGTTTGGATATGGCCAGTGGTTTTTATCAGTTTTATCAGTTATCAATTCATCCCGATTGTTGAGAGAACAGCTTTTGTGACCCCTGAAGTACAATACGAGTTTTTTAGCAATGCCATTCGGATAAAAGAATGCGTCATCTGTTTTTCAGCATGCCATAGTCCGAGCCCTGGGCAATTTAGTTAATACCTATGCGGTGGTCTACATTGATGATGTGTTGATTATCTCAGATTCTGAAGAGGAAGCGTACGAAAGACTAGAGAAAGTGCTAAGCGTGTTATCAATGTCAAGGTTTTCTTTCAATGTAAAAAATGTCAATTTCTGCGAAAGGAAATAGAATACTTGGGTTTCGTTGTAAAGGAGGGTGAACTGAAGCCAAACCCACGAAAAATTCAGGCATTATCTCAACTTTCGGAACCAGGTTCAATCACACAGATACGACAGTTTATTGGTTTAGCATCTTACTTCAGGCAGTTTGTCCCAAGATTTTCGGAAGTGATGAAACCATTGTACCAATTAAATTCGAAATTAAATGATTTCAAATGGGAAAAACAACATGGGGAAATTCGTCAAAGAATCATTAAAGTCCTGATCAGCGATCCAGTATTAATAATTTTTTTACCCCAAATTTCCAATTGAATTGCACACGGATGCGAGCGCAAATGGTTATGGCGCTATGTTATTGCACAAAGTAGAAGGAAAACGGAGGGTAGTCGAGTATTATAGCAAATGCACCATGTTAGCAGAATCTAAATACCACTCTTATGAGTTCGAAACATTGGCAGTTTTTAATGCCATCAAGCACTTTCGCCATTATTTAACCGGTAGACAGTTTACTGTGTATACAGACTGCAATTCTATTAAGGCGAGTCAGGACAAGGCGGTATTGACCCCGCGAGTGCATCGATACCCAAAGTAGAGATACCGTGGCATACCATTCATATTGACATAAGTGGGTAATTGAGTGGCAAGAAAGACGAGAAGGAATACGTCATTGTACAAATTGATGCTATCACTAAGTACATCTATTTGTTCCACACACCTGGAATTTAGACTCGATTAGTTGCAGTCCGTGAAGTCCGCCATATCGATATTTGGCGTCCCCAGTAGGATTATAGCAGATTAGGGACGATGCTTCTCAAGTAGCGAATTTCGCAAGTTCTGTAACACAAACAAAATGGATTTACATGTGATAGCAACTGATGCTAGCAGAGCGAATGGGCAGGTAGAGCGAGTGATGAGTGTACTTAAAGGGATGTTAACAGTAGTAGAGACTAGCGAACGTTCGTGGCAGGAGGCATTGGGTGAAATACAGTTGGCCATAAATTGCACCACTAATCGGGTGACTCAGCACAGTCCCTTAGAATTGCTGATAGGAAAAGAGGCAAGGCCGATGAGAATGTTGACCATCAACGAAGAAATGCCAGTAGATTTGGAGAAAGCTAGAGAGAAGGGTAAAGAAAACATTGAAAGAAATGCAAAGTATGACAAGGGCAGAGTTGATAAAAAGAATGCTCGTGTGGTAAAATATAAGAAACAAAGGTGAAAAAGACACCAAACGAATTAGATCTTAAGTACAAAGGGCCGTTTGTTATAGTAGGGTTGCTAGATGGAGATTAGATTAAGAAAATTTACTACGGAAAGTTAAGTAGAATGATATGAGTAATAAAGTCAAGCGATATATTAGAAAGATGAAAAGAGAGAGAGAGAGAGCGCGTGTATGAGAGTTTCTGTATAAGAGCGCTGTGGGGAAGGAGAACCAAAATCCCTGTTGAGCGTGACGAAATGCGAGGTGAGGAGGAAGAACAAACAAGAAGAAGAAAAGAACAGAAGTAACCATTGCGACTCGCTGCGCGACAGTGAATTTTGCACTTTTTTGGACTTTTTATTCTTTTTGCAATTTTGACGGGATAAATATTTAAATATATTCGGAGATTTGGACTTTTAACTTTCACGAATGAGGGTAAAAGGGAAGGGTGGGTAATATGGCGGCGCCCGTAGGAATGAATAAGTACTTTTCTTTAATTGCGAGGAACAGGTAGATAGCATCTGTACAGGCACAGGTCGCCAACCACCCCTTTACAAAGAATGATCGTTGGATCGCGGCGCTTCTTGTATCTGTATGTATACAGTATTTCTTGTAAGGATCGCTAATTAGCGCTACGTCAGCTTGGACTTCGCGCATGGTTTGGCTTAACAGGTGGTGCACCGCTTCTCAGAGATTGAGGTTTATCTGGATGATCTTTATTTCTTCGGTGGCTTGGTGCTCATAGGACATCTCCTGCTGCCGGCAATGTGCTTAGCGTCAGCTCTCATGACACTGGTGCATAAGAAGCATTTGGAATTTTGAGTGCAGCTAGCAATCTTGTGCCCTGTTTGCCCGCACTTGAGACAGCAGTCGGGGGGCTCTTGCAACGCGCCACATTATGGCCGAGCCTAATGCACTTAAAGCATCTAGGTCTGAAGTCACTCTCCTTGACTGCGCAGACTGTCCATCCCACATTCAGCTTTCCCTTGGCAAGGACCGCTTGTGCCTCGCTGTACGGCAGGTCTACTTTTGCCGTTTGGGTATCCCTGAAGGAAGGTCGTAGGCTTTTCAGCTTTATCGAGCTTGCCTCAACTTGTAACTGGTCCACCAACGCCTTTGACAACGCCTGCAAGTCGCAGATCGAGGGGATTTGCAGCCGCGAGTCCTTCGTCTGATGCAGATGCGACTCCATCCAGCACCGCCTCCAGATCGATCTTCATGAGCGATGCGCTCTTATCTCCTGTTTAGCTTGAGCAGGAGGTTTCCACTAGCTGTGCAGCGGATCTTGTGCACGTTTATCCACAGCTTCAGCAGTTGTCCGTCGCCTCGCCTAGTGATCAAAGCCAAGACCTCACTGTAGGTCTTTCTCTTCGCTTCGACAGCGTAGGGTCTCCGCGATAGGCGTGCGTTCTTCCTTGTCTCCGCCTTCATCCACCTGTCCGGCTTCATACGGCTTGGGACTCCCGCTGGCTGAGCCGGGATTATATTCCTCCATGTCCAACAGCCAGCAGGGAGCTGGCGTCTTCTTGGAGGGCCTTGATCCTAGCGAACAACACTTATATCTGCACGTTTATGTGCCTCAACTGCTTGACGTTGGTCAGGGTTATGAGCTAATTTCCGACAGCTTATCGGCGCAGCGGACTTGCCCATCCGCCTTCGTCCTCTTTGAAGGTGTTCTGCGGCTCGAGCCGAAGGCGCTGCTTGGGGTCCTTGCCCGCTTTGGCGAGTCCTGTACATCTCCCATAACGACCAGGACTGACCCACCGATCTGTGGCGGCGCAGGTGTTCTAGGCAAGATAGGCGAACGCGAGATTTTTCTGCTGCTTTGGAAATCTCCCGCGTTGTCCATTTCACTATTGGATTTGCTTGTTGGGATCACTGTCGAGGCGGCCAAGTTTGCCACAACCCCGCCAGGTTGGTTCAGAACGTGGCTTGGAGCCTCCAGAATCCGTGCCCCTGCCGTGGATTTTACCACGGGTGGATTTCCAACTAAGTCGTTGCCACCTGGAGTAGTGATGTTAGTTAGCGACATTCCTCACTTGAAAGCATTTTATATCTACGGCCAGGTTTATTTTGTAGTTTTATCCCTTCTGCCAGGGTTGGATTTCTGTTGGCCACTATAGCGCAGATGCAGACCACGTTGCCGCCCACTATCGGTCAGACGCTCCGTGGATTTTGGTGTGGGGGTGTGAAGGGGTTTTCCGGTGGGAGTTATACCGCTCCTGCTCGGTCGCCAGAGCCCCGTTTTCCGGTGTCCCGCGTAAGCGGCGGGGTTGGCTGCTGGTCCGCTCCTTGACCTTTGACACCTATTATCACTTTGGTGCTATTTACGCAGGGATTCCATGCGTTGCTACCAAGAGTTCTCGTCAGTAGCCCAGGAAAGTATGCTACGTTCAGAGACGAGATCGTTTGGCTAGTTACGTAGCAATTAGCTGCTGACGGGTAGCATTTCCATAGAAGCGCAACCTGTGGTTGGGGCCGCCTTCGGCTGTGCAGTGCTGCCAGACCGGTAGCCTGAGCCGCTTGCCAACTGTGGCTTAGCAGCTGAGTGTGAGATCAGCCGACTTCGGCTGCCTTCGAAAGATGGTGCTCCTTCGCCCATACTGTTGATTATAGTGGCGCGCCGTATCCTACGCTGCCTTCTCCATATTCCTCCGCACCGGTTTGATGATATCCTTCAGCTTTTCCGCCTTCTTTGCCGGCGTCTGTGTACACCTGCTGTTCGTCAAATAACGCGTTCGGCAGACTTGGTACCCTTCCCTGCGTTATAAATGCCGGAATGTATCCGGTGGTCTCTGCCACACTCGTTTAAACTGCTAGCTGTAGCTCCGGCCAGTTCCCATGCTCTCTGTTCGGCCCCTGTGAACTGCGCGATCATTGTTTTCACGCTCCTGTTGGCCCTCTTGTCGGGTTTTCTTGTGGAGTATATGGAGCAGTGAGCTGGTGTCGCACACCCAGCTCCTCCAAAAACCTCTTGAGCGCCCTGCTCGTGAATTGGACTCCGTTTTCATTGATCATGACCTTTGGCACCCCGTATCTGCCCACTATTCGCTCTCGCAGAAAGTCTTGGTTGCCCTACGCATCGGGACGATCTCGGTCCATTTGGAGTATCTGTCCACCAGGACCAGCAGCATCGAATTCCCGTGCTTCGACCTTGGCAAGGGGCCCACAAAATCTGCACACACGGTGGCCCATTGTTCTTCTGGCACCTGGGTCGGCATTTTTCCGGTTGCTTTCGCAGTTCCCCACGTACCTCCTTATGTTCCTCCTTATGGTCGGTACACACAGCTTCCATGACACCACATCCTCGTTCCGTGCCCGATGCTTAATGTGGCTGTACAACCGGGCGGCCTCCTCTAGGTAGTCGGGGAATACCGAGTACCGTTAGTTCAAGGTCTCTCCGCTTTGCCGGGGGTCAAGATCCATTATTTGCCGTTTCCTACGATCTCCTGCATCCGGGGTTGTGGGGAGTTTTAAGACTCCTAACAGCTGCTAAAAACGATTTATTATTGGGCATATTGTACATCCTTCCAAAAACTATCCAACCAAGTTTGGTTGAAGAGTTGGCAACGCCCTGTACAAATAAATTTGCTCCATAGAATCGGTTGGTTTGAATTAAAAGCAGATGGAATTAGTGTATTTTGCTTATATTTTTGTGCGAGTTTTTGAATCAGACGTCCATCCAAAATTTGTTGCATAGTGGCCAGGGTTCGAATTGCCCGCAAATAAGAATTCATGCAATCACAGAGCTCCCGAAGACCCTTTGATGATCCCTTCTCGACACCTTTAAAACCAAATAGTTTAAGGACTTCAACTGTTCCACTTTCATCGAGTTTATTTGCCGCAAAACAGATTATTCATAGACATAAATCGAGTAATTGATCAATATAGTTTCGAATATAAATAAAACCGTCTATTAAGTCATGTTGTGCTATATTAAGAAGGATATTTGATTTTTCTTCTGGGGACCACATAGTGTCAGGTATATTAAAATCACCTAGAACTACCAATTGAGTCGGATTGGATACCGCCCAAATTATTCTTCGTTGACCTTTCTGCTTCGTTTCCTCTATGCTCAGACTTGTCCCTCGGTGTTCGTCAGCTTTATGCTTGGATTGGTCTATCTGGGTATGCTGCTTCCAATTCTGTCCAGATTGCTGTGATCTTTGGGTCGTTTACCGTTTCGCCGTAATATTCAGCAAAGGCATTTTGAATGTCTTCTGTTTTTCCCTCTGTGTCGCTTAACCTCTGTGCGACATCAGTTTACAACTTATCTTAGTATTATCATTTACCGTTTGCTAGTATCGATCTTCCGCCAGTTCACACACACTTGATTATTTGTTCAATGCAAACTCATCGTCTCTCCTGGACGGATCTCTCTTGTTACAAGCAACAGGTCTCACCTCGACGGATAACTGACAATTCATCGTCTCACATAGACGGATAACTCTCGTTCACAAAATAACTCATTGGCGGGATTTTCTCTTTATTGACCTATTTCTATATTTCAGCTATTTCTCGTTTAACTCATTAGGCATTTCCGCATCCGGCATTTTTCGTAAATCTTCATGACAATACTTGAACGATCGGTTACTCGTCAATGACTTTAGCGTATTTCTGTCACCCTCTAATACTTCAGTTACCAAAAACGGACCTTTGAATTTCGGATCTAACTTGGTTTGGTGTCTTTCTTCATTTTTCAATAGCACATAGTCACCTACGTGGTATTTGTCAACGCCTGCCTTACTGCTATCAAATCTGGATTTGTCGTAAGACGCTAAGGAATTCATATTTTCTGTCGCCTGCGCTCTAACAGATGCCAAATCTATTTCACATTCGGTCTCACATGGGGGAACTAACCCAAGGGGTCGAGCCGGTTTACCAATTAACATCTCCAACGGACTTGCCTCAGTGGCACGAGAAATTGTACAATTCAGTGCAAGTTGGACTTCGCCAAGTGCATCCTGCCACGATCGTTGACTTGATTCTACCACTAACAGAAAATTTTTCAGTACGTTCATGACCCGTTTCACTTGCCCATTTGCGCGGCTCATTCCCGTAGCAATCAAGTAAAGTTGAACTTTCTGTGATGTGCTTTTGAAAACTTGGCGCTAGAGAAACATCTGCCCTGGTCGGTGATAACGCGATCTGGTACTCCGAATAAGGATACAGAAGATTTCATAGCGTTGACACAGCTTTTGGCATCTATTTTCAAGGTGTGATATAAATAAACAAACTTTGTATAAGCATCGATCTGAACAATAAGATATTTTTTCATATCGCTCTTGCCACTTAATTTTCCTGTTATATCTATATGAATGGTGTGCCACGGTATACTTGTCTTCGGAATAGAGTGAAGTTCCGCCTGAACCTTTCCAGACGATGATTTCACGGAACGACAAGTAATACAGTTTGAAACAAATTTCCGGACATACTTGTTCATTTTAGCGAACCAATAATACTGGTACACTTTATCAAGTGTCTTTTGCCATCCTAAATGCATTATTGACTCGTGTACCTGGTTAATTACTGACCATTTGAAAGCTCTAACTCCTTTAACAATTTCAGTTATCTCGGGGCCTAATCGTTGCTCAGCAAGAAGCCAAGTACTTGAAATTTCGGACAGATTTACTCGTTTTTCGGGAATCTTGTTCATTGGCAGAATGTGATCGGATGGTAAAGGATTTTTTGATAGGAAATCGACATGAGCCATACGTGTACCCTCTCTATATTAAATTTCAAAATTAAACGATTGTAAGTAGGCCCACCAGCGGTGAACTTTGGGGGTTAAATCTACTTTTGTGCGAGTAGCTTTTAGTGATATTTAGATTCAACAGAGGTAGTTGTTTTGCTGAAGTACTCGATTACATGGGGATTACTTTCTATACGGTGTAAAAGTATCGCTCCATATCCACAGGCACTTGCATCAGTGTGCAACTCTATAGGATATTGCGGGTCGAAAATGACCAGAACAGGCTCATTTGTGAGGATCGTCACAACTTTGAGTCTGATTTCTTCTAGCTCGGCGCTCCATGTAATCTTGCCGTTACCAGACGAAAGTGAATACAAAGGTTTCAAAAGTTGTGAGAATCCAGGAACGAATTTGCGAAAGTACGAGGCCAGGCCAATGAATTGTCTAACGCCGGAGACAGTTTGAGGAGGAGGGAAAGAGCTTAATGAAGCTATCTTTCGCACATTCGGGCGAATCTCCCCAGCTCGCACTTCATAACCCATACTGGACCGTTGTTTTGAGAAAACTACATTTAGCAAGATTAAAGGTAAAACCAGCCTTTGTAAGACCATCCAAAACAGTTATAAGCCTTTCCAAAGCCAATTCCTTGGTTGGCGATACTACCATTATATCGTTCATGAAAACTATTACAAAAGAATAAGCAAGGTCACCAAGTGCATTTATGACTGCACGCTGGAAAACAGATGGCGCATTTTTGAGGCCAAAAGGCATTGTAAGAAATTCAAATTGACCGTCTGGGGTCACAAATGCAGTATATTCCACGGATTCAGGGTAAATCGGGATTTGGTGGAAGCCACTTGCCATATCTAAGCATGTGAAATATTTTGCTCCCGAAGTGTAGCAATTTGATCGCTAATAAGCGGTAGGGGGTATTTATCCGAAATCGTGTTTGAATTTAGCTCTCTAAAATCGACACACAGACGGTCGGTGCCATTCTTCTTTTTGACGAGCAACATGGGGCTAGCAAAGGGAGAACAACTTGGGCGAACAATATTACACCTTATCAATTCGCTCACTTGCATACGCTACTACTTCTTCTGTAAGGTCGGCGTTGGACAGTTTTAGTTGGATCAATTAAACGGATTTTCATTTCACCTGTATTTACTCGGGTATGAGGTATCCAATTGGTAAATGAAGTCGAGTGATTTTCAAGTAGCTCGATTAATTTAGCTTTTTCATTGTCGACTGATTCGGTGTCGATATCGGACAAGGTAAACGATCGCTCAGCAACGGAACAATTATTAACAGTTTTTACTACTTAAAAATTATCGGATGTCAAAATTACATAAAAGCCTTGTTTGAGTATCTCTCGCCCTATCAGAATATCACTCCTCAATTGCTCATTCGGGACTACATGAATTAATATTTCCATAATGTTTTCGTTATTAGTAACCTCACTCAAGACTTGCAATGTACTGCATACACTACCACCACCAATACCTTTAATCATTACAATATTGTTTATACGTTTACCAGATAACTTATTACTAATGTCGTCTTTAATAAGGGAGCACTCTACACTGGATCCGAAGCAAATTGGATAGACCTCACCCCGTTGATGCAAATTTCCCTTTGGCTCAGCCACACAACATTGGTTAGATCCAAGGTTGTCATCTCGAGCATGTCGCTTCTTGTCGAACGTAAACGCTTTTAACTTCGCCTGTAGCTTACTTTTGGTGCGCACATTTGATGTAAAGAGAACGCGTTGCAAACGACTGTCAATGTTTACCATATGCGCCAGAACAGTTGTAACGGCAATTTCTTCTATTCCCATCGAAATGGAGTGGGCGGAATTTCTTGTTGGTGCGGCTGCTGCTGTTAATTCCTCCAGAAATTAAACGCCCGGGATCGAATTCAGTTTTGCACTTTATTCTAACACTTGTAAATTAAGACTAACTTAAAACTAACATAGGATATTCCGCGGGACCGCGGAGTGGTGAATACCTTGCGGGAAGGAGGGAGAGCGAGAGCAGAGAAGGAGAGCGCGAGCAGCGGTGCTTGCGAGCCGTGGAGAAGCTTTGAATACAAGCATTGGCTGCTTACACTGCCGCCCAACTGTTTGGGCTCGATCTTCAGGACGACGTTGAGTCGGAAGGTGCTTGTTCGGGACCGGAGTGTCACCGAGCAGACCTCGTCGTCTCCCAGCCGGGTGATGGGCAGCCGGAACGCAGCCGCCAACGACCGGTCGATGCTGCTCACCGGCATGCATGGGTCGATCATGGGCCCGATCTCGAAGGTCTTCGAGCCCGTGTCCAGCACGACAATGGCTGTAGGCAGGATGGGGACAGCCTTCTGCTGCCCCGTTGCCACCGCCGGAGACGCGACGGAGACCTTCGGACGCGGGCGATTGTTGGCGACTGGGGCTGGTGGCGGAGTGCGGGAAATCCGGACCGGACGAGGTGCAGCGTGATGGCGCTCTCTGCGCGTCGGAGCTGGTAGCGCTGCCGGGGTCGGAGCGGGGAGGACCTCGTGCATGTGGAGTAGAGTGTGGTGGTCTCCTCCACACTTCTTGCATCCCTCTTGGCTGCGGCAGTCTCCTCCTGAGTGCTGCTGGGCGAGGCAGTTCGAGCAGTACTTAATAATAAGTACTGCCCAAAGGCGCTTTTCAGTGCTCAGTTTGTGGAACCTCTTGCACTTCCGAAGAGGATGGATTCCAGAGCAGACTCGGCAGCGGTAGGATTTAATACCTCGAGTACGTCTGCTCTCCAACGACTGGGTGGCACAAGGACGAGGAGCCATTATTGTAGGTGAGTAATGTTGTAAAGTGAGTAAGTCTGCCAATAAAAGAAATAAAAAGCTTAGTATGAGCCGACTACTATTTGGGCCCCGGAATGGGGGAAGTGCCCTAATCCCTAGGAACGGAGGACTCTTTGTCCTCCATTGGTAGAAGAATAACTTTGTGGACAGGGCGTTTTATGGTGCCGCGAGACGTACGGATCTCAACGACTCGAATGCGGTTGTCGGCTCCTGGAAAGGCAGAAACGATTCTGCCGAGCCGCCATTCGTTCGGTGGTAGATTGTCCTCCTTGACAACTACCATATCGTCGGCTTGGAGGTTCCTGGTCGGAAATTGCCATTTGTTTCGTTTATGGAGTTCTTTAAGATACTCCTCTTTCCACCGTGCACTAAACTGCTGATGTTGTGCCTTGAGGTGTTGCCATCGATTTATTATCAACTTGGCTTCGCCCTTTATTTCGGGTTCTGCCGTGGAAAGCAACGGCCCTCCAATAAGGAAATGGCCTGGTGTGAGGGCCAGAAAATCTGAGGGATCTTCGGACATAGGGGAGAGGGGTCTAGAGTTGAGGCAAGCCTCAATCTTAGCGAGAAGCGTCGCCAGCTCCTCAAATGTATATTTGCGGGCTGACGTTGATTTAAGGAACAGGGTTTTGAAGCTTTTCACCCCTGCTTCCCACAAACCCCCCATATGTGGAGCCCCTGGTGGGATGAACCGCCATACGAGTCGCTTGATCGCTTGGAGAAAGTCCCTGGAAATCAAAGTTGCCGCCCCCACAAAGGTCTTACCATTATCCGAATGGACCCGCTGAGGACAACCGCGCATCGCTACGAAACGAGCAAAGGCCGCTAGAAATTTCTCGGTTGTTAGATCGGAAGTGGGTTCCAAATGGATAGCCTTCGTGGAAAAGCACACAAACACACAAACATATCCCTTCGTTATGAGACACGCTCTCCCTGTATAATTTTTTATTTCGAAAGGGCCAGCATAGTCGATAACCGTGTAGGTGAACGCCCTCGAGAAGGAGACTCTATCTGTCGGGAAATCGCCCATCAGCTGTGTTTGGAGTCTCTTCTTGTAAATCGTGCAAATCTTACACGGATTGACCACAGCCTTCACCAGATTCTTGATTTTAGGAATCCAATACTTCGATCGGATCAGGCGTACGATCAATTGACTACCGCCATGAAGAGTAATCTGGTGAGTAAATTGGACGATGAGGTGCGACAGTCTACAGTCATAGGGGAGAATAATCGGATGGCGTTTATCGTATTGCAGGGTTTTGGAGGCAGTGAGACGGCCGCACGCCCTTAAAAGGCCGTGTTGGTCAATGAACGGGAACAAATTCACCAAAGGACTTGACACTGGAAGAGGCCTTTTCTCGGTCAGATGCTGAAGCTCTTGGCCATATGCTCATATGCGCAATGGAGGTCAGAGTTCGTTCTGCCTCTCGGATCTCTTCACTTGTAGGGCGTGAATTGGGCAAGAACGAACCTTTGCGGCAGCGTTTAAGGAAGCGTTGAACATAGACCAGAACTCGCAAGGCCTTGTCCAATTTGGAGAAACGTTCGAGAAAGTCGATGGACGGGGCCTTGACAAAATGCACTTTGACCGCGCGCTGCTCTAGCTCTGTCACTGGAAGAGTGTCGCTTTGTGCTGGCCATAGCTCTCGTGGCCCTTGCAGCCACTCTGGTCCGTGCCACCAGAGATGGTTTTCTGCCAATTCATGTAGGGATACGCCTCGACTGGCTAGATCGGCGGAGTTTTGTTCTGAGCGAACGTGTGCCCAACAGTCGACAGGCGTCGCCTGCGTGATCTTGGCAACTCTGTTGGCCACAAATGTGGTCCAGTTGCACGCAGGCATTCGTAGCCAGGCTAAGACGATTGTGGAATCTGTCTGTCCAGCAGCGGATATCTGAACTGGCGGAGGGCATGTGCGGAAGGATTGCTGTCACCATTTCGGTTAACAGCACGGCACCACAGAGCTCTAGCCGAGGAAGGGAGACGGTTTTTACCGGGGCCACTCGTGTTTTGGCTGTAAGCAGGCGAGTCAGAATCTTTTGCCCCATCTCGACGCGGATGTATATAGCCGCTCCATAGGCTCTCTGAAACCGTGGTGCTCTATGATTACCTCAGGCTGGTACCAGATCCATCTCGGAACGCGGATCTGGTTGAGGTCGGAATACTCGTCTAAAAACGATTGCCACCGCTGACTCATTTCAGTAGGAAGCTTATCGTCCCAGCCTAAGTTCTGCAACCAAATCTCCTGCATGAACATTTTTGAACGGATTATGAACGGCGCGAGCCACCCGGCAGGATCGAACAACCTAGCGATTTGGGACAAACTTCTTGCTTTGTATAGGAGGGTTCCACAACTATTTCGGGGGGAACGAAATAGAATTCGTCGGACTTTGCCCTCCACCGAATACCGAGCGTCTTGGCCGTACTTTCGGCATCGATGTCGAGGAACTCGCTATGAAGAAGGTTTTCGGCCGGGACGTCTTTAAGGACGCTTTTGTTGTTCGAGGTCCACTTTCTTAGCGGAAACCCGGAGGCACTTAGGGCTGCTTGCAACTCTCGAATCGAACTTTTGGCTTCGTTTACGGAACTCGCCCCTGCCAGAACGTCGTCGACGTACATGTGCTGCTGGATGATGCGGCTGGCATTTGGAAATGGCACTTGGATATCCTCTGCCGGATGTTGCAAGACTCGAATGGTGAGGAAGGGGGCGCAGTTGATCCCGAAGGTAACTGTTTTTAGTTCAAAGTCTCGGATATCTCCTTCCTTGTTTCGGAACAGAATTCTTTGAAACGGGGTATGTTTTGGATCGACCCAGATCTGACGATACATTTTCGTAATGTCTGCACTGAAGACGTATTGAAAATAACGCCATTTCAGGACCTGGATCGTTAGATCGGATTGTAGGACTGGACCAGCATGAAGGATATCATTTAAGCTGGTCCCATTTGCCGACGGACTTGAAGCGTTGAATACAACGCGAAGCTTTGTAGTGGTGCTTTCGGGCTTAACTACCGCGTGATGAGGAAGATGATACGAGGGAGAATTGTGAGTCGGCGGAACTTCTTTCATATGACTCAGATCTAGGAACTCCTGGATCACGCTGTCATATTGCTCTTTTAAGGGAAAGTCTCTTTTTAACCGATTTTCGTTTCTAAGAAACATAGCTAACGCAATGGACCTTGAATATCCTAAATCGGATCCGGTATTCTCGGGGTCCCGGAACGGGAGCGTCACCACGTACCTCCCGCTTGCGTCTTTTGTTGTTGTTTGGAGGAAGTTCCTTTCACAATAGGAGTCCGACTCTTTTACCATCTTTACTGGTAGATCCTCCACCTCCCAGAACTTGCTGAGAAGCGTGTCGAGCGAATCAGGGTCGCCTATTTGGTGCACCTGGGTCGTGAAGGATGCGACCCGTTTCGGCTTACCCTTGGAAATCGGCCCCACCCGAAAATAGTTTCTTGGCCCAGGAGCGAGCCGCAAATATTTTGTCGGGTGCCATCCATCATTATGGATGGTAGAATGTCAGCCCCGATCAGTACATCAATTTGAGAGCTCTCAAAAAAGGTAGGATCTGCCCAGCGGAGTGCGGGAAGGACGTACGCTTCAGTGTCTAACTGTAGACCTGGCTTAGTAGGAGAGCGAATCCCGAAGTGACACAGCTTCGAGGATTTCGCGGAGACCGAATGATTTAACCCGGAGACTTGGGTCTGGGTGTTGCGGAATGGCAACTTGATGAGGTTGAACAGGCGCTCTGAAATGAACGTCGCCTCGGATCCCGAGTCGATTAAGGCTCGGGCTCGGTAGTTCGTCCCCAAATGGCACACGTCAATGATCGCTGTGCTCAGTAGGACGGCTTCTTTTTTATATAGCCGGAGCGCGAGTCAACAGACATTTGAAGAAAACGCGGGCACAATCTTACCGGATGGTTCTCCTTAGAACATAAGTCACACCCTTTCTGTTTGGTGCTGACCTTTGTCTCGAAAGATTGAAGCCTTTTTGGAACTGCCTGAGTCGGTTTCATATCTTCGATGGCTTCCAATGTCCAATACCTTTCGCTCAGGAAGGCATTCATTTCTTCCCAAGCTGGGATCTCGGATTTGGCAGTTAGCGACTGTTCCCATAAGGACAGGGTCTGCTTGGGCAGTTTGCTCGCGCAAAGGAAAACCAAGAGACAATCCCAGTTTTCTGTGGATACCTGGGAATGCGCTAGTGCTGTTAAACACCCCTGAATCGTGGTTTGTAGCTCTTTCAGATTCTTGCGAAATTGAACTCAAGTTAAAAAGGAGCTTGAGCTGGCTGTTGACTAAAAGTCGCTTGTTTTGGAACCAATCTCGAAGCGCCTCCCACGCCGAAGCAAAACCATCATTTATGAGAGGAGATTTCGCCACGATGGCTTTTGCTTCGCCACTTGTTTTCGTAAGGAGATGGAATAGCTTCTCGACCGGAGTCAGCCTGGGGTTGTTTACGTAAATGGCCGTGAATAGGTCCCGGAAAGTGAGCCATCGGAGGTAGTCGCCATCGAAGACTTCCGTGTCGCATGGAGGTAAGCGGCAGCCGGACAAAATTAGCGGCTGAGAGGGTGCTTGCGCGACTTGAGGCGTTGCCCTGTCGATTGTTTCGCCAATTTGTACTGCACATGACTAGTATACTGAGTAGCAGTAGTCATATTTGGCCTGGAGAATAGGCACTGTGTCGAGGGATCCTTCTTGGGCCATTAGGTCAGAGCATGTTTCGTACTCTCTTTCCACTTTGTCCCATAAGACTCGCACCTGTTGCAGACGGACTTGTAACGTGTGTAGGGACGGAGAGGCTTGATCAGGAGTGTTGATCTTCGCTTCGAAAAGGCTTACGCGATCGCTGACGGCGGAGGAAATCAGTCCCGACAGCGGAGGGACTCTCGGATTTTCTCGATAGAGAAGACTCACTAGACGCTCGCGTCACTGGTCGGGAAATGACCAACCTAGGAGTTGTCTTCGAACTGGTCGATGGCAAAACCTTTGCTTTCGGAGTGGGATTCGCGGTTTTGACCCTGGGACTAACGGACTTGGGTGCTGGCTTACCGCGAGTGGATAGCGGAGATTGCGGGTTGAACTTTTGTTCTTTTCCAGGTGCGGGTGTCTTTCTCTTGTCTCCCTCTAGGGGCATGCTCAGCTATGCCCTAGGAGAAGGAAGTCAAGAAGGCCTGCCGCAAAAAATGTGGAATTGAAAAAGAACCAGACACAGAGGGCAACCAAATCTGGATGGACAAAGGATCCCGTCGGAATTCGGGAGAATGTTGCAATTGGGATCTGGAGATTGGAGCACAAAAGGAAAAAAAATCCCAATTTTTGTGAAATAAGGCCCCAATAGATCTTCAATCAACTGGAAAAAAGCTTAAATGAAGCACAATATAGCTAAAATTCAGTGTGAAAAAATAGCTAGGAGGATTCACAAATAAAAACAGCTAGAGTGAAGTCCACAAGAAGATATAGCTATATTGGAGTCTAGAAAAACAATAGCTCAAATTTATAAAAAACTATGAATTGCAATTTCTAGAAAAATAGCTAAAAAATAGCTACCAGCTGGAGTCTGGATAATAGCCAAGGATTTATAAAAAATCGCTACCGACTGGAAATCCCGAAAAAAAATAGCTAATATATAGAAAATAGCTATAAATTTGAATTTATGGAAAAATAGCAAAATAATAGTTACCAGATGGAGTCTGGGTAATAGCCAATAATTTATAAAAAATCGCTACCGACTGGAAATCCCGAAAAAAATAGCTAATATATAAAAAAAATAGCTATGAATTTGAATTTATGGAAAAAATAGCTACCAGATGGAGTCTGGGTAATAGCCAATAATTTATAAAAAATCGCTACCGACTGGAAATCCCGAAAAAAAATAGCTAATATATAGAAAATAGCTATAAATTTGAATTTTTGGAAAAATAGCTAAAAAATAGCTACCAGATGGAGTCTGGGTAATAGCCAATGATTTATAAAAATTAGCTACCGATTGGAACACAACGAATAATCGCGACAAACGGATGCGAAACATAAACACCAAAAAAAAACCAACAAACACGCCAAAAAGCCCAGTTGGGAGGCTGATAAATTTGGGTGGAACTGATAAATAATTATTTTAATTTAGGAACCAGAAATAGGAGCCAGAAATAGCTTGCAAAAAATTATTATTTGGCTTAAATAATTATTAAATAATCGGGTCAGTTTTTTCTTAAATTTTGTCGTCGGACTTATTTATTTTATTTTATGTTTCGATTCTAGGGTATTCTCTCGTCGCTATGCGCCGGTTTTTTGTCAGGGCAATAAAGAACAAAGAGGAGACGAAAGAACTTGCATTTGGCAAGCCTATGTAAGTCGCGACTGTGTGTATGTATGTATGTATTATTTGGAGTTTAATAGGGGACTTGCAATATGTATTTATGTATGGAGAATCATATATTATATATGTAATGTAATATCGGAAGAAAAAAGTCAGGTTTTATTTTATTCTGTATGTCGAGATTTGTGTTTTATTTTGAGCCAAGAGATAAAATTTGTTCTCAGTTCGGATTCGATATTATTTATTATTTTTGGTAATATATTTTATTTGTGTATTAAATTGGTTAAATCTATGGAGTGATTCTTATATATGTATGTAGATGTAAATTTTAGTTAATGTATGGATATGTATATTTATGGGTATGTATAATTTTATGTGTATGTAAAATTTTGCTGATTATATGTATATGTATATTTGATTTAATTTAGTTGAATTTGTGGTTTGTATTTCTTATTTAGGCAAAAAACAGCAGCTTAGCAGCGGACGATAATAGTGAATTTTGGACAGTGTTTTAAAAAATGTATATATATACATATATGTATATGCGCTTGGATACCAGCGGATCACCGTGAGACGAATTAGGGGGCCGGTATTGGCAAAGTGCTTGTTTATGCACTTAAAAAAAAAGAAGTAATCACGGGGGCTGGGCGCATGTTATATATTTTCACTTAATTTTTCATTTTTCACTTGATACGGATGGACGGAAAGAATAAACGTCGTTGGAAAAACGAAAATGGCGACCACGGACGGAATAGGATTTAAAGCCGTACTTATCTTAAATTTCCGCACGGAGCGCTGGTAGGATCAGGATGTGTCGCGGACTCGAAGGACCATGAATTGGAGTGGGCAGAATTAGTTTTTGTTGCTGCGGCTGCTGCTACTAAATTCTCCAGAAACTAAGCTCACGGGATCGACTTTACTTTATTATAACACTTGGAAATTAAGACTAACTTAAAACTAACATTGGATATACCGCGGGACCGCGGAGTGGTGAATACCTTGCGGGAAGGAGGGAGAGCGAGAGGAGAGAAGGAGAGCGCGAGCAGCGGTGCTTGCGAGCCGTTGAGGAGCTTTGAATACAAGCATTGGCCGCTTACACTGCCGCCCAACTGTTTGCGCCCTTCTGGCGTGAACACCCATATTTTGCCACTTCGTAGTCAGCGTCGTCACCAACCGACATGCCGCGTAACATTCGGCGCCACTCGGGCGGCTGTTGAGTAAATTCAAAAACGTAGCGGCCGGCGTCTCTTCGATTTCAAAGCGCTGTAGAAATAATTCCTGAAACTCTCGCCAAGTCATACCATGGTACGAAATTTGTGTAAGCCACTGAGATGCACTTTCGTCCATACAGTTGCTAAGTGCCATAATCAATTTACTTCCTTGAAGGGGGTGCTCAGACAGAATTATATCGGTTGTTGAACACCACTTTGCTGCCTCAACGCATGCAGCTTCAGGGCTAAATTTGGGTAGCTTAATTTCATAGCTAGGTTGCTGCTCGCGTGCCGGCGTCATTTGCATGATTTTTACGAGTTCAGCCAAATTCGAGATTCGAAATTTTGCATTTCGACCACTGCACGCCACTGCTTCTCAGAAAATGCAGGATGGGGCACAGATCCCACTTCTGATGTCGGGTTATTGATGCCAGGAGCCTCGTTGTCCGTTCGTACGTTCATATCGGCGTTACTCATAATGATTTTTTCACTACTAAAGTTGCGCGCGTTTAACGAGTCCACTTGCGTCTACTTTGGCTTCTCAACGGTTAATGTGTCGTTTCTTACAGACTAGGGTTGTTGATAATATATCAAAATATCAATATATCAATATTTTTTTCTGAAAATGATATATTTATATCGTGATATTTTTTTGCCCAAATATCGGAATTGCGATATTTTTTTTGGATATTTTTTTGATATTTTCCCTTCGCTCACTTTGATTTCGACGCGATACCAACTACACGAGCACGTGATAAAATAGATATCAAATCAAATTATATAGAAATAAAAAACGGGACTGCAAAATGCAAATTGTTCGAAAGAATAATAAAAACCTGTGGAAACACTTCAAACATGTCCTCGAACCTTAAAAATAAACATAAAGATGTTTTCGTAAAATGTGCGAAAAAGAAGGTATGTCATAAGGTGTATGTATGTGTGCGTATGTTCAAATTTCAGAAGCTCAAAATTTCACTGAGAATTTATTATTATCTGTATTATATCCGTATTATTATTATTATGATCTGTATTAGAAATCCATTAATTTAAGTTATGATATATTAAGACTAAATGAATATATGAAATTAAATATGAAAATTAAGTTAATAAGAAACTTTTATGTTTTCATTGAGGGAAAATAAAATTTTATTTGAAAAAAAAAATCAAAAATATCATATATATCGATATTTTTTTGTGATATTTTCAATATTATCATCATTTTGTTTTGATAAAAAAAATATCATCGATACGATATTTTTTTAATATCACGACATCCCTATTACAGACTGCTATTTGTCTTCCCAATTTTTGACATTCCCTTTTCATTATGTCTCTTTCTCACTCTAATTCAAGTAGCGCAAGTGGCCACGTTCAGCAACAGCTATATCGCTCTCATTCTAGCAGAGTCCTGCTTATAGATAATTCATCTACTCATCCTCACACATTGACAATGAAGGAACATGGAGAAGAGGTAAATAGCGACTAAGCGCATACACATTATTTTCGCCCCGACATATATATATTCTTGATCAAGATCAATATCCGGGTCGATCTGGCCATGTCCGTCCGTCTGTCCATGCAGACTACAGAGACATAGCCGCACCGCAAGTTTGTTGGCCCATGTTTCCACGCCCACCACGCCTACAAACCGCCCAAAACTGCCATGCCCATACTTTGTATATATTTTCTGACATTTTTTGACATTTTGGTTAGTTTTGTAGATATCTCTTGATTTTCCAATAAACTTTTTGTCACGCCCACAAATCGCAAACAACTGTCAGTGTTAAAAAGTCGTTTTCACACTTCCACTAGTTGAACAACGGGTATCAGATAGTCCGGGAACTCGACAATAGCGTTCTTACTTGTTATACCCGTTACTCGTAGAGTAAAAGGGTATACTAGTTTCGTTGGAAAGTATATAATAGGCAGAAAGAATCAAATGTCAATTAGCGCAAATGCAAGTTAATTATCTCAGCTACTAGGCGTTTCTTGGGCCTTATAAACTACTATCGCAGATGCCTACCCCGATATCGCAGGCACCGCTGCTGAGCTGATAAGTTTAGTAAATAAGAACGACCAACAACAAATCCTCTGGACTACAGAACTCATATCAGACTTCGAGAATTGCAACTCGTTTGTGACGCATCGGACCTCGCAATCGGAGCAGTTTACGAACAACGCACTAGTCACGACTGGCAACCTCTACGATTTTTCTCCAAGAAGCTTAGCAACACTAAGAGAAATTACTCCGCTTAGGACCGAGAGCATATACAAGTCAATCAAATATGTCAGACACCTCGTCCATGCACGCATTCTTGTGATGAAAACTGATCACAAGCCATTGGTATACGCATTCCAAAAGCATCACCTCGACCCCTGCGGCATCTAAATTATATTTCGCAACTCTCGACGACCATCCTGTACTTAAAAGGAACAGAAAATATAGTTGCAGACTCTTTTTCGAGGATTTGCATAATCAGCTCAAAAAGGAATTGGACGCATCTTGCAAGAAATTACTTCCTTAAAGCTCAAGAAAGAAATACTGTGATGATCCACACCAAAACTCCGTCTTTTTGTACCGCAACCACTTTGCATTTTCTCATATATCCACAATCTACTTCATTCCAGTGAGTGAGCAACTGCCCGTCAAATCAAACAGAAGTTTGTCTGGCCTTCGGTGAACAAAGATGTCCTCATATGGTGTGGACTTTAGTCTCCCAAGCCAGCACTCCAAAATTCACAAGCACAATCACCTCCAGCCGGAGAAGATCGCTGTGCCAAAAGGATGATTCGACCACGTGCACATTGATATAGTTGTAATGCCTTTACAACAAGACTACCGCTATTGTCTTACATTATTGACCGTTTCTCGCGACGGCCAGAAGCAGTACCACTTTTTAATATCACGGCCGATACTATACAGACATGGCGTTCTGGACACACTGGATACCACGTTTTGGATCACCCAAAACAATCACTACTGATCAAGGAACCCAGTTTGAATTCAAATCGTCCTTGATGTGCAGCAGTGACACCCCGTGGCCTCAACTATTACCAACTGTGCTATTTGGACTTCGTACCTGCTACGAATTTTTCGTTAACATGGATGAAACTGAAGATTTTACGACATTCCTAAGAAGTTTTCTAGAGCACGTGCAGAAATATCGACGAACTCCCACAGCGCACCATATTAAAGGAAAAATGTCCCACTGAACCATCCTAAAACCTCTATCAATAACACTAGAAATAAGCGATACGGCAACGCTTAATTGTTAAGCGTCATTCTCTCAATACTGACTTGTAATTCGCGCGCATTGTGTGTGCCTTTTTATAATAAAGCATTATAATAGTATAATATATACTCTAAGGAAGTTAATGGCGAAACACACATCGCCATAAGATTTTGTAGGATAGCGCCACCTAGCGACAGTTAGTCCGGTACGGAAATTCGTGACACATTAATCAACTTTAGGCAGACCTGCACTTGCGTTAAAGCTTTAAAACGATCCATAGTCCATCTTTAGAGAGATACCGGATGGAGAAGCGGCGGTGCAAAAAGAGGTTACTTCCTTCTATAATCTGAGCTCGACGAGAGCAGTCGCATGGCATTGCTGGTTTCAACTAACCACGAGGTAAGAACGTGGAGAAATCTCAGTGTCATCCGAAGTTTCTGATAGCAACAGACAGCTTGCCGACGCCGAGTGCTAGTGATTCTGGCCAGCACCAGCGAATCGCCGGAATCCACTATCGCTAAGAGCTGTAAACATAAATAGTTATCTAAACTAGGTAGAAAACTTAAGAAACATAATATATAAATATGTCTTGAATTAATAGAATCGAGTCAACCAATTGTAAGAAGTGTAAGAATAAGTGAACATTAAAATGTGTAGTCAAATTATTTCGCATACGAGAAAGTAGATGAGCCAATAAGGTGATGAATCCGATTATTTTTGGGCACCCCGTTATTAAAAGGTTTCAGCTTAACCACCGACCTATGGAAGCGCTTCCATCAGTGGATCTTACCAGGTAAACCAAGAATAACCAATTTATCACCTGTCCGGCAGTTCAATGTATAACTAAACGTATAATCGAAATGTACATACATATATGCACAATTCGTTGTTTTGAATTCGAATTAAATACCTAAGCAATCCGTAAACTATAATGAAGTAAAATATACAATATTAAAATGCTCTGTGTGAATATATACATATGCAATAAAACTAAAAAATCTTATTTTTGACGAAAGCTAGATTAAAATGCTCTGTGTGAATATATACATATGCAATGAAACTAAAAAATTTTACTTTTGCCGAAAGCTAGATGTAGAATTTAATCATGCGAATATTATTAAAGTTTAATTTAGAATTATTACTACATTTATGGAATAAAATCCAATTATAATGTTTGAGTAGAAACACCCATTTTTAACTACATGCTGACCCAAGAACTCCCGTAGACCAATATCAAACAAGTGGCTAAACGCAGAATTTTGTGGAATCGCACTGAGAGAAACTCCCTATTAATCCTTCTATCTTTTTGCATAAATACCACTAGGGATGACTTATAAAGGCTTGTTGTCGGTTAGCACGCATACACTTTTAATTCGTACAGATCCATCCTTTTGCTGCGACCTCCTAATTATACCACGACACTCGCTGACGAGATAGAACCGGACTAAAATACATCAGCAGGAAAGACCATCAGCTTATCGTTGTTCGTTAGATATTATAAATATACAAGTTTTAAAATAATAATAATAAAAGTATAAATAAAACAAGAGAGAACGCTATAGTGGGGTTCCCCGACAATCTGATACCCATTACTCAGCTTGTGAAAGTGCGCAGGAGGCTCTTTAGCACTGACAGTTTTGGGCGTTAGGTTGTGCGTGGATAAAGAAATTCTAGCAAGTCGAGAGAAACTTACAAGACTAAATAAAAAATTTGTCAAAGGTGTAGGTGCGGCAGTTTTAGGCAGTTGGTGGGCATGAGAAAAGGTTTTTTTGGCAAATTGATAGAAATTTAAAAGACCAATAAAAAAATGAAAAAATATCAAAAGATTTTTCCAAAGTGTGGGCATGGCAGATTTAGGCGGTTTGGGGGCGTGGCAGCATCTGTGTGCGCAGCGTCTAAGTCTCAGGAGTCTGTATTCTTAATCTCAACTTTCTAGGTTTTGTAGTTCCTAAGATCTCGACGTTCATATGGACAGACGGACATGGTCAGATTGACGCGGCTATTGATCCTGATCAAGAATATAAATACCTTATATGGTCGGAAATGCGTCCTCCTGCCTGTGACATACTTTATCTAGTATACCCTTTTACTCTACATATACATATGTAAAAAAAAATCAAAAACATAAATGTACTTTATTGAATATATGAAATATTTTATCTAAAAGTATGTATGTTTATGTTTTCTTACATTGCCTGATGCTATATTTTTGATCGCCGTTGTAAAAGTTTCAATTAAATTATGCGATTTTCTATCCTTTTCGTTTCATTAAATTTTTTTCTTTTCAGTTTTATTTTCTTTATTACCATGCTGGTAATAAAGTTGTATGTACATATATATGTAAGGTATGCGGAATGAAATACGAACAAAATTAAACAAGTTCGCAATAATTTCCAAGGATTAGCGGAGAAGAACAGAACACATGACAATTAACGGTAGTATTCCAGCTTGCAACGCAATAAATATTATGTCTCAGAGCACAGCAGAGTGTCGAAATTTGATTTGCACGTATTGTGCAAATAACACAATTCAGCCAAAAAATGCAATTTTTCATTACTTTTGGCTATGGGCTTCAAAAAAACTTTTATTTATAAAATTATTTCGGATATTCAGAGTGGAAAAAAATGGATAGAGCCCCTGGGTCCGGAATAACGTTTCCATTACAGCAGTCTCAAGTTAGAGCCAAATTAAAGGCTGAAATTGCGGGTCGCACAGCAAAATCGTATCATGCGCTTGCCAAAAAATAGTACATTCAAGAATTGGGAGTGATGAAATGTTCTAAAAAAAAATGTTCCTAAAGTCTCAGATGCCCAGAGAGAGACTATTAAACTTCGGCTGCGTGCGCTTACAAGTAGTTCAAAGGTTTGCATAATGGATGATGAGACATATTTCACAGCGGAGGGCCATGAATGTACTCTAAAATACTACTTTAGGCTCCCTAATACTCATCCACCAGAAAGTGTTACTCAAATTACAAAAACAAAGTTTCCTAAATAGGTTTTACTGTGGCTGGCCATTAGCGAACGCGGAATAAGCGATCCAGTGTTTTTTAAAGCAGGATTAGCGGTGAATCCGCAGAATTATAAGGACAAAATGTCATCCGGTCGTTAAAAAATTTATTAATAAATATCATGCAAATGATAATACAGTGTTTTGGCCCGAGTGTTACTCAAATTACAAAAACAAAGTTTCCTAAAAAGGTTTTACTGTGGCTGGCCATTAGCGAACGCGGAATAAGCGATCCAGTGTTTTTTAAAGCAGGATTAGCGGTGAATCCGCAGTATTATAAGGACAAAATGTCATCCGGTCGTTAAAAAATTTATTAATAAATATCATGCAAATGATAATACAGTGTTTTGGCCCGATTTGGCGTCTGCTCATTATGCTAAAACAACACAGGAGGCTCTTGACCATTTGAGCATTGAGTTTGTGCCTAAGGCGCAAAATCCTCCAAATATGCCTCAGCTAAGGCCAATTCAAAATTTTTGTCCAAATTTGAAAAGAAATGTTTACAGCAATTATAAGCCGAAAAACGTAGATTGTTTAATATTAAAAATCAAAAGAGAGCTTGCTAAAATGGATACAAAGGGAATTCAGGAGGCTATGCGAAAGGTTCACGAAAATCAAAGGAAAGCTGTTTGCTACGGTCATGAATATTTTTTGTAATATAGCTTAAAGTCTAATAAAAAAACATATACAAGTTGCTATGACTTGAAATAAATTTGCTATTTGTATTTCATTCCCCATACCTTACACTGGTAGGCACAATTATTTTGACGAAATGTTCTTTCGTGTTTCTCAGTACCCTTTGATCAGCTTGAACAAAAATACTTTTTTTAGTTTTTGAAAAGTATGTAACAGGCAGCGTTTCCGCGTTTCCGACCATATAAAGTATATATATTCTGGATCAGGATCAATAGCTAAGTCGATCTGGCCATGTCCGTCTGTCCGTCCGTATGAATGTTGAGATCTCAAGAACTACATAAGCTAGACAGTTGAGACTTAGATCAGATCAGATAGTCGGGGAACTCGACAATAGCGTTCTCCCTTGTTTTTTTTTTAATTGGATAGTTACGTTTTGGGCGCCAGATGCAACGAGCTGATTTTATTGGTCTGCTCGCTACGAGATACGTGCGGCTAGCTCAGAAGATTTCGTATGTTCGTCCCACCCAATTTGTATTGAACGAGATCACTCGGTTACCAGTAAAAGCACTTAGCAGTTCTCTTTTCCTTGATCTTTATTTAACTATCTTTACACTTTAGTTCGATTTCCCGTGGTGGATCTCTCCTATGGTGTGGAAGTAATCGCTCGCCTGGTACAGCGGCCACGCGTGATTGGTTGCGAGGTGGTAGGCTGTGGGTATAGGGAAGCGTTACAGTTCCCAGACTAGGGTGAAAAGGTGCTGGGCTCTTAAGGTGAATTCTGTCCCGACCGGTCCCGCCAAACGCCTGTTCAGGTTCTACAAACGCTGCAGTGCCTATACAAGACGCCTATCGAAAGGCGACCCTTTCATCGTAACGCTTTCCTCAACCCTTTCGTCGTCCTGGATAGTGCGAACAGAAGCCGTTATCAAGTGCTGTTGTCAAGTCTCTTACTTATTATAAACATTCGCCGAGCTATTATTCGTTGTATTACTTAAATACCCATTAATTATCAATAAACTATAAACATATATCTACATATATTTCAAACAATTCGTCAGAATAATTTAAATTAATGTTGTATTTCATTAGTAAATAATTTAATATAGATATAAAATATTTTTTCTTTGGTATGATAATTATTTTTATGGCATATCGGCCAGATCGTTTATATGGCAGCTATATAAAAAAGTTGACCAAATCACTTTGTGATTCATCTTCGGGAAAGAAAGAGTAACACAAACTAAATTTGGTTAAGATAGGTCAACAATCCGAATTTCTGCGAAAAAAAGGCAAAGAAAACCACAGTGCACTGCCAGAAAGAACCAAGGTGATTGGCTTTTCCGGCGATATTGCCGTTGTAATAGTGGCAGAAAACGTTCGAGAAGCTGAGTGCCTTGGTATCGCATCTATTTGCACCAATGGCTGTCATTACTTGGCCAGCATATTGAACACCACAAGTCGGAGGCCGTTCTAACATCCAGCCACAAGCAGATAGAGTTAGCCACCATCCAAGTCGGAGGCGTCATGATTAAATCGGCAAGAGCGATAAGATAAAAGGGGGTCATGCTAGACACTAGGCCGTCGTTCAAAGAACACCTGGTGGAAATTAATAGGAAGGCTGCCAGGGTGTTAGCGCAAATAATGCATGGGACAAAGGCAGGGACGCAGAATACCGCACCAGTCTTGGCCACGACGTTAACCACAACTGGCTAGAACGCGCATGGCCACCAGGATATTCACAACGTCAAGGGCGTGCCAAACACATTTTTGGCATACAATAGTGGCAGAAAACGTTCGAGAAGCTGAGTGCCTTGGTATCGCATCTATTTGCACCAATGGCTGTCATTACTTGGCCAGCATATTGAACACCACAAGTCGGAGGCCGTTCTAACATCCAGCCACAAGCAGATAGAGTTAGCCACCATCCAAGTCGGAGGCGTCATGATTAAATCGGCAAGAGCGATAAGATAAAAGGGGGTCATGCTAGACACTAGGCCGTCGTTCAAAGAACACCTGGTGGAAATTAATAGGAAGGCTGCCAGGGTGTTAGCGCAAATAATGCATGGGACAAAGGCAGGGACGCAGAATACCGCACCAGTCTTGGCCACGACGTTAACCACAACTGGCTAGAACGCGCATGGCCACCAGGATATTCACAACGTCAAGGGCGTGCCAAACACATTTTTGGCATACCGATACAAGCTTACAAGACTAATACAAAACTGAAAAAATATTAAAACATGGGTCAACAAGCATGCGCCGAGTGTATGTATCTGAAATCTTCTTGCTTATTTTCAAGTTTCTTTTATATTTCCTGAGATCTCAGCGTGCATACGAATGGACAGACTGTCATGGCCAGACCAACTACAAATATATTTATACCATATGTCGAAAACGTATACCCTTTTACGCTACGACTAACGGGTATAACCAAAATTTTTATTAAGTTAAGGTAGCCATTCATTAGTTGTCAATAAATTCGACTGTGTAATTATGGCCGAGCTTCTTTTGTTTATAATAATTCGTATTTTTTTGCCATTTACATTAATCCTTGGTAAGAATGTAAATTATATAATACTTAATACATCATAATTTTATAATTTCATTTTTTAGTAACATGGATACGACCAGTTGGCCTATCCTATTTATATCTAGTTTCGTTTTTTTTATCACCATGGCTGCTGCAAACTAATAGCTTAAAACAGCGAACCTTCTTAAAAGTGTTTATAATATTTCTTTGTGTTTTAAGTACTTCTTGCATTGTCGGCCACATTATTTTTAATTTGATAAATCTATTTTTTGTTGATCTAAGCTCAAAAAAATCATTTTCATTTATCTTACGTCAATGTGGATTTCTATATTTTAAAGGCTTAAGGTAATAATTAAATTCCTTTTATAATTGTTTTTTGTATAGTAAAAGGGTGTACTAGATTGGTTTAAAAGTATGTAACAAGAAAAAGAGCATTTCCCACCATATAAGGTATACATATTCATGATCAGGATCACTAGCCGTGTCGATCTGCCCATGTCTGTATGAACGATCTCAGAAGCTATATAAAGTTGAGTTCAAGCATGCAGATTTCAGACACATATGTACATAGATGCAGCGCAAATTTGTTTACAAATGTTTCCATGCCCACTACCAACATGCACAAATTTGGCACGCCCTCACATTGAAAGTGTTTTGACATTTTTTTATTTTCTTATTAGTTTTGTAAAGATTTTTTTCCAAGCCACTTACTTTTAGCCACCCAAACCTGTCCACGCTATTAAACAATTTTTGTATTTTTATTAATTTACTGTTTCAATTGTGATCGATATTCTAAAAAAATGTTTCAATTTTTCGTTTGCACTTTCATTAGCTGTGTAACGGGTATCTGGTAGTCGGGAAGCTTGAGTATAGCTTTCTATACTGTTCTATTTAAAAACAAATTTTTCATTTTAGTATTGTTTCTATTGCCCACTGGATACTTCCCGATGTTTTCGTTCTGCTAAATACTATTGTTTTTTTTATTTGCTCTAAAATTAAATATAAAAGGCAAAAGAAAGTTTTTCAAAATGACGACGATGTGCTTTACAAAAAGAGTAAGGAATCAAAAGGTGCTTTAAAAGTTGCTGAGATAAATCGAATTTTGATCATTGTTTATATTCAATCGGTACTAAAGACATGTAAGTAGTGAAAATTCAAAAATATACTTGCTACCTGCAAATTAATTTCTACAGCTCTTATTTTTTCTCTTATGGTGCTTTACTTTGCTGCAACCTTAAGACCTTCACTGCCAGGAAGCCTATACTTCTGTATGTTTATAATAGCTGGCTCCTATTGGGCACTTTATCGCCAACGGTAAATCTATTTCTTACAAAATTACATAGTACCGATAAAAAAATATTTGAATTTTAGAAAAATGTACTATGCTGTAATATTTATGGTTGTGGCGCTATTAGTACATATAACATGTATATTTGCTTATCAATTGCCAATTTTGCAAAGCTCAATTAATTGTGATAAACTTTGGACCAGGTCAGTAAATTCCATAGACAGTATTAGCCCTTTTAAACATTGGACATTCGTTTATGTGTATAACCTAAGCTTCACCGCAGAGTTCTTGAAAATTTATAATTAGATTTACTTTTAAACAGGCTAATGGGAATGGAAATTTTATTTCGCCTTTTTAAAGATAATAAAAATGGAAAAATAATGGAGTTAAATGCTAAACTAAATTTGGATTCATATTTAAGCCCTATTGCTTTAATGTTGGCTTACTTTGCAACAACGCTAAGCCTTATAAACCGTTCACAATGCGAGATAACATTCAATACGATTCGAATGAATTTAGGACCCAAAACGAATAATATATATTCTAATAAACAACCTCCAAATGAGGAAAATGATGAAATATTGATTGACACGAAACCTTCAATTCTGGAACAATTCTTTTATATACTTTGTGAACTTACATCATTTGTTTACCAAAATAGCTACATATTACTTAATATCATAATGATGGTAATTTACCTATTTTTATTTATATTTTTCTTACTTATGTACATCGTAACACAACAAGTCACATTGATTTATTCACTTCTAAATTCTAAGAATTTCCTCTTTAACTTTTCATACAATGCATTTCTTAGTACTTACCATTTATTATACAATATTTTTGATATCGATTTTAATTATAAATGTTACTTAATTATTTTAAAACCAACGCAAAGGGTTGCACTCTGTTTAAAGTACCGGCCGAACAGATTATGACCTAGCTAAGGGCACACATCTAAAATACTGTTGTGGTTCTAGCCTAGGGCTTGAGAACGCAATGAAACCGTTTATACGCCTTACTGAAGGTGGCTTGAAAGGACCGATCAGCAGTTTTGGCGAGGCTAGGGATAGTTTTCGTCCAGCTGATGATCTCATTTATGTTGGATTTTGGTCGGCTAGAGTTGTAAGTGAAATAGAAAAAGGGACCTCTTCTTCTACTTATACTTCTTTAACCCATATATACATTTTGGCCTTGAAGTATGCACTTTAAATGGGTATTGCCAATTATTGCATTTCGACTGCAGCTTCATCGTAGTAATCGACAATGATCAGTTGTTACATCACAGCCAACTTCACCGTTCTGAACCCGAATTCCGGTCACGTTCTTTTCTTGAAAAATTCAAAAGCGATCACATAAAATAAATCAAAACCGGTGAAATAGTGCCTCTTCCCACGACGGAAAATTTCTTTGATTTGGTTAAGTTGGCGAAAGGCAAGGTAAGCCACAAAATACCAAGATATTCTCTTGTAATTCTGACAGCATCTTTGTTTTGCAAAACATTACGAAGAAATTCGATTTCCTTTAGAATTATTTGTTTGGTTTTCAATTGTTTGCGGAAAACAAAAGCGGAATTAATTTAGTTGTTCCTCTGGCCCAAGCAAAAGTACCATGCTCTTAGTTCAAAACAACTGTAAAAATCCAATACGAAAACTAAGATTTTGAATATATAAGACATATCTTACGAGAAGGTCATATCCATTCGAAGTTTAAGAACGTTTTATTACACCTAAAAAGTATCCTAAGAAAACAAGCAGCGTTGTTCTCGAATGACACGATTTCGCAGAAAACCTTCATACCCTATGTTACTATTTTTCTATAACCTCTCACCTTTAAATCCCATATAGGAAAAGTTCGGTAAACAATATTAATACCCTTCGACTTGCCAGAAATCTAGCTTAGAGTTCATATAAGTGTCTTTCGAGTATTTTGAGTTTACCTTTTTGATTAGCTAAGTGCGAACTACTATGGTATACTTTGTTGCGTTTAGAATCGATTAATTTGGGTTATCGTTATAGTTTTTATACCCGTTAAACGTAGAGTAAAAGGGTATACTAGATTCGTTGAAAAGTCTGTAACATGCAGAAGGAAGCGATTTCGTTTATATAAAGTTGTATATATATACCTTTGATCAGGATCAATAGACGAGTCGATCTGGCCATGTCCGTCTGTTTATCCTTCCGTATGAACGTCGAGATTTCAGGAACTATAGAAAGTTCACATTAAGCATCCAAACTTCAGTGACATAGACGTAGCGCAAGTTTGTCGAATCATGTTGCCACGCCTACAAACCGCCCAAATCTGCCACCCCCACACTTTTGAAAAATGTTTTGATATTTTTTCATGTGTATTGTAAATTTGTATCGATCTGCAAAAAACTGCTTACCACTCCCACCCTAACTCCCACAAACCGCCCAAAACTCCCACGCCCATACTTTTAAAAAATCTTTTTATATTTCTTCACATTTTGTTAGTTTTGTAAATTTATTTCGATTTTCCATTATCTTTTTGTCACGCTCTAACGTCCACAAACAACTAAAAACTGTCAGTACTGAAGTTTCTCCTTCGCACTGCCACTATCTGAGTAACGGGTATCAGATAGTCGGGGAGCTCGACTATAGCGTTCTCTCTGGCTTATTTTTTTCTATTTTATATTATTATGTGTAGCCGAAGGGATATAATAATTTTTAACAGGCATAGGATAAATTCTAAGAATATATCTAAAACATTTTTTGTTATAAAAATAAGTGAAAATCGAAATCTCTGAATAAAAGTAATCTGCTGCTGATTAAAGCTTAAAAAAGATAATGCTATATTCGAGTTCGTCGAATATCTCATTTACTGCTAATCAGCTAGTTTAAGTGCAAAGAAGATTTCTCAATATTTTTTACGTATATCAATACAAAATTTGCAAGAATAATAAAATCTAAAACGACTACACATTTTAGAAAATTTTAGGAGTGACAGCAATTTACGGTTTGTGGGCACAAGATTGGCGGGGTGAAAATATTTTTGGGATATCGATAGGAACTAGCAGGGCAAATAATACAAAAAAAAAAGTTAGGGGTTGTTTGAAGTAGCGTGAGCTTGTCTACATTATGAAACAAACTTGCTCGATCAGGCTGTCACTAAAATCGGAATGTTCTAAATTAAAAAAAGTGTTTTTATTTCAATAACTTTTACAAACAAAGCTTTAAATTTTAAAAGAAATCGTTAGGTTCTTTTTCGAATAATCCACCAAAAAGGAAAAAAAACTTAAATATTATAACTCTTTTGTATAGACACAAGATATTGTTTAAAGTATAAAATGAATTTCAGAAATCGACTTATAGCACAAGTTTCTAACCCCATTACAATTTTTACTATTTATATCTAAGAAAAAATTCTAACATATATCAATTTTGGGACCGGATTTTAATAAAGATTTATTAGAGGCTTATTTCATTGTTTGGTGGGCGATACGGTAAATATTTCTTTGAAATATAGTCTCCAGTATGGGGCCTCGTGGTGTAGTGGATAGCGCAACTAGCCGCTAACCACGGGGTCGTGGGCTCAAACCCCACCCATGACGAGAGCATGGCCATACAAAACTTTCTCTCTGAAATGCTTTTCTAACTTTTAGAAAGTATTCTTCTACATAAAAAATGCCTATTACAATAATTTTCGGCAACTTCCACTTGCCCCACCCCACCCCCCCTCCACAATACATGGGAGAAAAACGGGGCCACCAACATAGTACCAAGCGCACCCTGTGTTTTTCTGAGAACAGCAACAACACCCAGCAGGGCGAGTGCGTTACCAGACTGTTCGCTTTTCTACGAATAACAACACAACACCGTAGACGCCAATCCCCCGATGGCGACAGGTGGCAGCCCCACCACTGGGATAAGCCGCATCTGGCCAATCACCAGATCGGTCGAAAAAACTTACAACGATTACTAAAACTAATACGAGAAATTCAAACATTTAAGATGGAAAGCTCTCGTAGAAGCCCTAAGTTCCCGAGAGGAATAGAAGGAATTTAAAAAAAAAATAAAAAAATAGTCTCCAGCTATACAGTAGTTAAAAAAAATATTTCGGTTTATATAAAATTATACGATTTGTATGGCTAGGGTGGGTGATAAGAGGTAGTCCACAACGCACGCGCAAAGGGGTAGCTGCTCCTTAAATCCATACAAAAGACCTCAAAAAGTTAACATTCTGAATGGCCCCTTCTGATCGCGGCTCACAGGGAATACATCCTAGTCAGAGGTGATCCAATCATTGACTCTGAATGTGACTTTAACTTCATCCGCTTCCAAGACCCAGTTAATTTGTGGATCAATATTAAGCGCCGAGTCTGCATTATATTTAAAATGCACTTTAGGGATAGCTGACCTCTTTTTTCCCCTCCTTTTTCGCTCTTAACGCTGTCCAAAAATATTTCTCGTCAAGCAGCTGCCAAACCGCTTCGTCAGACTGCCAGAAATGGATAAGAAAAATCTTGGCACTCGGATCCCGTTCGAACCTATATAACTCTTTCTATAGGTGCCACCGCCATTCTCCTGAAATCGATAATCAGCTCCTTTGCCCATTTTAGTCAGAAATTCCTGACAGGAAGAATTCTTCTTCTGCCCTAATTCTAATTCTGGAAACCAGCCTTCTTGCCCCCTACTTTGCGTTGCCGTTAGCGCTAAAAAAACTGATGTAACTATTACATAATTTGAAGGATTATCCAAAAGGGACGCTCAAACCGGCGCCGACATTTCAGTGTTGCCACCCTGTAAAATCGCAAAACCAAAACCCACTCCAAAGCTTCTTTTCGCAGCCAGTGGCTCAAAAATACACTCCTATAGAGAAAAACGTATAACATTATCACTAGGACTAAGGCGAAATTTTGTTTTCACTTTCGTGGTAGCTAACGTCAATTGCGCTATCATTGGATCCGATTTTCTTCAATACTTCGTTGACATTAAGCGACGTAAACTTATCGATCGAGCAACGCTATCCGAATCGACCTGTGGAACCCCTTCGCATGAAATAACTCGGATTTTAGCCAACGATGCGTGCAACCAATACGCCAAGCTACTTCACGAATATCGAGATCTCGCATGGCAGAATGGCGTCCATGCGGAGACTACCGAGCTCTAAACAACGTAACAGTGCCTGATCGATATCCGATTCCGTACATACTGAATGTAACGAGCATTCTATACGGTAAGAATATATTTTCTAAAATCTACCTGCAAACGCATATCACCAGATCCCTGTCCAGCCGCAAGATATTCCCAAAACAGTCATTATCACGCCTTTTGTCATTATCGAATTCTTGTACATGACGTTCGGCTTGCGAAATACAGCGCAGACTTTTCAGCGGTACATAAACGACGTTATAAAGGGCCTCGATTTTGCTTTCGCATACATCGATGACATTTTGATCGCTTCAGAGCCCGCAGCGCAACACGAGACGCACCTCCGCATAGTCCTCGACCGCCTCCGAAAGGCACAACTCCCCGTGAACTTCTAAAAGTGTCAGTTCGGAACTCACGTTCCTGGGTCATGACATCAGCCAGCCCGGTTTAAAACCATCTGAAACTAAAGTGGAAGCCATTCGCTACTTTGAAAAACTGCTTATCGCTAAGGATCTGAAAAAGTTTCTGGGTATGATCAACTTCTATCGACCGATAGTCCCAGATTTATCATCACGTTCTCGACGACCACGGCATCCTTCGCGGCTTCTTAGCTTTTGCCTCGTACACGATTTGTTATAATTAAAATAATCATACTTAAGTAAACTGAATAAATACTACAAATTATCTCTGTGTACGATACACATTAAATATTCATTCCGTCCTCCCAATCCACCATTGTAGGTTACAGTGCAGAGCAGCACGTGCAAATCAGAAAACTGTTTTATGAAAATGGGTCTTCAGTTCGAGCAACGTGTCACGCACTTCGGCCGTTTAACAGTCTCGTTTAAATGCAGCCCGCAACCGTGCAACGCATCTATAAGAACTCGGTAAAAGACTTATGTAAGCATTACCTGAATTGCTTTTGTAAGCATTACCTGAAAAGCTTCTAGATGCATTCTCTGAAAGGCTTCTGGGTGCATTCCCTGAAAGGCTTCTGGATGCGTTCTTTGAAAGGCTTCTGAATGTTTTCCGAATGAATGTTCCGAATTAATTATTAGGAAAATGTCTATTGAGTGTATCCTAAGGTAGAAAAAGTGCGAAGGAGTCTTCAAAACTGACAGTTTTTGGCGGTTTGTGGGCGTAAGAGAAATAATATCAAACGATTTTTCAAAAGTTTGGCGTGGCAGTTTTGGGCGGTCACAAACCGCGTTAGTGTGGGCGTGGCAACATTAATCATGAATGCTCTGGAGTCTATATGCTTAATCTCAACTTTCTAGCTCTTGTAGTTCCTAAGATCTCGACGTTCATACGAACGGACAGACGGACGGAAAGACGGACATGGCCAGAGCGACTCGGCTATTGATCCTGATCAAGAATATATATACTTTATATGGTCGGAAACGCTTCCTTCTGCCTGTTACATACTTTTCAAAAACTAATAAAAGTATTTTTGTTCAAGCTGATCAAAGGGTACTGAGAAACACGAAAGAACATTTCGTCAAAATAATTGTGCCTACCAGTGTAAGGTATGGGGAATGAAATACAAATAGCAAATTTATTTCAAGTCATAGCAACTTGTATATGTTTTTTTATTAGACTTTAAGCTATATTACAAAAAATATTCATGACCGCAGCAAACAGCTTTCCTTTGATTTTCGTGAACCTTTCGCATAGCCTCCTGAATTCCCTTTTTATCCATTTTAGCAAGCTCTCTTTTGATTTTTAATATTAAACAATCTATGTTTTTCGGCTTATAATCCTTGCTGTAAACATTTCTTTTCAAATTTGGACAAAAATTTTGAATTGGCCTTTGCTGAGGCATATTTGGAGGATTTTGCGCCTTAGGCACAAACTCAATGCTCAAATGGTCAAGAGCCTCCTGTGTTGTTTTAGCATAATGAGCAGACGCCAAATCGGGCCAAAAAACAGTATTATCATTTGCATGATATTTATTAATAAATTTTTTAACGACCGGATGACATTTTGTCCTTATAATACTGCGGATTCACCGCTAATCCAGCTTTAAAAAACACTGGATCGCTTATTCCGCGTTCGCTAATGGCCAGCCACAGTAAAACCTTTTTAGGAAACTTTGTTTTTGTAATTTGAGTAACACTCGGGCCAAAACACTGTATTATCATTTGCATGATATTTATTAATAAATTTTTTAACGACCGGATAACATTTTGTCCTTATAATTCTGCGGATTCACCGCTAATCCTGCTTTAAAAAACACTGGATCGCTTATTCCGCGTTCGCTAATGGCCAGCCACAGTAAAACCTTTTTAGGAAACTTTGTTTTTGTAATTTGAGTAACACTTTCTGGTGGATGAGTATTAGGGAGCCTAAAGTAGTATTTTAGAGTACATTCATGGCCCTCCGCTGTGAAATATGTCTCATCATCCATTATGCAAACCTTTGAACTACTTGTAAGCGCACGCAGCCGAAGTTTAATAGTCTCTCTCTGGGCATCTGAGACTTTAGGAACATTTTTTTTTAGAACATTTCATCACTCCCAATTCTTGAATGTACTATTTTTTGGCAAGCGCATGATACGATTTTGCTGTGCGACCCGCAATTTCAGCCTTTAATTTGGCTCTAACTTGAGACTGCTGTAATGGAAACGTTATTCCGGACCCAGGGGCTCTATCCATTTTTTTCCACTCTGAATATCCGAAATAATTTTATAAATAAAAGTTTTTTTGAAGCCCATAGCCAAAAGTAATGAAAAATTGCATTTTTTGGCTGAATTGTGTTATTTGCACAATACGTGCAAATCAAATTTCGACACTCTGCTGTGCTCTGAGACATAATATTTATTGCGTTGCAAGCTGGAATACTACCGTTAATTGTCATGTGTTCTGTTCTTCTCCGCTAATCCTTGGAAATTATTGCGAACTTGTTTAATTTTGTTCGTATTTCATTCCGCATACCTTACATATATATGTACATACAACTTTATTACCAGCATGGTAATAAAGAAAATAAAACTGAAAAGAAAAAAATTTAATGAAACGAAAAGGATAGAAAATCGCATAATTTAATTGAAACTTTTACAACGGCGATCAAAAATATAGCATCAGGCAATGTAAGAAAACATAAACATACATACTTTTAGATAAAATATTTCATATATTCAATAAAGTACATTTATGTTTTTGATTTTTTTTTACATATGTATATG
Organism: Drosophila yakuba; assembly: GCF_016746365.2. NCBI lineage: Eukaryota > Metazoa > Arthropoda > Insecta > Diptera > Drosophilidae > Drosophila > Drosophila yakuba. The sequence continues at coordinate 82,512 of NW_025048816.1, read as the reverse complement.
TAGAGTAAAAGGGTATACTAGATAAAGTATGTCACAGGCAGGAGGACGCATTTCCGACCATATAAGGTATTTATATTCTTGATCAGGATCAATAGCCGCGTCAATCTGACCATGTCCGTCTGTCCATATGAACGTCGAGATCTTAGGAACTACAAAACCTAGAAAGTTGAGATTAAGAATACAGACTCCTGAGACTTAGACGCTGCGCACACAGATGCTGCCACGCCCCCAAACCGCCTAAATCTGCCATGCCCACACTTTGGAAAAATCTTTTGATATTTTTTCATTTTTTTATTGGTCTTTTAAATTTCTATCAATTTGCCAAAAAAACCTTTTCTCATGCCCACCAACTGCCTAAAACTGCCGCACCTACACCTTTGACAAATTTTTTATTTAGTCTTGTAAGTTTCTCTCGACTTGCTAGAATTTCTTTATCCACGCACAACCTAACGCCCAAAACTGTCAGTGCTAAAGAGCCTCCTGCGCACTTTCACAAGCTGAGTAATGGGTATCAGATTGTCGGGGAACCCCACTATAGCGTTCTCTCTTGTTTTATTTATACTTTTATTATTATTATTTTAAAACTTGTATATTTATAATATCTAACGAACAACGATAAGCTGATGGTCTTTCCTGCTGATGTATTTTAGTCCGGTTCTATCTCGTCAGCGAGTGTCGTGGTATAATTAGGAGGTCGCAGCAAAAGGATGGATCTGTACGAATTAAAAGTGTATGCGTGCTAACCGACAACAAGCCTTTATAAGTCATCCCTAGTGGTATTTATGCAAAAAGATAGAAGGATTAATAGGGAGTTTCTCTCAGTGCGATTCCACAAAATTCTGCGTTTAGCCACTTGTTTGATATTGGTCTACGGGAGTTCTTGGGTCAGCATGTAGTTAAAAATTGGTGTTTCTACTCAAACATTATAATTGGATTTTATTCCATAAATGTAGTAATAATTCTAAATTAAACTTTAATAATATTCGCATGATTAAATTCTACATCTAGCTTTCGGCAAAAGTAAGATTTTTTAGTTTCATTGCATATGTATATATTCACACAGAGCATTTTAATCTAGCTTTCGTCAAAAATAAGATTTTTTAGTTTTATTGCATATGTATATATTCACACAGAGCATTTTAATATTGTATATTTTACTTCATTATAGTTTACGGATTGCTTAGGTATTTAATTCGAATTCAAAACAACGAATTGTGCATATATGTATGTACATTTCGATTATACGTTTAGTTATACATTGAACTGCCGGACAGGTGATAAATTGGTTATTCTTGGTTTACCTGGTAAGATCCACTGATGGAAGCGCTTCCATAGGTCGGTGGTTAAGCTGAAACCTTTTAATAACGGGGTGCCCAAAAATAATCGGATTCATCACCTTATTGGCTCATCTACTTTCTCGTATGCGAAATAATTTGACTACACATTTTAATGTTCACTTATTCTTACACTTCTTACAATTGGTTGACTCGATTCTATTAATTCAAGACATATTTATATATTATGTTTCTTAAGTTTTCTACCTAGTTTAGATAACTATTTATGTTTACAGCTCTTAGCGATAGTGGATTCCTGCGATTCGCTGGTGCTGGCCAGAATCACTAGCACTCGGCGTCGGCAAGCTGTCTGTTGCTATCAGAAACTTCGGATGACACTGAGATTTCTCCACGTTCTTACCTCGTGGTTAGTTGAAACCAGCAATGCCATGCGACTGCTCTCGTCGAGCTCAGATTATAGAAGGAAGTAACCTCTTTTTGCACCGCCGCTTCTCCATCCGGTATCTCTCTAAAGATGGACTATGGATCGTTTTAAAGCTTTAACGCAAGTGCAGGTCTGCCTAAAGTTGATTAATGTGTCACGAATTTCCGTACCGGACTAACTGTCGCTAGGTGGCGCTATCCTACAAAATCTTATGGCGATGTGTGTTTCGCCATTAACTTCCTTAGAGTATATATTATACTATTATAATGCTTTATTATAAAAAGGCACACACAATGCGCGCGAATTACAAGTCAGTATTGAGAGAATGACGCTTAACAATTAAGCGTTGCCGTATCGCTTAAATCTAGTGTTATTGATAGAGGTTTTAGGATGGTTCAGTGGGACATTTTTCCTTTAATATGGTGCGCTGTGGGAGTTCGTCGATATTTCTGCACGTGCTCTAGAAAACTTCTTAGGAATGTCGTAAAATCTTCAGTTTCATCCATGTTAACGAAAAATTCGTAGCAGGTACGAAGTCCAAATAGCACAGTTGGTAATAGTTGAGGCCACGGGGTGTCACTGCTGCACATCAAGGACGATTTGAATTCAAACTGGGTTCCTTGATCAGTAGTGATTGTTTTGGGTGATCCAAAACGTGGTATCCAGTGTGTCCAGAACGCCATGTCTGTATAGTATCGGCCGTGATATTAAAAAGTGGTACTGCTTCTGGCCGTCGCGAGAAACGGTCAATAATGTAAGACAATAGCGGTAGTCTTGTTGTAAAGGCATTACAACTATATCAATGTGCACGTGGTCGAATCATCCATTTGGCACAGCGATCTTCTCCGGCTGGAGGTGATTGTGCTTGTGAATTTTGGAGTGCTGGCTTGGGAGACTAAAGTCCACACCATATGAGGACATCTTTGTTCACCGAAGGCCAGACAAACTTCTGTTTGATTTGACGGGCAGTTGCTCACTCACTGGAATGAAGTAGATTGTGGATATATGAGAAAATGCAAAGTAGTTGCGGTACAAAAAGACGGAGTTTTGGTGTGGATCATCACAGTATTTCTTTCTTGAGCTTTAAGGAAGTAATTTCTTGCAAGATGCGTCCAATTCCTTTTTGAGCTGATTATGCAAATCCTCGAAAAAGAGTCTGCAACTATATTTTCTGTTCCTTTTAAGTACAGGATGGTCGTCGAGAGTTGCGAAATATAATTTAGATGCCGCAGGGGTCGAGGTGATGCTTTTGGAATGCGTATACCAATGGCTTGTGATCAGTTTTCATCACAAGAATGCGTGCATGGACGAGGTGTCTGACATATTTGATTGACTTGTATATGCTCTCGGTCCTAAGCGGAGTAATTTCTCTTAGTGTTGCTAAGCTTCTTGGAGAAAAATCGTAGAGGTTGCCAGTCGTGACTAGTGCGTTGTTCGTAAACTGCTCCGATTGCGAGGTCCGATGCGTCACAAACGAGTTGCAATTCTCGAAGTCTGATATGAGTTCTGTAGTCCAGAGGATTTGTTGTTGGTCGTTCTTATTTACTAAACTTATCAGCTCAGCAGCGGTGCCTGCGATATCGGGGTAGGCATCTGCGATAGTAGTTTATAAGGCCCAAGAAACGCCTAGTAGCTGAGATAATTAACTTGCATTTGCGCTAATTGACATTTGATTAGATTGATGCTTAACCCGTGTTTCTGCAGGACTGATAACACTGCTCGAAGATGTTCTTTTTGTTCGGCGATCGATTTCGAAGTTATCCATATATCTGAATGTCTTCTTCCGACATGGGAATTTGGTAGTACGCCTTTACCAAATCAAGCGTTGATAAGACTTTTCCACCATGTAGCTGTTCGGTGAAGTCGTGAATATGTGAAATCGGAAAGCGATCTGGTATCGCAATCGAGTTCAGATTATGATAATCGCCGCATGCCCTCCAGCCAACGTGTTTTTTGTTGACCATGTAGAGTTGGCTGAACCAAGGTCTTTTGGAGGGACGACATATGCCTTGCTCGATCAGAAAGTTGATTTACAAATGTTCGCAGTGGCAAGTTTATCTCCAGATAACGAGTGTTCCATATGTTTCGATGTAGTGTTGTACATCATGTTGGTTTGAATACTCCGATGACGGATAACTCTTGCAGAAGCTCTTGAAATTTAGAAATACCCTGCACGGTGGATACTGATGTTTGATTCCCCTGTGCTAGACACACGGAGGTTGACTGTCCTGTGACCGAGTCAGCAAGGCATCTGTTTTTGAGGTCAATAAGAAGCTGGAATTCGGCTAAAAAGTCTGCTCCAATTATAGGTGTGTGTACGTCCGCAATGATGAATGCTCAGTTGAAATTGCGTCTGAGATCCAAGTCCAGTGTAGTATTACATATATCTACCATAGGTGGGAATAGCTGCGTATAGCGTCAGATCGGCTTGGGTGGTTTTCTGTTTAACCAGCATGCGAGGTAAACCAGAATCGATGAGGTATTTGATGTTGGAGGTACGATCGGTAACGTGCAAACGGTGCTCCCGGGAACAGCTACCTAACCTGATTGGATGCGCTTGACATCCTTTTTACATGCCATGAAATCTTGCATGAGCGAACGTAAGTTGTTGGAAAGTTGCAGGGGAAACTGCGCAGATAGCTAAATAAGGAGGAGGAACACGAGTTGGGGATCTGCCGATGGCAAACGAGGCTGTCGTGTTAACTGCTTCGAGCATTTTGTCTGCGATCTTCGCATCTTCGATCTTCCATCTTATCCCATACGGTGAGCCATCGCCATTAATTCGTTAGAGTATATATTGGATTTTTATTTTTTTTTTCCTTATCACATCCAAAATATTACTTCTATTCAATGCTTCTAGCAAGCTTTTATATTGTGGCAAGAAAAAATTTGTTCGTTGTTCTGTGGAAAAAGAAGTAGTCTATAATACTGATTTTCCTCGACACGTTCCCGTACTAGAATAATTATCGTTAGAGTAGTCTGCTGGCGACGTGGGAAAAATATTTGAAAAATATTTTAGTAATTCTTAGGTGCTTATGACAGCTCGTCGTGCCGCACAAAATCAATTTTTCAATACACAGGTTGCAAATTTGTATACAGTTCAAAAATAATAATTTTCAAATATATAAAAATGTTGTAAAAATACCAAAAGAATTTTTTTTTGTAAATATTACTAGTATACATGTAAAAACAAGAGAGAACGCTATAGTCGAATTCTCCGACTATGAGATACCCGTTACTCAGCTAGGGGAAGTTCGAACAAGAAATTTTGAAATTTTTCTGGCATATTGATAGAAATAGGTAAAAAAAAAAAATGACAAATTTTGGTGGCGTGTGGGCGTTAGGGTGGGCGCGGCACAACATTTTTTATTAAATCTATAAAGATTGACAAGACTAACAAAAACATTTAAAAAAAAATTTTTGTCAAAGGTGTAGGTGCGGCAATTTTAGGCGGTTGGTGGGCGTGGCAAAAAGTTTTTTGGCAAATCGATAGAAATTTACAAGAATTATACAAAAATTAAATAAAATCAAAATATTTTTTACAGCGTGGGCTTGGTAGTTTTGGGTGGTTTGAGGGCGACGGGCAGGCGGACTTGGCCATATCGACTCCGCTATTGATTCAGTGCGCCATATGACGTATACATAGATCTTACGTTTGCTATTATTTTTTTTCAGATTTATACTATATATATTCAATAAAAATTGATTTTCAGAATTAGTAAAGCACTATAATATATGTTTGAATAGTAATTGTGCTAAGTAGTGCAAAGGGATTGCTAAGGGATCAAGTTGCTATAAATGCAGATCGTTTAGTTTAAAAGAAAGCAAGCATTTAACGGCTCCATAAGAGCTTTTCATACATGAGAAAGACTAGTCGATAGTATTGGATTATGGAAAACTAACAATACCTTTTGATCTTTTATTTTATATCTGCAAAATACACATTAAAGTTTTTGAAAATATTGTTATGTACACCCTTTTTGTAAAATCATAAGACATTGAAGATTCACATATAAAACCACTCACAATCTAAAGCAGGTGAAGGGGTTATACCATCTCTTTGAGTCAGACGGAACGCGACAAAGAAAATCTAAGTCGAAAATAACCGAGTGTCCGATGACCAGTTCAGCGGCCGCAATTGGTCACAGAAAAAAACCTACTCCAGTTACGGGCACCAAGGGGGTAAATCTAGAAATATGACTCCTAGGTAGAAGACCGATGTCCGGAGTATCTCAGAAAAAGCTCTAAGCCGGTATAAAAAACCTCAGCCCACCGAGAAATTAGTCAATACTCGAGATTCAGTTCTCGAGAGTCAATTCTCGAGATTCAGTTCTCGAGACTCAATACCCGAGATTCAATTTTCAAGAGTCAATTTTTGGGATTCAGTTCTCGGGAGTCCATTCTCCGACAAAAGGCAATTAAAGAAAATGTACTTATTCATTCCTACGGGCGCCGCCATATTACCCACCTTTCCTTTTCACCCTCATTCGTGAAAGTTAAAAGTCCAAGTCTCCGAATATATTTAAATATTGAACAGGAAGAGATTTTTTTACCGATGGGCAAAAGTAGTCGTAAGGAATGTCCTTGAATGTATTTAAATCTTCATGAGTAATCGTAGATTATAGAGTTTCTGAAACGAACAATGACTGAAACTTTCCATTGCTCTCTCTGAAAAAACATCATTAATCCCGTCCAAATTGCAAATAGAATAAAAAGTCCAAAAAAGTGAAAAATTCTAAATGAGAAAAAAAGAAAATAATTTGTGCCAAGTTCAGTGAAAATTTCGAAGTCCAAAACTTTGCCAAAAGTGGCAACCATTCTGTTCTCGTTCCACTGTGTCCAACGCAAGCCAAATTCTTTTCGCAACACATTTATGCTTAAGCTCCGCGGTCCACTTAATACAATTTGCTATCGAAGAATACAATTACAAAACAAACAACACATAGCCTCTGGCAATTCCAAATAAAATATAAATTACATATTTACGCGCCAGTTCCCTATTACATCAACATATATTCCATATTACATCAACATATATTACATATAATATCAACATATATTTCATATTACATCGGCATATTACATATTGCATCAACATATATTCCATATTACATCGACATATTACATCAACATATATTCCATATTACATGGACATATATTACATATTACAGCAATTTATATTACATACATACATTGCGCATATTATCTGCATTCCTTATACACATACACCAAAGTGTATTTGTTTAAAATTTTTTGTCCGTTCCAATAAACATTTTTGCGACCGTGTTCAACATTCCAAGTGTTCACACCGTAAATCAGGTGGACCTGATTACCATAAATCTCCGGTCAATTATACAATTCGCTCCAAGTCAGCTGTCCAATAAGTCCAAACTACGGCATTTCCACTTAGTAAATTTTACACCCTTTTTACACCCGTTACATCCTATACGGTCTTTTTCCGCTGCTTTCTACCGTTCACGGCAGCAATCTTAAACTTATTAAGTGGAGTCTAACGAATCTGTCCACATTTGCAAAGTGTGACCGTGCTCCAAAACTGCTTCCTTTCCATTTCGCATTTATTCGATTATGCCCATCGGGGACGATAAGAAGAAATTGTCCGCTGACAAACCCAGGTCTATTTTTTCACCACAAGGGCCGAAGAGTCCAAGAATTCCAAGCATTTCGGTGAAAACGCCTGCGCAGATTTCCGACGACTGTGCTACTCCATCCAAAGCCACAGTACAGCGCACAGCTAAAAATATGGCTGCTTTCGATCTAGCGCTAGTCAAATTCATTTCGGTTTCTGAACACTTAAGCGAATTTGAGGTCCAGATCAACACTCCGGAATCTGCAGCTCCAACTGTCACGATGAATAGCGTCCGTCGCGACCAAGTCCGAACCCTAATGGACAAGGTTGAAAAGGAATTCCTCATCTGCTCAGAGTGCCTTGTGTCAGCAGGCGAAGCGGCAGCAGGCAACATGCCTATTCGCAGGGCTAAATACAGTTATTGCTATTCAGTCTATGAAAGGTGTGTTGCTCAGCTCGTTGATAAAATCGAGCAGGGCACGTCTCTGTCCATCTCAGCCACGCTGCGCCTCACATTTCCCCTGGCTGTCGGTTGCCTCCATGCGATACAGAAGTTTTCGCAGGCGACTATCTTCGCTGGCCGACTTTCCGGGATCTTTTCACAGCCATTTATATCAATAATCCACGGCTGACTCCGGTTGAAAAGTTATTCCATTTAAATGCCAAAACAAGTGGCGACGCGCATGCCATCGCTTCGATTTCGCCTCTCTTCCGCTCTGCGTGGTAGAACCTCGGTAACAGTCAATTGAAAATCGTTTTTAATGTGCAGTCGATACCACAGGAATGGGGCGGCCTTGAAGGTACTGCAAAGTACTATTCGAGGTTGCTTGACTGCCTTAGAAATGTCAGGCATCACCATTGAGAACTGGGATGCCTGCTTGTATATTTGTGTTCAAACAAGCTTCCGAAAATAACTTTCTCCTTATGGGAACAGTTGCCCCATAAGAAAGCCGACATTCCGACATGGGTAGAGGTGAACCCCTTCCTCACAGAACGTCATCGAACCCTAAAGGCCATCGATGATGTGAGACCGCCCGTACCAAGTCAGTCGCACTCCAAAGCGATGAATTCAAGTTTCCACGAGACGAAAGTGGCTCCAAAATCCAAAAGTTGCGACTTGTGCAACAAGGAAAACCATCCTGTCCGTGTATGTCCGCGTTTTTTTTTAAATGTCGGTTGACGACCGGTCAGCCTACATTAAACGGAAGCAGTTATGCTTGCTCTGCTTTGAAAAGGGACATCGGCTTCGTGAGTGCAAAAGCACGCACAATTGTTTTACTTGCCGTGGCCGGCATCACACGCTGTTGAACCGAAACAACCCCTTTTCCAGCAATTCAAGTCCTTCAAATCCTGCAAGGCCAAATTCTACTAATCAAGCCAATTTCGTTCCTAATGAGCAAGCCGGTGTTCAAAATTATTTCGCCACGGGCTCAAGAGCTATTCTTCTTGGCACTGCCGTGATCAATATTTTCCATCTGGGCATTACCTTTAAGGCACGCGCCCTGATCGACTTTATAACCAAGCGACTGTTCAATCTAATTAGATTGGCATTCCAGGTGGTTCAAGCCCAAGTCTCGGGCTTAAACCAAACAGTAGCAGCTCAGTCCAAGCAGCTCTGCAGTTTCACCATCCGATCTCCGACTAGGCCCGCGTTGCAGTTGGAGACGACGGCCTATGTCCTCCCTCAACTAGCCGGAAATCTGCCTTCCTACCCAATTCCGCTAAATTTCCTTCGGGATCTTCCTGATTTTCCACTAGCGGATCCAAAATTCTATGAGAGCGCACTAATAGATGTCCTAATCGGAACCGAAATTCTGCCTTCGGTGCTTCTGAGTGGAGAAAAAACCAACATATGTGTCTCTCTTAGGGTAAGATACCATTTTCGGCTGGGTATTAACTGGCCCAGTGTCAGCCTCAGCACAAAGCAGAATTTCCTCCTTTTCGACGCAGATCTCCCACGCGTACGATAATTCACTGGACAAACTACTCACAAAACTTTGGGAGTTGGAGAATATACCAATAAAGTTGGTAAAAGAAAGAATTGGTTGCAAAATCCACGCAATGGCCAAGTCAGGTCGACAACGCTCCGGTGACCGATCTGAAGAAGCGTGCTCTGAAAGTCCATCTCGCAATAGCTCCTTCTAAAGAGTTGTTGGAACGTTTTTCCAAGCTTGAGAAAGCACTATGGGTCCTCGCTTATGTTCATCGCTTCATACAGCGGTGCAGGAAGCAGACATCTCCATCTGATGTGCATTTGCCGGCATCGCCGCCGCCGAGTGGTTCCTAATTTTGAACACTCAGCGCAGAGAATACCCTATGGAAAACTATGGAACTCCGTAAGCGCACTAAATGGCAGGCCCCGACCAAAAATCTTCGCATCGATGACATGGTCGTCATCAAGGACGACAACTTACCCCCTAATGAGTGGCGGCTCGGCAGAATTGAGTCTGTCTTCCCAGGAGCCGACGGTAACGTCCGTGTAGTAAATATCCGTACTCCAGTGGCAAAAGTGGTGCCTTTGCCGACGGAGTCTTCCGAATCTCCACAATAAATAGGCGCGCCTCTAGTCCTCAATGGTAGTTCACTAGCACTAATCATCCATTCTTTTTCATTTCGTTTTCGATCTCCTTTCGACATTGAACTACCCGCAGCATGGCCCCTCGTTAGCTAAACGCACGCAGTTCTCGTGCCTTGGAGAGTAGACGTACCCGAGGTATTCAATCCTACCGTTGCCGAGTCTGACGCGGTACCCATCCTCTTCGGAAGTGCGCGAGGTTCCTAAAGTTCAGCGCTGAAAAGCGTCTGCAAGCAGTCCTTATCAACAAATACTGCGCCAATTGCCTCGCTCACGAGCATTCCACAGGAGACTGCCGAAGCGGTGAACGTTGCAGGAAGTGCGACCGATCCCACCACACGCTGCTCCACATGGAGCGCTCTCGTCGCTGATGCAACGCCACAGCGTGAACGTCCTTCCGACAGCTCTGGTCAAGGTTGGAGACCGGGACGAAGACCTTTGAGACCGCAGCACTCATCGATACGTGCGGATCCGCACACATGTCCGGGCATTGAGCGACACAGTGGTGTCCAAGTTCCAGGACATCATGTTGGCTGATGACCAGTTTCATCGGCCTGCTACCGTCTCCATGGAGCAGACATTTATCCTAAGGTCATCCAATGCGGATTCCTGACCTCCGACAAGGGAATGCCGGTCGCCCAGAAAACAGTTTTTGGGTGGATCGTGTCCGGTTCCTGCAGCATGCCATAGGATGGCTATGTTGCAACCCCAGTGAGGGGCCGTCCATAAACCTCGTGACGCTAATTTTGGGCCATTTTGACCCCCTCCCCCCCTATGTGACATATCGTGACTCTCAATGGTCACTCCCCCCCCCCCCCCTATAGGTAAAAAAAAAAGAAAATAGAAGACCAAATAAAAATTTAAGTTTATTTTCTATTAGCGAACGAAAAATACATACATTCTTTCTTACGAAAACAAATAATTAGGAATTTGTCAATTAACGAAAAATACATTCATTTTTTCTCATAAAAACTAAATCAGAAATCTGTCTCTACACATTCGTGGAAGCGGACGTCTTTCGATAGCGCTGCTTGAAAATCTCGTGTTAACGTGGTTGTGCTGAACAGTGTTAGCGGCAAATCTGCAAAAACAAATGGTGGACTTGTGCCATAGTTCTGCGCGTAACCTAGGCGTGCTGAATGACCGCGTGTTGCAGGTGGTTAGCAAAATATATAAGTTTGCAATTTTTGCAGCTGATAAAACAGCTGACAGCGCTGCCAACTTATCTTGGAGGGCGATCATGAGCGAGTGGCGTTGCCACATCAACTGTAAGACCAGTGCTGAGGTGCGAACGTTGGGCGCGTAATTTTAATTTAATTTAATTTAAACGAATAAGTGCCACGCACAACAAGCTCGAAAAAATGAGCAGCGATCAAAAGAATGAGCGTAGAAGCTCCGTCAACCCAAGAAATGCTTGCTACTCCTATTTCTCAGAAGTCGACAAAGAGCAACTCGACTCTACTGACCGTCGACAGCAAGAGAGCCAGCTCTTGCTCACCCTCCCAACTCCCGCATCATGGAGTTACCAATGCCAAACCCCATCACCGCCGGCTTCGCTGAATAAAGCTCCAACAACAAGCAGTGCTAAAATTTCTGCAGCAAACTCACCACCAATAATTAAATCAACTACCAATACTGCGAGTTCGGTCCCAACGGCCGCACAACAAAATAAAATGGCAACAAAAACAGTTAGCCTCGATAAGCAACAAGCGGTCCCGGCTATACAGACCGGCATGGACCGCTACATCCAGATTAAGCGCAAGCTTAGTCCACCCAACACGGTTGGCAATAAACCCAAGATCAATCGAACCAACAAAAGCACCGATCAAACGAGGAGCTCCAATGAAAGCCGATTCTCCATCTTAGCAGAGGCGGACAGGGGCAGGAGACCCAAAGGAAACCTAAGCCTCCCCCTATTTACGAAAGGGAAAAAAGTTCAAGCGCCCTGGTCAACAAAATTGTTGCGCTGGTCGGGGACGAGAATTTCCATGTTGTTCCGCTTATTAAAGGGAACATTCACGAAACAAAGGTTCAAACGAAGTCTGAAGAACACTTCCGAGCTGTGTCTAAATACCTGGAAGACACAAAAAAGAACTTTTACACCTATCAACTAAAAAGCAGCTAGGGACTGCAAGTTGTGCTAAAAGGTATAGAACCTGACGTCACCCCCTCCGAAATTCAGGAAGCCCTTAAGGCCAGGGGCTTCTGTGCCAAAAATGTTAGCAATATTGTTAACAGAAACAAAAAACCGCAACCACTTTTCAAGGTCGAACTCGAACCAGATAGCCAAGCCTTAAAGAAAAACGAAGTGCACCCGATCTACAAGCTGCAGCTCTTACTGCATCGAAGAATCACCGTGGAAGAACCCCACAAACGCAACGGCCCTGTTCAATGCACAAACTGCCAAGAGTATGGACACAAGACATACTGCACACTTCGGACGGTCTGCGTAGTCTGCGGAGACTTCCACAACTCCGTAAACTGCCCCGCAAACAAAGAAGACCTCCAAATGAAAAAATGTGGCAATTGTGGAGGAAACCATACGGCAAACTACAGAGGCTGTGCGGTCTACAAGGAGCTGAAGAGTCGCATGCCCACGAGACGAAAGTGGCTCCAAAATCCAAAAGTTGCGACTTGTGCAACAAGGAAAACCATCCTGTCCGTGTATGTCCGCGTTTTTTTTTTAAATGTCGGTTGACGACCGGTCAGCCTACATTAAACGGAAGCAGTTATGCTTGCTCTGCTTTGAAAAGGGACATCGGCTTCGTGAGTGCAAAAGCACGCACAATTGTTTTACTTGCCGTGGCCGGCATCACACGCTGTTGAACCGAAACAACCCCTTTTCCAGCAATTCAAGTCCTTCAAATCCTGCAAGGCCAAATTCTACTAATCAAGCCAATTTCGTTCCTAATGAGCAAGCCGGTGTTCAAAATTATTTCGCCACGGGCTCAAGAGCTATTCTTCTTGGCACTGCCGTGATCAATATTTTCCATCTGGGCATTACCTTTAAGGCACGCGCCCTGATCGACTTTATAACCAAGCGACTGTTCAATCTAATTAGATTGGCATTCCAGGTGGTTCAAGCCCAAGTCTCGGGCTTAAACCAAACAGTAGCAGCTCAGTCCAAGCAGCTCTGCAGTTTCACCATCCGATCTCCGACTAGGCCCGCGTTGCAGTTGGAGACGACGGCCTATGTCCTCCCTCAACTAGCCGGAAATCTGCCTTCCTACCCAATTCCGCTAAATTTCCTTCGGGATCTTCCTGATTTTCCACTAGCGGATCCAAAATTCTATGAGAGCGCACTAATAGATGTCCTAATCGGAACCGAAATTCTGCCTTCGGTGCTTCTGAGTGGAGAAAAAACCAACATATGTGTCTCTCTTAGGGCAAGATACCATTTTCGGCTGGGTATTAACTGGGCCAGTGTCAGCCTCAGCACAAAGCAGAATTTCCTCCTTTTCGACGCAGATCTCCCACGCGTACGATAATTCACTGGACAAACTACTCACAAAATTTTGGGAGTTGGAGAATATACTAATAAAGTTGGTAAAAGAAAGAATTGGTTGCAAAATCCACGCAATGGCCAAGTCAGGTCGACAACGCTCCGGTGACCGATCTGAAGAAGCGTGCTCTGAAAGTCCATCTCGCAATAGCTCCTTCTAAAGAGTTGTTGGAACGTTTTTCCAAGCTTGAGAAAGCACTATGGGTCCTCGCTTATGTTCATCGCTTCATACAGCGGTGCAGGAAGCAGACATCTCCATCTGATGTGCATTTGCCGGCATCGCCGCCGCCGAGTGGTTCCTAATTTTAAACACTCAGCGCAGAGAATACCCTATGGAAAACTATGGAACTCCGTAAGCGCACTAAATGGCAGGCCCCGACCAAAAATCTTCGCATCGATGACATGGTCGTCATCAAGGACGACAACTTACCCCCTAATGAGTGGCGGCTCGGCAGAATTGAGTCTGTCTTCCCAGGAGCCGACGGTAACGTCCGTGTAGTAAATATCCGTACTCCAGTGGCAAAAGTGGTGCCTTTGCCGACGGAGTCTTCCGAATCTCCACAATAAATAGGCGCGCCTCTAGTCCTCAATGGTAGTTCACTAGCACTAATCATCCATTCTTTTTCATTTCGTTTTCGATCTCCTTTCGACATTGAACTACCCGCAGCATGGCCCCTCGTCAGCTAAACGCACGCAGTTCTCGTGCCTTGGAGAGTAGACGTACCCGAGGTATTCAATCCTACCGTTGCCGAGTCTGACGCGGTACCCATCCTCTTCGGAAGTGCGCGAGGTTCCTAAAGTTCAGCGCTGAAAAGCGTCTGCAAGCAGTCCTTATCAACAAATACTGCGCCAATTGCCTCGCTCACGAGCATTCCACAGGAGACTGCCGAAGCGGTGAACGTTGCAGGAAGTGCGACCGATCCCACCACACGCTGCTCCACATGGAGCGCTCTCGTCGCTGATGCAACGCCACAGCGTGAACGTCCTTCCGACAGCTCTGGTCAAGGTTGGAGACCGGGACGAAGACCTTTGAGACCGCAGCACTCATCGATACGTGCGGATCCGCACACATGTCCGGGCATTGAGCGACACAGTGGTGTCCAAGTTCCAGGACATCATGTTGGCTGATGACCAGTTTCATCGGCCTGCTACCGTCTCCATGGAGCAGACATTTATCCTAAGGTCATCCAATGCGGATTCCTGACCTCCGACAAGGGAATGCCGGTCGCCCAGAAAACAGTTTTTGGGTGGATCGTGTCCGGTGCCTGCAGCATGCCATAGGATGGCTATGTTGCAACCCCAGTGAGGGGCCGTCCATAAACCTCGTGACGCTAATTTTGGGCCATTTTGACCCCCTCCCCCCCTATGTGACATATCGTGACTCTCAATGGTCACTCCCCCCCCCCCCCCCCTATAGGTAAAAAAAAAAGAAAATAGAAGACCAAATAAAAATGTAAGTTTATTTTCTATTAGCGAACGAAAAATACATACATTCTTTCTTACGAAAACAAATAATTAGGAATTTGTCAATTAACGAAAAATACATTCATTTTTTCTCATAAAAACTAAATCAGAAATCTGTCTCTACACATTCGTGGAAGCGGACGTCTTTCGATAGCGCTGCTTGAAAATCTCGTGTTAACGTGGTTGTGCTGAACAGTGTTAGCGGCAAATCTGCAAAAACAAATGGTGGACTTGTGCCATAGTTCTGCGCGTAACCTAGGCGTGCTGAATGACCGCGTGTTGCAGGTGGTTAGCAAAATATATAAGTTTGCAATTTTTGCAGCTGATAAAACAGCTGACAGCGCTGCCAACTTATCTTGGAGGGCGATCATGAGCGAGTGGCGTTGCCACATCAACTGTAAGACCAGTGCTGAGGTGCGAACGTTGGGCGCGTAATTTTAATTTAATTTAATTTAAACGAATAAGTGCCACGCACAACAAGCTCGAAAAAATGAGCAGCGATCAAAAGAATGAGCGTAGAAGCTCCGTCAACCCAAGAAATGCTTGCTACTCCTATTTCTCAGAAGTCGACAAAGAGCAACTCGACTCTACTGACCGTCGACAGCAAGAGAGCCAGCTCTTGCTCACCCTCCCAACTCCCGCATCATGGAGTTACCAATGCCAAACCCCATCACCGCCGGCTTCGCTGAATAAAGCTCCAACAACAAGCAGTGCTAAAATTTCTGCAGCAAACTCACCACCAATAATTAAATCAACTACCAATACTGCGAGTTCGGTCCCAACGGCCGCACAACAAAATAAAATGGCAACAAAAACAGTTAGCCTCGATAAGCAACAAGCGGTCCCGGCTATACAGACCGGCATGGACCGCTACATCCAGATTAAGCGCAAGCTTAGTCCACCCAACACGGTTGGCAATAAACCCAAGATCAATCGAACCAACAAAAGCACCGATCAAACGAGGAGCTCCAATGAAAGCCGATTCTCCATCTTAGCAGAGGCGGACAGGGGCAGGAGACCCAAAGGAAACCTAAGCCTCCCCCTATTTACGAAAGGGAAAAAAGTTCAAGCGCCCTGGTCAACAAAATTGTTGCGCTGGTCGGGGACGAGAATTTCCATGTTGTTCCGCTTATTAAAGGGAACATTCACGAAACAAAGGTTCAAACGAAGTCTGAAGAACACTTCCGAGCTGTGTCTAAATACCTGGAAGACACAAAAAAGAACTTTTACACCTATCAACTAAAAAGCAGCTAGGGACTGCAAGTTGTGCTAAAAGGTATAGAACCTGACGTCACCCCCTCCGAAATTCAGGAAGCCCTTAAGGCCAGGGGCTTCTGTGCCAAAAATGTTAGCAATATTGTTAACAGAAATAAAAAACCGCAACCACTTTTCAAGGTCGAACTCGAACCAGATAGCCAAGCCTTAAAGAAAAACGAAGTGCACCCGATCTACAAGCTGCAGCTCTTACTGCATCGAAGAATCACCGTGGAAGAACCCCACAAACGCAACGGCCCTGTTCAATGCACAAACTGCCAAGAGTATGGACACAAGACATACTGCACACTTCGGACGGTCTGCGTAGTCTGCGGAGACTTCCACAACTCCGTAAACTGCCCCGCAAACAAAGAAGACCTCCAAATGAAAAAATGTGGCAATTGTGGAGGAAACCATACGGCAAACTACAGAGGCTGTGCGGTCTACAAGGAGCTGAAGAGTCGCATGCGACGAGCGACAGCTACGCACCAACAACATTTCGAAAAGGCAGCCAGATCATCATTTGGGCAGCTAAATACAACCAAGGGAATCTCCTACACCGAAGCACTAAGAACAGGCATGGAAAATCCGCCCCAGCCTCACTCAGAAAATGCTCAGCAGGTTCCAGTGCAACCGCAAAGCAAATTGGAATCTATGATGTTCACCATGCAACAAAGTATGATGAACTTATGTCATACATGAAAACAACAAACCCTTGTTCAGAACCAGAACATGGTAATTCAGTTGCTTGTAGCACAACAGTCCAAATAATAAATGACTAATCTACGTATATCCACGTGGAATGCCAACGGCGTTTCACGGCATAAACTTGAAATAACTCAATTCCTAAACGTAAATCACATCGACGCCATGCTGCTGGTTGAAACGCACCTCACAGGGAGATATAACTTCCATATAAGAGGTTATAGCTTTTACCGCACAGATCATCCGGATGGCAAGGCCCACGGTGGAACGGGCATCTTAATCAGTGAACGCATCAAACACCACATCTCAGGAAACGGCAACCTTTGCATTGCCGCTGTCTACTGCCCACCTCGATTTAATATCTCTGAAGGTCAATTCATGGACTTCTACAACACTCTGGGGGATCGCTACATAGCCGCAGGAGACTACAACGCCAAACACACGCACTGGGGATCAGGCCTCGTGACTCCCAAGGGAAGGCAACTGTATAATGCACTTATAAAGGTGAGCAATAAACTGGACTACGTTTCTCCTGGTAGCCCCACATATTGGCCTGCAGACCCAAAAAAAATTTCCCAGATCTAATTGATTTCGCGGTGACAAAAAACATCCCACGCAATCTAATAAGCGCCATAGCACTACCGGATCTCTCATCTGACCACTCGCCTTTGTTGATAAGCCTTCTTCAAAGCCCAGAAATTGCGGACCACCCCCACAGGCTGACGTCGCACAACACTAACTGGATGAAATACAGAAAGTATGTGAGTTCCCACATTGAGCTAACTCCCCAACTAAATATCGAAGTGGACATCGACTGCTCCACCGCCGCACTGGAAGAGGTACTCGTCACAGCAGCCAGGATCTCAACCCCTAAACTGAAGGATGGGGAATTTAAGAAGTTCAAAACCAACCGGCAAATTGAACAGCTGGTTCTGGAAAAGAGGCGTCTGCGACGAGCTTGGCAAACCAGCAGATCGCCATGCTCAAAGCAAAGACTTACTGAAGCCACCCGCAATCTAAACCGGGCCCTGAAGCAAGAAGCTGAAAATGAACAACTTAAATATATTGGAAAACTCTCGCTACTAGTACAAAGCATCCATTGTAGAGGGCTCACCCAAATCTAAGCTCTCCAATTCAAACCATCACCCCTATAAGGAATTCTTCAGGGTGCTGGGCCCGCAGCGACAAAGATAGAGCCGAATCATTTGCCTTACATCTCAGAGGCGTCTTCCAGCCGAACCCCGCAGCAAATGATTATGTTCCTCCGCAAATCCACCTCGAAACTGTAGCCACGCCAACTACATTTCAGCCGAACGAGATCACAAAAGTCATCAGGGAGCTAGAACCAAAAAAGGCTCCAGGCGGTGACCTAATAACTATAAAAATGATAATGGAACTTCCGTACTGTGCTATTAAGGTCATCTGTAAACTCTTCAATGGAATCATAAGTCTCGGAAATGGAAAAAATCAATTATTATAATGATACCGAAGCCCGGAAAAGATCACACGATTCCGTCATCTTACAGACCAATAAGTTTATTATCATGCCTGTCCAAATTATTCGAAAAATGCCTTCTAACGCGCATAATACCATATATGGGAGCCCACAACATTATCCCAGCCCATCAATTTGGCTTCAGAGAAAAACACGGAACTATAGAGCAAGTAAACAGAATAACATCAGAAATTCGGACAGCCTTCGAGCATAGGGAATATTGCAGCGCGATATTTCTCGACGTATCTCAAGCATTCGACCGCGTCTGGCTCAAAGGTCTCATGCATAAAATTAAAACACACTTTCCCGGGTACACTCATAAACTCCTTGAATCCTACCTCTACAATAGAGCCTTCGCAGTAAGATGTAACACAACAATTTCCGACAGCTACACTATCGAAGCTGGGGTCCCACAAGGTAGCGCACTTGGGTCAACTTTATTCGTCCTTTACACAGCAGATATTCCCACGAGTGACCGAATAACAACATCCACCTTCAAAGACGACACTGCGATCCTTAGCCGCTCCAGATGCCCAGTCCGTGCAACAACCCTACTCGCCAACCACCTCGTGGTAGTCGAGAAGTGCAGTAAAGCAGTAAAAGATGAAATAGACAAGCAAAAAGCGTCCTACAATGAAAAACTCTCTGTCCACCCAAATCCTCTAGCAAGGGTCTTGACTCGGGTCTCCAGCCGAACCCGCCTGCAACGTACAGACCTTCCAACCCAGCCATAACTTGTCAGGGCCACTGTCTCAGTCTACATGACTCCTAGTTAGGTTATAGTTGTAAAAACAAGAGCTTTTTCTTGAGTATAAATGAGAAGTCGGATGGTGCTAGTTTAATAGTTAAATTTTAATGACAATTCTTGATTATTTCTCCTCACTTAAACTCCTCGTGGCTATATCTTCAACTTCAATTTTTTAACTGTCCTTGTTCCATTCTCTCTTTTTTCTAATTCCTATCTGCCACTCGTTCGCTAGTACGAGTTGGCAGCCTAGCGCAACAGCTGTTATGTTAACATCATTCAAAAAACGCGGAATTCAAATATACAAGATTATTCTAATTGGGTTTTGACCCAACATACCGGCCCCCTTGAAAGTAGTTTCCGTATAGGGCGGCGGATGATTCCCTTGGCAGTGCGTACGTCGGCTACACGCACGATGTTGTCCGCTCCTGCAATCGTGCTGACTATGCGCCCAAGAAGCCACCGTTGTGGGGGAAGATTATCCTCGTGAACGATGACCATGTCGTTGACAGCCAAATTTGGTGAAGTCTTCGTCCAGGTTGTGCGAACTTGGAGCTCGTTGATGTACTCGTGGCTCCAGCGACTCCAGATGTGATGTTTGAGTGCGCTGACCCTTTTCCATCGATCCAACTTGTCCAGGTTGTCGTCGATTGGTGGAAGTTCCGGTAGTGCTCGGAGTGCGTCACCCACTAAGAAGTGGCCAGGCGTGAGAGCGGCCAGGTCCTTTGGGTCTGATGAGAGCGGCGTTAACGGGCGAGAGTTCAGGATCGCCTCGACGTCAGCAGCTGCAGTGGCTAACTCCTCGAAGGTTAACCTGGTGTCTCGAAGAGTGCGATTGAGTAGTCCCTTGACACTTTTTACTGCAGCTTCCCATATGCCTCCGAAGTGTGGAGCCCTGGGTGGAATAAAGTGGAAGTTAATGAACTCTGAGCGACAGAAATAGTGGATTGTTTTTGTTGTTTCGTCTTTAAACAGAAACTGCTTCAACGATTCGAGCTTGTTGTTAGCTCCTGCGAAATTTGTAGCGTTGTCACAGAATATGTCCGAGGGAAGTCCGCGTCGGGCAATAAAACGCTTTAGTGATGCAATGAAGCTATCCGTCGTGAGATCCGATACCACTTCGACATGTATCGCCTTCGTGGCAAAGCAAACGAAGACGGCTAGGTAGGCCTTGGTAGGCGGCTTACCCCGGATGCGCAAATAGACGTTGATTGGTCCGCAAAAGTCTATTCCGCATCTTAAAAATGGTCTAGATTGTATGATCCGCTCTTTAGGCAGTTCGCCCATTAGCTGCCTTTCGAGAGTTGGTCGATAGCGGCGACAATGTATACATGAGTGAACGACTTGTCGCGCCAAGTCCCTTGCATTCACTATCCAGAACTGTTTTCTAATTAAAGCGACGAGCGTCCGTGGCCCGGCGTGATAGTTCTGTAGATGAAGATGGCGAGCGAACTGTGACACAAATGGATCCTTAGCTGGGAGCAGCACAGGATGCTTTTGGGATTCTGGGTAGCCTGCAAGCTCCAGGTGCCCTCCGACCTTTAGCATTTGGAAGCCATCTGTAACCTGGAGGAAGAGACTAAGATTTTTAAGGTTAGTGCGAATCGGATGGCCCTTCAGGACCGAGGACATCTCTTGAGCGAAGTGAATAGTTTGAATATTCCAGACGATGCATCAGTTCTGCTGGCGTCGGCAAAGGTGATTGGAATGGCGTTAGTTTACGGCAGCGCTGAGTAAATCTGTACATCCAAGCGATAACTAGTAGGCAGCGATGATGCGAACTGATCTTGTAGATTCCTTCAAGCAGTTGATTACTAGTCGTGTGTACGGCAAAGGCTGATTTTCTCTTCTCCAGTTGGACAGTTTCCATATCAATGTCACTGTTGTCTCGACTGTCCTTTGGCCAATGTTGATGATCTTGGCCTAGGAACTCAGGTCCCTTGAACCATATCGATTGTTCCAACTCGGTGATAGTGCAGCCCCTGGACAAGATATCAGCCGGGTTGCAGTGAGTAGGAACATGTCTCCAGTGGCAATCTGACGTGAGTTCTTGAATTTCGGCAATTCGATTGCCGACAAAGGTTGATAAGGTGGCCGAGTGTTGGCGATTCCAATGTAGAACAATTTGAAAATCGCACCATAAGAACGAAGTCGGCTTTCTGTCAGCGAAGATTCTAATGATTTTTTTGTAGAGCTGTGCTAACAAATGTGCTCCACACAGTTCTAATTTCGGCAGAGATAGCTTCTTGGTGGGAGCAACTCTGGACTTCGATGTGATTAGCTGTACCTTGGTCAGCCCATCTGATCCGATTGTGCGAGCGTAGATGCAGCATCCATACGCTCGAATGGAGGCGTCACAAAAGCCGTGTATTTGAAAGGTATGTATCGCTGATTGGAGGCAATATCGTGGTATTGCTACAGACTCCAACGACGAAAGCGATGCAAGCAGGGACATCCAAGCTGTATGAATGCCTTGGGGTACTGACTCGTCCCAATGTAGTTTTAGGAGCCACAGCTCCTGGAGGATAATTTTTGCCACTATGATGATGGGAGTAACTAATCCCAACGGATCAAACAGCGAAGAGGCGCTTGGTGACGTGGTCCGAATCGAATCTTGGCGAGAACGAGAACATGAATGTGCCCCGTACTTGGTCCCATTTTAGGCCAAGCGTGCTGGTTAACATTTCGTCGTTCAACTGCAAACTGTAGCGTCATCGACAAACTTGCAGTGATTTGAATGCCATTTTGCGAGTTCTAATTGGCCATCCTGTAGAATCGGTGTAACTTCCCTTTTGATTTGATCTAGCTCCTCTACCGTATCCGCTCCACCTAGGAAGTCATCCACATAGAAAGACGATTTGATGGCTTTAGCTCCAATCTCCAATTTGTCCATGAATTTGTCGGCTAGATATGACAAACTGCGTATGGCTAGATACGGTGCAGCCGCTGTGACATAAGTTACAGTATTCAATTCGAAGGTGCTCAATGGTTGCGATGGCGACGCTCTCCAAAGAATGTATTGGAATCTGCGATCCTCGGCAAACATGTTGACTTGGCGGAACATCTTGACCTCATCAGCAGTGATAGCATAGCGATGTATCCGAAAACGCAGGAGTAGTGTATAAAGATCTGGCTGAATGGTCGGCCCGACCATCAGAATGTCGTTAAGCGATTTCTGGGACGTCGTCTAGCAAGATGCGTCGAAAACCACTCTGAGCTTTGTTGATGTGCTATTAGGCTTGAACACGCAGTGGTGCGGAATATAATAATGCGGAGTGTTTAACTGTGGATGGCTCACGGGACTCATGTGTCCCAGATTTTGAAACTCCTGCATAAATTCAACATATTTGGCCCCTACCTCAGGCCTTTTGCATAGGCTGCGTTCGAGGGAGAGGAATCTCCTTTTGGCAATGTCGAATGAGGCTCCGAGAACGGTAGGTTCATCTTTAAATGGAAGTCGTACTTCCAATCGACCATCTGAATTACGTCATACCGTTTTGGTGTAGAACTCCTCACAGTTTCGCTGCTCTGGCGTAAGTGTGATCTCAGGAGGCTCCACATGATCGATGCGCCATAGCCGTTCCATTTTTTGGTCAATTTCTGTTAATGCGATAGATAAGTACTGATGGAGTGTTCTGGGATGAGCTCGACATCGACCACACACTATCCATCCTTTTTTGTAGCACGGGCAGATCCTATCCTAATTTAACTTGGCCGACTGCCAATATATCGAAGAAGGTTTCCGTCCCCAAAAGCAGATCGATCCGACGAGACTTGTTGAAGCTCTCGTCAGCCAGAGATGAGTGCTGCGGAAAGTTGCACGCAGAAATGTCAATTTCCGATTCTGGATGATAGGCGATGTGGGATGTCACGCAAAAATCAAGGAGCAACTCGAATCCATTGTGCCTCGACTTGATATTGGTGGTTGCATGGTGTTTAATTCGCGTTTGTGTCTCACCAATGCTACGAATCTCGAAGTTGAGCTTGCTCCGTGGCAGTCGAAGTCTTTGGGCAAACTCCTCGGATATGAAATTCACCTGAGAACATGAATCCAGAAGCGCTCTTCCTATTTTGTAGCTTCCAGATGACTCCTTGACCAGAATCAGTGCCGTGGCCAGAATGACACAGTCGGAACGAGACTCCGTGTGAGTATGCGCGACTGCGTCCGAAACTTGTACAGGCTCCGCTTGAGGGAGTGGCAAGGGAGCTGCGGCCGATCCTGGCGATGGCCGATGAAGCAGCGAGTGATGCGGTAGTGCACATGAGTGGCACCTCCGCGTCGACGGGCAGTTGGCTACAAGCTGACCCCTGCCAAGGCAATTAATGCATAGCTTGTGGCGCTTTACTGCATTGAGGCGATTATCTAGGGCGAGATTGATTAGTTCTGGGCATCTAAAGGTCTTGTGGTCTGTCTGTGAACAGATGTTACAAGTTTGTGAGGTGCAATTGAAGGACAGACTTACCTGATGCATCTGCGAGTGCGACCTATGGCCACCTGGTTGACTCATAGGGGCTTCAGCAGGAGGCTTCTTATCCGATTCCAAATATTGACAATGACGTTCAACGACTCCAACACATTTTTCCCACGAAGGCAACGTAGTGTAGTCCAGCGACTCATTCCACTTCCTCTTAGTCTCCTGGTCCACTTTGCCCATAACTATGGAGATGAGCATGGCCTCGCAAATCTGTGGCTCGGTGCTCAACGAACGCAACGAGTTGTATAATGCGGATGCATGATCGATTAGGCTGCGCAACTGCTGACCATTTGACTTGGCGACAGTTGGCAATGCGAAGAGTGACGATATGTTATCCAAAAATACGAGAGTCGGGTTGTCATAGCGCTGCTTTAAGCGGTCCAGAGCCTTTGTGTAGTTGTCTGCGGTCACCTGGAAAGCTCGAACCGTTTCAAGGGCTGGTCCTCGAAGACAGTTTAACAACTGGTTGAACTTCTCGATCTTAGACATGGATGGCTGGTGGCCAATAACTTGGTTAAACGACAAGATAAAGTTTTGGTACTCGCAGTATTTGCCGTCAAATGTCGGCAATGATAAGCGCTGGAGCTTAGCTACAGATGTGTGCCCAAAATTAACCGTAGATTCATGAATGCCGGTGCTGTTAGCGTCTGGTCCAAGTTGCTCCTGAACGCAAACCTTGGCGTGGATAAACAGTTCCTCTATTTCGAAGCGAGTATTGCGCTGCGCCTCAGCTGGCTCTATCTGCTCTATGGCTTCCTGGGTAGATAAAGCAAGTTTAAAATACGATTCCAAAATCGACAAACGGCAAGATAATTCCAACGGAGATAAATTCAAACCAGGTTCCACTGATTTGCTCATACGTGTAAGGTTTTTTCGAGCACTCGTTCGTTGAGCTTTAAGTTGCTCCAGCGAAGACATTTTTGCAGATGTTTGTTTACTTATTTAATTTCGATCTGGCAATTCCTTGCTTGACAAGGTCTGTGAGAGCGAGCGAGACGACGAGATGTAGTGGAATATTTTCGCTCGGCAAGCCTAGAGTGCAACCTAGAGTGTTGCGACAGAATGAGGTTATGTATGGGGGTGCTCCTGGGGGCAATATGTATAGATGGAGGACCGAGATGTCGACTCCAACTATGGCGATGACACTTGGAGGATGTCCAACGATGTCCAATGATGCGGCGGGAGACCCTTGAGTATAGCCGGCAGCTGCGCTGCATGTAGTTGTGAGCAAACGCACTAGCGAAAATCCAATGCGGACGCTGGGTAGACCGGCAGCGAACGCGATGCGCGAATGTTCGAGAGTTTGGCAGAGCAAAGGTCGTAAATGCGCGTGCGAGACTTAGAGCAAAGTAAAAATGGGGGCGAACGTAACCACAATCATCACCAAAATTAACTAGAACGTAGCACAAGTCCTGTCACGGTCGCCAAAATGTAAAAACAAGAGCTTTTTCTTGAGTATAAATGATAAGTCGGATGGTGCTAGTTTAATAGTTAAATTTTAATGACAATTCTTGATTATTTCTCCTCACTTAAACTCCTCGTGGCTATATCTTCAACTTCAATTTTTTATCTGTCCTTGTTCTATTCTCTCTTTTTTCTAATTCCTATCTGCCACTCGTTCGAGTAGTACAAGTTGGCAGCCTAGCGCAACAGCTGTTATGTTAACATCATTCAAAAAACGCGGAATTCAAATTCTTCTTCTTCATAACTTTTCAAAATTGTTAAAAATTCTTTTTGTCGAGCGGCAGCTATTCTGACCGGACGAACTTTCTGAATGGAAGTGGTGGCCTCGCAATTTTTCTTATGGCTTGCCAATCTCGAAAGAGACCCAATGTACAAATTGCAATTTGAACAAATCTTGCGAGGAAGAGATTTCTTTACCGATGGGCAAAAGTAGTCGTAAGGAATGTCCTTGAATGTATTTAAATCTTCATGAGTAATCGTAGATTTTAGAGTTTCTGAAACGAACAATGACTGAAACTTTCCATGCTCTCTGAAAAAACAAGGTCATTGTCACTTTGAGCAATTGGTAACGGAGGTGGCAAGAAGCGATTTGGTACAATTTTTAATAGTTTAATTTATTTAGGCATTTCACAATTTGCAAGAAAGACTGACTAGATCGAATGTGATTGTCTTGCCAATGCTGAGATTCTTGCTCTAGGTCACATTCAGGTATTTCAGAATTTTCTGGAGGCACATATTCGCTCACTACAGGGAAATGGTCGATTACAGTATTGGACCAAATTTCTGCTAAAGATGCCGGCGAAAGCAAAATTGTCTTTTTTTTTTTTTTCTACATCAACCGTTTTTCCGCTCTTGTTCAAATGACTTCCATAATGTTCGTGAGGAAGTATGGCTCCAGCCAATTCTTTGCTTAAAGGTGCCATGCGCCTTTCAACTCTATTAAATGCACTTCGCCCTGGTGCATTACATGCAACATACAATGCATCCAAATTGTGCTTTAAAAAATGGTGAATTCCCGTAGCCATAACTTTCGCATATCGAGGATTCTCGTCGGGTCCTCCATCTACAGTAAAAATAACAACTGGTTTTATCGAACCAGTTTGAGTTTTGGCAATGTCACTGTCAATATTTGGATTCGGATAAGAAGCCTACTGCTGAACACCCTATGAGTCAGCCAGGTGACCATAGGTCGCACTTGCAGAGTAATCAATCATGTCTGTTCTTCAATTGCACAACACAAACTTGTTACATCTGTTCACAGACAGACCACAAGACCTTTAGATGCCTAGATCTAATCAATGTCGCCCTAGATAATCGCCTCAAAGCAGTAAAGCGTCACAAGCTATGCATCAATTGCACACAATCCGATTGTGCCATCCTTGCCACGGCTGTATCTGGCCAAGAATGTATCTGGACGTATCTACAGAATTAAAATCCAGAATCGGAAATTGACATTTCCGCAATTGAACCTTCCGCAGCACTCATCTCTTGAAGACGAAAACGTCAACTATTCTCACCACATTGATTTGCTTTTAGGCACGGAAACCTTCTTCGACATCGCCAGAAGGAGATTCCTCTTTCTTGAACGCAGACTATGGAAAAGGCCTGAGGTAGGGGCCTTTTATGTAAAATTTATGCAGGAGTTTCAAGACCTGGGACACATGAGTCTCGTGAGTCATCCACATTATTATTTAATTATTATTCCTCACCACTGCGTACTCAAGTCTAATAGCACATCAACAAAGCTTAGATGGCTTTTTGACGCTTCTTGCAGGACGACGTCCCAGAAATTGCTCAACGACATTCTGATGGTCGGACCGACCATTCAGCCAGATATTTATACATTACTCCTTCGTTTTCCGAAACATTGATATGTTATCACTGCTGATGTGGTCAAGATGTTCCGCCAAGTAGACACGTCAGCCGAGGACCGCAGATTTTGCCATCGCAACCATTAAGAACCTTCGCATTAAATACTGCAACCTATGGCACAGCGGTTGCACCGTATCTAGCCATACGCAGTTTGTCATACTTACCCGACAAATTCTATGGGTGGAGCGGAAATGGTAGAGGAGCTACATTAAATCAAAAGGGAAGTTACAGCGATTCTACAGGATGGCCAATAAGAACTCGCATAATGGCATTGAAATCACTGCAATTTTGTCGATGACGCGACAGTCTTGGCCTAAAAGGGGACCGAGTACGGGACACATTCATGTTTTCGTTCTCTCCAAGAGTAGATTCGGATTACGCTACCAAGTGCTCGATTTTGTCCATAGCATCTTCGCTGTTTGATTCGTTGAAAAAAAAAAAAAGACAATTTTGCTTTCGCCGGCATCTTTAGCAGAAATTTGGTCCAATACTGTAATCGACCATTTCCCTGTAGTGAGCGAATATGTGCCTCCAGAAAATTCTGAAATACCTGAATGTGACCTAGAGCAAGAATCTCAGCATTGGCAAGACAATCACATTCGATCTAGTCAGTATTTCTTGCAAATTGTGAAATGCCAAAATAAGCAATGTTGTTCACAACCACGAAGTTCACTATTAAAAATTGTACCAAATCGCTTCTTGCCACCTCCGTTACCAATTGCTCAAAGTGACAATGGCCTTGTTTTTTCAGAGAGCATGAAGAGTTTCAGTCATTGTTCGTTTCAGAAACTCTAAAATCTACGATTACTCATGAAGATTTAAATACATTCAAGGACATTCCTTACGACTAATTTTGCCCATCGGTAAAGAAATCTCTTCCTCGCAAGATTTGTTCAAATTGCAATTTGTACATTGGGTCTCTTTCGAGATTGGCAAGCCATAAGAAAAATTGCGAGGCCACCACTTCCATTCAGAAAGTTCGTCCGGTCAGAATAGCTGCCGCTCGACAAAACGAATTTTTAACAATTTTGAAAAGTTATGAAGAAGAAGAAGAAGAAGAAGAAGAAGAGGCCGAATGGTTAGACGCAGACATTATTGATAAAGATTTGACTAGTCTTGCGAATAAGGATTGTAACGATAATAGTTCGGCTCCTTTAATTACAATTGCCGAACATTTGAGCTCGCCATGGCATGAGGTGAAGTAAAAGAGATTTAATCTGCCACTTTATTCAGTGACAGATTCCTGATTTAGTTCTCGTAAGAAGTCTATGTATTTTTAATTCAGTGACAGATTTCTTTTTTTTTTTTTTAACTGCTTTGCTTTTATTTATTGAATCTTCTCATTTACGAGACTAACAATAAGTGTATCAAATCTTATACTATTGTTGGGTCAAAACCCAATTAGAATAATCTTGTATATTTGAATTCCGCGTTTTTTGAATGATGTTAACATAACAGCTGTTGCGCTAGGCTGCCAACTCGTACTACTCGAACGAGTGGCAGATAGGAATTAGAAAAAAGAGAGAATAGAACAAGGACAGATAAAAAATTGAAGTTGAAGATATAGCCACGAGGAGTTTAAGTGAGGAGAAATAATCAAGAATTGTCATTAAAATTTAACTATTAAACTAGCACCATCCGACTTATCATTTATACTCAAGAAAAAGCTCTTGTTTTTACATTTTGGCGACCGTGACAGGACTTGTGCTACGTTCTAGTTAATTTTGGTGATGATTGTGGTTACGTTCGCCCCCATTTTTACTTTGCTCTAAGTCTCGCACGCGCATTTACGACCTTTGCTCTGCCAAACTCTCGAACATTCGCGCATCGCGTTCGCTGCCGGTCTACCCAGCGTCCGCATTGGATTTTCGCTAGTGCGTTTGCTCACAACTACATGCAGCGCAGCTGCCGGCTATACTCAAGGGTCTCCCGCCGCATCATTGGACATCGTTGGACATCCTCCAAGTGTCATCGCCATAGTTGGAGTCGACATCTCGGTCCTCCATCTATACATATTGCCCCCAGGAGCACCCCCATACATAACCTCATTCTGTCGCAACACTCTAGGTTGCACTCTAGGCTTGCCGAGCGAAAATATTCCACTACATCTCGTCGTCTCGCTCGCTCTCACAGACCTTGTCAAGCAAGGAATTGCCAGATCGAAATTAAATAAGTAAACAAACATCTGCAAAAATGTCTTCGCTGGAGCAACTTAAAGCTCAACGAACGAGTGCTCGAAAAAACCTTACACGTATGAGCAAATCAGTGGAACCTGGTTTGAATTTATCTCCGTTGGAATTATCTTGCCGTTTGTCGATTTTGGAATCGTATTTTAAACTTGCTTTAAACTTGCCCAGGAAGCCATAGAGCAGATAGAGCCAGCTGAGGCGCAGCGCAATACTCGCTTCGAAATAGAGGAACTGTTTATCCACGCCAAGGTTTGCGTTCAGGAGCAACTTGGACCAGACGCTAACAGCACCGGCATTCATGAATCTACGGTTAATTTTGGGCACACATCTGCAGTTAAGCTCCCGCGCTTATCATTGCCGACATTTGACGGCAAATACTGCGAGTACCAAAACTTTATCTTGTCGTTTAACCAAGTTATTGGCCACCAGCCATCCATGTCTAAGATCGAGAAGTTCAACCAGTTGTTAAACTGTCTTCGAGGACCAGCCCTTGAAACGGTTCGAGCTTTCCAGGTGACCGCAGACAACTACACAAAGGCTCTGGACCGCTTAAAGCAGCGCTATGACAACCCGACTCTCGTATTTTTGGATAACATATCGTCACTCTTCGCATTGCCAACTGTCGCCAAGTCAAATGGTCAGCAGTTGCGCAGCCTAATCGATCATGCATCCGCATTATACAACTCGTTGCGTTCGTTGAGCACCGAGCCACAGATTTGCGAGGCCATGCTCATCTCCATAGTTATGGGCAAAGTGGACCAGGAGACTAAGAGGAAGTGGAATGAGTCGCTGGACTACACTACGTTGCCTTCGTGGGAAAAATGTGTTGGAGTCGTTGAACGTCATTGTCAATATTTGGAATCGGATAAGAAGCCTCCTGCTGAAGCCCCTATGAGTCAACCAGGTGGCCATAGGTCGCACTCGCAGATGCATCAGGTAAGTCTGTCCTTCAATTGCACCTCACAAACTTGTAACATCTGTTCACAGACAGACTACAAGACCTTTAGATGCCCAGAACTAATCAATCTCGCCCTAGATAATCGCCTCAATGCAGTAAAGCGCCACAAGCTATGCATTAATTGCCTTGGCAGGGGTCAGCTTGTAGCCAACTGCCCGTCGACGCGGAGGTGCCACTCATGTGCACTACCGCATCACTCGCTGCTTCATCGGCCATCGCCAGGATCGGCCGCAGCTCCCTTGCCACTCCCTCAAGCGGAGCCTGTACAAGTTTCGGACGCAGTCGCGCATACTCACACGGAGTCTCGTTCCGACTGTATCATTCTGGCCACGGCACTGATTCTGGTCAAGGAGTCATCTGGAAGCTACAAAATAGGAAGAGCGCTTCTGGATTCATGTTCTCAGGTGAATTTCATATCCGAGGAGTTTGCCCAAAGACTTCGACTGCCACGGAGCAAGCTCAACTTCGAGATTCGTAGCATTGGTGAGACACAAACGCGAATTAAACACCATGCAACCACCAATATCAAGTCGAGGCACAATGGATTCGAGTTGCTCCTTGATTTTTGCGTGACATCCCACATCGCCTATCATCCAGAATCGGAAATTGACATTTCTGCGTGGAACTTTCCGCAGCACTCATCTCTGGCTGACGAGAGCTTCAACAAGTCTCGTCGGATCGATCTGCTTTTGGGGACGGAAACCTTCTTCGATATATTGGCAGTCGGCCAAGTTAAATTAGGATAGGATCTGCCCGTGCTACAAAAAACACTACTTGGATGGATAGTGTGTGGTCGATGTCGAGCTCATCCCAGAACACTCCATCAGTACTTATCTATCGCATTAACAGAAATTGACCAAAAAATGGAACGGCTATGGCGCATCGATCATGTGGAGCCTCCTGAGATCACACTTACGCCAGAGCAGCGAAACTGTGAGGAGTTCTACACCAAAACGGTATGACGTAATTCAGATGGTCGATTGGAAGTACGACTTCCATTTAAAGATGAACCTACCGTTCTCGGAGCCTCATTCGACATTGCCAAAAGGAGATTCCTCTCCCTCGAACGCAGCCTATGCAAAAGGCCTGAGGTAGGGGCCAAATATGTTGAATTTATGCAGGAGTTTCAAAATCTGGGACACATGAGTCCCGTGAGCCATCCACAGTTAAACACTCCGCATTATTATATTCCGCACCACTGCGTGTTCAAGCCTAATAGCACATCAACAAAGCTCAGAGTGGTTTTCGACGCATCTTGCTAGACGACGTCCCAGAAATCGCTTAACGACATTCTGATGGTCGGGCCGACCATTCAGCCAGATCTTTATACACTACTCCTGCGTTTTCGGATACATCGCTATGCTATCACTGCTGATGAGGTCAAGATGTTCCGCCAAGTCAACATGTTTGCCGAGGATCGCAGATTCCAATACATTCTTTGGAGAGCGTCGCCATCGCAACCATTGAGCACCTTCGAATTGAATACTGTAACTTATGTCACAGCGGCTGCACCGTATCTAGCCATACGCAGTTTGTCATATCTAGCCGACAAATTCATGGACAAATTGGAGATTGGAGCTAAAGCCATCAAATCGTCTTTCTATGTGGATGACTTCCTAGGTGGAGCGGATACGGTAGAGGAGCTAGATCAAATCAAAAGGGAAGTTACACCGATTCTACAGGATGGCCAATTAGAACTCGCAAAATGGCATTCAAATCACT
Source organism: Drosophila yakuba (assembly GCF_016746365.2). Classification (NCBI taxonomy): domain Eukaryota; kingdom Metazoa; phylum Arthropoda; class Insecta; order Diptera; family Drosophilidae; genus Drosophila; species Drosophila yakuba. The sequence continues at coordinate 50,786 of NW_025048816.1, read as the reverse complement.
GCAAGTTTGTCGATGACGCTACAGTTTGCAGTTGAACGACGAAATGTTAACCAGCACGCTTGGCCTAAAATGGGACCAAGTACGGGACACATTCATGTTCTCGTTCTCGCCAAGATTCGATTCGGACCACGTCACCAAGCGCCTCTTCGCTGTTTGATCCGTTGGGATTAGTTACTCCCATCATCATAGTGGCAAAAATTATCCTCCAGGAGCTGTGGCTCCTAAAACTACATTGGGACGAGTCAGTACCCCAAGGCATTCATACAGCTTGGATGTCCCTGCTTGCATCGCTTTCGTCGTTGGAGTCTGTAGCAATACCACGATATTGCCTCCAATCAGCGATACATACCTTTCAAATACACGGCTTTTGTGACGCCTCCATTAAAGCGTATGGATGCTGCATCTACGCTTGCACACTCGTATCAGATGGGCTAACTAAGGTACAGCTAATCACATCGAAGAGAAAATAAGCATTTGCCATACACACGACCACTAATCAACTGCTTGAAGGTATCTTCAAGATCAGTTCGCATCATCGCTGCCTACTAGTTATCGCCTGGATGTATATATTTATTCAGCGCTGCCGTAAACTCACACCATTCCAATTGCTGTCGCTGGCGCCAGCAGAATTGTTGCGGACCCTACATTACATCGTCTGAAATATTCAAACCATTCACTTCGCTCAAGAGGAATCCTGCCCTGCCCCCATCTAAGGATCCATTTGTATCACAGTTCGCTCGCCTCTTGATCTACAGAACTATAACGCCGGGCCACGGACGCTCGTTGTTTTAATACGAAAACAGTTCTGGATAGTGAATGTCAGGGACTTGGCGCGACAAGTCGTTCGCTCATTCATACATTGTTGTCGCTATCGATCAAGCAGCTAGCCATCTGCCTAAGGAGCGGATCACACCGTCTAGCCCATTTTCAAGTTGCAGAATAGACTTTTGCGGACCAATCAACGTCTATTTGCGCATCCACGGTAAGCCGAACTTGGGGGGCATATGGGAAGCTGCAGTAAAAAGCGTCAAGGGACTACTCAATCGCACACTCCGAGACAACAGATTAAGCTTTGAGGAGTTAGCCACTGCATCTGCTGACGTCGAGGTGATCCGAAACTCTTGCCCATTAACGCCCCTATCATCAGACGCAAACGATCTGGCTGCTCCCACGCCTGTCCACTTCTTAGTGGGTGACGCACTCCAAACTTTACCTGAACTTCCACCAATCGACGACAATCTGGACAAGTTGAATCGATGGAAAAGGTTCTGCGCACTAAAGCATCATATCTGGAGTCGCTGGAGCCACGAGTATATAAACGAGCTTTAAGTTCGCACAACCTGGACGAAGACTTCACCAAATCTAGCTGTCAATGACATGGTCATCGTTCATGAGGGTAATCTTCCCCCACAACGGTGGCTTCTTGGGCGCATAGTAAGCACCATCACAGGAGCGGATAACATTGTGCATGTAGCCAACGTACGCACTGCCAAGGGAATAATCCGCCGATCTATACGGAAACTCATCTTAAAACCTGTCTCTTGAAAGTCAATCGCATACTTTTAAGGAGGCCAGTATGTTGGGTCAAACCCCAATTAGAATAATTTTGTTTATATTTGTTAATATAACATCTGTTGTTCAATGCTGCCAACTTGTACTAGCGAGTGTGTGACAGATAGGAAGATAGAAAAGAGAGAATTGAACACACTGAAGAAGATTTTTAAAGTTAAAAAAAGCCACGAGAAGTTGAAGTGAGGAAAAATTATCAAGAACTGCCATTAAAATTTATACTATCTTGTTTTTACCTTTCATGCATTATAGCTGATAGAATCCTATCTTTAATGAAAAAATAAGTGAAAGTAAAAAATATTTAAACAAACGAAAAAGGATCAAAATATATCGAAAAAATATAGTTAAAGACCTAGATTAACATAAAAATATTTTAATGTTTTATACTTAAAAATTTTAAGTCGATTCAAAGGTCACGATCCCGTTTAAATTGTAATGGCCCCCCGTGGTGCTCCCTGGGTACCAATTATTACATACCAGTATGTATATGTACATATATGTAAACGGTAGCTAAACAGAGCGACCATTTTTACTAACAAATATTAAAAAAACATAAAAAAAAAAAAATTCACAACACAAGTTTTTAAATAATATTTTATTAGATCAAATTGCAATTAAACATTAATCAAACTAGTTTCTTAGATCAATATTGATTTTGGCCTGAAAATCTTCTTCTAGAACAAGTGCTTACTGTTTTCACTATACAAGCAAGTGAATTCTATTTTTAGATTTTTTATGATCTCAACTTTACGCGAGCAAATTTTTCCGCCAACAAGAAAGTGGCTGCATAATATAATAATTTTTTTAGCTCCACAATCTTTTGAATCGATTGATCGTATATTTTTGCCCACAATACTTTCTGTGCTTTGCTTTCTGTCTCTTTGCCTCCCATGCTTGTCTTCCTTTAGGGCTTGATCTTCCTTCCCTTATGGGGGTCATCGTGTTGGGAAGCGCTCAGCAGATTATCCTAGGTACGGAAAACTACCGGCCTGGATAATAAGTACAGGTCTCGTCCTTTCCGTGTCTAGGATTACTTCTACTCCCTTAGACTCAGATCTTTATGAACACAGAATATGCTTCTGGGTAGTAGTGTGTTCCCACATAGAACACTATGTCTCTTATTGTCAATAAGAAGAGTAAAGTGACCCTGAAAGCGATCGTGGCGGGTGGATTGGCTTTTTTAAACTTGTTAATTGAAGAACTGCATTTTAGTTGCTGGTATAAGTGCATTTTTTTTTTCGCGAGTTTCACGGCCACAGCATTCGATGGGCGCTGCTAAGTATCGTACGGCTCGAATCGAATAAAGAACACAGTATAGGACAAGAAAATATATTTGTACTAGTAAGATCTAAGAATTTTTTTTAAAAACTTTTGTTTTGATCGCCTTAAGAGCGGCAGGGAGTCTGAATTAGTGATAATAGGATAGAATATAGGGGTGCGTAACTTCTAGTGAATCTGCTTGGAACAGAGAAGTTTAGCGGACTAACCAAGTTGGGACTATCAACTTCACCACGACTAAGATGAAAAATAAATACTGTTCCAAGCATCGTTTCACGGTTACCTAGGGAAGGTAAGTTAATTAACATTATTGTACAGGAATAAGGAGGTAATATAATGTTTTCATTCCAATTAAGGCGCCGTAAGGCAAAATATAAGATGTATTGTTGAACCGATTCATTGCGGTCCGAGTAAACTTCGTATTGTGAACTCCACAAAGGTGATCCCTACTCAAGAATCGGACGGACTAGAGTTATTATAGGTTTTGGTCATGTAAGAATAATCAAATATAAAACCGAGTTATCTTGAAAGATGAAATGTCATGTTGTCTGCTTTTATTTTGTTTGATGTTGATCAGGGGAAAGCTGAGAAACGAAAATTTGTTTCTTTAGTGTGTAGCGTTCAACATCGCCTGCAAGGATTTTAGGATGCCACTTGGTATGATGCATGCAGAGGTCGTGCACTTCTAGCGATGCTCTGAGCTATCCTCGTCGGAATTGGCGTGGGTTTTTTCTACCTAAGCTATACCCTATACCCACATTAAGAAAATAAGTGCACCACTGAATCTAATATGGTGGACTAATAAAAATCGTGATGGGCTACACCCACAAATGAAGAGAAAATCCGGATTAACAAGTCTTTATCCAGTTAAGCGTTTGGGAAACTTGGATGTTGTGCGCCTCCCTATAATATACCCATTCTTCCTTGGTAGGTAGTGTACATATTCTATTAGCTACCCCTTGTTTGACGATAATTTAGTTCTAGCGAACTTTAAACATGTTGATGTGTCGGTGACGATCCATTAATAATGAAAGTCTAGACCATTATTTCATTACGTTACAAGTTGACTTCATTATTCTCGTTTTATTTCTCATATTAACTTAATTTCAATTTCTTCAATTTCATCTACGAATAAGTTGACCGCTTCATGTGGGCGGTCAATGCTCAGCGCAAGCTCTGCTGCTTTCCCTATGGCGAATACTTCCGCCTGAAATATGCTGTATTGGCTTGTGCCTCCTGCCATATCGGAGCCGGTAGTCCTTGCGGAAGTCTTCGATGGCCCACTTTCCGGGACCTATTCACGGCAGTTTATATTAACAACCCCTGACTGACACCAGTCGAGAAGCTATTTCATCTCCTCACAAAAACAAGAGGCGATGCAAAAGCCATTGTATCAAAATCCACTCTTACGAATGAGAGGTTCGGCGTGGGAAGCGCTTCAATATCGGTTCCAAATCAAACGACTTTTAGTCAACAAGAATCTGGGCATGCTCTAAAGGAGCTGCAGTCCACGATTCAGGGGTGTTTAACAGCGCAACCTCGTTCTCACGTATCCACTGATAGCTGGTATTTTTTGTTGATTTTCCTCTGCGCGAGCACTCTGGCAAAGCTTACCCTCTCCTTATGGGAACAGTCCTTAACGTGACAATCCTAAATCCCAGCTTGGGAAGAAATAAACTCCTTCCTGAGCGAAAGGTATCGGACATTGGAGGCCATCGAGGATATGAAACCAACTCATTCAGTAAAAAAAAAACTCCAATCCTTCGAGACTACTACTCAGAAAGGATGTGACTTATGCATCATCCGAACCATCCGGTAAGACTGTGCCCGCGCTTTCTCCAAAAGCCTGTTGACGGGTGTTTGGGCTACATGAAAAAGAAGCAGCTCTGTCTAAGTTGTTTCGCGAGAGGCCATAAGCTACGTAACTGCACGAACACACACGGTTGTTTTACCTGTAAGAGGAGGCAACATACGGTGCTGCAGCGCAGCCCCCAAAATTCCGAGAATGCTACACAAAAATCTCCTCATTCGAGACCCTCCAGCAGAAATGCATCGGCAAGCACTTCAGCGGTGTAAACCTATTTCGCTTCAAGCATTTCAGCCTTTCTACTGAGCACTTCCTTTTGGAACTAGCAGGCAAACTGCCCTCCTATCCGATCCCCTAGAATTCGTTAAAGAACCTGCCCGCTCTCCGCTCCAGTCAAAATGGTAAAAGAGTCTGATTCCTATTGCGAAAGGAACTTCATCCAAACTACGAAGAATAAGCAAGCCGGTGGTTATTGGTGACGCTCCCGTTCTGTGACCCCGAGAATTCCGGATCCAATGTAGGATATTTGAGGACCATTGCGTGAGCTCAGTTTCTTAGAAACGGACTTCCCCTAAAAGAGCAATATGACAGCGGGATCCAGGAGTATCGGGAACTGGGTCATATGAAAGAAGTTTCGTCGACTCCGACTTATTTTCTTCTTCATCATGCGGTAGTTAAGCCCGAAAGCACTACTAAAAAGCTTCGCGTTGTATTTATCGGTTCAAGTCCGTCGGCAAATGGAACCAGCTTAAATAATAGCCTTCATGCTGGTCCAGTCCAACAATCCAATCTAACGATGGCGATATTTTCAATACGTCTTCAGTGCGGACATTACAAAAATGTATCGTCAGATCGGGATCGACCCAAAGAATTCTGTTCCGAAACAATTAACGAGATATCCGAATCTTCGAATGGCAATCAGTTACCTTCGGCGTTCCGAACAAGACGATGTGTTGGCAGGGTCGAACTCCATGAACAAAGACCAAAGTTTTATCCGAGTTTCCGTTGAGGTGGTATGGTGAATTGGGAAGACGAAAGGAATATAAAAAACTGCATTTGACATCTATCACTCAAACAACAGCCGCAATGAGCTTTTAAAGTTCAAGCGTCCCTGTTGGATAACCATTTATAAACCAGGCAGCTGTGCGCCATAGGTTAGGTTAGGTTAGGTTAGGTCGGAATGCCCTCACGGGGCCGCGCATAGGCCAGTATAGCCCATAGCTGCCCGAATGTTTCTTTATGGACCTAGAGAATGTTTTGAGAATTGAGGTGTTGAGCATGGTCCTGACCTGTCGTCTGGTCCCATTAATGTCGTTGTCCAACATCCGGGCATGATCTGGTGACTATGTAGTCAGATATGCTGTTCATGTCTCGACCAATTGAACTATGCCCGAGTCCTTGTAGAGGCATATTCCTTGATGCAACTAGGCGTTGTGCAGCCTTTTCGCAATCATTTACGCGTGGATGTCTAGGGGATCAACTCCAACTATAGTTTCGAGTGCTTTTGTGGGGGTTGACCTCAGCGCCCCTGTTATGCAGAGCAGTGCTTGCCGGTGGGTTCTCTCCATGAGCTTGCTGTGCGTTGATTTCATAATCGAGCTGAGTGTCAATGGACAGACTCCCGTGATAATTATGCTTATGTCGTCAGCATAAGCTGTTATTTTTAGGGCCTTCCCTTCCCGCCTTGCGTCGTGCCCCTGTGTGCTACTTTCACCATGGAGGCGGTGCCCCTATCGGATTGTACCCGTCTACAGCTTAGAAGATTTCTTATTCACAAACTGATAGCGGAGAGCGTGTTGGCTGCTTATTGGCGGTCCAACATAGTGTCTGTGGTCAAGTTGTTGAATGCTCCGGATATATCCACAAACACTTCGAGAGCATATTTTTGGTTATGCAGGGCTTTCTCAATGGTGGCTACTAATGAGTGTAGTGCCGTCTCCACTGATTTACCTTTCGTGTAAGCATGCTGGTTGGATGACAGTAGTCGTTCTGTATCATTTCTGTTGTATACGTCCAGCAGCTTTTCTAGCGTCTTAAGTAAGAAAGAGGTGAGAATAATCGGCCTGTAATCCTTGGGGCTCATATGGCTGCACTTCCCTGCTTTTAGCAGGAAGACAATCCTAGAGGTCCTCCGTGCTTAAGTAAGCTGTGAATATAGCTTGTAGCCATGGGGTGATCACTTCTTCGGTCACCTGTAGCATGGCTGGAAATATTCCATCTAGTCCCGGTGCTTTTATTCCCGGAGAGGAGTCTATAGCCCATTAAATTCTTCTAGGGGATATTAGATCTGTTGGGGGATGCTCTTCTCCAGTTTCGAGGTCCTGGTGCTCGTTGGCATCGGATATCTCGGTGCATTTGGGAAGTGAGCATGCATTAGTGCTGTTAGGGCCTCTTCGCTGCCCTCAGTTCACTGTCCGTCATCGCGTTTGAGCTGACTCTGTATGGTTGGCTGCTTCGATAGCAGCTTCCGGAGTCTAGCCGTTTCTGGGACCGACTCGATATTGGAGCAGAAGTTTCTCCACTAGCTTCGTTGTGCCCTGCGCATTTTCTTCTTGTAATCCCTGAGTAGGATCTTGTATTCCCCATTGATTAAATCATTATTCGCGACTTTGGCGATTTTGAAAAAATCCTCGGAGCTTATTGCGTAGAAGGGAAAGATTACCGTTCCACCAGGGTGGCCTGGTTCTTTTCCTAGCTCTAGATGTCGGGCATGCTGCGCGTTGCGTATCTAACAATTCCCTGGAGAGGGTCTCTAGGGACTTTTCTATGCCTTCAGCGGATTTTACTAGGCCCGGACCAGTCTCGAGTCGTGTCGAGATTGTCTTCTTGAACTTTTCCCAGTTAGTGTATCGGGGGTTTCTGAAATAGGTTGGTTTGGGAGAGTGGTCGAATTCGTATAGGAATTGTATGTCCTTCGGAGTGGCTTCCACCATGCTCCTGAGTTCCTCCGTTGGACCGTTCTATCATGTGCCATGTAGCAGCTACCAGAAGGCGTTTCCTTTCGCTCTCCAGCATCACAACAGTCAGGTCATCCGTGCTGTAGTGAGACATAAGGTAAGCATGCAGGTCCTTCCGTACAAGTACGGCGGTTCTGTTTATGCTTGCCGATGGTTGTAATTAGAGGACTTTAGTCCGGCGACGGCATTGCCCGAGGCAATCCATGGCTCTTGGACCAAAGCTATGTCGGCGATGAGGAGTTCCGCCGACCCGATCTTACTTTTATGAAGATTGAGCTGCAGCACCCTCAGTGGCATGGGTACTGGGCTCATCTCCATTCGACGGGTTGACTGTCTACAAACAAGTTGACCGCTTCATGTGGGCGGTTAATGCTCTGCGCAAGCTCTGCCGCTTTTCCTATGGCGAATACTTCCGCCTGTAATATGCTGCATTGGCTTGGTAGCTTATACGACAGTCTAATTTCAGGTCTGTACAGTATATTCCCGCTCCAACTCCTCCTTCCATCTTGGCGCCGTCGGTGTATATATTGAGGTTTTGAGCATGGTCCTGACCTGGTTTCCAGTCTTCTGGTCCCATGAATGTTGTTGTTCTCACATCCGGTCACGTTCTGGTGACCATGTAGTCAGATATACTGCTCATGTCTCGACCAATTGAACTATGCCCGAGTCCTTGTAGAGACATATTCCCTAAGGCAACTAGGCGTTGTGCAGCCTTTCCTGCAATTATTTGCGCGTGGATGTCTAGGGGATCAACTCCAATTATAGTTTCGAGTGCTTTTGGGGTTGTTGACGTCAGCGCCCCTGTTATGCAGAGCAGTGCCTGCCGCTGAGTTCTCTCCATGAGCTTGTTGTAAGTCGTCTATTCCATGGCCTGCCACAACACTAAGACTCCATACATCAGAGTTGTATGGGTACTAGGCTCATCTCCATTCGACGGGTTGACTGTCAACGTCAGGTCACCGTCCTCCTCGTCCGCCTCGTCCAGCGAAAGTCCCTGGGCGGCTTCCGCGATGGTTTCCAGACTTAGGTCCTTCTCCACCTCGCCTGCCTTCAGGGTGTGAGCATCCTTATCCCCGGGATGACGTTTTTTGAGGCGCAGGTACACGGTCCCCATGCCCATGCCATCTTCCCGTACCTCGGATAGAGGATGTCGTCCGCCTCATTATTTATCTGGAGGACTGCACTCTGGCCTCCCTCCTTGGGTGATGGGATCGCAAGGCGGAGAACCTTCCAGTCCGCTGTTGGAATGTCCAGATTCTGTCGCTGCAGCAGCTTCAGCGCCCGGTCCCCTTGGATAGCGATGGGAAAGAGAACCTTCGCCTTAGGAATGGACAGGATTAGCTCCCTGTCCACCACCTCCAGCTGGGCCCCCTCCCACAACGCCTCCAATTGGCAGACCGTTTGCGTCAGCCACTTTCTCGTCGGATCATCCATGCACTTCAGGATTTTGACTCCGTTCAGCCACCCGGCGCCATCAAATGTGGGCATGGGGGCCTCAGGATCTTCCCCCATCCGTGCAAACAATGACTCAACGAGTCGCGCATGCACCAACTTTCACCGCGGCTCGGTCATCTTGCCGAGTGCCACGATCAAGTGTCGTTTGGTCGCCTCACTGACTTTAAGCTTCTTTTCGGGCTTCTTCACTTTCTGGGGGGAAGGGGCCTGCCTTCTTCGGCCTTCGTCCTTATTGGCGCTCTCGGTTGAGAGTTGCCCCTTGTTGGCAAGCGACTCCTCCACCTTTTTGTCGAATCCGCCCGTGGATGCCATGTTAGGGAGGTTGGCGAAGTGCAGCCTGCCCTCTGCGACCCTTTGCTCGACCCAGCTAAACTTTGCCTTCTCCTGTGGGGATAGGGCGGCTTTTCCCTTGAGCCAGTTCAGGATGCAAAGGGCGGCTTTGTACTGCGCCTTAGCCTTCATCCCCTCGCTTGAACGGCTCGACCCGTCCCTGCGCGGGGAGCTGGTGCCTGGTTTCGGCGAGCGGAGAGGGCTTTCCTCCTCTTCTTTGGAGAGCTGCACGCTCTCCAGGTCCGAGTCTGTATCGATTATGGCACCTGAGCGGCTTAACTACCCTTGCGTCGTTGTTGTTGTTGTGGCAGTAACATTGCAACTGACATGACCTGCTTCCGTCAAATCAGAGGTGTGACCGCTGGCGACACGCAGAGGGGATTGCATCCCTCCGTGCCCGCCAATGGTAGCAGTTACGCCTTCCACTGACGTTTGGGCTGACATCCCAGCCCGAGTTCAGTTATTTTTGGTGTTTATTCCACAAAGAACCCTGGTTAGTTTTCCGGGGAACCACCCACTTGCGTGTTATGCCTAACCACCAGGCACCTCCACCCATGGAAAATGGTTTATTTCATCCTGCTTTTTGAGCGGAAGGATTTGAACCGTTGCCTTAGCTAGACACTGCCTTACCGCGGACGGGGTTAGCAGCAATGCATTAACCGTTGTCCGGGATAATGCAGTGCCCATTGCCCAGCCGGCGCCCTCGTGGAGGGTTCAGGTGGAGGATTTTTGCCAGCAAACATTATATTAAAAAAAATATAATTTCAAATTTTATAAAAAATAAAAACAATTTAAAACCAAAAGCGAAAATACGCGAGAATAGTGATTATGCCGCTCGACAGTTATCGCGTCGATACACGATGTGTTTTAACACCTAAAAATTCCTTTCTACGTCCTATCATTCACAATAATTACTCACGTCAATCCTTTAATTAAGAGGTTTGTCCATACTACAATACTACAATTACTGATCTGCAACTATTTGTGGCTGCCAATCGCAGTCATGTCATCTTAAATTTCCAGTGGATTCGCTCGTGGACTTAATCTGTTTCGCGGCTGACAATGCCGTCTCTCGTACTCCTCACAGCTAACTAATTCGCATACCCTTTCCTATGCGAGGCAGGTGGGTTGTTCGGGCTACATGTAGCAAGGTTTAGGGCATCGTAAACGCGTGCAAAAAGGGTTGTTGCAGGTTCACTAGATCGATTCTCTTGGCAGAACGATTTCTTTTCACGTTTGGCCAGGCGTAACGCGGCTCAGGCTACGGAAAGATTCCGTTCCGGACGATTCCTTTAGCTCAACTTGACGCGAATGTAATCTGTCGTGATATTGAGAGGTAGTGGGCGTAGCTACAGCAGGCAGCAGGGCGTGGTAGCCCGTCACAAGAAGCACGTGGTTGCCTTCTTTAAGGAAATAGAAATACACGAAAACAGGCATTATCTGCAGTATTTACCATACGCAGCGACACTTTCCAAATGTTGTATTACTATCTGCTCTTATTGCTTTTATTAGTCGAGTTACACGTTATCACTTGTAATACTTATTACTTTTCAATAACTTCAGACGTATGTTTGATCACTGTGGCGAGCAAAAATCAAGTAAGTGAGCGCCTTTTGGAAATCTGCTTGAGTGGCTAACTTCGCTTCCAGGAATTTACGTTGGAAGTTCCTCGTGGTTTACATTGACATTCGTTCGAATTCTTGGTCGAAACTGAACATCTTGTGTGAGCGAGAGAGTAGATGAGCGACGAAGAGAAACTGACCTTGAATATTCTGGAACTCTCCCGCTCTCTCAGTTATATTTTCAAACGTGAGATATGAGCTAGATGTTACCGTTTACGCTCTCAAATATTAATTGAACCCTAAAGTGGAACTACCGAGAGGGGTTTTGGCACTGTTGGTTGTATTTCTCAAGTGCCATCTTGTGCAGGTAGTCCGGACTCAATATTCTTTTGTGGCGGTAAACTATTCGGGACGGATGGAATCACCGGTTGAGAACTGATCAGCTGTGGAGTCCTGTTGATCGCTTGCTGGAGGTTGCGGGACATTTCCCTTAGCCAGCCTACCACCAGCTGCTTTCTTGCGCTTTTGAGATTCCTCTAATAGCTTGAGGCTATTAAATTGTGAATCTAGCGCGCAAAAGAAGATCATCAACTCGACATTCTCTAGCCACGCCAAAAATGCTAATCAGTAATCACTTGTTCGGCCGAAAGAAAGAAAGACAGAAAGAGAATAGGTTGAATTCATTTAATTAAATAATGCACAAGTCACAAGAGTTTCACTCGCGAAGCGAACGGAACTTTAACTTTAGTAGAGAGAACGAAAATGAATTATAAAAAAATTTATTAGAATCCAGCGCTGGATTTGGCAAAAATAAATTCGAAGCGCAGAAAAAAACACGACCGTGCGGTTTGAAGACGAGCCATTTGCTTTCAGACTCTTTGACACTATATTTGTGAATATTTAACCCTTACGATCCTATAGGTAGGCTCGATGCAGAATCGCATGTAAAAATTTGCATAATAATTTGAGCACTACATCTTGCGCACTGATCTTGTCTTTCTCCTTATATCAGCTTTACTTCACTCAAAAGTCTCTAAAACTGTCGTCCTTGTTAGTTAGGATATTGTTGTGTATATTACAGTTTCCTTTGACATAGCTAATTGTGCGTGGAACTACGAGGAAGACAAAAACACCGTTATATACACACTATGCTCTTTTCGACTTTATATGGATATTTCCATATAATTTTTATAGCCTATCAATACAAAACAGTAAACTTTTGACTGTTATTTTTAGGTCAAATTGTCAAGTCGGTCTCCTTTTTCCATTGGTGAAATTGGTGACTTTAGTCAGCTTGTTGATGGAAAACTTATGAAAGGTTTCCTACTGGCACAGCAAAATAAGTTATTTCCCTTTCTAGAGATAGAAATAAAGTGTATTTAGTGTTGAAACAATAAAGTTAAGATATAACCAATTCAAGATTTTGTGAGGTGATAAAATCGTGGCTAACACACCCAAAAAAAGTTGCTTTTCTTTCCGTAGTGTAGTCGTACGTACTAGTTCGACCTTTCGTTAAATTTTAAATTGCATACAAACCACCAATCCTCCCAGTCCCAGCAGGTTTTGTCCGAGAAGCCGCCATGGAACTCTACAAAGCAGTAGAAAAATCGGTAAATAATAATAATAACTAAAACCAATTGGGTAAAATTGCTAATCAAAAAAAGAAGAAGAGAAGAAAAAAAAGCCGATGATTTGCAAGTCACGCGCCACGTGACTTAGGAAGTGTGTGTGTATGTGTTTGAAACTCTAAAAAAAAAGAACCGGTGTCAGCCGGCATATACATGGAAAAAATAAGAAAGAGAGAGAAGGAATAAACGGAGTAAATGCAAATCTGCACGTTGCAAACAGAAACAAACTTTGAGCACAAAGTGGAATTAGTGGTTTATCATGCAATATTCCTGCAAGTTGCTGAGTAAGAGAGACAATCTCTGGCAACCAAAGGAAGCCAAACAAAACAAACATAAAGAGTTTTAAGGCCGTTTACGCATCACAAGCTCTAAAGAGAGAAGCTGGTACAAACAAAAGCATATTAGGAAAAGGAAAATAAATAGTTTTAATGTAAGTACGCATTAGAAGCTTACAAGAGTAACAATTCAAGCTGAGTAATAGTACAGGCCAAAGCATATTAAGAAAAGCAAGACAAAGTATTTTTGAAGCCGAGTGGGCATTACAAGCTCAAAAAAGAGGAGCTGAGTAGTGGTAAAAAAAAACAAAATAATTATAATAAATATTAATAATTAATAATAATAATATAAAGGTCGAGTGGAGCAGGCTAGGTTGCCCACCACAAGCCAAAGAAGGAAAAACAAACAAACGAAAACAACTCAACCCCAAAAGTAAATTGGAGATATTATTGAACTGAGGCTGGGTAGTAATTACAAGTCAAGTTATAAATCTAATAGTTGCTTTCGTTGTAAGCCCCAACTCTAGGTCCCATATGGGAAATGACTGACTGTGTCATAAAACCATTTCAGTGCAAGGCGATCGACAGGGCGATCCTCCGAAACCCATGGGAGAAATGGCTAAGGGCGTTAACTAAATAACTCGAGGCTGTGGGTACTGAAACCGAAAAGCAGAAGAGGAGAAAGCTGCTAATCTTGCGGGGAGGCCAGCTACAGCGTGGCGCGCTGGTTGAGTCCATCGACGAAAATAAAGAAAACATCTACAAAATCCTCAACGACGAAGCAGAACTCAAAGTTTGAAAGACATCTATTTAGAGGCCTGACACCTTTGGAATAGGAGAGCTTTATGGATTTCTTGCTGCGAATCCGTCAGAAAATGCAAAAATGAACGTTCGGATCTCTAAAATCGGAGATGCGGCAAAAAATGCCACCAGCAATAAATACTTAAAGGTTGGACACTTCGACAGGAAATGCTGAACTAAAGAGGCCTCGTACGGATATACGCTGTGTGAAGGACAAGGCCCCCAGCCCCGAAATAAAGTTTCAATGCCGAATGGGAGGCCGTGTTTGGAGGCCTAATGTTTGGAGTAAACGCTGCTTCTAAAATTTATCAACGCCTTCTTGAGCAGATGTTATCTGTACTACCTAACGCTATGAATTCATAGATGACATCATTATCTTTGAAGCGACTGACCTTAAATCGACAGCACCGTAAAATATGTGTGCAAGTCTTTCAGGATAAAAATGTTCTACTGAATATAGAGAAGTTCGTCTGGATGACAAACCAATTAAAATTCCTCGGACATATCTTATCAAACAATGGAATAGAAGTTGATACCTAGAAAATTGACGATCATTCAGAGACCCAAAGTGCAAAGAGGAAACACGGAGTTTTCTCGGACTGGTAACCTACGTAGGGAAATTCATCCAGGACATTTCAAGGCATACAGATCCTCCTGAGGAAGTTGCTGAAAGCCGAAAACAAATTCACCTGGGACGAAGCGGAGAGGAATGCCTTCATCAACCTAAAAAATCTTTTATCGAGGTATGAACGCCAAGTAAAACTCCAAGTGTCGATTAAACTTCTTATTTTTTTTTATTCGACTCGTCTTACCAAGAACTTGCCACCGAATGCCGAGCTTTGCTTATTCGCTTTTACTTATGCTCTCCCATATCTCTATGTATGCTTAGGGGCTATGTGTACAACATTATTTTTTAATGCTAACTTATGAGTAAGAGCGAGATGACAATATGGTTCTTACTTAGAACAGGGATTTGATCTTGCGCTTCTGTTTCCAAGGGTTTCATACCAAGATTTTCATACCTCAACCTAAACTAATACATGGTGCATACATGGTACTGTGGGCCTTACAAGTATCTATCCTAACACAACTCGGCCGTCCTGATCAAATTTATGTTGTGTTGTTGGGGGTTGCTGTCCTGGAATTTTCCAAATATGCTGAAATAGAAACACTCGAAGAAAAGCGAAAACTTGACTTTTCGTAAATGCGCGGTCGCGACCGGGCGTATGTTTATTCTTCGAAAATCAGTTTTACACTAAAGCTTATTCTAATTAGCTAGGCTCTCCCGAGCGCAGCGGGGACTCCAATTTGAGCTGCCACCGGGAGAGTAGAGTTGGAGACTCGGTGGTGAAGAGCGAGTGAGAGTGAGAGGGAGCGGAGAGCGGGTTACAGTCCAAACCCCGTAACTTGGACATTCCGCCCCCCTTGCAATCACTGGGGTTGCAACATAGCCATTCTACGGCATGCTGCAGGCACCGGACACGATCCACCTAAAAATTGTTTTTTTGGGCATTCCCTCGACGAAGGTCAGGAATCCGGATTGGATGACCTTTTGATTAACGTCTGCTCCCAGGACCATGGAGACGGTAGCAGGCCGATGGAACTGGTCATAAGCCAGCATGATGTCCTGGAACTTGGACACCACTGTGTCGCTCAATGCCCGGACAGGTGTGCGGATTCGCACACTGGGCTCGATCTGAAGTACGACCTCTAGTTTCGTTTTCGCGTCGACCCTGGAGCGAATCGTCGTAGTGCAGACCTTCTCGTCGCCAACATTGGTCATCGGAAGCGTAAAGGCTGACGCCAACGAAGCTTCGATGTAGCTTATGGGGGTGCACGGATCGATGAGTGCTGCGGTCTCGAAGGTCTTCGTTCCTGTCTCCAACTTGACCAGCGCTGTCGAAAGGATGTTCACGCTGTGGCGTTGCAGCAGCGACGAGAGCGATGGGCCTGGCGTGGTCGATTCCGGGCGTTGTGGCGGTGAAGTCCTACGCTGAGTTGGCGGATTTTGCAGGCGGTAACGCTGGGACGAGGCCAAAGCTGCTTGCCGGGTTGACACCGATTGGAGACGAGAGCGCGCTCGCGACCGCGACGATGAGCTAACCTGCTCGTGCATGTGGAGCAGCGTGTGGTGGGATCGGTCGCACTTCCTGCAACGATGGGTACCGCGTCAGACTCGGCAACGGTAGGATTGAATACCTCGGGTACGTCTACTCTCCAAAGCACGAGAACTGCGTGCGTTTTGCTGACGAGGGGCCATGCTGCGGGTAGTTCAATGTCGAAAGGAGATCGAAAACGAAATGAAAAAGAATGGCTGATTAGTGCTAGTGAACTACCATTAAGGACGAGAGGCGCGCCTATTTATTGTGGAGATTTGGAAGACTCCGTCGGCAAAGGCACCACTTTTGCCACTGGAGTACGGATATTTACTACACGGACGTTGCCGTCGGCTCCTGGGAAGACAGACTCCATTCTGCCGAGCCGCCACTCATTAGAGGGTAAGTTGTCGTCCTTGATGACGACCATGTCATCGATGCGAAGATTTTTGGTCGGGGCCTGCCATTTAGTGCGCTTATGGAGTTCTTTGAGGTACTCTTCTTTCCATCGCACACGGAACTGCTGATGGAGAGCCTTCAAATGCTGCCACCGATTTAGAATGGATTTCGTTTTTCCCTTTACTTCTGGTTCCACCGTGGACATAAGGGGTCCCCCGACAAGGAAATGACCTGGCGTCAGGGCTAGCAAATCTGTCGGACCCTCAGACATAGGAGAGGGCGGTCTGCAGTTAATGCACGCCTCTATTTTTGCCAAGAGCGTGGAGAGCTCTTCGAACGTGTATTTTCGTCTGGCAGTGCATTTGTAAAATAGTGTCTTAAAACTTTTTACGTCTGGAAAGCCTCCTATATGGGGTGCCCCCGAAGGAATAAATTGCCATTGCATCTCTTGATGACTATAGGCATCCGTCACCGACTCTTTTATGGCCTGAAGGAAATCGCGGGAAAAGCAGGGTGGCAGCGCCAACAAAGGTTTTGCATTAACTGGTTACCACCATGGAGAGTTATGCGATGTGTGAAATTCGCGAGGATTCGAGAAAGCAGGCAGTTATACGGAAGAATCACTGGATGCCGCTCATTGTATTGAAGGCTTTCGGAAGCCGCCACACGGCCGCACGCCCTGATCAGTCTTTGCGGATCTAGAAAACTTACGAAGTGGAAACGCCGTAGTTTGGAGTAATTGGAGTGGCGAGCTAATTGTATAAATGATTGGTGATTTATGGTAATCAGGTACACCTGATTTACGGTTTGAACATGGTGAAAATTTTATTTTTTTTCTTTACAACTAGAAACGGAGAAATTTAAAATGGTGGAATTGTAATTTTTTCTCCGCGTTGTAAGTACTTCTAAAAACAAATGCAAATTAATATCCAAGCAATACAGGAAAAAATATTTGTCGGGTGAACGACTTATATTTGGCGGTCGTCTATTTACTTTTTAAGTTTTGGATTACAAAGAAAATTTATTTTTGGATGAAAAAAATTATTGTCTTGTTTTTATGAAAATGTAAAAAATAATTAAATAAATATTGAAAAATTTATTTGTTAAAAAGGAAAAAAAACCGCTTATAATTTATTGCTCCGAAATTGATTTGGAAATTTATGAAAAAAAATTGATGGAAAACAAAACGCCTTTTCCGCGTCGGCTCTTGGAAAAAATTTTATTTGTGTTTTATTTGCCGACGGGAAACAATTTACACTTTGGTATATTTTTAAAAGTAATGCAGATTATATGCGCAATGTATGTCGGTAATATATGTAGATAATATATGTGGGTGTAATATATATGTAATGTATATGTGATATATGTAATGTATATGTGATATATGTAATGTATATGTGATATATGTGTGTGGGTGTATTATATGTAATGTATATGTGATATATGTATGTGGGTGTAATATATGTAATGTATGTGGATGGACATATACTATATAGTGATGTAATATATGCTGATGTAATATATGTTGATGTAATATATGTTGATGTAATATATGCTGATGTAATATATGTTGATGTAATATATGTTGATGTAATATATGTAATATATGGAACTGGCGTGAAAATGTTTAATTAATATTTTATTTGGAATGGACAGAGGGTATGTGCTGTTTGTTTTGTTATTGTATTCTTTGATACCAAATTGTATTAAGTGGACTGCGGAGTTTAAGCAAAAAATGTGTTGCGAAAAGAATTTGGCTTGCGTTGGACACAGTGAAACGAGAACAGAATTTTTGCCACTTTTGGCAGAGCTTTGGACTTAGAAATTTTCACTGATTTTGGCGCAATTTGTTTTCACTTTTTCACATGTACATATGTACATTCTATATCTATTTGTGTTATTATTAGCAATGTTTAATTGTGTGCTCTTTTCTTTTTCTTGTGGCCTATCCAACGTTTAATTCTGAATGCTTCAGACACCTTGGTATGGGTTCGAAATACCTGAAAACCTTCTACGCCCTTTTACAAGAATCTGTCGTTTCTTAATACTTTTGAAATCACGGCGTTTACATTTTAGAATTAATTTTCTAGATATGCCTGCTGTGCTGTCGATATTCTTTACCATTACGTGATCTCCTTTTATTGTATTCAAATGGCTTTCTGGCGGTCTAATCATGTTGTCTTTTCTTATATGCTTGAGCTTTTCCTTGATTCTTCTTTGCTTCGCTTTTAATATTATTCAAATTCCTATCTTCTTTTGTATTATCTAATTATTTTTTTTTTCATTTAATTTGTCTACTATTTTTCCTCTTGGTTCTAAAACAAAAAGTACTTTGCTTGGAGTTTGCTTGATACTGCGGTGATGTGTATTATCTAGTACGTGCTCAACTTTATCTATTACTGTGTCCCAATATAACCTCTTTTCTGGTTCTACCAGTTTTGCTATCATTGGACCTACACTTCTTTTGACTCTTTTAACCTGTCCGTTCACCTGGGGCGATCCAGTCACAATCTTCATATCATTCTTCTTTCTTCAAACTCTTTTGATGTAAAACAACTTCCCCTATGCACTTTGGCTTGCTGTATGCTCTAAAATAGTATTCCAGGGCTGTAATGATATCCCCTGTATTAGTAGTTTTTGTAGTATATAAACGTACAAACTTTGTAAAACCGTCGATGACAACAAAAATATGTTTTTTGGATCTACCTGAGTCCCCTGGAACGTAATGACCGATACGTGTTAGTTCAAACGGCTTGCTAGCTTTCGGAATGCAATGCAGAAATCCTTCCTTACCCGTCATAGGGGAGAAAGCAATGCTTTTTAAGCAATTTCATTGTCCTTGGCATTGGTAAAAATTAAAAATTATTGACTCCCAAAATAGGGGAAATTTTGAAATATGACTTCTAGGTGGGAACACTTGGCATAGAAGACCGATGGCTCAGAAATGCTCTAAACCGGTATAAAAAGATCGTGGCCCACCGATAAAATGGTCAATACCAGGCTGAATACGAGTATGATTAAGTATGAACAAATACTCTGTCTAAAAAGAGAATAAAGTCGGTACCAATTAATACGACGAACTTGTCCATTCAAACTGCCCACCGCCAAAGTGATCTGAATTAGAACGAACTGAGCACGAAGTAGGCAATCAGACTCGGCTATATGGATTACGAGGTGATTCTTCCATAACCAATACATAGTGAAAATCATAAAAAGCAATTTAAAGCTTAACCTTTGTGAG
The DNA here is from genome assembly GCF_016746365.2 of Drosophila yakuba. NCBI lineage: Eukaryota > Metazoa > Arthropoda > Insecta > Diptera > Drosophilidae > Drosophila > Drosophila yakuba. The sequence goes on along the minus strand of NW_025048816.1, from coordinate 31,388 downwards.
GAGTCTTAAAACTGCGGTGGTCGGCCTAGTGACAGCGAAGGGGGCTAGAGTGCGAGAGGAGTCAATGACGGCCAGGTCGAACGGAAAAGAATGGACTTTGAAAACCGGTAGAGCGGAGAGACCGTGAACTAACGGTACCGCGCTGGACCTTGGACTCGAACCGGTCAAGGGCACAGAGGTCAACGGCAACGGTGTGGGCTTTGGACGAGTACAAAGAGGACGCACTAACGGGACACGAGTTGGACATTGCACCCAAGCAAGCCGTGCGCAAAATGGGAAATAGCGGGATCCCCGCGGCCTATAAAAGGGCGGCGCAGGCGCAGCTCGAGCAACTCAGTTAAACACGCGTAGGTCATATGTGCAAGCGTAGAGTATAAGCGCGAGTAGCGGAGTCAGGACGCAGGCGTGCGGCGGGACAGTCGGAACAGATTCAAAAGGCGTGGACACAGCCGTAAAGCAAGAGGAACGCCGTGAATAGCCAATCGTAGAGTAATAGACGCGCACCAGTCGAGAAGTTACCGGTTAGTGAGAAGGCGTAGAACGCAGAAGGATTTCAGTCAGCGAGTGTCAAAACGGACACACAAGAACAGTCAATTCAAGTGGAGAACCGAGCAACGCAAAGATCCACGGAAACAAACGATCACAAAGACCTGGCGCGGTCAGAACGGACAGTGGAGTCATTGGTCGGCAATAATAGTTGAGATCCCGCTTAAACCGGACGTGATTTTTAACGCTGCGCAAAACGTCGCCGTTAGAAATAGTCGAAGAGTGTGAAAAGTTGCATCCTGCGTTTGCTGCACGATCACAGGTAGAAAAAGACGTGAATTACACACTTTCTTTTTCTTATTCCTTCGGTCAATTGTAAAAATGTAAACAATTTTTGCGGGAAGCCCGGCTAACTAAGCAGCTGATAGTGCTACCAACCAATCGCACAAACCGAGTGGCGTTGCCAAACCAACTGTGATGCTAGACTTTGTCCGTTTGCCGCAAATTGTAAAAATTGAAAAATTCAAAATAAATCTCGTGAAAAAAAACGCAAACTAATAAAAAAAAAAAAAAACCGCCGGAGTGATACTCCCGGCAACAAATATCGTACAAGTTTTCTTCTTTTTGTTATAAATTTTTTCCAAACAAAAGAAAACCGTTTATATCAATAACAACAAATAATAACAAAATTAGTCAGAAAGACCAGCGTCGATTTGTGCAAAACCAACGTCGCCTCTCTTTGCTACGAAATAACTCGTACTTAGTCGTAAGGTCAATAACCCCCGACTCAATCAAAAACCACGACCTAAAAACAAAAAGCGAGAGAGCGCGGTCTTGCTCTCCATCAACTGTTAAAGGGACCGTTGAAATGCCCGGACAAGAGCAAGCTAAAAATCTTTGCTTATCAACTGGCTCTGTTACTCCTGCTGTTACAAAAACAACAACTCCACCGGGGGTGTACCCGATCAACGATGACTGCAAGTTCTGCTGAGGTCTGCCAAAAACAAATTCACTGTGTGCTGCAGCCTCAGCTGCAATTCTTCCATGGGTAATAAATCAAAAATAAATTATGACATAACAAGACAAAAAACTAACATGCCCAACAATAATAACCGATTTGCCATTTTGGCCGATGATTTAGATTCTGACAAAGACATTAAGAAGACATCAGGAAAAAATTCCAGCGCCCTCGTAAACAAAATAATGGACCTTAAATGGGAAAGACACTTTCCACATAATTTTCCTGACCAAGGGCAGCATTCATGATACAAAAGTGCAATTCCATACGAAAGTAAACTTCAGAGCGCTTACCAAATAACTCAACGATACCAAGAAAAACTTTTATACGTACCAGCTAAAAAGCAGCAAGGGACTACAAATAGTTATTAAAGGTCTTGAACCTGAAATAAATCCTGAGGAAATATCAGGAGCCCTAATAGAACAAGGTTTTAAGCCGAAATCAGTTATCAACATGTTTAACAAAGATAAAAAGCCACAACATCTTTTCAAGGTCGAACTTGAACCATACTCTTAGGCATTGAAGAAAAGCAAGAGTCGCCCCATTTATAAGCTGCAATATCTCTTACACCGTAGAATCTCAGTTGAAGAGCCGGATAAGCGCAAGGGAGTCCTGATTAGAAACCGCATAAAACATACTTTCCGCAACCACTTTGGGACAAACTACTTACAGGCTAAAGAATAAACAGCTGGGTAACGGACAAATAACACTTGCTGCTGTATACTTTATATATTCATATAAAGGCCGAGTCCCTCCCAGACCTATCTTCTGATCACTCGCCGGTGCTCCTTAATTATCTTCAATGTCCGGATCTGAAAAATGTACCCTGGCGATTGACATAGAAAGCACCACTAAATTTTTGCAGCCTGTCCTCGTTGCAGTAGCCCATGCCTCAACCCCAGAAAAAGAAACTGTACAGTATATGTACATTACGGAGAGCGCATCTATCTCTAAGCCCCTGGTAGAATATGTTGTGCCAATAAGAAATTCAGCAGGTGAATGGGTCCGCAGCGAAAAACATAGAGGTTCTACCTTCGCGGAGCACCTTCAAACGTGTTTCAGCCAAACCCAGCAACGAATAATTTCGTTTTACAAGAGCAAACAGTTGTAAGCCAAACGACAAAGGAACCAATAGAATTTCGACCAACTGAAATTAAGGAATTAAAACCTAATGAGAGCCCCGGCAGCGATCTAATAACACCTAAGATGATCATCGAACTTCCACTTTGTGCCGTCCAAACTATTTGCCAGCTCTTCAATGCAATAAATAGAATTGGTCATTTCCCTTCGTCTATCATCATTATGATACCGAAACCGAGAAAGGATCATACAGTTCCATCATCATACTACCATGTTTGTCAAAACTCTTCGAAAAATGTCTGCTGACTTTTGTTATATCGTATCTGAGAACTTTTAACAAAGTAACGGAGCATCAATTCGGTTTTAAGGAGAAACATGGAACAATCGAATAAGTCAATCGAATCACATCTGAAATACGAACTGCATTTGAAAATAGAGAGTACAGCACTGCCATTTTTCTCGACGGGGCCCAAGCATTTGACAGAGACTGGTTAGATGGCCTAATGCATAAAATTAAGTCTACACTCCCTGAATGCACTCATAAGCTTTTAAAGTCGTACCTGCACAATAGAGTGTTCTCAGTTAGACTGTTACGTCTAAAGACCACATCATAGAAGCTGGAGTTCCTCAAGGCAGCGTACTTGGCCCAACCCTATATCTACTATATAGAGTCGATATACCAACATCGAGGCATTTAACAATATCTACATTTGCCGATGACACTGATATCCTGAGCCGCTCTAAATGTCCACGGCAAGCTACTTGTCTCTACCAGGCACATATTGAGAAATGGCTTTCTGACTTGCGAATAAAAGTCAATGAACAGAAATGTAAGCACGTAACTTTTACCCTCAACGGACAAGATTGCCCTTCGCTCATACTAAATAATACTGTTATTCCAAAATCAAAATTCATCTTGGCTGAATAAAAAACATCAAAACAAGCTTTGGGCGGTTTGTGGGCGTTAGAGTGGGCGTGGCAACATGAATCGATAAACTTGCGCTGCGTCTATGTCTCTGGAGTCTGTATGCTTAATCTCAACTTTCTAGCTTTTGTAGTTCCTAAGATCACAGCGTTCATACGGACGGACAGACAGACGGACAGACGTACATGGCCAGATCGACTCGGCTATTGATCCTAATCAAGAATATATATACTTTATATGGTCGGAAACGCTTCCTTCTGCCTGTTACATACTTTTCAACGAATCTAGTATACCCTTTTACTCTACAAGTAACGGGTATAATTACATCCTCAACAGACGGTGAAAGCAAGGCACTTGTGCTAGATGACTGTCCTGATCCTATAGTGTGCGGAGATTTTCCAAGAGCTGGAATGGTGGATGCTGTAGGTGGCAAATCAGTAATGGAGAGAGAACTGAGTGACTGCAAAATCCAGAAACAACCCAGTGGTTCTTAGACCCGATACACGGCAATTGCTGGAATTGCACTGCCTCAGCTGATGCCCAGTCTTGAGTCAATTTATGCAAAGTGCGACGCTTTTTGCTTCTTTGAATCGTATTTACACCTTAATCTAACTTTGGTTTTAAGGATTTATTAATTATGTTGGGATTCACATCTGTACGACTTTTCTAGGCCTTTTAAAGACTTATTGGCAGTTGGAAGATAGCGCGGGCGGTTCAGGGCGGCGACACCAAATGGGCGGAGCAACTGGAAACTAAAACGCTCGGCCCAGCCGTAAACTATGAGCTCTCGGTCCCAAGCATAAAAGCTCTATTTCTAGCCGGGCTGCTTCTTGGAGCTCGCTCCCGATTTACTGGCTAATGCCGGAGCGCCTACTGCTATGTGGAGCGGAAAAGCGGTTAGGTACGGGCTGCTGCATAGAACTTTTCCTCTCTCTGTCGAAATTGAATTTATTTATGAGGTTTTAATTGTACTTCGGCGCTGCGCGTGTGGAGGCGACGGTCGCGGCGGGAGCAAGCTTGCTCCCCAGCTATTGGCTGCTCCTCGACGATCGGCTGCGTCGTTCCCCTCAGAAGAAATGGAAGACCATGACGCCGGAAAAGTGGCGGTAAGCCTCTATGAAAAAAGGGGTGAACTGTAAGTGTTAGTGGGTAACTGTATCCATCAGTTGACGTTAGCCACTGTTGCTCTCTCGCATTTATTTACCCTATTCCTACCCTGTCTTGCCTTAGTGGCAACACAGCTTCTCGAACTTCATCTGACCCACGGATGGCGCTAAAAAGTATCTTTATTTTCCCGAGCAAGCGCTACACATGGCCTAATCGACTAGGCTATTGATACTCTGTTGCATCCCACCTGATTTCCTGGCGCATAGCTTGCCATGGCGAACTCAATGTTTTTCAGCGTCCTGCATCGCTGCTCCAAAAACGATGCCATAGATTCCCACGTAGTGACTGATTCAGGTTCTGGACAAAAACTTGGGAAATTATGCATCTATCGATTTGTTCCGTTGAACCCATTCCCATATTGTCGTAAACATAGAATAAAAGTCCGGCCAGTAAGCATAGCCTCCAGCGAAATTTAAAAGCTCAAGAGGGGGCAGCGATGGTGCCATATTCCGGAGTGAACGCTGCTGATGGCCACAATCGCACGGAGATCTGTGAGGGGCGCTTTAAAATTTTTCCAAGAACTGAGGAACTAATCGTTAGGAGAGTATCATCAAATTTCGGTTTCAATTTCACGCAAGTCAAGCTCTTCAAGTCGCTCAGAATCTTCCGAAATGTTTGTTGCAGCTCATCGATCAGCTCCATCCTCACATGAAGAATGGAATCGTCAGACGAAGTTAACGCAGAACTTAATAAGGAATCTGCTAATCGTTCCACTTTGTTATACCCGTTACTCGTAGAGTAAAAGGGTATACTAGATTCGTTGAAAAGTATGTAACAGGCAGAAGGAAGCGTTTCCGACCATATAAAGTATATATATTCTTGATCAGGATCTATAGCCAAGTCGATCTGGCCATGTCCGTCTGTCCGTCCGTCTGTCCGTCTGTCCGTCCGTCCGTCTGTCCGTCTGTCCGTCTGTCTGTCCGTATGAACGTCGAGATCTCAGGAACTACAAAGGCTAGAAAGTTGAGATTAAGCATACAGACTCCCAAGACATAGAAGCAGCGCAAGTTTGTCGATTCATGTTGCCACGCCCACTCTAACGCCCACAAACCGCCCAAAACTGCAACGCCCACACTTTTGAAAAATGTTTTAATATTTTTTAATTTTTGTATTGGTCTTCTAAATTTCTATCGATTTGCAAAAAAACTTTTTGCCACGCCCACTCTAACGCCCACAAACCGCCCAAAGCTGCCACGCCCACACTTTTGAAAAATGTTTTAAAATTTTTTCATTTTTGTATTGGTCTTGTAAATTTCTATCGATTTGCAAAAAAACTTTTTGCCACGCCCACTCTAAAGCCCACAAGCCGCCAAAAACTGGCCTTCGCACGTACACTAGCTGAGTAACGGGTATCAGATAGTCGGGGAACTCGACTATAGCGTTCTCTCTTGTTATATATTGCAGTCGCCTTGCGCCTAACGCCAGCAGCAACAACAAAAAATTCGATTCAACGGAAAGATGAGAGCAAAGATGAATTAGCGGCAGCTTCCGAGTCAAGATTAGATATAATAATACAACGATTTAAGATTAGAGGTACGTAGTTTCTATTGTATCTGCTTGGAACAGAGAACTTTAGACATAAGTCGGGACTTCACCACGAGTAAGCTTACAAATAGGGACTGTTCCAAGCATCGTTATACGGTTAACTAGGAAAAGTAAATTAATTAACTTTAGTCTATTAGAACAAGAGGGTAATATAAGAACTCTATATTGTTAATTCCAAACTGGTGATCCATACTAATATATCGGACGGACTAGTGAAAAGGTCATAACTTTACACTTAGTGCCTATATGTTTAATACGTTATAACGAAAGCTATCTAGATCGGATTTTACAATCGAAAGGCAAGAACTTTTACTAGCGTCAAAATTTAACATAGCATAACATCGTCTGCGTACATAAGTACACGCGACTGTTTTGTTACTAGGGGAAGGTCGTTAATAAATATGGTATAAAAGCCCGGACCAAGTTGGCTCCCTTGTGGGCAACCAGATGTGGCAAAGAATACGAGAAAGAGGGATCACAGAGGACTCCTTCCATATATGGTCGACTGCGAAGATTCCATAGATAAGGTAAACAGATTAAGTAGAGGCTTGCACAAGCCTTCCGCACAGAATCTAAACACACAGCCAGGGATTCCGTCGAGACCTGGCGTATAGACAGACTAAACGTGCTGAAGATCGTAAAACAGTGAGCTTTCGTTTAAAGTGGAAAAGGCGAGGAAGGCTAAGAAATTGTGAGAAATTAGTGTTAACGAAATTAAAAAACTGCGCGAACTGTAACTTGTAATAGTTTAAATAGTTCTTGTAACACCATAAGCATAAGACAAAGTAAATTTAAATAATTATGAAGGATGGACTGAGAACAGCAATTTTTTAATTTTTTACAAAATCTGGACTTTAAATTCTTAGGTGTGTCAACTTTTTGTTAAACCAAGGAGGTTTTCTAGAGATTGACAGAAGAAACACAAGATTTAAAAAATGATTGAATTGCGGTATAAAAACTATTTATGGCATCCATTAAGTTGCAGGAGTAAGGATCGCCCCAATTAAAACCAATTTGCTTTGCAAATTATTTGACTTCTTTGATATCTTTTTTATCACGGTAGCTATGTCGATTGTCACCTCGACAGTAGGATGATATGGATATTCAGGTTCAGTAAGAGGTGCTAAACTAGACCAAACCCCACTTTCAGGACTTGTTACAATACATTAATCCAGTAATCGACCCAGAGAGTTTCGAATATTATTAATTTGCGACAACGATAAGTCGAGAAAGCCGTCTATAAAGTTATGTTGTGCTATAGAGAGAAGGATATGGGACCTGGACCACATAGTACCAGGTATATTAAAATCCCCTAAACCATCAATTCCTTCCCATCGGACAGGCTAGCCTGCAGCGCCGTGACGCTTATATGCATATCTTATATGTATATATGTATATATGAATTATCGCCGAGCGACGGTGCTATAGGAAGGGGAGTGCTGTAGGCACACATAGTAGGCGATCAGCGTTTGGCCAGCGTGAGAATGCTGACTACTCAATTATGTGTGTTGGCCTTCAAGTGGACGCTCGTATTACGCGTGAGTTATCCTCCGATGTCCCTTACTTATACTCCGAGGTCCCTTGTATACTAAAAATAAAGACTTCTCTCTTTCGCTGCTCAAAATTGATTGCCCTATATTTTTCTGTTTGGTTTTACATGAAGCCCAACATTCGAGTGCTGTTCGCTATGAAACCCCTTACGTTGCGTTTTCGACCGGATGCCCCCACTCCGTGGTCTGCTGATGCTCCACTGTTGTTTATGTTGAATCCTCACTTTGCACCAGATTGCTACAATGTGTTTGTATGTTATGATTACAGTGGTACATCGCTATATTTGCATACTACATCTCCCTCTTTTTGAAAAATAACGTAATATTTTGAAGTTATTTTAAAGGTGTTTATTCAATATTAAGCAGATTATTTTATTAGTTGTTTTTAAGTACATTTATGTAGAAAACATTTTTTAGTAAGAGCTCATAAATGATATGAATGTCTATATTTTTTATATATCATTTTTTTGAAATATTTTTTTATACAGCGATATATATGTATGATCATATTATAAATATTTATGAAGTAAACATTTTTAGTCTGTCTTTATAAACAGTTTGTTCTTTATTTTTGTTAATAGATATTATAACGTTATTATTTTTTCCTATTTCTGTTACTTCATACGGACCTGTATATTTAGATTCTAACTTATGACCTGTTTACCTATCATAGCTTTAGCTCTTTATAAGCTTCTTCTAATCTATATTTACTTTCCTTTGCATAATCATCTAAATTATATATGGTTTTTATATTAGTTATGCTATTAAAATGTTTTGGCAAATTATTTGTTTTACCAAAGACAAGCTCATATGGACAATAGTTATGTGTCATTGATGGGGTTGTTTTAAAACAGTATACGAAATATTGAAGCCATACGTCCCAATCAGTTTTATTAGCCGATATTTATGAATGTATATATTCATTAAAAGTTCGATGACTTCTTTCGACTGTTTCAATTGTCGCGACAATGCACACCACTGCATTGGTGTGGCTTATATGGGGAGAGCGGTCAAAAATACTTCTAGCAGACATATCGTTGGGAAATTTTTCATGTAAGTTCTTTGAAAATTAAGAAAAAAAATACACCTAAAAGTATGCATTAATTTTGTTAATATGAAAGATTATAAATGTAAATGTTTTAATTTTAAATACGAAAAATATTTAGAGAGACTAAGGAACATCGTTTTCGCATTTAGATATTAATCAAAAGTTGTAATAAAGACGTATATAAACATGTTACAATAACAGATCGAAAACAGATTTATTTAAAATTGATTTTTAAAATTGTTTAGATTTTAAGGTGTTTAATGTTTAATAGACGGTAAAATAAAGGAACAAGTGGTTGTTAGTACCTAGGCTATGTTTAGTGCGAACGATTTAAATTTTTCAGCATTAATATTGTAGCCTGAAGAGAGCGCCTGGAGTAAAGTAGAATATTAAGACAAACACAAACACGAAAACAGCGCGGCTGCATTCTTTTTGTAGCTTCATTCGTTTAAACGCTCATTTAATTCTGTTAAAAATACTTCCTCATTATTTGGTTTTTCTAGTTCCGTCCGTTTTTGTTTGGTTACAAATATAACATATCTGAATTTTATTATTAATGTAGTAATTAAATACAAAATTATTAAAATTAATAATATAAAAGAAAGTGATATCTTGGTATTACTTATTTTAATGAAGGGATTTAAAAAGTTTACATTATCTAGAGAAAGTTCCGAGTTATTGGACAGTATGTAATCGGATATTTCATAATCTGTAAAATGGTTTGTAATTATGTATTCAAGAATTTTACTTACTAAATTGGTATATAAATGTTGTATATTGTTGTTGTACCGTTAAATGTTATTAAAAATGACCCGTTTAAGTGGGAGTTGCTAACAATATTGTAACCATTTATAAAAATGGCACTGTTTGGGAACGAGACACCGCGCGAACAAGTCACCCTTTATCTTTGTTTACATTTACATTTGCATTTGTCTGCAGCTGCAGCGGAGCTTATCAGCGGAATCAATGTAATTGTCCGCGAGCTTGCCCAGTACTTTTCCAAACTTCTAACTTCTTCTAACTGTAACTTGTTTACGTCTTATGCTAGTTTAATCGTATGGCGTGAGTACAGCCAAAGCTTAAGTCAGTCACATTTTTGATCTACAAGCAAACGTACGCATCGGTGTCGAAATAATTAATATTAAGTGTCTGAAAGTAACAAATAAATCAAACTAAACAGTAACACTGGCGGTTTATTTATGAACATAAAAAATTGGTCCTTCGAGAGCCGGATTACCGGAACTGCGTTTCTTTCGGGCATTTGATTTTGATTATTGGCCTTTTGGCAAACGGTGATCTATAAATTCCTACATCGTATAGAATCGTTCCCTTCTTTCGACCACCATGCGGAGTGTGATTCAGCAACGGGGCTTCTGCAAAAGCCAAATTACTCGTGCGCATAATAATGCCTTAAAATTTGTTGATGACATTCATTCAGTGCAAACAATAGTTGTCCGCCTGGCGCAACTACAGGAAAATTATTTGCGGTTCGTACGGCTCTCGGAAGAGCTGTATGCATTTAAATCGGAAGCCGATTGGGAGGACCCTGACGAGGATTTTGACGCATATGAGGACAAACATTATGCTACACACGCTATTCTCAGCAATACTTTGGAGGAGTTGAGACGGGATGTCACCTCAAACAGTGTTGATGCCACAGTTCAAGCCGCAGGCACATCCCAGAGAAGTCATGTCGATTTTCAGTTCGAGCGAATTAAACTTCCGACTTTTTCTGGAAATTATGAGGACTGGAAACATTTTTCGGACATGTTTATTGGATCGATTGCTTCCAATTCGAGCCTGACGGATTGCCAACGATTTCACTATTTAAAATCGTAAACATGTTCCAGTTACTAATGACAACTATCGGGAAGCATGGGATCGGCTGGAACAGCGATATAACAAACAATCGCTAATTATTCGATCGTTCTTAAACAGTTTCATGAGCCTTCCGAGTGCTATAAATTCAAATATCGGCACAGTGCGGAAAATTGCCGATGGTGCAGACAAAGTTATTCGTGGTCTACGAGCTCTTAATTGCAAAGAGAGGGATCCCTGGCTAATCTTCATTTTACTTTCAAAATTGGATAGCGATACCCGCCAAGCCTGGGCTCAGTGCGCAGAATCCGAGGAAAATGGTGTGACCATCAACCGATTCCTGAAATTTCACACATCACGCTGCGATACGTTGGAGGCTTTTAACTTAACTCAATCAACCCAAGCTCGACTCGCAGCTACCACGCACCACGCAGACACGCATCCAAGACGGGAAGAGCCGAAGTGCACATCGTGCCAGCAGAATCACCAACTGTTTAAGTGTCCTCAATTCATCGCACTTGACATTGCATCTCGCCGAGACTTCCTCAAATCAAGAAAGCTCTGTTTCAATTGCCTCAGCCCGGCTCATATGGTGGGCAACTGTACATCGAGGCATACTTGTCGGATCTGCCGCCGCAAGCATCATACTTTGGTTCATGGCTCGTCGCAGCCAATTCAAAATGGCAACAACATTGACACGGCAAGTGTTGGCAGCCGCGATCGACCAGCAGTCTCACATGCGGGATCTACAATTGGCCACAATCAACCGCTAGCTCGAGAAGGTCATCGCTTGGGAAGCGAGACTCCCGCGGAAAACAACTTTACGCATCATACTCTGGAGAATATTCCGGCGGCTGGTTCTCAGACTCTGTTGCCAACCATCCTTGCTGACGTCATCGACGCCTGGGGAAATACTACAACCTGCAGGCTGCTCCTGGACACTGGATCTACAATAACCTTGGCATCGGAATCATTTGTTCAGCGAATAGGCGTGCGTCGAACGCACGCACGGATTTCTATTCTCGGTCTCGCCGCCAACAGGAGGACGCGCACATATCAAGCTGCGCTCTCGTCATTCGGGCCAAACTGTCGAATTGGTCTCGTTCATTCTCAACTCGATGACGTCATCACTTCCTGCCCAAGTTATTGACACCTCATCCTCTACGTGGAGGCAAATCTGCGAGCTTCCTTTGGCAGACCCAACGTTCTGCACACCTGGAGCAATCGATGTCATTGTTGGATCGGATCAACTTTGGTCTCTATACACAGGAGATCGGAAACACTTTGGTAACGACTTTCCTATCGCTCTCAATACTGTATTTGGTTGGATTCTTGCAGGCTCTTACTCTGCATTCGATGATCACCCTACTTCTGCGGTTACTCATCACGCGGACCTAGACACGATGGTTCGTTCATTCATGGAGATGGACCGCAATCAGCCTAAACAGGCTCTCCTGGACGCCAGCGATCCCACAGAGCGTCATTTTGCTGCCACACACAAGCGCTCAACGGACGGGGTGTACGTCGTCGAGTATCCCTTCAAGGAGAAGGCACCGCCTATTGATTCGACCTTGCCACAGGCCATCAATCGCTTCTTCTCGCTGGAACGCAAATTTCGTTGGCATCCAGAATTGAAGCAGCAGTACGAAGCCTTCCTGGACGACTACTTGCAACGTAGACATATGGAACAACTGACTTCGGCTCAGGTTGAGGAATCCCCAGACACCTGCTTCTATTTGCCGCACCACGCTGTCATCAAACTGGACAGTCTGACTACCAAATGTCGTGCATGTTTTTGATGGATCAGGAAAGGACAGCTCTGGAGTATCGCTCAATGACAGACTACATATTGGTCCACCGATTCAACGCGATCTTCTTGGCGTTTGTCTACGCTTCCGGCAGCACTAATATGTTTTATGCGCAGATGTCGAAAAGATGTTTCGAGGCATTAAAATCTTTAAGCCACACACCAATTATCAGCGCATTGTTTGGAGCAAGACTGAGAATGAACCTCTGCTTCATTTTCGCCTGCTGACGGTTACCTACGGATTGGCACCGTCACCATTTCTGGCTGTTCGAGTTCTAAAGCAACTTGCCGACGATCATGGCCATGAATACCCTGCAGCAGCTCACGCTCTTCTGCACGATGCCTATGTGGGCGATATCCCTACAGGCACCAACACATTCGAGGAGCTTATGATTCTCAAGGACGAACCTATAGCCGTCTTGGATAAGAGAAAATTCAAGCTACGCAAATGGAGTTCTAATAGTTGGCGTCTTCTGAAATCATTACCAGAGGAAGATAGATGTTTTGAACCTATCCAGCTCCTCAACAAATCAGCTGCGGATTCACCTGTCAAAGTTCTTGGTATCCAATGGAACCCTGGGAAGGACGTTCTGTATCTCAACCTAAAGGGATGCGATGCGACCATTTCTCCGACGAAAAGAGAACTCTTGTCTCAGCTATCAAGAATTTATGATCCGCTTGGACTGGTAGCGCCGGTCACAGTTCTACTCAAGCTAATCTTCCAAGAAAGCTGGACAAGTGTCCTGCACTGGGACGACCCCATTCCTGAAAGTCTACGTACGCGCTGGAGAGCCTTAGTAGAGGATTTGCCACCACTTACGCAATGCCATGTACCACGGTATATTGCGTCACCATTTCGAGATGTTCAACTACACGGATTCGCCGACGCATCCTCGCACGCCTACGGTGCGGTAGTTTACGCTCGAGTTGCAGTTGGATGCAGCTTTCAAGTAACTCTAGTTGCCGCCAAAACACGGGTGGCCCCGATCAAGCCCGTATCAATTCCACGTTTGGAGCTAAACGCTGCGTTACTTCTATCTCGATTGCTGTCTATTGTCAAAGCATCACTAACAATTCCTCTTTTCAGCACGAGCTGCTGGACAGATTCAGAAATTGTGCTACACTGGCTTTCAGCTCCCCCTCGACGGTGGAACACCTACGTCTGCAACCGAACTTCTGAGATATTGAGCGACTTTCCCCGTAGCTATTGGAACCATGTTCGCACGGAAGACAATCCTGCTGATTGTGCTTCCCGAGGACTTCATCCGTCAAAGCTTCTGGAGCATCGACTATGGTGGAAAGGTCCGTCCTGGCTGGCCACACCCACCTCTGAGTGGCCACCTTCTACAAGCAAGTTCAGCGTATCTTCAAGTTTCGATGTCAACACCGAAGAACGAGCCATAAAGCCCACGACTCTACATAACTTTCCTGATGAAAGTATACACGAGTTACTCATCCACAAATTCTCAACCTGGACGCGTCTTATAAGGGTATCTAGCTGCTGTCATCGCTTTATTCACACTCTTCGATCTCATCATAGGAATTCGGCAACATTCCTTACGTCTGAAGAGTTGCTGGACGCACAGCGCCGACTTATTCGACATGTGCAACAAAAATCCTTTGCCAGAGAATATGCGCAGCTAGAGAATCGACGCCAGCTTAACGCTAAATCGCATCTTATCCGGTTTTCTCCGTTTCTGGATGATTATGGAGTAATGCGAGTCGGTGGGAGAATCGAGCAATCTACACTCAACTACAACGCCAAGCACCCGATTCTGATACCTAAAGATACACCACTAGCTGGACTGCTGGTTCGACATTTTCATGTCTCCTATCTGCACACTGGAGTTGATGCAACGTTCACCAATCTTCGTCAGCAGTACTGGATTCTGGGAGCCCGCAATCTCGTCAGAAAGGCAGTCTTCCAATGCAAATCCTGTTTTCTTCAACGAAAGGGCACAAGCAACCAGATCATGGGAGAGCTACCAATTCCTCGAGTTCAAGCTAGCCGCTGCTAGCGGGCTGGGCTGGACTACGCTGGACCGATCGCAATCAAGGAATCAAAAGGAAGAACTCCACGCATCGGAAAGGCATGGTTTTCTATTTTCGTGTGCCTCACTACAAAGGCACTTCACATCGAGGTTGTTAGTGAGCTAACTACACAGGCTTTCATCGCAGCCTTTCAACGATTCATTGCCCGCCGAGCGAAGCCTGTATTCGGACAACGGAACTACATTTCATGGAGGCAAGCGAACTTTGGATGACATGAGACGTCTGGCCATTCAACAAGCCAAAGATGAGGAACTAGCAGGATTCTTTGCCAATGAAGGGATTTCTTGGCACTTTATACCCCCGTCCGCTCCCCATTTTGGAGGGATGTGGGAAGCTGGAGTTCGCTCAATTAAACTCCATATGAAACGGATACTTGGATCAAAGGCTTTAACGTTTGAGGAGCTCTCTACTGTCCTGACCCAAATTGAAGCTATCCTGAATTCACGCCCGCTGTGCCCAACTGGGGATAATTCTTTGGATCCACTGACGCCTGCTCATTTTTTGACTGGATCTCCGTATACTGCATTGCCTGAACCCTGTCGTCTGGATATGCAAGTCAATCGATTGGAGAGGTGGAACCAGCTGCAAGCCATGGTTCAAGGCTTTTGGAAAAGGTGGCATATGGAATACCTGACATCTCTTCATGAGCGGACAAAGTGGCATCTGGAAACCGAGAATCTGAAGATCGACACACTGGTAGTACTCAAGGAGCCCAATCTACCGCCCTCTAAATGGATTCTTGGCCGCATCACCGCAGTGCACGCAGGAATCGACAACAAGGTCCGAGTCGTTACAGTAAAGACTGCTCACGGATTATACAAACGCCCAATTGCCAAAATCGCTGTACTGCCTCTCTGCTGAATTGTTAAAAACTTGGGTCTTAAATGTAGACATTTCATAATATATATTGTTGCATTTTGCGACTTGATTGCTTATTAATAGTTTTCCATCACTTGTGGAAATGGCTCTAGCATAGTATACATATGTCACATCTGTTATATACCATAGGGTATTATAGATAAATTACTAAGAGTTCTTTATGTAGTAAGATTTCTAATACCAGAAATATGAACGCAGAGATATCCATTAGGTATGCCATGATTACAGGTCTTAGTTCGTGACTTAATACTTCTTTAATGTCACCATGAAGCTTTAAAATTTTATTATTAAAGACAATAATTTTAGCAAATCTGATAGTATCGATTAAATTTTTCAGGTCAAATGTTAAAAGTTTTAGGCGATGTTTTCTTAATGGTAAATCTTGGTCAATAAATACATGTTTAAAATCATCAGAAAGAGATTATATTTCCTTAAACAATTTGTTATTATTTTCTATTAAGTCATTGTTTGTGTTTTTTAATTATGATCCGGAGTTCCAGCTAACCACTTCCACACGGTGCCTAATTCATTAATTCCTTTTTGGATCTAGATGATATTAGCTGTGATAAATTTAGCTCGATAACTTCTAAGTCGTATGCGATTTCCCATTGTGATCTTTTTTTAGAGTCTTTCTTTATGTTTTCTAATTCAACATTGATTATTTCTTTATAAAAACTTAAATTGGTTACGTGAAATAAATCGCTATAGGATTCATAAGCAAGAACATTCTTCTTGTCTTTGAACAGGAAAAATTCGTGTTTGAAATAATCAATTATTTATGAAGTGGATATCATTACGAATGGTATTAGAAGTAACAAGACATGCATTGTCTGTAAGAAATATAATATTAATGTTGTCTTTGTGAATAGTTCTTTTTCTACTGTTGATTACTATTTTGTTAGGTAAGTTTTCCTTAACAAACTGTTTTTATACCCGTTACTCGTAGAGTAAAAGGGTATACTAGATTCGTTGAAAAGTATGTAACAGGCAGAAGGAACCATATAAAGTATATATATTCTTGATCAGGATCAATAGCCGAGTCTATCTGGCCATGTCCGTCTGTCCGTCTGTCTGTCCGTATAAACGTCGAGATCTCAGGAACTACAAAAGCTAGAAAGTTGAGATTAAGCATACAGCCTTCAGGGACATAGACGCAGCGCAAGTTTGTCGAATCATGCTGCCACGCCCACTCTAACGCCCACAAACCGCCCAAAACTGCCACGCCCACACTTTTGAAAAATGTTTTGGTTTTTTTTATAGTTTTGTATTGGTGTTGTAAATTTCTATCGATTTGCCAAAAAACTTTTTGCCACGCCCACTCTAACGCCCACAAACCGCCAAATACTGTCAGTGTCGAAGACCTCCTTCGCACTTTCCCTAGCTGAGTAACGGGTATCAGATAGTCGGGGAACTCGACTATAGCGTTCTCTCTTGTTTTATATCTTGTTTTTAGTTTATTTCTTTCTCCATGTTTCTTTTCATAAACAACTTGTTCTACATGATTTTCTTTTTCTTTACGACCTTCATTATGTGTTTCTAACATTTTTTCCTGAGTGTTCTTTAGAATGTTTGGAATGTTTTTGTGTTCAATTTTATTATAAAGTATATCAAAAGGTTTTCGGTTTGTTGTAGAATGATTGCTCTGATTAAATTCTTTTGTAGCTCTAATAATTATTTCAGAATAGTCAATGAGATTAAATTCTATCAATTTGTCTGTTCGAGGTACTGTGTCTAGGGTCTGAGAAATGTAGAGTTAATCTTTGTGCAATGGATTTAAATTGAGCAGAGATAAAGCTCGGTTCATTATCGATTATAATTACTTTGACGTGGGGAAATTGTTGGAGTAATTCCATTATTTTATGCTTGATGTTTAGTTAATCTTGAATTTCTTTTACTACTAGGAATTTTGAATACGCGTCAATACAAGTTAAGAAAATAAGATTTTGCGCGTAATAAATGTCGATGTGTAAATTTTCTCCTCCTTTTTAGTTGGAATAGGAGCTTCCCCAATAGGAATTTTAATTGGATGGCTGTTATATTTATTTTCGTTGCTTATTGCACAATTTTTTATGTATTCCTTTAATTTGGTTAATAAATATGGCCCATAATATAATCTATTAATATGTTTGTAATTTTCGTCTAGTCCTTTATGAGCTCGACAATGTGTTTCTTCTATTATAATAGCTTTATCTTCATTATTTTCCACGTATTGTAGAAATATTTTAGTAGAAGGAATTTTGTTTTGTATTAAATTTTCAAAACTACATTCAGCAGAATGCCGTGTATTTTGATCTGAGCTTGATTGTTCTATATCGGTCTTTGTAATATTACTTATTTTTATTCGGGATAATGCGTCAGCAACGACATTTGTTGTTCCGGGTTTATATTTTATTTTTGGGGTAAAACTTTCTAGAAAGGAATACCATCTTTTCATTTCTACGTACGGGATTTTATCAGATTTTAAACGACAAGGATTGATGGTCTGTTTGTATTTCTATACCGATTACTCCATATAAATAATTTCTGAGATTTTTAAGAGCCCAACCTCTGGCTAAAAATTTTATTTTTATTTGTGGCGTAAAGTTGTTCGGTTTTATTTAAAGTTTTATATATGAAATTAATTGGTTTATTTTTCTGTGTTCATACTGCTTCGATAGCTACATCTGATGCGTCTGTTGTCAAAGTGCATTTTTTTTTATAATCTGGTTGGACTAATACCACTTGTGCTATTAAATTATCTTTGAGTTCGTTAAAAGCTTTTACAGCGTGTTCATCTAACTGTATTGAAATTTTTGTTGACATTCTCCTAGAAATTTTATCATTATCTCCTCCTAAGTATTTGGTTAAGGGTTTGGCAATTTTTGCATAGTTTCGGACAAATTTTCGGTAATGTCCAGTGAGGCCTAGGAAACTTCGAAGTTCTCTAATGTTTTGTGGAATCGTATTCTTCATAATTGTAGAAAATTTTTCAGAATCCGTTTTAATTATGTTGTGAGAAACAATATAACCGAAAAATGCTGTATCTTATTTAAAGAATTTAGATTTTTCAAGAGAACTTTTCATATTTGCTTGTTGTAAAATGTTAATTATTTGAATTAGATCAGTATAATGTTGTTCAATTGTATTTGAGAAGATTATTATGTCATCCATATAAACATGACAAGTTTTTCCAACTTGTTCTCTTAATATATCGTCCATTGCTCTTTGAAATATTCTAGGGGCGTTTGTTAACCTAAATGGAATACGTAAAAATTCAAATTTCCCATTATTAATAGAGAATGCTGTTTTTTCAATATCAGATTCTTTCATTAAAATTTGGTGGAATCCTGATTCCAAATCAATTGTTGAGAAATATTTTGACTTTCCTAAGTTAGAAAATATTACAGAAATATGCATATTTGTTTTAGAATTTTATTCATAATTTTATTTTCGAAATCTTTAAATTGATTTGAAATTATTATTATATTATGAATGTTTTCCTTGTCGAAAAATTCAACGACGGCGTGTTCATGATTTGTTGATCCCAAGCTTTTAAATTGTAATTTGA
This sequence comes from Drosophila yakuba, assembly GCF_016746365.2. Taxonomy (NCBI): domain Eukaryota; kingdom Metazoa; phylum Arthropoda; class Insecta; order Diptera; family Drosophilidae; genus Drosophila; species Drosophila yakuba. The sequence goes on along the minus strand of NW_025048816.1, from coordinate 12,466 downwards.
TGGAATGAACATCGTGCTCAGGATTTTTTGATCTCAAACTTTTCAATTTTAATTTGGCGGAATTAACATCGTCGGTGTGCTCGAGATTATAAGATCTCCAGCTATAATTACTTCTTTCTGCAATAACTGAGTCAGTTTTATATTCTATTTGATTGCTTAAGTTTTTTTTTATAATATATTCCTTTAATGAAAAAGTATTATTTTCTGTATATATATTGTCATAACACTCTAGTTTTTCTTTTTTTCCATTATATTCCAGAATACATTTTTCTACATCTACTCTAAAATTGGAGCTAAAATTTTCCTTTATAGATTGTACCCAATTAATATGTCAGATTTTAAACCTTCTATTTCATAAAACATAAGTTTCGCTTCAAATATTGTTAGTATATGGTAATATTTTATAATCCATGAACTGTAGTAACTTGTAAATTGGCAAATCATTTTCATTTTTATAAATTCCCTTTTTGGTATAGCAAGAGGAGGCCCCTGTGTCGATAAATATTTTTTGATGTTTTTTTGTATTTCTGTCTATTCTTGCTATATGTGGTATTCCTCTGATCCTCATCAATGTTATCTTTTCTCATACCTTTCTGGGCTGGTTGACTTAATGTCCCAGTTGCTTCTCTTATTAATGGGATTTGTGGTTAAATTTTTTTTGCTCGGTTTTTCCTTTGTTATAATTATTACTCGGACGATAGTAATTATTATTCGAACGATTTTGCGTGTACTTATGTACGCAGACGATGTTAAATTTTGACTCTAGTAAAAGTTCTTGCCTTTCGATTGTAAAATCCGATCTAGATAGCTTTCGTAATAACGTATTAAACATATAGGCACTAAGTGTAAAGTTATGACCTTTTCAATAGTCCGTCCGATATATTAGTATGGATCACCAGTTTGGAGTTAACAATATAGAGTTGTTATATTACCCTCTTGTTCCAATAGACTAAAGTTAATTAATTTAGTTTTCCTAGTTAACCGTATAACGATGCTTGGAACAGTCCCCATTTGTAAGCTTACTCGTGGTGAAGTTCATAGTCCGATTTATGTCCAAAGTTTTCTGTTCCAACCAGATACAATAGAAACTAGGTACCTCTAATCTTAAATCATTGTATTATTATATCTAATCTTGACTCCGAAGCTGCCGCTAATTCATCGTTGCTCTCATCTTTCCGCTTGAATCGAATTTTTGCTGTTGCTGCTGCCATGGCTGCAGAAGATTCTGAGTGGAACGATTAGCAGATTCCTTATTAAGATCTGCGTTAACTTCGTTTGACGATTCTATTCTTCATGTGAGGTTGGAGCTGATCGATGAACTGCAACAAACATTTCGGAAGATTCTGAGCGACTTGAAGAGCTTGACTTGCATGAAATTGAAAGCGAAATTTGATGATGCGTTAGGAGAACGCTTAGTTCCTCCGTTCTTGGGAAAATTTCAAAGCGCGCCTCACAAATCTCCGTGCGATTGTGGCCATCAGCAGCATGCACTCCGGAATAGGGCACCATCGCTGCCCCCTTGTTCACACTATAAACTAATGCGTATACTTAATGAGTTCAATTTGGGTGTTTAAATCTATCTGACTCGCTACTGTGGGGGCATCGCCTTTGATTCATTCTTACATAGGTTCTTATCATCTAATTTTATAATGCAGCGCTTGTAAGACGCTGCAGTCTGCGTTGGTCAATGCAGCTGAATCTTATTCTTAAATCTATGTTTGAGGCCAATGATCGCGCTAATCACCTCCGCTTGGTCATATCTCTTGACACTTCGGCAATAGACCACTGCAATCGTACTTATCTGTAGTTGCCACTTATGCTGTCCCGTGACATGTTTATTGCAGCCCATAAATAGAACATATTTAACGTTTGTCTACTTATCATGTCTAAATACATGTTTAGACACCACTCCTGAGCTTTCAAATTTCGCTGGAGGCTATGCTTACTGGCCGGACTTTTATTCTATGTTTACGACAATATGGGAATGCGTTCAACGGGACAAATCGATGGATGCATAATTTCCCAAGTTTTTGTCCAGAACCTCAATCAGTTACTACGTGGGAATCTATGGCATCGTTTTTGGAGCAGCGATGCAGGACACTGAAAAGCATTGAGTTCGCCATGGCAAGCTATGCGCCAGGAAATCAGGTGGGATGCAACAGAGTATCAATAGCCTAGTCGATTAGGCCATGTGTAGCGCTTGCTCGGGAAAATAAAGATACTTTTTAGCGCCATCCGTGGGTCAGATGAAGTTCGAGAAGCTGTGTTGCCACTAAGGCAAGACAGGGTAGGAATAGGGTAAATAAATGCGAGAGAGCAACAGTGGCTAACGTCAACTGATGGACACAGTTACCCACTAACACTTACAGTTCACCCCTTTTTTCATAGAGGCTTACCGCCTTTATTTAGTTTAATTTCGAGTTGCTCCGCCCGCCATACTAACTCAAAGAGTTACAGAAAATTATACACTCAATACCCGCACGACTTAACTCCCGCGCTTCCAACCGGCAATGAGCCTTTGAAAGACCATAGAGAAAGGCCTAGAAAAATCGTCCAGATGTGAATTCCTACATTCCGCAGAAAAAATATAGAACAAAAAATCTGTAAAATCAAGGTTAGGTTAAGGTGAAAATACGAAAAAGTGTTGCAGAAAGGGCGCGTCGCCCAATTTTCAGTGGTAATATTCCCCTGACTTTGGTTATGCCCCAAGTTGTTGTTGAAAGAAAGAAACATAAATTTTAACGTAAATGAAGGAAAGGAGGAACAATGAGAAGAGAGCATAAGTAAGCTCATTTGGTTCGAGCTAAAAGCTCTTATGTGTCGCATTGATTAATATTTTTTCGTAAAGAATTGCCCTTTCAGCGGCAATACTCCTCTAGAAAATTCTGAAAATGTACCAATAAATCTTAATCCTACTTTGAGTTGCCGTCCCATTCCATTTTATCAATTAATTAAATCGTTCGAAAAATTCCATAATTTAAATATTTGTATTGCCGTGAATATTATATTTTATTCTCGATTTTAATCGCATATTTTACTGTATACCATTTATATTTATGTTATGCGAGACGAGCCTCCAGAACATCAGAGGAGGTGAGAGAGGGGTTTAGCTAAATATTAAAATATTTTTCTCTGCAGAATTTATTTATTTGTGTGTGTGTTTCCCTATCCCGGTTAAAGCTTGTTGTTGCACGCAATTATCTTAGGTTTAAATTTTGCATAGGCACTCCGAGATCTAAGTAAGTCCATCACCCCCGTAGCAGACGAGCAAAGCATGACCACTAAACATCATTTATTTGCACTCATAGTTGCTCGAAAGCTTAGGAACACGAAAGAAGAGTACTTAGTTTTGAAGCGTCTAGTCGGCCGCAGACGACAACAGAGGAATAGGAAGTAGAAAGACTTGTGTATACTATTAACAGTGCAGCGTCAGTGATATTGAGCTTCCGGATAGACCCGTTTTAGCCTTTACAAGCTGCAGACGCTCAATTCCCGATTGATTCCCGGAACCGGAAGCAGAAAGAGAGAGTGGGCTTTTGACTGTTTCTATGATGACATTGGGCAGATAACGGACTGTCTAGAGGTTCCAATGGCGGAAAAGAGCTGATAGAAACTCTTCGCCGGAATTTGCTTCCGGAAATAAGGCATGAGCTTTAAAACGTAAGCATAGATTCCGTTCAAAAGATTAGTGATATCTGTCGGTGCAGGGAAGGTTTCTTAGAGGACGTTAAACGTACTTATGGATACCAAAAGCCAGCTCCTTTTCAAAAGCAGGTAACAGATATAGTGCAGGAGTATTTGTCGGATGACGCGGCGGAGTTTTCTGACTCCGAAGTAGATGCTTGTATATTGCTTAGTTTAAGAGATATATTTCCTTTTAGATTTTAACAAATTTTTATAATGTTTTAAAGGAGTTTGAACGTGGCCGCAGCTAACTTTGCCTTGTAATGTAATCTTGCGTGCGCTCAGATTTCGTCTCAGCATCTAGCCTGTTATATTTAGTTAGTGTAGCGGTTCGTTACACATGTCCGTCTGTCTGTCCGTCCGAATGAACGTCAAGATCTCAGGAACTGTAAAAGCTAGAAAGTTGAGATTCAGCATGTAGACTCCAGAGACATAGACGCAGCACAAGTTTTGACCCAAGTTTGACCCATGTTGCGATGCCCACTCCAACGCCCACAAACAGCCCAAAACTTTCACGCCCCCCCCCTTTTTTGTTAGTCTTGTAAATTTCTTTAAATTTGCCACAAAACTTTTTGCCATGCCCAAAACTGCCACGCCCACACTTTTAAAAAAGGTTTTGATATTTTTCCATTTTTATCTCGATTTTCCAAAAAAATTTGTTGCCACGCTCACTCTAACACACACACTGCCTAAAACTCTCAGTGTATCAGATAGTCGGGAACTCAATACGTGTTCTAGCTTGTTCTAACTGCTGTATGTTTATTTTCAGATGATTTTTGAATGGGCCTATTCTGAGCCAAACATTTAAATGATTTATTAGATTTATTATACCGTTTACTCGTAGAGTCCGTCTGTCCGCCCAGCTGTCTGTCTGCCCGTTTAAACCTCCAGATCTCAGGAACTATACAATTAGGAAGTTAAGATTTAGCATGCAGACTCCAGAGTCTAGTTTGTTGACCCATGCTGCCACGCCCACTCAAACGCCCACTCTAACGCACACAAACCGCCCAAAACTATCACCATAAATATTCTTTATATTGGGCGCGTCGCCCAATTTTCAGTGGTAATATTCCCCTGACTTTGGTTATGCCCCAAGTTGTTGTTGAAAGAAAGAAACATAAATTTTAACGTAAATGAAGGAAAGGAGGAACAATGAGAAGAGAGCATAAGTAAGCTCATTTGGTTCGAGCTAAAAGCTGTCGCATTGATTACTATTTTTTCGTAAAGAATTGCCCTTTCAGCGGCAATACTCCTCTAGAAAATTCTGAAAATTTACCAATAAATCTTAATCCTACTTTGAGTTGCCGTCCCATTCCATTTTATCAATTAATTAAATCGTTCGAAAAATTCCATAATTTAAATATTTGTATTGCCGTGAATATTATTTTTAAATCATTTTTTAACTCTTGTGTTCCGATGTACTATCCGTCAACTTCTAACAAACCTCCTGGGTTTAACAAAGAATGTAAGGTCCGGACTGTATACAAAATTTAAAAATAGCGGTTCTCAGTCTACCCTTTCTAAATATTTAAATTTTACCGTGCTTAATGCTCAGTGTTACAAGAACTATTAAACCGTTGTAAGTTGCAGTTCGCGCGGGATCCGAAACTTTTTTATAATTTCGTTAACACTAAGCGCAAAACAATTTCTTAGCCTTCCTCGTAATTTTTTGAAATTCAACAAAGCATGCAAAAGCCGATCTATTTGCCAAGTTCTTTCAAACAACATATTCCATATTACCTAATTCCAAACAGTCCTACTCTTACGCGATATTAAAGTCGAATTTCATATTTTGTCCCACTCTAAGCAAAAGCTCACTGCTTTACGACCTTTAGCGTGTTTAGTTTGTCTATACGCCAGTTCTTGACGGAATCCCTGGCTGTGTGTTTAGATTCTGTGCGGAAGCCTTGTGCAAGCCTCTACTTAATCTGTTTACCCTATCTATGGAATCTTCGCAGGCCACCATATATGGAAGCAGTCCTTCGTGATCCCTCTCCATAAAAAAGGTAACATGTTACATGCAAGCAATTACAGAGGAATCTTCAAATTGTCGGCTATCCCTAATAATTTTGAAAGTAATATCACTCCCCATTTGTAGCTCACCATATCAGCATGGTTTTATGAAATTCGGGGCTTCAACAACAATCATTAAATAACATTTGACTCTGTTAATCATTCTCTTCTACTAAGGAAACTTGATTTATTAGGTTTTCCTGTAGATCTTCTAAATTGAATTATAAGTTATCTGAATTGCAGTACCCTTCTATTTACAAATTCTTTTTCTGGTATTCTCCGAGTCACATCCGGTGTCCCATAAGGAAGTCACCTTGGTCCGCTCCTTTTTCCCTAATTTATTATCCGCCGTCCCTTAGTAACGCAGACGATGTTAAATTATGACTCCAGTATAAGCTCTTGCTGTTTGGACTTACAATCCGATGTAGTTAGCTTTCAGTGCTTTCGTGATAACGTACTAAACATAAATGGCTCCAATAGTAGTTATAACGTATCAACCCAAGTCGGGGTACTCGACTTCAGCGTTCTCTTTTCTTTAAATTATAATTTAAAACTATCACTACTAAAATGTATTTTTCCAATGACAGATATGGTCAATTGTTTATCACAGTTGGTTAACCTTTGTTTTATTAATTTGGGCAAACATTTTATGGATGATACCAAACCAACGTCGTTCCATGATGCGTTCCAGTTTTTTCGTGGTTCTCTATTCGCAAATTCTACTTTTGGCCCAATATATATACGGCATGAATTTATATGAAAATGAGTTGCCAACAAAATTAATGGTAAGCTAAAAAAAAAAGGGCAATAAAATAAATACATTTTATCCACAGAATCCTAAAAGACGTAAAATTAAATAACAATTTAATTGGATTACACATACCCTGTCGTTCCGGAGAATACTAAACTGTAGAATAGCTTAATGTGGTCTTTAATAGGTCCTGACAAGAGCGTTTCTGGAATGTACATGTTTACATTTTTCTTTCTTCTTCTTTTCTTAAAAAGTAAATTGTATAATGATAAAGTTGTAAACCTTCAGTTGTTAAGATCTCCTTATTCTATCTATTTTTTAAATATTTTTCGAGCACTTCCAATAGCAAAGTAAGGGGTAATAGTGTCTAATTATACCCGTTACACGTAGAATAAAAGCAAAGACATTAGAATAACAAGATGCGTAACGCCATACGATTTTTTTGCACACGATTTTTTCGTGCTAGCTCCAGGCTCTTTCGAAATGTTGTTCAAAAGCCAGAAAGCGGAGAGCTCTGGAGCCAGCAGCTCTCTTGCACTCATACAGCGAAAGCTGACCACTGCACAGTGCACTATGGGGCGAACGACAACCTTATGTGGAAAAAACCAATTTTTTAAAAGTCTTTAAAAAATTTTTTTTTTAAATTTAAATGTATTCATAAAACATCAATCTATCATGTTACATACTTGAAATTTTAAAAGAGGGCGCCACTGTTCAGTGAACAGTTGTTTAGTCAGCTGTTTCGTTTGCGCTGGTACACCGATAACCGAATTTTTGTTAATCGCTGAAAAATCGTACAAGTTTGAAGTGACAAAAAGTGCATAAGCAATTATCAAAAGTGTTACTTATAATCCTTGTGTTTTTTAATATGTGTTTGTGATCTTGGAATGTGAAAATTAAATGTGGTGTCCCAATAATCTTCAGTATGTTCTAACTCTAATAAAACACAACTTTTGTAGTGTATTCTAATTTTTAAATAGAGCTACAAAATGAGTCCGGCTAACTCCGTCTCTAAAACCTGTTCTATGTTGTAAAGTAATCAATTCTTAGTATATTGTATTAGTATAAAGGCACACTTTCTCCAAAATTTAACTTTTAAGGGTCAAAGTGAAAAACAGCAAATTGTTCGAGAAATGGATAACAGAGACGACAAGTAATGCAAAAAATAACCCCATTTTTATTGGTTTTAAAGCTTCAATTCGTGTATGACGATTAACAATAGGTGTGAAACATAAATATATTTATTAAAATAAAATTCTGGTTCCTTGAATTTTATTATTATTATTGAGAAATTAACGCATAATTAAAATTTTGGATTAGCTATAGCAGCTGAGGGCCTTAAGCTAAGTTATATACATTTTTTTTGGGTTTGGTTATATTATATGTACAAGTGAGGCTCTTATTTTACGGTTAATTACTATGTAATAGTTTTTTAAAGCTAATTTATTTATGTGTAGTGTTGATATTTATGGATATGATTTTTTATTTTTATTTTTGCCTATATTGTATGGTAAAGTTTTGTATTTTTTAAGAATTGTATTGTTTGGTGAATGTTTTCAAATGAGTTGATTTCTCTAATTGTTGGTTTCAAGAGGTTCGATCTGTTTTGCTGAAGGTCAGGGCAGTCGAGTAATATATGTTGTAATGTTATGATGGTGCTGCAGGTTGTGCAGATAGGTGGTGGAGTTTTTTTGAGTATGTGGCTGTGGGTTAGATTGGTGTGTCCTAGTCTTATTCTTGTGAATTTTTTTCGTCGGAGTGCTGTCGTGGCTAATATTTTTGTAGTGGATTGAGGAGTTGCTAAAAATTGAAGTTTTAAAGTTTTCAGTGTTTAGTTTGATGTGTTCCAAGATGTCTGATGTGTTGAAGTTTTTTTGGGTAATCAAAGGGAAATTATGTGCGTTTTTTGCTGTTTCGTCCGCGAGCTCGTTTCCTGGAATCCCGCAGTGTCCCGGGACCCATAGAATTAAGATTTTTTTCTCATATATTTGTTTAGGATATTTCTGATGGAGGGAATCTGTGCAGATTGCAAATTTTCCTCGTTGTTTGCTGGCGTGGTTGCATGCTGTCAGAATTGCTGCTATTTCGGCTGTATATATGGAGGAGTATTGTGGGAGTATATGGTGGTAAATAATGTGTGTTTCCGTTGTTACGCTATATGAGACTCCGCTAGCTGACTTGGATCCATCTGTATAAAGAAAGTGTCTGCCTGCTAGTGTGTTTTTTAATTCATTGAAATTTTGTTGGTATATTAATGGTGCCGTTGCATATGTTGTTCTATGTTCTATTGGCAGTATGTTAGCTTCATGCAATAGGTTGTTTATTGGGGTGGTGCGAAAGGCATTGAAGGCGATTCTTATTGCTGAGTGGTAAATCGTTCTTAGTTTGCTCAGGGTTGATTTTGGGGCATTTCCATAAATGTGTACGCCGTAGTCTATTCTGGACATAATAATTGATTTGACCACATATATTATTGTGTTTGTGTTGCAGCAGAATTTTTTGTTGGCTAGACATTTAATGACGTCTAGTCTTTTGGCTAGTTCTAAAGTAAGATTTTCTATGTGTTTGTTCCATCTGTAGTTTCTGGCTATTGTTATTCCTAGTATTTTGAAGGACGTTACATTTTGTATGGGGGTATCGTTGGTTTGCAGTGTGAAGTTGCAGGTTCTTTTCCTACAAACGTGCAGATGTTTGCATTTGTTGGTAGAGAGGGATGCACCCGAGTAGTTGCACCATTGATTTATGTCGTTGAGAAGTCCGTCTAGGTTGAGGTTGTTTTGTTTTTTCCCAAGATTGCAAATTATTGTGAAGTCGTCGGCGTAAGCAGTGAAATCCATTCGTTTGTGCGCAGCTAGTATATTGTTTAATTGGTTGAATGCTATTGCGAATAATATCACAGATAAGGGGGATCCTTGCGGTATTCCATTGTGTAGTGGTTGGGGGTTTGAGTAGGATTTGTTGGAAAGGACTGTTATTTTTCTATTGGTGAGGAAGTTTGTTATGTAGTTGGAGATCCTTGGGCCTATTTTCCAGGCTATGAGTTCGTCAATGATGCTGTGGATGCCTACTCTGTCAAACGCTTTGGCGAAATCTAGTGAGATGATAGACGCGTAGCTTTTCTTTGATAGGGAGCAGTTATCTGATAATCTAGCATAGCTAGAGAATCAGAAACCGATTTTCCCTTTCTGAATACCATTTGCCGGTTATCTAGAAGCTTGCTATTTGAAGCTAGCCACCATATTTTATCAAGGACTTTGGATATGCATGGATTGAGTGAAATGGGTCGGTAGGAGTTAATGTTGGTTTTGTCCGTGTTCGGTTTGGGTATAGGTATGACGCTGCTTACTTTAAGTTGCTGAGGTATGTATGAGCTTAGGATATTGCTCAAAAGTTTAAGCAGTCTTTTATGTAGGTTTGTGGATAGGTTTTTAAGCATAGGATAGCTTATACGGTCTCGGGCTGGAGTTTTTTCTTTGAGTTGGTTAAGTGCAGCAATCAGTTCTGTAAGAGATATGTCCTGTTCGATGCTAAGCGCTGTAGGGGATGGAACGTGTGTGTGAGGGATTGGGTTTGATTTCCTTTGTATGAATGTTGTGTGGAAGTTGCTGTCAAGCGATGCTTTAGACCAGTGGGTGCAGAGGTTGTCGGCTATTTCATTTTTGTCCATAATGCTTTGTGTTGTGTCATTGGGATCGGTAAGGCAGTGGATGTGGTGCCTAGTTTTCAGGCCGCAGAAATGGTTTATTTTAGTCCATATTTTTCCGATTGGTGAACTTGGGCTAATATCGGTTGTAAAGCTTTCCATTGCTGATTTTTTTCTTACTTTTATTTCTCGTTTGAGTTTGGCGTTGGCTTTTTTGTAGGCTAATACGGTTGTCATATTAGTGTTTCTGTTGAGATTTTTCCATGCTATTTGCTTTTCATTTCTTAATTGTTGGCGGGTTTGGTCCCACCATGGAACGTTCCGCTGTCTTTTAGACTGGTGTGATTGGGGGATGTATTCATTGGCGGATTGAATTATTATTAATAGCGAGGTCTTTATAAACATTGAAGCTTGGGGGCTTTTCAGTAGACAGCTTATCCGCAATTTCCTGGAATAGGGGCCAGTTTACTTTCTTAGGGTTAAATCTTGGTCTTTCGATTGGGTTGTTCATGTTATGTTCTTCGAATAGGTCTATGTGAATTGGGTAATGGTCGCTGCCTGAAAGCGAGCTGTCCGTATACCATTTTGAGTTCAGGTTAATAGGGGGTGATGCAATGGAAAGATCTATGTGTTGAATGTATGATGTGTGGTAAAGTGGGTTTCTAAGCCGTTGTTAAGTGTAACGAGTGAGTTTTGGTTGATAAATTTAAATAATGTGTTTCCTCTTTGGTTGTTGGTTTGTGAGCCCCTGCTCCTGTGCCAGCTATTAAATTCTCCAGTTATTAGTAGGGGTCGTTGTAAGTTGTCGTATTTATTTCTGAGGTTTTGTATTGTAAAAGGTTTGTTGGGTGGTATGTAAGATGATGCTATGGTGCGCTTGAATTTGGAATGAATTATTACTGTTATTGTGTCAAAGTCAAAGGCGCTGACTTGTATATATTGATGTTGTAATGAGTTATGGACGAGGAGAGCAACCCCTCCAAAACTGTTTGGGGCAGTGTTTTCGTGATAGATAGTGTAGTTAATTGGAATAGGTATGTTTTGAGTAGAGTGTAAGTGTGTTTCTTGTATGGATATTATCTTTGGGTTGTGTTTTTATACCCGTTACTCGTAGAGTAAAAGGGTATACTAGATTCGTTGAAAAGTATGTAACAGGCAGAAGGAAGCGTTTCCGACCATATAAAGTATATATATTCTTGATCAGGATCAATAGCCGAATCGATCTGGCCATGTCCGTCCGTCTGTCCGTCCGTATGAACGTCGAGATCTCAGGAACTACAAAAGCTAGAAAGTTGAGATTAAGCATAAAGACTCCAGAGACATAGAAGCAGCGCAAGTTCGTCGATTCATGTTGCCACGCCCACTCTAACGCCCACAAACCGCCCAAAACTGCCACGCCCACACCTTTGAAAAATGTTTTGATATTTTTTTCATTTTTGTATTGGTCTTTTAAATTTCTATCGATTTGCAAAAAATCTTTTTGCCACGCCCACTCTAACTTCCACAAACCGCCCAAAGCTGCCACGCCCACACTTTTAAAAAATGTTTTGATATATTTTCATTTTTGTATTAGTCTTAAAAATTTCTATCAATTGGCCAAAAAAAATTTTGCCACGCCCACTCTAACGCCCACAAATCGTAAAAAACTGTTGAAGACTGTCCTTCGCACTTCTACTAGCTGAGTAACGGCTATCAGATAGTCTGGGAACTCGACTATAGCGTTCTCTCTTGTTTTATAATAATTTGCAAGTGGTTGTAATTGTTAATGTAACCGTTCATGTTCCACTGTATTACTTTTAGCATTTTTTTAAATTGGGATTTTAATTAATTAGGAAAATAGAGACAATTTACCTGTTTTAATGTATAATTGCATTATATTTTTTTTTTTTTTAGATTTTTAGTTTTAGGTCTTCTTGTATGGAGGAATTCAGTGTTGATGTATGTCTAAAGATGTGTTTAGACATGATAAGTAGACAAACTATAAATATGTTCTATTTATGGGCTGCAATAAACATGGCATGGGACAACATAAGTGGCAACTACAGATAAGTACGATTGCAGGGGTCTATTGCCGAAGTGGTAAGAGGTATGATCACGCGGGAGGTGATTAGCGCGGTCATAGGTCACAAATATAGATTTAAGATAAACCTCAGCTGCATTGATCAACGCAGACTGCAGCGTCTTACAAGCGCTGCATTATATAATTAGATGATAAGAACCTATGTAAGAATAAATAAAAGGCGATGCCCTCGCAGTAGCGAGTTAGTTAGATTCAAACACCCGAATTGAACTCATTAAGTGTACGCATTAGTTTATAGTGTGTAGATTTTGGTCCTTCGAGAAATTCTGTTGTTTTCCCCCACCCAGTGGTAAGA